>NW_026775573.1:10272500-11684000 GCF_030987335.1 Cornus florida | reverse complement strand
ATTGGAGTTCAATTAATTTCTTTTAGTGGAGTAGAAATTAATTTATGAATTAATTGAATTGGGTCCATGGACCGGGCCAATTATTAATTCATTGTAGCCAATAAAATAATAGGCCCAATGGATTCTCAATCATAACCCAACTTGATATTGGAATCATATTAGATTTGAGACATGTAAATTAGAGATTGAGAAGGATTCGTTGTTTTCTTTTCTTTACCTTTATATTGCCTATAAATATACATGGTCTATGTATATTTTTAGGATGATTTTTAGAAGAAGGAAAAAGGAATTTATTTTCTCTCTCTAGAAAATTAGGGTTTATGTTCTCATCTAATGGAGGCTCCCACAAGTCTAATTTTCCAAGGTCATTTGTGGAGGCTTATGAGTGATTCCTAAAGGCAAAATAATTACCAAGAAGATGGAGATCCAAGGAGAAGGCATCTTGCTAAGGGATCTACAATAAGTGAGAACATTCACTTTAGAGGAAAGATTTAAAGGTTTACTCAGACCTTTGATGTAAGTATTCAATCCATTAATTGAATGATACATCATATTTTTATTTTTGCATAAAACTTGTCTCTATGTGATGAATCAAGATCTATGAATCAAAATCTCTCAAAAATTTTTTTAAACTTGCACGTTTCCCAACACCATAGAATTTTCAAATCCTTCATGCATCCGATGTATAATTATATCCATACATTACATAAGGCAATTTGTTTCGGCATTTGGCAACTCATTCATGCCTCTAATTTAACCATATATTGACATCATAATTTAAAACACAACCAATCAAACAATAGGCATCCATGCAGATTATAAGCAGAAATAAATTAAATAAAACCACCTACTATGATTTCCACCCATAATACTACATGTAAGAGTGTGATACATCTCATAATACAACTTATTAGTTGATTAATACATACTTATTCAAATACCAAAATTTTAAACATGGTTACTTTTTTATTTTTAATCAAATCACGAATCCTGTGATTTTAATACAAATATCATGCAATTAAATCATATACACTATTTTCAAAACTTCATAATGTGTTCGGGGCACTTAAAAATCAATTTGAAGTCATTATGAGAAATTCAAACGCAATCAGCTGCCCCTGTGCTAGATCGCTAATCACAGGGCTTGAGCATACTCTTGAGCGCTGTTTAGTGCTCGAGCGTTGTTAACAGCGCTCGAGCACTACGGACAAGGCTTGAGCGTTGTTACCACAGTAATGATTCAGCCTTTGTAACTCGTTTGTTTCGCCTCCAATTCGTGTACTAACAGTCCTATTTTATCCTATGACATCCTAACCCATAATAACGCATCTAATCGTGCATTAATCAAGTAATAACATGTTTTAATTCAATCCAAACATTGACAACAAAACATGTAAATACATATATACATATACATATAACCCATTTCGTTCCATACGTTTAACCCTATGTTTAGGGGAATTAGCATGCCAAATTAATTTACAGATTTTGATACCCATTATGTTAAACTTATGGGTTCTAAGAGGAGAGTTAGAAAAGAACTCACTTAAAGGTTTCGAAAAGAAACCTTCGTCGCAAGCTTCTCCGATCTATTCTGTAACTCCGGCCGCATCCCTTGTCATCGTCGTCCTTCTTCAGCCCGGCTTTGCCCTTGGTTTGTCCTCCTCTTCTCATTCTCTTCTTTTCTTCTTCCCTTCATCCTCGGTTCCATTCTCTCTCTCTCAGCAATCTCTCCCTCGCGGCTGCCTCTCTCCCTTTCTCTCTTTTATTTTTTCTTCCTTCTAAAATAAAACCCTCTCTAATACATGTATACACACACACACACACACACACACACAGCTCTAACCCTAATCCTTATAGAAAACTGACTATTCCAATTATATGTGTAAATAAATCTCCATATGTATTTATAAAATCCCTTTAATTTATAAATAATTGATATTCTTGGTGTAATAATTTTTCACTAATCAGGTGTGATCCGTCTCATCAGTGTAAGAATTAGGAATTCCTCTTCCAACTCGTCCCGGAATGGGCATTATGGCAAAGAACAAAAAGAAAACAACATATATATATATATATATATATATATATATATATATATATATAAAATTCCATGGGCTTAAACAATCCCAAATCCTTTAAGGTTTCCCTATTAGCCCAAGACCAAATCTTTTGGTCCAAACCTTCCAATCCATTTAACTTAAATAATTAAATAAATAAACAATTAAATTAAAAGGCAGAACACATAACCACAATTAAATCACGCAAGCACAAACACATACATAGTCATAACAACAAAGTCATTTCATACAAACAAAATCAACATGCCAATTAATCAAGAAATAACTAAAATACACATTAAATGAAATCGAACCAAATAATCAATCAATAATTTAATCTTTAAAACAAATATATCAATTAAATCAATTTAAAATCATTTAACCTAATTAAATAATTCCTCCAAAATATAGGAGTATTACAGAGCAATTGAGAAAGATTGAGAGAAAATTCTCCATTGTAATTCATTATCTTTTTCATAATGGAATTTGTTCGGTGTGCTCCATAGATATAGCCCTAAGATTTGGGTGAATCATGTATATCTTGTGTTCTTATGTGTGATTGTTTTTATTGTTTATGATTGCTTGCGTTTATACTTCGAACATCGACGCTTTTGCTTTTGCACCACAACAAATGATATCAAAGCATCCGGTTAATTGTGCAGCAACTCAAACATGTTCTACCAAATGGAAGCAAAAACTGTTATTCTAAAGCTCAATATGTTTATGTACATTGCAAACCATGTTTAACACATATCAATTTATTCATTTATCAAATTAGAGAAAACTTGACCGATAAAATGATGCAACTAGAAATGATCAATAGATTTTCATGCGTTTAAATGATGCAATTTCTACTACAGCCACTATATTCAAGAGAAAATAATTAGGTTAATTTTACTGACACCCCCTCAGGTTTGGCCAAATATCACATTAAAATATTTTTCGAAAATTATAATCATTTAAGTCCAATTTTACTTTTCCGCCAAGTACACCGTTACAAAATATTAGCTATCTAAAATGAAAATTTTATCCTTAACTCCCCCGGAACAAAACAATTTTACAACTAATTTTTTAATATATTTTATTAGGGGTGTAACTTGGGCGGGCTAACCCGACCCAACCCGAACCCAGCCGAAACTCGAAAGTTACAAATTGGGCTCAAATCAGGTTGGTCTTAGGACTCGAACCTAACCCGAAACTCAAAAGTTAAAAATAAAAACAGGTTTCCAATTTTTTTTTTTTTTTTTCCAGATCATGTAAACACAAAATAAAAAAAAAATTCCAAATCTCTTTTTTTTTTTTTTTTGCACCTTCCAGATCATAGAAACCCGAAATTTAAAAAAATAAAAATAATAATAAAAATCAAAAATCAAATCAAATCTTTTTTTTTTTTTTTTTTTTTTTTTTGCACCTCACGGAAACACGAAATAAATAATAAAAAAATCCAAATCTCTTTTTTTTTTTTTTTTTTTGGCACCTTCAGATCATGGAAACCCGAAATTAAAAAAAATTCCAAATCTTTTATTTTTTTTTTTCACCTCCCAAGTCGAATGATATTATCAAATGGTTAGAGCATCTCCAACCATTGTGTATATATTTTTGTGTAAATCTGATGTGTCAGAGTAGATTTGCACAAAAAATTTGTACTACTTATTTTTAACGTTGTTGTATACCTTTTGTGTAAAAAAATATTCCCCAATAACAACCAACGACATGTCATACCCAAGGCCCTACATAACTTTTACAAACCTACTTGATTCACTTTACTTTTTCACGATTAAACCTCACTTCCCAATCCTCCTCAATTAGGAAAAAAAATACTAATTTCTCCCTATATTTCACTTTCCCATCCCTCCAAATAGCAAACCTTTCCCGCTGCCACCAGAATTCTATCTTAATAACAAATAATAAAATAAGATTTAAGTATGCAGAAATTACATAATCAAAGGTTTTATATCAACAATTATATAAAAACGTGATTAAAATATATATCTAATTTTTAGCTAGTTAGTATATATATCTCTCATTAGAATAGAATGTAAAAGGATAAAAAATCTAAAAAAACCCTAGAATCTAACAAAC
Organism: Cornus florida; assembly: GCF_030987335.1. Lineage (NCBI taxonomy): Eukaryota > Viridiplantae > Streptophyta > Magnoliopsida > Cornales > Cornaceae > Cornus > Cornus florida. Next base: position 11,679,858 of record NW_026775573.1, on the reverse strand, counting down.
AAAAGTGATGATTGCAGAAGATAAGATTAAACAAAAGTGATGAATCAAACTCTGTTTATTAAAAAAAAAAAAAATTAATAAAAGATGGTTCAGCAATTCTACCTTGCTGCCAATTGCAGATTCTTCTCTATAGTGTTCTATAAAAGTGGGAAACAAAGAGACGCAAAGGAATGAGAGAGAAGAAAGAGAATTGTGAGTGGGAAAGGGAGAGGAGAGAAAAATATGCTTACGTGGCTGTGTAAAAGGGCAGTATAAAATACACAACCATTTTACACATTGGTGATGTGGCAGTGTATCTTAATAGATTGCTGGAGATGAAAAAAAATTACAAATCATATGTGGTAGTGTATATTTTACATAAAAGGGTTTTTTAACATACCGCTGGAGATACTCTTAGTATTATATGACAAGTGTGATCATTTTTTGAAAACCCTAGACTCCATATTTGCTCTTGCTATAATAAATTCAGGATTCTAAAGAAACAAAAGTTGGTCTTCGATATATGTGTGTGTGTGGTTGCACGTATTGATGGAAATAGAAAGAGAAAACCTAAATGGAAAGAGTAAAAGAGAGAAATAAGTATGAAGGAATCGCAACAACCTTATCACGTGGAGGTGAAAGAGGAGGAAACAACTTGCAAGTTAATGACCCTTAGTTCTTTTCTCTCTATTCTTACCTTTTGTTCAAAGATTTTTGGTTTGTTCTCCGGTGGCTTGTGTTAGGGTTTCCTCCCATATTTATGTATATAAGTTGTTTTAGGGTTTTTGTTTAGAATAATTTGAAAATAAAAGTTTATTTAATAACAAACAAAAAGAAAAAGTTATTTATTTATTTATATATATTTAAAATAAAATAAGATAAGTTTTATTTTTTTTTATTTTTAAATTAGAGTTGAAAGCGCACACAAAAATTAACAATTGAATATCAGATCCAGAAAAATTAAAAGAGTAGTAATGAATTGAAAATTTAAATTTTTTCAAAAAAAATTGATGTTTTCAAACCGAGATGTAATTTGTATTTTTTTTTTTTAAAAAAATAAGGAAAAATTTTAAATGGGTCAACCCGTTCGGCCCGAAATTATTCGGGTTCAGGTTAGTTGGAGCCCAGATCTGGGTTAACATTGGGCCGACCTAACCCAACACGACTTTGGGTTGAATTCGGGTTGGGACAGGCTCGGTTGGCCTGCCGAACTTGCACCTCTATCTTTTATTACAAAATATTAGCTATGTAAAATGATAATTTTACCCTTAGAACATCTCCAGCAGTCCGTTAAAATTGTTATTTATGTTATACAATCTTTTTACACAGCCACATCAGTATATTTCCTTTCTCCTACTTCTTTCTTATTTTATTAAAGAATCAATTCTATATTAAATAGATTTGTAAAAATTATATGGGGTCCTGGCATGACATGCTGTTAATTATTATTGGAGATTTATTCCTTGAGATTCATGTTGTATTATTTCCATTCTTAAATTTATATTTTTATCCAAAATTTTTAATTGATATTTTGGTCACTTAATATGGCCTCGTGAGATAGTTAGGTCATTTTATACATAAAATAATATTTTTATAAGTCAAGGTGAAAAGGGTTACAATGTTATTTTATATGCAAAAAGTGATTTGAAAGTAATTTTCAAAGTATTTCAAGTGATATTTGTTGATGCGGCAGCTTTCTCTCTTTCTTTCTTTCTTCTTCTTCTTCTTCTTCTTTTTTTTTTTTTTTTAATTCCTCAGAAAATTGAAAGAAAAAAAAATCCATTGCTTGAGACTTAGTTTAGTCTTAAATGGTGGTTGCAAGGAAGCTTCGTTCGAAGTATGGATGCCACCTATGTATGCTTCTCTCCTTTTTTCTCCCTTCTTTTTATACCATTTATGTGTTTACCCTCTTTTAATGCATACATAGGTGGCATCCATACTTCAATCAACAAAACAGTTTCAATATTTCTGTGAAGTGATCAATCATCTAATACTGAAAAGGATATTTCTTCGGCAATTACAGGTAAACCCTTTTTCACCTTTGAAAGACCCATTGCCGATTGTCACATGTTATTTAATTACATGAATCTTTAATTCCAATATGTCATTTACTGGTATGGTCTTTTACCTAGCTCTTTTATCTTTGTTTATATGCATGCTTTGAAAGAAGATCTAAGGTCATGAAAAACTATTAGGATTTATTTTTTATTTTACATAGGATTGATTGTTTAATTGGTGGGAAAATTGAAGATGATGATGCTGATTATGTGAAGGAGTACTGCTTTTGGTAATCAAATAATTGAGACAAAATTTTGTTGAGTTAGGCTAAAATCTTGTGAACCCAATTTAAAACATTTGTATTTGTCTGCACTTTTTGTTACAGGTGATTTCCATTAAAGCTTTGCCTCGTGTATAATTTATTGAACTGCCCCTTTTTTGGGGGTAGCATTTTCCTTATGTAGGAAATATATTGGATTTAATTAATTTTGCTTATTTCAGTACAGAATTAGCTTTGATTCTTTACAAGATGACCACGAATTTTTTTTATTACTTTACATTGCTTGTTTCTTTGTTGGAAAGGAAAAGGATTTCACAATTACAATACTGAATCATTGTGATCTCATCACTTAAGTTGGGCTTCAGAAGAATCTCATTGGCAGATGCCTTTTAACTATCAATGAAAAGAACAATCTGACAAATTCCTTCATTTTTTATGGCAGTTTTTCATATCACTGAATATCCTCAATCTCAATCATTGCCATGGGCTAACCAGTTCCCCTAATTTCTCAAACCTCCCTAATCTTGAGAGATTGATCTTTAAAAATTGCACGAATTTGATTGAAATTCATGAATACATTGGAGAATTAGAGAGACTGATTTTGTTGAATCTAGAAGGTTGCTAAAATCTTAGGAAGCTTACAACTAATTTTGGCCAGCTCAAATCTCTTGAAAAACTCATTATCTCTGGTTGCTCAAAGCTTATTGAGTTGCCTAAGGAGCTGGGCAAGATGGAGTCTTCGAAAATTCTCCTTGCAGACGGAACTGCCATAAGTTGCTCAAAGCTTATCGAGTTGCCTAAGGAGCTGGGCAAGATGGAGTCTTTGAAAATTTTCGTTGCAGACGGAACTGCCATAAGTTGCTCAAAGCTTATCGAGTTGCCTAAGGAGCTGGGCAAAAAGGAGTCTTGGAAAATTCTCCTTGCAGACGGAACTGCCATAAGTTGCTCAAAGCTTATCGAGTTGCCTAAGGAGCTGGGCAAGATGGAGTCTTTGCAAATTCGCCTTGCGGACGGAACTGCCATAAATCTGTCATTCTCTACGACTGAAGAAAGGTTTTCATACTTCTGGTAAGAAAAAAAAAATCAGAATCCACCAGTTTTCCATTGTCTTCTTTACCATGATTGTTATCAAGCTTAAGTCTTGCTTATTGCAGCCTCTCGGATGATGCTATTCTTAGGGATCTTGGCAGGCTATCCTTGTTGAAAGAATTGAATCTAAGTGGAAACCCAATCTCTAGCCTACCAGAGAGCATCAAGAAGGGTCTCAATATGCTCAAGTCACTTAAATTACGGCATTGCAGAAAACTCAGATCACTTCCAGAGCTTCCAATGACTATAAACTACTTGGACTTGCGCAATTGCAGGTCAATGGAAATGGTAGCAAATTTACCAAACATGTTGAGTTCTCTGCTGTTTATCATGCACGGTTGTAGCAAACTAGTTCAAGTTCAGGGAGTGTTCAAGTTAGAACCCATAGGAACCGTTGACGCAGAAATGGTCAACATTTTGGGCCTGTCAATCTTCGAATTGCTGGGAAATGTCAAGGTGAACTTGTACAATAACATGACTTTTACAGAAAGGAAAGTTCGCCTCCAGGTGCTCTCTCTCTCTCTCTTCTTTCTGTATGTGTGTGTGAGAGAGAATTTTGAGATTATGATTTACATGCTGTAGGGACTCTACGAATTTGGAATGTTTAGCACATTTGTTCCAGGGAATGAGGTTCCAGTCACATTTAGCAGTAAGAGCACTGGGTCTTCAATATGTTTTAACGTGCCTTCGATTCCTAATCTCAAGATTCGAGGCTTGAATGTATGTGTTGTCTATGCAAATGCTGGCCGACATTCCAGTTATATGAGAGAAATGTATTGGAATATGTTATATATTACAACGAGCAATGAGACCAAGGAGCTGAAGTGGAAATATAGCCCAACCTTTGTAGGGATTCCGGATGACAACAAATATATGATATGGTTATGCCACTGGAAGCTGGGGAATACGTTGGAAGTTGGCGATGCAGTGAAAGTTTCAGTAGATTCAGGGGATTATTTTAAGATAAAGGAATTTGGAATCGATGTTGTGTATGAGCAGAAAGAGAATGGTATCTCAAACAACGCCTGTGTTTGTTGTCAAGAAGAAGTCAATAATGGAGCACTGTTAGCATATCATTTGAGTGGCGACTTCCTTTGCAATTTTGTCCATCAAAAACGCTTCACAGGTATGGCACTGATTTTTACAACTTGGGAAAACTATCATGGGGTGTAATTAGGGAGACTAATTAAACTGCCACGGTAGTCTAAAGGCTTCATTTCACTAAAATCAACTTGGTCAAAGTAAATATGGATTGGTGCAAAATTACTGTACATGCCAAATGTTTCATTCTGTCCCTTTTGGGCTGTTGTAGAAATTGACCTAAATACCCAACAACAATCGGTCAACCATTGAGAAATGAGCAAACTCTAGATGCTGTAATTTTACTTCCTACCCAGAATTATCTTCAAACCCTATCAATACAAGACTTTATAAAGTTTTCCGTAATCAATATTAACCATAGTTGGCGTTGCTACCAATAAAAATTAAACTAAAATTAGAATGAATCTTGTACGTAATCAAATATTAACATTATAGGCATCTGATGCATGAATATGGTTGGGCAACTTAAGCTGGTAGGCAGTGTCATTAATCTTCTTGACCACTTGGCCTTCTAAAAAAACCACCTGGCAGGGACCAATTTTCTTTGTTCCTCAACTTCTTGTAGATCCGAGGTGGAATGCGATCTCTTGTGAGAACAGACCAAACATAATCTCCCAATTCAAAAATTACTTCTCTTTTCTAACTATCAGGAGCTGCCTTCCATTTAGCATTCATGACTTCAATTTGTTGCTTCACTTTTATATGGATTTCTTGCTTTCATTCAGCCATCTCTCAAGTTAACTTTCTTGGAATTAGGAAATCTAGTCAAACCAAGAACACTATTCGGCTCTGTCTCTAAAAGTTATAAGTAAATTCAATAACTGGTAAAATCAAATATTCAAATCCCAATTCGTGTGATTATCACCCGTTAAATGTCCCAACGAATTCCTCAAACTTCTTATTGGCAACTTCCATATGTTTGAGGATGAAAAGAAGTGCTGAAATAATGTTTCGTGCAAATTTTTTTGATACAGTTCTCCAGAAGTGCCCAACAAAATTAATATATCTACTTGAAATAATAAAACGAGGTACCCCATGCAACCTGTAAATTTTCCTAAGAAAAATTAGCAACACTTGTAGCGTCTATAACCTGTCAAGGTTGCTCGGATGGTAGTTTGTATTTTGGTTTAAGTGGTATTTGTGGTTTGCGAGTGATTGCGGATATCAAGAGTTTACATTGTAGCCACGAGTCCAAAGGGCGCTATTTGGAATGGTTCCTCATTACAAAAAATCTTTTTATTTTTATTTTTTTGAACGTCCATAGTTTTCTTAAAAGGTATAAAATGCACCGTCTTTGAAAATCTATGGACTACAACCATAATAAAATTGCATTGCCTTTGGGTAGGGGGCAACCTAAGAACAAAATTCATGCTAATGAGTAATAGCCACATAAAATCGAGTCGGATGGGCAAAGACATGTAAAACTTGTGGTTTTAGCTGCACGTTTCAATCTTTGGCACACGTGATAACGTTCCACCTACCAACTTACATCCGTCTTTTAAGTTAGGATAACATGACTTCTTTCTAATCATCTCCAAACTCTTGTATCTCTCAAAACGTCTATCTGCTCTATTATAATCTTTTTGCACAAAGAACAATCTCGAATGCAAAACCTCTTAACTTTTGAAGAGAAAACTGTTATGCAAGAAATAATCCGACACCTGTCCATATTTGACTTCCTCCAAATTAAAGCTATTGGAGAATAATTATAAGGAGTGATTTAAGCCTCTTGAGTTTGTTTACAATAACCACCTCTATTTATAGGTGAATTGGGGAAGCTTTGTAATCAAATCACTCCTTTACAGAATGTTAATGTTGTTATTCTTGGGCATTAAGTTGTTACCATATTTATATTTGACTTTCTGTGTAATTCCTTGATTACAAAGCTTCCCCAATTCACCTATAAATTGAGGTGGTTATTGTAAACAAACTCAAGAGAGAATGTAATGAAAGAGATGTAGCCCTTTGGGCTTTGTGTGTCGTGGACGTAAGCCCCAATGGCTGAACAACGTTATATTCTTGTGTTCTTCATGTTTTAATTTCTCTCTTCAACTTTTATTTTTCTTTCAACAAAAGCGAAGTAAGGGTTCTCTGCATATAGGTCCCGAAAAGAATTAAATGGCTTAATATGCATACATATGTCTATAAGTAAAAAAGATTAATTAATCAATGCATTAGCTACATGGTATCAGCTTTATGCTTCAAAGTAAAATTAAATTATTGCAAATAATATAGCCATTTAGCATGCCTTAGGCTTAAATTATGTTGGTTGCTAAGGCATTTAAATGCTTCATGATCTCAAGCAATATGAAGTCCTTATATGCAAGGTATTGCCACTAGGGATGGCAAAATGACCTGGCTCGGCAGGATTCCACCCCGCCCCTAATATTATGGGTATAGGGTGTAAATGGGAAAGTGGCAGCTATGGGTGTAACGATTACCACATATATATACATACATATATATATATATGTGTGTGTGTGTGTGCAAAGATCTAGGCTGAATTGTTAGGAAATTAATTAGGGAGGATTTTTTAGAAATTATCCATAATTAGATAGTTGACTTTTTTAAATTTTACATAAGTAGTTCTTATATTATAGGAATTATGATCTATATATATTTTTTCGTTAGATAGAATTTGTTGGAAATCATACCTATAAGTTGACGTGATGATTGTGGCAGATTTATTAAGTCTTCATTATAGGCTAAAGTTTAGGCTTTTGTTTAGGGATTTGATTTTTATTCTGATTTGATTTTTATTCTCTTTCCATATTTGTAATTTTCCTCTTTTATATAATAAAAGTCAAAATCAGCCTCTCAAATTGAGTACGCTAATCTTACCAAGTTACTTTTTGGTATCAGAGCCACCTCCGGAGATGACGGCATAAGCCTCATCTCCGGCGGTGGTCCAAGGTTCAACCACCACGCCATCTCAAGGCGTCATTTTTCAGATTTCTCTTTCGTCGTTTGATTTTGTTGGAGCTCTCTGTTTTGGCCAAGAGAATATTGCATGGCCTTTTTCATGGCGTTGTTCCGGTATTTCCAGCTTTGTTTAAGATCTTTTTCATCTCTCGGATGGATCGCTCCGGTGTAGGGAAGCTCTCCTCCTAGGTTAAGACCATCTCCAATGCAAAATGCCATTTTTGCATGCCAAATCTATATTTTGAGAGGAGCTATAGTGTCAAAATGCCATATTTTAGCAATTCTGCCCCAATTGTGCATTTCATCCAAAATGCTATTTTTTGACACAACAATCATTATTTTTCAACTACCATTCCCAACTACAATTTTCAGCAACCATTTTTTTTTTTTTTGTGAGTGTTTGTATTTTATTTAGCTTATTTGCCTTATTAAAAATAAATAAATAAATAAAAACACTGACATCTATATATATATATATATATATATATATATATATACATACAAGCACAACAGACATATATACACACACTTATATATACACATGTGATGACCTTGTGGGCGGGGGTGCCGTGGGCGGGTGCGAGAGACACTGTCAGGCTACCACACTGGCGAGCTACGGGTGCACAGTCCCACATCGCCTGAGTAGAGGAAAGGTGAAGTGCTTATATGTAAGTGTGTCACCTCCAATTGGTATGAAGCCTTTTGGGGTGAAGCCTAAGAACAAAACCGTGCGGGCTCAGGCCCAAAGCGGACAATATCATACCATATGGTGAAGTGGGTCGTTACAACACACAACAGACATATACATATATATACACAAGCACAACTGACATATATATATACACAAGCACAACTGACATAAATATATACACAAGCCCAACACCAAATTGGCAACCCATGCGAGAGAGAAGAGAGAAGGAAGAGAGCAATAGCATATTTGGCAATAGCTATATGTTGTGTTATATTTGGCACAATATTTAGCAAAGTTATATTTTGGCAACCCATTTGGCATGCCATTGAACCCATATGCTATAATTTGAAAATAGCAGCCCAAATAGCAGCCCATTGGAGTTGCTCTAAGACCCCCTTTTTTTTTTTGGGGTATCCCCTTAGCATTTAACATGTGCTAAGGGTCTCTCCGTGCTGTTTGTGCCTTGTTTAGGCTGCCGGTGTATTCGGTAGTATTGTTCTTTGCCTTGTTGGGCTGCCGGTCTTTTCGGTAGCATGGTGTTCGCCGTTTCCATATCTCTAACAATATTTATTGCCTTATTTGTGCTGTCGGTGTGTTTGGTAGCATTGCAATCTTATTATGGAAAGGATACGATTGTTTTACATCTTGATATAGTCAAGCTGAGCCCTACAGCTTGAGGGGGAGTGTTGTAAATCATATCTATAAGTTGACTCGATGATTGTGGCAAATTTATTGGGTTTTCATTATATGCTAATGTTTAGGCTTTTGTTTAGGGATTTGATTTTTATTCTGATTTGATTTTTATTCTCTTTCCATATTTGTAATTTTCCTCTTCTATATAATGATAGTCAGGCTCTCAAATTGAGTACGCCAATCTTACCAAGTTACTTTTTGGTATCAGAGCCATCTATGATATAATTCAATTGAATTTGTAATACACTTCTACATATATAGGCCTATAAAGTAACATATTTGATATGAAAAGAGAATATCAGAATTTATTCTTTTTCACCTTTGTGTTCATGGTATCAGAATCGCCCTCACTAGGACAGTAAATTATTCTATTGTTCTGCTGATTATCCAATAAAATCATCAAACTTTCATCGTTAATTCTGGTCGTTTATACCTGAATTATAGAAGATTTATTCTTCTATTTCTCTTAGTCGTTTCTGGATGATTTCTTTGGTTAAATCTGCAATGTCTGGAATCTTAACTGAGGAAGTTTCAGTCGAATGTTCAAATGCTCGGAAATCCCAGATCACTTCATCCGATTCAGGTGACAACCCAATCCTAAATTACCACTCATTAGCTGAATGGACAAAATTTTTTACGGTGGTCTCAATCCATAAAGTTGTTCGTCCAAGGGCGGGGGAAGATTGGTTATTTAACTGGTGCAAAGCAGGCCCAAAGGAAGATGATTCAGCATATGCCGTTTGGGATGCAGAAAATTCCATAATTATGTCATGGTTAGTGAACTCCATGGAATCGGAGATAGGCTAGACATTTATGTATCTCTCTATTGCCAAAGAATTATAGGACGCAGTGAGTGGGACATACTCAGACTTGGGCAATTCCGCACAAGTCTATGAAATTAAATAAGGATCCGAGAAATATGACAAGGAGATCAAACTGTTACAAAGTATTACAACATATTACAAGGTTTGTGGCAAAAACTTTACCTCTTTTATGATTTTGAATGGAAGTGTGCAGGTGATAGTGCCCAATTCAAGAAAATAGTTGAGAAGGACTGTGTATTTGAATTTTTAGCTGGACTCAATGTTGAGTTAGACGAAGTGAGAGGATGCGTTCTAGGCAAAGAGCCACTGCCTACCACTAGAGAAGTCTTCTCGGAAGGTAGGAGGGAAGAAAGCTGCAGGTTGGTGATGATGGGAAAGAAATCCTCTAGCACTAATAGTGAGAACTCTACACTCGATGTAACAACCACTGAAATGGCAGCATTTGCAGGTAATCCAAACCCAACAAATCACCCACAGCGGAAGATTGAAGAGAAAACCAAGGTCTGGTGTGATTTCTGTAACAAACCAAGGCACACGCGAGAAACATGCTGGAAACTACATGGAAACAAGCAAATTGGAAGGGAGGCAGATTTGGAGACAAGAGTGGGCGTGGAATGCAGGCTACTATCGAAAACGAGACATCTCCATTCAGTAAGGAGTAGCTTGAGCATCTCTCCAAACTGCTGAATCAAATCCAAAAAGGTTACTCTCTAAGTGCTCTCACTAGTTCTTTAAATCCGGCACACTGGATCATCGATTCTGGTGCGTCTGATCATAGGACTAGTTTATCAAATTTGTTTAGTACATATTTTTCAAGTTCTGGTCACTTAAAAATTCGTATTGCTTAGTTTGTCTCCAGTTTCAGGAAAAGGTTCTATAGTTGTCTAAGAAAACCTTGTTTTAAAATATGTCCTTTATGTGCCTAACCTTTCATGTAATCTTTTATTAGTTAGTAAACTCACCAAGGATTGTAATTCTGTTGTCAAATTTCTTGATTCTCATTGTGAATTTCAGTACCTATATTCGAGGAAGATGATTGGCAGTGCTAGGATGGTTGACGGACTCTATTATTTTGATAATGAAATCTTCAAGAGTGGACAAGCTCAAGCTACAAGTAGTAGTGAAATTTCTATTTCTGTTAAAAGTCAAATAATGTTATGGCACTTTAGGTTAGGCCATCTTAGTTTCTCTTACTTAAAACATTTGTTTCCATCCCTGTTCAAAAATTTAAATCCTTGGTTATTTCAATGTGAATCTTGTCAATTATCAAAGCATCATCGTGTTTCTTATCCTTCTCATTTATATTGAGCATCCAAACCATTTTATTTGATTCATAGTGATGTGTGGGGGCCTTCTCGTGTTACTAATGTGACTCGAACTAGGTGGTTCATCACTTTCATTGATGACCATACTAGAGTGTTTTTGGTATATCTTTTGAGAGACAAATCTGAGGTTACGAGTGTGTTTAAAGAGTTCTATGCCATGATTGAAAACCAGTTTCAAACCCGGATTCAAGTATTTAGAACCGACAATTGAAAAGAATTCTTTAACTCTATTCTTGATGATTTTTTGAAAGAAAAGGGTATTTTCTATCAGTCCACTTGCTTTGATACCCCATAGCAAAACGGGATAGCTAAGAGAAAAAACCGCCATTTACTTGAGGTTGCTAGGGCAATAATGTTCACTATGGGGGTTCCTAAATATCTATGGGGTGAGGTTGTTCTTACAGCTTCATACTTGATCAACAGAATGCCGACTAGGGTGTTGAAATTTGAGACGCCCCTAAACAACATGCTGGCAGTTTTTCCCCATATTAGGATCTTCTCCTCATTACCTCTTAAAAGTGTTTGGATGCAATGCTTTTGTACATGTTCATACATGGGACTATTTAAAACTTGATCCTAGGGCTGAAAGTGCGTGTTTGTTGGGTACTCTCCTAAACAGAAAGGGTATAAATGTTATAACCTCACCTCTAAAAAATTCTTTGTGAGTATGGATGTGACCTTTTTGAGGCTCAACCCTATTTCACCAAAAATACTCTTCAGGGGGTGAATAATGAGAGGGAAGACCATTTTTGGGAAGTGTTGGGCTTTTTACCATTGCCGAGTGTTTCACCAAACTCTACCTTACCTACTGAACCCACTATTTCAACCTCTTCGAAGCCTATTGAGTCAAACATTATAGACTACACTTCAGGGGGAGAACCACTTCAAATCCAACCTCAATCTGAGCTCTGTGTTTACTCTCGAAGAAGGAAGGATCAAAATAAAGAGCACCAGCCTACTACCTGCCAAGAAAATTCTCTGGATAAAGGCAACTTGAATGAAACAGGTATTTCTGTCTCTAATTCATCTTTAATTCCTGTACCATGCATTCTATTGATATTCCTATTGCACTTAGGAAGGGTACTCGCTCTTGTACCATGCATTATATTGCTAAATATGTGTCCTACCATAGATTGTCTCCAAATTATATAGCTTTTACCACTAATTTCTATAGTGTTTCAATTCCTAGAACTATACAGGAGGCCTTGAATCATACTGAGTGGAAGGCAGCAGTTATGGAAGAGATGAGGGCTCTTGATAAGAACAAAACTTGGGAGATTGTTGAGTTACCGGGAGAAGAAGACCGTAGGCTGCAAATGGGTGTTCACGGTCAAATATAAGGCTGATGGTAATATTGAGAGATACAAGGCGAGACTCGTAGCTTAAGGCTTCACCCAAACATATGGAATAGATTACCAAGAAACCTTTGCCCCGGTGGCAAAGGTAAATTCCATACGGGTGCTGTTGTCTCTTGCTGCAAGCTTGAGTTGGGCATTGCAGCATTTAGATGTTGTTTTAATTCATAAGAGAGAGACGGAGAGAGAGAGAGAGAGAGAGAGAGTATTCTGTATCAATATACTGTGTATTACCCTTAAGCCAAATGAGGCTTATATAAAGGAAAAGAGTTATAACCTAATTACACAATGTTACTTAATTACACAATAATCCTAATTACTATGGGTAATTACATAATGACCCAACATAAATATATATATACATAAACATTTTAACACTCCCCCTCAAGCTGGAGAATATATATCAAATAATCCCAGCTTAGAATAGATATTCCTTAACCGGTTATGACCCAGTGCTTTGGTTAACATATCAGCTAGTTAATCTTCAGACTTCACAAATGGAGTAGAGATGCTCCCACTTAATATTTTTTCTCGAATGAAGTGACAATCAACCTCAATATGTTTGGTCCTCTCACGAAACACAGGATTTGATGCAATGTGAACAACTGCTTGATTATCACAGAACAATGGAGTAGGAGCTTCAACTGTCAACCCAAGTTCTTTTAGAAAATGTTGTATCCATGTTAACTCACTAGTGGTATGAGCCATTGCCCTTTACTCAGCTTCAGCACTAGATCGAGCTACCACTGCTTACTTTTTACTTTTCCATGTATTGAGATTTCCTCCTACAAATGTACAATAGCCTATACTAGATCTCCTGTCTGAAGGAGAACCAGCCCAGTCAGCATCTGTAAAACCTTCCACCCTGAGATGACCATTTGATTTGTATAGTAACCCAAAACCTGGAGCTTGCTTGAGATATCGGATAATCCGAAGAACAACAATCAAATGTGGCATTCTAGGAACTCCCATGAACTGACTTACAATACTAATTGCGTATGAAATATCAGGTCGAGTGATAGTGAGATAAATTAATTTCCCAACAAGGCGACAAAATCTGCCCGGGTCATTAAATATACCACCCTCATCAGACATAAGTTTTGTATTTGAATCCATAGGAGCATCAACCAAACGACCACCAAACATACCCCGTTTCTTCTAGCAAGTTCAACACATATTTTCGTTGAGATAAACTTATACCCTCCTTGGATCTAGCAACTTCAATACCCAATAAGTACCTAAGTTTACCCAAGTCTTTAGTGTGGAATTGATTTTGTAGAAACAACTTCAACTTGGCAATGCCTTCAGAATCATCACCTGTGATCACAATATCATCTACATACACCACAAGAAAAATGAAGCCAGCTTTAGTGCACAGGTGAAATACCAAATGATCGGTCTGGCATCTGTTAAGACCAAATTCTAATGCCGCCTCAGAGAATTTTCCAAACCAAGCCTGTGGAGATTGTTTCAATCCATACAGGGCCTTTTTAAGGCGATAAACTGTGTGACGATACTCCCCCTGAGCAACAAACCCAGGTGGTTGCTCCATATAAACTTTTTCAACCAAGTCACCATGTAAGAAGGCATTTTTGACATCCAATTGAAACAACGGCCAGTTACAATTGGCAGCAATGGAAATAAGAACTCGAATAGAAGAAATCTTAGCAACAGGGGAAAAAGTCTCATCATAATCAACACCATAAGTCTGATTGTACCCCTTTGCCACTAGACAAGCCTTCAACCGTTCAATAGACCCATTGTGAAGGTATTTAACTGTGTAAACCCACTTATAACCAACCGTTTTGGAGCCCGGAGGTAAGGGAACAAGATCCCATGTTCGATTACGGTGAAGGGTATCCATTTCATCTACCATGGCTTGTCGCCAACCCAAATCAGAGAGAGCATCCTGCAAAGTCTTGGGAACAAAAGTAGCAGACACTTTGGATAAAAATCAAGATAAAGAGGATGAAATATGACGGTAGGAGACAAAGTTAGAAATTGGATGTGCAGTAACACACGACCGAATACCTTTACGGAGAGCAATAGGCAAATCATCATGTAAAGGCGTCGGATCCGAAGACTCTGAAGGAGATGGAGGGAGCGAAGTAGGCGGTCGAGGTCGTCGAGTATAAACCTGCAATGGGACAACGGAGCGAGGAGGTGCGGATTCAGGAAACAGGGAGGGAACCGTTGGCATAGGTGGCTCAGAAGTAATATTGAGAGGAGTAGTAGAATCTATGGGAGAGACTTAGAAAATGAGACATTAGCACTAGTAAAATAGCATTGAAAATGAGGACTGTAACAACGATAGCCCTTTTGAGTGCAAGAATACCCAAGAAAAACACACTTAGTGGCACGAGGGTTTAGTTTATCAAGACTGGGTCCAAGGTTATGGAGATAACACACACATCCAAAGACCTGCGGAGTAAGATTAAACGATAGATTAAACGATGCGGAGTCGGAAAATAGAACAGAATGAGGAGATTTACCTTTTAACACTGACGAGGGCATCTGATTAATAAAATGACATGCCGTAATAACAGCATCACTCCAAAACCGTTTGGGAACATGCATAAGAAATAAAAAGGTATGACAGACTTCTAGGAGATGACAATTTTTACGTTCAGCTACTCCGTTTTGTTGCGGAGTATAAGTACAAGATGATTGATGAATGATGCCTTTAGCATGAAAATAAGTCTCAAAAGGGTTCGAGAAATATTCTTTGGCATTGTTAGAACGTAAAACTTTAATGGAACACCCAAATTGAGTTTTTATTTCTTTGCGAAATATTTGGAAAATAGAGAACAACTTAGAACGATTTTTCATTAAAAACAACCAAGTCATCCGAGAATGATCATCCACAAAAGTCACAAAATAACAAAATCCATTAATAGAAATATGTTTTATTGGTCCTCATACATCTGAATGAACTAACTGAAAAGGACTAGCAACATGATTATTAGCTCTTGGTTTGAAAGATACATGACAATGCTTACTAAGCTGACATGTTTCACAAGACATGGACTCAATACGACTAAGATCGGGGACTTGACGCTGCAAAACTGATAATGATGGATGGTCGAGACGATAGTGCCACTGGAAAGAAGACAAAGATGATTGAAGAGCCGTGGGAGATGGTGCACGATTGAAGTAATGCAAGCCACCTACTTCATGTCCCGTACCAATCCTCTTCTTCGTCTTGAGATCCTGAAAAAGACAACATGTGGGATAAAATGTAATGGAGTAGTAAGTTTACTAGTGGACAACAAATTAAAAGGGAATTGAGGAACATATAACACAGAGGAAAGGGACATAGAAGAGGTAAGATGAATAGTTCCCAAACCCAAAACTTTAGTTGATGATCCATTAGCAAGAGTAACACTTTGAGAGGAAGGAACAGACTGAAAATCAGATAAGAGATGAGAACTACCAGTCATGTGATCGGATGCGCCAGAGTCAAGAATCCAGGGACTCTGACTAGAGGACAAAAGACATGCAGGGGCACTACCTGATTGGGCAAAGGAACCCATGGAAGATGAGGTGGAAGGCCGTTGTTGAGACAAAAACTGAGTATACTCATCGCAGGGAATCGTGACCATAGCAGTCTCAATAGCCACATGTGGAGCAGTGGGTGTGGTAGAGAAAGAAGAATCCCCGTCATTAGAAGTCACTTGATGTGCATAGGAAGAAGGTGGCGGTTTCCCATGAAGATCCCAATAGTAATTGACAGTGTGATTAGTAAGACCGCAGTGAGTGCAAAGTTTTGAGTCTCTGCCTCTGCCACGACCACGACCATAGCCATGACCACGAGTAAAATGACCACCACCACCACGAGAAGACGGAAAGCCACCCCGGTTCACAACTAGGCATAACATTCACTGCTAGGAGGAGTAGTGACACTACTTGAAGCACCCCCTGAAGCGCCACTAGATAAAGTAGCATGCTGGAGTCTGGATAACATATCAGGAAGAGAGGGAATTGCAGGGCTACCCAAAATCTGTGCTTGAACAGGTTCATACTCTTGTGACAATCCTGTGAGAACCCGAACAATATTAAAATCCTCACGTTGTTGTTGCATGCTTTTCACATCGGAGGTGATGGGTTGATACAAGTTCATTTCTTCACAAAGTCCCATTGCCCGTGAGAGGTATTCTTCTAAACTGTAAGTCCCTTGCTGGAGATAAAAAAATTGTCTACACCTCATAAATTCTGGTTATATTATCGGTACCTGAATATAACTGTTGGAGTCGGGTCTATATCTCCTTGGCAGTGTCCAGATATAACAAGTTGGAGCTAACATGGGGTTCAATACAATTCAGTTCAGCATTAAGGAGATGATCTAAGCATCCCTTTGTTCCCATGAACTGAAATCAGCATCACTGTCTTTAGGTTTATCCTTAACCAAATGAGTGCCAAAGCCTTTTCAGGAAAATGGCTACTAACTTGGCCCATAAAATGTAATTTTTGCCATTAAGCTTGACTGAAGTCATGGGAGGATTGTAGAAGATAATAGGTTTGAACTGGCATCAATGGAGAAGATAACAAAAAAAACGAAATTGAAAAAAAATTTGTAGAATCTGTATTCTTGCCAGATCTACAGTCGGGTTAGATCTGGGCGGTCGGGTCGGATCTGGGGAATCAGGTCGGACCTGGGCGAACTGGGCTGGATTAAAACTAGGTCTCTGCTATTCCGATTTTAGTAAACCAGGGTTGGAATAGCATAACCGCGTAGCCAAACACGGCTGTTCTTCTTCACAACCCCACCGACAGGCGCTGGCAAGCATGCAGCGGCGACGGCAACCCAATCACAAGCAGTGGCCGACTCAATAATCAGCGACACCACACCGAATCAGAACCTTTGCAACTTCCGACCAAGAGAAAAGACGAATCGATGAAGCCTCACCTCTGCAAATAACGACAGTGGATGTCAGCAAGCTTGTTGACAACCAAAGCGGCAACAACACGAGCAGCCAAAGGGACTTCAGATTTGATGACGACGAATGAGGCTCAAGATCTGAGGACGACGACGATGAATGAGGCTCTCAACCTGTTGGCGACCAAAACTTCCGGCAAAGACACCAACAACAGACTCGCGATTCCGATCGCGATTCCAATCTCATACAAGAACAACACAATTGTCGTTTCCCACACCCATGAATTCATATAGCTCTGGTACCATGTTCTAATTCATGAGAGAGAGAGACACAGAGAGAGTGAGTATTCTGTATCAATATATTGTGTATTACCCTTAAGCCAAATGAGGCTTATATAAAGGAAAAGAGTTATAACCTAATTGCACAATGTTACTTAATTACACAATAATCCTAACTACTATGGGTAATTACATGACCCAACATAAAAATATATATACATAAACATTATAACAGATGTAAAGAATGTGTTCTTAAATGGTGTGAGCTAGTGGAAAAAGTGTTTATGAATCTACCACCAGGATTTGAAAATGATTATGGAGCTGGAAAGGGGTGTAAATTGAAGAAATCGCTATATGGTTTGAAACAATCAATCACCCAGAGCATGGTTTGATCGATTCACTAAAGCTATCAAGGGTTATGGATATCATCAAAGTCAGGCTGATCACACTCTGTTATACAAACATTCAAGTGATGGTAAGATAGCCATACTTATTGTTTATGTGGATGACATAATCTTGACCGGAGATAATAAAAGAAAATCGGAGGATTTGAAGTATTTTCTTGCAAAGGAATTTGAGATAAAAGATCTTGGAGCGTTGAAATACTTCCTAGGAATGGAATTTGCCAGATCCAAGAGAGGGATATTTGTCTCTTAAAGGAAGTATGTGTTGGATTTACTTATGGAGACAGGTTTACTTGGCTGCAAACTGGTGGAAACACCTATGGACCCCAATTTAAAGTTGCAGACATTGAGTGCAGAAAAAGTGGTGAACCGAGAGCAATTCCAAAGGCTGGTTGGAAGACTCATTTATCTTTCACACACTAGGCCAGATATTGCCTTTGCAGTGAGTGTAGTGAGTCAATTTATGCACTCAACAGGAGAAAAACAGTTTGAGGCAGTCTACCGGATTCTCAAATACCTAAAGGGACCACCTGGAAGAGTTTTGTTGTTTGAAAACCATGGCCATCTAAGGATTGAAGCCTATATCGATGTTGATTGGCCAAGTAGTGTGACGGATAGAAGGTCTACTTCATTTTACTGTACTTGTGTTGGTGGCAACTTGGTTACTTGGAGGAGCAAGAAGCAACCCGTTGTAGCAAGAAGTAGTGCAGAAGCTGAGTTCAGAGTAGTTTTTGTGAACTTTTGTGGCTGAAAAGATTACTTGAAGATCTTAAAATCTCTACTTACCAAAAAAAAAAAATAAAGGATCTTAAAATCTCAAGTCCGATGCCTATGAAGCTTTAATGTGATAATAAAGCTGCAATCAACATAACTCACAATCTTGTCCAACATGATAGGACTAAGCATTTTGAAGTTGATTGACATTTTATTAAGGAGAAATTGGAAGAAGGTGTGATATGTATGCCCTATATTCCTACAGGAGAACAGGTAGCAGATATCCTCACTAAAGGATTACCGAAGGGGAAATTTGACAATCTTACATGCAAGTTGGGAATGCAAGATATTTTTCGAGCCAGCTTGAGGGGGAGTGTGGAAAGATCTAGGCTAAATTGTCAGGAAATTAGTTAGGGAGAATTTTTAGGAATTATCCATAGTTAGATGACTTTTTTACATTTTACATAAGTAGTTCTTATATTATAGGAATTATGATCTGTATATATCTTTTTCTTAGATAGAATTTGTAAGACACTTCTATATATATAGGCCTGTAAACTAACATATGTGATATGAAAAGAGAATATCACAATTTATTCTTTTTCACCTTTGTGTTCAATATATATATATATGGGCTTTGTTTATTAAGAACAATCAGTAATTGAGAAATTATTGTCTCTGGCAGAAGAGTTAAGAGAGAGAGAGGAAGGATTCTAGCGTAATCAGGCAAGTTAACGCTATCTCCTTCTGTATAAATCTGTTGATCTTGAAATTGTATTCAAACTGTTGGAGTTAGAGAGTGTTTACTGTTTTACTTGTTTACTTTGAGGCATTATTATAATTTTCTTATCTCAATATATATATATATATATATATAAGTGAGGTGGTGTAGAAACCCTACAACAATGATATTACGTTCTCTAATTTATGTTCTTCTCCTCCTCCTTCCACGTATTCAAACTGTTGGAGTTAAAGAGTGTTTACTGTTTTACTTGTTTACTTTGGGGCATTATTGTAATTTTCTTATCTCAATATATATATATAAGTGAGGTGGTGTAGAAACCCTACAACCATTATATTACGTTCTCTAATTTCTGTTCTTCTCCTCCTCCTTCCACTTCTCCTCTCTAACCCTCGAAACAAATTACACTCACATTCTCTAACTTGGTATCAAAGCAGCGTATCAAAGCAATAACTTATCTTTGTCAAGTTGCAGAACATCGGAAGGGGTTGATGTCAGCAACCAATGCTGACGTCATTGATGTGTGTTTTCTTCAATTATAAACCACTCGCAATAGAACGAATCCTTATAGGAATCCTTATAGGATAGGGCTATGTTGAGGGTATCGAACCTCAAGGATTGTGGTGGATTATTAAGTATAAAATTAATCATAATTTAATTCAAGAGGATGATTTTGTTGTTTTCTACTTCTAAATTGCAATAAAACTGAAAATAAACTAAATTATCAAGGGTTTAGATCGAAGTGAGAAAAACTTAGAGATTGACTTCACCACTAGCCTCATAACATGGTCAATTGCTTCAATTATGGGGAAGTACAAACTTATGTATATTCGTGAATTAAGTGGCGACAAACACACTTTAATTCAATTAAGAAGGCATATATGAATAAATACTAAACCATAACTCATCTTCGGTTGGCACGAATTGTCTACCTAACTACTCTAATCTAGGGTGCAGTACAACTCGTCTTCCCTAGGCATGAATTATCAAAACATTCATTCATACATATTCAATTAAGCACCATTGCATTGCATGATCACTGCTTAAACCGTTAAGAGAAGCCCTTAGCCGCCAATCTCTCACAATAAAAATAGTTTGAATTTATTAAAACAAAATTAATTCTAAGACAAGAGATCAATTTCATTTAATCAAAAACCAATTATTTTCATTAAAACCTAATTGCTTAGTACAACTAAATCAATTGCTCAAAACCATACAATCAATATACATATAAAAATCCCCAAAGTTAAGAACAATCAATTCATGCTAATCGGACTAGGGTTACATCAATTCCCTAAGGAATGCTTTAGCTACTCACAGAGAGGAAGGATGTCATCATTGTTGGTGTAGAAACCTTCTCCATGGACCGCCAATTGGAATCTTCAATCTTCAAAACCCTAAAAGCCGCCACAAGATAGGAGAACCAAGAGAGAGAAGAGAGAGCCCCTCAATGTGTCTTCTCATCTTCTTTTATAGTGGAGAACAAGTCCTAATCCCCTTTGGATGGGTTTTGGAGTCATCTGGGCCCGTTTGGAACAAAAAAGGAGTGTTTCCCGCTTGTTTTTTAAGTTCTAGGATGACAGAGCTTGAGCATTGTTGAACAGGGCTCAAGCACCGTCTCAATACTTACTTTTCATGCTTAGTTTTTTATGCTATTTTGACCTATTTGGAGTATGAATCTCAAAATTGCTATTAGACACAAAAACGACGGGCTTCAAGCCTTCTTTCCATAGCTACTGAGTTTGCCCAATTTCGAGTTTCTAGTAAAAAGTTATGCCCAAAATACTAAAGCACATCCAGAAATTTTCATCAGTGCTCGAGCACTAATTCCCAAATTTCCACAAATCTTGCTCGTTTGAGTCCCGAATTGATCCAGAAGGCTCCGAACATGTCTCTAGCATCGGGAACATTGTAACTAAATGGAATTGACCGTCTCTTTGGGTAAAAACCTATGAAAAGCAAGCAAACAAAAATAAACATAAGAACTAGATAAAAGTATCACTAAGGCATTAACATACGCACGTTTAAAGGCTCGAATATGCAATATTCATTGCCTATCACACCCCCAAACTTACATATTGTTGTCCCTTAACAATACAGAAATAAACAAAAATCAAAATAAAATAAAACAAAACATAAAGTCCGCTTTCATGGGAATCACGACTGCATTTAGCGTATGCAACAAGCCTTTAAACCCCTAGGTTTCCCCTAGTGGATAAGTTGTAGTCTCGTGAGGGTTTCCAGAGATGGTACCCACAAACATCCAAAATTCATACCTAAATTGCACTTAAGCTCATTCATCACCTGTTTAGCATAGCACAACATCCCAATAATGATTAAACAGAAAATTACAAGAAGTATGCAGTTATGACTATCCTGAGACAATTTCAAACTTTCAGCATCATGCACAACAATGATGGTACTCACATAAAGTTCAAATCCACATATCATCATAAATTATTTGTTCATCGGAGTAGGTCCTCTCTCTCTCTGATGAGTAGGTCCTTTGTTCATATCTTTTATCTCTCTCTCACTCTCTATGATGAGTAGGTCCTTTGTTCATTGAAGTCATCTACTCCGATGAACACCCTTTCTCCCCTTCTTTTCTTCCTTTGTTCTTCTTTGTTTCTTTTTTTCTTTTTATTATGCGTTCTTTCTTGGAGGTTGCTAGATTGCCTCGTCTGTTTCAGGGCGGTTCTGCGAGATCTGCTAATATGTACAGAGGGCCTTCAATTTTTTTGGATGATGACTCGGTTGGAAGGAGAAGAGAGGACATGCGGTCATGTCTGGTGGGGAAGCTCGATAAGGAAGTGGGAGATAGGGCTCAGATTGTTGCTTGGGCGTCTCGTGCTTGGAAGGTCTCTTAGGATGTGGTGGTTTCACCTCTGCCGGACTCTTTGCTCCTCTTTCGACTCCTCTCTTCGGCGAAGGTAGCTCGAGTGCTTAAGGAGGGACGTCGTGACTGGGGAAAGGCCACTCTTCGAGTGGACTCTTGGAGTTTCAGGGTCGGATACTCTGAGGTTTTGAAAGAGAAAGGGCTGAAGAAAGTGATGTTGTACAGTCTCCCTCACCTCTGGAGTCATGCTCTCTTTGTGACGACAGGGGATTTGTGTGGAGGTTTTATTTGGGTGGATGCAGATGAAGCCCTTGATGCTGAAAAGGTTCGTATCACTGTTTCTGACAGTCGTGCTTGTCCACTGTTCATTTTCATTCATGATGACCGCTTCTGCTATAAAGTGGCTGTTTGGGAGGAGACGCATCTAGAACTTGTTCCGACGACGGACAGTTTGGAAGGAGGAGATGGCTCACACTTGCTGAAGGAGGTGGAATGGTTGAGATGGGTTTCTATGGGTAATAAGGGGATGTCTGATTTTCAGAGATGGAAGAAGTGGAGGGATGAGCTTTGGGTCCGTAACACGGCGTACTTCAGACGGATCTTCACTCAGCGAAGGAGAGAAGGTTCTTCTTCACAGGATTTTGGCCGGCAAGCAGGTCACCTAGATTTCAGAGGGGTGGAGGTTTCAGCAACTATGGCCGTCATTCGTTTTTGTAGAGATGGGATCGGAAAAGTTAGCAGCGTGGTAACCACGTGCATCCAGCGCGTGGGTGGGGAAGGAAAGGTGACCAGACACGTGGTTGGCGTAGAGGTTATGACCGTTCATTGAGGGATACAGCTGTATCCAATTTGTTTTCAAATTCTTGGGTAAGAAAGGATAAGAAGGCCTCTTGTGATGTTGGGCTGTGAATGGGGCCATGGTTGTTTGTGATCTTGACCCATCTTCTTATGGGCCGAGTTTTGGGCCTATGTTTCTTGGCTTTCATGACCCATCATCTTGTGGACAGGATAGAGGTGTGGTGGCCCACTCAAAGGATGTTGGGTGCTCTGATGATGTTTCTGCTGGCATAGGCTGTGGGTTTTTGGCTTGGCCGGGTTCTAATCGTGCTTGCTCTGGGCTTGCTGTGGGTAATAGGTTTGGGCCTTTGGCTTCTTCAGATGATGGCCTTATTTCTCAGCTGCCTGTTTCGCCCATTCACAGAGTTGGACGGAGAGGAAGGATTCCTTCGAAGGGCACCGTCTGAGAGCCAAGAAGAAAATCCTCCTTCGTGCAATATGAAGAAGGACGCGTAAGGAGAAGCAGAAATGGGTGCCATGTTTGAAATCCGACTCTGTTCCGAGTAAGTCCATCTCTCTGTCGGGGCTTTCTCATCTTTTTCCTTCTTTTTCTCCTCCTCTTCCCTCTTGTGGGGTGTTGAGGAAGTGCTCGGGGATGACCTTTGTTTCCAAAAATCTGTCTCCGGTTTTTTTAGGATGATACGGAGCTTGGGTTGGAATAGTTGCATGGCGGATGTCAGGTTAATAGGTTGGTTTCCTCTCGGTCTTTTGATAGGAAGTGTGAGAGTGTCACTGTCTATGTGGGGCGTGATGTGCGGATTAATCTTGATGATGTTGCTGCTACTGTTTTGTTGAATGAGCTACAGGTTCACTTGGCTTTGAAAGGGTTTCAAGGTGAGCCAAGGGGTTCTCTGTCTGATGAGGATTTTGGGACTCCGCTGGCTGGTAGCTCACTTTCCTCTTCTGTCCTAGAGGATTGGGAGGGTGTTTCGTGTTCTTCTCTTAATGGGGATTTGGGTTTGGTTCAGTGGAATGGATTTGAGTCGGATAATGATTTGTTTGTTCCTTTGGCTGTAGTAAGACGGGAGGGGGAGTCTGTGGATGTTGTTGTTCCTGTTAAGGGAGTGGAAGGTTTGGACGAGAAATGGGTGTGGGAGAAGGGTGTAGAGGTGGGTTCTCTTCTGGGAGTGTCTTTCGAGGGTAGAATGGAGGAGGTGACAAGTATGTTCCTTGATGTTCTTTATTCTCAGCAGTTGGAAAGAATGGGAAGTAGGGGAAGTTTTTAGGTCGGGGTGAATGAGAGGGAGATGTAGAGCCCCACGGCTTTTGTCACTTATGAAAGGAGGAAAAGGGTCCACGGAGAAGGATAGTGGTGTAATGTTACCGATTTTCCCTATTTTCTATTTCTGGAATTTATTTGATTTTTTTGGATTATTTTAATCCTTACCTCGTTTTGCGTGCCACGCGGGCCCCAAGGGGCGTTTTGGTAATTTTCTTGAGTCGAGGGTTTTAGAAGTGTAATTTCAATCATTTTAAGTCAATTAGAAGTGACGGTATCATTTTTAGAATCTTTCAGGTGTTAGGATGATTTCCGGACTCGGGAATTTCTCCCGGTTTTGTCATTTTAAGAAAGGGGCATAATGGACTTTTCTCACATATAGGTATACATCTATATCTATATATTAGAGGTTGATATTTATGGGGAAAATGAGGCAATGTATGGTTTCAAGGAGGGCAAGATTGTAACTTTGCATAAAATTAGAGATCAACCACAAGTTGACACATGGCAATCCAATGACCATAATTTGAGATTTTTATCAAGCCATCACTTTCCTCCTCCCCCATTTTCGTGCATCACTCTCTCTCTCTCTAGCACTTCTCTATTTCTCTCTATATTCGTACACAAGCACACATTATTATCATCTAAATAAAAGGCTTTGAATTGGAGAGTTTAAGGTGGATTTTGAAGGAGAGGAAGAAAGGAGGTTGGAGAGCTTGGCATGAGCTTCAAATTGAGGCTAATATTGCTAGGGTTTGGAGAATTTCAAAATTTGGGGCTTATCTTCCATTTGAGGTAGAGCTTGTCTAATTGTCAAATTCCTTAGTTGTGGTAGCTAATTGGATGTTTTTCCCCCTCTCTAACTTGTCAATTTGAAGTTAAAATGCATGATTTAATTTTAGGGTTTTTGGTTTGTACATGAATTTGTGATTTGAGGTGTTTTAAGTGATTGGGTGTTTATCTTGTGTTTAAATTGCAAGTGACATGTTGTTGAGCTTCTATAAAATGATCTATTTATTTCACCTCATGTGGTTGTTGCGATGTTTTTGATATGTATATGCTACAGAATACTTGGATGTTGTAATATGCAAAAAGTGTCAAATTATCTTGTTGAGGCCCTAGAAATATCAATCGTATTATGAAGGCATGATAATAATTACGTAATTGAATTTGGACATTTCCATATGCATGGCATAATGTTGTTCTTGGGTATGAGGGTGGTGTGGATGTAGTGGAGGGGCATGTGAGGGCATGGATGTGGTGGATGGGTGCATTGAGCATTTTATACAATTCATTGCATATGGAACGATGGTTATGGAAATTGGAAGTGTTGCATGTGAACCCTTGTATGATCCCCGACTCGTTTTCCTCTTCATTGTTTGTAAGGCATGTAATTACTTACCTTGCTTGAGGAGATGCCACTTAGGCATTCTCTATTGAGCCTTGCGCTCACTCCTCTACTTATTACTAATTTTTAGGACATGGAAAATAAATAGCGGATGACAATCCACCCTTGCCTTAGCTCGGAGTAGAAAAATGTTTCTTTTTGCTATCTTTTGTATTTGGGCCTAATTTTGTAAAAGTGACGACTTAAAATGTATTATTTTGTAGCATGTGATGTATTTATGTCTATTTTGTGTATGGCCATTGGGAAAATGTAATTAAGTTTTAATCACACTAAATCCTTTAGTGTATTTTTGTGTAACGTGTTGTAAATTACGTTATCAATGTGGTTGTTATTATTCTATTAGGTGTTGGAATGTATTTTAATATGTACGTGAGTGTAGTGGTGTGGGTGGTTGGCTTCCAAAGTTGGTGTATCTCGGTTTTCTTCAGACAGTGGTATTTTGGGTGAGGATAACCTAACCGGTCGACGTGAAATCCCATACGTCGACCGGTATCTTGGCAGTGGACTTTTCTACTGTTCACGTCTCTAACCAGTCGACGTGAACTTCCCCACACGTCGACTGATATCTCGGCAGTGGGTTTTCCACTGTTCATAACCCAAACCAGTTGACGTATAATGTATATACGCTAACCGGTTCCTGTTCCATATATATTTTTCATTTAGTTTCCCTAATTACTCTTTAGCACCTAATTAACGTTGTGAGTATTTACTTTATGACCCAAATAAAATACAATAATTATATTTTAACCATAGAAAAGACTATATTGCCTCGGACCTTATCTAATTTATTATGAGATACGAGTAAATGACTATTATGCCCTTTGAGTCTCAAACCATTTGAATTGTGGCAAATTACCATCCTGTCCTTTTTGGACTTTAATATACAAATTGAGCGTGAAAGGACCGTATTACCCTTGGACGATTTTGGGTCAGGCAAGGACCCGTTTAATGATCCGGATCCAGTGGATTTGGGTCGTTACAAGTGGGAGGAGGAGAGAGACTGTAAACTCATTTGTTTCCCTATGAAGCTACGAATTTTATCATGGAATGTCCGGGGTCTCAATAACTCGGTTAGGAGAAAAGTGGTGAAGCCGGTTATTCGTAAAGGGGGAGGTTATGTAGCGTGTTTGCAAGAAACCAAGATTGAATTGATGACGGACATGATTGTGCGAAGCCTATCGGGTGGGAGATTTGTGGAGTGGTTTGCTTTGGATGTGAATGGCTCTTAGTGCGGCATTCTTTTGACGTGGGATAACAGATGGGTGTCTAAGGTGGACTCTCAGGTTGGGAGATTCTTTGTTTCGTGCATGCTCTCTTTGGTGGAGGATGGTTTTCGTTGGGTCTTTTCTGGTGTTTATTGGCCTATGGAGGACAGTGTGCGCCATTTGCTTTGGGAGGAGCTGGGAGATGTTCGAAGGCGATGGTCGCTGCCATGGTGAGTTAGAGGGGATTTCAATGTTGTTCGCTCTCCTTTTGAGAGGTTGACAGGGGGTAGGTGGACGCCAAACATGGAGTCCTTTTCGGCGTTAATTGATGTTTCTAGGCTGTTTGATTTGCCCTTGGTTGGAGGACCTTTTACTTGGTCTAGTGGTCACTCTCCTCCTATTCTCTCTCCACTTGACAGATTCCTTGTGTTAGGTGATTGGGAGGAGAAGTTTTTTGATGTTGTTCAGGCTACTTTGGCTCGCCCTTTATCTAACCATGTTTCGTTGATGTTGGATTGTGGTGGGTTACGCAATAGAAGATCCCCTTTCAAATTCAAAAATATGTGGCTTCGTGCTGAGGGATTTCTAGAGAGAGTCCAATCCTGGTGCGAGGGGTATGAAGTGGTTGGCACTCCAAGTCATTCTCTCGCAGGTAAGCTGCGTCTTTTGAAGGAAGATATTAAGATTTGGAACAAAGAGGTCTTCGGGAATCTTGTTTGGAGGAAGAATCGGGTCTTTTCTGAGATTGTCGATATTGACCGGATGGAGGGTCAGGGCAACCTGGTGGATTCCTTGAGGATTAGGAGGGTGGAGTGTCAGGCGGAGTATGCTGAGATTGCTATCATGGAGGAGATTTTGTGGAGGCAAAAGTCTAGAGCTTTGTGGCTTAAGGAGGGCGACAATAACACGAAGTTTTTCCATAGACTTGCCAATACTGATAGAAGGGGCAATCATATTGGGAGGATTCGGGTGGATGGGGAGGTGTTATGTTAGGAGGAGGAGGTTTGCAAGGGTATTGCTGAGTCTACTCGAGGTTGTTCACAGAATCTGCTGGATGGAGACCCTTGCTTGAAGCGCTTCATTTTGACTCTATTTCTAGTGAGGAATGCTCTGTTCTGGAGGAGCCTTTTTCTGAAGAGGAAGTTTTGGTTGCTTTGAAGAGTTGAAACGGGGATAAAACCCCAGGTCCAGAAGGATTTTCCATGAGATTCCTTTTGGAGTGCTGGGAGGTGGTTTGAGGGGAGGTGATGGGCACTTTTCATGCTTTCCATGCTCAGGGCTCTTTTGAGAAGAGCTTGAATGCCATTTTCATTGCTCTCATTCCGAAAAAGGGAGGGGCGCTGGACATTAGGGAGTTTCGCCCTATTAGTTTGGTGGGGTGCATTTACAAGTTGATTGCTAAGGTCTTGGCTTCTAGGTTGAGGAAGGTTTTGGATGGCGTCATTTCTGACTCTCAAAATGCTATTGTGGGAGGCCGTCAGATTTTGGATTCAGTTCTTATTGCTAGTGAGTGTGTGGACTCCAGATTGAGTAGTGGGGTTCCGGGTGTTTTGTACAAGTTGGACATTGAGAAGGCTTACGACCATGTGAGTTGGAGCTTCCTCCTTTACTTGATGGAGAGGATGGGGTTTGGAGTGCGATGGAAGAGATGGATTCATTTTTGTATATCCAGTGCTCGCTTCTCTATCCTTGTTAATGGAGCTCCGACAGGGTTTTTCACTAGTTCGAGGGGATTGAGACGGGGATCCGCTCTGTCCCTTCTTGTTCCTATTTGTGATGGAGGCCCTTAGTAGATTGATGAGGAGGGCTGTTGAGTTGGGTTTTCTGAGAGGTTTTCGGGTGGCAGTGGTGCTGCTAGTCAGTTGGAGATCTCCCACTTGATATTTGCGAATGATACTTTAGTGCTTTGTGATGCGAATGTGTCCCAGTTAAGATATTTGAGATGTGTTTTGGTCTGGTTCCAAGTTGTCTCTGGGCTTAAGGTGAATGTTGGAAAGAGTGTTTTGGTGCCGATTAGGGAGGTCCCTGAGATCGAGATGTTTGCTCAGATTCTTGGATGTCGGACCGGCTCTTTTCCCATTTCTTACTTAGGTTTGCCTCTGGGAGCTTCTTTGAGGTTGTGGATATATTTGAGAAGAGGGACGTGGGTTGGAAGAAGCAGTACCTTTCCAAGGGTGGTTGCGTTACTCTGATAAAGAGCACCCTTTTATTCCTTCCCACTTATTTTATCTCTCTATTTCAGATCCCTTCTTCTGTGGCTGAGAGGATTGAGAGATTGCAGCGAAATTTTCTGTGGGGGGGAAGAGGAGAAGAGTTCAAGTTTCATCTGGTTCGTTGGGAGCAAGTGTGCAGGCCAATTCGGAGTGGAGGGTTAGGGTTCAGGAGATTGATGCCTTTCAATAAGGTTCTCCTTGGGAAATGGCTGTGGAGGTTTAGGGTGGAGAGGCGTTGGCTTTGGAGGAGGGTTGTTACGAGTAGGTATGGGGAGAGCAGTCGAGGGTGGAGCTCTCTTGAGGTGCGTAGTCCAAGGGGGGTGGGGGTTTGGAAATTCATTCGGAAGGGGTTCAGGAGATTGGTGCCTTTCAATAAGGTTCTCCTTGGGAAATGGCTGTGGAGGTTTAGGGTGGAGAGGCATTGGCTTTTGAGGAGGGTTGTTACAGTGGAGGGTGGAGCTCTCTTGAGGTGCGTAGTCCAAGAAGGGTGGGGGTTTGGAAATTCATTCGGAAGTGGTAGGGTGAATTCTCTAAACGTATTCGTTTTCGAATCAAGGATAGTAGGAGGATCAGGGAGGATATTTGGTGTGGGGATCTTCCTCTTGCTCTCGCTTTCCCACGGCTCTTCAGGATTGCTTCGGATAGGCAGGCCACGGTGGTCAACTGTTATCATCTTGATAACGGGAGACTATCTTAGGATGTTCGGTTCAGGTGATTCTTTCAGGATTGGGAGATTGAGGATGTCACTCATTTTTTGGAGGAGTTATATCGCTAGGTGATTATGGCTGGGGATTCTGATAGTTGGATTTGGGCTTCTAACTCTCAGGGTTGTTTCGATGTTCGGTCCTTTTTCAGGTGTCTTACGATAGAGACTGGAGGCCCTTTCCCTTGGAAGTCTGTTTGGCGTTCCAAGGCTCCCCTCAAGGTGGCCTTTTTTGCTTGGATCTCTGTTTTGGGTAAGATTTTAACCAAGGATAATTTGAGGAGGAGGAATCAGGTGGTAGTCAATCGTTGTTACTTGTGCCTTCGTAATGAGGAGACAGTGGATCACCTTCTTTTACATTGCAGCATGGCCAAGGAATGTTTGGATTTGATGCTTGGTTTGTTTGGGATTCTTTAGGTTATGCCTAGATCCTCTAGAGGGTTGGTTGAGGCTTAGAGAGGTTGTTCAGTGGGGGCTCATATTCAAGATGCTTGGAGGGCTACGCCTTTGTGTGTTTGGTGGTGTATTTGGCTTGAGAGGAATCAGAGATATTTCGAAGGAAAGGAGATGCATATTTCTATGCTTAAGTTCTCTATTATTTTCACTCTTTTTTGATGAGTTTCAGAGAGAGGTTATAGATTTGTAAAGGAGATTGTTAATTTTTTTTGGCCTCTTTGAATGCTTAGAGGCCCTTTTTGGCCTTGTGTGTTTCTCTTAGGATTCGTTCTCCTTTTGAGTGCTTTTTATAAAATTTTACTTATCAAAAAAAAAAAAAAAATCCATATATCAAATAATTTTGAACTCTAGCATCCCTATAAAAGTGAACTTACATCCATCTGTGTTGGTTACCATCCATACTTATATACATTCCATAATATTCCTAAATTCATTGGTAATTCTTCAAATTTTGATTCCCAAGGCATAAATAACAATTCTAACATGTGTATGCATTTTTTTTCTTCTATTTTTTTTTTTTTTCAATTTTCATTTTTTTTTTTTCATTTTAAATTTTTAATTTCCCTTTTTCAACAAGAGTTTTGTGTAATGTTCGGATCCCTTAAGCTCTAGAAAACCCATGTAGCAAGCTTTCGGTAATGACTCCCAAACTGGCCAATTTTAGGGCATTAGGTGTGAAGACACTCCAAAGGACTTAATTACTTGAGTTAACTAGGCTATGAATCCAAACTAACTCTACAACTTTCTTTTTTCTAAGTTCTCCACCTTTTGAAGTGAATCCTTAATGCTTAAAGAGGCAAGAGTCCCAATTACTCAGTGGAAAATACTCTAATTTTTGCATACAAACCTATTAATATGCCATAGTTCTCAAATTTTCAAAATTTATCAACTCATCTCAGTCAGTTACAAAGCATAACAAGATACCAAGTTCATACCCTATAAAATAGATACAAGTGTGCTCATGTGAAAGTGAAGTACTCTAAAAATCGGAAATCAAGAGAATATGGAAACACCAATAATATAGACCACTATATGAAAACGTAATGTCAAAAATTTTCAAATTTTCCGAAATTAGCAACGATTCCACATACAAGAAGTATTAATCCATTAAAAATCGACTTGGGACACCAAATTAGCTTCATAAACATAAAATCATTGCTAAAACCACATGCTCTCAACTCTATCATTTTAGCTTAGAAATTGCAAAATTTTCAAATAGTGAAGAATTAATCAACAACTTGCAATCATATTGCCCTACCCCCAAACTTAAACTGCACATTGTCCTCAATGTGCAATGAGAACAAAAGTAGAAGAAGGGTTAGAACAATATTATCATAGAAGTGATGAATGCCAAAATCAAACCGTTCAAAGTATAGGCAATTGTCAAGCAAGGTGGTACCCTCAAACTTGAATGCAGAAACCTGTCAGTGAAAAAAACTAGAGACCACCACGTGAGAGTGAACAAGTCCCAAATTGGTATGAAATAATAAACACACTCTCACACTATCGCATACATATAGAGTAAAGAGTCGTGATAAATAAAATAGAAAATAACTAAAAACTAAAAATAAATAAATAAATAATAATTTTTTTTTAGACCTATGAAATCTACAATTACAAACAAGACACAATGTACCCCATGGGTGCTAAGTTTGACGTCTCTAGCAAGACATAATACCACTCTCGGCCCGTATATAACAACTTGACTACCTTCTTCATCTCTTGCACCTAAATTCCTGCACTTGAAAGAAATAAATTAAATCAAGAGAAAATTAGATACAAGTCTTAAACTAAAGAATCAAACTAGAACTAAACTCTAACTTAACAATAACCGTTACACAGTCCTCGGCAACATTGCCAAAATTTGATGTGTGTTTTCTTCAATGACAAACCACTCGCAATAGAACGAATCCTTGTAGGATAGGGCTACGTCGAGAGTGTCGAACCTTAAGGACTGTGGTGCATTGTTAAGTATAAAATTAATCATAATTTAATTCAAGAGAATATGATTTTGTTGTTTTCTACATCTAAATTGCAATAAAACTGAAAATAAACTAAATTATCAAAGGTTTAGATCAAAGTGAGAAGAACTTAGAATTGACTTCACCACTAGCCTCATAACATGGTTAATTGCTTCAACTATGGGAAAATTCAAACTTATGTCTATTTGTGAATCAAGTGGCTACAAACACACTTTAATTCATTTAAGAAGGCATATATGAATAAATACTAAACCATAACTCATCTTCGGTTGGCACGAATTGTCTACCAACTACTATAATCTAGGGTGCAGTACAACTCATCTTCCCTAGGCATGAATTATCAAAACATTCATTCATATATATTCAATTAAGCACCATTGCATTGTATGATCACTGCTTAAACCGTTAAGAGAAGCCCTTAGCCGCCAATCTCTCACAATAATAGTTTGAATTTGATTAAAACAAAATTAATTCTAAGACAAGAGATTAATTTAATCAAAAACCAATTATTTTCATTAAAACCCAATTGCTTAGTACAACTAAGTCAATTCCTCAAAATCATGCAATCACTATACATATAAAAATCCCTAAAGTTAAAAACAATCAAACCATACTACTTGGACTAGGGTTACATCAATTCCCTAAGGAATGCTTTAGCTATTCACGGAGAGGAAGGATGTCATCATTGTTGGTGTAGAAGTCATCTCCATGGACCGGCAATTGGAATCTTCAATCTTTAAAACCCTAAAAGCCGCCACAAGGTAGGAGAACCAAGAGAGAGCCCCTCAATGTGTCTTCTCATCTTCTTTTATACTGGAGAACAAGTCCTAATCCCCTTTGGATGGGTTTTACAGCTTCTGGAGTCATCTGGCCCGCCTGGAACCAAAAAGGAGTGTTTCCCGCATGTTTTTTAAGTTCTAGGATGACAGGGCTCAAGCACTGTCTCAACACTTACTTTTCATGCTTAGTTTGTAATGCTATTTTGACCTATTTAGAGTACGAATCTCGAAATCACTATTAGACACAAAAACGACGGGCTTCGAGTCTTCTTTCCTTAGCCACTGAGTATACCCAATTTCGAGTTTTGAGTTAAAAGTTATGCCCAAAATACTAAAATAGGTCCAGAATTTTTCATCAGTGCTCAAGCACTAATTCCCAAATTTTCACAAATCTAGCTCATTTGAATCCCAAATTGATCCGGAAGGCCACGAACATGTCTCTAAGCATCGGGAACATCGTAACTACATGGAATTGACCGTCTCTTTGGGTAAAAACTTACGAAAAGCAAACAAACAAAAATAAACATAAGAACCGGATAAAAGTATCACTAAAGCATTAACATACGCAATTTTAAGGGCTCGAATATGTAATATTCATCGTTTATCAGTCATCTAACACATGTTGACGTCGGAATATTTTTGGGTCAAAATTTGTACAGCTTGGATCGCCTGATTTTTCTGGGATTTATGGTGGTATTTGTGATTCGAGTTGAGGCTGTTTGAGTTCATTTTTCATTTTTCGTTTAACTTCTTCCAAGTTTCAGCCCTTTTGCTTTCGATCTGGATTTTGGAGCCTGGTTAGTTGTTTTTGTTGGTTGAGATTCATCACATATGTTGCGTTTGGACTGGGAAAGAACTTGATTGCTGGTTGTTTATTGATTTGCTGCATCTGGGACAACTTTTTTGGATCTAAGGAGTTCGTTTGACGTGTTTTCTATAATTTGGGACTGTTTTTTTTGGAACTCTCTGCCTTCTAAATTGTTTATCGATGCTTGGGCTGCCAGAATTTGTACTTAAACTTTCCTCGAGATGCATCTTAACATTGCCAACCAGGTTTTGCACTCTATTTGGAATTTCTGACCCATTTTGAATCTGTTCCAGCACTTAGATCACCTATTGCTTCTGTTTCTTTTTTGCCTCCTATTCTTATATTCTGGTCTTAAATTTCCTTTTGAATATGTTCTTTCTTTTATTTTGATCCAAACTTTGCCATGATTGAGAATAAACCACAACCACCACTCAAGGATGATGATATGCCTAAGTCGATTACTTCGACAATCTGGAAATCTCTCACAGAATCGTTCTCGCAACAAAGCAATGTTTCTCGGGTTTATGAGTTGTATGAGCAGATTTTCATTACCAAGCAATCTGGAAAACCATTATCTGAGTACTACAGCACCCTTAAAAATTTGTGGGATCAATTATTGCAACATCGACCGTTTACTACTGACTTACAGCAACAGAAGCGTCACTGGGAGGAGTTTATGATTGCTTCATTGCTCTCCGGTTTAGACTCTAATCTTCGTGGCTTTAAAGATCATATTCTTGCTAGTGAACGTGGACTTTTTGGGTTATTCTCTTTTTTCGGTTTTTGTACAGCTCTTGGGACGCGTTCCCCTTTTGAACGCTTTCTAATACATTTTTACTTATAAAAAAATATATATATTCTTGCTAGTGAAAAGTTACCTACGGCTGCCAATGCGTTCTCGATTATTGAGGTCCTCTTTGGGACAAAGCTCCGCTGTAACTTCCATAGAGTCTTCTGCCTTAGTTTCTAGCAGTGGGGGTCGTGGTACTGTGTTTGGTGGTTCTTGTGGTGGTCGTGGCAATTGTGTTTTTCGTGGTGGTTCTCATGGTGGTGGTCGTTTTAGTGAACGCAGAGATAAGAAATGTGATCATTGTGGTGGTACGAATCATACTGAACCTTATTGCTGGGTAAACTATGGTAAGCCAGATTATGTTCATCAGGCTTTTGATGGTACTTCACAGTCACAGCCTTGCAGTAATTCTGGACATGTAGCTTCTGATTCTGGTTCTCGCGATGCACTCACCACTCAATTTAGCGAGCTTATTCAAATGTTGCAAACTACTCGTCCACCCACTTCCGCTGCTACCTTTGCCAATTCAGGTAATATTGCATGTGTTAATGACCCAAGTCATCTCCGTCTTGGGTCATTGACTCTTGTGCGAGTTCACATATGTCTGGTATATCATCTCCCTTTTCTGATTTGAAATCTATTAACCACCACATTGTTTTAGCTGATGGCTCCTCATCCCATCCTTGGGAAAGATGTTCTTCACCCTACCAATTCATTATCCCTATCTTCCAGTTTCTATGTTCCTAATTTCCCTTTTACTTTGCTTTTTTGTAAGTTAATTGACTAAAGCATTACATTGTTCCATAACCTTTTCTCCCACATCATGTGTTTTTAAGGACCTCAGGATGAAGAAGATGATTGGTTCGGGACATGAGAAGGACGGGCTTTATTATCTGGATCCTGGTGAACCTCCATCTGTAATGTCATCAACCTTGAGTGCTACGGTCTCACTTCTTCAGTGGCATTTTCATTTGGGTCATCCGTCCTTGGCCAAGTTGAGATTAGCTATTCCTACCTTGAGTCGTGTGTCTGTTTTAGAATGTGAGGCTTGTCAGTTGGGCAAGCGTCACCTTAGTTCTTTTCCGCGTCGTAGTCATAGTTGTCAAACTGAGTCATTTGATGTAGTCCACATGGACATATGGGGTCCTTCTAGAAGGCTTGAATGATATGAATTACTCATTCACAGCTCTAGTATTTATAGATAAAAAGAGCACATGCTCATATTACAAGAAATGAAACTAAATCAAATCACAACATATTCTATAGCATGGTTAAATCTCTGCTATTATGGTTAGTAATTCTATAAATCGTGGTATCATATATGCTAACACTCCCCCTCAAGTTGGTGCGTGGATATCTGAAACGCCTAACTTGGACAATGCATTCTCAAACACAATCTTGCTGACGCCCTTTGTAAGAATGTTTGCAAGCTGCTGAGAGCTTATGACAAATGGAGTGCAAATTTGACCAGAGATGATCTTCTCTCGAATAAAGTGACGGTCCACCTCTATATGCTTACTCATGTCATGCTAAACGGGATTTGTTGCTATGTTAATGGCAGACTTGTTGTCGCAGTAGAGTGAGAATGGAAGCGACATTGGAAGACACAAGTCTGTCATCAAGGTTTTCAGCCATAGCAACTCACATACCTTAAGAGCCATAGCCCTATTCTCTGCCTCTGCACTAGATTGACGGACAACATCCTGTTTCTCACTGCGTCAATTAACCAAGTTACCACCTATAGTGGTACAATAACCTGAAGTTGACCTCCTATCTGAAATTCGTCTTGCATAATCAGCATCTGTCCAAGCCTCAACACGTAAGTGGCCATGATTGGCAAACAAAATACCACGGCCTGGACACCCTTTTAAGTAGCGAAGGATCCGAATAGCTGCATCAAGGTGAGAGGCACGAGGAGAGTGCATGAATTGACTCACGACATTCACGACATAAGCAATGTCAGGTCTAGTCATGGATAAATAGATGAGATTCCCCACAAGTCGTTAATACTGACGAACATCTGACAATAACTCCCCCTCAGAATCAGCTAACCTCAATTGGAGTATCAGCAGGACGAGCGCCAAGCTGACCAGAAGCAGAAAGCAAGTCAAGAACATATTTGCGTTGAGAGATGAAAATGCCAGCCTTGGAGCGAGCCACCTCAATGCCCAAGAAGTACCGTAAGGGACCGAGATCCTTAATCTCAAAACTGACGGCCAAGATAACTCTTAACCTCAGCAATTCCGATAGTATCATGGCCGGTAAGAGCAATATCATCGACATACATAATGAGAGCAATTGTCTTACCGCCTGAATGACGTAAAAAAGGTATCATCGGCTGCACTTTGATGGAAACCAAACTTGAGCATAGCAGTGCCAAAGTGACCAAGCTTGAGGAGACTGCTTGAGGCCATACAGAGAACGACGAAGACGGCATACCATATCAGAATGAACAGGAGAACGAAAGCCCGAAAGAGGAACCATGTACACCTCCTCCTGCAAATCACCATTGAAAAAGGCATTCTTGACATGTAACTAAAATAGAGGCCAAGATTGAATCGCAGCAACGGAAAATAATACACGGGTGGTATTCATTTTGGCAATAGGGGCAAAAGTCTCTTGATAATCTATGCCATAAGTCTGAGCATAACCCTTGGCAACCAATCGGGCCTTGTAACGAGCAATTGACCCATCTGGATTATGCTTAACTGTAAACACCCAACGATAACCCACAGCCTTTCGTCCAATAGGAAGCGGAACCATTTCCCAAGTCTGATTTTTCTCAAGTGCTTGTAGTTCTTCTGTCATAGCATCATGCCATTAAGGTGGTGCTAATGCATCTGCAACACTAGAAGGAAGAGCAACCGAGGCAACAGAAACAAGAAAACTCCGATAGGAGGGTGAGAGAGCATAATTAGAAACAAAATTAGAAATAGGGTATGTACAGAAATGTTTACCCTTTCGAAGAGCAATGGGGCGATCATTAGGCGAAACAATAGCTTGAGAAGGCAGAGCTGGTGCCAAAGGAACAGGGCAGTCGATTGTGGGAGTAGAAGCTTGTACCTGTTGTCTCAAACTATAAACCTGTGAAAAAGGAACAATTCCCCTTGCTGGAGTGGTATCATGAGGAGGAATCATAGAAGACGAAACAAGTAACGGTAGAGGAGTTAAAGACGGAAGAAGGTGATCATTCATTATATTCAATGGGAACCATTCACTTTGAGAACCAACTGAACCACTATAGTATGGTGGTGTATGCTCAAAGAAAGAAACATCCATGGATATAAACTGCCGACGACTAGGAGGATGGTAACACCTATAACCTTTTTTAGAGTGAGAATAGCCCAAAAAACACACTTTTCAAAGCCTTGGGGTCAAGCTTTGTACGAGTCTGCCCCAACTGCTGAACAAAGCACACACACCCGAAGACTCGCGGAGAAATAAAAAAAAGAGATGAATTGGGATGTAAGATTGAGAGTGGGGCTGCAAAGTTAAGAACCCTAGGGGGAGTCCTATTAATGATGTAAACAGTTGTAAGAATTGCATCTCCCCAAAATGACTGGGGAACTTTCATGCCAATGCAAATTGCTCTGGCTAAGTTAAGGATGTGGCGATTCTTTCTCTCAGAATGACCATTCTGTTGAGGAGTTTTAACATTAGCCATCTGATGCTTAATCCCAAATTCTGTACATAACTGTTGTACCTCCCCATAAGTGTACTCCGTACCCTGGTCAGATCTGAATTTTTTAATGGTACAGCAATATTGAGTCTGAACTATTGTTATAAATTTTTGAAAAATGGTGTATACCTCATTTTTGGTTTTCATAAGATAAACCCATGTAACACGACTATGATCATCAATGAACAACACGAAATATCGAAATTCAAGACTAGAAGTAACTGAGCAAGGACCCCACACATCTGAATGAACAAGATCAAAAGGTGTTAAAGCAGATTTATTACTACTAGCAGGATAATTGGAACGAACATGTTTAGCCATATGACATGTCTTACAGGATAAATCTGACATTGCCACGTTACAAAATAAGGAAAGAAATAATTGTTTTAAATAACTGAAAGAAATATGTCCTAAACGCATGTGCCAACGCATAAGCTCAGCTTTATTAGATGAAACTGTTCATTATCAAGAGAGACAGAGAGAAGGAGAGAGAGAACTTGAACTCTATATTTCAAACATACGCACTTACAAACCTAATAAGCCTATATAGGCTTATATATGTTGGGCCATTATGTAATTACATTATCTTAGTAGGGCCCTTGTGTTATTAAGGTGATTTGTATATATATATATATAACATTCTAACACTCCCCTTCAAGCTGGAGAATATATATCAAATAATCCCAGCTTGGAACAGATAGTTCTTAACCGGTTATGACCTAATGCTTTGGTAAACATATCAGTTAATTGATCTTCAGACTTCACGAATGGAGTAGAGATGCTCCCACGCAATATCTTTTCTCGAATGAAGTGACAATCAACTTCAATATGTTTGGTCCTCTCATGAAACACAGGATTTGAGGCAATGTGAACTACTGCTTGATTATCACAGAACAATGGAGTAGGAGCTTCAACTGTCACCCCAAGTTCTTTTAGAAAATGTTGTATCCAGGTCAACTCACTAGTAGTATGGGCCATTACCCTATACTCAGCTTTAGCACTAGATCGAGCTACCACCGTTTGCTTTTTACTTCGCCATGTAACAAGATTTCCTCCTACAAATGTGCAGTAGCCTATAGTAGATCTCCTATCTGAAGGAGAACTAGCCCAGTCAACATCTGTAAAACCTTCCACCCTGAGATGACCATTTGATTTATATAGTAACCCAACACTTGGAGGTTGCTTGAGATATCGGATAATCCGAAGAACAGCAATCCAATGTGGCATTCTAGGAGCTCCCATGAATTGACTTACAACACTAACTGCATATGAAATATCAGGTCGAGTAATAGTGAGATAAATTAATTTCCCAACAAGACTACGAAATCTGCCCGGATCATTAAATAGATCACCCTCATCAGACACAAGTTTTGTATTCGAATCCATAGGAGCATTAACCTGGCGACCACCCAACATACCTGTTTCTTCTAATAAATCCAACACATATTTTCGTTAGGATAAACTTATACCCTTTTTGGATCTAGCAACTTCAATACCCAAGAAATACCTAAGTTTACCCAAGTCTTTAGTGTGGAATCGATATTGCAGAAACAACTTCAACTTAGCAATGCCTTCAGAATCATCACCTGTGATCACAATATCATCTACATATACCACAAGAAAGATGAAGCCAGCTTTAGTGCGTTAGTGAAATACCGAATGGTCGGTCTGACATCTGTTAAGACCAAATTTTAATGTCGTCTCAGAGAATTTTCCAAACCAAGCCCGTGGAGATTGTTTCAATCCATAGAGGGCCTTTTTAAGACGACAAACAGTGTGAAGATACTCCCCCTGAGCAACAAACCCAGGTGGTTGCTCCATATAAACCTCTTCTGCTAAGTCACCATGCAAAAAAGCATTTTTAACATCTAACTGAAACAGAGGCCAATATCTATTAGCAGCAAGAGAAATCAAAACACGAATAGAAGAAATCTTAGCAACAGGGGCAAGCGTCTCATCATAGTCAAAACCATAAGTCTAGGTATAACCTTTGGCAACAAGACGAGCTTTTACACGTTCAACGGACCCATCTGGAAGATACTTCACAGTGTATACCCAGCGACAACCAACCGGTTTGACACCTGGAGGTAATGGAACAAGATTCCACGTGCCATTCTGATGCAAAGCATCCATTTCATCTTACATTGCTTTCCTCTAGCCCGAATCAGACAAAGCATCCTGCACAGTCTTAGGAACAAATGTAGTAGACAATTGAGAGGAAAAACATAAGAAGGATGGCGATAAGGAATTATAAGAGACATAATGAGCAATGGGATGATTAGTGACACACGAGCGAGTACCTTTACAAAGTGCAATAGGCAAGGAATCAGATACAGTGGACGGTGTTGGATCCAAAGACTCTGAAGACGATGGGGGAGGCACGACAGCAGATGGCTTTGGTCTTCGAGTGTACACCTGTAACGGGGCAGACAAAGGAGATCTAGGTTGAAGAGAAAGTGAGGGAAGTGGAACCGCAGGAAGAGGCGACTCAGGAGTAATATCAAGAATTGAATCACTATCTGAAAAATATGGGACAGACTAACAAAAAGTCACATCCGCGCTAATAAAGTACCGTTGAGAAACAGGACTATAGCAGCGATAACCTTTATGAGAACGAGAGTATCCAAGAAATACACACTTTGTGGCACGTGGGTCAAGTTTATCAAAACCAGGACCAAGATTGTGGACATAACATACACATCCAAAAACTCTAGGAGTAAGAGAAAACAACGGAGAATCAGGAAATAAAATAGAAAGTGGAGATTTGCCATCTAATACAGATGACGGCATACGGTTAATAAGATGACAGGCAGTAAGAACAACATCACCCCAAAACTGTTTAGGCATGTGCATATGAAACAAAAGAGCACAGGTTATTTCTAACATGTGTCGATTCTTACGTTCTACAACTCCATTTTGTTAAGGAGTATAAACATATGAATTTTGATGAATAATTCCTTTATCACTAAGATCTGTATCAAAGGGGGTTGAAGAATATTCCTTAGCATTATCAGAACGTAAAATACGAATTGGACAGCCAAACTGAGTTTTGATTTCTTTTCGAAATTTTTGAAAAATTAAAAATAACTTAGAACAATCTTTCATCAGAAACAACCAAGTCAGGCGAGAATAATCATCCACAAATGTCACAAAATAATGAAATTTATTGATTGAAGAATGCTTTATTGGACCCCATACATCTGAATGAACCAAATGAAAAGGACTAGAGACATGATTATTAACCCTAGACTTGAAAGACACGCGATTATGCTTACTAAGTTGACAAATTTCACATGACAAGAATTTCAAATTACTAAGACTAGGAACTTGACGCTGCAAAACTTGAAGTGACAGGTGACCAAGACGACAGTGCCACTGGAATGGAGACAGGGAAGACTGAAGAGCCACAGGATAAGGTGCCACATCAAAGTAATATAAGCCACCAGCTTCATACCCTGTACCAATCGTCTTCTTCGTCTTGAGATCCTGAAACACACAAAAAGTAGGATAAAATGTAATAGAGCACTGAAGAGATGTAGTAAGCTTACTGGCAGACATTAAATTAAAGGGAAACTGAGGAACATATAAAACAGATGAGAGAGACAAGGAATCACTGAGTTGAGTTGTCCCCAAACCTGAAACCTTAGCGGAGGAACCGCTAGCAAGGGTAACTCTTTGAGAAGGAGGTACAGAATTAAAATCAGATAGAAGAGAAGAACATTCAGTCATATGATCGGATGCTCCAGTGTCTATGATCCAAGGACTGCGAATGGAAGACAATAGACGTGTGTGCAGTACCTGACTCGGCAAAGGTAGCCGTGGAAGATGAATTAGATGCTTGTTTATAAGACAAAAACTGAGTCTACTCGTTACGTGGGACAGGGACCGTATCTGATTCAGCTACATTATGAGATCCAGAAGCAACATCAGTCGGAGAGGAGGAAACTTGATTTGCATAACTAGATGGTTTGCCATGAAGGTCCCAACAAAAATTCACAGTATGATTAGAAAGGCCACAATGACTACATTTTCGTGATTCCCTACCATGGCCACGTCCTCCCCGTGAATCACGACTGCCACGTGTGGAGCGTCCCCCACGACCTCCACGGAAAGCAGTATTTTCACCCTTGGAAACGATTAATGCTGAACGCTCACTACTCTGCCCAGTATTCAAAGTTGAGGTATCACTGACAAGTGTAGCGCGCTGAAGTCTAGAAAACACATCAGCAAGAGATGGAAGTGTGCGATTGCCCATAATTTGTGAACGAAAAGACTCATAAGCTGATGACATACTAGTAAGAAAACGGACAACATTAAAGTCCGCACGTTGTTGCATACTTCGAAAATCAGCAGTAATGGGTTGATACATATTCAGCTCCTCACAAACTCCTATAACTTTGGAATAATACTCTTCTATACTGTGATTACCTTGTTCAAGAGTGAAATACTGCTTACAGAGCTCATAAAACACGAGTAATATTACCTGTCCCAGAATACAGTTGCTGCAATCTGTCCCATATCTCCTTGGCAGTATCCAAATAAAGTAAAGTGGTACTGATTTGGGGTTCAATACTGTTTATCATCACAGAGATGATCTGAGCATCTTCCTTTTCCCGTGCATCAAAAGAAGCATCAGTTTCCTTGAGTTTCTCTTTAGTCAGATGAGTACCAAGGCCTCTACCTTTGAGAAAAGTTTTAACAGATTTACCCCACAATATGTAATTCTTCCCATTGAGTTTAATAGAAATCATGGGAGAATGAAGACCATATATGGGAGAAAACAAATCTGAACTGGATGCCATGTTGTACCCAGCAAAATAGAGAAGAAAAAGAAGCAGAATTGGTATTCTGGCCGAACCTGGTAAACGGGCCGGATCTGGCAAATGGGCCGAATCTGGGCAAACGGACCGGATCTGGTCAAACGGGTTGGATCTGGTCAAGCGGGTCAGATCTGGGCTATCTAGAGTTGGAATAGCTACTCCAGGTTTAGTAAAC
Source organism: Cornus florida (assembly GCF_030987335.1). Classification (NCBI taxonomy): domain Eukaryota; kingdom Viridiplantae; phylum Streptophyta; class Magnoliopsida; order Cornales; family Cornaceae; genus Cornus; species Cornus florida. The sequence goes on along the minus strand of NW_026775573.1, from coordinate 11,636,676 downwards.
CAGGATTGGAATAGCATAACCGTGTAGCCAAACAAGGGTCTTCTTCTTCACACCTTCACAAACGCCGGTGAACAAAGTAGCAGAGACAATGGCGACCCAGTCACAAGCAACGGCCGAATCAAGAGGCAGCTACCTCTGTAACTTCCGGCCAAAAAAAACCTATTCGACGAACCTCTCCTCTGTAAATCAAGACGGCAGATCTGATGACGAGCTCGCTAACAACCAAAAAAGAAGCTGCCGGCAACGACGACGACGAACGAAGCAGATCTAACGACGACGAATGACGATGCAGATCTGATGACGTTGAACGAGGAGCTGCTGGCGACGAACGAAGAAAGTAGGAACACCAACATCACAATCGCGATTCCGATCGCGATTCCAATCTTAAATCACACAATTACAGACCCTCACACCCATGAATTCATAACGCTCTGATACCATGTTCGTTATCATGAGAGACAGAGAGAAGGAGAGAGAGAACTTGAACTCTATATTTCATACATACACACTTACAAACCTAATAAGCCTATATAGGCTTATATAAGGGACACAAATCACCTTAATAACACAAGGGCCCTACTAACATAATGTAATTACATAATGGCCCAATATATATATTTATAACATTCTAACAACAATATTAGAAAATGAAGCTGATTGTGCTTAAGGTGACAAATGAGCATTTAAAAGGTATAGACCGTCCACTTCACGCCCACTGCCAATCGTCCGTTTCGACACCAAATACTGAAAAAAACAATGAGAGGGAAAGAACGTTACACTACAATTTAATTGTTTGGTAATTCTACTAACAAAAATAAGATTTGTACTCAACTGTGGAACATGAAGTGTATCTGAGAAAGTTAATGAAGGAGTAACTGATATGTGACCCTTCCCAGCTATGGAAGATGGAGAGCCATCGGCAAGGCGTACCTTGCGATGGCCAGAGTAGATACTATACGATTGGAAGAGTGAGGACATACCAGTCATATTGTCTAAAGCACCAGAATCAATGATCCATGGTGTCGAAGATGTAGATACGCTATGTGCAGACACAATAGTACCTGAGTGGACGCTATGTGCAGACACAATAGTACCTGAGTGGGCATAAGTGAAGGTTGGCTGAGATGATGCCTCCATTTGGTTGAAGATTGCTTGAACTTGTCCAAATCAGCTTGAGTCAAGGTAACTGTGGCAGAAGATGTAGAGGCAGAGTTGTCAGGAGTTGACAACGAGACTGGTTGTGTAACAGAATGTGCAGAGGATCGAGGCTATTGTTTCTGTTGCGGTGGGCATCCATGTAGAGCATAACAACGAGATTTGATATGACCAATTTTTCTGCAATGGTCACACCGTCTGCGTTGTCGTCCTATAGGAGGACCGGTGGTAGAGCTCTGAACTGACTGGAAAGGTGCAGTTCTTTAAAGGTTGGGAACCCGAACTGCCATAACAGAACGTAAACAACACCTAATGGATGAGTCCGAAGGCTCTCATTTGACAACACATAGGAGTATGCATTCTCAAGAGTAGAGAATGAAGATAAGCCCAATAAATGAACACGAGCATACTCAAGCTCGTCGTTTAACCCGACAAGAAACTGAAACACTTGATTCTTCTCCACAATCCCTGCATCATCTGGATCCTTTCAAGAGTAGAAGGAATCATAATATGACATTTCCTCCCAAATAGCACGAAGCTTGGCGATGTAACCTGAAACTGTAAAGTCACCTGAGAAATCCTGGTGATATCTCGCCCTGCTGGAAAGTTCGTGCATTATTCTGCCTTTGAGAATAAGTGCGTTGAACTGAATCCCAAATCTGTTTAGCAGTTTTCATAAACATATAGCCAACAACTATGTTTGGTTGTATCTAATTGACTAGCCAAGACATAACCATAGCGTTATCTACAAACCACTGTGGATATGCCTTCTCTGGCTCGGCTGGCTCTTTTTCAGAACTAGTAATATAGCCAATCTTGCCTTTGCCACCAATGAACATCTTGGCAGACTGTACCCAAATCAAATAGTTGGAACCATCCAACTTCACTCTGGTGATTTGAAGTCCTGGATTTTCTGATGAGTTGGTGGGAAAAATGGCACCACCACCCACATAACTTGAGCCAAGAGAATTAACAATGTCTCCACAGACCATTCCCCTTCATACATATGTTTAAACAATGTAGATGAAAGAATCAACAATGTCTTCTCAGACCATAAAAAAGAAACAATTGTCTTTTTAAACCATTTTTGAATAGGTTGTGCCAAACTCGCAACGCCTTCACATACCTGACACCTCCCGAATAGACGATGTCACCTTAGACCATTCCCGAATGGGTGGTGCCGAACTCGCAATGCCCTCATTGCTGATGATGATTCTTCTCGCATGACATGGTTATTTTTAATGAAATAGAGGTCGGAGTTACCTCATTTTGTTGCCAAGTTTTATAATGAAATTCTTACTCAGTTTGGTAAACGCATTAACGTTATTCGTTCTGATAATGCCTTGGAGTATATACAATCTTCCATGAATTCATTTTGTGTTGATCGAGGTATCATTCATTAGACTAGTTGTGTCCACACCTCTCAACAGAATGGTGTTGCTGAACGTAAGCATCACCATCTATTGGATGTGGCTCGTACCTTGTTATTCAATATGTAGGTACCCAAGCATTTTTGGACTGATGCCGTTCTAACTGCTTGTCACCTTATTAATCGTATGCCATCCGTTGTTGTGAACAATCAAAGTCTTTTCTCTCTGTTATATCCTGATGCCTCTCCTCTTTCGCTCACAACTCGTGTATTTGGTTGTGTGGCATTTGTTCATATATTGGACCCTGGGCATGACAAACTGTCCCCTCGTGCTCGTAAGTATGTGTTTCTTGGATACTTACACACTCAGAAAGGATACCGTTGTTATAGTCTTGAATCTCGGCGATACCTTGTTAGTGTTGATGTTACATTCTTTGAGTCTACTACATTCATTTCATCGTCTGGCCAGAATTTCTCTTTGGATCTCATATCTCCTTGTGAGGGGGAGCCTTCCTTCTTTCTCCTATGCTGCTGATGCCATTACCTCCACCTTCTAATTCTCCATTGTAGGTTTATCAACGATCTAGATCTCGGCCGATTGTTTCTTATAGTCCACATACGACATCTTCTCCACTAGAGGTTCCTGTTCCTCCACCCTCCACTTCTGATGATATACCAATTGCATTACGTCGAGGTACACGTACTTGTACTCAACATCCCATTGCTAATTTTGTGTCCTATCATCGTCTTTCCTTTACCTTGCAATCTTTTGCTTTTACGTTGTCCTCTATTTCTATTCCCTCATCTTATCAGCAGGCTTTGTCTATGTCTAGATGGAAACATGTTATGGATGAGGAAATGAGTGTTCTTCACAAGAATTAAACGTGGGAGCTTACTGCTCATCCTTCTGGGAAACGAACTGTTGGGTGTCATTGGGTTTACACTATAAAGTATCATCCTGATGGTTCTGTTAAGCGTCTTAAGGCGCGTTTGGTTGCCAAAGGATACAGCCAAACCTATGGGGTTGATTACTCAGAGACCTTTTCTCCTGTAGCCCGTCTTAATTCTGTTTGTGCTCTTCTCTCTGTGGCAGTCTGTTGTTTTTGGCATTGATATAAAGAATGTATTCTTCATGGCGATCTACAGGAGGAATTTTATATGGATCAGCCACCTGGTTATGTTGTTGCTACAACTGAGCACCTAGTTTGTCGCTTGTGTAAGGCTTTATATGGTCTGAAGCAGTCTCCTCATGCCTGGTTCGATTTAGCACTGTAGTGATTGATTATGGTTTTAAGCTCTCCACTTCTGATCATGCTGTGTTTATTCGTCATTCTTCTAAGGGCACCATTGTCTATGTTGATGATATTATCATCTGTGGGAGTGATTACACGGGAATTGCAGAGTTGAAATGTCATTTGGGTCAACAATTCCATACTAAAGACCTAGGTGCACTTCACTATTTCCTTGGGATTGAGGTTGCTCGTTCCCATCAAGGCATCTCACTATCTCAATGGAAATATATTCTTGATCTTCTTTCCGAGACTGGCCTCTTAGGTACTCAGCATGCTGATACTCCTATGGACTCTACAGTTAGACTTGATGGTGAGCAGGGGAAGGTGTTTACTGATGTTGGACGATATCGTCGTCTTGTTGGGAAATTAATTTATCTCACTGTTACTCGCCCCGATATTACTTATGTTGTTGGAGTGGTTAGTCAATATATGCATGCTCCTCGTCAACCTCACTTCGAGGTGGTTTGTCGTATTTTGCGTTATTTAAAGGGTGCGCCTGGTAATGGGCTGTTGTATAAGCCTTCTTCCTCCTTATCTGTGATGGGTTTTAGTGATACAGACTGGGCTGGAAATATCTCTGACAGGCGCTCTACATCTGCTTATTGCATGTTTGTTGGCAGTAATCTTGTTACTTGGCGGAGTAAAAAGCAAACCGTTGTTGCTCGTTCTAGTGTTGAGACTGAGTATCGTGCTATGGCTCACACCGCTTTTGAGATATTGTGGGTTCGCTCTCTTCTTCAAGAGATGGGTATTAGTGTTCCTTCTCCTATGTCGATGCATTGTGATAATCAAGCCGCTATCTTCATTGCTAGCAATCCTGTTTTTCACAAGCGTACCAAGCATATAGAGGTTGATTGTCATTTTATTCGCAATATGCTGATGCGGAAACAGATTGTTACTCCTTATATTTGCTGAAACAATCAGCCAGGTGATATTCTTACAAAACCGTTAGCTCGTGGTGCCTTTCAGCGATTGTGTTCGAGCTGGGCATGTTTAATATGTATGCTCCAGCTTGAGGGGGAGTGTTGGAGTTAGAGAGTGTTTACTGTTTTACTTGTTTACTTTGGGGCATTATTGTAATTTTCTTATCTCAATATATATATATATATATATACAAGTGAGGTGATGACAACCATCATATTATGTTCTCTAGTTTTTGTTCTCCTCCTCCTCCTCCTCCTCCCACTTCTGCTCTCTAACCCTAGAAACAAATTACCCTCACAAGCTCTAACTTAGCGAATCTGGCTAGGACTTTAATTCTTTTATTTGGTAGATGATTTATTCATATAAATTATCTTTTAGATATTGGAGTTGTTACTGTAATCACATGTAGAAATTTTGAATTTGAATATATATAATATACATATATGTAGATACGTATCCACATGGTATGTAGACAATGGAATTACGTGAGCTTTGTATATGAAGCTTGGAGTTGTTGGCTATCATGTATCAGACAACCAAAGGCTGGCATGGCTATTAAGATTTTAGATCAGAGGCAGCGACTTTCTTTATTCTTATATGTATGAAATATTTGGAACGATGAAACAATGGAGTTGGTTACTGTACGAAGGCCCTAATACATGCTTGTTTAGTTGTTTGTATAGAACTAAATTTGTGCACTTATTACTACAAATTGTCTTTAAAATCTGATGCATAGGAATTGGCCATGAAACCAATTTCATATGTATACATAACCGGACATATGTTCTAGGAGCCTGGATGGTTCCTGAAGATACGGTCGTTCCTCCCAACATTACAAGAAAATGGAGCTATAGTAGCCAAATCTTGGCGGCAGTCATAAATTCCGCACCACTAAAACCATCCTTACACCAGCCACCACGTGTTATTTTTCCTTCCACTTATTTGTCCTCTCACAGACAGCTCACCCTCAGTGTCCAAACCTCTCATTCTGTGTCATCCTCTCTCTCTCTCTCTCTCTCTCTCTCTCTCGTCTGCAACCTATGTGTATATTGAGTTGGGGCTCATCTTTGTTTGATTTTGACTTCAGTAATCGATTCTCTCTTTCTTTCTCCCATTTTTAGTAGTTGGGGCTCATCTTTATTCGATTTAGAGTCATTCTTTCGTTTAAGACCACAACTCTGTTTGATTGAGCTGTGATCGATTAGATGATCGAGTTCTGGAGTAGGTGATCGATCAAGATGTAGTTCTGGATTAGATGAGAGACAGAGGAGCAATGAGGCGAGAAATGTCATTACGGATGTTCTCATTGCTACTCCTAAATTACTGATTGGCTAGGCTGGTTGGTGATTCGTTCACTCGCTCGTCCATCGGGAATTAGTCCCTTCCTTTATTATAGATAACAGGATTCTACTGATTGATGTGACCAAGGAAAGAAGGATCGGTAGGACGACCTAAAAGAAAGAGCTCCAGTGACCATAGGTGCATGAAACAGCCTTCTCTGGTAGCGACTCTTTGCCATAGTATAGCAAAATATTTTCATTGAGTTTCCTAAATATCTATTGACAACCAAACAAAGAAACAGAGAAAGCTCAAGCCAGACCTACTATGCCCGAGCCGCATCCCCAGCACACTTCATATACAGAAACATGTTTTGAGTAGCTATCAGGAAAAGTAGTGACACTGAACTCTGTTTCTCTCACTACTAAATGCAATTGAATTTTTTTGCATGTTGCAATGAACATATACAGAAAATTTTCTTGCAGTTGTTTCTCTCTCTGTGTTTCTCTGTTTTGCTCTCAGTTTCATATTGTAAGACATCAATAGTTACATTTTTTTATTTTGTTATAGCATATAGTTGATAATTAGGTCTCTTCTTAATATTTATAGTTTATTATTCATCCTGCGAGTATTCTAATTATATGCTGTTATCAATATTATCAATGGCCTACGAACGCCACAGTGCATGAATTATTGTCGACTTGGTTTTTTCAACAATATTTTGTATTGCAAGACTTGAATAGTTTCAATGGCATTGGATAGCTCTTGTTCACTAAAATTACTTGTCATCAACAGATTTTGATGCAACCAGTGGCGCCAAAGCAATGGATATAACAGAAATTGAAGAATAGAATACAGTTTTAGCATTGGGGAAAAGACTTGCACCAAGGATTCTGGGGAAAAGACTAGGACCAAGCAGTGAAAGCATGTCATATTCTTGTGAATTCAAATTGATGTATTCTTAATTCATTTTATTATAATTATTGTGTATTTATATTATATTGATGTATTATTCACTAATGTACTCTAAATTTGTAATAATAAAATTTGATGTTGTGTTCTTAATGTCTTAAAATATTATTGCTAATTCCTCATGCACGCTGCCGTGTGTCATTTAAGTTTTATTTGTTCGCCACATAACAGTAGTGCTCCGGTGAGCAGTTGTGCACGAATATAACAAGAGCCTAGGATATGATTTAAGGGCTAATTGGGTAATTGCATTACTTTAAGAAAATGCTATTGTTTCCATTACCATTAATCATCATTGAAGTGTTTTTTTTTTTTTTTTAACCATTGAAGTGAAATGACAAAATTGAATAGTTTATTAAAGTGCAAAAAAAATATAAATAAATAAATCTGTTGTTGATGTTCTCATAGCGTTCTAATCAACATAGCGTTCTATTCAAGCCGTTCGTGGTATAATATTGTACTGGTTTCAAAAATTTTGTCTGTTTTTTTAATTTTTTTTTTCAAATTAGACATTTACTTGATTAAACAAATGCATTAATTACGAAGTATTTATTCATCTTTTAATTTAAAATTTACTTTTATTAATATGACAAAAAATATATTAAACACCCATATAAAAAGTTAAATTCCCCAAATAAGAGCCACTTTTTATATAAATCTAATAATCAAACAGATCGTAAAGAAGAACTAAAAGGACTCGTATTGTAGCAATCAAATGAAAATTGTTATCAGAAGGAATAGTCATTCTAGTCACTAAGAGTGTGTTTGGATGGGATGACTTAGAGGGATAGGGAAAGAAATGACACGACATGATATGATATGGTTTAAGTGTGTTTGGATAATTTAAAATGAAAAAAAAAAAAGGGCAGGGAGGGATAGGGAGGGTTCCTTCCTTATCCATCATTTCCTATCACTCAAAAAATAAGAAGATAAAGAAAGAAAAGATAGTGTTTAAGTAATATTTTTATAATTTTGAAATTATCCTCAATAATTAAAATATATATATTATTCCATTCACACCCATTTTATTGAAAATGATATGGTAGTAATTTGGTTGTTGTTATTTCTCTTCTTTTTTCCAATCTAACATATCTAAACAAAAATACTATTACTTCTATGAATCCTAACAAAGCCTAAAGTAAAAGGGGGTGGGTGAAATAATAAAGAGATTATTGTTATCTTTCTTTTCTTTTCTCTTCTCTTCTATCTATCCAAACATATAAAGAGATTATTGTTATTTTTTTTCTCTCCTATGTATCCAAACAAACTCTAATGCTGCGTTTGGTGTACAGGAATAGAATGTCCATTCCAACTATTCCTTTGTTTAGTATGCAATTAAAAGTCGGAATGGCCATTCCATTGCAATGAAAATCCATTTCTGGGAATGAAAATCCATTCTACAACTAAACTTATTGAATAGCCATTCCATTCCCAAGTATTTTTTTTTAAAAAAATTAACTTCTCAAAAAACCCTCACGTTCCAAGTTCAAAAATCATCACCATCTTCTACCACAACCACCTCCACCTTTCACCACCACCAACACTACCACCGCATTCCACCATCGCCACCGACTTTCACCACCACCCACCGCTTTCCACCACTGCCTTCCTTTACCCCAACCATCGCTGCCGCTACCGCCTTTTACCACCGCTACCGCCACTGCCACCGCCACCACCACTACCGCCTTCCACTGCCACCACCTTCCACCACCGTCACCGCCATCACCTTTCACAACCTTCCGCCACCGTCACTGCCTTTCACCATAGCCACCGCCTTCCACCAGCACTACCGCCACCGCCTTTCACCACTGCTACCGTCTTACACCACCACCGCCGCCTTCTACCACCATTGTTGTTGCCGCCGCCGCCACCACCGCCTTTCTCTACCACTCCTTACCGTCTTTCACCACCTTCCACAGCCACCGCCTTTCACCACCGCTACTGTCTTGCACCACCACTGCTGCCGCCTTCCACCACCACCGCCATCGCCTTCCACCGTCTTCCACCACCACCACCACCGCCATCGCCTTCACCACTGCCTTTCATCACCACCACCGCTACCGCCTTCCACCACCGCCACCACCTCCACCCCCACTGCCTTCCACCATCACCACTTACACCACTATCTCCTTCTACCACCAACAACACAATTGCCACCACCTTCCACCATTACCACCTTCGTCGCTTTCCAACTAGGGCTGCAAATGAACCGAGCCGAGCCGAGCTTTGGGTTGCTCGGGCTCGGCTCGTTATCTTCCTAGAGGTGTTCGAGCTAGGCTCGGGCTTGGTCGAGTTTGGCCTAACTAGGTTTGGGCTCGGCTCGGGATCGGTTGCATACCTAACCATCATTGATTCAAGAAATCACGACCTCTTCCATGAAATTCGATCCCCATCTCGGGCCAAAAAGAAATCAGACCTTGAATCAATGAAATCTTATCTCCATCACCAAAAAGAAAGAAATCCATTCGCACTTCAAGAAAGAAAAAAAATTAGAAAAATAGAAAAAAAATTCAAAATGAAATCAAACCTTCTAAAGTTTTATCCCTGATCTACACTATTATTCCACTACTCGACCAGTCGACCTTAAGATGCATTAGAGAGAGATAAGCTTTGTGTCGCATGATGGGGATTGCCGGCAAGATCATTCGGAAATGAAGAAAACGTGTTGTTGTACACTTCTGCTTCTAAGGCATTTTTATCTCTTTGTAGCTTTAGCAAATCAATGGCTGAGATGGATTCTATATTAATGGCTGATATTCAATCTTATTTGGATTATGGGCTAACTAATTACAAGACTCTGGGCTTTATTGACGAAATGGTGTGAATTGGACTAATGGACTATAAACATTTTAAAATACAGAATATGGGCTCAACATTTTAAATGTAGAATAATATTAAAAATTGGCCTTTAACTTAACGAGCTTGTTCACGAGCCTAATGAGCTGAGCTCAGGGTTGCTCAAGCTCGGCTCATTTATTAAACGAGCCTGAAAATTGAGTTCGAGATTGACTCATTTACTAAACAAACGAGCCCGAGCTGAGCTTTTAACTAGCCGAGCCCGAGCTGTTCATGAATGGTTCGGTTAATTTGCAGCCCTACTTCCAAAACCGTTACCTACACCACTATTATTTTCCACCTCCACCACCGCCACTACCACTATTTATTTTTTAAAAATTATAGAAGAATGTTATTTTGTTAATTTAATTTATTTTTTCCTAACAGTGATATTTTGGAGAACTCAATTTGAAATTTATTCTATTCTAAATTTAAAATTAATCCAACCAAATACTAGAATGGTTATTATCATTTCATTTATACACATTTTATATTTACAACGAAACAATAGAATGAGAATGACTATTTCATTCTATTCCCACTTGCATTCTATTTCATTTCTGCATACCAAACATAGCATAAAATAAATGGCTGGATGCCTTAAGCCTGGTAAAAGTTGAATTCCTTGATTGATTCATCAAGACTGAATTTGCATGGCTAAAAAAAAACAATTTCTTACTGACTCTATAGTCCATATGTGGCTCCTACGTGTCAATTACAATGAGACCCACTTAACCAATAAAAATCAATGCGATCTATTCAGAAATCTATGTGGCATCGTTATCCCACCGAGATTAGATGTCCATATTCAACTGTCAAACTCAATTCTTTACCCGAATTTACCAACTATAGAAAATCAAATCTTCCATAATCACAAACTACCGATTGTTTTTGTCATATGAATGACCCTTATTACTATTTATTTATTTTATTTTTTTATCAAATCCATATACATATACACATACACATACACATACACTGACACAGACATTCCTTTAGAAACATTAGACTGGGGGCAATTGCCCCCAGCATACATGGACCTACATAGGTATTGGGGGGCAATTGCCCCCTTTAGTAATTTGTTTTCTTCAATTGTATATTCTTAAAAAATTACTATTACCCTCTTAAAATTATTTTTAAAAAAAATTAGTATTGCCCCGTTCGTCCCTTAGCGGTAGTGATACAAGCTTGGGATAACAACATAGACTAAAAGATAAATTAAAAATTTTCAATTTGGCCCCCACAATATATCCTAAATCTGTCCTTAAGTGCCAGTGATATAGGCTTGGGGATAACAATATAGACTAGAAGTTAAATGTGAAAGTGCAGGAAAGAAGAGAGTATATGAAATATATGATAAACAAAACCTTAATCATTCTCTGGGTATGCATTTGAAATTATAAAATAGAGAATTTGCTTTATGGGCAGTTACGGTTTTTTTTTTTATTTATAAAAAAAACATACTATTTCTTCAATCTTAAATTTAAAAGAATTAGAGATGAAACCAAAATCAGAAGTGTGAGAAAAACAAGGAAGAAAAAAAGAAAGGAGTGACCGGAGAGGGTTGGTTGGTTGTAGTAAAATATTTACGAAAGAAAATTTTAAAACCTAAAATGTAACAATCTTCGTCAAGTTATTTTACACGTTTGTCTCAATAGACTCAACCTAGATCTTTGTTAAATACAAAAAAAAAAAAAAAAAAAAAAAAAAAATACATTTTACTTGAAAATAAAAATATTTTACAGATTTTTTCAAAAAAATTTATTATTTATTTTTCGTGCCATGTGGGCTACGAGGGTCGTTTAAGTCATTTTCTTGACTCGGGACTTTTATAAATGCATTTTTAATTATTTTAAGCCTATTAGAATTGATGGAATCATTTTTAGAATTTTTTGAAGTCGGGACGACTTTCGAACTTGGGAACTTTTCTCGGTTTTTCTCGTTCTAATTGAGGGGCATTGTTGGCATTTCACACAGATATACATATATGTATATCTATACATTGAGGAAGATATTTTGGGGACATGAATGGAGTATGGAATGTTAAGTAATGGCACAATGGTAACTTAGGCAAAGTGGGAATCAACCATTGGTTGATAAGTGGCACAAGGAGGACTACACTTGGGTTTGGAAGACTTAACCAACCTCTTTCTTCCTCATCATTCCCTATCTCTCTCTAAATCCTTCTTCTTCTCTCTATATCTATATGCATACATATGTCCACTTTGTTTAAAGCTTAGATTTAAAGGGTTTTGAGTGAGAATTTACTAATGGCCTGCTCTGCATCATGAGAGGGGTGGGGATTCCAGTGTTACTCTGTTGTAGAGAGAGAAAGAGTTGTTTATCTATTTTGTAAAGGGTAAACTGGTCTTTTGTTATTTTTTGCATCAGCAGCTAAGTTAGTGGGGTTAAATGGCAAAAACAAAATTAGTTCAGGGGATTTTTTGTAAGGGTTTTCTCGCAACAACCCAATAGTTTAGGGGGTTAATTTCATTTTACCCTATTTCTTACCACAAACATACAAATAATTAAATAAATAAAGGGCAAATTTCACGAAACCCCTAATACTATCAGTTTTTTATTAAATACCCCAACCTACTTTAGAAAACCCCCAACACTATGAAAATTGATCACATTGCACCATGTTTGTGGTTAAATGACGAAACTACCCTTCTGATATACCAAATCAATTAAACAAGCCAAAATTAATATTTTGCCAATTACTAAAATAGCCTTGGTGACATTTAAGCCACCAAAACACAAAACGACAGCGTTTTGTTTGTATATATATTGGCACTAAACACAGTCATTTTGATAAAACCCATTTCACGAAATTCTTTATTTGGTTGGTATATATTATATGTATATGTATATGTATAATGAAGAATCTGAAGGGGTGATCAGAAGGATGGGAAGGGGTTGTTGACAAACACTTACGATCAGAGGAATTGGAAGGGACTAGGTTTTGAGGGTGTGATTGTGTGCTTTTCCTTATTCAATCTCTTCCGACCCAGCACCCCTCCCCTGCGTTGCCGGATTGAACACCCCATCAATGTCCTGTATAATCTTAGTTATGAAACCTTGAACCAACATGGTCATATTAGCGTCAGCTTCTACCTTCTCCGCCGGCTCCATCAGATCTATAACCACAATGGGTTGCATCGGTGCTGTCGACGAGTTTGCTTCCATCCTCTGAAACACAATCACCAGCATCTGAATTAGAGACGTGGTGCGGTCGCTTACAAACAAGTTAAAATGTGTTAAAGAATGGCCAAATTTAAATTTGTAAAATGTCACTACTACCTCTAACTATTAAATATAGCTAGGGTGAGTAGGGATAGTCCTAAGGGATTGAAAGCATACTTTGCTTGGAAACAATGTGTATTAGTAGGTCGAGTGATCAAAAGGTGGTTTGATTGGTTAATTATACTACAATTTTAAATTAAATGAAAATAATGTAGAACAATTGAATTAAGTAAAGTATAGAGGAATAAGAGAGAGAGGTCTTGGGACTTAGAGGTCACCACTAAGCATTACCTTCCTAGACATTCAATGTATAACCAATACTAGTGTGTGTAATTGATTGAATTAACAAGCATGGATGGCTAATTAAGTATACATTGTCTAGAGGAACTAATGAATAGCACAACATATCAAATTAAGCCATTGTCATTTCTTTAAGTTCACTATCAAAACACATCAACAAGCTAGAGAAATATAATACTTGCATTCATAAGCATTGAACATCAAACAACAAGCATGAATTGTCCTCCCATCTAAGAAAGTAAGGCAACTACATTACAACTAAGCTAGGGACATGAAAATCAAACTAATTAAACTAAGGAAGAGGCACAATCCATCAAGAAATGAGTATGAACCATCAAACAAGCTACAAGAGTATTCCATTTAAGCACCATGCCTTGACCATCACTAGATTCATGATATTAACACACATAGACATGCATCAATATAGCAAAATCTAGAGATAAACACATGAACATCTATTTTAGCATACATAGACATATGAATATAATGAAATGATCAATTGGAAGTATTAAACTACAAAAATCAAGATAGAAACAAGATTTATATATATCAAAGGCCAAGACAAGTATTACAACACAAATCTCCTCAAAATACAAAGTATTAAGGTCTAGGAAGCATGCTTAGGGCTAACTCTAGCCCCAAGAAAATGTTTAGCCACTCATTGATGTAGTCAACTAACCCTCAAGGGACATCTCCATAGTAGGAATGATCTTCTTCTCCTTAATGGAAACCCTAGATAAGTGGAAGAACTCCCAAATGGTGTGTATCTCTCTAATCTTTAGACTCCTCCAACCTCCTTTTTTTTTATTGTGTATGATTCTCTATGATTGTCTATGTGTAAAATGGCTCAAAATCCTTATATAGGTAGCTTAAGTGTCACACTCAATGGTTAAACCTCGTGCACTAGGGCCCTTTCAATGATTGCACCACGAGCCATCTTTTAATGAGCTGGAACTCTATTTTTCTCAAACTTGAGGGGGTTTGATCGATCGAAGTTTGGTGAGATCTATCAAAGTATAACCAGATCGATCTAAGAATGGCCAGATCGATCAAACCTTGGCGGAGCCTTTTTGGAATAATGACAAATCTGAGATATTTTTGGGATATTTTGGGAAAAAGACAAAAGTGGTAAGTGGGGATAAGATCAAAGAAGTTCGATCGATCGAAAGGATGTTGGATCGATCGAATATGGGAATTCTTGAGGATAAGGACAAGGGGTTTGATCCATTTTAATAAGGCTGGATTGATCACTATGAGATCGATCGAATATTGGTCTAATCAATCAAAGGTTGTTGTTTTCCACCACTTTACTTCCACTTTGCTCTTTTCTTCCATTCAGCTTGAGATTGCTTCTTTTATGCTCTAATTTGGCTTAATTAACTTATTTTGGGGATAAGTGCCTGAAAAAGGCAATAACATGAAATTAGTCTAAAACGGGAAAATAAGATAGACAAAGGTCCTATAATACTCGAGCTTAAGGGGTTTAAATGCGTACTTTTCAGTGCTTATCACACCCCCAAACTTAAATATTGCTAGTCCCTAGCAATGAACTACGAAGTAAAGGAATGAAATGAACAACTATACAACTAGGAATCTAGAAAGGAAATAAATGGATAACGCCACTTTCGTAGGGAACACGATTGCATTTAGCACATGCAACAAGCCTTTTAAACCCCTAAGTTACCCTAGTGGACGAGTGAAGTCTCGTGAGAGTTTCTAGAAATGATACCCATAAATATTAAGCTCATTCTCACAAAAGAGGCACCAATATTGCAAATAAGCATTGGGAGATAATTACCTCAAGTATGCAATTTTTCAACCATTTCCAAGCAATCTCCCAAAATTTCAACATCAAGCAAGTAAATATGGTCCTCCACACATCAAGAAAATGATCATTAAAATTAAAACAATACTAGAATCCTTTTTGAGTGGACCGACATCAAATATGTTGCTATCTAAGCCAACTAAAGAAATGATCACATCCTTACCCTCAAACTAGCACACAAATCTAGTACCGATCATCAAGACAAAAAGTGGACCTTTTATTAAAGCTTATTTAACTAGGTGCACTTATTCTTTTCATTCAATTTTTTTTTTTTCTAATCCTAGAGGATCAAAGATGGAAGCATAGTGCAATGTAGTGATCTATTAAGCTTTCTAGCGATCCATGAAGTCGAGCGTTAGGTCAATGATTCCCAAACCAGATGGCTTTAGGGCATTAGGTGTTCAATTAGGTTATAAATCAAAATAACCTTCATCTAATCATTTTCCACTTCTCGCCTTTTGGGAGAAGTCCTCACTTTTTACTACTTTTGTAACTTTTTTTTTTTTTTTTTGAAAGATAAGTTATTAACCTAGAGTTTGGGCCCTCCACCTTTCGGCGTGAGAAATTCAGTGCTTGATAAGGCTAGAATCCCGGCTACTCAATAAAAAGGGTTTGTTATCCACCTTGTTAAGAATGAAAGCTTTCAATGCACTACTAGCCCAATTGGATACAACCAATTCAATAATCAACAAAGCATGTACCCTACAAATGAATGCTAGTGTGCGCCTGTGCTAGTATAGAATTCTAGAGTGAATCTCAAAACAATCACAAAATCATGATGATATGGACCATAAATGCAAGCCAGATATCAATCTTTCGAAAAATTTACTCCTAAATGGCATCCACAAGGCATTCAAGGAGTATTGGACTCTCAAGTCAATCAATTTTTAAATTTTAAGCAATATAGTCCTCAAAAGATCAAAATCATAGTTAGTCATGGACCAATCGTAGAAATCCCTCAAATACACAAGTCATACTCAAAATTTTGAATTAAAAACAAACATTGCAAAGAACACCTATTACCCCCAAACTTAAATGGCACAATGCCCATAATGTGCAAAGAGAACAAAAGGAAAGAGTATACTAGTGCAGCTATGACAAAGAATGGCCGGGACACAAGTATCCGAAGTGGGTGGTACATCCCCCCCAAACTTGGGATTGACTGTGGTCCTGAAAAGATGGCACTGGGATAAAAGTTCATCAAATAACAAAGGGATAATAATAGTGCACAATGGACATGCAAGTGTAAATGGGATAATAAATGAACTAAGGAGAGAGGAATAAGGATGATCCTGAAAAATGTAGGCAGCACTCTCTCACTGAAGTCACTGGAATGTACCTGATAATGGAGTCAATCGCAGATAAATATATCAATATAATAATCTGACATCCAAAAATATAATGCATATGATAGAGAAAATAAAAGTAATGTAAGGTACAACACATTATATGGGCCAACAGACTGGCCACAAAAATAAAATAAAAGTATCAAAGAACAGTCAAGAACACAAATATATATGATGATAAAAGAGAAAAAGAGATCAGGCAGAAGAGGTCGGTCGAGCAGGGCATGATCTGTGGATATCTCTAGATAAGTCATGTAATACAGTCAGTACGTCCACACAGAGAGTAGTCACATCGGTGCTAAAGGAGGCCACATCTGCTCTGAGAGAGACTACCGCATCCTCCAAGGTCTGGATACACTCTCCTAGGCTGAGTGTCTGAGCTGGAGTGTCAGGGATGACTGGATCAGGAAACTAATGCTCATCCTGACTCTGCTCCTGATAGAGGTACTAGTGACCCTGCCGGAGAGTGATGTGGTGACTCTTCTGGAGGCTGCTGTTCTAAGTCAATCTCCATGTATGCATCCGCAGCTGTCGGTGGGTCTGTTGGATCATTTGCTGTTGCTGCTTCTCCCTCTATCTCCTCTATCTCTGCCAACTCTGCCTCCTCAGCTACCAAGGCTGCCTCATCCTCTAGACTCCGAATTAAAGCATTGTAGCTCTTATTACAGTCCTTTTTGCCATAGCGGCAAGCCCCTACCTTATAATGCTCCGCCGGGTGAAAAGGATAACGCTGGTCCCGAAGGATCTGGGTAATCAGATGTGCGAAGGGAAGGAAGGTGGCCCACCCAGGTTTGGCCTTGCTGATGTAGCTCGAGTAAAGTCTCATCATAACACTTCAGTAGAGTGCAGGAACAGAAAACCAATGGCCTATATAGAAGGCATAAAGGGCTGCTAGAAAATCTGAACGCCGCTAGATCTTATAGCCCGCCATAAATACATTTCGGTACAAGACCAAGTCGAAGAACCATAAATTATCGGGCAAATAAGTCCGGGTGGCGAATGTCTCACCATTACTGTAAAGGCCAGTCAGGGCAACGACCATGTCTGCGTTAGATGGCCTCAGAAGAATAGGATACTCAAGGTCAGGAGGGCAGACGTGTGGGCACCGAGAAAATGTGTCCAGTGTCTCGACTGTGATGCGGATGGGATGGCCATCAATAGTGGTTCGTAACTCAGACAGGTCACTCGGGGCCGGCCAAAGGTTGTGGTAGAATAACTGGACGAGCCGCAGGTAAACTGGGTAAGCCATCGGGCTAGAATAGCTGAAATACCACGCCGATCAATCTCGTCATAGGCCGCCTTGGTCAGGACTGACCGGGAGAAGAAAGGAGTGTTAAAGACAGACTAATGCGCTACTGAAAGGCGTGAATATCTCCTGATAGGTCTGTCTTGGACCTGGGCGGGCTGTGCCAGTGGTGGTGAAGGAAATGGTATATGCTCAGCCTCATCTGCTAATGAAGAAGATGAGGATGCGGATGTAGAAGAGACGGAGCGCTAGGATTGAGCTGGAGCGGGCTCCTCAGGCTCTTCCACTTGCGGTCTGACTCTACGCTGATACTGCCTGCGAACAATAGTCTTGACTCGAGCCATGGTTTGGAAAAGAAAGAAACACTTGCAATTGTAGTCAATAACAAGAATATCATAAGAAATATAGAATTGAAGCACAATATATAAAAACATGTTTGTCAAGTTAGGACAGACAACTCAGAATAAATTACATGAATCTATGCAAGTGATAATGCAGCTAGGTATAGACATCGAATGTTCAAATAAAGTGAAACATGCTAAACATGATAAGTATGGAATGCATCCAATGTGGAAAACACAGGCATTGGGCAAAATAAACTAGCATGAACACTGATGAGGGTGCAGGAGTATAAGTATATAAAGCAGTAAGGTTCGATCAATCATGCAAAAGATGAGATCGATCTTTCTCTGGTCAATCAGAGAACGAGTGTGATCGATCAAACTCTGTAGAAAATATGAATAGTCATAGATTTGTGATGTGGACAACACGGGGGGCACCCGAGTAAGCTCGTAGGCACCAATACACCTCAAAAAGTCAAGATTGGTCACTTAAGTCGGCACGTGACCCCTGAAATCCAATTTGGAAACAAAATATATACAAAAATATATACATATATATACACATGCTTGAAAAGTCAAAAATGGCAACAATGGAACATGGAAACTCGAGATCTAAGCATGGCAACATGAGAAACATATAGATTGAAGCTCGAAAATGAAAATAGAACCCAAAACTTACCAAGAACAAAGGAGAGGAGTGGATTGAGGGAGAGATGATGAGATCGAGAGCAAAAATGGAAGTTTTAAAGCTTGAAGAACTCACCGGAGATTCACCGAAGATGGGAGAGATGAAGAGATGGTCGGGGAAGAAAGATGGCTTTGGATCGATCTTGAAATCGATCCAAATGACCCTTAGGTTATATTTTAAAAAACTGTCTCCGACATGTTCGATCGATCACTTGGGTGATCAGATCGATCAAACCTTGATCAATCAGGAAGGAACTCAGATCGATCGAACCCATAAATCGACAAAGTATTTTTGAATTTTTGAAAATGAAACAAAATATTTTTGGATTTTTGAAAAATAAAAATAAAAATAAAAGTAAAAATAAAACATTTCAACATCAAAATATTTTTGGATTTTTGGAAAATAAAAATATATTTCGAAATTAAAAATATTTTTGGATTTTTGGTTTTTTTTTTTTTTTTTTTAAATTTAAATTCAAAAAGAAGTCAAAAGTGAACAAGAAGCACACAGATCGATCGAACATAGATCGATTGAAACTCGATCGAACATAAATCGATCGAAACTAGATCGATCCAACAGGTGAAAATCTGCAGACATGTTCGAACGATACACAGAGGCGATTTTTTTCATGGTTACAAAATTTTTTTAAGTATGGGACACAGATCGATCTAAGAGAAAACTGGATCGATGGAGAAACAATTGGATCGATCTTGGAATAATTGGATCGATCTGGAAAGAAGTTCACACGATGGAATAGAGGGCTGAAATATGCAGGAAACTTACGCACGATGGGACAGAGAGGTGATTGGATGCAGGGATGTTTGTTCGATCGATCTGACTTCTTCTTAGATCGATCGAGCAGACACTAAATGCCTAATTCGAAACTGCAAGTGCAAGCATTCTCAATCAAAGTCCTTAACAATGTGTATGAACCCAGAATATATTTAGACGACGTAAGAAATGAAAGGTAAAATAGACATGAGGGAGGAATAGGGTTGTGAACCCTACGAAATGCACTAGTCTTAAACGTCTCTAGCAAGACATTGGGCTCTTTTAGCCCAGATCAAAAATCTTGTTGTGCATCCCCTCCTTAGCGGGGTAAAAAACACTTTGAACCCTACCCAACAAATTGTTCTCTAAAGAACTTGTTGGATTTGATTCAAAGGAAATTGATGGTCCTTTGTCAATGCTATTCTTGGGCTTCCATACCCTTTCAAACTTTGTTTTTGAAACAACTTTCTTTGAAATCAAATCTGAAGATAGATCTTTTGAAATTCCACTTTCAAGCAAAGACTCAACTTTATCAAATTCATTTTCAATACATTTTTCCATAACACACACTTCTTCATGCTTGTCCATTGAATTCGGGGTTGGATTAAATATGTTCAACTCTACTTTCATGTGGCCAAATGAAATTTCATTATCCCCGTCTTACAATTTATATTGGCATTGGCGGTTGCCAAGAAAGGACGGCCAAGGATAAAGGGAATTTGGCTCTTAGAATTCGGAATCGGTTCCGTGTCAATGGCAACGAAATTAACCGGGAAGAAGAACTCAATCTTGATCAATATATTATCAATAATACCCTGGAGCTTTTTGATGGATCGGTCGGCAAGTTGCAAAACTACCGATGTCGGTTTTAAATCTCCTAAGCCCAATTGAACATATACCGAGTATAAAAGAAGGTTAACACTTGTTCCTAAATCAAAAAGAGCCCGATTAATGACATGGTCACCAATGATGCAAGAAGTAGTAGGTGAACCAGGGTCTTTGAATTTTGGGAGAGTGTTGCGTTGCAAAATAGAGCTTACTTGCTTGGTCAAAACCACTTTCTTTAGTGCTTGGCTTTTGTTTTTCCTCTTTTGGGTGTAAAGATCTTTCAAGAACTGGCATAAGCCGGAATTTGCTTAATTGCATCTAAAAGAGGAAGATTAATCTTCACTTGCCTAAACATTTCAATGATTTCGTTGGCTTTGCCTTGTTTTTCAATAGAGATGGATCCTTTCAAGGCATCCAAAAATGAAGCCTTTGGCTAAAAAACCTTTTCAAAATCCTTTTTCAAAACATCTTCAACACAAGAGTTTTTCAAATCATTGTTCAAATCATTTTTCAATACTTTTTCAACAAATGGTTCATGCACATGCAATGAAGGAGGAATAAAATGTGAAACGGGACAGGTCTCAACTTTTGGTTGCACCGGTTCACTCTCTTCATTAGAAATACCTACTTGATTGTCAACAATTTTTCCACTTCTTAAGGTTATCACTGCATTGACATGTTCAATTGTGTGACCTTCTGATGAGGAATTGGTTTCCACAACAAATTGTTACTTTGGTGGGGTATTTGGAGGCATCTTCCTTTTCTTTTAGCATTCAAAGTACTAGCTATTTGCCCAACTTGGGTTTCTAGCTTAGCAATGGATTGGGAATGGGAATGAAGCACTTGAGTGTTTGCCTCTAAAGTATTTAACGTGGTCAACACTTTTTCCTCAAAAGCGGGACTTCTGGAATTTTCTTGAGAGTTAGACGATTGATTAGGAAAATGAGAATTTGAGAATTGGTTTCCATGTGATTGAAAAGATGATTTATAACCTTGGGAACCTTGGCCTTGCATTGGAGATGGAACATACTTTCCTTGAAAACCACCTTGGGGAGGGTTTGAGCCTTCCCCTTGGCTTTTCCAAGAGAAGTTTGGATGTTTCCTCAACCCAGAATTGTAGTGTGTGCCATAGGGATTATTCCCTTGGTTAACAAATGTGGCATTCACTTGTTCATGGTGTTCACTTTGCACATGTCCATGTGGTCAATTGGAAATAGAATGTAAAACACTAGAACAAGTCATGCATGCTTCATTAGATGGATGATGAACATGATTAGGGGAGGAAGACACTTGATTCACCGAATTTTGGTTGATCAAATCTTTGAGATAAAAACTTGACTTCGGCGGCTATGTCATTAGAATTGTCAACTTGATACAAGCCGACATTATTCCTTCCACCTAAATTTCTACCATTCTTGGAGGATAAGGATTTATGCATTGAATTTTCACTCATGCTTTCATAAAGATGCCAAACATCATTTTCATGCTTATCAAGATAAGAATCACCCATAGATGCATTAACTATACCCTTGTGATTATCCGGCAAACTTTCAAAGAAGTATTGAACTAAATACCACTTAGGCATGTCATAATGTGGACACTTCCTAAGCAAGTCATTAAATCTTTCCCATGCCTCATGAAACAATTCCCGATCCCTTTGAGAAAATTCTCTAATGAAAATTCTCATAGCAAGGGGGTTGGACGGTGGCGAGGTACCTTCAACCGGGGAACGGAAGGCTTGAAAGCTAAAGAACCAGTTTCGTACAGCGTTTGCTCTTGCATTCTCGTGAACTTTCAAAGATAAAGAAGCTGCATACCCTTAACAAAGTGGATTTATGAATTTGATTGAATTGATCTCGACACTTTGATCTTTGAAACCGGATAGTACTTTTTCAAGAATTCTTGTTGCATTTTCGCCCAAGAAGTTATCGAAAAAGGCCTAAGGTTGTTGAACCAATATTTTGCCTTATCTTTAAGGGTGAAAGGAAAAAGTTTTAATCTCAAAACCTCTTCCGGCATGTCTGTGTATTTCACGGTGAAACATACTTCAAGAAACTCATCCAAATGCTTGTAGGGCTCTTCACTTGGAAGTCCATGATAGTTAGGAAGCATTTGAATAGTTTGTGGTTTAATTTCATAGTAATGTGCTCTAAAAGGGGGTAGTTGAATGCATGTCGGTGCATTGTATTCATTTGGAACATAGTGATCACGCAAAGCAAGAGGAGGATTCACAACCGGTGGTGCAACATAAGCACCTTGATTGCCTTGAATAATGGGAGGTTGTGGAGCTAAAATTGGCCGAGGCATTCCCAATGGAACTTGACCTTGTTGTTGTGGAACAAATGGTCTTGGCATGCCTAATGGTACTTGAATATTGTCATGGTGCACATTAGGGTGGAGGATGCCTTGTTAGTCTATGTGACCAAGGTCCTCCATACGGTTCTCATTGATGTCTTCCATTGATGAAATGGAATGACTAGAATTACTCCTTCCCTTAGAATTACGAACAATGGATTCAAGATTCAAATTAAGTGGGACAAGAGTAGGATTTAATGATCTACGACTGTGTATGCACAAACAAAACATAAACAAGCAACAAGCAAGTAACAATTACTTTTCCTCCGCAACAAATCAACAATCAACAATCCTCCACATACGATGATCTCATACTCCCATGCTTTGAACAATATGCAAGAAAAATTAAATTGCCTCCACGCGGGCTCACAATTTAACTAGAGATTGAGTTTAGAAAAGCTCACAAAGGGTCCTTAAGCAACTTCAATTTATTTTTCAATTTTCGCTATGCCTTGCAATTTTTTAGATTTTAGCCTTTTTATGCTTAGCTTAGCTTCACTTGGCTTCTTTTGCTTTTCAATTTCCCTTTGTTTCACTCCCTTGGCTCAATTCACCTAGCCAATAAAAAACAAACACAATAAGTAACCAAAATAAAATAAAGTAAAAACACGATCAAAAGAATACTAATTCCTAATTATTTCCAAAATACGGCGTTACCTAATCCCCGGCAACGGCGCCAAAACTTGGTGCGGTCACTTACCAACAAGTAAAAATGTGTTAAAAAGTGACCAAGTTTAAATTTGCAAAATGCCACTACTACCTCTAACTATTAAATATAGCTAGGGTGAGTAGGGATCATCCCAAGGGATTGGAAGCATACTTTGCTTGGAAATAATGTGGATTAGTAGGTCGAGTGATCAAAATGTGATTTGATTGGTTAATTAAACTACAATTTTAAATTAAATGAAAACAATGTAGAATAATTGAATTAAGTAAAGTATAGAGGAATAAGAGAGAGAGGTCTTGGGACTTAGAGGTCACCACTAAGCATCACCTTTCTAGACATTCAATGTACAACCAATGAGGGGGAAATGTATGTTGCAATACTAGTGTGTGTAATTGATTGAATCAACAAGCATGGATGGCTAATTAAGTATACATTGTCTAGACAAACTAATGAATAGCAAAACATATCAAATTAAGCCATGGTCCTTCCCTTAAGTTCACCATCAAAACACATCAAGAAGTTAGAGAAATATACTACTTGCATTCATAAGCATTGAACATCAAACAACAAGCATGGATTGTTCTCCCATCTAAGAAAGTAAGGCAACTACACTACAACTAAGCTTGGGACATAAAAATCAAACTAATTAAACTAAGGAAGAGGCACAATCCATGAAGAAATGAGTATAAACCATCAAACAAGCTACAAGAGTATTCCATTTAAGCACCATGCCTTGACCATCACTAAATTTATGATATTAACACACATAGACATGCATCAATATAGCAAAATCTAAAGATAAACACATGAACATCTATTTTAGCATACATAGACATATGAATAGAATTGAATGATCAATTGGAAGTATTAAACTACACAAATCAAGATAGAAACAAGATTTATATATAACAAAGGTCAAGACAAGTATTACAACACAAATCCCCTCAAAATACAAAGCATCAAGGTCTAGGAAGTATGCTTAGGGCTAACTCTAGCCCCAAGAAGATGTTTAGCCACTCATTGATGTAGTCATCCAACCCTTAAGGGCCATCTCCATGGTAGGAATGATCTTTTTCTCCTTGATAGAAACCCTAGATGAGTGGAAGAACTCTCAAATGGTGTGTATGTCTCTAATATTTAGACTCCTCCAACCTATATTTTTTGATTGCGTATGATTCTCTATGATTGTCTATGTGTAAAATGGCTCAAAATCCTTATATAAGTAGCTCAAGTGTCACACCCAATGGTCAGACCTCGTGCACTAGGGCCCTTTCAATGATTGTACCACGAGCCATCTTTTAATGAGCTGGAACTCTGTTTTTCTCAAACTTGAGGGGGTTCGATCGATCGAAATTTGGTAAGATCGATCGAAGTATAACCAGATCGATCTAAGAATAGCCAGATCGATCAAACCTTGGCGGCACCTTTTTGGAATAATGACAAATTTGAGATATTTTTGGGATATTTTGGGAAAAAGATAAAAGTCGTAGGTGGGGATAAGATTAAAGAAGTTCAATCGATCGAAAGGATGTTGGATTGATCGAAGATGGGAATTCTTGAGGATAAGGACAAAGGGTTTGATCCATCTTGATAAGGCTGGATCGATCACTGTGAGATCGATCGAATATTGGTCTGATCGATTGAAGCTTGTTGTTTTCCACCACTTTGCTTCCACTTTGCTCCTTTCTTCCATTCAGCTTGAGATTGCTTCTTTTATGCTATAATTTGGCTGAATTAACTTATTTTGGGGCTAAGTGCCTGAAAAGGGCAATAACATGAAATTAGTCTAAAACGAGAAAATAAGATAGATAAATGTCCTAGAATACTCGAGCTTAAGGGGTTTAAATGCGCACTTTTCAGCGCTCGTCAAGATGCCTTCGCTGTCGTCTGATTCACCGCATTCTTACTCCCCAAAAATATATTGTAACAAGTTCGCACAATCTGCAACAAACAATCACCATGTATCCTCAGTGACACTGATGTCACCGCCGATAACAGCGTCTTGAGCACCTGCAATTCAACTACCTCGTCGCCCAAATCGTGACATTCGTCTCGGGGCCTCCGGCGGGGTCTGCCTCGCTGCGAAGGTAGCCGTGGGCAATCAATTTCTAGATCTAATCGACGGCGGGATCAACGATCTTGACATTGTTAGAACTGCAGGCGTTGATTATGGGGTTGAGGATGAAGTCGTAGTCGGCGAGGGAGTATTCGGCGGTGGGGTCGAGGACGTCGGGGATAGATGAGGTGTCAGGTTCTGATTGGTCGTCGGGGGAGGTAGGAGAGAAGTGTGGTTTCTTCGGCGAAGTAAGTCTCTCGAGGAACGATTTGCATTGGTAGATGAGCTTGGAGTGCTTGCGCTAAGAGCCTTGCTTGATGATCTTCTCTAGGGCTAGGATGAGGACCTGGTTCAGACGGGAATCGGCTTCCGAAGAAGCCATTCCCGAGGGGTGAGAGATCTCGGTGGAAACTGAAAATTAAGGACGTGTTGAGGGTTTTTTTTTGTAGTTTTTTTGATGAGCTTAGTAGGTGTGGTTATAGTGTGAGATCGAATCGGTGGAGGAACATGGTAGTTTGAAGTTCGTTTAGAGGGAGAGGGAAAGGGAGGAGGAGAAGGGGAGAGAAGAAACTGCTAGATCGCGTTTTGTGTTGGTGACTTAAATGTCACCAACACAAATTTAGTAATGGGTAAAATACTAATTTTGTTTTTTTTAATTCATTTGATATATTATTTAATCGTATATATTGTGTAATGTGATCAATTTTCATAATATTAAGACTTTCTAAAGTAGGTTGGGAATATTTGGTTACGATAGTAGTGGGGATTTCGTTAAATTTGCCCATAAATAAATAAAGAATTACCAACTTTTTTTCTAGACCGACCATTGACTTCCCCGGAGTACGTCAGTTTTGGTTTCCCATTTTTCTACACGAAGGTTTACCTGTTGAAGTGAGAAAGAGAGAGCTGAGGTGGTTGTCCTTTGAAGTTGAAAAGGCAGATCTGGGGATGGAACTGTATGAGGAGTTATGGCCGTTTCTTCTCTCTGCAATTGCTTCCATGTATTTATTTTCTGGGTATTGGAAGAAGACAAACACAAATACAGTTATTAGTGATGATGAGATAAACCCTTCTTTTTCAGATTCAGAATCACCTTCAAACCCTAATTTTGAAGATGATTGGAAGGAGTCAACCCCTCCTAATTCTTCAAAGAAGACAAACACAAATACGGTTAGTGATGATGAGATAAATGCTTCTTTATCAGATTCAGAATCATCTTCAAACCCTAATTTTGAAGATGACTGGAAGGAGTCAACCGCTCCTAATCCTTCATCCTCCATCCCTCGCGCACCATCGATGGAGGAGTATGATGTCTTCTTGAGTTTCAGAGGCCCAGACACTCGCTACGGCTTCACAGATATCCTCTACAACTATCTCAACGACGCTGGAATTCGCACCTTTAGAGACAATTGGGAGCTTCGCGAAGGAGAAGAGTTCGGCCCGGAACTTCTCAAAGCAATCACGGAATCGAAGATTTCCATCCCGATCTTTTCCCGAAACTATGCTTCGAGCAAGTGGTGCCTACGCGAGCTCGCCATGATGGTGGAGTGCAAGAGAAGTATGGGCCAGATCATTTTACCCATTTTCTATGACGTTGATCCCATCGACGTGCGGCGTCAAATGGGGAGTTACCGGGAGGCCTTCAGCGAGCACGAGAGTCGTTTTGATGCCGAGACTGTACTGGGATGGAGGGAGGCACTGCGTTATGTAGCATCATTGTCAGGATGGGATTTGAACAACGAAACTGGAGGGTAATTTACTCCTGCTTAATGGACTCATTATTATTAAAAATGGAACTTTTTGTCGATTTAGTTATCTCTTGATTAACTAATTCAAATCAAGGGAAACCAATGGTGGTTCGGTATTTGTTCGACATGTCCTATGATATTATTGTTATTTAACATATGCTCAATTAGAATTTTAGAATTAAGAATCCTTGTTCACTATCAAATTAAAATTTTATTTTATTTTTAATCATAACATGTAGATTTAGAGTACTGATGCTAAATGTGTGAGAACATTCTAACTTATAATTTAGGCAAGTAAAGCTGGGGATGATTTACATGAGTACTTCACTTTTCAGCATCAAAATTTTCTTCTTGCTTATGAATGTCTACATTGAACTGCATACATCAATCTTTGATCTTTATGTTTAACTTTTCCTTCCATTGGTTACTTGCTATATTCCATTTGATATGAATTATATATAGCAGGGATCAAGGAAAGCTAGTGAAGGCGGTTGTTTCAAAAGTGTTGTTAGAGTTAAAGAAAGGTTACATGGAGGTAACTGGCTATTTGGTTGGAATTGATCATCACATAGAACAAATGATGAGATTGTTAAATGTTGACTCTAGTGATGTAAGGATCGTTGGAATCCATGGTATGGGTGGGCTTGGCAAGACAACTATTGCCAAGTTAATCTTAAACAGACTCTCTAAGGGCTTTGAATACTGTTGCTTCCTTGAAAATGTTCGAGAAATCTCACAAAAACAAAAGGGTCTTGTTAGTCTGCAAAATCAACTTGTCTATTATTTACTAAAACGAGAAGGCCCAAACATATTTAATGAAGATGATGGAATCAGAATTATCCAAGACATAGTTTGCACAAAGAAAGTTCTCATTGTTCTTGACGACGTGGATCATATTTCTCAATTTGAAAAGCTTGTAGGGAAGCGTGATTGGTTTGGTTCAGGAAGTAGGATCATGGTTACAACAAGAAACAAAATGGTTCTAGATTTGATTGGAGTAGATTGGGCTTACGAACCCCCAATAATGGAACTTCCTGATTCTCTTCAACTTTTTAGCAAACATGCCTTTAGAAAGGAATTCCCTCCAGAAGACTATGAACTTCTCTCCAAAGATATTGCATCCGCTACTGGAGGACTTCCTTTGGCCCTTGAGATTCTAGGTTCATTTTTATCTGGCAAGAGGAAAGAGACATGGGAAGCAATGTTGAAAAAACTCGAATTTATACCGGATGACAAAGTTCTTACAATATTGAGAATAAGTTATGATGCTTTAGAGCATGGGGAAAAGCAGATATTTCTTGACATTGCATGTCTTCCCATTAGAGTGGACAAACAAATTGCTTTATATATGTGGGAGGATTGTCAATTTTATCCTGAAACTGGGATTGATAGGCTCATTCTCATGTCTTTGGTGAAAATTGGAGATGATAATACACTATTGATGCATGACCAGCTTAAACTTCTCGGTAGAGAAATTATCCGTCGGGAAAATTTCAATGAGCCAGAGGCGCGTACTAGGTTGTGGTCTCATAAGGAAGCCTTGGATGTATTGAAGCGACACATTGTAAGTTTCGGTGCATCATATCTTTTTTATTTTTATTTTTTATTTTTTATTTTTTTTATATAATACTGCTCATCATGATCAAACTTCTATTAAGTTGAAATGATCATATGTTTCTCAGATTATAAAACAATCTTTAGTACTTTCACTTCTTTTTGTTAGAACACTATATTATAAATATATTGTTTACTTATTTTATTGTTTTATATTGGTAGGGTACTGAAAAGGTTGAAGTCCTCTGTCTTGACTTCAAATTGGAGGATCGGGGTGTTTGTTTTAGAAGTGAAGTATTTGCAGGATTTTCTTATCTAAGGTTTCTCAAAGTGGACTATGCAGAACTAGCTGGAGATTTTGATTTTCCAGGATTAAGATGGCTTCATTGGCACAAATGCCCAGGGAGTTCAACGCCAACCAATTTTCGTCTCGAAAATCTAGTCATTCTTGATCTATCATCGAGCAGCATTACAGATGACTGGGAGGCTTGGAGTCAGTTCAAGGTTAACAGGGTATACTGCTATTCTTTCTATTATAGCACATTCTTCTTTGATTTTAACTTTTATTTTTGTGATTATTTTCTTGTTTTGCAGATGGCAAAAAAGCTGAAAGTTCTAGATCTTTCATTTTGCAATGGCTTAACTAGAACTCCTGATCTCACCACATTTGCATCTTTAGAGAGATTGATTCTTATAGGCTGCAAAAATATATATCGCATTGATCCATCCATTTGGAATCTAATACGTTTGAGAGTTCTTAACATTAGTCAATCTGCCATAACAAATTTACCTGATGGTATTGGAAATTTGAAGGATCTTGAAGAGTTGGATGCCTCGGGTTGTAATAGTTTGAGAGGGGAAATTCCAATTAGGATCGAGAGATTGTCCTCTTTGAGAAATTTGAGATTAGATTTTACGAAGGTTTGTCACCTTCCAGAAAGCATTTTTGAGCTTCATAGCCTTCAGACTCTCAACTTACTCGGCTGCAAAGAGCTTCAATCACTGCCACAGCTTCCTCCTAGTTTGACTTGTCTACTTATCGCATGTAAAGAAATGGAGGCATTTCCAAGGCTTTCTAACCTGACGAGTTTGAAGACATTGACTTTTTGTAATACTGGCATTAGGACCCTACCAGCAGAGGTTGGTGGCCTTTCGGGGCTCAAGCAACTTAAAATAGAGTTCTGCCATAATCTTCAGTGCATCATGGGACTCCCATCACATTTACTCAAACTGTCTGTTGAGGATTGCAAATCATTGCAAAGATTACCAGATCTCTCAAATTTGAAAATTTTATCAGAACTAAATGTTTCTGATTGCCCTGAGCTAATAAAGATTCAAGGCCTTGGGAAACTAGAATTGCTGACAAGTCTAAACATTTCATGCTGTCATAAACTACACGAGCTTGATGGTCTTGAACTGTTAGAATCTTTGAGATACTTGGACATGACAGAGTGTTCCTTCAAAGAATTACCAGATGTATCCAACTTAAAGAAGTTACAAAGATTTGTTGCCATGGACTGTGTGGACCTGATTGACATTAAAGGCCTAGACAGATTGGAATCCTTAGAATATTTGGATTTACGTGAGTGCATGTCCCTGGAAAAATTACCTGATTTGTCAAAGTTGGGAATGCTGAAAGAATTAGTGCTTTGTGAATGCGACAACTTAGTTGAGGCTGAGGGCATCTGGGTATCGAAATCCTTGGAGAGATTGGATATGTCAAATTGCGAACAAATAGAAAAATTACCGGATCTGTCACGCCTGGAAATTTTGAAGGAATTAAAAATCATTCGTTGGGAGAACTTAACTGAGACCGACGGACTTGAGAAGTTGAAATCATTAGAATTATTGAACATTGCTGGTTGCAAGTCACTGAGAAATTTACCTGATATATCAAACCTGAACAGTTTGATTACTTTAATAGTTTCTGGTTGTGGGGAGCTAACTGAAATCTTGGGACTTGAAAATTTGAAATCTTTAAGGTTATTGGATATTACTGGATGCAAGTTGATTGAGGAATTACCGTATTTGCTGAACACAGTGATACACAGGCATTCATCAGAGACACTGCTTCTTACATGTTCCTAGCAAGCTACCTGGTGGCCTGGTATCTCTCAATTTTCTGTTAAACTGTTTCCTTTTTGCCTGTGAAATATTCCTTGACAGTTTGGTAAATGTCTTTTGTTTTTCCATTTGCTGTACAATTATAATTGTTCATAGCAAGAATAATTAATTACTAAGTTGAAAAGCCGTCTTGGTGCATCATTAGCAATTATTTGTCTTCCTGATGATCTCCTTAATGGGTGTGGCTCATTAAGAGCACGGTAAATTTATCTAATTCTTTGTTTTAGTTCAGTTTCTTTGGTCCAAACTTTGTCTGCATTCACAAAACTATGTAACGTGTAAAATTTCACAACGATTGTGCTATTTTGATGGCATATGCTCTAGTGAACTATTTTCTCTTTTCTGTTTTTGTTTTGAAAGGAATTTTATTTTAGTATCAAGCTGCAATATATGTAGGTATCTTGTCATTTCACATTTCAGAGTGAAAGAAATTAGGATTGTTGCTGCTATCCAGATGGAACTTATGGTTGTTCTTTCTCCTATTAAAACTGTCCAATCAAAATACAATTATCTCTCTAGAAAGTTCTCTACATGTAATGGGAATTTTGTTGCTGGTACAGTCATACTGTCATCTTGACGTCAACTGCTTGTATATGTTCTTTCTTGTCCATTTTTTGTTGCCATCACAACCCTCTCCCAGAAGACTTTGCTCTTGGTATAGTAACTGTATGCGCTCTGATGAAAACTGAAAAACCAACCATAAATCTTTACTTCTTCATGCATCTAAATTTTTGTGTGGCAACCTCAACATCATTCAAGCTTGGCTTGTTTGTTAAACTAGCCTAAAAAATGAGCTTGAGCTCGGTTTGCTTACTTAATGAGGATTGAGCAAAAGCTGAGCCCGAATTGTTTAGTTCATTTGCAGCCCTACTACTTACGAAGTAAATTAGTATATAAGTTATGTTAGTTATTTAAGTAATTATTGTATATTATTAGCGTAATTAAGTTTATTGGTATGACTAATTTAAGTAATTAGCAATATGAAATAGACAAATAATTGGTAATATAAGTAACTATTATTTCCTTATATTACTTAGTTATTCTTATATAAGTAATTAAGTAATATTACTTATAAAAAAGAAAAGAAAAGTAATTAAGTAATATTACTTATTAATAATAATTTTGATATTAAGTATATAGGTAATCATTAACATAAATAATTAGTAATTGGTTATTGTTGAGAAACAGAGAGATGAAGATGGAGGCTGCAATTCTTCTTATTTCATGTATTCTGTCTATAATAAAATGAAGCTGAGGAAGCATTTCAGCAAGAAGAGAGGAGGATGTTCAGTCTGTGGCCAAATCTAGCTTGCCTGTTCTTTATTTCCTGGTTGTTAATGGAAGAAGACCTCTGGGCTAGGGTGGCTCAACGCATTCTGCCAAAGGGGGAACAACACATCAAAGGAAATAAAGATTGGGTCATTCGGTCACTACTCCATCTCGATCCCGATTGGGACAAAAGTGATTATCACAGATGCCAGATCTACCAGATCTACTGTTGTTAGACGGATACCTAACGTTTATTTTACTTCACGAGACCCCGCTCGCTATCAGTGTTGATCAATAGAGTTCAAGTCACAGCTTTTAGGTGTGAGCAAGGAGCTAATAGGGAGCTGATAGTAGGTGGTATAAGGCGCTAACCACTTGTGCCTCTAGAATATGGAGTTTATGGTATAGTATTGTAACCTGAGGTGGGTCAATCTTTCGTTTCACTGCTATTAAGTGTCTACACAGTCAGTTTCTCATCCATCTCTCCAGCATTGACATCATCGTCGTTGTAATCTTCGGATCGGATTGGTCAACTTATTCTTTTAATTCAGTATTGAACTTCTGTCTTTTAAGTCTGAAAGGAAAGACGTCTATATACCGTGTTAGAGCTCAGATTAATAGAGTCAGCAAGCTCTGGTTACTGCTCTACAGATGAGGTGTATTCATTGCCATTCTTGTACTCATTCATCTTCTTGTTTTATGAGTTCCTAGTTTGTCTTCTTTTCTTTCTTGAAGTGTACAGAGTATTTGACACCATTCGGCCATGGATGCAAAGAGACTCAGCGAGTGAACTAGGTTTTGATACAAGTACAAGAATTGGCTATCTACATAATGGCCCTCCTAACTATACGTAATTACATTATTGACCCAACATAAAAATATAACTATTCTAACACTCCCCTTCAAGCTGGAGAATATATATCATATAATCCCAGCTTGGAACAAATAGTTTTTAGCCCATTATGAACAAGAGCTTTGGTAAACATATCAGCTAATTGATCTTCAGATTACACAAATGGAGTAAAAATATTCCCACTTAATATTTTTTCTCGAATAAAGTGACGATCAACTTCAGTATGTTTTTCATGAAACCCAGGATTGGATGCAATGTGAATATCTGCTTGGTTATCACAGAACAACCAAATAGGAGTGACTATCATCCAAAGTTCCTCAAGAAAGTGTTGTAGCCATGTTAACTCACTAGAGGTATGAGCCATGGCTCTATACTCAGCTTCAGCATTAGACTGTGCTACCACTGTTTGCTTTTTACTTCCCCATGTAACAAGATTTCTTCTTACAAATGTGCAGTAACCTATAGTGGATCTCCTATCTAAGGGACAACCAACCCAGTCAGCATCTGTAAAACCTTTCACCTTGAGATGTCCATTTGATTTATAAAGCAACCCAAAACTTGGAGCTTGTTTGAGGTATTGGATAATCCGAAGAACAACATTTCAATGTGGCATCCTAGGAGCTTCCATGAACTAACTTACGACACTCACTGCATAAGAAATATTAAACCGAGTGATAGTAAGATAAATTAATTTCTCAATAAGACGTTGATATCTACTAGGGTCATTAAATAGATCACCCTCATCAGATAAGAGTTTTGTAGTTGGATCCATAGGAGCATTAATCGAACGAAATGAAGCTATATACAAGTACAAGAATGGGCTATCTACATAATGGCCCTACATAAATATATAACTATTCTAACAATAATTAAATTATGTAGAAATTGTTTATACAAGTAATATAGTTATATTACTCATGTAGTTAGTAATTAATTATTAGTTACTTGTATATAGCAACTTAATGCTTATTAATTAATTTATTATTTAATTGCTTATTAGATATTTATTTGTTATATAGTTAATATAAATCAATATTAATTATTACATATATATGACTTATAACTTATATACATTCCCTATTAAGTTTACGTATCTACGAGCAACATATGGTTTTCAGACATTCTTCACAAGATTTTTTATTTTCATGGTTTGGGTAACAAATTAATTCTGCTTCCTAGTATCCTCTGATTGGTTGCTTTCTGAACATGGGGTGGAACAAAAGGCTTTGATTTGCAGAGGGCCTAATGCCTAGCGAGGACTGATAATCATCATAGCAATTAGTTCCTTCAGCATGAACATAGGTCCGCATCAGACGCATCCTTGAGACAGTAGCGCTGGATGTAGGGATATCACAAAGCACAAATAATTCATCATAGCTTTTCGATTAGTTTTATAAGAATTAATGCAGTTTGCTTGTTCAATGTTATTAAAGGCCACCAAGGCTCCAAAAATTTCCCCATGCTTGTTAAGGCTCAGCTGAAACGCATTAACCTGCTGTAGGTCAAGCAGGCTGCCAGTAAATACCATGTGTGCTCTTTTTAGTAAGCTTTAGGCTTAAGAAAAGTGTGCCTTTATTTTCTGAATCATTTAAGCATATCGTTTTCTTTTTTAATGGCCTTTAATTGATATGCTCGATATCATATCATAACACCATATTATTCATTGATTTTCTTGTTTAGTCTTATAAGATATTTGGTGGAATTTATGAGTTTATGGTTGACAGCTTATAGATTAAACGCATCTACGGTTTGATTTCAAATAGAGTATATTATATTAAATGCGTTTAGTTCTCGTTTTCAGTTTTCAGCAATATTTGATTTTCATAGCAAAATAATTTCATTTCGTTTGGTTGAAATGTTGAAGTTGTGTACCTTTCAAAAAATAAATAAATGTTGAAGTTGTGTACCCTGCCGTTAAGATTCTTTAGTTTTTCTCCAATAACCTGTTATATTCTTCAGGTTTTCTAGATCAAATATCCTCAGGTTTTCAATGAGGAGGAATCAGGGCTTTTACCATGTGGAGAACGTGCATAATGGACTGTATGATTGTGTATAATTTGTATATATTATTAATTACCTGTATGAAGTGGGTTGTAGTGATTATCTTTACTAAGTTGCTCTTTTTATTTTTTATATATATATATATATATATATATATATATATATATATATATTGTTTTAGCAGTCAAATGAGCTGTTGGATCATATCCAGTTTGATCAGGGACACGCTGCCAGCAGTCCATCCATTAGAAATGTTAGTATTGTTCCTTGCATTCCCTTGTATTAGATGTCATGAAACTTTATAATTGATTGTTTGCTCTTATGAATTTCAGCTACAAGAAATTATATGAGAATTTGATCATGAATGCCAACAAGCATTCCTGCAGTTTTTTACTGGGCACATCGGCTTACTCCTGGACGCTTGGAGTCTCTCAGTCCACATTTGACAATTTTTCGTTAGGTATTTACTTAAGACAGGGTTCATTTCACCAATTTTTTATACCTCTTGTTTGATAGTCATTTGATTAACTCGTTTTC
The DNA here is from genome assembly GCF_030987335.1 of Cornus florida. Taxonomy (NCBI): domain Eukaryota; kingdom Viridiplantae; phylum Streptophyta; class Magnoliopsida; order Cornales; family Cornaceae; genus Cornus; species Cornus florida. The sequence continues at coordinate 11,601,099 of NW_026775573.1, read as the reverse complement.
TGTTGTTTTTACCAGCATTCTAGCTGATGTCCAGATGCTGACCTGCCCAGTGTAATCTCTTTTGCCAGTTACCTGAAGCTGTGTGCTTACTCTTCAAAGGTGACTCTTTCTCAGGTGTTGGAGCTGATTGCTGTGAACATGATTTGGAATGCTTTTTGATGGCATCCTCCTTTTAAAGTCATGTCAAAAGCACTCCAGGAAAAAGCAGAGAAAATAAAATTATGTTGTCCTTTAAAAACACTTTCACACTCCCTAGTTATCTCAAAAAGTATTTTTATACTCAATTTTTTGAGGATGATTTTACTATTTTCCTTACTTAAAAATAGGGTGAATTGCAAAAGTCAAAAGTTGAGTCTGAATATCACATTCCAAAAAAGAAAAGTTCTGAAGCGGGTTGAACCACATGAATCATGGGCCTGCACCGCACGATATACAACTCCTTATTGCTGCTCTTTACATATCTATATAATTTCCTAAACATAATTTGAGCAATTTTGAGTAAACAGCTGCAATTTTTTTATGCATTTTTCAGAAAATTGGCTAAATTATGTATTCAATGCATATCACACCCCTTACGTGCAAAAAATACTTTTAAAATTTTAATATGGTGCACATAGGTTTCTTTGGCAAATTTAAACCCTAAATTATCTTTATTGAACTATTTTATAAAATATATAAAAATAAATAATTTTGTAAAATGATTGAAAAAAATATTATTGGAGGACACCCCCTCGCGTGCAAAAACACACCCCTAGAGTTTTAATTTGGTACAAATAAGGGTCAACTGACAAATTTAAATCCTAAGTTGATTAAATTACAATTGCTGAACTATTTTATAAAATATATAAAAATAAATAATTTTGTAAAATAACCAAAAATGACATTATTGGAGAACAACGACAATGGACAAGTAAAGATAAAAATAGAAAATAAAAATATAAAAGAAAAGTAAAGATAAAAATAAAAAGAAAAAAAAAACATTATTTGATCCGATATCCGAAAATTAGTGCACACTGATATTGAGATTTTTTTATTATTAATTTTTTTTTTTAGTTAAACAATGTTGGTACGAAAAAAAAAAAAAAAAAATAGTAGATAATAATAAATGAAATATCAAAAAATTCAAATCCTTATTCTATAAATTCTCAAAGTTCAAAAAAAAAAAAAAAAAAAAAAAATGTTTTGAGATATATATAGAGAAAAAAGTTTTGATGAAAAAAATATATAAGGTAATGTGTACATAATATCCTATATTATGAGATGAGTAACATATATACTCCCTTTGGCATTTTCAGAAGAATAAAAGATAAAGTGAGTATTACAGTACTAATTTATGTCAAATGAGGTATTTTTGCATAATATAAAAAGATTAGAAGTGTTTTTTATATACTTTTTTAAATAAAGAGTAAATTTGTTATGCAAATTATATTTTAGGAATGTTTTATGTACTTATTTCTTTTTACATCGATTCATTTTAAAGATTTTTAATGGAATGATTCTCTTATTAGCTACTTAAAATACCTCAGGTTTGAATCCGAGCCTGGCCAAGTAAATGAATGGCCGGGACTGGGCTTCAGTGTTAATAATGTTTGTCTGGATTGGATTCAGGTCCAGGTGCAGTCAGATTCGGCTCGATCATGTCTCCCTAGCCAATGTCAAAATAAATTTAAAAAAAAAAAAAAAAAAAAGGAAATACAAGAACGGCTTTGTCAGAGGACCATTAATTTGGAAGCATGACCCGACTCAACCGATACTCACATGTGGTGGACGCCACCACAGGTTGAGTTTGAAATTTTCTTTAATTTGGTACTTTGCCAAACGATTTTTTATTGAGATGTTTGGAAGCCCCTATCTTTTCTTTTTATTTTTTGTCCTTCTTTGTGCCTTGGTATTTATTACTCTCGCGAAATAGTGTGTGCTTTCAAACAATGAAAAATAAATTGGAAAAAAGAAAAATCAACAGTAATTTTTCTCTCACAAAATTACGCAAAAGCTCTAATAATAAGTATGTCTATTGTTGTTAAGAGTTAAGGAATAAAGAGTTCAAATAAAAATAGAAAAATGTGATTTAAAATCATATTTGACGTCAAACAATCTCGAAGCTAGCTATCAGGAAACGTAGTTGGCCAAATTGAAAAATTTGCAACCCCGCAAGTTTAAAATTTCCGCAACTTTGACCTTCGTTGAGGGGTTTACACGAACTCAAAATTAGGGGTTTACACGAACTCAAAATTAAACAAATAATATATACAGTTGGAAAGCTTATTGAGTCTAGATTTTGATCATATAAGACCATCTTGAAACTTCAATTATGGAGGGAGAAATTGTTAAAATACTACAGACAAGTTAGATATTGACTGAACATTCCCCATGTTGGTATTGTTTCAAAGCCCACTCAACTCATGTTCCAAGGTTTTGAAAACATACTTTGACTCTTGAAAACATTCAAAATTCTTTGTAAAAAACAAGTGTACTCACGCACTCATTTACCTCTTCTAATTGATGTTTAAATATGATGTACATCTATTGAGCTTGTGTCAATCACGTTTTGTTCAACTTTCGGAGACTAAATTAAACATAAATTAAAACTCAATTAAAATCTTAGTATAACTTACCCAACAATCTATACTAGGGATTAGGGATCGCAACGGGAGAGGGTTTGGGCAGGTGTACCCTCTCTCGCCCTCGCAACCGTTTAAAAACCTTACTCCTGTTTCCACCCAAAATTACAAAAACGGGGAGACTTTTCACCACATCCCCACCCCCGTTTAACATCTTTACCCCCATAGGTACCCGCCTCGCCTCGTTTAAGACCAGAATTTCTCCTCCATTTAATTTTTTTTATCAACTAAAAGTATAGAATTATTGAAAAGATTTATATAAAAAAAAATGTACAATAAATAGTTTAACATAAAATTCAACATTAAAAACATTCTAAATGGTCGCGCATGCTACTTGTTCTAGATTTTTAGATTTTGTTGCAAAACAAATATCTTAATATATATACTAATGAAATAAGGATATTTAAGTAATTTACCTATATAAACGGGGTGGGGCTACCTCCTCCCGCCTCCGCACCGAACTAGTGCGGATTTTCAATATATCAAACCATTCCTGCTCAAATAAACTAAATGGTTTCCAAAACCGCCAAAAATCAGGCAGAGTGGGGCGGGTACCCATGGGACGGGGCAAATTGCCATCGCTACTAGGGATCCAAATGGCTCTCGTCCTGTTACCATAGTTTGATGGTGATAAAAAAAAAAGACATATAGAGTTTTATGGGTAATCATATATAAGTAATTAAATACCATAATTATCAGTTTATATATTTATCGTCCTAAAGTACTCGCAATTAAAGACCCTTATTTGTTTGATTTAGCCCAGTTTGGCCTATAATTGAGGTCAATCACAACCCCAAATTCCGGCTCAAAGATAAAGCCCAATGGCTTGATTTTCATTCAATCTGTGATCTGGGCCTCAATCTGGCAAATTTTGTTGGACGAGTCTATCAGTGTTCATTGCCCAATAGGCTTGTTCCTGCAACAATATTTTAGCAGCTTTAGATTCTTATGTTCAGTTTGGTTAAAAGGAAATAGCAACAGAAGAAAGGAAATGATTTTTTTTTTTTTGGTATAGTTTTATGTTATTCAAACAATGATACATGAATTTTTAATAGTTTTCTTGAAATTTTTTTATGCTAACCAAATACATAATGAAAAATTTATATTTCTTTCGTTCACTTTACTTTCTTTTACTTCAACTTTCCACTACTAATTTCCATCTAACTAAACGAGCTTTATTGTTAGTCGATTAAGCAACCCTGTTAACTCTCTTTGGTCAACAGTCAGTAGAGTAATGGTTTGGGTAAAAGAATAAAACAAATCTCGAATTAATTTTTATAAATATGCTAAAGCAAATCGGTTAAGATGGTTGGTTGTTTGGACATGTGCCAAAAAGACCTTTAAGTGTGTAGAGTTAGTAAAGAAAGATATGATAGCGTTGTAACGACCCTAAAAGATACCAAAATAATAATAATAAAATATATAAAATTTCGGCATGACCTCCGCAGAAAAAGTTCCTTTACAACTTGTTGAAATACATAAAAATGTAATAGCTTCACTGGGCTTAAAACTAATCTATCCTGTCCCAACGCATAATACAAATATTATATCACATTCCCAAAATGATTACATACGTATAAAAAGTCCCCTTCCTCCATCTCATCCAAACAAGGAACACATCTTAGTTACATCAAGTTACAGTCCATAAAATGTAGCTAAAATTTAAAAGTCCTCACAACATTATACTAATTAAAATAAAGTTTCATAAAATAGTTAAGATTACATTTACAAAATATTAGAGTTCAAATACAAAAGATAACAAAATAAAATAGATCTCCAGGCTCGTCTAAACCTGTGGTGGATCGTCGTCTACCACCTCTTTTCTGTATCCTGAAAAATGTTAAAAAAAATAATGGGGTGAGCATAAACTCAGTAGGAAGTGTCTAAGACACACTTCTTATGACCCTGTGAATCCATGCAAAGAATAGAAAAAAAGTAGACGGAATTATGTCAATTCCGGGAGAAATACAATCATAATATCAATAGCAATAATCCAAATCACAAATAAAACATGTCATGTTATAGGATACAATGTCATGTAATGTTTCTCCCCAATTCCCAAAACAAATTTCATTTCACCGTTTCAAACTGCTAATGCAACCCGACCCATAGCACCTTTATGGCGTCACGAGGAAAGGGTTGGCTAGCAATCCTCGACCACATAACACCTCCATGGCGTCGTCTGAGCTTAGGTAGCTCAACCACAATAGAGTCTCTCTTTAGTTCCCTCTAGATCATATTAACACCACAGACCACTAGGCGCCTCCTAGGCGTCCGGGTTTTCACAAAATCATTTATCAAAGCATTTTCCAAAAAAATCATTTTTTTTTTCCTTTCTTTCCAAAACATCTTTCCCAATGCCATGCGTGAATGTCCATATATTATAATATCGTGAAATAAGGAAAAATCATGCCTTTCGATGCTGTGTCAATTATACATTCTCATGTTTCACACTCAAACCTTAATCACATAGCACGCTTAACAAAAAAAAAAAAAATAATAAATTCTAATAAAAATCATGTCATGCTTTCTAATAACAAGTATTCGGCACATTAGGCATATAAAACATGGAACAATTTACTTAGGCATACTTTTTCACATCATATCAACAAAATCCAACACATACATATCACCTACAACATTGAAAATCTAAATTTTATAAAATTGTCACAAATTAAACATACATTTCAACAAGAATTGAGAAGTAATTCACAAAAATCAAAGAATTTATGCCTTAGAAATCCCCTACCTCAAATGAAAGAAAAAGCCCTAATTTGAGCCCTAAATTCGAAATCCCTAGGCTTGGCCAAATGGTGATTGGCTCCTATCAAATTGACGGCCTCGACGAGCTCTCCAATTTTGCTTCACAAGGTTCTATCAAATTCTCAAAGATAAAGGAGGGATCAAGCTTATAAATTTGTATGAAAAGAAAAAGAAAAATGAGAAAAAAGAGAGAAATATTCTACTGAGAGAGAGAAACAATCTGCCTGTGTAATGGCCTTATGGCCTTTATAATTGTTAAAACATTTTTGTGGGTCCCACGGCTTAAAAGAATTCTTTTAATATATATATATATATATATATATATATATATATATATATATATAATTTATAAACATTACATTCTCCCCAACTTTAAAGGATTTCGTCTTCGAAATCAAACCAGCCATACCTGAGGGAGAAAACAACTCTGGATACTTGGAGCGAACCCCCTGCTCGAGCTCCCAAGTAACTTCCTTAACTCCGTGATGCCTCTAAAGAACCTTTACCAACGGTATTGTCTTTTTCCTCAACACCTTCTGCTGTGTGTCAAGGATCTGTATTGGTCCCTCTTCGTAGGAAGCATCCTTATCAATGTCAACTTCAACCCAACTCAAAACGTGAGATGGATCTGGTTCGTACTTCCGTAGCATCGTGTGATACCCACAGATTTCCGGATACGGGTTGGCCAGGCCCATGCCCGAATGCCCGAGGATATCGAAAACAAATGGCAATAATCGAACACAGAATACAATTTTGATAAAAAAAAAAAAAAAAATTGCTAAAAGAAAACTAACATGATAATCCAAAAATAAAAACCTCAGAATAAATTTTATATATAATAACTATTCTGGTACATCCCAACCTCTAATTGTTACAACTCGAGAATCCATCTAGTGGACCCCTATTCAAAACCCAGCTGAAGAAAAACTAAACTAAAAAGAAAATCCAAAACTAAATATAAACAGCAGTCTTACGTAGTCTGAAGAATGAGTGACCGTCTCTGCTCAACACGAACAAGCTCTAAGACTGGAACCATCCGATACCTGAAAAATAATAGTGGGTTAGGTCCACGAACAAGTTCTATTCTAAGTACAATCCAAACAGAGACCCGATACGCAGATACATCCTAGATATCTCAATAATATCTATCTAGTCCATACATATATATCCACACTAAAGGACCTCACTGGACTATAAAAGGGCTCTCAACCTGAATAGAAGGCAACATGCAAAATGCACCTGAAGTGGGCATGCGTACTTAAGCCTAATAGGGTATACCTCTACCATCATAGCCAGCTATGCATCCCACTACATATACGCTCCCTAACCGTCGACTCTGAGACTTAAGCTCATATCGCGGTACCATAAAATATATTTAAAATCCTTCCAAACCAGGGTAGTGCCGCTCAACTGTTCGTTGCCAAGACACCATATAGAAGTAGGATTTAAATATTATAATTAAATCCATTTCCTAAATCCAGAATATGTAGGAGTTAGTGTTTTGATCTAATCCAAACCTAATATGCCACCGTCCCATATCGGTGCATATAATCCACATAAATCCATATAATTGATAGAACAGATAAAACAGTTCAACAATTAAAATCCAGAATAGGTAGGAGTTAGCGTTTTGATCTAATCCATCCCTAGTATGCCACCGTCCTATACCGGTGCATACAATCCATAACATCCATATAATTGATAGAATTTAATACAATAATTCAGCAATTAAAATCCAACACATAAATCCATGTAATTGACAGAACATAGTTTAATAGTTCAACAATTAATAACCAAAACAATAATCCATGTAATTGCAGAACAACATTTATTATTTCAGCAATTAGAATCCTAAGTAAGCATAGATCAAGTTTGATAAATAAATGACCCTATTGTTCATCCAAAGCAAGATTTATAATCATGCTACAGTCCGTTAAATTGTTAAAACAAAATTAAACAATTTAGTCCCTTTTTATCCGTTAACAGCATGCAAGATTGTTTAAACTTTCCTACTGTTAAATCCAATAGCATAAAAAAACATTAACTCTGCAGTGTGGGTTCTAATACAGCATAATATAATGTTTAGAGTCCATGCTACAGTCCATTAAATTGTTAAATTAAAGTTAAGCAATTAAATCCCTTATATCCGTTAACGATATGCACAATTATTTAAACTTTCATACCGTTCACTTTATTAGCATATATATGTACATTATACATCTTAGGGTTTTAATACACCATGAAATAATTATTAGAACTCTTATTTAAAATCCCACAACAGTTCGGAAGCCCAAACTCATCCAAACAGTGCCCAAAACACCTCTAGAATGTGTTAAACAAGGGAGCCTGCTCTCAATTACACATGGAACTGGCTCCCTAGACCTTGGAGCCGGCTCTATGAAGAGGGGATCCGGCTCCCCATCACCTGGAGTCGGCTCTACACAAGAAGGAGACGGCTCCCACTTCCATGGAGCTGACTTTCTCCCTCTCTGAGAGCTCTGAACTTACTCTGGCCTTCTGCTTCGTCTCCGGCCGCTTCCAACTCTTCCGTTCTTCATTAAAATTGAATCTAAGAGTCTAAATTATATCTAGTAACATCCCAGTCCTTTATTTAAATCAGTCTGCATTAAAAACAACCACGAAAACAGTTACCGATTCATTATGCTTTAAGGTCCGACGATGAAATCAAATTTTGCAACAACAGTTCCAGATAAAATTAAGCACATATAGGCGAATAATCTAAAATATACTATGCATGCAAGATTCATTTAATGCCCAATTAAAATCCTAGAGATCATCTAGGTATGCATAGAACACAGGTCAAGGGGAGAAAGAAATAATAAAACTTGCCTGAGAGTTTAAATCAAAACCTCGTCACCGTTTTCTTAAGTTCTCCAACGACGTCCATTCACTGTCAACCTCCTACTACTCAACCTTCCCTCCTCCTAGGTCTGTCCTTTAATCCACAGCCAAAAACCTTAACTGAACTCTCTCTGTTTTTCTCACAATTCCCTCTCTGTTTCTCTCCGTGTCTCTGTACATGAATAGGGTTCTCAAAACCCTTTGCAGACTTATACGGTTATATTTATAGGCATATACAATCTAACCCTAATTACATTAAGAGAAGGAAAAAAAAAAAATACAAATACCACTAAGTCTACAACCTGTGAAACTATCCAAAACCCTAGAATTTATAATACACCTTATATAATGATAAAATTATAATTCAATTATTAATAATTAATAATAATTAAACTAATCCACATACACATATATACCCATATATACATGTATATAAAATCATAGGTATTAACTGTACCCATGGAATCCAACCCATCCAATCCCATCCCTTTTAAAAACATAAAAATAAAATAAAACACATACTTAACCAAGCAACTAAAATCACATTTAAAACAACACATTTTTTTAACATATAATTATACAACAATTAACTTAAAAACACTAAAGCACACTCTTAAAAATAAACAATTAATTCATTGAAACACATAACATGAATCCACATATACACATAGCCACGTAAACATTAAAAATGCACAAGAAATAAAAATTTAAAATTCCAATTATATCCTTTTGACAACTAGGGGTATTGCACATCGATACATGGAAAACATTATGGACCTTGTCCATCTGCGGTGGCAATGCTAGTCTATAGGTAACCTCTCCTACATGGTCCAAGATCTCAAAAGGTCCAATAAATTGTGGAGACAACTTACCACTCTTCCCAAACCTTATCAACCCCTTCCGTGGAGAAATCCAAAGAAAAACGTGGTCTCCCACCTCAAAGGATAGCGGTCGTCTCCGCCTATCTACATAACTCTTCTGTCAGCTCTGAGCTATAAGCAATCTCTGCTTGATCAACTTAATTTTCTTGGTAGTCTCAAGTACAATATCGGGTCCTAAGGCGACTGTCTCGCCCACCTCAGTCCAACAGATAGAAGACCTACAAGGTCTACCATATAACACTTCAAATGGAGCCATCTGAATACTCGTCTGATAACTGTTATTGTAGGCAAACTCAATAAGTGGAAGGTGATCCTCCCAACTACTACTCAAGTCAAGCCGAAACATATCCTCTAAGATCTGGATGGTACGCTCTGACTGGACGTCTGTCTGTGGATGGAATGCCGTACTAAGGTGCAACGATGAACCAAACACTGTTTGTAGTCCTTCTCAGAACTTTGAAGTGAACTTGGCATCCTTATCTGAAACAGTAGCCACCATGTAATCTTACAATCTCTTTTACATAAAGTACACCAAGTGCTTCTGCGTCATCTATTGCCTTAATAGGCAAGAGTGAGCCGTCTTGGTCAATCTATCAATAATGACCCATACGACTTCATTTCCCCTCCGTGACCTAGGAATACCTGTCATAAAATCCATTGCAATCTCCTCCCATTTCCACTGCGTTACCGGTAATGGCTGTAATAAACCAGCTGGTCTCTGGTGCTCGGCCTTCATCTGCTGACAGGTAAGGCACTTAGCCACAAACTGTGCAACGTCCTTCTTCATTCCATTCCACCAATACTGATGTCTCAAATTATGATACATTTTGGTACCACCTGAATGAACTGCAAAACGGGAAGTGTGAAATTTTCATAAAACGTTCTCACGACAAATTGTGGGAACAACCAACAAACCGTAGACCACCATCTGCATGTAAGGTCTAATCCTTCACGGTCTCGCCACTAGAGATCAAAGTGTATATGGCATCCAAATCCGAATCCTGTCTTTGTGACTCAATAACCCGTCTGACAAAAGTGGGCTGAGCCACGAGACTAAACAAGAATGCTGACTCATTACCATCATCATCATCATCAAAACAATATAATCCCATTTAAGCCAAATTTTCAAGCATCTTCCACTTCCGAATGGCTAAACTAGCCAAAGTCCCACGAGATTTTCGGCTTAAAGCATCAGCTACCACATTTGCCTTACCCGAATGATACTGCAAATTAAAGTTATAGTCTTCTAAAAACTTAACCTATCGCCTCGGTTTGTTGTTCAAGTCCTTTTGGGAGAAAAGGTACTTGAGACTCTTGTGGTCTCAGAACACCTCAAATCTCTCACTATACAAATAGTGTCTCCAACACTTCAAAGTAAACACGATTGCCACTAACTCCAAGTCATGAGTAGGGTAGTTAAGCTCGTGAGTCTTCAACTGTCGAGACCCATAAGCCACTACTCTACCATCCTGCATCAGCACACAACCCAAACCATCACGTGAGGCATCACAATAGATCACATAACCCAAGCCACGCTAGGGTATCACCAACACTGGAGCCATAGTTTACCTTATTTTTGACTCTTGAAAAGATGACTTATAAGGCCTCATTCCATGCAAACTTGATCCCTTTCTGGGTCAATCTGGTCACAGGAGCTGTCAAATGGGAAAAATCCTTCACAAATCTCCGATAATAACCTGCTAGACCAAGGAAACTCCAGATCTCAAAGACATTCTTGGGTTGCTCCCAATTCAAAACCGCCTCTATCTTTGAAGGATCAACTGAAACCCCACCTTCCGAGACAATATGTCCTAAAAACTTCACCTCTTGTAGCCAAAACTCACACTTTTCATACTTGGTGTACAAACGGTGCTCCCGTAGAATCTACAACATGTTATACCCCCGCATTTCCGGATTCAGGTTGGCCAGGCCCACACCCGAATATCCAAGGATATCAAAATAAATCGGCAATAACCGAACACAGAATATAAATATAATTAACAAGAATAAATAAAACGCTGAAAAAAAACTAAAACGCTAAACCAATAATTAATCCTCAGAAAAACTTTAATTAATAAACAATTTCTTCTGATAGAGGTAATCCTCCAAATAATAATACAACTCGGGAATCCATACTATGTGGACCCCTAGAAAATCCCAACTGAACAAACTGATCTAAAAAGGAAAACCAAAACTAAAACATAACTAATAGTCTTACGTAGTCGGAAGAGTAAGTGATTGTTTCTGCTCAGTACGAACAAGCTTTAAGACTAGAACCGTCCGATACCTGAAAAATAATAGTGGGTCAGGCCCATGAACAAGTTATATTCTACTACAATCCAAACAGAAACTCGATACGCAGATACATCCTAGACAACTCAACAATAATTAAATAGTCCATATATGTATAAATACACACTATAGGACGCTCACTAGTCCATAGGTCCGTCTCAACCTGAATAAAAGGTAACATATAAATAGCACATAACATGGTCATGTATACCTAGATCTACCAGGGGATCAGATGTCCTATGTCCAGTTAACCATCCTAGGCAATATATGCGCCCTAACCACGATCTTGAGACTCAAGCTTATATCATGGCACCATATATATATATATATATATATATATAAAGCCCTCCAAACCAAGGTATGTCATTCAACTATTTATTGACCTGACACAAAATATAAGTAGGACTTAACTTTTATAGTTAATCCATTCCTTATTCCAGAATAAGTAGGACTTAATGTTTTGAACAAATCCATCTCTAATATGCCACCGTCCCATACTGGTGCATATAATCCACAATAGGTAGGATTTAACTTCTTTGATTAATCCGTCCCTAGAATGCCACCGTCCCATACCGATGCATTACATCCATCCAGTCCAATAATTGATGAAAATTATTAACATAACACATCAACTAATTTCATAAACAAGCATAATAAAAATCAGATATCTACTCCAGCAAAATAATAACTCTAAGTATAATGCATTTAATTTTTATAATCATAGATTAACATGCATCAAATAGATTATTTTAATCTCCAAGACATAGTTAAACTATTTAAATTCAATTAATTAATTGAATTAGTTTAACTCCATTATTCCTCCATTTAAATTACTAAATAATAATAAGCAATTAATTCCTTCAATAACAATACACAGACCTATTGAAATGGTCGTATTGATCAATTCCATTAACTTGTTAATGTAGATTATGCATTTTAGGAGTTAGTCGCATCATCTTAACCATCTAATTCATCTAAATTGTCACAATGCCATTGGAACAACACAAACTACCAAACAGAACTTAAAAAAAATCAATTTCTGCAAATTCCAGTGCGAGAGCAAGCTCCTAAACTTCGAGAGCAAGCTCTGCCCTCTTGGGAGCTGGCTCCCTCCATTAGGGAGCCGGCTCTCTCTCCCTTGAGAGCCGTCTACCAAATTTCGTCATCTTCTTCGCCTCCGGCAACGTGCTGAACCTTTTGTAATATTTTATTAAGATTCATAGACTTCAATCTATGTCCCAATTAATCCTAGAAGTTCATAAAACACAGTACGCATCATTAACAACAATTTAAAATCCCTAATATGAAACGATTGATATGATACATCAAATTTTCCAATTAACAACACAAAATCGAGTTAAAATTTTAAATTAATATGCATACCAGAATAGTTTAAAAAATCTGATTAAACCCTGGAGATTATCTAGGCATGCACAGAACACAAGTCTAGGGGAGAGAGTAAGAATAAAACTTGCCTCTAGGTTTCGAATTGAAACCTTAACTTTTTCTTTCTAGTTTTTTTCCGGTGATCCTTGGCCGCCGTCCAAGCCTCCTATTGCTCTGGTTCTAACCCTCGAACAGCCCTCGACCTTCCTCCTTGGTCCGGCCTAATTATTTTGCGCAAACCTTCTCTCTTGTCTCATGGTTTCTCTTCTCTCCTCTCTGTTCTCTCTTTTTGCGTCCACTGTTACGTGAATAGGGTTCTAAACCCTTGGCAGACACAACCTTACATATATATAGATTAATACAACCCTAATCCCAACCTGATAATAAGTCGGCTAATCATAAAAGAAAAGAAAATAAAATAAAAATATAATTACATATACATATACAGCCCTATACGTGCTAACATAATATATACATATAATTTATAATTATAAATATATATAACCTATTAACATAATATTACTATTATTATCATAAAAATAAATAATTAATAATAATAATATTTTATCCTCTTAAACATATATACTCAAGTATATATACAACCAATCATGTATGGGTAATTATCCGTACCCATAAGTTACACCTACTCAAGTAGTCCATGAGACCTAACTATTGGTTCATTACTACTATCCAAGTCCATCCTTAAAATTTAAATGCAAAAACACTATTTAATAAAACAAATAAACAATTACTTCAATTACCATATAAATATACAATTAAATTAAAACAAATAATTCAATTAAACAACACATCATTTAACACCTCAAAAAAAGATCAAATAAATCACATAGCCACGTAAGCACCTAAAATACAATAAAAATAAATTAAATAATTAAATCCCTTTTATATCCTTTTGAAAACTAGGGGTATTACATTATTTTTGCATTTAAATTTTAAGGATGGACTTGGATAGTAGTAATGGACCAACAGTTAGGTCTCATGGACTACTTGAATATGAGTTGCTTATGGGTACGGATAATTACCCATACATGGTTAGTTGTATATATACTTAAGTATATATGTTTAAGAGGATAGAATATTATTATTATTAATTATTTATTTTTATGATAATAATAGTAATATTATGTTAATAAGTTATATGTATATAATTATAAATTATATGTATATATTAGGTTAGCACTTATAGGGCTGTATATGTATATGTAATTATATTTTTATTTTATTTTATTTTCTTTTATGATTAGCCGACTTATTATCGGGTTGGGATTAGGGTTGTATTAATCTATATATATGTAAGGTTGTGTCTGCCATGGGTTTTAGAACCCCATTCAGGTAACAGTGGAGGCAGAGAGAGAGAGAGAACAGAGAGGAGAGAAGAGAAACCGTGAGTCAAGAGAGAGGGTTTGGGCAAAATAATTAGCCGGACCAAGGAGGAAGGTCAAGGGCTATTCGAGGATTAGAACCAGAGTAGTAAGAGGTTTGGACGACGGCCAAGGATCACCGGAAAGAAACTAGGAAGAAGAAGTTAAGGTTTCAATTCGAAACCTAGAGGCAAGTTTTATTCTTACTCTCTCCCCTAGACTTGTGTTTTGTGCATGCCTAGATAATCTCCAGGGTTTAATTAGATTTTTAAAACTGTTCTGGTATGCATATTAATTTAGAATTTTAATTGGATTTTGTATTATTAATTGGAAAATTTGATGTATCATATTAATCGTTTCATATTAGGGATTCTAAATTGTTGTTAATGATGCATACTGTGTTTTATGAACTTATGGGATTAATTGGGACACAAATTGAAGTCTATGAATCTTAATAAAATATTACAGAGGGTTCAGCACGTTGCCGGAGGCGAAGAAGATGACGAAATTTGGTAGACGGCTCTCAAGGGAGAGAGAGCCGGCTCCCAGCACTACAGAGCCGGCTCCCACTTGTGGGGAGCCGGCTCCCAAGAGGACAGAGCTTGCTCTCGAAGTTTGGTAGCTTGCTCTCGAGCTGAAACTTGCAGAAATTGATTTTTTTTTTTTTTTTAAGTTCTGTTTGGCAGTTTGGGTTGTTCCAATGGCATTGTGACAATTTAGATGAATTAGATGGTTGAGATGATGGGACTGACTCCTACAATGCATAATCTACATTAATAGGTTAGTGGACTTGATCAATATGACACTTTTAAATAGGTCTGTGTATTGTTATTGAAGGAATTAATTGCTTGCTATTATTCAGCAATTTAAATGGAGGAATAATGGAGTTAAACTAATTCAATCAATTAATTGAATTTAAATAGTTTAACTATGTCTTGGAGGTTAAAATAATCTATTTGAGATGCATGTTGATCTATGATTGTAAAAATTAAATGCATTCTACTTAGAGTTATTATTTTGCTGGAGTAGATATCTGATTTTTATTATGCTTGTTTATGAAATAAGTTGATGTGTTATGTTAATAATTTTCATCAATTATTGGACTGGATGGATGTAATGCACCAGTATGGGACTGTGGCATTCTAGGGACGGATTAACCAAAGAAGTTAAATCCTACTTATTGTGGATTATATGTACCGGTATGAGACGGTGGCATATTAGGGATGGATTCGTTCAAAACACTAAGTCCTACCTATTCTGGAATAAGGAATGGATTAACTATAAAAGTTAAGTCCTACTTATACTTTGTGTCAGTTTAATAAACAGTTGAATGACATACCTTGGTTTGGAGGGATTTATATATATATATATATATATATATATATATATATATATATATATATAATTATGGTGCCATGATATGAGCTTGAGTCTCAGGATCATGGTTAGGACGCGTATATTGCCTAGGATTATTAACTGGACATAGGACATCTAGCCCCTGGTAGGTCTAGGTATACATGACCACGTTATGTGCGATTTGCATGTTACCTTATATTTAGGTTGAGATAGGCCTATGGACTAGTGAGCATCCTATAGTGTGTATTTATACACATATGGACTATTTAGTTATTGTTGAGTTGTCTAGGATGTATCTGCGTATCGAGTCTCTATTTAGATTGTAGTAGAATAGAACTTGTTCGTGGGCCTGACCCACTATTAATTTTCAGGTATCGGACGGTTCCAGTCTTAGAGCTTGTTCGTGCTGAGCAGAGACAGTCACTCATTCTTCCTACTACGTAGGATTATTAGTTATGTTTTAGTTTTGGTTTTCCTTTTTAGATCAGTTTGTTCAGTTGGGATTTTCTAGGGGTCCAGATAGTATGGATTCCCGAGTTGTATTTTTATTTGGAGGATTACTTGTATCTGAAGAAATTTTTATTAATTAAAGTTATTATGAGGATTAATTATTGGTTTATCGTTTCAATTTCTTTTCAGCATTTTATTTATTATTGTTAATTATATTTATATTATGTGTTCGATTATTACCGATTCATTTTGATATCCTCGGGTATTCGGGCGTGGGCCTGGCCGACCCGCATCCGTAAATACGGGGGTATCACAGTTGGTATCAGAGAACTCTAGGTTCAAGTGTCCTTAGGAGTGTCTTTTGTTATAGGACTTCCGTGTTGCGTCTCTTAAAACTTAGAGCCCATATTAGGATTCGTAGTAATTAAAGTTATTATGAGGATTAATTATTGGTTTATCGTTTTAATTTCTTTTCAGCATTTTATTTATTATTGTTAATTATATTTATATTCTGTATTCGATTATTACCGATTCGTTTTGATATCCTCGGGTATTTGGCCGTGGGCCTGGCCGACCCGCATCCGGAAATACGAGGGTATCACAGTTGGTATCAGAGCACTCTAGGTTTAAGTGTCCTTAGGAGTGTCTTTCGTTGTAGAACTTCCGCGTTGCGTCTCTTAAAACTTAGAGGCCATATTAGGATTCGTTGTACTCTATCTACGGTTCGTTAAGATGAGCTGATGTCAATTATATTCTGTAGTCACAGAATGGTTGACACTAGGAAAAGGATGGGGTCCAGAGCGAAAGCGATAGAGACCCAAAGGAGTAAAGGAGTATGTAATCGAGTTCTTTGCCAGAAGTAGAACTTGGGATTGAATGTTTAGTTCCGGGGTTGGCATTACTTAGAAAGTATAAGCCAAGGAAGGATTAAGGTGTACGTGTTAGGTTGCCGCATATCGGGACCAACACGACTTCAGTTAATCTCAACAAGGAGACAAGTGAGGAATAGGAGTCCGAAGAGGATCCTAATAGAGGAGATTACAGCATATCCAAGAAAAAGGGTACTAAATCTTGAAGATGAATGATCGCGCGTGGTGATTTTAATTTCTAGTAGTATAGCGGTTATTTTTTTGTAGAATTGGTATTGATAAATCTACAAATAGTTAAGCTTTTTTATCATCTTTAAAAAAGATATACTCTTCAGGAGTTTAGGGATCGGATAGAGTTCTTATCAGAACAAAGTAATGATTTTATGTCATATTCAGGAGAGCATTGGTAGTATGTTGTGATGTTCTACGTTGCTTTATAAAGCCACGTTAGGTGGTTTGTATTCCGCATATAAAGAGGCTGATAGTTAAATCCTTGGTATTTGCTTAGGCAAACATATTTTACTTTTAAGCTATGTTTAAAGGATATGATTCGAGGTTGGATGATTACCTACGAAACTATAATAGGCAATTTTGTGAAACAACTTTGCAAGTTGATTTCGGAGGAGACTTTCTTTTCTAGGTTGAACGATATCTTAAGTAGGAGTATATTTTGTGTTATTAGGTTTTGTCATACGTGTTTTATTTTCGTTAATTATTCAGGATTGGGAATATAGTTTAGTTGGGGACACAAGTATGTGATCAACCAACTACTGTTTTTAATAACATGGAGTAATAACGCTATTTATGCTTGGATTGTGAGCATGTGGTCATAGGATTTGGTAGATATACATAATTCTAGCCAATCTATTGGACCTGGACATGCGTCATTGTGATATACTATTTGGGATGGGATAGTTAAACCATCACTACGAGTCAAATAATCTAATACGATTAGTTTGACATACTTTACACTAGGTTTGGAGTCCCGAGTTGTATTATTATTTGTATATAAAAAAATTGTTTATTAATTAAAGTTTTTCTGAGGATTAATTATTGATTTATCGTTTTAGTTTCTTTTCAGTGTTTTATTTATTCTTGTTAATTATATTTATATTCTGTGTTCGATTATTACCAATTCGTTTTGATATCCTCGGGTATTCGGGCGTGGGCCTGGACAACCTGCATCCAGAAATGCGGGGGTATCACACAACATTATACTCAAATGGATCTCGTGCTCCTCCTGAGTCCGTGAATACACAAGAATGTTATCCACAAAACTACCATAAACTGATCCAAGTAATCGTGGAAGATACAGTTCATTAGATCCATGAATGCCGCTGGTGCATTAGTCTGACCAAACGGCATGATAAGAAACTCATAATGTCCATACCGCATGTGGAAAGTGGTCTTTGGAATATCTTCATCCTTAACCTGCAACTGATAGTAGCCTAACCTCAAGTCAATCTTCGAAAAATAACTGGCTCTTCTCAATTAATCAAACAAAGCATCTATCCTTGGCAAATGATATTTGTTCTTGATGGTGGCATGATTCAACTTCCGGTAATCAATGCACAATCTCAAAGAACCCTTTCTTTTTTTAGCGAACAAGACCAGTGCATCCCACTGTGACACACTCGATCAGATGAAGCCTTTCACTGTAATGACCCAATCATTTCCTTCCTTTTCTTTTTCCTCAGAATTTCACGAATGAATTTTTTTCGTTGAAATTTCTTGTCTAAGTTTAGTTTCTCGTCGCTTAGTGTCATCTCGAGTGCTCAGAAATGGTTTCTGAGTTTCTTTCCTTTGGATTGACAACTTCCTTTAAAGACCGAGTCATTTCCACATTTTTCATTTTTCGACACTATTCACTTTTTGTCTTTTTCCCGTTTGTCACTTTGTTGGCACAATCTCGCTTTTCGTGTTCGGTTTTGTTTCCATTTTTGCATGCACTCATGATATATGATTTCTTAGAAATATGTATTTATATTTTCTTAGAAAAACATGCTAAGTGTTTACTTTTCTTGTAAAGGGTATGGATGCATAACCTTTTTGTAATATTATTAACTTGTAGGGTTTTAGTGTAATTACATAAAGTAATTATTTTTTATCTTAGGGACTATTTTGCAATTTAATTTAGAAGATATTTTGGAAAATAACCTTTTTGTAATTTTTGGAAAGTGTGACAAGTGTCACACTCCTATGGAACCACTTGTTGACATTTTGGTGGAACTACTTGGAAGCTTAATCTCTTGACACATGGAGGGTGGAGATTCACCCATTTGTTGGTCTAGGATTGGACCACTTGTTGGCTTGGATGAGTGACAAGTGTATGCTCCAAATTAAGTCTTGCAATTATTTTTGGGTCACTTTTGTATTATGGTTTTAAAGAAGGGTTTTTGTGCAATTGATCAAATTTGTGTGTGTTGACCATAGTGTAAGATCACATAGTGAGTGGAGGATTTCTATTTCCTCCACTCATACTTCATTTCATTATTTCATTTTCTTCCTCACCACAAACCTTAGCCACCATTAGAGAAGCTTGATGCTTATGCCTTTACTTTGATTTTTGAGAACCTTCTATTGATTTCCAAGCTTAACCTTGGGAATACTTTTTGTTTCCCTCATCCTCCTCCTACATAACCCTTGAAGGGTTTGCCATTTAGTGTTGATTTGCCTTGGATTGAAGGGGAACGATCCTCTTGTGAGGTAGGGGGTGTTATAGTTTATTTTCCAAGTCATTTTGATTGCTTTTGTAATGGAATACAAGTGATATGCATGTTTTAATGTTAATTTGAGAAATTAATGATTGTTGTAACTTGTATATAATTCACTTTTGACTTGGTATGTGACATGGCCTTCACTTGATCCTTGTTATATAATTAATTGGAGCCATTTGAATGAGTTTTCAAATCTAGAGATATAAATGAATTTAATTTGATTTAAATTCTATTTAATTGTACTTAGCTTGTTTTCCATATTTGACTTGATATATGGTGTGGCCATGACTTAGTTCTTATTATATATTTATTTGGGATCAATTGAATAACTTTGAAAAATTAGAGATTTAATTAATTTAAATTAATTAAAATTTACATGATGATGTCTTGCTCATTTTGCCTTTTTGATTTGATATATGCAATGAGCATGCTATGTTGTTTAACATATATTAATTTGAGGTTATTTGGAATAAATTTGAAATCTAGAGACTTTCCATGATTAGGTTGAAAATCTCTTAAAATGTAGGATTCTAATTACCTTGTGAACATGTTACTAACTTGATGTATAATTAGTACTTGTGGCTCCTTAAAATGGTAATTGGACTTAGCATGATATAGAATATCATTGACTTACATAACTTGTTAAAATATATCTTGTGTAGGTATATAACTTGTTAGAATATTATAATTGTTTACCTTGGAAGCTAGTTACTAAATTGAAGCTTATTTAGTACTTGTGGCTTAGGATGGTAATATGGCTCAATTGTTATAAAATATTCTTGCTTTGTGTATAAATTGCATATTGAGGACATGACTTGTCATATGCTATTTAAACTTGAATTCTAGGACATGAATTATGTGGATTCAACCTTACTTGTGAATGGAATATGCTAACTCACATTTGATTTTGTATAAGTTTTGAACTTATTGATTTTGGAAAGCTTGTGAGGACATAAATTATGTAATGGCTAGGGTTTGGCTCTAGTACGGAGACAAGAGTCTTCTAAGTCATAAGTGCGCACTAGGTGGTACCTTGTGGGTCGTAATTACCCGAAAATACTTGCTTGGTCTAGCGACCGTATGTCCTAGTCTTTCCACTATTTGTTTTCGCATTTAATTTCAAGTTATTAATCATGGATTACTTGTAGCTTGAGAATTAGTGATTACTTGGATATTTGAATCCTATTCAGTATATTTGAACTTGTACACTTGCTCCATGAGTTTAAATTTTATTTAGTATACTTGTGCTATGGATGCTTGTTACATGTGCAATCCTTTTAGTTTAGTATATTTGTGTTTGTGTACTTGATTTACGAGTTTTCCATATTAAATGTATGCTTGAGTAGATATGCTTGGACGTTGCATAACTGGTTTTAATATGGTTTAGTATACTTGAAAATGTATGCTTGAATGTCGTATAACATGTTTGGACATTGTTTAGTATATTTGAGCATGTATACTTGTATGCCGTAGTTCATTTCAATTACATGAGTAGCTTAGGATGCTCCCTGAGTCTCACTTTGACATAGAAGTTAGGTGGCATGACCCTTTTAAATTATTTCAAGTTAATGTAAAAATCTTTAAAGAATTCGAGTTTATGCATGCTCATTCCCTACGAGTGAACTTGTTTACTCACCCCGAAGTTACTGGGGGATTTGTTCAGGTACGAAGACTTGGTTCGTGATGTTCATTATTGCTTGGATGATTGTAGACTTGAAGGTTTTAATTTTTGTAAAGGTTGGCTTGAAATGCCACTTGTAGTCATTTAGGTCAAAATGTGTATATTTGATTTCATTTATGTAATGTATACATAAGTACACTCTATGCAATGTATTTGACTTATATGTAATGAGGCCAAGGACCAAAGACACTTTATGTGATATGTATGTAAATTTTTAACTTCATTATTGCTTATGGAAGTTAGGAGATTTCATGCATTGAAGGGTCATATTTTACATACAACATGCTATGAGGCCATAGGCCATTATAGTACGTCTACTTTATCATATTACATATGCTTGCATGTTCATTTTTGCACACAATACCCTTCTTGATGAAACAAAAACTTAAGGTTGCATTTTTTTGAGTTTTTACCCTATTCTGTTCCAGGGGAATTTCGGGTATTTCACAATGTGTTTTTTTTTCATTTTTCCCCATGCTATTGGGTAGAAAACTCGATTTCGGAGGGGGTTTCTTCTTTGTGTTTTTCCAGAAAACATCATCTTGGCCCTCAAAAACCTATTTTTTCCGAAAAAATCTTTGCTATCAGGTTTTTTCTGATTTTTAATACAAGTGTACTTGGTACTATTCATTGACTTTTTTTTGAAAAGTGTGACGACCGATCTGAAACTTTCGGGGGTCTTGTGGGTGTATTTTAAGATTGCATTTTTAATTTAGGCAATTTAAAAACCTCCTGAAGCCCCATTTCCTTTCCTTGGGCAGCAACTCGAAAGGATTTTTACCCTCTGGACCTGATTTTCTTGGGGGCATTCTGGGCATTTTGCAATGCATTTTTTTTGTTTCTATCAGTGTTTTTGGGTAGAAAACTTGATTTTAGGGGGGGGTTTCTTCTTTGAGTTTTTCCAAAAAAAGTCCGTTTAGATGCCTGTTTTTACTCTCAGTTGCAGCAGTAGTGGGTCGGCAGCACTATAGCTGTCATGACCCCTCTTTTTGTTTTGACCTTTCTCCCTCGTCCGGACTCCAAATCGAGTAAACTTTTTTTTGAACTTGACTATTTTTTTGCTGTCTTTCCAATTGTGTACTCAGTTGTACCCAGATCTTTATAAATAATTACCAGTTTACCCTTTTTGCTTTGTATGTCCATTTTTCGTTATTTTGCCGTTTCTCCTTCGTCCGGACTCCGAATCGTGCGATTCTTAAGTCCATATTAATTAATATTTCATTATCTTTCCATTGGTGTGCTCGGTAGCACCCGAATTTATATTTTCAGAAATGACCATTTAGCCCTTGGGGCTAAATTTGTCCAGTTTTCTTTTAATTTGTTTCCGTTACTTTCTTTTGAGTCCTGTGACTTACTGGGAAGTCACGTATGTGTCTTAGGAATGATGTACATTCCCAAGGACGTTGCTTCCATGTGAAAAGACTATTTGCCCTTGGGGGCCTATTTGGTCTTTTTCTGATCATTCATTTCCGCATTGTTTTCGTTGAGATCTGTGGCCTCATAGAAGGTCACTCTAGCTTTTTAGAGATGCATTGTATCTCCAGGGTCTTGTTTTCTATTTTTGCTTCCGCATTTGGATCCGTTATTGGTTCAATCTTCGGTTCATCACTGGACGCATTGGCTTGAAAAACCAGGCGTTACAGGTGGTATCAGAGCTCCTAGGTTCGAAAACCTTAGGACGATGGGTTTTGGGTGCATATCATGCTTGTGTTGCCATGCTCTATGTTTTTATTTGCTTCTTGGATAACATGTTGAATGTGATCACATGTTTACGTGCTTATGTGGATGTATGTTTAGAAGTTTACTTTAACTATCTCAGCATGATATATGTGGTTATTGCTTTAGTATATTATATGTGCTTGCTTGCCTTAGCATACTGTATATGCTTATCGGCCTTATTACATTGTATATGCTTGTCTGCTTTAGCATATTGATTTACGCTTGTTTGCTTAGCATATTGGTTATGCTTGTCTACTTTAGCGTATTGTATGTGCATATTATCCTTAGCATGACTGTATGTTGTGTGTATTGACATGCCTTATATGACCTTACTACTTGTGTGAGTATGTAGTCTATTGCTATGTTACATGTCAATTGTTTACTTTTATGTCTTATTTAAGCATTGTGGGTTGGTCTAGCTTAGTTGGTTGAGATTAATGCTAGGGCATGATCTCTTAGGGTTTCGTAGTGGCCTTGATGTGGTGACGTCATTGGTATCTTGTTTCTACCGTCATGGGATGATAGGTCAGATTGACTCGAGTCCTTCCTTGGGGATTGGGAGTTTTGTTTTCGTGAGCCTCAATGGTGAGGTCCTTGCATTTCTTCTTCTTAGAGTGATGGTTGGAGATTTGATAGGTGCGTTGACCTAGGATTCTTATCTTGCCTTGGACAGCTCTTACGAGCTAAGGTTGGGGTGTGAGTGGTTTTGTGTAATTAATTGCATTGGTGCAATTAATTACTCTCCCTCGTCCTTGGAGACTTGGGATTTTGTGTTTAGGGTTCTGATAGGATCCTGTAGAGTTCTCATCGAACTCATTGGCATCTTGGGTTGAGTTTTCTTGTTGGTGTCTTGTAATGGTTAGTATTGGGACTATCCATTACATCGTTGTTTGTTTTGTGTGGCGTTAGGACAAGACTTGTAGACTTTTTGTTTCAGGGACTTAGTGTTCATTCTGGGAGATGATTCCTTTCCTTACGGTGAGAGATCAGACTCATTTGGGTTTTTGAGATTCCTTTTTGTGAGTTTGTCCTTTTGAGAGGCATTTCATCCTTTCTTGCTCTTGATTTTACGGGATTGTTATTTTGCATAGTCATTCTTGCATGTTTATATGGCTTGTTGTTCTGAGTATGCCTTAGAAACATATTAGGGGATGTGACTATTTGGTGGTTATGTGATGATATAGATGATGTGTCTTCCATTTACTATATCTTCTTGTCATGCTGGCGTCATAGGTGATGTGTAACATGTCTCTGATGCTTGAACCCTATGTGATAGGTAGCATATTTGATTGCCCTTGTACACTATGTGTTTAGTTATTTGGTGCGTGGATTTTTGCTTACGTTTAGTATACTTGTACCTAGTGTGCTTGCACGTTGTATACTTCATTTCGTTTTGGTTTAGTATACTTGAGCCTGTATACTTGTTTACCATGAATTTAGTACTGCTTAGTATACTTGTGGATGTATACTTGTACATATATATATATTACATTTTTGTTTCGATTTTGCTTAGTATCTTTGTGTATACTTGTGACGAGGCCGCTTGTATACGTCAAAATAATGTTGTGAATGTGCGGTTCAAGAAAACCCTTTTGGGTCAAATTTAAATTTATAAAAACCACTACCAATACTACTACTAACGTAGCAAGAGTGAGTATGGATCGTCTCAAGGGATTATTCGTATTGGAATTTAACTTTGACTCTAATGTACCAAATGATTGTAAAAAAGAGAGATTGGTTGATTAATCTAGAAAACAATTAATTAAAATGAAAGTAAAATAAAACTAAGTAGAGATAGGGATTTAAGAGATGAGAAGTGAGGTCTTAGGGTGTTGGAATCACCACTAAGCTCATGTAATTAACCACTTGCTTTCCATTAATGGGGAATGCATTGTTGTGAACAAAATGCGACTACCAATTGTAATATTAAGCATGGACCATCTAATTAAAGAATGAATTATCTACCTAAACTAAGTGTAGCACAACCCATCTAGTTTAAGCATGACCCATCAAACTAGTAACAATTGTAGCACACATCAATCTAGAGAATCATGGAATTTACAATAATAAGCCATGGAATATCTAAACAAGCATAGATTGTCTACCTACCTACAAGTATGAATTAAATTGTAGAACAACCCATAAAGTACAAGTATAAACCATCAAATTAATTGACAAACCCATTCAATGAAAAACCATGCTTAGCCATCATTAAATCCTTAATTAATCACACATAGACATGCAACCAACATAGAGAATCTAGTGTAGAGATCAATTCCCCAAATAATCACACATAAGACAACATGTAATTAAAATAGAGAATCATAAGGGAGAATTAAATCAACAATCATAAGGCTAGAGCACTAATCACAACAATTTATAAAAAATTCCCATAAATAGAAATACAAGGGTTTAGATTACACAAGACTTAGGTCTCATCCAAGCCCTAAGTGTAGATCCAGCCAATCATGGAGGAGGTGGATGTGGTCATGAAATCAAGCTCCAAACATGGCTCCATTTTCTTCTTCCTCTTCTTCTTCCTTGAAGCTCTAGAGATGGAGAGAGAGTGGGTCTAGAGATGTGTTCTTGAGATGAGCCTCCACTTCCCTCTTTTCTTCTAACCCTAATCTCTAACTTTGCTAGAGAGAAAAATAAAATTACAATGTAAAAAAATAAAAGGGAAAAAGCTTTTTACAAAAATGGTTCATATCCCTTTATATAGAAGGTCATTTTCTTAGCCATTAAGTCAGAAATATAGCCCCAAAATGATCTAGCACGCACACCAATATTCTCCCAATGATTGGATAGATGACAGCTTTTTATGAGCTGGCAATTTAACTTTTTCGCACTGGAGTAAGTTCGATCGATCGAACCTTGACCTTGGATCGATCGAACATGGCTGAGATTTATCGAACTTAGGCATGATCGATCAAGGATGGCAGCGCCTTTTTGGATAAGAACAAATCTGAGATATTTTGGAGATATTTTGGGAAAAGGACAAAAGTGGTTGGTAGGGTGGTACAACTGGATAAGAACAATCATTTGGATAAGGACAAAGGTATTCGATCGATCGAATGGTAATGTTGGATCAATCGAGCTTTGGGCTTTTTGTATAGGTTAGTGTCAAGGTTTGGATCTATCTTGAAGTGCTGAGATTGATCCATGTTGGATCGATCAAACCTTCATCTTGGATCGATCGAAAATCTTAGATTCCACCCTTTTGCTCCTTTCTTTGATTAATCCCATAATTACTTCAATTAAGCTCTTATTTGGTTGAATTAGCTTATTTTCGGGGTAATCACCTAAAAACGGCAATAACATGAAATTAGTCTAAAACGGAAAAATAAGATAGATAAAGGTTCTAGAATACTCAAGCTTAAGGGGTTTAAAAGTGTATTTTTCAGCGCTCATCACACCCCCAAACTTAAATATTGCTAGTCCTTAGCAATGAACTACGAAGTAAAGAAATAAAATAAACAACTAAACAACAATAACTAGAAAGCAATGAAATGATAACGCCATTTTCGTAGGGAACACGATTGCACTTAACACATGCAACAAGCCTTTTAAACCCCTAGGTTACCCCTAGTGGACGAGTGAAGTCTCGTGAGGGTTTCCAGAAATGATACCCACAAACATTAAGCTCATTCTTTCAAATGAGGCACCAATATTGCAAATAAGCATTGGGAGAAAACTACCTCAAGTATGCAATTTTTCAACTCTTTACAAGCAATCTCCCAAAATTTCAACATCAAGCAAGCAAGTATGGTCCTCCACACATCAAAAAAATGATCGTGCAAATCAAAACAACTCTAGAATCCTTTTTGAGTGGACCGGCATCAAATATATTGCTATCTTAGCCAACTAAAAAATGATCACATCCTTACCCTCAAACTAGCACACAAATCTAGTACCGATCATCAAGACAAAAAGTGGACCTTTTATTAAAGCTTTATTGGTCTTGGTGCGCTTATTCTTTTCATTTAATTTAATTTAATTTAATTTAATTTTAATTTAATTTTTATTATTATTATTTTTTATATCCCTAAGGATCAAAGATGGAAGCATGGTGCAATGTGCTGATCTATTAAGCTTTCTAGCAATTCATGAGATTGAACATTAGGTCAATGACTCCCATACCAGACGGCTTTAGGGCATTAGACGTTCAAACACCCCTATGGACTTACAAGCTCAAATCAACTAGGCTACAAATGAAGACAACCTCCGTCTAATTATTTCCCACTTCTCACCTTTTAGGAGAAGTCCTCACTTTTTATTGCTTTTGCAACATTTTTTTTTGAATAGCAAGTTCAATTATTAACCTAGAGTTTGGGCCCTCCACCTTTCGGCGCGAGAAGTTCAGTACTTGATGAGGCTAGAATCCCGGCTACTTAGTGAAAAGGGGTTGTTATCCATCTTTATCAAGAATGAAAGCTTTCAATGCACTACTAGCCCAATTGGGATATAACCAATTCAATAATCAACAAAGTATGTACCCCACAAATGAATGTTAGTGTGCGCCTGTGTTAGTGTGGAATCTTAGAGTGAATCTCAAAATAATCAGAAAATCAGGATGATGTGGACCATAAGTGTAAGCAAGATATCAAATTTTCAAAAAATTTACTCCTAAATGGCATCCACAAGGTATACAAGGAGTATTGGACTCTCAAGTCAAGCAATTTTTAAATTTTAAGCAATATAGTCCTCAAAAGATCAAAATCATCGCAAATATCGATCTCAAATCTCAATCATGCATTTAAAGTTTAACTTTAAGTAGAATGCAACAAAGTTACCTTACCCCCAAACTTAAACCGCATATTGTCCTCAATGTGCAATGAGAACAATGGAAAAGATGGAAAGAGTATACCGTGGTGGTGTAGACATGAAGCCCGGTAGCGATCCAATTCGAAAGACGTCTCCCCCAAACTTGGAATCAACAACCTACTTGAATAACCACACTAGCAAACTCACATCAAATATCAAATGGGATAAGAATAATCATGCAATCTAAGGCAATATAGCATAAGATGAAAGAGAGATATGAGATCAAGCCCTAATTAAAGCATGAAAGCATGAATACACACAAGGGCACAATGGTGAAACTTTTTTTAATATTTTCATTTAATGAAAACAAGTATATACAAAATGCAAGAAAATTAAAGAATAAAATCCATGAGCAAAATACAAAAATAAAAATAAAGAAGGTAAAATGCAATGAAAGAATATGTACAATGCAAGAAATGAAAAAGAATATGTACAATGCAAGTAATGAAAAAGAATATGTATGATATAAAAGATAAATGATACAATGTGTCATGTGGGTGCTAAGTTTAACGTCTTTAGTAAGACGGAATGCTTATTTGAAAAAACGTTTTTTTTTTTTTTTTTTAGAAAAAGAAAAAGAAAAATAAAAATAGAAAAAGAAAAAAGTCAAAAAGTCAAAGGGGCAAAGCTATGATCAATCTATGCTCGCACGATGGGATAGAGAGTATGAAATTTACAGTGCTTTGAAATTTTTTCTAAGTATGGAATCTCAAGATCGATCCAATAATGAAGTTGGATCGATCGAAGAACTTTAGATCGATCTAGGAATGTTTTCGATCGATCTGACAGAGAGCTAAAATATGCAGGTTGATGCAGGCTTAAAATTTTTCTAAGTGTTGAAACTACAGATCGATCGAACTTGATGTTTGGATCGATCGAAGGTCTTCTGATCGATCTAACTGAGAACTAATATCTGAAGATTTTCTTAGATCAATGACACAGAGAGTGATTTGGATGCAAGTTTGCTGCAGGAATGAAGTTTGATTGATCGAACTCTCATTTGAGATCAATCGAACTTATGCAAAATGCTTAATTTTCAACATGAAAGTGAAGAAAACCCTATGCTAAGCCCCAATGATGGTAACAAAATAGAGATTGAAAAATGGATGGAAGAATGTACATAAGAACGAAAAATTAAAATAAATAATAAAAAGAAATGGGAGAGGAATATAGTTGAAAACTCTACGAATACTAGTGTTAAACATATCTAGCAAGACGTTGGGCCAACTCACTAATCAAAAGAATCAAAAATCGGATATGAAACATCCTTATTGATCCTCTTTTCACTTTTCTCATTTAATGTTCCACTTACAACAATGAAATCATCCTCCAAAAGAATGACTTGAAAAGAAATGAAAGAGATGATATTGTTTCTTTCATCCACGGTCTTGAAAACAAAATCAATCATGGTTAGCGTTGCCCTAATTTTTTGCTCTTGAAGTGTATTCAAAGAATCACTTCCTTTGTGAATTAGCAAGTCAATGTCTCTCAAAGACTCATTTGGAATATCAAGGAACACATTCTTTTCCTCCTTTTTCTCTTCCTCAAAAATCACCATCTCCTCACCTTCCAAGTTAGCTAAGGAGTTCATTAGAGAGTTCACTTCATTTTTGGAGCTTTCAAGGTCAAAGCCACAATTTTTATACATTTCAAAAAGGCATGTCTCAAGAGGATCATTGGAGATAATAGAAGGAAGGCCCTCTTTAACAAGTTCCTCCTCCTTCTCTCCTACCTCAAGTGTGGTCAACATCTCCTCACTCTCTAGAGTAGCAATGTCCGATATAAAATCATAATCAAAACAAGGAAAGTCCTCATTAATCATGTTATGTTCTATTGGATTAGCCACTAACTCACTTGCCACTTCCTCCTCTATACAAGATAGAGTGCTAGGCATTAGCTCACTTACTACTTCTTCCTCACTCTCCTCATCATCATCTATATACATTGAAGTTCTTGCTATTTTTTCATTTGCCTCTTCCTCCTCCTCTTGACGAGAAAGAGTACTTGCAATTTGCTCAACTTGAGCTTCTAAATTGGCTAAAGTTTGAGAATGAGAATTAATAAGTGGAGCTTGTGAAATATGCACATCAAGTAAAGCTAACACTTTTTCTTCAAATCCGGGTGAATACCTAGAAGGCGGTGGATTTGGTTCTTCATAAAATGGTGGGGGAGGGTAATAGTCATAAGAAAGATTAAATGAGTAATCAAGTCCATAATAAGATGATGCATGAAATGAATTGGAATCAATCTCATAAGGATTAAAATATGATAGAGGGGCATAAGGTGGACGGATGTAATTTCCCCCCAAACTTGGATCAAACAATTCCTCCATTCACAATTTAAATCCAAATGCAAGAAAAAAAAAATTGGCCTCAACAAGGGCCTATGATTGGACAAAGATTTAAGCAATATAATGAGCCTCAACAAGGGCTATCACAAGTATTCAAAGAAGTGAAACAATTAAAATACAAAAGTTCCAAGAATTGCTCACAACGGTCCTTAAGCAACTTCAAATTTTAATATTAGATTTAAGCTCCAATTATTGCTTCAAGTTCCAAAGTTTGCCTTCCTTGTAGTCAAGTACCTAATTGAATAAATAATAATGAGAACAAGAGAAAAGAATATACAATGAAAAATAAAATAAAAATAGAAGCAATCAAATGAACACTATTGTCTAGTTTAATTCCAACAAAACCGTTAATCCCTGGCAACGGCGCCAAAATCTGACGGGTGCCGCTCGTGAACGCCAAATTGATGTAGTGAATGTGCGGTTGAAGAAAACCCTTTTGGGTCAAATTTAAATTTATAAAAACCACTACCAATACTACTACTAACGTAGCAAGAGTGAGTAGGGATCGTCCCAAGGGATTATTCGTATTGGAATTTAACTTTGACTCTAATGTACCAAATGATTGCAAAAGAGAGAGATTAGTTGATTAATCTAGAAAACAATTAATTAAAATGAAAGTAAAATAAAACTAAGTAGAGATAGGGATTTAAGAGATGAGAAGTGAGGTCTTAGGGTGTTGGAATCACCACTAAGCTCATGTAATTAACCACTTGCTTTCCATTAATGGGGAATGCATTGTTGTGAACAAAATGCGACTACCAATTGTAATATTAAGCATGGACCATCTAATTAAAGAATGAATTGTCTACCTAAACTAAGTGTAGCACAACCCATCTAGTTTAAGCATGACCCATCAAACTAGTAACAATTGTAGCACACATCAATCTAGAGAATCATGGAATTTGCAATAATAAGCCATGGAATATCTAAACAAGCATAGATTGTCTACCTACCTACAAGTATGAATTAAATTGTAGAACAACCCATCAAGTACAAGTATAAACCATCAAATTAATTGACAAACCCATTCAATAAAAAACCATGCTTAGCCATCATTAAATCCTTAATTAATCACACATAGACATGCAACCAACATAGAGAATCTAGTGTAGAGATCAATTCCCCAAATAATCACACATAAGACAACATGTAATTAAAATAGAGAATCATAAGGAAGAATTAAATCAACAATCATAAGGCTAGAGCACTAATCACAACAATATATAAAAAATCCCCATAAATAGAAATACAAGGGTTTAGATTACACAAGACTTAGGGCTCATCCAAGCCCTAAGTGTAGATCTAGCCAATCATGGAGGAGGTGGATGTGGTCATGAAATCAAGCTCCAAACATGGCTCCATCTTCTTCTTCGTCTTCTTCTTCTGTTTCCTTGAAGCTCTAGAGATGGAGAGAGAGTGGGTCTAGAGATGTGTTCTTGAGATGAGCCTCCACTTCCCTCTTTTCTTCTAACTCTAATCTCTAACTTTGCTAGAGAGAGAAATAAAATTACAATGTAAAAAAATAAAAGAGAAAAAGCTTTTTACAACAATGGTTCATATCTCTTTATATAGAAGGTCCTTTTTTTAGCCATTAAGTCAGAAATATAGCCCCAAAATGATTTGGCACGCACACCAATATTCTCCCAATGATTGGATAGATGACAACTTTTTATGAGCTGGCAATTTAACTTTTTCGCACTGGAGGAAGTTCGATCAATCGAACCTTGACCTTGGATCGATCGAACGTGGCTGAGATCTATCAAACTTAGGCTGGATTGATCAAGGATGGTGATGCCTTTTTGGATAAGAACAAATCTGAGATATTTTGGGAAAAGGACAAAAGTGGTTGGTAGGGTGGTACAACTGGATAAGATCAATTATTTGGATAAGGACAAAGGTGTTCGATCGATCGAATGGTAATATTGGATCAATCGAACTTTGGGCTTTCTGTATAGGGTCAAGGTTTGGATCTATCTTGAAGTGCTGAGATCAATCCATGTTGGATCAATCGAACCTTCATCTTGGATTGATCGAAAATCTTGGATTCCACCCTTTCGCTCCTTTTGCTTCTTTATTTGATTAATCCCAGAATTGCTTCAATTAAGCTCTTATTTAGCTGAATTAGCTTATTTTTGGGATAAGCACCTAAAAACGGCAATAACATGAAATTAGTCTAAAATGGAAAAATAAGATAGATAAAGGTCCTAGAATACTCAATCTTAAGGGGTTTAAAAGTGTACTTTTCAGTGCTCATCAACTTGCATATGTATATATGTTTCATGACTAATTGCTTTATTAGTTCATTCCTTTTTATCATTCCGTACTATGATTGGGGTTATATGACCTTGGTTGTCGGGATTGTGTGTGTGAGCTTGATCCGATGTCTAGATTCCTAGGCGTAGCCTTGTAATAAGTCAGCTTTAGAATGACGTGGAGGATTTTGGGTGCATTGTCTTGTTAGAAGTCGTTGTGACTAGGGTAGAGGTGATGTTGTTTGATTTTGCAAAGTCTGATCCATTGGCTTGAGGGCATAGACTCGTTAGGCTTTGGATTCGTGATTGATGTGGTTGACAACGGTGTTTTGAGACTTGGGATTGTTAGTTTTTCAGGATTGAGGATTTAAGGCCTTAAATGTAGCGGTGCCTATGACATTGTTGTCAGAGTTTTGGATTGGCCAAAATGGTCCGGCCGGACATCTTTAGACCATATCGCAACTCTCACAGAATGCCTGGTTTCCGTGGTGCTTTTGGCAATGATCATTTTGACATTGATGTCATTTGTATCGATAGGTTTCACAGGTAAGCTTGTTGGGGGCAGGTGATGAATTAGGGCTTTATATTGTCATGCTACCGTATAGGTTGTGTATGGGCGAGTGCTAGTTACCGTCAATGCTACCTTGCATTACCTAGCTAGTAATGTGAGTGTGGGCGGACACTTGACACTGTGGATGCTACCATACCTTGGGTACGTTGTGGGCGGGTTCTAGTCAGTATTCGTGCTGCGATGTTACTTTTGGTTGTGTTCCTTTTTTTTTGATATGTAGTTGCCTTGATCTCTTGGGGTGGTTGACATTAGGTTAGTATGTCAATTTGTTGGAGAGGTGTCTCACGGTTCGTGGTTTCATGTCTTTTCGTTGATCTTGAGACCTTTGGAGTTGTCCTTGGGTACTTTATGATCTATTCCTTGGTGTGACCTTGTGTACGGTCCTTCTTCGGTTCTTTTGGAAATGTTCCTGATTTCGGGGACGAAATCTCTTTAAGG
This sequence comes from Cornus florida, assembly GCF_030987335.1. Lineage (NCBI taxonomy): Eukaryota > Viridiplantae > Streptophyta > Magnoliopsida > Cornales > Cornaceae > Cornus > Cornus florida. The sequence goes on along the minus strand of NW_026775573.1, from coordinate 11,567,685 downwards.
AGGGTAGGTTGTAATGACATGGTCATTTCCTTCATTTTCTTTTTCCTCAGAATTTCACGGATGAATTTTTTTCATTGAAATTTCTTATCTGAGTTCAGTTTCTAGTCACTTAGTGTTATCTCGTGTGATACCCCTCAGATCTGAGACACGGGTTAATCAGGCCCAGGCCCAAAATCTGAGGGAATATCAAACAATTAATATTTAGTGAACACAGAATGCAAATTGAAATACTAAGAAATAAATAATAAATAGCTGAAATGAATTCTAATTGATAATCCTCAAAATATAATTATTAAAATCCAAAACTCCAAAACCTCCAAATATTTAACAACTCGGGAATCCCTCAAATGGACCCCTAAAATAAAACTCAAACTAGAAAGAAAATAACTGAAATCCAAATCCAAAGCTAAATAAGATAGTAGTCCTACGTAGTCGGAGGAATGGAAGTCCGTATCTACTCTGCACGATCAAGCTCTAACTCTGGAGCTGCCGAGCACCTGAAACATAAGCGAGTGGGTTAGGCCCACATGCAAGTCCTATTCTACTACGATCCAAACAGGAATTTGATACGCAGATACATCCTAGATAGACTCAACAATATCAAGAGTAGTCCATATATGTATAAGTACACACTATAGGACGCTCACTAGTCCAATAGGTCTGTCTTAGCCTGAGTAGAGATACCATGCAAATCGTACATAATGTGGTCATGTGTACCTAGACCTACCAGGGAACAACAACTATTGTCCAGCTATCCTTCCTAGGTGATATACGCACCCTAACCATGGTCCTGAGACTTAAGATCATACCATAGTACCATATCATAAATATATAAAGTCCGTGTCCTCTTAATACAATATATCACCCATCGAGTATAGTGGTTTGATATATGTATAATAATCCATCCCAGAAAACCAAATCATGTCATTCAGTTATTTACTGACCTGACACCGGTAGGAGTCGAACTTAACCTTTATAGTTAACCCACACCTTAATCCAGATTAGGTAGGACTTAGTATTTGAACTAATCCATCCCTAAAATGCCACCATCCCATACCGGTGCATATAGTCCTCCAATTCATATAATTGATAAAAATAACATTAATTAATTTATCAACAATTCTCCGAAATATGCATCAGTATAGTTTAATACATATATAATGACATTAAGTATTCAGTGCAGAACCTAAAAATCATGCTTCAATTATTTAAGCTGCTAAAATAAATTATAGCGTTTAAATCCTCCAAAACAGCCAATAAATCTATACAATTATAACAATTTAAGTATCAGTTAAATCCAAACTAAGTATAGTTAAATATAATTAATTCACTATACTTATAACACTGTAAAAAAAAATATATGATTATATATAATTAGATTATATATAAAAACCTTGCCAAGTTGCAGTAAGTAAAACTAACAAGATAGTGTGCAAGCTACCGGTTTTCTCTTAGGTTTTTCTTGCTCTATTCTTCAATCCAATTATGAATTTATATTTTTCCATCATAATACGAATCTTATACAGTCCCATACATCACTTAAAACAATTTAAATGAAGTGCAAACACCCAGTATAGCCCAAACAGCCCCTAAAAATCAATTCTGTAACATTTAAGGAGAGAGCAGGCTCTTTCAAAATATAGAGCCTGCTCTAATTCACTTAGAGCTGGCTCTAGGACCTTTAGAGCCGGCTCCAAGACATCAAGAGCCGGCTCTAACTCTTTGGGAGCCGGCTTTAAGGGTTTTGAGAGCCTGCTCTCCCTCCCTTAGTAGCTGTTGTCCGTTTTCCCTTTGTCTTCTTCGACTCCGGTGATTTCCAGGCCTCTGTACTGTGTTGAAATTCTTGTTCTAATGTTCATTTAACATCCCATATTAATTTCAAGGCAACCATATACATCATTGTTCTCAAACAAGCAAACTTAAACACATACGCAGAATGAACCAATTAACAAAAACTTAAAGAATTTGCAACACAGTTTCAGTAAACGAGATTAAACACATATCAGACATGCATAACAGATTATTTAATCCTTCATTAAATCCTTAGAGTCTACCTAAGCATGCACAGAACACAGATTCATGGGAATGAATAGAACAGAAACTTGCCTTTGAGACTTTGGATTAAAATCTCTAACTGTTGTCTCTATCAACTCCGGCAACGTCGGTTGTGTTAAATGACCTTTGCTGCTCCTAGTTCAGTCCAGTAGCACACACCAAACTCCCCTTGATTTTGTTTTAGCTTAAGCCTAAAACCCTAGCCTTCCTCTCTTTATCTCTCTTTGTAATTCTCTGTATCTCACGGTCTCTCTGTTTTACAGAATTTGGCTTATTTTTTCTAAAACCCTAAACCACCGTATTGCTTATATTTATAGTGAATTACAATGATCCTAATCCATGTATAATTAGAGACTAAGCCCTAATTCCAATCCTAGCCGGCCCATGAAACTATCTAAGTTGTAACATACGGCGGCTTACTATACAAACCTTCTTAGAGAACCCTACTGTTTAATTAACGTATTGTTTTAAAAAAACTTATTCAACTTATTTTACATAATTAAATAAAAACATCAAATAATTTAAGTCAATTAAATCAACGAATGCAATTAAATCAAATAAGCCAATTAATTCAAATAATTAATTAAATCAAATAAGTCAATTAATTCAAGTAATTAATTAATCAAATAAAAACAATTAACTTAAATAACCTTAATTCAAATAATTAATTAAATCAAATAAGTCAATTACTTCAAGTAATCAATTAAATCAAATAAAAACAATTAACTCAAATAACCAAGCAACAGAAACAATTAAATAATTAAAAAAAATGCAACAAAATACTAAATTAAAATAGCAGAACTATCCTTTTAAAATTAGGGGTATTACATTCTTCCCCCTAACAAAAGGAATTCTGTCCTCGGAATTCGCTTTTACCTTCTTCTAAGATTTCAGGAAACTGTGAGCGAATGACATCCTCCCGTTCCCAAGTGGACTCAGCCTCATTGTGATGACTCCACTGAACACGTACCAAAGGGATAACCTTATTACAAAGAATTTGATCCCGATGGTCGATAATACGACACGGTGGCTCCAAATAAGTTGTATCCGGCTGCAACTCAATCTCCCCAACATCGATATGCTGATACCGATCCTCATCTCGCAGAAATTTCCGCAACATGGAAACATGAAATACATTGTGTACGCGATCTAAATTATCTGGAAGTGCCAACCGATAAGCGACAGCTCTAACTCCATCCGTAATCATGAATGGACCGACAAACCACGGAGACAACTTCCCTTTCTTCCCAAAGCACATTACACCCTTTATAGGCGACACTTTGAGTAGAACCTGATCCCCAACCTGAAACTCCAGTGCTCGTGTGCAACGATCCGCATAACTCTTCTGCCTACTCTGGGCAGTGCGTATGCGATCCCTAATAAGAGCTATCTTCTCAGAAGTATCCTTGATGAACTCAGGACCCAAGAATCTGCTCTCGCTAACCTCCATCCAACAAACTGGCGATCGATACGGTCGGCCGTATAACGCCTCAAATGGTACCGTCCCAATAGTCTTCAAGAAACTATTGTTATAAGCAAACTCCACAAGCGGTAAGTAATCCTCCCAGTGGCCCTTGAAATTAAGCACACATGACCGAAACATATCCTCTATAATTTGATTAACCCTCTCAGTCTGTCCATCAGTCTGAGGATGATAAGCAGTGCTAAGATGCAATTCTGTACCCAAAGCCTGCTGAAAACTCTTCCAGAACCCTGACACAAAGCTCGAATCCCTATCCGATATAATAGACAATGGAATGCCATGCAACTTCACAATCTCGGTAATGTAAAGTCTCGCCAACTGCTCTGAAGTGAAATCAGTGCGAATAGGCAAGAAGTGAGCAGATTTCGTCAATTTGTCCACGATGACCCAAATGGAATTGTGATCCTTGAAGGAATTTGGCAACCCTTCCACAAAATCCATAGAAATGCTCTCCCATTTCCACTCCGGTATCGGCAGTGGCTGTAGAGCTTCTGGCGACCGCTAGTGATCAATCTTGACCATTTGACAAGTACTACATCTATAGACAAAAATAACAATGTCTTTCTTCATACCTGCCCACCAAAACTGCCACTTCATATCCTGATACATCTTGTCTCCTCCTGGATGAATAGAAAACTCAGAGTGGTGAGTCTCAGTCATCACATCCTTCCTCAACTCTTCAGCAGAAGGTACCACTAACCGTCCCTTGTACCTCAAACCTCCATCAGCCCCAACATAATAAAATAGAACCTCTCCAGAAGCTATCTCAGTAACTTTGTCAATGCACTGTTGATCCGTGAGTTGTGCCTTCAAAACTTTGTGAATGATAGAAGGTATAACCACCATGTAAGCCATGAAAGCCTCCGACAACTCATCCACCGTCTTCAAAGCATTCCACTCAGAAGTGAATAGAGCAGAAAGACTACCGACAGGTCGGCGACTGAGTGCATCCACCACCACATTTGCTTTCCCTGGATGGTACTGTATAGAAAAGTGATAGTCTTTCACAAACTCTAACCACCTGCGCTATCTCATATTTAGCTCCCGCTGAGTGAACAAATACTGTAGACTCTTGTGATCACTGAATAATCTGAAGGATTCACCCAACAGATAATGCTTCCAAATATGTAAGGCAAAAACCACAGCTGCCAACTCCAAGTCATGTGTTGGATAATTAAGCTCGTGAGGCTTAAGCTTCAGAGATCCATACGAAATCGGTCGCTCCTCCTGCATCAAAACACATCCAAGACCCTGCAACGAAGCATCTGTGTAGATGAGATACTCTTTCCCGCTCTGTGGGTAGACAAAACTGGTGTAGAGGTCAACTTAGTCTTCAGCTTATCAAAAGCTTTTTGACAATGTTCATCCCACACAAACCGTACACCCTTCTTAGTCAGATGAGTGAGTGGTCTCACTATCTTTGAGAACCCCTTCTTTTTCGCAAAAAGAACTGGTGCTCCCCAGGGCGAAGCACTAGGACGAATAAAGCCCTTAGCTTTCAAATCATCCAATTAAGCTTTCAGCTCATCAAGCTCTGCCGGTGCCATACGATACGGTGCCATAGAGATAGGTGTAGTATCGGGAATGACATCAATGGCAAGGAGGAAGTTCCGTCAACTCTTCTGGAAAGACATCTTGAAACTCGTCTACAACTGTCGGAAAAACACGGCCCAAGCTGCTGTCCTCCTCAGCTAACAGGCTAGCCAAGTAAGACCTGTGGCGACTTCAGTCACCAATACTGAAAATCATCGTCGAGTGGGAATCACTCCGATCTCCCACGAAGTGAAAACAGTCTCCCTCGGGAGTGCATACAGTCACCTTCCCACGAAAGCAATCGATCGTAGCACGAAAGAAAAATAACCAATCCATTCTGAGAATGACGTCAAAGCCCATCATGTCAAAGATAATAAAATCAAACTCTAAGGTCCGCCCAGCTATCTCAATAGCACAACCTCCACGAACACAGTCCAAAGACACTGGACCCCCTACTGGTATGTCAACACAAAGGAAACCATCCCGCAGTGTGATTTCCAGCCCCAAGGAATGTGCAAATGATGCAGAAATGAATGAATGTGACGCACTTGTGTCAACAAGAACTCTAGCCTAAGAACTAAAAACTGGAAAGAAACCTCAAACTGTAAAAGTCCTTGCAGAGGTATCGGCCTGTGGTTGTAAGTAAACTCATCCCTGAGCCTCTGACTGCTGAGAACTGCCCTGGTAACCCGACTGATGTCCGGAAGCAGCAGGCGTATAGCCTCTGACCGGATATGAACCAACTGGTGGCGCTGCTGATTGCGGTGCCTGAGGCACCCTGAAACCTAACTGCACAACTGCTGACTGTGCCGGTGCGACCTATGAACCTATGCCACTCTGTGTCCCGCTTTGTAATTTCGGACACTCTTTCCTGAAGTGACCTGGTTGTTTGCAATAATGACAAGCTTCGCGAACCCCCTTCGTTGAAGCTGTAGGCTTGCGAGCCTGAGACTGATTGGCCTGTGGCTAAAGCTGTGGGCAGCGAGGCTTGATATGCCCCGGCTGCTGACAGTGGTGAGAAATCACTCCCCGGGCTGACCCTGAAGATACTAGAACTGCAGGTACAGACCAAGCCTGCTGTGACTGTCCCTGAGTACGTGAACTGTCCCCAGCCTTAGCCTTCTTCCACTGGCCCCCAACAGATACAGATGAAGCCTCCCTACGAGACTGCTTATATGAACCCTTGATCCTGAACTGATCTCGGTCCTCTGCCTCAACCAACATAGCTTTCTGTACTACCTCCCCGTAGGTCCTCAATTCCAGTACTGAAATCCGTGGTTTAATATCAAGATGTAACCCATCCTGAAACTTCCTCGCCCTGAGCTCCCTGGTAGCTACCATCTCTGGTGTATAGCGGGAAAGAGAAGTGAAGCGTGTCTCATACTCAATGACACTCATCTTGCCCTGATAGAGACCTGTGAACTGCACTTTCATGTCCTACCTCACAGCCCTCAGAAAGAAATGGTTGACGAACAATGTCCTGAACTCCTCTCATGTCATCACCTCCACATCGTGGATATTGGTTATGGACCTCCACCAGATATCGGCATCCCCCATAAACATAGAAGCAGTCAAGGAGATCTTCAATCGGTTTGTAGGTACTGCCATGCTATCGAGTTTGTGTACCATGAGGTCAAGCCATGCCTTTAAGGCAAGTGGATCCATACTCCCTGCAAACTGGTCGATCTTAACCCGCTGTAACTTTATGAAGTAGTCCAATGCCTCATTAGCAACTAGTGCCGGTGCTGGTACCAGAATCTGCATCCCTGCCATATGCTGACGAAACATCTGCTGAATGGACTCTGACATCCCCAGAGCCACTCCCTATGAGATTTGCTCCTCATAAGTCGGCACTCGTGGTGGATTAGGATCCACGCCACGAGGTCGAGCCCTGGGCCTCCTTGGACCCCGTGCGAGCCCGGTGTCTGCAACCTGCTCCTCAACCTGCTCATCCATTCCGACATGATGAAAAGACTCTCCGCGAGTCAAAACCATGGTGCTACACACATAAGGGATAAGGTCAACAATAATGCAAGTCGTTAAGACCTAATGCAACTCACGCCATGAATACACAAGACAAGTAGTACATAATACAAACAAGAAATGTATCCAACATACAGTCATGCTAAATATACAAGCATATACAACATGCTAACACCCAACAAGCATATACAAAATGCTAAGGCACACAAGCATATATAACATACTAAAACAGTTAAGGAAAACTCTTAATCATGCTACCACATAAGCACGTAAACATGTTATTAAATCAAAACATGTTATCAAGAAGAACGTACACATATCAAAGCAAGTCAATGAAAACATGATATGCACCCAAAACCCGTCATCCTAAGGTTTTCGAACCTAGGAGCTCTGATACCACCTGTGACGGCCCTGGTTTTTAGGCCAGTGCGTCCTAAAATGAATGGAACGTAAATCCAATGATGAATCTAGAATGCGAAAGCAAAAGGTATAATAATGGTCTCTAGAGATACTACACATTTATAAGACAACAATGTAACCCACAATGAGGTCACGAAACCCAAAGAAAACAAATGCGAAAACAACGTCTCAAAAATAGACAAGAATGAACCTAAGGGCAAAATGGTTATTTCATAGAGAAATGGATGCTACCAAGTATACCATTAGAAAGACAACAAAAAATTAATGAATTTAGACTCAAGAATCTCCTGATTCGGAGTTCGGACAAAAAAGATATGAATTTAGAACGAAGTGGCATCCTCCGTTTAAGAGATAGCACGACCCTATCTTACTAAAACTGGTATAACTCTCATTACGGTTGGAATTTTTGAGTATAATTGGTATCATTGGAAATCTGACTTCAGGATCTTGAGTTTAGGCTCAAGAATGACCTGATTCGGATTAGAAATGAAGGAGTTATGGCCCTATGAAGTTAACCTAAGAAATCTATCCGAGATGCTGAAAGTAAACCAAGCTTCAGGGAGGATCAGCAGGCTTATGGAACAGTACCAGCTGACCGAAACCCCTTCATCAGCCGGTTGATGTACAGTACCAGCCGACTAAAACCCCCTTTTTCACTAAAAAGGCTACTGGAATGGTTCGAGACAATCATCGGTCGACCGATGGACTGTTATCAGCCGACCGATGGACCCTGCTGCAGTAGAAATGTCTGCTGCAACTCATGGGGAAGGTGCTTGGCTTGGTTCTAAGGCTATGCATGCTTCCAATATGATTTAAACAAGTTTCAAAACATCTTTAAACCTTAAATGATCAACCATTACATGCTAAATCAAAGTGAAGCTTTGAATGATGCTCAATGCATGAATTTTTCATGAAAATTCATATAATCTTCCAAAAATAATTCAAAGTTTGAATTCCATGCATTCTTTGAAATGTAATCATGCTCGCAAGTGTAAAATGATGAATTAGACGCGCTATAATGGTCTACAGCCTCATATCATGTCATATGCAAAATATGACCCTTCAATGTATGAAATCCCTTAAATTTCATAAACAAACTATGAAAATAAAGTAGCATACATAGCATATAAGTATCTTTGGCCCTTGGTCTCATTACATACACAACTAAGGAGTATCAAAAGGTGCACTTAAGTGCACATTACATAGTTTGAACATTAGATACATGTCTTGTCAAAATAAACAAAAATAAAGCATGATATGCTAACAAGTGCATATCCCAACATAACAAAAATGCTCCAAGTAGACTAGAAATCTTAAGAGTGTTGTGCATCCCACAATAATGCTTCTTTACCTGAAAAACAACCCAAACAACTAGGGTGAGTAATCAAGTTACTCGTAGGATGTGGTGCATGCGTATACCCTATAGTTTCAAGTATAATGTGAACCAAACAGAGACCATCACAAGGGTGCATTCCACCTAACGTCTATGCTTTCAAGGCATTCTAAGGAATCATCTCAAGTTATGTGAATGTTTGAAATGATAAATACATGGCATCCAAGTATACATAAACAAGTACACTAATGCAGTTAAACTAAGATTTACCAAATCACAAGTTACAAGAAATCCATGATTTACAACTTGGAAAGTAATGTGAAATCAAATAATGGAAAAACTAAGATATGTGGCCACGAGACCATACAAGTTATTTCGGGTAATTACGAGCCACAAGGTACAACCTAGTGCGCACTATGACATTAGGAGAATTTTTACCCTCCGTACTAGAGCCAAACCCTAGCCATCAAACATTTCATATCCTTACAAGCTTTCAAAAATTAACAAGTTCATGACATTTATGCAATCTCAATGCATGAAATTACCTACCAAGCACAAGTAGGGTAAAACCACACAACCCATGTCTTAAGGTTACATGTCTAAAGTGGAAAGCTAATGTTACTACATATTATGCCATATGAATTTAATATTAATGTAGGCCACAATTACTATTCATGCAATATAGTAGTTTACCTACAAGTAATTATAAGTGCTATAAACAAGATTTTCATACTAGACTCTCAATGAAATCTCCATTTACTTAACAACATAAGTGCAATTTCAAGATATTCATAATAAACCTTCAATGAAATCACAAGTATTAGGTAAATCATTAAACAATAACCTACCTATACAATTTAATAGTCATATACATGCTTTAATCCACAAATCCTAAGTCAAGCATATAAAATCTCTATTTATATGTAATTACAAGAATTTAAAAAGCATGTAATCAATATATATCAAGCTCCAATATATATAAAACCCAAAGAGGATAAACATATAACCACCCCTACCTTAATAGAGAATTGAATCTCTATAATCCAAAGCAACCAAGCTTAAAATGGTGAACCAATCTAGGGTTTTATAGAGGAAAATGAAGCAAGGATTTTGTATTCCAAGCTCAATGATTTAAGGTGAGTGGAAGAGGGCCAAAAATGAAGTCAAAGCTAATAGTCAAGCTTTTCTCCAATGGTGGCTAGCTTAGGGCCCTTGAGAGGAAAGAGATGAATGAAGAAAAATGTGAAAACCATAAGTTAAAAGTGGTGGGATTCTTCACTCACTATGTGCTCTTGCACTACTTCTCTCACACACACAATGCAAGACCAAATGTGAAGCCTACACTTGTCATGAATCTAAGTAAGCTTCCAAGATTAAAAATCCAACCTACACTTGTCAACCATCCATGCCAACAAGTGCTCCTATCCTAGGCCAACAAGTGGGTGAATCTACACCCTCCATGTGTCATGAGATTAAGCCTCCAAGTGGTTCCACCACAAAACCAACAAGTGGCACCATAGAAAAGTGACACTTGTCACACTTTCCAAAAATTGAAAAAATGTCCTTTTCAAAAATATCTTCCAAATTAAATTATAAAATAGTTCCTAAGACGAAAAATAATTACTTTATTTAATTACGAAACACCCCTCAAGTTTAGAGTAATTACCAAAAGTTATGCATTTATGCCCTTTACAAGAAAAGTAAACATTTAACATGCTTTTCTACAAAAGTGAAAATGTATATATCATGGAAATGAAATATCATGGATGTATGCAAAGCCGGAATCAAATCCGAGCACAAAAAGTGAGGTTATGCAAGATAAAATGAAAAATGACTAAAGGACGAATTAGGGAAAAGACGAAAAAAGAAATTTACTGAAAAAAGAAAAGAAGGGAAATGACCAGTGTTACCCAAGAATTGACTCTAGAGGGGGGTGAATAGAGTCAATGGCTAATTTTCGCAAATTATAGAAGTACAATTTCTAATCAACAGTATAACCAATTATGTAATAAACAAGATATGAAAGTAATCAATTTAGCATAACTGTAAAAGAGATAAGGGAAGAGAAATTGCAAAAAATAACACGGCGATTTTTGCGAGGTTCGGAAACTCCTACTCCCCGGCTCAAGATCCCTGTTGAGACTTCCCAAATTCCTTAGAGCTTCTCTTTAATGGTGGAGAGCAAACCTTCAATTGAAGCAAGACCTTGCTTCTCTTTCTTGCTAGAAGAACACCCTTCTCCTAGGCTTCCTTTTGGGTCACACCAACCCTTTACAGTATCCTTGCTAAGAGACCACCTCTCTTAGTTTTACATAGGCCACACCAGCCCTTACAATTTCTTTACAAAGAGAAACTCTTCCTCCTTGGCTTACAGCAGATTTGTAGATAGAATTTGTAGTACAAGAAATCCTTTCAAGAACTGATACAAATCAAACCTCACAATAGAGTATATATGAAATCAAGTGAAGCTCAAACTCTAAGTATGAAATGTATGAGAGATGATGAGGAAAATACAGAACAAAAGCTCTGATGAAATACTAGAACAAAAGTTCAGCAAAGGCTCACTAAATGCTCTCTGAAGTTCACTCTGATTCAACTATGGAAGCTTGTATATGAGATAAAGATCAATGTCTGAACAGAGGCTCTATGAGTGAGTATAACCAGAACAAAAGCTCTGTATAATGGTAGAGCCAAAAGCTCTCTTTGATGCACTTGAATGAATGTTCTCGAATGCTCTCTCAAGTAGTATAATAGAGCAAAAACCTTAACAGCTTTCATAGTTTGAATCCCAGATTTTCACAAAAGCATATAGATGACTTTTTATACATTGCTACTTTAATACATTTGATAAGGTTCACATGAAATAGAATTGATGGTCTACATTAGATAATGTATGCTTTCATTTGATGGCATATCTTCCAATAAATCCATCACAAAGATTGGGCATAGTTAATCTAAAGATCATTTGAAAGATAGAAAATCATTTTATGTTAGCATGTTCATAACTCATATATGAAATAAAAAAAAAAAACTTTTATGCAAAATTTTAAAACATAGACATTTTTACATCTATTAGGAACAAGTAGCATATCAAGAGCGTCATGCTTAGAATTTCATGATTGAATACTTCATATAAGAGCATATTAATGAGAAAGGAATTATTTATCCATGGTACTAACTTCATTAGCTTGGAAGTTATTTCTCAAATAGATGCATCATTTATAATCCTTGATTGATGCCATCAAGTAACCCTATAAGAAAGGGTTGCATATTCTTTGTTTGGTACCCAAGTTTTCTTGGGTCCATATAAGTTAGGCAATGAAACATAAGTTCTTTTTGGAACCCAAACCTTCTTTGACTTCAACTTCTTTCTAAATGGACAATCACGAATTTTGTGTCCTAGCCTCTTACAATAATTGCATTTAAAGGAATCGGTACCGCTTTTGACAAAGTGATCATACAAAGGCTTTCTTCTTCTCAACAAGCATGCATCTTTAGTATAAGGATCATGTCTTATCTCATTTTTGAAATAGACAACACTTTGATTTCCAAGCATAGAACTTATGTTCTCTTTTCCTTTGGTTGTCTTTGCTAAAGTGCCATTTTGATCATCAATGATTTCCTTTGAAAAATTATACTCGGAAACGCAATCAATTGATGGTGGCTCTATAGATAGTACATTATCCTTTTCCTTTTTCAAGGATTCATTTTCAAGTTGGATCTTTTGTAATTCTTACACAAGATAATGGTTTTTCATTTTCAAAGAATCATTTTCCATTTGGACTTTTTCATGTCTTTGAGAGAGATTGTGATTTACCTTTTTAAGAGAAACACATTTCACAGTCATATTTTCTAGCACACCATGTAACTCTTTAAACGCATCAAGTAATTCATTATGTGCATCAACTAGTTCATTATAAGAGGCTTCTATATCAAAAAATTCATGATTAGAATTTACCTCATCTTCATTGGCCACGAGACAAAGTTTGTCCAACTCTTTAATGTCGCTGGCCTCTTCGCTAAAAGCTTGGAGAGCTATACTCTTCTTTTGAGTTGCTTTATTTACTTCACTATAGGAAGAAGAGTAAGTTCTACTAAGAAAATTCAAATGATTAGTAATATTAGTAGAAATAGAATACATCTCACTAACTAATTCATTTTCATTTATGATGGAAACAACATCTTTTTCAATAAGCATAGGCATATATGATTCCTCACCATTAATTGATCCTCCATAGGCTAATTCAAGTGAGTTCCAAATTTCTTTAGCCGTTTTACAAAAGATAATCTTATTGAACTCATTTTTGCTTAATGCACAATAAAGATGGCATATGGCTAAAGTATTGCATTGTATTAATCTATGATCATTTTCATCCCATTCACCTTTTAATTTAGGAATTTCATTCCCTTTAATAACTTTGGTTGGGATATGACCACCATTTTCAACAACTTTCCATAAATCAATATCAATGCTTTTTAAAAAGGCCCTCATTCTAATTTTCCAACAAATATAATCATTTCCATCAAAACAAGGAGGTTTATCAATGGGATAACCTTCTAAGTGTGTGATACTACTATTATTGGCCATGATCGTACTCTAAGACGGTTAAGTCCTTTAATAGAGTTTAGGCTCTGATACCATTTGTTACCCAAGAATTGACTCTAGAGGGGGGGGGTGAATAGAGTCAATGGCCAATTTTCGCAAATTATAGAAGTACAATTTCTAATCAACAGTATAACCAATTATGTAATAAATAAGATATGAAAGTAATCAATTTAGTATAACTGTAAAAGAGATAAGGGAAGAGAAATTACAGACAATAACTCGGTGATTTTTGCGAGGTTCGGAAACTCCTACTCCTCGGCTTAAGATCCCTGTTGAGACTTCCCAAATTCCTTAGAGCTTCTCCTTAATGGTGGAGAGCAAACCTTCGATTGAAGCAAGACCTTATTTCTCTTTCTTGCTAGGAGAACACCCTTCTCCTAGGCTTCCTTTTGGGTCACGCCAACCCTTTACAGTATCCTTACTAAGAGACCACCTCTCTTAGTTTTACATAGGCCACACCGGCCCTTACAATTTCTTTACTAAGAGAAACTTTTCCTCCTAGGCTTACAGCAGATTTGTAGATAGAATTTGTAGTACAAGAAATCCTTTCAAGAACTGATACAAATCAAACCTCACAGTAGAGTATATATGAAATCAAGTGAAGCTCAAACTCTAAGTATGAAATGTATGAGATATGATAAGGAAAATACAGAACAAAAGCTCTGATGAAATACTAGAACAAAAGTTCAGCAAAGGCTCACTAAATACTCTCTGAAGTTCACTCTGATTCAACTATGGAAGCTTGTATATGAGATAAAGATCAATGTCTGAACAGAGACGCTATGAGTGAGTATAACCAGAACAAAAGCTCTGTATAATGGTAGAGCCAAAAGCTCTCTTTGATGCACTTGAATAAATGTTCTTGAATGCTCTCTCAAGTAGTATAATAGAGCAAAAACTCTATGAGGATTAAAACAAGAGCAACAACCCTTTTAATCTTTACTGGAATCTCTCAAGATAGAATAAGAGTGAAATGAGAGAGATGAAGAGAAGATTGAGAACAAAAGCTCTCTTTGCAATGTAATATAATGTCTCTTAAAATCGTGTATTCTTTTTAGACAAGCCCTCTGTATATATAAAGAAATTCATAGCTCAATATAGCTGTTAGAAGTGGTTAGAGAAAATAAATGCAGAAAAATTGCCGTTGTAATTCAAAACCCTCATAGGAGTCGGTTCTTTGCAAAAGTGGAGGCGGCTCAATTTCAAATGGAGACGGCTCCATTAAAAAAGTGGAGCAGGCTCTTTTTCTGAAATGGAGACAGCTTAACAGAAAAATGGAGCCTTCTCTAGTTTTGTAGAGCCTTCTCTACTTTCCTGAGCCTTCTCTAATTTTGTAGAGCCTTCTCTAGTTTTTCATTGAGCTTTCTCTAGTTTCTTGAGCCGTCTCTAATTTTGTAGAGCCTTCTCTAGTTTTTCATTGAGCCTTCTCTATTCTTTGAGAGAGTTGGCTCTATTTCTTGTAGAGGCTGCTCTTGCTTCATGAAGGCTGCTGCTAAATTGGATAGAAAAAAGTGCATGACTTCAAATGGACATAACTCAGTCCATGAAACTCCAAATGAGGTGAAATTTGAGTCTAAATTTATTTTCTTGAAGTCAGCTACCTAAAAGCACCGGCCTTGCTCAAAAATTCCAACCATAGAAAAAGTTATGGCTATTTAAGTGCAACCTGGTCAGAATTTTCGCAGAGCAGAATCAGGTATTTTGTAAAGCTCATATCTCAATCATTTTTAATCCAATTTAGGTGAAATTTGAGTCTAAACTCAAGGGCTCAAAGTTAGCTTTCCAATACCACTAGCCTTGTGTAAAAATTCCAACTATACAAATAGTTATAGCAGTTTTAGTACAAGCTGGTCTGAAATTTTCTAGGCTGAAAATAGCTTCTTTTGAGATATCCATCTTTCTAGCACCTAGGACTTTGATGAATGAGTCAATTAAGTTCAAGGCCTGTTTCTAAGAGTCTAGGGACATATGAAGATGATAAATTTCAAATGCATTGTGTTCTAGAGTCATTTACCAAATTTTGGCAACAAAGGCTTTACAGATGAAAATTTAATTCAATGCCTTTTCCCTTTCTTTTTAGAGACCAAAATAAATATAATGATTAATGTGCATGGTCCTAGAATTTCTAGCTTAAAAAATGAGTTCTTTCAAAGCTTATCAAGCTTGAACTAACTCTTTCTTAGCAAAGATTTCATATGACAATATATATAAATGAAGTTCATAGTCTATTGCTAATGGTCATAGGAGCATATGAATGATATATGATATGCATGGTCCTATAATTTTGAACTTCAAAAAATATTCAAATATACTTTGACATTGAATCTTAAGCTCTCACCATCTTATTTACCCTTTTCTTCATTCTTTGACCATGATCGTTTAGGCTTGATGAAGACTTGCTTTCTTTCTTTGAAAATGCTTTGTGTGATCTTTGAAGTCCGAGTTTTTCTTTGATTTCTTTCAACTTTGATGCTTCCTTGAATCCATTGCTTTAATGTTTGGAATGCTTTGGAATGCTTGGAATGGATCTTCTAGCTCATCATTGAGGATTGAATGTTGATCAACTATATATTACTCAATGAAAACATTAGTACATAAACATCATTAATGATTTGTAATCATCAAAACATAAGATTAACCTTTAGATAAAATCCTTAGGCCAACAATCTCCCCCTTTTTGATGATGACAAAACATTGATGTGTTTATTGTCAAGGTGGAGTTGCATTTTGAAATAATGCTCCCCCTATCGATATGCATACATTGAATTTATATCAACAACAAATATTTTAGACATTAAAGTGTATAAGTCTCCCCCTTTCAATATGCGTCTAAAATAAGTGAAAAGCAATATATGCATAAGCATAACAAGCATAATAAATCACATATCTTTCTCCCCCTTTGTCATCTCAAAAAGGCGGGGGGAAAAAAAAAAGTTACTTGCCATCGCATGAAATAACAGAGAAAAAATGAATTAAAGGGCAAATGAAGAGCAAATATTTCATTTTATAGATAACAGAATTCAATACATAAGGAGACTGTGAACACAACTACCATATGATAGAGATTTGAATTGGAGGAGGATTTAGTTTACTAGGGCTTGATTCATCATCATGAGTACGTTAAGAATTTCATTTTTGTCCACGAGAAGGATTCTTTCTACGTGAGGATGAAGCCATAGATATTTCTAAAGTTTAGACTGAAATTACAGAAAGAATTCTCTAAAAAAAAATCCAATTATCATACAATGAAAATTTCAAGACTCAAGTTAGTTTTGACTGAAGATTAATAGAGGTACTTAAAAGGATTTTGAAACAATGAACCAATCTAGTTTAAAATTCACATTAAGTTAATTTGAGTGCTAAAACAAATTTATACTTGAAAACCCCATAACAAAATTTTATATAACAAGATTTAAAGATTGAAATTGATAAATTCAGCCTAAAAATGGAAATCCAGTAGAATCTTGAAATTTACTGTCCAATCGAACCATAGACAACACATGTTTAAAATTTATTCAAAGATAACTTCAAAATAAATGGGGTTTGAATTTGCAGACCATAGACTAAGCAATTCTTATTAGAAGAAATCTTTTACATATGAAAGAGAAAAGCTATAGTAAAATTAAGGGTTTCATGGAATGATGGATTAAAGGAGATGAGTTTAGAAATTAATCACTAGAATTCATTTAAAAAGCAAAAATCATATTAACTTTAAAGAAAATATTGATGAAGGAAGCTTACTGGTAAGGATGCCCAACAAAAGTCCTAGATGAGAAGCTTACCCATTTATGCTTAGAACACAATGCCCAAATCGCAAGTGATGGCTGCCTTGAGGTGTCTTTGGAATATTCAGCATAGAATGCCTCAAATGGAAGATGCTTAAATGGAAGATGCCGAGACTTTAAAAACATGTAGACAACAGATGTGAGAGCCGGCTCATAGAAAATTTAGAGCCGGCTCTGTAAAGGATCTTGGAGCCGGCTCTTAAGAATTTTGGAGCCGGCTCTTACATGCTGCAGGGAGATGCCGAGAGCTTGAATTTGGCCAAAAATAGGAGCTGGCTATTTAATTATCTTGGAGCCGGCTCTTGAATTTTACTTGGAGACGGCTCTTTATATTTTTGGAGACAGCTAAAAAAAAATTTGGAGCCGGCTCTTCCTTTTTGTTGAGCAGGCTCAATTGTCTGCAGAGGAGATCCCGAGAGTTAGAAGAAAATAGCACTGAAGGAGCCGGCTCTACCTTTTTCGAGAGACGGCTCTTCCTATTCCAATTTTGTAAGCAGGTTGGGGAGTCAGCTCTTGTTTTTATAGAGCAGGCTCTTTTTTAAAATTTTTGAGATCCCGAGAGCAAGCAATTTGATATCATCTGTGGAGACTGCTCTGCCTTGTGTAGAGACGGCTCTTTTTCTTCAAAAAGACGGCTCTACTCTAAATGGAGCTAGCTCTGCTGCAGTTTGTTGGTTCATCTTCTCACAAAAGCTCAGAGGTTAGGCAATTCATTTCATAATTTAATTTCAGCCTCAAAGTCTGTTATAGACCAGTTTCTGTAGAAACTCTGCACTCAGGGACAAAGCTGTAAAATCACTGCACCACTGAAATGAATTCGAACCCCTCAGACATATTTCATGTAAATACACTTGCTTAAACAGTAATTATATCAAGATAAGCATGGTAAACAATTTTCATAGTTTGAATCCCAGATTTTCAGGCCTTAAACCTTAACAGCTTAGGTTTACTAGGCCAAACTTCAAGTTGGTCAGTTTTGATGTAACTTTTGAACTTCACTAGTCTCTATTCAACCACAGACACTTGCTAGAATGATTGGCAGATGAATCACAACAAGATATTAACATTTCCTTTCATAAATCAGAGGCTGAACCAGAAAATAAGCTTAAATGAGGGTTAGGGATATGAAAAACTTACTTCAGCTCAACTTTATTCAAATGAGCACCTCCTGCAGATGTAAACATGATATAAGAGCTTATTTAAACCTTTTTCAAGCTAAGATAGTGATTCCAGCAAATTTAAGTCCTTCCAGACACCTTTTTCACCAGATTTTCAGTTTATTAAGCATCCATCATCACTTCAATGTATTTTACATTTGCTCACTGATTTCTGAGAATGTATTCAGTTTTCATTCTTGATTAAGAACTCAGGAAATCATGTGTTCATATGGCCTCTCGAGACACTCTCATTTAGCTTTCTTTTCTAGGGTTTTCTTTTTACTTTGAGGCTTACCCTTTCAATTTGCTATAACAGCGTTTGTATAGACCACACACTTCCAACCCTTAGGAAAGCAATATACATTCTCATTCTTCATTTTAATGAGATGGCTCTTCTAATGAGATTTGTTCCTCAAGTTGAACAACCTCATTTACTATATGCATGGAAGTGACACAAATAAGTAGATAAAACATTTAAGATCACAAAAGCATATAGATGACTTTTTATACATTGCTACTTTAATACATTTGATAAGGTTCACATGAAATAGAATTGATGGTCTACATTAGATAATGTATGCTTTCATTTGATGGCATATCTTCCAATAAATCCATCACAAAGATTGGGCATAGTTAATCTAAAGATCATTTGAAAGATAGAAAATCATTTTATGTTAGCATGTTCATAACTCATATATGAAATAAAAAAAAAACTTTTATGCAAAATTTTAAAACATAGACATTTTTACATCTATTAGGAACAAGTAGCATATCAAGAGCGTCATGCTTAGAATTTCATGATTGAATACTTCATATAAGAGCATATTAATGAGAAAGGAATTATTTATCCATGGTACTAACTTCATTAGCTTGGAAGTTGTTTCTTAAATAGATGCATCATTTATAATCCTTGATTGATGCCATCAAGTAACCCTATAAGAAAGGGTTGCATATTCTTCTTTTGGTACCCAAATTTTCTTGGGTCCATATAAGTTAGGCAATGGAACATAAGTTCCTTTTGGAACCCAAACCTTCTTTGACTTCAACTTCTTTCTAAATGGACAATCATGAATTTTGTCTCCTAGCCTCTTACAATAATTGCATTTAAAGGAATAGGTACCACTTTTGACAAAGTGATCACACAAAGGCTTTCTTCTTCTCAACAAGCATGCATCTTTAGTATGAGGATCATGTCTTATCTCATTTTTGAAATAGACAACTCTTTGATTTCCAAGCATAGAACTTAAGTTCTCTTTTCCTTTGGTTATCTTTGCTAAAGTGCCATTTTGATCATCAATGATTTCCTTTGAAAAATTATACTCGAAAACGCAATCAATTGATGGTGGCTCTATAGATAGTACATTATCCTTTTCCTTTTTCAAGGATTCATTTTCAAGTTGGATCTTTTGTAATTCTTACACAAGATAATGGTTTTTCATTTTCAAAGAATCATTTTCCATTTGGACTTTTTCATGTCTTTGAGAGAGATTGTGATTTACCTTTTTAAGAGAAACACATTTCATAGTCATATTTTCTAGCACACCATGTAACTCTTTAAATGCATCAAATAATTCATTATGTGCATCAACTAGTTCATTATAAGAGGCTTCTATATCAAAAAATTCATGATTAGAATTTACTTTATCTTCATTGGCCATGAGACAAAGTTTGCCCAACTCTTTAATGTCACTGGCCTCTTTGCTAAAAGCTTGGAGAGCTATACTCTTCTTTTGAGTTGCTTTATTTACTTCACTATAGGACGAAGAAAATTCAAATGATTAGTAATTTTAGTAGAACTAGAATACATCTCACTAACTAATTCATTTTCATTTATGATGGAAACAATATCTTTTTCAATAAGCATAGGCATATATGATTCCTCACCATTAATTGATCCTCCATAGGCTAATTCAAGTGAGTTCCAAATTTCTTTAGCCGTTTTACAAAAGATAATCTTATTGAACTCATTTTTGCTTAATGCACAATAAAGATGGCATATGGCTAAAGTATTGCATTGTATTAATCTATGATCATTTTCATCCCATTCACCTTTTAATTTAAGAATTTCATTCCCTTCAATAACTTTGGTCGGGATATGACCATCATTTTCAACAACTTTCCATAAATCAATATCAATGCTTTTTAAAAAGGCCCTCATTCTAATTTTCCAACAAATATAATCATTTCCATCAAAACAAGGAGGTTTACCAATGGGATAACCTTCTAAGTGTGTGATACTACTATTATTGGCCATGATCGTACTCTAAGATAGTTAAGTCCTTTAATAGAGTTTAGGCTCTGATACCAATTGTTACCCAAGAATTGACTCTAGAGGGGGGGGGGGGGGTGAATAGAATCAATGGCCAATTTTCGTAAATTATAGAAGTACAATTTCTAATCAACAGTATAACCAATTATGTAATAAACAAGATATGAAAGTAATCAATTTAGCATAACTGTAAAAGAGATAAGGGAAGAGAAATTGCAAACAATAATACGGTGATTTTTGCGAGGTTCGGAAACTCCTACTCCTCGGTTCAAGATCCCTGTTGAGACTTCCCAAATTCCTTAGATTAAAGCAAGACCTTTAATTAAAGCAAACCTTGCTTCTCTTTCTTGCTAGGAGACCACCCTTCTCTTAGGCTTTCTTTTGGGTCACACCAACCCTTTACAGTATCCTTGCTAAGAGACCACCTCTCTTAGCTTTACATAGGCCACACCAGCCCTTACAATTTCTTTGCTAAGAGAAACTCTTCCTCCTAGGCTTATAACAGATTTGTAGATAGAATTTGTAGTACAAGATATCCTCTCAAGAACTGATACAAATCAAACCTCACAATAGAGTATATATGAAATCAAGTGAAGCTCAAACTCTAAGTATGAAATGTATGAGAGATGATGAGGAAAATACAGAACAAAAGCTCTGATGAAATACTAGAACAAAAGTTCAGCAAAGGCTCACTAAATGCTCTCTGAAGTTCACTCTGATTCAACTATGGAAGCTTGTATATGAGATAAAGATCAATGTCTGAACAGAGGCTCTATGAGTGAGTATAATCAAAACAAAAGTTCTGTATAATGGTAGAGCCAAAAGCTCTCTTTGATGCACTTGAATGAATGTTCTTGAATGCTCTCTCAAGTAGTATAATAGAGCAAAAACTCTATGAAGATTAAAACAAGAGCAACAGCCCTTTTAATCTTTACTGGAATCTCTCAAGATAGAATAAGAGTGAAATGAGAGAGATGAAGAGATGATTGAGAATAAAAGCTCTCTTTGCAATGTAATATAATGTCTCTTAAAATCGTATATTCTTTTCAGACAAGCCCTCTGCATATATAAAGAAATTCATAGCTCAATATAGCTGTTAGAAGTGGTTAGAGGAAATAAATGCAGAAAAATTGCCGTTGTAATTCAAAACCGTCAAAGGAGCCGGCTCTTTGCAAAAGTGGAGGCGGCTCAATTTCAAATGGAGGCGGCTCCATTAAAAAATTGGAGCAGGCTATTTTTCTGAAATGGAGACGGCTCAACAGAAAAATAGAGCCTTCTCTAGTTTTGTAGAGCCTTCTCTACTTTCCTGAGCCTTCTCTAATTTTGTAGAGCCTTCTCTAGTTTTTCATTGAGCCTTCTCTACTTTCTTGAGCCGTCTCTAATTTTGTAGAGCCTTCTCTAGTTTTTCATTGAGCCTTCTCTATTCTTTGAGAGAGCTAGTTCTATTTCTTATAGAGGCTGCTCTTGCTTCATGAATGGTGCTGCTAAATTGGACAGAAAAAGTGCATGACTTCAAATGGACATAACTCAGTCCATGAAACTCCAAATGAGGTGAAATTTGAGTCTAAATTTATTTTCTTGAAGTCAGCTATCTAAAACCACTGGCCTTGCTCAAAAATTCCAACCATAAAAAAGTTATGGCGATTTAAGTGCAACCTGGTCAGAATTTTCGCAGAGCAGAATCAGGTATTTTGTAAAGCTTATATCTCAATCATTTTTAATCCAATTTAGGTGAAATTTGAGTCCAAACTCAAGGGCTCGAAGTCAGCTTTCCAATGCCACTAGCCTTGTGTAAAAATTCCAACTGCACAAATAGTTATAGCAGTTTTAGTGCAAGCTGGTCTAAAATTTTCTAGGCTGAAAATAGCTTCTTTTGAGATATCCATCTTTCTAGCACCTAGGACTTTGATGAATGATTCAATTAAGTTCAAGGCCTATTTCTAAGAGTCTAGGGACATATGAAGATGATAAATTTCAAGTGCATTGTGTTCTAGAGTAATTTACCAAATTTTGGCAACAAAGGCTTTAAAAATGAAAAATTAATTCAATGCATTTTCCCTTTCTTTTTAGAGACCAAAATAAATATAATGATTAATTTGCATGGTCCTAGAATTTCTAGCTTAAAAAATAAGTTCTTTCAAAGCTTATCAAGCTTGAACTAACTCTTTCTTAGCAAAGATTTCATATGACAATATATATAAATGAAGTTCCTAGTCTATTGCTAATGGTCATAGGAGCATATGAATGATATATGATATGTATGGTCCTATAATTTTGAGCTTCAAAAAATATTCAAATATACGTTGACATTGAATCTTAAGCTCTCACCATCCTACCTACCCTTTTCTTCATTCTTTGACCATGATCGTTTAGGCTTGATGAAGACTTGCTTTCTTTCTTTGAAATGCTTTGTGTGATCTTTGAAGTCCGAGTTTTTCTTTGATTTCTTGCAACTTTGATGCTTCCTTGAATCCATTGCTTGAATGTTTGGAATGCTTTGGAATGCTTGGAATGGATCTTCTAGCTCATCATTGAGGATTGAATGTTGATCAACTATATATCACTCAATGAAAACATTAGTACATAAACATCATTAATAGTTTGTAATCATCAAAACATAAGATTGACCTTTAGATAAAATCCTTAGGCCAACAACCAGGTCATTACAGTAGGTATATAACTTGTTAGAATATTACAATTGTTTACCTTGGAAGCTAGTTACTAAATTGAAGCTTATTTAGTTTTTGTAGCTTAGGATGGTAATGTGGCTCAATTATTGTAAAATATTTTTGCTTTGTGTATAAATTGCATATTGAGGATATGACTTATCATATGCCATTTAAACTTGAATTCTAGGACATGAATTGTGTGGATTCAACCTTACTTGTGCATAGAATATGGTAACTTGCATTTGATTTTGTATAAGTTTTGAACTTATTGATTTTGGAAAGCTTGTGAGGACATAAATTATGTGAATGCTAGGGTTTGACTCTAGTACGGAGACAAAAGTCTTCTAAGTCATAAGTGCGCACTAGGTAGTACTTTGTGAGTTGTAATTACCCGAAAATACTTGCTTGGTCTAGCGACCGCATATCCTAGTCTTTCCACTATTTGTTTTCGCATTTAATTTCAAGTTGTTAATCATGGATTACTTGTAGCTTGAGAATTTATGCTTACTTGGATATTTGAATCCTATTTGGTATACTTGAACTTGTATACTTGCTCAATGAGTTTAAATTTCATTTAGTATACTTGTGCTATGTATACTTGTTACATGTGCAATCCTTTTAGTTTAGTATACTTGTGTTTGTGTACTTGATTTATGAGTTTTGCATATTAAATGTATGCTTGAGTAGATATGCTTGGACGGTGCATAACTTGTTTTAATATGGTTTAGTATACTTGAAAATGTATGTTTGAATGTCGTATAACATGTTTTAACATTTTTTAGTATATTTGAGCATGTATACTTGTATGCCATAGTTCATTTCAATTGTATGAGTAGTTTAGGATGCTCCCTGAGTCTCACCTTGACATAGATGTTAGGTGGCATGACCCTTTTGAATTGTTTCAAATTAATGTAAAATTCTCTAAAGAAATCGAGTCTATGCATGCTCATTCCCTACGAGTAAACTTGTTTACTCACCCCGAAGTTACTGGGGGATTTGTTCAGGTACGAAGACTTGGTTCGTGATGTTCATCATTGCTTGGATGATTGTAGACTTGAAGGTTTTAATTCTTGTAAAGGTTGGCTTGAAATGCCACTTGTAGTCATTTAGGTCAAAATGTGTATATTTGATTTCATTAATGTAATGTGTACATAAGTACACTCTATGCAATGTATTTGACTTATATGTAATGAGGCCAAGGACCAAAGACACTTTATGTGATATGTATGCAAATTTTTAACTTCATTATTGCTTATGGAAGTTAGGAGATTTCATGCATTGAAGGGTCATATTTTACATACAACATGTCATGAGGCTGTAAGCCATTGTAGTACGTCTACTTTATCATATTACATATGCTTGCATGTTCACTTTGGCACACAATACCCTTCTTGATGAAACAAAAACTTAAGGTTACATTTTTTTGAGTTTTTACCCTATTCTGTTCCAGGGGAATTTCGGGTATTTCACATTATGTTTGTTTAATTTTCTCCCATATTGTTGGGTAGAAAACTCGATTTTGGAGGGGTTTCTTCTTTGTGTTTTTCCAGAAAACGTCATATTGGCTCTCAAAAACCCATTTTTTCCCGAAAAATCCTTTCTGCCAAGTTTTTGCTGATTTTTAATACAAGTGTGCTTGGTACTATTCATCAACTTTTTTTTGAAAAGTGTGCCGACCGATCCGAAAATTCCAGGGGTCTTGTGGGTGTTTTTTAAGGTTGTGTTTTCAATTTAGGCAATTTAAAAACCTCCCGAAACCCCATTTCCTTTCCTTGGGCAGCAGCTCGGAAGGATTTTTACCCTCTTAACCTGATTTTCTTGGGGGCATTCTGGGCATTTTACAATGCATTTTTTTTTTTGTTTCCGTTCATGATGCCGGGTAGAAAACTTGATTTTAGGGGGGGTTTCTTCTTTGAGTTTTTCCAAAAAAAGTCCGTTTAGATGCCCGTTTTTACTTTCAGTTGCAGCAGCAGTGGGTCGGCAGCACTATAGCTGTCATGACCTTCTTTTTGTTTTGACCTTTCTCTTTCGTCTGGACTCCAAATCGAGTAATTTTTTTTTTGAAATTGACTATTTTTTTGCTGTATTTCCAACGGTGGGCTCGGTTACACCCGAATCTTCATGGATAAAGACCAATTTACCCTTTTTACTTTGTATGTCCGTTTTTCGTTATTTTACTGTTTCTCCTTTGTTCGGACTCTGAATCATGTGATTCTTGAGTCCATCTTGATTAATCTTTCATTGTCTTTCCATTAGTGTGCTTGGTAGCACCCGAATCTATATTTTTAAAAATGACCATTTAGCCTTTGGGGCTAAATTTGTTCGGTTTTCTTTTAATTTGTTTCCGCTACTTTCTTTTGAGTCCCGTGACTTCATGGGAAGTCACATATGTGTCTTAGGAATGATGTACATTCCCAAGGATGTTGCTTCCATATGAAAAGACTATTTTTCCCTTGGGGGCCTGTTCGGTCTTTTTCTGATCATTCATTTCCGTATTGTTTTCGTTGAGATCCGTGGCCTCATAGACGGTCACTCCGGCATTTTAGAGTTGCATTGTATCTCTAGGGTCTTATTTTCTGTTTTCGCTTCCGCATTTGGATTCGTTATCAGGTCAATCTTCGGTTCGTCACAAGAAACACTGGCTTGAAAAATTGGGGCCGTCACATTCACTCTCAAATCATCAAACTGCTTCTTTAATTCTTCTAATTCAATCGGTGCCATACAATATGGTGCCACAGAGATTGATGCAGTACCAGGCATTAAATCAATAGCAAACTTTACCTCTCGGTGTGGAGGCAACTCAGTCAAGTCCTCCAGAAACACATCCAAAAAATTACGCACAATCACTGGATAATCAACCCCACAAAACTTAACATCATCATCAATGAAAGGCTAGCCAAGAAAAACCCTTGTCGATCCCAACCTCTAACACCATAAAAGGCAAGAATGAGAGAATCACACCGATCTCCCACAAAGCAAAAACAATTCCCATCCAGGGTATACACTAAAACTCTGCTCCTAAAGTAATCAATAATAGCTCTAAAGGATGAGAGCCAGTCCATCCCAAGAATGACATCAAATCCTATCATCTCGAGAAGGATGAGATCGAACTCCAGTACCCGTCCGGCAATGGTAATGGAACAACCCCGACAAACTCTACCAAGAGTGACTGAGCCCCTAATAGGCGTGTCAACACAAAGCGATCTGTCTAACTGACTGACCTCCAATCCCAATGCCTGTGTAAATGATGAAGTAATGAATGAATAGGAAGCACCAGAATCAAACAATACACGAGCCCAAGAATGGGACACAAGAAATATACCCCTGACAACTAAAGGACTGGATAATGGCTTGGATGGAGTGAGTGCAAACACATGACACTGAGTCCTCTACCCCTGAGAACCACCTGTCTGATAACCCGACTGCTGAGTGGGTGTACTCGAAGAAGTCCTTCTGCTCGGACGAGAACTCTGTGCTGTCACAGCTGGCTGAGATGGCTGAGGCAGTAGTGGCGGTTAAAACCCTGACTGAACTGTGGTAAACTGCATCTGTCTCTGCTATGGACCTCCACCCTTGTCTGAACCGTTGCCCCGCTGTGGACAATCCCTTACCCTATGGCCCTCCTGGCCATACCCAAAACATCCACCTGACACTACTTAAATCTGAGTGCACTAGTTCTTGTAGTGCCCCAACTGCCCACATCTGAAGTAAGTCAACTGAGTCTGAGTGCACTGGGACTTGAAATGTCCCGGCTTCCCGCATTTGAAACAAGTAACATTCGGTCTAAAAGACCCAATAGATACTGAAGCTGTCGGTGTGGATCTGGCTGACTGATATCCCTTGAACCTTGACTGTTCATTCTTCTGCTTCTTACTTGATTGACCCTTGAAGATAGTACTCATGTTCCTGCTGTGATTATAAGACTCTCTGATAGCTTTACTGTCCTTACTTTCGGCCTCAACTACTAAGGCCTTTCGCACTGCTTTTACATACTCTATCGGTTCTGAGGCAGCTACAATTGGTCTGATAGTAAGATCAAGGCCATCAATAAACTTTTCTATCTTTCCTTTCTCATCATTGGAAATCCCTAGTGCAAACCTCAATAGTGACGTGAACTTGTTTTCATACTCAGTGATGGTCATATTTCCTTGCTTCAACCCATCAAACTCTTTTTTCAACCCATCAAACTCTTTCATAGTACAACTTCTTGAATGTATCATAGGTCATTGTGTCCAGATTGTGGGTGTGAAAAACGGTCTTCCACCAAATCTCAGCATCCCCAACAATGTTATAAGTTGCCAAAGTGATCTTTAACTTGTCCATCGCCAAATTCATGGCATTGAGATACTTTTCCACTCTATCCGTGAAACTATCCGCAACAAGCGGATTTGGATGACCCTCAAATAGAGTTGGCATCAATTTCACAAACTTTGCAATGTGGTAAAGAGTATCATCTGACTCATTTGTCTTTGGAGGTGGTGGTGGTGGTGCCGGTGGTGGCACAACCTATGACGATGATGCTCCTGCCAGCCGAAATGCATCGAAAAGAGCTACCTGAATGGCCAACTTCAACTGCTCCTCATTTATCTGAAGAGGTGGATCAACGGTCCCCCTAGCTTGTCCCCTTCTTGGTGGGACCAAATCACGTAACAAGATATCTTCTTCAACTTGCTCCTGATACCTTTCCACGGGATTGGAGTTAGAACTTTCCCCGGGATCCCTTTATGGTGGCATGATGCTATAAGAAAAAGGAAACGGATAAAAAATGATGACACTAAAATACGCACGAGAATGGAGTCCTTACACAAATGACTTGACAAGAATGGAAACACATAAACACCTTCCATACTCCCAGAATACCCAACTAATGATAAACATGATCATGCTAATAATATACAATAACACTAAGCACTTAGCACGTAATCATATAAGCAGTTAAACAATTAAGCATGTCTTTCAAATAATTAAACACCTTAACACATAAGCATATAAGTATGTAATCATGTAAGCAATTAAGTAAGTAAACAAATAACTCAACTCCCCAAGCAATCCTAGGTAGGCCTCTACCCTCCATCCTAATGGTATTCGAACCATTGCTCTGATACCAAATTTGTAACGACCTTAAAAGATACCAAAATAATAATAATAAAATATATAGAATTTCGGCATGACCTCAACAAAAAAAGTTCCTCTACAACCTGTTGAAATACATAAAAATGCAATGGTCTCATTGGGCTTAAAACTAATCTATCCTATCCCAACGCACAATACAAATATTATATCACATTCCCCAAATGATTACATACATATAAAAAGTCCCCTTCCTCCATCTCATCCAAACAAGGAACACACCTTAGTTACGTCAAGTTACAATCCGTAAAATGTAGCTAAAATTTAAAAGTCCATATCTTACAACATTATACCAATAAAGTTTCACAAAATAGTTAAGATTACATTTACAAAATATTAGAGTTCTAATATAAAAGATAGCAAAATAAAATAGATATCCAGGCTCGTCTAAACTTGTGGTGGATCGTCATCCGCCACCTCTTTTTTGTGTCCTGAAAATGGTTAAAAAAAATAATGGGGTGAGCATAAGCTCAGTAGGAAGTATCTAAGACACATTTCTTATGACCCCGTGAATCTACGCAAAGAATAGAAAAAAAGTAGACGGAATCATGCCAATTCCGGGAGAAATACAATCATAATATCAATAGCAATAATCCAAGTCACAAATAAGACATGTCATGTTATAGGATACAATGTCATATAATGTCTCTCCCCAATTCCCAAAACAAATTTCGTTTCACCGTTCCAAACTGTTAATGCAACCTGACCCATAGCACCTCTATGGCGTCATGAGGAAAGGGTTAGCTAGCAATCCTCGACCACATGGCACCTCCATGGCGTCGTCTCGGCCTAGGTAGCTCAACCACACTAGAGTCTCTCTCTATTTCCCTCTAAATCACATTAATACCACGGACCACTAGGCGCCTCCTAGGCGTCCGGGTTTTCACAAAATCATTTATCAAAGCATTTTTCAAAAAAAATCATTCTCTTTCCTTTCTTTCCAAAAAATCTTTCCCATTTTCTTTCCCGATGCCATGCGTGAATGTCCATATATTACAATGCCGTGAAATGAGAAAAAAATCATGCCTTTCGATGCCGTGTCAATTATACATTCTCATGTATCACATTCAAACCTTAATCATATAACATGCTTAAATAATAATAATAATAATAAATTCTAATAAAAATCATATCATGCTTTTTAATAACAAGTATTTGGCACATTAGGCATATGAAACATTGAACAATTTACTTAGGCATGTTTTTTCACATCATATCAACAAAATCCAACACATACATATCACCTACAACATTGAAAATTTATATTTCATAAAATTGTCACAAATTAAACATGCTATTCAACAAGAATTGAGAAGTAATTCATAAAAATCAAAGAATTTATGCCTTAGAAATCCCCTACCTCAAATGAGAGAAAAAAACCCCAATTTGAGCCCTAAATTTGAAATCCCTAGGCTTGGCCACATGGTGATTGGCTTCTATCAAATCGACGGCCTTGACAAGCTTTCCAACTTTACTTCACAAGGTTCTACCAAATTCTCAAAGATAAAAGAGGGATTAAGCTTAGAAATTTGTAGGAAAAGAAAAAGAAAAATGAGAAAGAAGAGAGAGAAACAATCTGCCTGTGTAATGGCCTTATCGCCTTTATAATTCTTAAAATATTTTTGTGGGTCCCACAGCTTAAATTAATTCTTTTAATATATATATATATATATATATATATATATATATATATATATATATATATATATATACACAATTTATAAACATTACAAGCGTATGGATTGATTGAGGCTATGACCTAAAATAGAGTGGAATGAAAACATAGTATTCATGTAGCCGACCCCAAATAATTGGGGAAAGGCTTGGTTAAAGTTGTTTTTGTGTAAATAAACTAATGCAAAATGTACACAATTGTGGGACTCAAGTGGTTTTTTTATTTTTATTATTATTATTTTTAATCATATTAGAATTTAATATTTTTAATTAACTTTGTTTTGGATTAATGAGATTCATTCTTCTCTTCATCAGGGAAAGAAAAAAAAAAAAGATTACACAATAATCAAAATTCTGTATCAATATATTTACGTGGTCATGGCTAAACCAAACAACATGGAATTTACTATGTTTTGTTTGCATTTTCATGTAACTTATTCATTCGTTTCAACTCACAACATGTTCGCTTTCCTTTTATTCTTTTACCAACTTTCCTATTCCCTTGCAATATGTAGGTATGACCGTATGAGTCAAATTTTATTCAGGAGATCGTAAAAAATGTTGGCAACAAATTGAATCCCACAGTGTTGAGTGTTTGGTCATACCCAGTTGGATTAGATTCTTGTATAAATAGGATTGTAAAATAAAGGAAGAGAGTTACAAGATAAAAATGAGAGAAGAGAAAAGAATAGACCACAATACAAGGACAGAAGGGCAATTTAATCATTTTGTTTATTAAAATAAGAAGTTATAGTGCTGGAGAAAGCTTATAGAATGTTAATATCACCTCCCTAAATAAATAAAGTTGACACAATACATAAGAAATTGCCGGGAAGACTTTACCCTGTTTAATGTTGGTCCATAATGAATCATGGTTTAAAATAATCTTTAATATATATTATGGATTTTTTTTTTTCCTAGTTGGTACTCACACTTCACACACACTTATCTCTTTTGAGACTTGAACCTTTGACTTCCCTTTTGAAGGTAAGAGGCTGATACCGCTAGACCATTGGCCCGTTGGTATATATATTATGGATTAGTTGTTAAATAAGTGTGTATAAGTTAAAAGAGTGGTTAAAGGCTCCCTAAAAATATAAGTATGTATCCATCGAAGTAGTGATTGAAAGATGTTTCTCTTGTTTGATTTGAACTTTTTACATTTGGTTATGGTTGCCTAGTCGCTATTAATATATTTTAACAAATAATACTATATTTTAAGCTCCCAAGAAATCTTGGCTTAATATAATAGCTTAAATATATGTAATTGATAGTATAAATACATGGGTTAATGTTTTCGGACAAGATGTGAAAGTGATCAATTATCTGTACTGGAATTTGGATCTTTGATGGCTGCTATAGGATCCCAACAAGCCTCCTCAACTTAGTGTTATTATCATGTTTTCTTGAGTTTCAGAGGTAAAGATACTTGGAAGACCTTTATTGATCATCTTTATAAAGCTCTGCTACATGCAAGAATACGCACGTTTAGGGATGCTGATTAACTTGGGAGAGGAGATGATATCTCTTCAAAACTGATAAAGGCAATTGAAGAGTCAATGATTTCAATGATTGTCTTCTCAGAAGACTATGCTTTTTCAACATGGTGCCTTGATGAACTTCTAAAAATTCTTGAACGCAAGAAGAATGTTGGTTATATGATTCTGCCCGTGTTTTACCATGTGGATCTATTTGATCTAAGGTGGTTAAAGGGAAGTTTTGGAGAAGTATGTGCAAAACACGAAAAGAGATTCAATTCGGAGTCAATTTGTTAAAAAATTGTCTAAAATTCATTTATGACTTGGCAAAAATCTATTGGCTACAGAAGTGTGATGGAAGCTTCCAAATTAGCTTCCAAAGGATGCTTTGAAATTCTTGGACAATAAGAATTATTCTTGGGCTGCAAGTTCCATTTGGCTTCCAAAGGAAGCTTTGTAATATACCTGGACACCAAATATTTTTTTGGCTATAAATAGCCTTGCACTAATTTGATTAAAAGCATCCAAGAGGCATCTAAGAGTAAGAGAATTCAGATTAAGAGAGTATATTGGTTTTGTGTGTGTGAGAAAATCCTTTTGTGTGTGCAATTTTCAAGTAACACTTAAAACTTGTATTTGGGTGGGTTTTTCTTTTTGTGTAAACCATATACCATGTGGGGTACTTCTTGAGATCGAGTGTTGTGTGAGTCTTCTTTGTTGGCGAGTGAGTGGTGTGAGAAGAGAGATTATTGTGGGGAAGAACCAAAACGTTCTTTAGTTTGTAATATTCTTCTTTATAGTGACACGAATCATCATCATCCGTGGACGTAACTTTATTTGTGAGGGTGAACCATGTATAAATCCTTGTCTCATTTGTGTGTGTGCTTATTTATTTTATTGTCATTAATTTTCTCTTTGTTCTCATAAACTCCTATTCGATCCTTATTTCATATCAAACTGGAATCAGAGCTCGGGTTCGCATATTATGTATAGATACTGTTCACATGTATGGTATTATTCACTGGTACTATTAATACGTATAGTACTGTTCACAGATATTATTCGGGTACTGTTCACAAATACGGTACTATTCACAGAGAAATATTTTGGGAAGTTTTTTGAGATGTCGACTAGATATAAGATTGAGAAATTTGATGGCAAGATTAGCTTCAGTCTTTGGCGCATTAAGATGCAGGTCCTGCTGACTTAGCAAGGTCTAAAAAAGGTGTTGTTCAAGAAGGACAAGTTGCCAACAACTATATCCAATGAAGACAAGGATGAGGTCGATGAAAAGGCACGCAGCGTGATTATTTTGAATCTAGCTGATGAGGTGCTATGTAAAGTTATTGATAAAGACACGGCGGCAAAGTTATGACTAAAATTAGAGAGTCTGTATATGACGAAGTCTTTCACCAACAGACTCTACCAGAAACAGAGACTCTACACCCTTCATATAAGGGAATGTATGCCTCTTAAGGAACATATTGATAATTTCAATTCTATTATTATGGATTTGAAAAATACTGATATTAAAATTGATGACGAGGATCAAGCCCTTATTTTGTTGTGTTCTTTGCCTTCTTCCTATGAGCATTTTGTTACTACATTGCTTTATAGAAAAGACACTATTAGTATGGAGGATATTAAATCCTCATTGAACTCTCAGAAGTTGAGGAAAAAGGTGTCTGGGAATATTGGAGATGAACAGGCCGATGGTCTATTTGTAAGAGGCAAAAGTGAAACAAAGAGTTCTGGTAGTAGAGGCAAATCTAGATCTCATAAAAATGTGGAATGTTACTATTGTCACGAGATAAGGCCATCATTAAGCATTGTCTCAAACTAAAGGCAAAGAATGGGAATGACAAAGAAAAGGTTCAAGAAGCTGCTTCTATGGCAACCGCTACAACAAATGGTTCAGAAAGTGACGAATATGTTCTCATGATAACCTCATGTTCAAGTATGTCATTTAATGATAGTTGAATTCTTGATTCTGGTTGTTCCATTCATACGTGTCCCGGTAGGGATTCTTTCTCTTCCTATAAAGAGGTGAAAGGTAGTTCAATTTTGATAGCGGATAGGAAAGCTTTCAAAATTTTAGGAATTGGAACAGTCAAGATCAAGACTCGCAATGGGTTGGTGAGAACATTGACAGATGTATGTCATGTACTAGATCTAAAGATGAATCTTATTTCAATAGGTGTGCTAGACTCCAAAGGTTACAAGGTTGTAATAGAGGGTGGAGTAATGATGGTCTTGATGGATTCTCTTGTGGTACTACAGGGCACCAAGGTGAAAATTTTGTATCTTCTCCAAGGGAATACAGTAACAGGTGAAGCTTCTACAGGGTCTTCTACAGTTAGCAGAAATCTGCGTTCGGGTTTTGGCAAAAGAAGAGTTCGAAAGAGGAGTTACGATCCTAGTTCTTAAAAGGGTTGTGAGGGGACTACACAACGTGGTGGGAGAATGAAATTCGTTTTCAGATGGCAACCAAAATTGCAGCAGTCCTTACAGGGAGGCAGACCTATGAGGACATGTGTAATATTGACTTGCAATAATCTTGATGGCAATGAGAGAGTCCATTCGAGTGCCATTAAGATGCGTGGGAGGCAAGTAGTTGGTCACAATAGAGATGTAAGGAAAAGTCAAGGACGTCCTATTCTCTATAAGGGTGAGAAGATAACTTTTCATTACCAACCGGTGGTTTGTGGGCGGTTGGAGAAGGTTGCTGAAGGAGATGTCAAACTTGGAATTTGTGAGGGTGTTTTTGATAAGCGCTTAGAGTTTGACAGAAATATTGGAGGTATGCTTGTGGCTGCATAAAACATGCATGGGTTGAAGAATGAGAGCCTGAGGGTTAAGTTTGAGAATGACTCAAACTTAACTAAAATTCTTAATTAATTTTGTTTTGTGGAAAAGACAGGTTGTTTGGAAGATATACAGTGACCCATTTGAATTTTTCGCCAAGGTGGAGATTTGTTGAATATATGGCTCAAATTTGAGGTCACCCATTACATCATCATCTTGCCCTCCAAGAATTGTGATCAGCAAGCTGTGCCAGCCCTATGCGTGGTCAGCAAGTTGGCATATGTCAGCAACTCATCATACTTGATCAACAAGTATTTTTGGTGTCCCTTTTTTTTTTTTTTTTGGCTATAAATAGCCTATGCTCATATGGTGTATGACATCCAAAATCATCAATTGTGAATTTGTAATATTAGTTAGAG
This sequence comes from Cornus florida, assembly GCF_030987335.1. Lineage (NCBI taxonomy): Eukaryota > Viridiplantae > Streptophyta > Magnoliopsida > Cornales > Cornaceae > Cornus > Cornus florida. The sequence continues at coordinate 11,532,886 of NW_026775573.1, read as the reverse complement.
AGTGAGAGAGTTTGGGTGTATATTTGGGTTTTGGATGTGAGCCACTTTGTCTTGTATCTCTTTAATTATTTTCATAGTGAAATATTGTTCTATATTCTCCCTATAGACGTAGGCATAACCGAACCACGTAAATCCTTGTCTCGTTTGTGTGTGTGTCATTTATTTTCTTGTCATTGATTTTCTCTTTGTTCTCATAAACTCCTATTCGATCCTTATTTCATAACACAAATGAAATAAAAGAGGAGGGACGGGACTAGATAAGGGGGTGGAAGGAAGCTTTGAGAGAAGTTGCAGATATGTCGGGATCAGTTTTAAAAGACGAGCAAGCTCCTTTAATTCTTCTTTTTGACATCATTTGGTTCAAGTGTTCATAGAGTTTGAATATACATTACTCAATTCATTAGCTGCTGGAGGAATGTTGTGACTCATCAAGAATGAAAAACTCTTCAATTTTGTATGACTCATCTTCAAAATATTGTTTGATTTTTTTCTTTTCAGAATGACATATTCTGGTATTTGTCATCTCTAATTTTTATTTTCCAATCTATTCTTCTTCTTTTTTTCTTTTTTAAATACATTGAGTTGGTGCAGATTTGAGCAATTCTTGTAGAGTTTGTAGATTCACAGCAATCAAAAATGAAAAAATAGTCAGAGAAAAATAAGAGGATTATATATTTGGATAAAATTAAAAATATAAAAGGTTATTGAAAGAAAATGACATTAGGAAGAAAACAACAAAACAGGGTGCTTTTTTCTTTTTAAGAACTGTGATTAGTTAGAATGTTTAGTTTTGGAATTTATCAAAAACAACCATACATAGAAATTTCATAATCTTGGCCGGATCTTTTAAGATTGTATAAAGATATAGTGATTCATAAATATTTGAAGAGTTTTTCATTCATGATGTTATGGAGAGAATTTTACAAAGAGAGATTTAGAGAGGGATATGTTACTTGCTAGAAGAAATAGTCTTTTTACTAATTCTTATCTACAAGGGAACTTTTTTAATTACTTTTCGGGGAAAAAAAAACAGAAAAATGAAAAAAACATTTACATGAGGATGGCCTTAAACAACAGCGTTATACGCATAATGAATGTTGAAGGTTGCACTGTGGATGGCCTGTACTAGTGCCATACTTTTCATATTCTAACGTAATTAAAACGAAATAAAACTTCTTTTTTGCGTATTTATTCATACACAATTGTGGGACTCCTTAAGTTTTCTTTATTTTTTTTTAAAATCCTAATAGAAGAATATAAATTTAAAGGGCCTCAATAACTTAAAACACCCAGAATTTAAGTTATTGAACTCATTTCAACTCACATGTTTGCTTTCCTTTCATTCTTTTACCCAGTTTTCCATTCCCGTGCAATTTGGAGGTGCGGTCATATTTTATCCGGGAGAAAATCATCAAAGAGGTTAGAAACAAATTGAATCGCACAGTATTGAGTGTTTCTTCATACCTAGTTGGATTAGATTTTCGTATAAATCACATTAATATGTGGTTACAAGATGGATCAAACAAAGTTAGGATAGTGGCAATATGTGGAATGCGTGGAATAGGGAAGACAATCATTGCAAAAACGGTGTATAACATGAACATTGACATATTTGAAGGTAGTAGTTTTCTTGTGAATGTAAGAGAAACTTCAAAAGAACCCTGTGGTCTACTTCGCTTACAAAAGCAACTTCTTTCTGATATTTTAAAGGGAAAAAAGATAAAAATTAGCAATGTTGATGAAAGAATCATAAAGATTAGTGAAGTTATTTGGTGTAAAAGAATTTTACTTGTTCTGGATGATGTGGATGACCGAGACCAATTAAATGCATTACTCACAATCAGGAGTTGGTTTCAAGAAGGAAGTAAAATTATTGTAACCACTACAAATGAACATTTGCTAAAGGCGCAGGAATTGCACATGAAGCATGAAGGTTTTAACTGATCATGAATCATTTCAACTCTTCAGTTGGCATGCCTTTGGACAAGACCACCCCATTGAAGGTCATATGGAGCACACAGAAAGGGTTATAAAGTATTGCGGAGGGCTTCCTTTAGCTCTTCAGATTTTGGGTTCTTTTCTACATGGGTAGAAGTGTGGGAGAGTGCAATAAAGAAATTAGAAGCAATTCCTGATGGTCAGATTATAACAAAACTCAAAATTAGATTTGATTCTTTAGATGGGGACCATGACAATAATTTATTCCTTAACATTATTGTTTTCTTTGTCGGAAATGACAAAGACGTTGTAATTACATTACTGGATATGTAATGTTTCCAATTTTTGCTATTTTTCATTTTTTGAATTTTTCGAGGGTAATTTCGTCTTTTTTCGTTTTGCGTACCGGACACCATAGGGTGTGCCGGTTGTGTCTAAGAGTTGGTTGAGGCATTCCATTGAGTTCAGGACTCTTGGAAATACAACGGTTGATATCCCGACATTTTTTCCATTTTTTTGGGCCGGGAGGCAGTCCCACTACCAGAGTTGTCGTGTATGGGGGTTATGTCTTGGGTCCATTGCATATCATGTATATTATTTTATGTTCATTTACATTGTTGTAAGTTAAATTGTATGGTTGCAATTTAATTGGAATGCTTACACATATACATACTAAAATAAATAAGATATTTTCTTTTATGGTGGGACTCACCACCACTTAATCTTTTAGTGGCCAAAAGCCCATGGCCTTAGACTCTCTCCCCTCTCACGCCACTATCTCTTCTCTCCCTCTCTTTACCCTTTTTTCTTTTCTTTTCTACTTGAGTTTCAAGCCTTGATTTCTTTGAAGCCTTTTCGAGTTTAATATTGCCGCTTAAGACAAATTTAGAGAGCTCGTTGAGACTTTCAATTTGATCGGAGCCAAGTCTTGTTTGGCCAACCTTGGAATTTTGATATTAGGGCTTAAATTTGGGGATTTTCTCATCTTTTGAGGTAGGGGTTTCTAATACGTAATCTCTTTGTCTTTATTGAATTACTCTCCATAAATAGAACCTAGAATGCTTAATTTGTGTAAGTTTCTTGCAAAATAGCTTAATTGTTATATATGAAGTGTGTGGCCATGTGTTAATTGAAGTATAACATGCTTAATTTATGTTAATTCTTTGCAAAATGGCCTATTTGTTGTATATGAAGCATATGACTATGTGTTAGTTGAAATGGTATGAAAAAGTATGCTTAAGTGATGGTATTTCATACCTATTGTGTTTAAATTGCTATATTTCGTAAAATGGAAGTATGATAAATATTTCTAATAATATTCCTACAAGGCATGTTGTGTTATTAATGTTAGACTTGTGAGATATGAAATTGTCTATTGGCATTGCATGATAAGCATGGTACATTCATGCATGACATTGGGCAAGTAAATGGGAAATGTGATTTGAAAAGGAAAGAAAATGATTTTAGAAAAAAGGTTTTTGATGGAAAGTTTGTGAAAACCCGATCGCCTAGGAGTTGCCTATGGGTCTATGGCGTTAATGTGACCTAGAGGGAACTAGAGAGACTGCCCTAGTGTGGTTGAGTTACCCGGGCCCCAAATGACACCCTAGAATTGCCTTGTGGTCAGGGACAGTTAGCCAATCCTTGACACTGCATCCCATAGCACGACATATTTCATTCATGACTTGGATTATTAATGTTGATATTGTGGTTATGTTTTCCCGGAAGTGGCATGATCCCAATTTTTTTATTCTTATTCTTTGTTTGGATTCACGAGGTCATAAGAGGTGTGTCTTGGGCATCTCCTACTGAGCGGTTGGCTCACCCTTTTTATTATTAACATTTTTCAGAAAATGAAGGTTGCCTTGGAGTTTCTAACGGGTGTTTGATGACTTTTATTGAAGTTTTAGGACATTATATGTGTAGAACTTTTACTTGTATTTAATACATGTAAATCCTTGTATATTTGTCCATGTAAGATTCATGGTGCAAATTGTAATTCATGTATAAGGAGGCCATGAGGCCATTTTGAATTAAATTGAATGTTACTCATACTTTTTCCTTACAAGTATTATTGGGAATTTTCATGTTCAAACCTTACATCAGGTTTGTAGGATGTTTTGGGTTAAGTTTAAAGCTTATTTCATGGCCATGGTGGATGCCAATGAGGTCCCCAAGGTCCTATGCACTTGTAGTGACCAAATTACAGATGTCCCAAGTTGGGAGCCGACTCTTCCCCTCTAGGAGTCGACTCTTTTTAGTTCAATAGCCTCATTTTATCAAAATTTAGAATGGAGCTGCCTCCTTTTTGCGAAAGGAGGTGGCTCCATCCAAAATGGGAGCCAGCTCCCTTTCTAGCGGCTCCACTCCAAAATGGGAGCCAGCTCCCTTTCTACTTATCTTGATCTTTTTATTTTTTATTTTTTATTTTTTTATTTTTTTTTTTTATTTTACAACTATAACTTTCTCGTTTCAAATTCAAATGGGCTCATTCTTGAGTCAAATTTTAATAATTTTAAGTGAGCTTTCCAATGACATTAATTTCAGTCTAAAATTCCAATCATAGAGAGAGTTATGACCTTTTTAGTGTGGACTGCTTTGGGATTCTTTGAAAATGAAAGGGACAATTATGTAAAATCCTCATTCTTAGGTCCAGGACTTTGCATCATGGGTTCAAATGACCCTTATGACTTATGTTGACCTATTTAGACTCATTTAGAATTATATAATTAATTTTCATACCCTAGTTGACCGTTTTACCCTCGGGTGTTTTCGGGTTTGGGTAAGGACCGGTTAGCGATTCGGACCCATGGGTTCGGGTCACTACTGGATAGTTGTAAATACTTCACAAAGTTAGGCATTGACCACCTCACTCGAAGATATCTCTTAACGATCAATGAAGATAACAAATTAACCATGCAACAAATGCTTCGAGGTATGGGAAGGGATATTATATGTCAAGAATCACCCGAGGAACAGGGGAAACGTAGCAGACTGTGGCATTATGAGGATGTCTTAAATGTATTGAGAGAAAAAATTGTAAGAACTTTGTTTTCGATGCCTATTTGCTTGTTTTTGTTGCATGGTGTATTTACTTAGTGAGTCCTCTTCACCAGGGAACAGAAACCATTGTAGGTCTAATCCTCAACTTGCCTAGAAGCAACTCATTGGAGCAGCGTGGTACTGCTCTAAGCTTCTTCTCTTGGCTCATATTCCACTTTAAATGAAGAAGACTTACAAACCGATGCATTTTCAAAGATGCACAATCTAAGACTGTTGCAGCTCAATAATGTACGGCTCACCGGAAGCTACAAACAATTTCCTAGGAAGTTGAGATGGTTGTGCTGGCGTGGGTTCTCTCTGGAATTTATACCCATTGAGTTTTGTTTGGATAACCTAGTTGTTCTTGAGATGCCAAATAGCAGCTTGAAACAAGTTTGGAAGGGAAAAAAGGTACATGATATGAAGTTCTCTTTTGATCTTTTGTGTTCCCCCTTTTCTTTGGGGATTATTAATAGCTAATTTCATACTTCTTTTGACAGTTGCTCAGATCATTGAAAGTCCTCAATCTCAATCATTCCCGTGGTGTTACCAATATGTTTGACTTCTCAAATGTTCCTAATCTTGAGAGCTTGATTCTTAAAGATTGTATAAATTTGATTGAGTTTCATGAATCGATTTGGGAATTGGGGAAACTAGTTTTGCTGAATCTTAAAAATTGCAAAAATCTTAGGAAGCTTCCACCGGGAATTGGCCGGCTAAAATGTCTTGAAAATCTCATTCTTTATGGTTGCTTAATGCTCTTCCAATTGCCATGAGAGCTGGGAAGGATGGAGTCTTTGAAAGAAAGATCATGTCTTTCACAGTTGTGGTACTGGGGATTAGGACCAAGACAAAATCCAGAATCCATCAGTTTTTCGATCTGACTTCTTTACCACGCTCTTTAAGAAGCTTAAGTCTTGAAGAGTGCAATATATCGGGTGATGCTATTCCAAGGGATCTTGGCAGCCTATCCTTGTTGCGGGTATTGGATTTAGGTGGAAATCCCATTTGTAGCCTACCAGAGAGCAACAAAGGGTCTCACACTATGCTCTATTCACTTATATTAGATGATTGCAGAACACTCCAATCGGAACTCCCAATGAGTTTAGAGTTTCTGGATTTAAGTAATTGCAGGTCATTGGAAATGTTAACAAATCTACCAGACTCCACTTCAGAAATTATCACAGATGTTGAAGGCTGTGAAAAACTAGTTGAGATGCAGAGATTGTTCAAGTTAGAACCCATTGGAAACATTGACGCAGAAATGTTAAGCAATTTGGGCTTGTCCAACTGGGAATTCTTAGAAAATGCTGAGGTGTGCTTGTTTAATATCATGCGGTGGACTTGGAGTAGTGTTCCCCTCCAGGTGCTCTCTCTATCTCTCTCTCTTTCTCTCTAAATTCCAACAGAGCTAAAAATAATGATTTTCATGGCGTAGGGACTGACTGAATATGGTATATTTAGCACTTATGTTCCTGGAAGCGAGGTTCCAAGCTGGTACAGCTTTAAGAGCACAGGAATTCCAATAAGCTTTAAAATAGCAGTACCTGCACTTCCCAATCTAAAGATCAAAGGCTTGAACGTATGTGTTGTCGATGCATATAAATTGGAATGTCATAATCTTGATGCTTGCAGGACATTATGTCATATTTGTAGTTAATAATATGACCAAGGGCGTAGAGTGGGTCTATAGCCCAACGTTCATAGGCATTCCAGACATAAACAAAGAAATGATGTGGTCAAGCCATTGGAAGATCAGGAAAGAGTTGCAAGTGGATGATGAAGTAAATGTTTCAGTGGTACTGTTTTCTTTTTTAGAGATAAAGGAGTTGGGAGTCAACGTTGTGTTTGACTTTGAGCAAGACGAGGAGGGTACTACTAAGGGATACAACACCACCTAGTCCAATAATCTTTATTGTCAAAATTTGGATGATGCAGATATCATGTCGAGGTATCAGCTGATGAATACGGGCGTCTACTTCTTTTGCATTGCAGAGTATTGCTCTGTTTGGCCTGGCTCCTTTGGAATCTGTAACGCGCCTCCATTTCCATGGCAATTTAACAAGAAGACTGTCAACGGGGCATCAGAATTGGTTTGCAAAAGTAATTCAGTTTTATACGGGGCCTGAAGGATTGTTTGCATATGGTCTAAGACGACTAAAATTGTTTTTAACGAGGCCTGAAAGTGACTGAAGAATCCACATACATGTCATGTATGGACTGAAAAATCCACTACTGTATGGCAATTGTGTCTTCTCTCTCTCCCTCCCTCCCTCCCTCCCTCCCTCCGTGCAAATAAAGTCGTAGGGAAAATAACCCTATGCAAAACTGTTTTATGGTTCATACTGAATTGCATTGATGTTTTATGTTATAGTGACCTTTCGATCAATACACAAATACAACCACCACAAATGATTACATTTTCCAAAACCACTTTATTTTGATGCAAGGGAAACTAACTCTCCTTGCGACATAAAATTACTTAAAATTTGTATTTTCTTTCCCAATTGAAGAAAATTTAAGCAAAAATATGATGTAATTCACACTTTGCCTCACATCATTTATTTTCTTACGCAATTTCCTGGTCTGTCCCTGAGCTGAGTCATCTGACCCATGGAATTGAAAGAAAATTAGGATATAAATGTAGGGGGGAAATGTAGGATTGAAGGAATATGCAGCATAAATGCAATGCTTGTAATGAGAGAAATTAGCTTACCCAGAAAGTAAAAGTATCCAAACGGGTTTACATGAGCGTTTGGGGGCTTCATTGTCCATATACACATTCAAGATAATTATATCTTGAGTGGTGGTGTAAAAGTATCTTGGCCACATAGACACATACACCTGCCTCACTAGGTTTCATGGTCCTTTGAAAACACTTTCACACTCAATTAAACAAATAATATATAGTTGGAAAGCTTATTGAGTCTAGATTTTGACCATATAAGACCCATCTTGAAACTTCAAGTATGGAGAGAGATATTGTTAAAATACTACAGACATGTTAGAAATTGACTGAACATTCCCCATGTTGGTATTGTTTCAAAGCCCGCTCAACTCATGTTCCAAGGTTTTGAAAACATACTTTGACTCTCGAAAACATTCAAAATCCTTTGTAAAAAACAAGTGTACTCACACACTCATTTACCTCTTCCAAGTGAAGTTTAAATCAGATGCAATTGAGTTTGCACGTCGTCTAAGACGACTAGAACTGTTTTTAAGGAGGCCTGAAAGTGATTGAAGAATCCACATACATGTCATGGACTGAAAATCCACTAGTGTATGACAATTATGTCTTCTCTCTCCCTCCCTCCCTCCTTCCGTGCAAATAAAGCCACAAGCAAAATAACCCTATGCAAAATTGTTTTTGTTGAATTTTTTGTAGCTCAATCTCACCCATGACGTCTCAATATTCTTGGCCTCCAAGAATGTGTGCCCAGCAAGCTTCCATGCGTGAACAGCAAGTTGGCAAATGTCAGCCTCTTCAGTACTTGATCAGCAAGTATTTGATGACCCATTTAGGCTATAAATAGCCTAGCCTTCTCATGGTTTTTGTATCCAACAATTGAGCAAGTTTGCTCAGTAAAGAAAGTAAAGTGTTTGAGAGTTTGGGTGTAATTTGGGTTTTGGGTGTGAGCCATTTAGCCTTATATCTCTTTATTTCTATAGTGAAATATTGTTCTGTCTTCTCCCCGTCGATGTAGACACAGCTGAACCACGTAAATCCTTGTCTCGTTTGTGTGTACGCTATTTTATTTTTTCTTGTCATTATTTTTCTCTTATTCTCATAAACTCATATTCGATCCTTTTTTCATAACAAACTGGTATCAGAGCTCGGTTCGTGTATTGTGTACAGATACTGTTCACACATACGGTACTGTTCACATATACTTTTCAGGGATTGTTCACAAATACGGTACTATTCACCAAGAAATATTTTGGGGATTTTTTTAGATATCGACCAGATACGAGATTGAGAAATTTGATGGCAAGATTAGTTTCAGTCTTTGGCGCATTGAGATGCAGGCCCTGTTAAATCAGTAAGGTCTAAAGAAGGTGTTGTTCGGAAAGGACAAGTTGCCAGAAACTATGTCCAATGAAGACAAGGATGAGGTCAACGAAAAAGCGCGTAGTGCGATTCTCCTGAATCTAGCTAATGAGGTGCTGTGTGAAGTTGTTGATGAAGACACGGCGGCAAAGTTGTGGCTGAAATTGGAGAGTCTGTACATGACGAAGTCTCTCACCAACAGACTTTACCTGAAACAGAGACTCTACACCCTTCGTATGAAGGAAGGTATGCCTCTTAAGGAACATGTTGATTATTTCAATTCTATTATTATGGTTTTGAAAAATACTGATATTAAAATTGATGAAGAAGATCAAGTCCTTATTTTGTTGTGTTCTTTTCCTCCTTCCCATGAGCATTTTGTTATCATATTGCTCTATAGAAAAGACACCGTTAGTATGGAGGATGTTAAATCCTCACTGAACTCTCAAGAGTTGAGAAAAAAGATGTCTGGAAATAATGGAGATGAACAGGCCGAGGGTCTGGTTGTGAGGGGAAGAAGTGAGAAAAAGGGTTCTGGTAGTAGGGGCAAATCGAGATCTAAATCTAGGTCTCATAAAGATACTGAATGTTATTATTGTCACCAAAAAAGGCACATTAAGTGGAATTGTCCAAAATTGAAAAATAAGAAAAAGATAAAAAAGATAAAAAGGAGTCCAAGGATAAATCCACTAGTAATTCTTCTGATGTTACTGGGGTTGCTGAGAAAAGTTCCTAGGATGTCAAAAATGTTCTTTCAGTTTTCGTCAGTGATTGTCACTCTAATAGTGAATGGGTTCATGATTTTGGTTGTTCCTATCATATGTGTCCCAATAGGGACTGGTTTTCTACTTACCGTTCTTTTGATGGTGGTACTGTCTTAATGGGGAATGACAATCCCTATAAAAACTATTAGCATAGGTACAATCTAAATTAAGATGCATGATGGTATTGTTAGAACTTTAACTGATGTTCGGCATGTTCCAGATTTGAAAAAGAATTTGATTTCTCTTGGTATTCTTGACTCTAATGGTTACAAGTTTTCAGGTGAAGGTGGAGTTTTGAGAGTTTCTAAAGGTGCTCTTACTATGCTTAAGGGAAAACAGAGAAAAAGACCTCTATTTTTTGCAAGGCAGTACTATGACAAGCGCTACTTCAGTATCTTCTTCAGTTGATCAAGATTCAGAAACCACCCATCTATAGTATATGTGTTTAGGGCATATGAGTGAGAGGGGTTTGACGGAATTGAGTAAACGAGGTTTACTAGCTGGACAGAAGACGGGAAATCTGGACTTTTACGAGCATTGTGTCTTTGGTAAGCAATAAGACTCAAGTTCAGTACAACTGTTCACAGGACCAAGGGCACTGTTGATTACATTTATTCAGATCTTTGGGGTCCTTCCAGAGTTCCTTTTTTTGGTGGTTCTCGATATATGTTGACTTTCATTGATCACTTCTTTGGAAAGTCTGGATCTATATCTTGAAGCAAAAACATGAATTGTTCTTTAAGTTTAAGCAGTGGAAGGCCATAATTGAAAAGCAGACCGGAAAGAAGATCAAGCGTCTCAGAACAGATAACGGTTTAAAATTTTGCTCAGGAGAGTTTGACGAGTTCTGCAGTAATGAAGGTATTGTCAGACACCATACAGTTTGAAAGACTCCATAATAGAATGGTGTAGCAGAACGCATAAATAGAACTCTTTTGGAAAGAGCTCATTGTATGTTTTTCAATGCTGGGTTGTCTAAGGGATTTTGGGCTGAAGCAGTCAACACAGCTTGCTATTTGGTGAACAGGTCACCATCGGCTACTATTAAGTGCAAAACACTTGAAGAGGTATGGTCTGGTACTCATGCTGATTATTCTAATTTAAGAGTTTTTGGATGTCCTGCTTATGCTCATGTTAATAAAGGAAAACTTGAGCCTAGAGCCAAGAAATATATTTTTATTGGCTATGTATCCGGGGTGAAGGGATACAGGTTGCATGTGGTGTCCTGATCCTAAGTTACCTAAGTTTATTACCAGTAGAGATGTTACTTTTGATGAGTTTGCTTTACTTCACCCGAGAAAGGAGTCTTTTGTTACAGGTGAATCTCAGGGTGTTAAGTAGTAGGTGGAACATGACTTTAAAGCTTCAGAGAAATAAGTCAACACTCTGGTTCAGCCCAATATTGAAGAGGTGTAGGATGATCAAGTATCAGATGAGCAACAGTACAGTATTGCTGTAGGGAGACAGAAAAGGCAGATTAAACCTCCTAAGAGGTATGCTTGTGCAAATTTAGTTGCTTATGTTTTGTCTGTGGCAGAAAATATTGAAGATAAAGAGCCTTCCACCTACCAAAAAGTTGTTACAGGAAATGAATTTGCCAAGTGGACTGTTGCTATAACTGAGGAGATTGAATCTCTTCATAAGAATCAGACATGGGAGTTGGTGAAACCTCCAAAAGGCCAGAAGATTGTTGGTTGCAAATGGGTCTTCAAGAAAAAGGAAGGAACTCCAGGTGTTGAAGATGCAAGGTACAAAGCACGTTTGGTGGCAAAGGGTTATAGTCAAAGAGAATGTGTGGATTTCAATGAAGTTTTCTCACCAGTTGTGAAACACACCTCTATCCGCGTGTTGCTTGCCATGGTTGCTCTATTTAACTTAGAGCTTGAACAACTTGATGTCAAAACAGCTTTTCTACATGGTGAGCTTGAAAAAGAAATTTATATGCATCAGCCAGAAGGGTTCGTTGTTCAGGGAAAAGAAGACCATGTTTGTTTGTTGAAAAAATCCTTATATGGGTTGAAGCAATCTCCAAGGCAGTGGTATAAGAGGTTCTACACTTTTATGATTGGACATGGCTACTTGAGAAGTAACTATGACAGTTGTGTCTACTATCGGAAGCTCTCAGATGGTTCTTTTGTATACTTGCTATTATATGTTGATGACATGCTTATTGCTGCAAAAGACATGTCAGAAATTAACAAGTTAAAATCTCAGTTGAATACTAAATTTCAGATGAAAGATCTCGGTGTAGCGAAGAAGATTTTGGGCATGGAAATTCAGAGGGATCGTCAAGCTGGCAGATTGAGTTTGTCACTGAAAAGTTATATTAAGAAAGTGCTTGAGCGGTTCAACATGCAGAATTCCAAGCCTGTGAGCACACCACTTGCTGCTCATTTTCATCTTTCTGCAGCTTTATCACCGCAGTATAAAGAGGAGAAGAAGCACATGTCACGTGTTCTTTATGCTAGTGCAGTTGGTAGCTTAATGTATGCAATGGTTTGCACTTGCCCTGATATTTCACTTACAGTCAGTGTAGTTAGCAGATATATGGATAATCTAGGAAAAGACCATTGGCTAGCTGTGAAGTGGATTCTTCGGTATTTGAAAGGTACTACAGATATTGGCTTAGTTTATCAGAAGAGCAATGATGATTTTGGCAGTGTTGTTGGTTTTGTGGACTCCGACTACGCTGGTGATTAGATAAAAGAAAATCTTTAATAGGATACGTCGTTATTATCTCAGGTTGTGCAGTTAGTTGGAAAGCAACTTTGCAATCCACAGTTGCTCTCTCTACTATAGAAGCGGAATATATGGCGGCCACTGAAGCAGTGAAGGAAGCCATTTGGTGGAGAGGTTTGGTTAGTGTTTTGGGTTTACAGCAGAGCTCAACTGTTATTTATTGTGACTATCAAAGTGTGATATATTTGACCAAAAATCAAACGTATCACGAGAGAACCAAACACATTGATGTCAGATATCATTTTATTCGAGATGCCATATCAGAAGGAATTACTACTTTGAAGAAAATTGGCACAGCTAAAAATTTGGCGGATATGATAAAGTCAATTCCGGCTCTCAAGTTCAAGCATTGCTTGGACTTGATTAGTATTCTCAAATGTTGAAATTGCCCTGAGGGGCTTAGTGGAGAAGACAGTTTGTTTTGCAGAGATACAATGGCTCATTTGAATTTTCGCCAAGTTGAAAATTTGTTGAATTTTTTGTGGCTCAATCATCACCCATGACGTCATCAATATTCTTGGCCTCCAAGAATGTGTGCCCAGCAAACTTCCATGCGTGAGCAGCAAGTTGGTAAATGTCAGCCTCTTCAGTACTTGATTAGTAAGTATTTGATGACCCATTTAGGCTATAAATAGCCTGGCCTTCTCATGGTTTTTGCATCAACAATTGAGTAAGTTTGCTCAATAAATAAAAGTAAAGTGTTTGAGAGTTTGGGTGTAATTTGGGTTTTGGGTGTGAGCCATTTAACCTTGGATCTCTTTATTTCTATAGTGAAATATTGTTCTGTCTTCTCCCCGTTGATATAGGCACAGTCGAACCACGTAAATCCTTATCTCGTTTGTGTGTGCGTTATTTTATTTTTTCTTGTCAGTATTTTTCTCTTATTCTCATAAACTCCTATATGATCTTTTTTTCATAACAGTTTTATGGTTCATACCGAATTGCATTGATGTTTTATGTTAATGATCTCTACACAAATACAACTACCACAAATGGATACATTTTCCAAAACCACTTTATTTTTATACAAGGGAAACTAACTCTCCTTACTACATAAAATTACTACTTAAAATTTGCATTTTCTTTTCCAATTCAATAAAATTTAAGCAAAAATATGATGTAATTCACATTTGCCTCACCTCAATTATTCTCCTGCACAAGAGTAGCGACTTGAGTTTGGGTTTTGATTGTTTTTTTTTTTTTTTTTTTGTTCTCTGGAATATGGAAGGTTGAATTTTATTATTTTACTCTTATTTCTTGCCTACTTGTCTTGGCCACATCAGACATACACCTCACTAGGTTTTATATTTCGCAACAATTCGATTTATTTTTTTAAAATATTATTTTCCATTTAAGAATTGACGAAGTAGGTTTAGGATGTCAGTGCCCTGTTAATGGGCTTACTGTTTTAAAAGCCCTATCGAATTTTATTAGTCCTGTATCCTTTTTAGTAACATCTTCTTTCAGAAATCTTACCTATTTCTTATGTATACCTAGTTAATTCTAGCCTTTGCCTCACGTATGAAAAATTATTAGATGATTTTAAATCATTTATTATTTGATGGTCTATTCAATCAAAATATATGTTTACTTTTTTTTCTTTGTAATATTTTTAATTTGTTAAACCCTAATTAATGCCTCCATTTTGGAAGAGTTTTGATTTGTTCCACGTAAATAATAATAATAATTATAATTATAATAATGATAATATCAAATTTTTATGACCGGTTTACATGATGTCATTTTCATAATTTTTATTATTCTCTTTTACTCTATTCTTTTAAAAATAAGTGTCTGCATTTCTATTTTATCCATCCTTAAATAAGTGTATCATTTAAAAAAATTAATGTACCATTTTTTTTTGTAATATTACAAATTTAACTTTCTTACATAAGGATGGCAAAAAACCCCTTCCCATGGGTACCCGTCTCGTTTAGAACGGTTATGGGGTGAGAAAAGGTCACTCTATCTCATCCCATGTCGTTCCGTTTATGGTGATAAATTACAATTTTATTCTTATACTTTGTTTAAATTCAATTCAATAATATTAAGTATATATTAAGTAAATCCTAATTTATTCTATTCTAATCACTAAATATCTTTTTATATTATTCTTATTTTTTTTTTTCCTGGTAAATTTTTGTTTTGATGATCCTATAATAATATTAAATTTTATGTTCCAATTGAGAAATTGAATTTTGTTTTTATCCACATAAGAGAAAAAAATTATTATCATAATTGATTTTTTTCATTATTTACTTTGGTTAATTTCGCAATACAATTACAAAAGTAATCTACAAAATTCGTTATTGCACCCGCCCCGTTTCATAAACGATTTTGGATGAAAATGAGGTGGTTATGCTAAATGGGGATGGAGATGGCGTTGTTATCAGTCCCAAACTGACCATCCAATTATCAATGTGTACCCTCTAGGAATAAATTTCTCTACTAATACAATAAAAATTATTCTATTTAAAAAGCTAAATTTTTAAAAATGAAACACTTATTCTTCATTGAATTGTTATATTCGGAAAACGAAAACAGAAGTTGACTTCAAAGTCGGGCATTGTTTGGTTGCAACCTATGCTTACTCGAGTAGGGCGTCCAAGCGTTATATAAACCATTTGATCCTAAAATTTTAATTACATCACCCAATACCACCGCAAAAAGTAGGCGTATTAATCTATGGTACAAAACGAATTTGTTTACATTATGTGTTGAAGATTTACAAGAGCTGTGCCTTTTCAGGCTCAAATTAAAATCAAATTTAATTGATAAATGATACGCGGGGAGAAACTAAGGGCATGTTTGGCATACTTTTTTAAGAATATTTTTTTTATTTTGAGTTAATTACACTGACACATCAAATTTGACAAAATATCACCTTGAAACACTTTTAAAAAATTAATAATATTCACATTATAAATATTTGACACTCCAACTATTATTTTTCAATGGTATCGAAACATTGATGCAAAAATGATCAAGAATCTAGGATTGGTTGAGTTGGAATCCACGGGAGAGATTGAGGTGAAATTGTCAAATCGCTTGACACTCCAGGGACTGTATGAATGCGGTCTATTCAGCATTTTCCTTCCTGTGAACGAGGTTCCACACTGGTTCAGCAATAAGAGTGCAATGTCCTCCATATGTCTCAAAGTTGCTTCACTTCCTAATCTTAAGATCTGAGGGTTGAATGGGAGTGTTATTTATGCATATGTTGACAGGCACCGATCGATATTGGGGTCATCAATGTATTTTGAAAACCTTCAATAAGACCAAGGATCTCAGGTGGACCTATTACCCAATATTTACAGGGGTTCGGAAAAAATATGATATGGTTAATGTTGGGGAACGTGCTAGTTTTAAAAACTTTTCGAGGGATTTAAATTCATAGATCTTGATTCATTACATAGAGACAAGTTTTATGCAAAAATAAAACATGATGTATCATTCAATTAAAAGATTTAATACTTACATCAAGGTTTGAGTAAACCTTAGATCTCTCCTCTAAAGTGAATGTTCTCACTTATTGTAGATTCCTTAGCAAGATGCATTCTTCTTGGATCTCCATCTTCTTGGTAATTGTTTTGCCTTTAGGAATCACTTATATGCCTCCATGAATGACCTTGAAAAACTAGGCTTGTGGGAGCCTCCATTAGATGAGAACATAAACCCTAATTTTCTAGAGAGAGAAAATATATTCCTTTTTCCTTCTACTAAAAATCACACCTAAAATATACATAGACCATGTATATTTATAGGCAACATAAAGGTAAAGAAAAGAAAACAACTAATCCTTCTCAATCTCTAATTCACATGTCTCAAATCTAATATGATTCCAATATCAAGTTGGGCTATGAGTGAGAATCCATTGGGCCTATTATTTTATTGGCTACAATGAATTAATAATTGGCCCGGTCCATGGACCCAATTCAATTAATTCATAAATTAATTTCTACTCCACTAAAAGAAATTAATTCAACTCCAATTAAATAATAAATAACCTCTAAGTCAATATTGCACTTTGACCCCTCTATGCATAATTAGTTATCGGATAAATAAAGCCATCAATCCGACTACTTAATTAATATATTTATTTTGGTACCTTCGATTATTTCTGGCTCGATCACAATAAAATATTTGTTTGACAAAAATAATAATTTAAATAAATAAATATATAATAAATCATTTTGTCTAAAAATACACGAAGGCCTTCGAATTTACTTTGTGATCAACCATAATCAATACAAAATAAATACAAGTAGCAATGATGCAAATATTGAAAATATAACCCTCTAACTATTAATTACATAACTACCCAAAGTGTCGGTCTAAGGATCCCGAAGAATCCGCCGAACAAATCAAAGTAATTATTAATTAATAAAAGAGTCTATAATTTTCTCATACTTAAGAGTCAAATGTCATGACGGTGATAGGGAGCAATTGCATACGACGGCTCTCGCAATATATCTCAACCTAACGCGGATCTAGTTCAAATCTTAATTAATTATGAGTCCATCCATAATTACCGACTATGAACTATTTATGATTACTATTTATATATCATGCATTGATTGCCATCACAAACATATATATAAATATCTCTTGTGATCAAATGGACACTATCAATTCTATAATGAATCGAAATATAATACATTGAATTCACCAATTGTATAAAACATAAATATTTCATAAACGTCAGGAACATATGTCACTTTAATCCAAACAGGAATTTGCTATGCCAGGGCATATAAATCCCAACAGCTCCCACTTGCCCTCATAGCCAATTCAAATTGCACCTAACTCCAATGTTATCCAGATGATGATCAAAATTATTAATCAATAACACCTTTGATAATGGATCAACAAAGTTGTGTTCCAATGCAATGTTCTAGCCACAAGTACATTTTCCTCATAGCCAATTCAAATTGTATCTAACTCCAATGTTATCCAGGTGTTGATCAAAACTATTGATCGACGACACCTTTGTTAATGGATCAATAAAGTTGTGTTCCAATGCAATGTTCTAGCCACAAGTACATTTTCTTGTTGGACAATATCATGTAGAACATGATACTTCCTATCAGTGTATTTTGTTCATCTATGGAACCTTGGGTCATTGGTTTAGACTACTTCTGCACTATTGTCGCAATATAGCTCGATAGGCAGGCTAGTATGCTCCACAACCTCTAAATCAGTGAGATCAAACCAATAGGCTTCTTTTGCCGCCTTTAAGGCTGCAATATATTTCACCTGCAGGTTTGAGTCAGCAGTTGAAATTTGCTTAACAATCTACCAACTGATTTCCCTTCCATTAAGTGAACATACACTAAGTCATGAACCTCATAGTATCTACTTCTGATTGAAAATCAGAACTAGCATACCTGACTAGGACCATATCATCACATCCATAAATGAGTATGATATCATTGATTCTCCTTAGGTACTTAATGATATTTTTCACAACAGACTAGTTGTCAAGTTCAGTATTGGACTGATCTTTACTGACTATCCCTACTATGTAGCGGATGTCCTGTTTGGTATAGACCATGGCATATATGAGACTCTTATATGCCGAATCATATTGTTCCAGTCTCATTTGCTCAATCTCCTTTGATAGTCTTGAAAAACTACTTACTAGAGAGAGCAATCCATATCAATAAAGCAAGAACTCATTCTTTGAGTTATGCACACCAAACCTGATAAAAACTTTTCCAATGTAGGATTATTAAGATAAGTCTATTTTCCTTTTAACCTGATCTTGCAAAAGCTTGATCCTAGGAATATAGCTTACATCTTGAAAATTCTTCATTTAAAAGTAATTGAACAACTACCTCTTTATCGATGACAAAACTTCCACATCATTCTAAATGAGTAGGATGTCATATATAAATATAGAATCAGAAAAATAATGACATTCCCTTGTACACTCATGATTTATTCACAAAAAAATCTTCTGGTATCTTTTTGTAGATTAACTTGCCTTCCATAGGAATCACCCTACTAAAAAGTTCTACAAGATCCCAGAATTTATTAGAATACATAGATTCCAACTCTGATTTCATAGTAACTCACCAAAACGATCTGTATCCACATCGGTTCACGCTTCCGTGTAGCTTACTGGGTCCAACTCATGTTTAACAGGGATGTCCATAATGGTCTCACCTAAAAACATGATTCTGTCAAATTAGATGATAATCCTCCCACTACATCAATGTACCGATGCAAGAATCTGTGTAGTAGATGATGCTAACGCATCAATAGGGAATTCATATATTATTCTCAATCTCTATAATAAGTGTGTTCACATGTGGTACATCTGGTACTCATACCAAATTCTCTAACATTATGCTACTAGGTATGTGATTCATAATATGATTCTCCTATAGATAAACAGTGAGTGAAAACAATCAACTTTTATCTTTGAGATCATAAAATAATCCATCCTAGTGACATTTAGAGTAGCTATCAAATCTAGCATACCTATGATCTGCTTCCAACTTACTTGTCCATATCAAGCGCACATGTGCAAGACTACCCCATATGTGCATATGATTCAAACTAATATTTAGTAAAAAAACACAGCTCAACGGTATCCTTGAGACAGACTAAGATGGAATGCAGTTCATAATGCGCATCGATGTCATTAACGCTAAACTCTTAAATGAAAGAGATAATGTAGCATAGCTGATCATAGATCTAACCATGTTAAGTGGAATTCTGTTATTCCTATTTGACACCTAAATACATTTAGCGTCAATTGCGGAAAACTGGTACATAATACCCTCATTGACCATATAGTCTTTGCACTATCCCAAGAAATACTCATATCTTCGATCAAATCGAAGTGTCTTGATAAGTTTACCTAATATGTGTTCCACATCAGTCTTAACCTTTTCAGAAAATACCAAGAGTTTAAGACTTGTGTTGCATCAGATAAACTTATCCAAAACGTGAGTAATCTTGCTTGGATGTTCATAAGACCACACGTGTCAGTGTGTACCGACTCCAATTGTCCTTTATGTCTATTTCATCTGGCTGATTAAGCCCTAAGAGTTATCTATCCTTCAAAACAGGGTTCACAAGTTTGGTTTAGGCTCCCCTGCCTCACTAGGTAATTAACCTTCTTTGACCAATCTTTGAATCTTATTTTGATTGATAACAACCCAAAAATAGACATTAAAAATACAATGAGTCAGGAATAACAATTTTTCTCTTAACATTCAATCTAGAAGATGCAACATTAGTTTCTACATCCTGCAAATCTTAAGAGTTTGTGATTATAGTATATTAACCATCTTTCAATGCACCAGAAGCAATCGCATATCTATTCAATTTTATAAAACCAGTTTTACAAAATAACAACACAGTTTTTATAAACCAAAAGTGAAATAAGAATGAGATTGCGTTTCACTTCTGTGCATAAAGATAATTCTCTAATACTAATATCCTCATATTCTCTAATTTTAGATGTAATACTCCCACTGACTTAACTACAACCTTGGCATCAGGTCAAAAGATAAATATATATCCATATCATCAAGGCTTCTGGATTCCTGAAATCCTTACAATAAATTGCAAACATGTTTAGTGGCTCCAGAATCTATCCATCAGGAATTAATAGACGCAACCACATAACATGGCTCAATGATTAAATATATATTTTCCTATGCCACGTCATTGCTTAAACAATTCGTCCTTTAGTGTTTTAGTTAGCGACAAAAGAAACAGTTTTCTTCGCCCTCAACATACACTGCCTTATTCCCTTTAACCTTTTTGAATACCCATGTTTTGTGCTAGTCTAGTCCTATTATCATCCTTCTTCTTTGCTTTGCCCGTCCACTTGGGCCTAGAAGAAGATGGTATAGACTAGGTAAGATTGATAGGAACACCCATACTCTTGATTATCCCTTCATCTGTTACCAATTCTATAAGAATATCAGCGAGTGTAAACTCAAACTGATTCCTTATTTAGTTCACTCTAACAGGGTCGAACAAGTTTGGTAACAAGGCAATAATCATGTCAACTTGAAACTTAGCACCCAAGTCAGCCCTATTGATCTCCAGCTAATTTTAAATAATAAATAATCATTTTCCAAAATTTGATTTCATATTGGAGTTCCTTAGGCTATCTTGATGCTATTCAAGTCTGATATAGTACTTTAGCATACTCTCTATCTAATCTCACCAAAACATCTTATTGACATTTAACATGATGCTTGAAGAAAATAAAATAATGTAAATGTTAGCTTTGGAGCATATTCGAGGTAAACTCTAGAATATTGCACCAATTCATCTCATTTGTCTTATTTCACTTATTCAAAGCATTAATGTTCTCTTGGGTATCTTAAAGTAAAAGGATTAGGTTTTAGGAGTAGTAAATACATTTGTACCACCACGTTGTGAATAAAATATCTAAATTCCTTTTCTAGTCATTATAAATGAAGTCCACATACATTGAAATTAGCAAGCAGATAAAATGGATTAGACATAATTAGTCTGAATATAAATGCATTCATACAATATGCAAGGTGAATTATTAATACTGTCATGCATATTTAAAATTAAAATGAGTTTGTTTACCACATAATATAATAAATCTCAATTGAACAAGAGATCATTATCATTATTGGTGAACAATCCCTTTTAATTAATGTGGGTCCCTCAACTCTGTAGCATAATAAATCAACCAATCAATATGTCAATAACTTATCCTGTTGGAGGAGTTCATTATTACTATTGTAGAGATTCATTTGCTATTAGGTGAGCATCCATTAAAATAATATGTGGGTCCCTTAACCACTGCATGAAAAATCAGATAACCAATACACCAATAACTTATTCGGTTGGCGAAGTTCATTATTGTTATTGGCGGGCAAATCCCATCATCTCCATATTTCTTAAGACAATGTCTTGTCTATCTATATGAAATGATTCCCGATTATGTTTAGCCTTTCTAAAATCACCTAGTGTAGACCACTCCGTTGGGGAGCTAACACTATTGATTTTAGATTGAGTGTATAACGTTATTAAAGCTCTAACGAAAAATAAAACATTAAATATGTTGTCATTATAATCTAGACTCTTTAAATCATGCGTAGGGCCTTATTTTTAAAGATCTAATTACAATGAACATTTAATATTTTTATTTTCATGAGACAACCATTCTTGTAATATTAAGACTCTTCAAATCATGCGTAGGGCCTTATTTTTGAAGATCTAATTACAATGGTATTAATAACGAAGGCCATGGGGCAATGTATAAAAATCCCCGCTCCCACTCAATTTTTTTAATCATTCATAATTAGGGTTTTCATTTTATTCAAATACATGATATGATGCATGCTAAACGTCTTGATTTTAATCCAATTAAATTTAGAAAATATTTGGACTTTAAATGATTCACTAATATTTAATTTGAAGCACACTTTAAAAATAATTTACAAAAATAATTTTTCGTTTCCCAATAAGTGCTCTCAAATTAATTAGTAATCAAATCCAATTAATTTTCATAATTTAATTAATATAAATCAAGTCATTTAATTAAATATCATGGATTCAATGCATGAATAATAATAATAAACAATTAATTATTCCATGCATCAGTTAAATAAATAAATAACAGACAGAAGCAATTTAAATGGCCAATGGACTCAGCTTTTAACATTTATATGCTCTAAGTAATGCGCGAGGGTCTATCATTAGCCGCGTCACATGGGATTATTTCCCATCAATCCCTCTTGATCTCCGGCCAAAACCTTGCCGCCGACAACTCTCCGGTCGCCGGAAAATCGCCGAAAAATTCCAGAAATTAAATTAGGCCTTAAAAAAATTCCAGAAAAATTCCGGAAAATTTCTAAAAAATCCCAGAAAATTCCTGAAGCCTAATTTAACTCTCTTGGACGTTCTTGAAGCTTCATAGCATTTTTTGACGAAGATTACATAGCTTTAAAAATATTTACAATTTGAAATACAATGGAAAAAATAAAATTACATCATTGAACTTTCAAATGGCTAAATCAAAGCCTTAATTACATTCATCCAAAGATAAAATTACATTCAATATTTCTATAAGCTTCATCCATGGCCCAAAACACATATCATCATCCATTCACAATTATACATACATCATCATGTATCAATATATATCAATATATTAATTCATACATCAACATACATCAATAAATAAATATATGCATATCAAAATTGGATCCATGAATGATGAATTTTCATAAAATCATGATCTCTAGTAATGAATCAACCATGCTCTCATACCACTGTTTGGGGAACGTGCTAGTTTTAAAAACTTTTCGAGGGATTTAAATTCATAGATCTTGATTCATTACATAGAGACAATTTTTATGCAAAAATAAAACATGATGTATCATTCAATTAAAAGATTTAATACTTACATCAAGGTTTGAGTAAACCTTAGATCTCTCCTCTAAAGTGAATGTTCTCACTTATTGTAGATTCCTTAGCAAGATGCATTCTTCTTGGATCTCCATCTTCTTGGTAATTGTTTTGCCTTTAGGAATCACTCATATGCCTCCATGAATGACCTTGGAAAATTAGGCTTGTGGGAGCCTCCATTAGATGAGAACATAAACCCTAATTTTCTAGAGAGAGAAAATATATTCCTTTATTAGATGAGAACATAAACCCTATTGGCTACAAAGAATTAATAATTGGCCCAGTCCATGGACCCAATTTAATTAATTCATAAATTAATTTCTACTCCACTAAAAGAAATTAATTCAACTCCAATTAAATAATAAATAACCTCTAAGTCAATATTGCACTTTAACCCCTCTATGCATAATTAGTTATCGGATAAATAAAGCCATCAATCCGACTACTTAATTAATATATTTATTTTGGTACCTTCGATTATTTCTGGCTCGATCACAATAAAACATTTGTTTGACAAAAATAATAATTTAAATAAATAAATATATAATAAATCATTTTGTCTAAAAATACACGAAGGCCTTCGAATTTACTTTGTGATCAACCATAATCAATACAAAATAAATACAAGTAGCAATGATGCAAATATTGAAAATATAACCCTCTAACTATTAATTACATAACTACCCAAAGTGTCGGTCTAAGGATCCCGAAGAATCCGCCGAACAAATCAAAGTAATTATTAATTAATAAAAGAGTCTATAATTTTCTCATACTTAAGAGTCAAATGTCATGACGGTGATAGGGAGCAATTGCATACGACGGCTCTCGCAATATATCTCAACCTAACGCGGATCTAGTTCAAATCATAATTAATTATGAGTCCATCCATAATTACCGACTATGAACCATTTATGATTACTATTTATATATCATGCATTGATTGCCATCACAAACATATATATAAATATCTCTTGTAATCAAATGGAAACTATCAATTCTATAATGAATCGAAATATAATACATTGAATTCACCAATTGTATAAAACATAAATATTTCATAAACGTCAGGAACATATGTCACTTTAATCCAAACAGGAATTTGCTATGCCAGGGCATAAAAATCCCAACAGTTAAGCCATTGGAAGCTTGGGAATCAGTTGAAAGTCGGTGATGAAGTGGTTTTTTCAGTGGTCTTGCGGGATAGATTTCAACTAAAGGAGTTCGGTGTCATATTGTCTGTGAACAAGAGGAGAAGGATACTCAACACAACACCTGTAGTTGTTGTCCTGATGATGTTATTGACGGTGTTGATTTATCAGCATATCAGGTTAGCAAAGGTGCATACTTCCTCTACCATTATGCTTTTGATACCCATCGAAGGTCCTCAACTGATATT
The DNA here is from genome assembly GCF_030987335.1 of Cornus florida. NCBI lineage: Eukaryota > Viridiplantae > Streptophyta > Magnoliopsida > Cornales > Cornaceae > Cornus > Cornus florida. The sequence continues at coordinate 11,508,543 of NW_026775573.1, read as the reverse complement.
GGTTGGAATACAACGGATTCGCATGACTACCTATTTGGGGACTATTAGGAAATACACTCAATCAAACACCTCCCAAATATTTAGTCATGATAACGATGGTTATATGTGAGCTCATGTATTTATTATGATCAACTTTTTTTTTCTTGTTATTGTACTGTCTTATTTATTACTACTAAACTGCCAAACACACGATTACCCGTTTTTATCAAAGACTAATGGCGTAATGATTATATTTGTCAATAAAAATTTGTGCCTCGCACAATCCTGAGTATTTGAACTGGAGATGCGAGTTTTATTGAATAGGTGCTATTTAACCAACAGGTATGGTCAGGTGACTCAGGTACAGAGCTTAAGAAGAAAGGTGCTAGTTGTTTTAAACTGATGCCCAAATATGAATTTTAAGGTAAAAGGGATGTGAATATGTAAGTTCCATTTCTTTCTCCTTTTGTCTTCTGTGTTGCTTTCAGTTTGAAACTTATGCCAATATTAAAAACCTTTTTTTTTCCTTTTTCAAATACGCTTGTGTACATTATTTCTAAACCAATGTATTATATATATACATATATATAAATTTATATAATATTATCAATCAATTAAACAAAAATCTCATTTTGTCAATATATACTTTACCCCAAATTTTATTAATTGATTCACATATTCGGTTCCAACTTGCAAAATCAAAAAAATCTCTCACTTTTGAGTTGAAATCAAAAGTGAGTATTGAATAGGTCATATTCTCGAATGCCATCCTCCTACATAAATCTTTTTAAGTAGAGATTTTTGAGATTGCGCTAAAGTAAAAATTTACTCATCATTGGGGCTCCGTGGGCTAGAGAGTCCCCAAATAGGATGTCATACCAACCCTTAGTATTCCAACCATCATCAATTGAGCACTGTTGGTGGATAAAATAGTCATGGCAGAGGAAGTATGAACCTCTCCTTGCCTGATATACTGATAAATCTACACCATCAATATGAATAACATCATCTTTCTCCTCTTCTTCTTCTTCATATATAATATTATCCCAAAAATATTATCAATCAATTAAACAAAAATCTAATTTTGTCAATATATTTTGTCTCTCATCCCTCTTTTCTTATTCCATTAATGAATCAACCCTATATTAAGTAACTTTATAAAAGTTATATGGGATTTTGGGCATGACACGTGATTGTTTCTTATTGGCAAATATATTTTTACAAAAAAGTATAAAACAATGGCGGGAGTTAAAAATAAATCTATTATAACAAATCAGATTTACACAAATATATATATATAGACAACGGAGATGCTCTTACAACACATTTGCAACACAGTATAATATTAAGATAAATTTTTAGGTTATGTTCAATTGCATGGAATTAAAACATGAGAATTAGTATTGGTAGAATTGATAAAAAAAAAAAAAAAAAAAAAAAAAAATTGATTCATAGTTGCCGAAAATTTAACAAATTTTTTTTTCCAGATTCTACTGATTCTAATTTAAAGGCTTTAATGCTCTACAACAGAACGAGATTATTTAACATGTTATGATGTTATAGGTATGAAAAGTTCCAAGTGTATTTTACAAAAGTCAGTGTCAATAAGACTAATTTTGAAAAAATGGTCATCATTACTCAAAAGTCAAAAATTTTAAAAACTGGCATCACTACATGTTTGCCCTTGCAAAACGTTAAGAAAAACGGGAATATTTAAAACCTCACCAAATCAACTAAACGACCACGACATCTTACTCCCTTGAAATTGCAAGAAAGAAACCGTTGACTCAATGCCCTTTTGGAACCGTCTCTATTCCCTTTTGTAACCACTTACTCAAGTCTTTTATGGACCACGGATTAAGAAAAAGACATATATATATATATATATATATATATATACTGTTTTTTATTAAATAAATAAATAAATAAACTTACGCATCAATTAATTAGTAATTATTTTTTCTGACTGAGGTAGTAGCTAAACATTATTGTCTATTCGCCCAAATAAAACTTTTAAACTACTTATCATTTTTATCTTATTAATTTTTTTTTTAATTTATTTTCTTAAATAATAATAAGAGTTTTATTTTTATTTTTTTACACTAATTATTAGAGTCACGCAAATTTTAGTTAGATTTGTGAAACAATTCTTAAAAAAAAAATTATTTCGTTTCCCGTGATGAGTCTTAATTATAATTAAAAATTGTATAAATATGGCAGTCCTTATAATTGACAATATAAAATAATCCGATTAGTCCAAACAATTTATCTATATTACAATATATTTGGCGCTAATACCATTCACGATATTTAAAAAAAGACCTTCACAAAAACAGGCACACTCAGTCACCAGAAAAATCACGAAATCACTCTCTCACTCTAGGCATCTCTTCCTACTCCAGGACTCTCTCTCTCTCTCTCTCTCTGGAATTACAACTTCGCAGCTCGTACACAAAGCAATTCCGTGCTTTAAGGTTGCAATTTCTCTCTATTTTGTTTCTCTGGAATCATCAAATTTAACAAAGCAGAGGGCGATCAGTTCCATCACAACCAGGGTAAGCTTTCATTCATGGATATATGAATCTCTCTCTCTCTCTGTGCATATATATATATTTATATATAATTTCGAAAACCCTACATTTATGGACAGAAACGAATTACGCATGATTGCATGTGTGTGTATATAATAAATATACATTTTGTTTAGATTCTATGATATATTCTTGAAAATGAAAACCAGTCCGATTGAATCTATTAGGTATTTGTGGCTCAATTAACTAATGTTTGATCAAAACTTGATGAACATTATATGTTCTCCCAAGGTTTGTGGTGTTCTCAGGCAAGTATTTTGGTGTTGTCGCATGATTTGGTTTCATTTTCTGAACCATATATATTTGACTGCGTATGAAGATTTAGGTGCGTATTAATTATTTGCTTCGTCTCAAACAGAGAGAAGCACATTTGAACTCGTTTGGTGGATGCCACCTGTATATGCTTCTTTCCTTTAATTTCCTCCCTTCTTTTTCTACCATTTCAGACTTTACCTTCAATCTTTAATTATCTTGCTCACTACTCTCTCTCTCTTTCTCTTCTTCAATCAACAAAACAATCTCAATCTTTTTGGGAATCGATCAATCATCTAATACAGGTAACGTTCTTGTATCTTTTTGAAAGACCTATTGCTCAGTGTCACAACTTAGTTAACTACATAAATTTTTAATAACTATAAGTTAATTAGTCTTTTAGCTATTTTATTTTGGTTTATATGATTTGAAAGATTTATGTACCAGAAACACCAATAAGATTTCCTTATTTATTTATTTATTTATTATACATTGGATTGATTGTTCAAAATCGTAAATGAATTGAAATCATATAATTCTGTTTCTTGTTTTGGATGCATCAAATGTTGATCTCAAATGATTGACATAAAATTTTGTTGGTTTATTGAGTTCAGCTACAGCTACAATATTTGTGGAGCCAATTTAAAGCATTTGTATATCTGCACTTTTTGTCACGTGCTTTCCATTTATCCGATGCTTTATGTATAATTTATTAGACTGCATTTATTTATTTTTTTTTTTTTAAGTATTTTGCTTATGTAGGAAATGAATAGGATCTAATTAATTTTGTTTATTTCAAATATTCATTACATAATATAGTTTATTTATTATTATTATTATTATTTTTCTTCTTTTTAGTATTTTGCTTATGTAGGAAATGTATAGGATCTAATTAATTTTGCTTATTTCAAATATTCAGTACATAATACTGTTTGTTTATTTATTTATTTTATTTTTTTGACATCTTATATATACAAATATTGGTTGTGCTGTGATTATAAAGATTTTGTACAGCAGTACTTCTTCATCTCCTTGTTCTTTATTTGATGGCTACTATGGGATCTCAAGAAGCCTCCTCAAGAGTTTTTGTCATATTTTCTTGAGTTTTCGAGGCAAAGACACTTGGACAACCTTTTCCGATCACTTACATATAGGTCTACTAAATGCAGGAATACACACATTTAGAGATCATGATGAACTTGGAAGAGGAGATCATATCGCCTTAGAACTGATAAAGGCAATCGATGAATCAAGGATTTTAATAATTGTCTTCTCAAAAGACTATGCATTTTCAACATGGTGCCTTAATGAACTTCTAAGGATGCTTGAGCACAGGAGGAGTGTTGGTCATATGATTGTACCCGTGTTCTACCATGTGGATCCATCTGATCTAAGGTGGCTAAAGGGAAGTTTTGGAGATGCATTTGCAGAACACGAAGAGAGATTGAAATCGAAGTCGAAGTCTAATGAAAAAAAAGAGGAGGGAATAATCAGGATTAGAAGCTAGAGGAAAGCTTTGGAAGAAGTTGCAGGTTTGGCAGCGCATGTGTTAGGAAAAGATGAGTAAGCTCCTGCCTCCTTTCTTTGACGTCATTTGGTTCAAGTACTCAATTCCTTAGCTGCATGTCTTTAGATACTTTTATTAATGTCCCTCCATTTTATTTATAAATTATACTACTTAAAACATGATACAAGTTTTAATTGTCCCAAAACTTTACTAACGATTAGAAATTATATTTAGTCATTTTAGAATTTTTTTTATTCACAAATTGAAGTTCAAAAGTCAAATTATAAATTTCCACATGAAACTTTTTAGGTTCCTTTCTTCTAAGATCGTTTTCTCTTAATTTTCGAGCCTTTACAACTAGAATTTTTCTGTAATCCTAATTATTTATATTAACCTATTTATTGAATGAAAATACAATAACACCATTCATACCACCATTAAAAGGACGTCCAAGGTCAGAGAAGCAGCCTGGCCTAATAAACTAATAGGATGGGGGTGGACCTGGGCTTAGCTTTCAATATTAGGCCAGGCCCAATTAGTAACCCAACTCAACCAATGCCGGTTTTGGGTCTATTATAACTCCTTAGCCCATGAATTAAAAGACGAGTGAGATGGAGAGAGATTGAAATCCCATCCTCCAAATGACTCATGCTCTTTTGGAGGTTGCCAAACGGTCCATTTACATGGCCGAAAGCTTTTCTTTTCTTCTTTTTTTAATTTATTATTAATAAATTAAATTTAAATTCAACATCAAGAGATGTGATTGGCTTGTAAAAGCTAAAAATCAAATTGCCTTCTCTAACCTAAAGTCTTATTATTCTACTCATTAAGTCTCAAAGATGATGTGGGGTTGAGAACATTTGATGGCGTGCTTTTATAACCTATTATTAGGACACCATATGTCCTCAGAACCTGTTTCTTTACAGTAAATAAAACTAATGTCGTTAAAACTTTCAATGATTTTTTAAAATGAACATTGTTGGAGTCATTTTTATAAATATTAGTTTAATTACACATAATAACAGTAAGTAGTTAGATACTAACGTAATTTATAAGTGATTAGTATCTATAATTTAATAGTATATATGAACATATTCAATGCTAACTTATTAATAGTATAAAGTATTATTATTCTTATATATTTGTGTTCTATAATTTAATAATAGTATAAATTATACTATTATTTAGATAATAACGTAATTTATAAGTGTTGCATTATTATTCATATATATTTATGTTCATATATAATTTAATAATTCAACATATTTAGTTATATAGGTAATCATGCAAGTAGTTAAATAATCCTATATATATATATATATTTATTTATTTGTCCTGCAGTACAAAAAGAGATTAGGCCCAATTCTAGCACAAATTGAGGTTGATTGCACGCTTGAGACTGGCCAATTTAAAGCCCAATAGCCTAATTTTCCTTCCGCAACTTCCTGCACCTGGTTGGCAAATTTTTTCTAAGCCGGTCTATTGAATAATCAAAAAGTTAACAGCGTTTTTATTTTTTATTTTTTCTCCAAAAACGTTAACAGCTTGGCTTGGGTGAAAAAGAGGGTAATCCCAAATATTTTTTTAAAAGACTAATTGTGTGACTTAAGCCGAAGACAAATTATGATTTAAGCCAAGGGTTGTGTTGTCTACTTACTCTTTGTGTGTGTGTGTGCGCGTGTGCGCGCGTGTGTGTTTTGTCAAGGTAAAATAAAAAATAAAAATAAAAACTAAAGAAAAAAAAAAATCATTAGAATAAAGTGCCTCAATAACTTCAACTTTGGCTGTTTTAAATGAATAAAAGCACTTTGAAATTATAAGGATAAAATTAAAGAAATAAAGAGTCCGAAAACAGATGAAGCTTTAAGGATGAACCACCCCTTATCATGAAATTACTTTCTCAAGTTGGATATGAGATTTGTGAACATTATCATTTTGCGACAAATGTTTTTTCTTCTTTTGGTGCTTTCTTAACAAATTAGTGATAGAAAATGATTCTTGTACCAAATAGTTACAATGAATTGTTAGACTTACTCTTTTAATTGATCAATTATGCAATAAATAAAAAAGTGGAACCCTCCACTTAATTGTATTTAGTATTAATAGCCAATTAAAAATAATTCGGTAAGACAATTCATTACAAGTGTTTGGTGTGAGTATCATTACTCATTAGTGATTGTGTAATTATATTAATTCAAAATTGTCATAAATATTCAACATTTCCATGAATGTGTGTATATATATATATATATATATATATATATATATATATATATATATATTTTGTAATGACAACATCGAAAGCATGAAATTGATGTTGTGTTGGCATTTTCATTCAACTTTTTAATTTGTTTCAACTTAATTACAACATGTTTGCTTTTTTCTCTTTCAATTTTCATCACAATTTGTAGGTCTGAGGCAAATTTTATTCAGGCAATCATTAAAGATATTGGAAACAAATTGAATCACACCGTCCTAAGTGTTTGTCAATACCCAATTGGATTGGATTCTCACATAGAAGACATTAATTTGTGGTTACAAGATGGATCAAATAAAGTTGGCATAATGGCAATTTATGGGATGGGTGGCATTGGCAAGACAACCATTGCCAAAACTTTGTATAACCTAAATTTCGACAAATTTGAAGGTAACAGTTTTCTTGCAGACATAAGTAAAACATCAAAAGAGCCGGATGGTTTGGTCCGTTTACAGAGGCAACTTCTTTCAAAAATTTTGAAGGGAAGAAAGGTAAAAATTAGCAATGTTCATGAAGGAAACATAATGATCAAAGAAGCACTTTCCTCAAAAAGAGTTTTACTTGTTCTCGATGACGTGGATCAACCAGACCAATTAAAAGCAATGCTCCTAATGCAAGATTGGATTAAGCAAGGAAGCAAAATTATCATAACATGTAGAGACGAGCAATTATTGAAGGTATATAAATTGTATGAGATTCACAAAGTTGAGGAATTAGATTATTATGAATCACTACAGCTCTTCAGTTGGCATGCCTTTGGAAAAGACCATCCCATTGAAGCTTACATGGCGCACTCAAAAAGGGTTATAGAGTATTGTGAAGGGCTTCCTCTAGCTCTTGAGGTTTTAGGTTTCTTTTCTATCCGGAAGAAATGTAGATGTGTGGGTAAGTGCAATAAAGAAATTGGAAGCAGTTCCTAAGAGTCAAATCATAGAAAAGCTCAAAATTAGTTTTGATTGAAGACGACTGCGACCGAAAAATATTCCTCGACATTGCTTGTTTTTTTGTGGGAAAGAATAAAGATTTTGTAATTACAGTACTCAAAGCTTGTGAATTCTACCCAATAGTTGGAATTGACAACCTCATTAAAAGATGTCTCTTAACTGTTGATTGGTCCAACAAGCTAAGAATGCATAGGCTTCTACAAGAAATGGGAAGAGAAATAATACGTCAGAAATCACCAACGTATCCGGGAAGTGCAGCAAGCTGTGGCATCATAAAGATGCCTTGAATGTATTGAGAAAAAAAAAATGTAAGAACTATGATTTGCAAGTTTATTTTTCTTGTTTTTGTTGCATGGTGTGCTTACTTTGTGAGTCCTCTTTACCAGGGAACAGAAGTCATTGAAGGTCTCACCCTCAACTTGCATCGAAGCATTTCGTCGGAGCAGAGTGGCCAAGGCTTCTCTTCGTCGAAGCGGGGTCGGCTACACATTTTCTCTTGGATCCCTGTAACTTCTGCCTGGACAGAGTCATCTTCCACATCAAATGAAGTAGACTTACAAACTGATGCATTTTCAAGCATGCACAATCTTAGACTGCTCCAGCTCAATAATGTAAGTCTCGCTAGAAATTACAAACAATTTCCTAAGGAGATACCCAGTGAGTTTTCTTTGGAGAGCTTAGTTATTCTTGAGATGAAATATAGCAGCTTAAAACAAGTTTGGAAGGGGAAAAAGGTATAATATTAAGTTCTCTTTTAATCTTTCCTTTTTCTTTTTCTTTTTTCTTTTTTCTTTTTTTTCTTGTCTTTCTTTGGTAATTCATATAAATATTCGTATAAACTAGCCAATTTCTTACTTTTTATGACAGTCGCTCGTATCATTGAAAATCCTCAATCTTAGCCATTCCCATGACCTTACAAAGACTCCTGACTTCTCAAATGTTCCTAATCTTGAGAGCTTGATTCTTAAAGATTGCATAAATTTGATGGAGGTTCATGAATCCATTGGGGAATTGAAGAGACTTGTTCTGTTAAATCTAAAAGACTGCAAGAATCTTAGAAATCTTCCCACAAAAATTGGTCAGCTAAAATTGCTTGAGAAATTCATTCTCTCTGGTTGCTCAAAGCTTGTCGAGTTGCCCGAAGAGATGTGCGAGATGGAATCTTTAAAGGATTTTAATGCAGATGCTACTGCAATAATTCAACTACCCTCTACCAGCAATGACATAATCTCTTGGGTTTTTAGACTAATAAAACCTCCGGAATCGATCAGTTCTTCATTGGATTGCTCGCCACGCACATTAGTGAGGTTGAGTCTTGCAAACTGCAATCTGTCAGATGGTGCCATTCCAAGGGATCTTGGTAGGCTATCCCTGTTGCAGCACTTGAATCTAAGGCGAAATCCGATCTGTAGCCTTCCAGAGAGCATCAAGTGTCTCACCATGCTCCGGATTCTTAATTTAGGGGAATGCACAAAACTCCAATTGCTTCCAGAGCTACCAATGAGTTTACAAAGCTTGAATTTAGAGCAATGCATGTCACTTGAAATAATAACAAATCCTCCCAATTGGTTGAGTAAACGGGAGTCAGTGGATCTGAAATGGTTTGCGGCTGATTGTGAGAAAGTAGTTGAGGTAAAGAAATTGTTCAGGTTGGAACCTATTCAAAACATTGATGCAGAAATGATCAAGAATTTGGAGTTGATTGAGTTGGAATCCATGGAAGAGGTTGAGGTGAAATTGTACAATTACATAACAATGAATGAGTTGATTGGTCCTATCCAGGTGCGCTCTCTCTCTCTCTCTCTCTCTCTCTCTCTCTCTCTCATGTTGTATGAAGTTATGATTATCATGGAACAGGGACTGTATGAATTCGGTATATTCAGCATTTATCTTCCTGGAAATGAGGTTCCAGCCTGGTACAGCAATAAGACTACAACAGCCAATAAGATATGTTTCAGTGTTCCTTCACTTCCTAATAATCTCAAGATCCGAGGCTTGAATGTATGCGTTGTTTATAATTTCCATGGTTCTAGAGATTTCCACAGCTTTTGGTATGAATTTATAATTCGAACCTTCAATAAGACCAAAGATGTGAAGTGGATCTATTACCCAAACGTAACAGGGTTTCCAGATGAGGGGGAAAATATGATAGGGGTAAGCCATTGGAAGCTTGGGAATCAGATTGAAGCTGGTGATGAAGTGACTGTGGATGTGGAAATGTGGTACGAATATGAAGTAAAGGAGTTAGGAGTCCACATTGTGTATGAACAAGAAGAAGGGGATGTTGCAGATTTACCATCACATGTGGTTACCACAAGAGAACAATAATCATTATTTATTAATAATATTTCATATTACTCTGCAATATGTGTTCATCAGTTTTGCACTTTTATACGTATATGGAAGCTAATATGCAATATGTGTTCATCAGTTTTGCACTCTTATACGTATATGGAAGTTGATATGCTCCTCAATTTCATGCAGAAACCTCACTTCAGGCAACACAACAATATCAGTGAAATGATCAATTCATTGCAGGTGAAGTTTAACTTTTGGAAGACCCATTGCTCAATATCACAAGTTCATTATATATATAGATCTTTCTACAATTTTTTTATATAGAGTTTTTTTCTAAAGATTTAGTTGCTTAATAATATTGCATTATGGCTTTAAATAATAATTGATGCTTATAAAAAGTCTTCTGCAACCCGATTTTAGTACAAATTTTTTTTAACTAATCTATAAAAACCAATTTAATGTATTTTTTCCCTTTTTATTCAATTTTATTTTTGTCTAATTTTGTAAATGAAAGTTTGATTTTATACCTAATTTAGCAAGAGTATATCTAATTTACCATCAATAGAAGATCTTTTTAATGATTTAGAGCTTAAATAAAAAAATAATAAATAAATAAATAAATCTCAAAAATAGGGTTCTAAAGGAAAATTTTTAAGACTTATTTATCTTTCAATTAAAAAAGTAAAACTTGATGGTAATTTTTCCTATCTTTAACCTATACCACTTCTTTCCTTCTTTTACCTCTCTAAAATGTAGTAGTACTCAAACTTTGGGCGGTTGATTTGTTGTTAAATTTGTTGAATAAGATTTTGTAAAACCTATGTTTTTGTCAAAAGTGTAAAGAGCTTCAAATTGGTGGTAGTTTTAAGCAAAAAAAATGCTTGAATCGATCGAGGTTAGCACTATGCAGTGAAATCGCCCTAAATCGCGACAAAGAACAACGAAGGAGGAGAGAGAACGTAAGGGACGCAAATGACCTAAAATGTAACATAGCCTATATACATGTTGTACAATGTTATAAGTTTGGCCCAAATGTTTCCTCCGATGCAGTGCATGGACTGGGCAAGCGGTGCTGAATCATCTTAAAACACCATTTTGGTGTTTTAAGTTTTGGGCCTTTTTTCTAAAATGTTTTACAACTTTTCAAAACAAAACAAAACAAAACCCAACAAACATGTTTTGGACCACTTTTGGGCTACTGTAACGGATCTGCAACAAAAACACCAAAAACATTACAGATGCGAAACAAGGCCGAAGAAAAGAAGAGAATATTGTGAATCACTTATTATGTTTGATTGATTAATAAAGAATAAGAATGAGAATATTGTGAATCACTTATTTTCTTTCAACTTTTTAATTTATTTCAACTTAATTACCGAAATTGCAGCAGTCCTTACAGGGAGGCAGACCCATGAGGACAGGTGTAATATTGACCTGCAATAATCTTGGTGGCGATGAGATAGTCCATTCAAGTGAAATTCAGATGTGTGGGAGGCAAGTAGTTGGTCACAATAGAGATGCGAGGAAAAGTCAAGGACGTCCTATTCTCCAAAAGGGAGAGAAGATGACTTTTCATTACCAGCCGGTGGTTCGTGAGCGGTTGGAGAAGATTGCTGAAGGAGATGTCAAACTTAGAGTTTCTGATGGTGCTTTTAGTAAGCATTTGGAGTTTGACAAAAATACTGGGGGTATGCTTGTGGCTGCATAAGGCATACATAGGTTGAAGAATAAGAGCCATAGGGTTAAGTTTGAGGATGAGTCAAACTTAACTAAAATTCTTTATTGATTATTTTGTTGGAGATGTTAATCACGTTATTACTCACATTGCGATGAAGTAAGACTCGTTATGGTATTGTCTGAGAATTTTGTGTCAAGGTGGAGATTGTTAGAATTTGGCACAAATTTTGGCAAGTCAAGTCAAGATTTGTGACTTGAGGAAAACATGTATTTTGAGTTTAAATTGAACTCTACAAATTGATGTCATTGCATATGTATTGACTCTACAAATTGATGTCATTGCATATGTATTGGAGCCAATCTTTGCCTATAAATAGGCAATGCCTTCACCTCTAATCATCATCCAAAATCATCCGAGAGGCATCCAAGAAAGGGTGAATTTGGATCAGGGGAGTATATTGGTTTTGTGTGTGTGAGAAAATCCTTTTGTGTGTGCAATCTTCAAGTGAAACTTGAAGCTTGTTTTTAGGTGGGTTTTCCTCTTTGTGTAAACCATATACTATTTGGGGTATTTCTTGAGAGTGTTTGTGTAAGTCTTCTTTGTGGTAAGTGAGAGGTGTGAGAAGAGAGATTATTGTGGGGAAGAACCAAAAAGTTCTTCAATTTGTAATCTTCTTCTTTATAGTGATACGAATCGTCATCGGCTGTGGACGTAGCCCTATTGGGAAAGTGAACCACGTATAAATCCTGTCTTGTGGCGTGTTATTTTTACTATCATTTTAATTCTAGTTGTTACTTGGATATCCCATCTTTGTGGGTATATCTGTTCGGGAACGCTTCCGCACAACAGAAGACACCCGGAATACCTTTACTGATCACCTTTATACAGCTTTGATACATGCCGGAATACATACATTTAGAGATGATAATGGACTTGAGTCTCCTCTAAACTGATAAAGGAAATTGAAGAGTCGAGGAGTTCAATAATTGTCTACTCAAAAAACTATGCATCTTCAAGATGGTGCCTTGATGAACTTCTGAAAATCCTAGATCGCAAGAAGAGCGTTGGTCATATTATTCTACCCATTTTCAACCATGTGGATCCATCCCATGTTAGGAAGCAGACGGGAAGTTTTGCAGAAGCATTTGCAGAACACGAGGAGAGATTTAAGAAAGAGACGGAAGGAACAAAAGAGGAAGGGATGGACAAGATAAAGAGGTGGAAGGCAGCTATGAGAGAAGTTGCAGATTTGGCAGGAATGGTTTTAAATCACGGGTGATCTCCTTGAAGTTCTTTGTTTAAAACTGTTTGGTTCAACAGTTAATAGATTTGAATATTATTTTATTTACTGGCATCTTTAGATGCTTATATTACCATCTCTTTCTTAAATAGAAATTCTTTCTTTCGATTTATCTACAGTGTGATATTAACTATACAGGCATTCTATCAAGACATGGTCAAAACTAAACACCAATTGACTTCTTTTTTTCTTTTTTCTTTTTTTATTGCACTTTCATTTAACTACTTATTCATTTCAACTTATGACATGTTTGCTTTATTTTCAATTTTAGTAGTAATTTGTAGGTACTGTTAGCGATTAATTTTGTGTGGCATATGCATAGTCATTCATGATTTAATATTAGATTATCATATGAAGAGAGTATTATAAAATTTAATTAGAAGATGATCAAATATGAGATTTATAAACTAAAAATATGATATCAGTAAAACTAAAGATTGTCACTGTTTATATGTATAATTAGAATTAACTATTATTTTTCATCAATAGGAATTAACAGACCAAAGGAATACTCCATGGTGTGGACAAACGAAAATTAAGATTACTGTATCTTCCACGACGTTCAGTTGTATGCAAAAAATAAAACGCAATCTCTTAACTATTTCTACATGAAGAAAATTAAGGATTTATGATGTCAAGACCAATAGTTAGTTTATTTTCATAACATTAAGTTAAGGTCCGAGTTTGTACTTTCTTGGAAAATGAACACCACATTTGGCCCCCATAAGTTTTTTCGTGCAAAGTTTATATGCCATGGAGCAAGGTAAGATCTTGACCACGTCTTAATTTTCTAATCCATATTATTTTATGTATCAAAATTCAATCTTCATTGTTTTTTCAGTAAAGTAGTTTGTAAATTATCTTAACAGGTACGAGTCAAGATTTAGTCAGCAGATCATTAAAGAGATCGAGAACAAATTAAAGCCCATGGTCTTGAGTGTTCGTCCACATCCAGTTGGAATAGATTCTCATGTTAAAGACATTAATTTGTGGTTACGAGATGGGTCAGACAAAGTTGGCATAGTGACAATATGTGGGATGGGTGGTATAGGCAAGACAACCATTGCCAAAACTCTATATAACCTTAATTTTAGCAGATTGAAGGCAGCTGCTTTCTGGCAAATATCAGAGAAATATCAGAACAACCCAATGGATTGGTTTGTTTGCAGAAACAACTTCTTTCAGATATTCTGAAGGGGAAAAATGGAAAAAATTAGGTGTGTTAATGAAGGACTTATTAGGATAAGAGATGCAATTTGTTGTAAACGAGTTCTGCTTGTGCTTGATGATGTAGATCAATTAGACCAATTAAATGCAGTACTCGTAATACGAGATTGGTTTTATCCTGGTAGTAAAATCATCATAACAACTAGACATGAGAGATTATTAAAGGCTCATGAAATGTACAAGATGCACAAGGTTGAGGAATTAAATAAGGACGAATCGTTTCAGCTCTTTAGTTGGTATGCCTTTGGACAAGACCGCCCCACTGAAGGTTACGTGGAGTACACAAAAGAGGTTGTAAAGTATTGTGGAGGACTTCCTTTAGGTCTTCAAATTTTGGGTTCTTCTTTATCTGGGAGAAGTGTAGAGGTGTGGGAAAGTGCATTAAAGAAACTGGAAGCAATTCCAGACAGTCAGATCCTAAAAAAGCTCAAAATAAGCTTCGATTCTTTACAAGATGACCATGACAAAAATTTATTCCTCGACATTTCTTGTTTCTTTGTTAGAAAGGATAGAGATTTCATAATTACAATACTAGATGAATGTGGTTTTTGCACAAAGGTTGGGATTCAGAATCTCATCGATAGATGTCACTTAACAATCAATGATAATAACAAGTTGACAATGCATCAGTTGATTAAAGAGATGGGAAGAAAGATTATACGTCAAGAATCACCCAAGGGACCTGGGAAGCGCAGCCGAGTCTGGCATCATGAGGATGCCTTAAATGTATTACGAGAAAAAACAGTTAAAAATTTGCCTCCTTTGTCTATTTTCATGTATTTTTTGGTCTGTTACTTATCAACCTCTTTTATTAGGGCACGGAGACAATTGAAGGCCTCATCCTAAATTTGCATGTCCTTTCGTTGGCTTAGATAATTCAGAAAGACGTTGTTTTGAACATTTTCTTGACATATTAACATGGCCTTGTGGAATCAATTCATCACAGGCCGTCGACCAGGCTTCTTCTCTTGGCTCCCCACAAACTCTGCCTCGACAGAATCATCTTCCAGTTCAAATGAAGGACACTTAATAACTGATGCATTTTCAAGAATGCGCCAATTAAGAATACTCCAGCTCAATAATGCAATGCTCACTGAAGACTACAAAGAATTTCCCAGGAAGTTAAGATGGTTGTGTTGGCACAGGTTTCCTTTAAAATATATGACCAACGAGTTTATTCTAGAGAGGTTGGTTGTTCTTGATATACAAAATAGCAGTTTGAAACAAGTTTGGAGGGGAATGAAGGAATACTACTAAATTATTTATCTTTTTCCTTTTATGGAGGATTAATGTAAATATTCATATAAATTAATTTCATACTTTTTGACAACAGGTGCTCAGATCATTAAAAAACCTCAACCTTAGTTATTCCCGTGACCTTGCCAATACGCCCGATTTTTCAAAACTCCCAAATCTTGTGAGATTGATTCTTAAAGATTGCATAAATTTGATCGAGGTTCACGAATCCATTGGGGAATTAGGGAGACTTGTTGTGTTAAATCTAAAAGACTGCAAAAATCTTAGGAATCTTCCCATAAAAATTGGTCAGCTAAAGTCTCTTGAGAAATTCATCCTCTCTGGTTGCTCAAAGCTTGACAAGTTGCCGAAATAATTTTGCGAGATTGGAATCTTTAAAGGTTCTTCACACAGACGGTGCTGCAATAAATCAACTACCCTCTACCAGCAATGACATAAAATCATGGCACTCACACTGGTTCTCTTCGGTTTCTGGACTAATAAAATCTCCGGAATCGATCAGTTTTTCATTGGATTTCTTGCCACACTCATTAGTGAGCTTGAATCTTGCAAACTGCAATCTGTCAGATGATGCCATTCCAGAGGTTATTGGTAGGCTATCCTTGTTGCAGAACTTGAATCTAGACGGAAATCAGATCTGTAGCCTTCCAGATAGCATCAAATGTCTCACCGTGCTCAAGTCACTTAATGTAAAGAGTTGCACGAGACTTCAATTGCTTCCAGAGCTGCCAATGAGTTTACAATTTTTGAGTACAGACAATTGCAAGTCACTGGAAATAATAACAAATCTACATTCGAACATTGATGCAGAAATGATCAAAGAGTTGTGCTTGGTTGAGTTGGAATCCATGGGAAAGGGTGGGGTGAAATTGTTCAATAACGTGACACTTACGGACATGATTGGTCCCATCCAGGTGCTCTCTCTTTCCCCCTCTCTCTCTATCTCTATCTCCTGTTGTAATTGTCGTTATGATTTCTATTGATCAGGGACTGAATGAATACGGTATATTCAGCATTTTTCATCCTGGAAATGAGGTTCCAGTCTAGTTCAGCAATAAGAGTACAATGTTCTCCATATGTTTCAGTGTTCCTTCACTTCCTAATCTCAAGTTTCGAGGCTTGAATGTATGGGTTGTTTATGCATATGCCAATACACCTTACATGGGTAGGACAGCAGCACAGTATTGGAATAAATGCCTTGTGAATACCTCCAAAACAGACGAGTATTGGGATTTATGCATTATGAAAACCTTCAATAAGACCAAGGATGTGAAGTGGATCTATTGCCCGACGTTTACAGGGATTCCAGGTTTTGGGGAAAGTATGATGTTGTCAAGCCATTGGAGGATTGAGAATGAGTTGGAAGTTGGTGATGAAGTGGTTGAAGTGGTTGTTTCGGTGGAGTTGTGGAATAGATTTCAACTAAAGGAGTTAGGAGTCCACATTGTGTATGAAGAAGAAGAAGAGGAGAAAGATGATGTTATTGATATTGATGGTGCAGATTTATAAGTATATCAGGCAAGGAGAGGTTCATACTTCCTCTGCCATGACTATTTTATCCACCAACAGTGCTCAATTGATGATGGCTGGAATACTAAGGGTTGGTATGACATCCTATTTGGGGACTCTCAAGGCCACGGAACCCCAATGATGAGTAAATTTTTACTTAAGTGCAGTCTCGAAGATCTATACTTAAAAAGATTTATGCAGAGGAGGATGTCCTCATCATAAGAGCTGTAGGATGGGAGATCTCTCTCTCTTGACTCTGAATCGGATCAATTGTTTTTTCGACACTGTAAAAACTTTTGATTGGTTTGTGAGGCAACAGTAGAGATGGTGGGCAGAGAGAGACCAAACAAACAAGTTATCATTTTTGTGGTTTCTATACCATGTTTGCCTGAAGTTCCATGCATCACATACAATATTAAAATGACTATTAACATCGGTATGAAAAATCTTTAAACCCACTATATTTTAGTATACTTGGTTTCTGATCTGAGCCTGATTAGTTGTGGAAAAAGTATCTTGAGTTGAGTTGTTGCGTGTACCTATATAAAGCAATCGGTTGCCCAAGAAGTGGAAGATACTGCTTTGGCATGCTTGCCTATTCGCACAAACATAAGAAAACCATCATCTCATCATCATCATCATCTGGCATATGAAAATCAAGAACTGAAAATGCTGAAGAATATGGGAATAGAAGTAAGGGCGTATCCATAAGCAGACACTTACATATACATGACATACAAAAAATTGTATGCATAAGGAAACTGACAAAGATACATGCAAATAAATAAATAAAATTACATGCCAACGCAAAGAAATAGAAATTGATTTTAGCAAATTTTATTTTAAAGCAGCATGTCACCACAACAAAATTCCTTGTATACTTTGCTATGTAGGATCAGGAAAAGAAATGAAAGAACATTCAACCAATAGCAGAATGCTAAGGAGTGACAAACATGGTGATCAAGAATCGATAGGTTGGCTGCTTTGAGTTGACCTGATAAGTTAGATATCCTAAGTACTCACCGTGCTCAAAAACTTGTCATTATTAAATAATGGAGACACAACAAGAAAAATACAGCTCGTGAGGACCTCATATGCCTTATTTAACAAAATCCAGATATTTGTCATTAAAATTGAAATTAGAGAGCAAAATTTGGTAACTATCTTGTGGTTTTTGGGTTTGGTTCAACTAACACAAATTTGGCTCAAAAGTCCCTTCTCAATCTCCGAGTCATGGTTTGCATATCAAACTTCAAATTTCTTTTACTAGGCCAAGAAGATAAGTAATGCAATACTCCACTTTGTAGCACATTTACTAGAAAGTTCAGTTCCTTAGTGGCTGAAACTGCTTAATAATTCAAAATCTTCGAAATAGTACAATGTTTTTATTTTATTTTTTTAACTTTTGTGTAATATCTTCGAAATAGTACAATGTTTTTATTTTTTTTTTTAACTTTTGTGTAATATAAGGGACATACTCCGTATTATACTAGATATAAACTTCAGTATGGTGATACCATTTAAAAAACTGTAAGTGTGGGGAGAAAGAAAGTTAGTGGCATATACTACGAGCTTTTGAAGATAAGATGGTTATGTCTAAGAATTGAATAATGGAACATAGGAATTGTCGTGGAACCAATATCACGCTGTTTGGGTATTGAGCTCTGCTGCACTGAATAGCAATAAAAAATTTACATAGACTCAGGTATTAACAAATTTTCAATTTTTTTTGGCCAATGTGACACCCTTCTCTACTAAATACAGGTTCCAAACAAGTAAAAACATACAAATGCTATCAAAAACAATATGGACCCAAACCCATTCCCATTGAAAAACACAATCAACTGATTCAATTTCCACGAGACCCTAAAGGAACCATAAATGGGTGCATTACATAATCACAATTAATAACAGCATAATATATATATCTAGAGAGAGAGGAGAGAGAGACTTACCCCCATCCGTTTGCCCTTTCCTCCAGCCAAAAGAATGACGGAGATGCTTTTCTCTTTCACAATTTCATCGGTCTGCAGAATAACTCGAAAATCAATACTTTCATTCAGCCAACAAATGACAATCATCTCCAGATAAACAATCACCTACACATATATACATGTATAATAAAAAATAAAATAAAATAAACCCAAATAACCAAATCTAACTGACTCTGCATATAAATACACATACACAGATTTGCATACATATTTACATATATATGTGATTATCACTCACCTCTTTGAGCTCCCCAACTTCCGCAGAACAACTGATTCTTGATGTACTAGCAATTCTTGCCTCTCACAAAATCGATTCTATCCCTACGCTTGCCCACAACTCCAAAGTTCTTCAAGTGATTCGAATTCGAGAAATGCAGAATTGGGGTGAAGGAATTGGACTGAATTCGAAGATTAGTTCCAAACAACACTGGGAAATGTGAAGAAGAAGAAGATAGTGAGAGGCTGACTTGCAGAGTCAACATCTCTCTAGACTCTTGCTTTGCCTATCTGGGTATGAGCTGTATAAGAGGCCGAACCAATCAAAAAGATGTGTGTATATATATATATATATATGCTTTAATAAAATGTGTTGATTGATAAAAAAATGCTTTGATAAAATGTGTTGATTGATAAAAAAATTCTTATACGTCTGCTATTGGATTTGGAGTAGCCACGAATATTATAAACACAGGAAAGACTAAACGTGCATCGCGAGTTTGGTCCAGTACGTATTAAAGAAGACAAATTTACAAGTATGAGTGGGGCCCACTGAGCAATATAAAGCGCAACTCTAACTTCCATGGAAAATTCAATAACTTACGAGGTTTAGTTACAATTAGGCACGGAACTGGTATGTACAAAGCCCCTCAATTTATTGAAATATTCTGCTTCACGTTCTTACTCTTACTGATTTTTTTTATTTAAAAGGTAATAATCTCTTTTTACTATCTACCGCTCAGCCACTTTCATAATTCTTTCTCACACTTTTATATACCCACTGAATTTTTAAAAATATCCACTATATATATTCTTGCATCCACTGATATTGTTAGATCCAAAAAAAGTAAATAAATTAGTTTTCTTGTTTCTTCACTCTTTACTATTCCAGCACAAATACGATTAAAAGATTAAAGAATCTAGATCAAACAAGCCACAAAAAATAAAATTCTTATTTATTAGTATTTTATTTTTTTAAAAAAAGTATCTTCAATTTTTTTTTTTTTTTTAATTCTTTAACAACGCCCCTCCTCAAAAAAATTCACGAGTCCGTTACTGGTTACAATCTTTTACAAAATTAATTTTTCTTTTGTCACACAACCTCACCACATTAAATCAACACATTCTCATTTTCAATACACTTTTTGAAATATTTTTATTAAAAATTATTGATTTTTCAAATCCAGATTATAAATTTTGTTCTTTCGTCATGATACAAGTTTTTTTTTTTTTTTAATCCTCTCGACTGTCATCTTGCCAAAGAAAGTTTTGAATGATATTGAAAATATATTAAGAAGATTTTCTTAACATACTCCTAATATGAGACATATAAGGAAAGGTGGCCCAAAAGTGGCATGGTGTAATGTATGTAAAAGATATGAGGGAGATTTGTGTACTAAGAATTTTTTTTTTTTTTTTTTTTTTTTTTTCTTTGAATAAGGTAGCTATTTTAAAATATTTATGAAACTAATTCAATTTAATAATCAATATTTAATACAAAAGACTGTAGCCTAGAAGTATCTACTTCCATAGTGTAAGGTGGATTCGGTCCGTAGGACATACGGGGTACATGTTACCTTCTGAAACCACTACTGTTGGGTCACACTACTCCCATGACATGTATGTTTTTAGGATGGATACGAACTTGTATTGCCCCATGTATTATTATTATTATTATTGAAATCGGAGCTCCGGAACTCTACCCCAAATAGTGGTTAAATATAGAGAACTTGTGAAGAGAGAGTAGTGGTAGCAATTTGTGTTCATGAGTCATAATTTTATACTATCGTTGATGTAAAGATATTCTATTAAAAAAAAAAAAAAAAGGTCAAATTCGATCCATTTAATAATCGTCTCAGGAACTTTCAACACTAACCCCACCTGTTTATTAAATGGGTTAACATGTAACCCATTTAATAACTTGTTTATCAAAACGAGAGATTTAATATTAATAAAATAGTAAATACTAAAAAAAATTTGTCACAATTAATCCAAATATTCAAAATAAAAAGAAAAATCATAAGGCGTAATCAAAGTTTATTTTGAAATGACTTAATTGTTCATCGTAATTGGGTTTAAACAAGTAACATATTACATAGGTCATATTCACGATTATGACATATTGAGTTAAACGGGTATAAACATGTTACACTGGTTAAACTCATCAATCCTAACCCGACACAGTTAAATAAACGGATTAATCGTGTCAATTTGTTTATGACCCGAACTTGTTTAAGGTCAATCCAAACTTGTTAAAGGTCAACTCGAACCTGTTTATCTCGTGTCATGTTCGAATCGTGTTGGCATGTCGTGTGAAAAAATAGAGAGGAGGTAAATACAAATAGATTAAGAATTAATGGCAAATACAAACAGTAGTAAGTAAAGTATTGAACAAACCATTATTCCAAAGTCTCTTACAAATTCCACACACCAACTAAATAAATCAACAATACCATATCAACTAAATTCTTTATTGAACACAAATGGAAACAGGAAAACCAGAAACATATCATCAAGCTTTGTTCCTCACACTCAGCATTCACCTGCACATGCAATAAGGCATTCACTGAACAATCCATTTCCAGAATGGTTAAATATAGTTTTGTGCTAAGATGTGAACGAAATTACCTAAAAAACACACCCAAAAAAAAAAAATATTGGGATAAGAAAAAGAACAGAAAAGAAAATAATTGACCCATGACATCTATGTCGATATGGAACTGACCCTCTTGAACCATGAAAAATTTCAATTGCCTATCCACAGTAATGTGAACCCTTCATAGAATCCTATATTGGCTAATGAAAAAAATACGTAAAAAAAGAAAAATATAATCCCTAATGTTTCTCCTTGTTGAAAATGGGAGCACAAGGAAAAAGGAAGATGCGTTCAACAACTTATTTTGTAGGGTAAAATAAAAGAACATAAAAAGAACATTTAAAGTCAGCTCGTTAGCCATGATATTGTGTAAAAAAATTCGTTGTTTCTTCATTGCCAAATCATGAAAAGGTAATGAGCTTAACTTTAGGTTTTCTATTATTTCTTTAACAAAACTAGTAAATGTAAATTAAACCGAAACAACAAGAAACATTAAAAATATTTCCTAAACAGCGGTCGCCCTGTCTGGTATAGCATCAAAACATAATAATGAAAATTAATGTTTTTCAAAACTTTTTAAAGTTTTGAAAAACATTAATTTTCATGGCATCATCTCCTATCCTTCTCCAGCCATCATAAGCATGTTTTCTTAGTCAAAAGAATATAAAACCATTTGTGAATGTGTCCATGAGAGAAGGACTCACTCAAAATTTGTTGGATAAATCCAACAATTCAAGCAAAAGATGTTCTGCAAATTCACCTTCAAAGGACCAAAAAAAAAAAGGGAGACATTAGAGGGAGAGAGAGAGAGAGAGGGTACTATCCAAGTTTTAGTGGGAGAATCATGGGCAATGTACTGATACAACAATTTTATAAGCAAAAGATGTTCCACAAATTCAACTCAAAGGAAGAAAAATAGTAAACAGAGAAAGAAGGGTTACCTTAACCATCCTCAGCAGAGGGATGTGGATGAATAAATGGAGCTCTGCTTTATAGAATGTTGCACGCATTCGCTAAGGCCTTCCCCAAGGCATGCGCCAAGATGATGTTCATGAGATCATTCGGCAAACGGTCATCTATTGGGTAGAAGAAAGGGCTGAATTTTAATTTGACGTTGTCATCTTCCCATTTCAATGCTTCCCACCACTGCTGGGGTCCATAAATTTTCCTCAGATTAGGTGCACTGTCTACGCCAAAAGGAAAAAATTCCAGTTTTGGGCCAACGAAAAAAGAAACCTCCTGTAATGAGGGCCAACAGAAGGAGACATTCCCCTTGGAGAAGTGAACAAATTCCTGTAGAAAACAAAGTAGGCTTCCTGCTGCTGGACTCCACATCGTCAACTGAAATCATCTCTACGAAATTATCACACCCGAGAATTCTCAATAACTCCAAATTAAGGAATTGTGGAATTGACTGCCATGTGAAAAGTGTCCTCAAGCCATTGCAAAAACATAGTTCCAAATGTCGAAGATTAGTGAAACTGCTGCTGCTGCAGGTTCCTGATTGCATTGCTAATCTCCTGCAGATGCTCCCTAAATTTTTGAGATGTTGCAATACAAGGCATTCTAAATTTGCAAAGGCATTCGCTCGTAATCCAGCTTCATCTACAATGTTTTCAATTGCATCACATTTACAAACCCTGCAATATTTTAACCCATTCGTGTTTTCTACGCCCAAATCTGAAAGTTTTCTAAGTTCATTGTGACCAACTAGTGCAAAAAACTCTGAGCGTAAAAGCACGTCCATTACTGCAGAGGGGATGATGTTGCCGCCATCGCTTCCACCTTCGTAACCCAAACAACTCTTATATGGTTTGCATTGATCTGTAAATCTTCCACATAGTGGAATTGTATTTGGGAATTCATGTCGAACATAGAAAACGAATTTCGTCAACTTTCCATGTCTCCATTGTTTGCTGTTTAAAAGAAAGTGTTTGAGATCACTTGCATTTCCAAATCTGAATCTAAGAGAAGAAAGCCGTGTCAAGCTACCAAGCTCTTTTTGTAAGACTTCCCAACTTTTCTTTGTTTCATCTTTGATATCATCTCCAAAAATATCCAATTTTTCTAAGAGACGAAGTTTGGACAATATTCCATTTAGATTGATCACATCGTCACTGAGACTAATCACTTCACTAGAAAATTTGAAACACCTAAGGCCAGTCAACTCCCAAACAGCACTAGGTATGCATGCCATGTTATTTTCTGTGAGACAGAGCACCTCAA
Organism: Cornus florida; assembly: GCF_030987335.1. NCBI lineage: Eukaryota > Viridiplantae > Streptophyta > Magnoliopsida > Cornales > Cornaceae > Cornus > Cornus florida. The sequence continues at coordinate 11,484,712 of NW_026775573.1, read as the reverse complement.
GTATCTTAAGTGCACGTACTTCACGAGGCAATGCCTTCAACTTCCTGCATCTTTTTAGAAGCAGTGCTCTGAGGCTTACCAAATTTGAGATGGAGGATGGCAATGAGATGATGCCGGTATCTGATAGATCCAAAACTCGGAGGCTTGGCATGTGGTTGAAGAAAGATTCAGGTATTACTTGCAACTGAGAGCTAAGATAATCTTTTGATTGAAGCAGCAAAGTTAAGAGCTTGGGACAATTTGGCATCTCTGGTAAATTGTACAGTTGATTAAACATAAACGAGATCCTAATTGCGTCTTCCCAATCCTTATCATCTGGTATCTCATCTCTGCACAGTCCAGCTCTCACCATTTGTCTGCTTTCTTCTCCTCCCGGTGAAGTCATTTTTAGAACTAAATCTCGAACCACATCATGCATCTTTACATGCCTTTCATCCTCACACTTTTCCAACAGAGACGAATCACCAAGATCACGTATAGGACAAGTCCTTCAACACGGGCCTCTTCTAAAGTCCTTTTACTCGGAAGAAGTCCCTCCGCTCTCCAATAATTAATCAATTGAGATTTGCTAATCTCGTGGCCTTCCGGATACAAGTTACAATACAAAAAACAGTTCTTGATGTTGGAATCTTTTAATTGATCATAAAGGACCTTCAATGACCCAAACACACGGTCACTCACATTGTTGACAGTAGACATATCTGGTGACTTCAACTTCTTCAACAAGTTATGCCAGATATCAGCATCTTCAACCTTTTTTAGGGCACCACCTACTACATTTAGTGCAAGTGGTAAGCCACCACACTCTCTAACAATTCCTTCAGCAATAAGCTTGATAGTTGGAGACCTAACAATTTCTCCAACTTTTGATTCGAACATTTGCCATGATTCCTCATCAGACAAAGTCTCCACTTGGATTTCCACATCAGTCTCCATCTCCTGACAAACTTTTAATTCTCTAGTTGTCAGAATAACTTTGCAACCACTATCTTGGTTTATGCTTGGTGATAGGGAAAAATAACCCTAGCCTATCTTGACTTAACAAAAAAGGGAATTAAATATTGACCGGCCACCAGATTTCTCCAACTCTCAGACGATAATATCTCGTTATTAAGGATAACCATTCTATTAGATAAAAATGATGACAAATCGTATCTAGGATAGGATTTGTCATGGGGTAAGTTCAAATCTTATCAAGGATAGGATTTCCACGAGGTAAGCTCCATGGGCTAAGGACGACGAAATTCCCTTATCAAGAATAAGGGAAGTGGCTATAAATACAAAGACGACTCGGGAATAAGGTACACACAAGAAAAACTCCTACTAAGCAAATTACGATTAAAATTCTCTATCGAGAATCCTTGCTAACTTGATCGTCGGAGGGTCAACGGCCGGCACCACACCGGTGTTTGACTTTGCCATCCTTATTTTGCAGGAAACGGTGTCGTACTAGACCACGGCGAAATTCAACCTCAACAGTTGGCGCCGTCTGTGGGAACAGCGATTCCCTTGAATCGATTTATTACTCGTTGGGTATAGACGTTTGCGGTCCGGTATGGTTACTGAAGGAACACCGTCGCAGGGATCTGGTCAAAGGGAAGAGTCGGGTGAAAATCTAGACGTCCCAAATGACCAGACACAATTTGCAGCGTTGGAACTGCAGGTCCAAACTCTGAATCAAGGTATGGACCAGTTGATCCAACAAAATGCAGCACTCCTGCAACACCTTGCTCCACCGGTTCAACAGGGCTTGCCACGCCAAGACCTCTCGAATCCAAACAGGGGTAATGGGAATCTGGAAGAGCAGGATACTCATCCTCCCCGACATGAGACCGAAGTTGAACAAAGCCAGGTGGGAAACCGACATAGAGAGGTGATCCACCCCTTTCTTCCACGGAGTTCCCGACCCCATGAAGACACGACTGTCATTGAAAAGACCGAGGAAATTTCCCACGTTGACCTAGAGATGCAGGATCTCAAGGCAAAGATGGAGGGTGTGATGTAGGCCATGAAGGGAAAAGGCATTGCAGCCATAGATGGTTTGGTGCAGAAAACCAATTTGCCATTCAGCCCCTCGGTTATGAAATGCCCTTTGCCAAGCAAATTTAGAATGCCCACAATTGAGAGTTTCGATGGAACTAAAGATCTCCTCAACCACTTGGAGACTTTTCAGGCGCTTATGCACCTACACGCGATGCCGGAAGAGATCATGTGCAGGGCTTTCCCAACGACTCTTAAAGGATCAGCACCGGTATGGTTCAACAAACTAAAGCCAGGAACCATCGAAACCTTTGAAGAATTGAGTAAGGGCTTTGTGGGCCATTTCATTGCTGGCCAGAGGCATAGAAGGCCGGCTACCCACCTCCTTACTGTGAAGCAACAGAAGGGAGAGTCACTGCGAGATTACATTAGTTGTTTTAACACGGAGATGTTACAGGTGGAGGAAGCGGATGACAAGGTGGCCCTAGCCGCCTTCATGGGAGGACTTTAAACCTCAAGATTTCTCTTCTCTTTATCAGAGGAACCTCCTACCAACATGGCCGAGTTATTGGTTTGAGCTAAAAGACATATGAATGCTGAAGATGCAATGATTGCGAGAAAGGGAAAAGAAGGGGAGGATAAGAAATCAGACAAGAAAAGGCCGGCCTTGACGATCGGAGATGAAAAGGAAACCAAGTATAAGAAACCCATGGTCAACCAGAATGAAAGGGCATCTCGCTATAAGAACACGGAGAGGTATACAAATTACACTCCTTTAAATATGCCGATAGATCAAGTTTTCCTACAGATCCAGGATGAACCATATCTGAAGTGGCCACCGAAGTTGAAGTCAGATCCGGCAAGGAGACTTCGTGATAAGTATTGCAGGTTCCATAAAGACCATGGGCACACTACAGAGGATTGCTTCGACCTTAAGGATCAAATTGAGACTCTGATCCGAAGGGGGCACATGCAAAAATTTATTGTGGGGAATGACAGAACCGACATTAACCCACTAAGAGCAGGCCGAGATAACCACCCTCCTGATCAACAACCAATAGGAGAGATCAGGGTCATAGCCGGGGGGTGTGCAGGAGGTGGAGAATCGAGCTCAGCCCGTAAGGCCTATGCAAGGAGAATGCGAAGCTCATCTGAGGTGTGCGAAGTGGGAGTACAGATTCAACATCAAAAGATGCCTCGTTTAGGTGATCCAGTTATTACATTCTCAGATGAAGACATGAAAGATGTGCAGCAACCTCATGAAGACCCTCTTGTCGTCACCATGATGATCGCTAACTATAATACTCGGCGAATCTTGGTAGATAATGGAAGTTCAGCTGATATCATTTTTCTTGATGCATTCAGCAAGATGAAGATTGGTAAGGAGAAACTCAGACCTACCAGATCACCATTGGTGGGATTCACGGGAGACAAAGTCTATCCTCTAGGAGCAGTCATCCTTCCTGTCACTGCAGGAACCAGCCCAAAACAAGTCACTGTCATGGTCGACTTCCTGGTGGTGGATTGTCCATCTGCTTACAATGTCATCCTAGGAAGAGCGACCTTAAATTCGATGAGGGCTATCACTTCGACTTATCACCTATTAATGCGCTTCCCTACCGAGCATGGCGTGGGCGAACTAAGAGGAGATCAATCCATTGCCAGAGAATGCTACGTTGCCTCTCTCAAAGAAAAGAGACAGCATGAGGCTTTGATTGTCGATGAAGTTGAAGAGAATGAGCAAGACCGGGCTAAGCCAATCGAGGACTTGGTGGAGATATGCTTGAATGACACTGACATAACAAAAAAGGTGAAGATAGGGTCTCTGCTCCCCTCAGATTTCACAAATATTCTTATACAGTTCCTCAGACAGAATCAAGATATATTCGCTTGGTCACATGAAGACATGCCCGGTATTAATCCAACTACGATTGAGCATCGATTAAACACAGATCCTACATTCAAACCTATCAGGCAAAAGCGAAGAACATTTGCCGTGGAAAGGAACATGGCTATATCAGAAGAGGTGAATAAGCTTATGAAAGCTGATTTCATCCAGGAGGTTTATTATCCCGACTGGTTGGCCAATGTTGTTTTGGTAAAAAAGGCCAATGGAAAATGGAGGTTGTGCGTAGACTTTACGGATTTAAATAAGGCGTGCCCCAAAGACAGTTTCCCTCTGCTAAGAATTGATATGTTGGTAGAAGGGACAGCTGGCCATGAGCTGCTCAGTTTTATGGATGCATACTCAGGGTATAACCAAATCTCAAAGCACACGCCAGACAGAGATAAAACCTCTTTCATCACGGACAGAGGTTTATATTGCTATAAGGTGATGCCTTTTGGGTTAAAAAATGCTGGTGCAACATATCAGCGGCTAGTAAACCTGATGTTTAAGGACCAAATCGGAAGGAATATGGAAGTGTATGTGGATGACATGCTGGTAAAAAGCTTGAAAGCTCAAGACCATCTGGTTAATCTACAGGAAACGTTCCAAGTCCTCAAGAAACACCAGATGAAGCTCAACCCAAGTAAATGTGCCTTCGGAGTCTCCTCTGGGAAATTCCTCGGTTACATGGTAAGTAGAAGAGGGATAGAAACTAACCCTGAGAAGGTCCAGGCGATTCTCAATATGCAGTCTCCAGCATCGACCAAGGAACTTCAAAGATTGACAGGAAGGATCGCAGCTCTGAACAGGTTGATTTCCAGGGCGACCGATAGGTGTTTGCCTTTTTTCCGTGTGCTCAGGAAAGTTTTTTCATAGACCCCTGAGTGCGAGCAAGCTTTTACAGAGCTAAAGGAGTATCTCACTTCACCACCATTATTGTTGCGGGCGATGCAAGGAGAACAGTTGTATTTGTACTTGGCAGTTTCTCCGTCGGCAGTAAGCTCAGCCTTGGTCCGCGAAGAGGATGGAAACCAGAAACCGGTATATTATATTAGTCGTGCATTCAGGGGGGCGGAAGAAAGGTACCCAAGGATAGAAAAGTTGGCATTTGCTCTAGTTATCTCCGCGAGGAAACTCAGGCCTTACTTCCAAGCTCATACAATAATAGTATTGACGGACCAACCACTTAGGCAGGTTCTCTGCAAACCTGATACTTCAGGGCGACTCATGAAGTGGTCGGTAGAACTTGGAGAGTTCGATATCCAATACAAACCCTGAACGGCCTTAAAAGCCCAGTTACTGGCAGATGTTATAGCGGAATTCACACCAGAAGATGGGCCCAAACATACTACAGATAAGCAGGAAGAAGCCGAATCTACTTGGACGTTATATGTGGATGGGTCTGTCAACGCCCGTGCAAGTGGGGCAGGGCTAGTAATTATCTCCCCAAATGGGGAATGCATCAAATATGCACTCAGGTTTGGTTTTAAAGCAACCAACAATGAGGCAGGGTATGAAGCCCTCCTAGCAGGCCTCAGGATGGCGAAAGCTTTGGAAGTTGAACGACTAGTAGCATATACTGACTCTCAACTAATAACTGGACAAGTCTAGGGGGAATATGAAGCCAAGGATGAGAAGATGAAGACCTATTTACATAAGATAGAGGATATCAAGGGTTTTTTTAAGAAGTTTTCTATTCATCGGATTCCCCGAGAAGAGAATGCGCAGGCAGACGCCCTGGCTCGACTGGCAACCACAGAGGAAGATAAAGCTATACCCGTGGGATATTTGGATGAGCCTAGCACGGTCTGGGATTGGCCACAGAAAATACACCAGGTGGCCCATGGCATGGAGTGGGCAGAACCCATTATCAGGTACATTGAGAACGAAGAGCTACCCCAGGACCGCATGGAAGCACGAAAGATTAGGATGCGTGTGGCAAAATATTCCCTCGTTGATGGGGTTCTCTACAAGAAGGGATTTTCTCTACCCTACTTGCGTTGTGTCTCCATTGATGAGGCAAATTACATTCTAAAGGACATACATGAAGGCCTTTGTGGAAATCATGCTGGGGGCAGATCACTAGCGCATAAAGCTATCCGACAAGGATACTTTTGGCCTACTATGAGGACAGATGCACTTGAGTTTGTGAAGAAATGTGACAAGTGTCAGAGATTCGCCAATGTCCCAAAACAACCAGCAGAAAAGTTAACCCCTCTTACAAGGCCGTGGCCTTTTGCCCAATGGGGGACAGACCTCATCGGCCCCTTACCCCAAGGGAGGGGACAAACTAAATACGTAATTGTGGCTATCGATTATTTCACCAAATGGGTAGAAGCTGAGCCATTAGCTCATATTGGAGCGAATGAAGTAAAAAAGTTTTTCTGGAAGACAATAATCTACAGGTTCGGAGCACCAAGGGTAATTGTGACCGATAATGGGAAGCAGTTTGAAAGTGAGCAGTTCCTCGATTTTTGTAATGAACTTGGGATCAAAGTTCATTTCTCCTCTCCTGCCCATCTCCAAGCCAATGGGCAAGTTGAAGTCACGAATAGGACAATATTGAAGATGATCAAGACGCGCCTAGAAAAGGCCAAGGGCTTGTGGCCTGAACAACTACCCGGAGTTTTATGGGCCTATCGCACTACCGTAAGAACCCCTACTGGGGAGACCCCTTTTGGGTTAGCTTTTGGAAGTGAAGCTGTGATCCCGGTAGAAACAAAGGTTGCTACCTTCAGAACCAAGTATTTTGAACCTCAACAGAACGGGGTGGAACTACGATTAAACCTAGACCTGGTAGAAGAGAAAAGGGAGCAGGCCCAGGTCAAGGTTACGGCTTACCAGCGGATGATATCCAAGTACTACAATGCCCGAGTCAAGCCAAGGAGGTTCGAGCCAGGAGACCTGGTGCTTCGCGAGGTTACCCCGGCTACTAAGGAAAAGGGGGAAGGAAAGTTAGCTCCCAATTGGGAGGGCCCTTATCGAGTAACCAAAAGCAACAGACCGGGGGCATACTGGTTAGAGTCACTTGGTGGGAGCCAGCTTCCCCACCCGTGGAATGCAGAACATTTGAGGAAATATTACCAGTAGGTACTCATGCCAAGCTGTGTTTTATTTTATTATCTCACTTTTAAAAGTGATAGAATGTTTTTAGCTACAATAAAGCAGACCAGTGTGTAACGGATGCTAATATTCAACTATCGATTATTATTTTCGATAGGTCTTTAATAAAATGGTTATTCGTATTTATTGCACGTGTTTCTACTGAATTTTATAAGTCATATAAGGACTAGTGACACATTAAGTCCCCTTCTTTATTAAAAGAAATAAGTGACTTTTCCTTACTAAAGGGACGAGCTGGGTGAAGCTAGTAAAAATATGTTCCTTCGAAAGAAGGACGGGCTGAGTGAAGCCTGTGAAAGTAAAATGAGTTCTGTATAAGGAAACAACAAGTATGAAACAATACCATGAAAGACAAAAGTAGAGCAACTATTCTCTGGATTCAGAGATATTCTGAAAAGTTTTAAAGGAACAACATACTGAGAAATCAAAAAACCTAATATATATATATATATATATATATATATATGACTAATACTATGGAATTCAATCCACCTCTTCGCTCTCACTTAGAACGTCATACCTAGAAAAGTCTATGTCTGGACGATCTTTGCCGATAAGAGCTTTGAACCGGTCAAAACCATCACAGCAAGCCTTGCCTATGAGCACCTTGAATTCATCAGAATTTTTAAAACTCTCCACGGCAGCTAGCTTCTCGAATTCCAGCTTATCAGAGTATTCTTTGGTACGTTTCACTTTCTCATCTTGAAAGTTTAATTTTGCATTAGTCAAGTCATCTTCTTTTATTTTAAGTGTAGAAGTAACATCTTCATATTTAGCCTTGAGGGAAGCCATCTCTAGGGAAAGCTTCTCGTATTCTTTGGCGATAACAACAGAGTATGTAGTGCCCTATAAATAAATAAATAGTGGCGAACAGTTAAAAATAAATAAATAAATAAACGGAAAAAAAAGAGATGCGCATAATAAGGGTAAAATCTCACCTGGCTGATTAGATGAAGAAATTTCTTTGAAAGCTCAGATGCTGGCAGACTCTGCAATCTGGCAGTGTCGTCTTTTACTACCATTTTATGTAACCTGTCATTCGCGACATTAGCGTCATCGAGAACCGATTCCCCGTGGGAAAAGGCTTGGTTGGTTGATACTGAACAAAAACTTTCGAAACTAGTAGGAACCCTACCAAATCCGCTGAAACCTAGAGGTACAAGAGTAAGACCTGATAACACTCCAGGGCTTGCGGATGTACCATGATTCCCTTCTCCTACCCTTCGTAATTTTTTGGAAGCAGGAGTAGAAGGGAGATTACTTGACCGGACTTGGGCTAGGAGTCTTTTACTGAGCTTCTTGCCTGCATAAAAAGTAATAAGGGAAATACTTAATGAGATATTAACTAAAATCAATAAGTTCACATATAAGTATGTTTGTTTTTCTTACATTTCTCTAAGTGGGTGGAGGTTTCCTTTGAGCTATAAGCTCGTACATACAAATCTAAAGCCTCGTCAGTTATGAGATCGCTAAAGGTCTTTACTGGGTAAGAAGAGGCATTACCAACATGCTCGGCTTCTGGAATGGAGAGGGTTGGTTTGTCCTTAAATTTTGGGAAAAAGAATAATAAGTTGCACTTTAAAAAAAAAAAAAAAAAAAAAAAAATTCATATTCATGAACAGTACCCGCGGTACTGTTTATGAACAGTACCCTCAGGTACTGTTCCCAAAAAAAAAAAAAAAAAAAAAAAATCCTATTCATGAATAATACCCGCGGTACTGTTCCCTCGGGTGCAAAAAAAAAAAAAAAAAAAAAAAAAAAAAAAAATCCTACTCATGAATAATACCCGAGGGTACTGTTCCCTCGGGTGCAAAAAAAAAAAAAAAATAAATAAATTTGGAAACTATATAAATCTTACCTGTTGGATCTGAATTATTCCAAATAGTTGGAAATTTCCCGTATGCACCGGAAATAAAGAAGAAACAACTCTTCCAACCTTTATTATTTTCAGGGGTTGCAGCAAGGAGGAATGTCTTCTTTGATCTACACTGGAAGTACCAAAAATTGTCTTTTTTCTTCTTAGGATAATAAAAATGCAAGAATTGATTTACTGTTAGACGGCTATTGCCACACTTTCCTCAAACAATCAAACAGCCTATAATAATTCTCCATGAATTAGGAGCAATTTGAGAAGGAGCTATCTTCAGATGAGAAAGAATTTCTTCTACAAATGGATGAATCGGAAAACGCAAGCCCGCAGCAAAAGTCGACTCGAAAAAACATACCTCACCCAAACGAATAGAAGAACATCTATCTTCTGGTTTGGGTTTGTGAAGACGAATAGATGAAGGAATGGAATATTTAACTCTACAACTCTGTAAATTCTCATCCTTCATTAAGGATTCTCCTTCACGAGGAGGTTGCTTGGAAAAAGCAGTCCTTGGTCTTGAGGAGTAATCAACACCAGATTCATTAGCATAGTCAGGATCGAGTTCTTCAACACTTTCAGAGGTTGAGTCCTCGGATTGAGATTCAGTATTCAAGTTATTTTTCTGCACGAATATGATGAGGTATCGGATATTGCGAAAATAGCGAAACCACTTTGGAATTACACCAATAACCTGGTAGAGACAACTTGACCTAATTATGTATCTACAACGATCCACAATAAACTCACAGTTAGGATCCAGTTTGGAGGATTTCAGACCAAAAAGAAAAGGAAGGTAAATAAATAAATATATATATTTATTTATTTATAGGAAAGAAAATTCTTTTTCAAGTAACAGTGAAGTTCTTGTAAAGGAGTCCTATTACAATATGGAAGGGGCCTGTAGTAAAAAGGAAACAAATGGAATATAGAAAGTATTTCCTTGGTCCACCACGTACCCAGAAATAGGGAACAACTGATAGGGAAAAATAACCCTAGCCTATCTTGACTTAACAAAAAAGGGAATTAAATATTGACCGGCCACCAGATTTCTCCAACTCTCAGACGATAATATCTCGTTATTAAGGATAACCATTCTATTAGATAAAAATGATGACAAATCGTATCTAGGATAGGATTTGTCATGGGGTAAGTTCAAATCTTATCAAGGATAGGATTTCCACGAGGTAGGCTCCATGGGCTAAGGACGATGAAATTCCCTTATCAAGAATAAGGGAAGTGACTATAAATACAAAGACGACTCGGGAATAAGGTACACACAAAAAAAACTCCTATTAAGCAAATTACGATTAAAATTCTCTATCGAGAATCCTTGCTAACTTGATCGTCGGAGGGTCAACGGCCGGCACCACACTAGTGTTTGACTTTGCCATCCTTATTTTGCAGGAAACGGTGTCGTACTAGACCGCGGCGAAATTCAACCTCAACACTTGGAATGCCTACCTTACTCAAATCTACTCTTTCCCAAACACCATTCAGAAGTAACAAGTACTTTCTGCCCTCAAGTTCGCGGTGCAGTCTCGTTGAAACTTCATTATCTTCCATATTGCTCATATCCAAATTCAAGCAATTCGCAACTTGAACTTGCAGTTTCCTAACATTCCAAAACTTTAAGACATATACCCAAATTACAAAATCAAACATTTTTTCCACTTTGGGTGAGTTGTTCAGGGCTTTCATTAAAGTTGTCTTACCAACCCCACCGATACCCCAAATTCCTATCTTTTGGATATTTTTCTCCCCTATGCAATCAAGTATCTTTTTCAAGTTGCGATTAGCTGAAGTTTCTCCACTCAAATTTGGGACACGCTGTTGTGAGATTTATATGTAGCACTCGCAAGTGCACGAATCTTTGTAGATAGGGTTTATTTGTAAGGGTGTCGTACCCAAGGGACTTATATAAAATAAGTTTGTTAACAGATTTTTTAAATTCCAAATTAACTTGAAAGTAGGATAATCGAATTGTGATAATTTATTCTAAATTAACTAAATAAAAAAAAAAACTAAAGAACAATGATTAAATAGGATGTAGAAAATAGAGAGAAAGAACTAGGGGTATGATTTCACCACTAGCGTCACACCACCAGTCAATTGCATCAATTTATTAGAGATATATCATATAACATGCATAGGGAATTAATCATGGCTACAAGCCCATATTAATTCACCTAGAAAATAATATAATTTAAAGCTAAGCATGGACTATCTTCGATTGGTATAAACCATCTACCTATCTACTTTACTCTAGGGTGTATCATGGTCTATCTTTTCTAGACATAATTCATCAAATCTCTAACATTATATTCAGATAAAAACTATTGTGTAATCATCTCATTCACAACTACAAGAACTGAATGAGTTGTGTTCAATTACAAGATTAAAATATCTAAGACAAGATAGAAAAATATTTGTAATTGAATTAAAACTCTAAAACCGATTCTTATTGAAAATTCAATTAAAAACCCTATACATTACACAATTATGCATGATAATATTTGTTCTCCAATAATTAAATACAATCAAACCAGTGTGCTAAGCTAGGGCTACATCGCAACCCTAGCAAAGCGTTTAGCCAAGCATGACTGGAGTGGAATTCTTCATGGTTGATGAAGACATCTTTATCGCCATGGATCAATCTCTTCTTTCTTCTAAATACTTCTCCTCTGATCTCAACCTCAAGCTCCTCTGTATGATCCTCATTCAATGTTGTAGAGGACCCTCTTTAAATAATAAAATATTAGCCCTAAAGTTTCCTTTTTCATATAGGAGACATACATAAAAATTCTGTCAAATAAAGACTCCAAATTCGTACAGACTTCCAGGCCAATTTGGACAAGGTAAACAGCTGTTTTAGGGAATCCTCGTGAAATACAAAATTATAGCTCTTCGAATTTCCTTTCAACTCACGTGAGAATTTAGTTGTTTTGATGCTTGAGGAGAGAGATATAGCCAGATTATCAAAATGGGTTCAAATTACCAACTTTGGCGAAAGTTTCCTTTTTAGAGAAGGATTTTTCCTTTTCTTCTTCTTTCCATTCTCAAAAACTTGTGGCTTCGTTTGGACTATTCTCTAAGTATAATTAGACTTGGATCTTCAACATTGCTCGGTCCCATAGAATGTCATCTTTTAAAGCTCAGAATCACTGGTCTTGACTAATTTTACAATTAAAGCCCTGAAATAAATAAAAACAATAAAACAATGTAAAATCACAAATAAACTATTATTAAGATAATAAAACATACAAGTAAATGGTCTAAAATGTATAACATTCAGCGCCTAACACACCCCCAAACTTATATATTGCTAGTCCCATAGCAATAAAATTAAAGAAAACATAAATGTCGCTTTCGTAGGAATCACGATTGCATTTAGCGTATGCAACAAGCCTTTTAAACCCTTAAGTTACCCCTAGTGGACGAGTGAAGTCTCATGAGGGTTTCCAGAAATGATACCTATGAACATACAACACAATTCAATCCTTTGGCAATCTTCTTATTCTAATATTATCAAAATAATCAAGGAGAAGACTACACAAAAGTACTTTAAAAATTATCATCTGACCATACTCCTTAGTCCCTATTTTCATACTTCACCCCAATGTTTCCCACACACTTATATAATAAGAACAATAGCAAAATCAATCCCCAATGCTGTGAAATTTGTGAACTAGCAAATCACCTGTGTAGTAATGTCTTTTTAATTGAACTCAATTTCTATAACTTCAATTCCTTAGATCCCTTCTCAAATTATTTTCAATAGCAAAATATTGTGGTTTTTTTTTTTTTTTTTTTTTTTTTTTTTTTTTTTTTTTTTTATCCTTACCCCCATTTCTTCATGCGAACACTCTATGCATATAAGACATGAGCCCCGATTACTCCATGAAAGGGTTACGAAATTTATTATTATTATTATTATTTCTATTTTTTTTCTATCCTTACCCCCATTTCTTCATGCGAACACTCTATGCATATAAGACATGAGCCCGGATTACTCCGTGAAAGGGTTACGAATTTTTTTTTTTTTTTAATATCTCTGCCATAGTAATAACTTTCAAAGTTCACCAATTCATATCCATCCATAGTCATCAGAATTCAACCAACAATACAAATACCCATAGATAAAATTCTAGTGTGCATGTGAAATCCATCAGGTATCGACAATTACTAAAATTCCTATCATATTAGATAGTGGCACATAAAATAAAGCACGACAATTAGGGATTCAAGACGATCTCAGAAAAGAATTTTAAAAATTACTCAAGTGTCTTAATCCCCCCAACAATTCTCCAATACTTGAATTATAGTCAATATACCAAAGAAAAAGAATTAATTTTTTTTTTTTTTTTAGAACAACTAGAGTAGACTCTATGCCCCCAAACTTGAATTGGACAGCGTCCTTGGACAAAAATCAAAAATAAGAAAAATAATAACTAAAAAAATAAAAACAAAGAACGAAAGCACCTGACAGGATATCTGGAATTGAGGCGATGGGGCATCGAGATTAAGCATGTTATGAATCATAAGCACACGCATCATGTCCATCAGTGATCTTTGATCCTGATGGATTTCTTAAATGTCAACTTTGAGTCGGGTCACCTCACTCAATTTCTGGAGATTTTGCCTTGAATCTCTGATTTCTTCTCCAATTTTGTACATAATATGGGCAATGAACTAATGAATGGAAGTGGGTATGGTGAAGGATAATATAGTGGGAGAAATAAGGGAGATATAAAGATGGTGAGGAAGGAGGAAGAAAAGAAAGTGGCATGGTGAAGGTTTTCTTAGGAAAATTGGTGTAGATGTGGTGTATGTGGAATGGATTTTCATTTTTGAAATTTGGTGAATTTGGTTTATGATGATGGAATATGGTAATTAGATGTAAGGATAATGGGTTTAGATGATTTGATGTTATGGTAGGCAGGGGAAAAAAAAATTTCACCATGAGATAATAAACAATTATAGTGCATACTTTACGTGATGAATAATCATTCATAACCCAACAAGCAATGTATATACAATCACCCAAATAATATCCTGTCAACAAAATCTCAAACTCAGTTACAGTCACCACCCACAAATTATAATTTAACCAAGTGCAACATCCCAATCAACCACTAAACAGCAACCAACAACCAAAGTCACCACGAGTATCAGCCCCAAACTTTTGTAATCAACAATCCAAATCCAAACACCCAAGTCACAATTTCACAATCAACACAAAATTCGGCAACCGGTTCTACAAATTGAAGGATGACAGCGAGCAACAAAGTCCGGAGAAGAACGACAAAAAAAATCGCGAGCAAGAAGGACCCAACCAGAATCGGACCGTAAACATACAAGTAAAGGGGCTAAAATGTATAACATTTAGCGCCTAACACATGCCTCATCTTAACTATTTCTGGAGGCAAATTAGTAACGAAACCACCTTCAAAATTGGATCTCTCTTGGAGCTCTTTAACACGTTGAATCATCTCAACCACACGTTCGCCAAGCTTTGCTCGAGTGGTATCTGGAAATCATCCTTTAAAACGCCTCTTGTCAATAAGGTGCTCCTCTTCTATCATCTTCGCCTGTTTCTATTGACCCTAAAATCGGCTGGCTAGAGGTGATCTTAAATTGATGAGTAAACGGGCATGCCAGAACCAAATATATGGTTTGATTGTATTATGTCAACTTATAGTCTCTTAGGGAATGTTGACTTCAGACGATTATAGGAGATAGAGAACAAATAAATTCCTAAATGAGTTCAATATTGCCTTGATTAAAAGGACTTTCTGTAAACAAATGATAGTAATCGTAACAAGAGAATAGAAAGGGGAGATAATGGATATAGTAAGAAAAGAAAAGGAAAGAATAAGGAGAGAGGAAGAGAGAGAGAGAGAGATACTGAGAGATTGAGATTGAGAGATAGAGATAAAGAAGAAATAGTAAGGATGCTATTCTTAGAAAGGCTTGAAGAAGCAAACAAATAATAATAAGGATTCTGAGGGTGCTGGACCTCTAGTACATCATGCCTCTTTGTTTATTTATAGAAATTATTAGAAACAAATTCCTACCAATAAGTATTCTAATTACAATAAAACTCTACCTCATCACTAAATACTAAATTTAAATTCAAATTAAAGTTCCTAGATAAATATTAGTTCTTAACTAAAACCTAGTAAACATATAAATCTTATCTAACATAAAGTTCAAAAGTATTTCAAAAATAATCTATATGATCAGTGACGCCCTTGTGTGTAGCCTTGTTCTCATGCGAAATATGGCACATCATTGCCCTTTCTCTTGTAATCCATATCCATGTGATGTGTATGGCCCAACATCTTAACTGCATTGCATTATCCCAGCTGGAAACCAAATCATTTGCTTATCCACATACCTCTTAGCCCAACCTCATTGTCACATGTTTCAGCCCATTATATTCTCTCGGCCCAATACTTCACTGCTCATCAAATCCAATTAGGGCCAGAACCCAACTACCAAAATGGGTGCCAATGGTTTTTGGTTTTCATGACTGGGCCGAAGATGGGTTGGCAATCCAAATACCAAAATGGGTGTCAACAGTTTCTCAATCCTATCCACATCTGCAAGCCATCTAATGCATTCCCGTATAGGCTCCTGCTGTTGCTTTACATGGTTTATTTTATCTCTAATGTCGCCCCTCTTGTCACATAATTGTTGTACTATTCTTGTAAGCTTTGTGAAATTCTTTGCCAGGTTTGATGGAGAAGTAAGGCTGCAAGTTGAGCTGGCCCAACCCAGCCCAGTCCCAACCCAACCTCAACCCAAATCGGGTTGGGTTGGGCCAACCCGAATTGTACCCAATATTGGTTATAGTTATAACCCAGTCCGAATATTTTCGGGCGGGTTGGGTCGGGTTGACGGGTTGAGTTTTATTTATTTATTTATTTAAAAAATTACGAAAATTTATATATATATATATATATTATATTTTGATTATATAATAAAATAGTAGAAAAATCTATAATGGAATTAAAATAATTAAATAAAAGTAGTAAATTAATTTGGTTTATTCAAAATTTTAAGTTATCATTCAATCATTCGTTCGAGTACTATTTGACTATTAATCTCAAAGATAAATAAGGATTTAAAACTCACTAATTCAATCCTCTTCATACTTTTCATCATCTTCAAAATCTCTTTATGCAAAATTTTATGGAAACCCCAATATTCTTGCGGTATTTATTATGGAACAATTAAAGAATATAATTTTATTTCGCAAAGCAATGAAAAAATTATTGAATCAACTCTACAAGAAATTTATTATATAAAATCATATGATGTATTAGAATATAACAATAATGTTTATAAACACTACATCATGACCAAACATTACTTGCAATAAAAATTTAATAATTACACCTATATGTCATATATGTATTTTGTTTTTTTAATATATGATTAAATAGAATACAATATACATGATAACATATTATATATATAGAGACCTATAAAGTTGTTCAAACAAAGTTGAAATTTATTTTTCAAACCATTAAAATTCATCGAGAGTACGTATGTAAGAGGGTAGTAGATTTATGTAAAAAAAAAAAAGAATTTATGAAAGATATTATATAGAGTAAGTAGTACAATTTATTCATACATAAAATCTATAAATATCAACCATCTCGTTTCTGTAAAAGTGTTTGCTATTAAAAGTGTTTCTAAATTCATAAAAGGTATAAGATGCACTTATTTATTTCTCTTAGTATAATGAAAAATAAAACTCCATGTTTCACTTTCACAACAGTTTTCTTTTTATCCAATATCTTTTTCCAACGCTCTAAATAAACACTTTTAATAAGTTTTTCTAAACGCCTTAGCATTCTTATCCTAAATCTCCAACAAACATACTTCCATAAATCTCTTCCAAATATAAAGACATTATATAACATAATCATAAATACTTTGGAAAGAATTAGGCAAAGTAGAGAACGTATATGAAAGAACAACATTTCCTAGAGAATTAAACAAGAAAGAAATACAGAATTAGACAGAAAATCAACATGAAAAAATAAACACATTATATACACAAATAAGATATAAAGAAGCCAAAACACTTTGTTATAACATAATATAAATAGTATAAATAAAACATTATAAAATAATAATTGTTGAGGTTGAAATTCGCGCAATCCGATACGATACCGTTTTCCTGCAAGGAAGAGAAGAGAAGATCGATGAACCTTGACGGCACCGATATGGTGCCTGCCAAGAGCTCTCCGATGATCAAATTAGTCACGGAGGTCTAAAAAGAAGGCAGGGATTAATAATAATTTTTACATCGTACCTTCTTTAATGGCTTGATGCCCTATTTATGGCTGTCGATTGGAATCAAAATCGTTCCGCTGATATCGATGGTTGACCTTATCTTCCGCTTGTGCGAAATTATAGGAGATTTATTACCAGATTTGTCGGGATATGATTTAATCCTTTTGACCTCCTCTAGTTATAGTAGGATTATTCTTACTTGTTGAACCACGTCAGATTTGATTTCATTATCCTTGATAATGAAATCTAATCAATCTTATCGAGGGTAGGGTAGGTTTATATTTTTCCCTATCAGTTGCCCCCCATTCCCAAGCTTGCACGTCTAGCTTTGGGAATGTAATAAATAATAATAATACTTTTTCTTTTTCTTTTTCTTTTTCTCTCTTTTTTTTTTTTTTTTTTTTTTTTTTTTTCAAACCCCGGTGAACAGTACCCGCGGGTACTATTCACGTAAATAGTAACTTAGGGGAATTTTTTTTTAATACCCCTGTGAACAATACCCGCGGGTACTATTCCCGCGGGCACTATTCATGTGAATAGTAACTCAAGGTCTTTTTTTTTTTTTTTTTTCACCCGAGGGAACAGTACCCGCGGGTACTGTTTCTGAATAGTTTTTTTTTTTTTTTTTTTGGCACCCGAGGGAACAGTACCCTCGGGTACTGTGCATGAACAGTACCCGCGATACTGGTCATGAATAGTAATAATAATATATATATATATATATATATTTTTTTTTTTTTCAACCCCGGTGAACAGTACCCGCGGGTACTATTCCCTCGGGCACTATTCATGTGAATAGTAACTCAAGGTTTTTTTTTCCACCCGAGGGAACAGTACTCTTTAATGAGCACTGAAAAGTGCGCATTTAAACCCGTTAAGCTTAAGCATTCTAGTACCTTTATCTATCTTACTTTGCTGTTTTAGACTTATTACGTGTTATTTATATTTTCAGGCACTAATCCCAAAATTGAGCTAACTCAGCCAAATAAGAGCTTAATTGAAGCAATCCTGAGATAAACCAAAGGAGGGAGCAAAGTGGAGAAAGAAAGGAGCAAGAAAAAATCAAGTTGTGCAGCTGAAAATTTCGATCGATCCAACTTAGAGTTCGATCGATCGAACATCTATGATCGATCACAGTACTTCTCGATAGATCCAACCTTGGCCTTTGCTGAAATTCAAAGTTCGATCGATCCAACATCACCTTCGATCAATCGAACCCTATTTTGTCCTATTCAAATGATTGATCTTATCCACAGCTGTACACCTACCAACCACTTTTGTCTTTTTCCCCATAAATATCTTGAAAATATCCCAGCCTTGTCATTATCCGGAGGAGTCAGACCACTTCGATCGATCCAAGATTCAGTTCGATCGATCGAACCCATTTTCGATCGATCCAAGTTAAGGTTCGATCGATCGAACTTCCTCCAGCGAGAAAAAGTTAAAGTCCAGCTCATTTATTCCGTCCTTCATCCAATCATTGGAGAATATGCCTTGCACGACCACAGCTCATCATAGGGTGTATTTGACGTACCTATATAAGGAATATGATACACTTTTTGGAGGAGGGCTCTAGAGTCTCTTGTCACACATTGAAAATCATCTTGGAGGCTATTCTTGGAGAGGAAGAAGGGAGGAAACTAGAGCAACCATTGGAGGAGATCTTCACCAACAAGGAGCAGCCATGGAGTTAGCCCTTGAGGGTTGGATCATCACTACCATGAGTGGCTAGACATCCTCTTGGGGCTAGAGTTAGCCCCAAGCATGCTTTCTATACTATAATCTTGTGTATTATTGAGGGATTAGTGTTGTATGATACATCTTGATATTCATGTATATATAAATCTTGATTATTTCATGGTTTGTATGGTTTAATGCTTCCAATTGACTATTCTATTCTATCCATATGTCTATGTATGCTAGAGTAGGATATTCATGTGCTTATCCCTAGATTTAGTGTTTTTGATGCATGTCTATGTGTATTGATGCTATAGATCTAGAGATTATCAAGATGATATGCTTAATGAATGCTATTTTGGTTCATTTGATGGTTTATGCCTATTCTTGATGGTTTGTGCCTCTCCCCAGTCTAGATAGCTTCATTTTCATGCTAATAGTGTAGATTTAGTGTAGTGGTAGTGTAATGTTGGATGGGAGGACAATCTACTCTTGATGTTTGATGTTCCATGCTTGTGAGTCCAAATGGCATATTCTTCTAATATTGTGTTGTATGTGGATTTTGAGCTTAATGAAGGATTAATGACTAGTTATGATATGTTGCATCTTTCACATGTGTTTAGACAATTTATTCCTCTCCCAATAGATATTTTGTACCTCTCACATGATGTTTAGATAATGCATGTTTAACTAAATCATCCTTATGGATTGCTTGGACTATGAGCTTAATGAAAGGTTCAATGACTTGAATTGTTATTTTTTTATCTTCACATGATGTTTAGACAATATATTCCTCTACCAATAGATGTATTGTGGCCTCACACATGTTGATTGAGACAATTTGCACTTTTGAGTCACCCTTACCAATTGAATGTCTTTTACACACACAACATTGTTGCAACACATTCATTTCCCTCATTAGTCACTTAATTATGGTTTGGAATAGTATTGTTTGGTGGTGATCTCTACACCCCAAGACCTTTCTCTCTCTTATTTACTTCATATTATTTTATTTAGTTGAATTCAATTTAGCTTAATCAACCAACCCAATTCTCTTTTGCAATCATTTGGTACGCTAGAGTCGAAGTTGAAATTCCAACACGTATAATCCCTTGGGACGATCTCTACTCACTCTTGCTACGTTAGTAGTGGTGTTGGTAGTGGTTTTTATAAATTTAAATTTGACATAAAAGGCTTTTCTTGAACCACACATTCACTACATTTAGTTTGGCGTATTGGAACGGCCATCGTCACTCTTCTTTTTATAAGGGAATAAATTATACGAGTTTCACTCCTTAATAAGGGAATTGAACTTTACGAGTTTTACTCAGCTCGTCCCTTTAGTAAGGGAATTGAACTTTACGAGTTTTACTCAGCTCACCTTTTTAATAAAGGATTTTTATTTACTATCCCTTATTGTAAGGGGATATTAATTATGGGATTCATCCAACCCAGGTCCTTGTAGTACAGGACATTCATTTATTATCCTTATATTACAGGGATATGGATTACGGGATTCATTCAACCCGGGTCCTGATAATACAAGATACTTATCCCCTATAGTCCAGGAATATGGATGACGGGATTCATTCAACCCGGGTTCTTGTAATACAGGACACTCATTTACTATTCCCTTATAGTATGGGGATACGGATTACGGGATTCATTCAGCCCGGGTCCTTGTAATACAGGACACTCATTTACTATCCCCTTTTAGTACGGGGATACGGATTACGGGATTTATTCAGCCCGGGTCCTTGTAATACAGGATACTTATCCCCTATAGTCCAGGGATATGGATGACGGGATTCATTCAACCCGGGTCCTTGTAATACAGGACACTCATTTACTATTCCCTTATAGTACGGGGATACGGATTACGGGATTCATTCAGCCCAGGTCCTTGTAATACAGGACACTCATTTACTATCCCCTTTTAGTACGGGGATACGGATTACGGGATTTATTCAGCCCGGGTCCTTGTAATACAGGACACTCATTTACTATCCCTTATAATACGGGGATACTGCACGTATAAACTAAAAGGAATTTTATTAAAGACCATCATTATTAAAAACAAAATAACACGTGATGGAGCTATCCTCCATTTAAAATAATTAACTAAGATGTCCCCAGTCTTTATTGTGAATGACTTGATAAGGCTAATTCCAGCCGCGAGACAATTTCTAGTCGGTATACTCATCTGAGTCATTCTCATGATATGTGCTGTCACTCTGGCTGAAAAACGATTTCTTATATTTGGTATTATTTTCATCCCTGGCGAGAGGGGCTGGCCTCTTCTTGTCCTCTCCTTCCTTCCGTGCACTCATGGTGTCTTCAGCGTTGATGTGTTTTTGCGCTCTGACTAGCAACTCTATCATGCTGGTAGGAGGTTCTTTTGATAAGGAGAACAAGAATCTGGAGGTTTGGAGTCCTCCTATGAAAGCGGTCAAAGCTACCTTGTCGTCCGGCTCTTCTATCTGCAACATCTCTGCGTTGAATCGGGTGATGTATTCCCGAATCGACTCTTCCTTTTGTTGCTCCACGGTAAACAGGTAGGTAGCCGGCCTCCAATGCCTCTGACCTGCAATGAAGTGGCTCACAAACTGCTTACTCAATTCTTCGAAGGTGTTGATGGTTCCTGGCTTCAACTTGTTGAACTAAACTCTCGCTGATCCCTTAAGTGTAGTGGGAAAAACTCGGCACATGATTTCATCTGGCACAACGTGTAAATGCATAAGAGCTTGAAAAGTTTCTAGGTGATCGAGGGGATCTTTGGTCCCATCGAAACTTTCCAACAAGGGCATCCTGAACTTGCTAGGTAGTGGATATTTCATAATGCCGGGACTGAAAGGCAAGTTGGTCCTTTGTACCAGGTCATCTACGGCGGCAGGACCTTTCCCTTTCATAGCCTGCATTACATCTTCCATTTCCCCCTTGAGATCCTTGATCTGCAAGTTGAGATGGGTAACTTTCTTTGTCTTTTCCTTAAGACAGAAGGCTATGCTTTCAGGAGGTCGGGAACTCCGTAGGAGAGATAGGTGAACCACCTCTCTATGTCGGGTTCCAACCTGGCTTTGTTCCACTTCAGTCTCATTTTGGGGGGAATGATTATCCCTCTCTTCAAGATTTTCATTACCTCCGTTTGGACTTGAGAGATCTTGTCCTGGAAAGTTTTGTTGAGCCGGTGGAACAAGGTGTTGCAAGAGCGTTGCATTTTGCTGGATCAACTGGTTCATACCCTGACTCAGAGTTTGAACCTGTAGTTCCAACGCTGCAAGCCGTGCCTGGTCGTTTGGGACGTCCAGGTTTTCACCCAACTCTACCCTTTGACCAGATTCCTGCGACGGTGTTCCTTTGGTAACCATACCGGACTGCAAACGTATATACCCAACGAGTAATTAATTGATTCAAGGGAATCGTGATTCCCACAGACGGCGCCAACTGTTGAGGCTGAAATTCGCGCAATCCGATACGATACCGTTTTCCTGCAAGGAAGAGAGGAGAAGATCGATGAACCTTGACGGCACAGGTGTGGTGCCTGCCAAGAGCTCTCCGATGATCAAATTAGTCACGGAGGTCTAAAAAGAAGGCAGGGATTAATAATAGTTTTTACGTCGTACCTTCTTTAATGGCTTGATGCCCTATTTATGGCTGTCGATTGGAATCAAAATCGTTCCGCTGATATCGATGGTTGATCTTATCTTCCGCTTGTGCGAAATCATAGGAGATTTATTACCAGATTTGTCGGGATATGATTTAATCCTTTTGACCTCCTCTAGTTATAGTAGGATTATTCTTACTTATTGAACCACGTCAGATTTGATTTCATCTAATCAATCTTATCGAGGGTAGGGTAGGTTTATATTTTCCTTATCAATAATAATCCAGTAAAATATCAATTAATAAACGGATATTAGAATGAGACAGTAAGAAACTTATTTCTGACCTCTTGGAGAGTAAGGAGACTGAGGACAATTGTGACGTGGAATAACATTTATCAACTCTTTCATTTACATGTTGATCATAAATTCAAGATATATATATATATATATATATATATATATATATATATATATCATGATATAGTATATTGGATGGACAAAAGAAGAAAGATTAGAAAAGGAACAAAGAGGAACGTGTAAAATATATATTGTTTTTATTGGACTACTATTTTATTTATAGGCTACAACACACCTATTCATGAAATGATAGGTCTGTTCAACTATAAAAAGTTTTTTACCATTAACTTTCTTCATAACCATTCATATTTATTTTTTTCCTAAATAACCATTCATATTTCAGTATACAAAGAGTAAATTAGGTAATTGAAATATTTCACGTATTTTTTTTATTAAAATTATAAATAGAGAGGTGATATATTTTATCTGGACAGAAAATCTTTATGAAAAAAAAGTTGTTTAATAGGAATAAGTGTGTGAATTTAAAAGAAACTCTTTTTTAAAAGAAAACAACTTGATAGGCAAAATATATAAAATAGAAAAGGTGTCTAGAGAGAGAGAGAGAGTGTGTGTGTGTTTTTATAAAATAGAAAAGGTGTCTGGAGAGAGAGAGAGAGAGTGTGTGTGTGTGTTTTTTTTTTCCGCTTTACAAACAGGTGTCAGTAGTTAAGGTAACTTTTCAAAAAAATTATTTTTGATATTAAAAATCTATCTAAAGGTGTAAAAGTGTATTGGCATGAATTATTATTTTTTATTGGAAAAGATAAATAGAGAGGTGATATTTTTTAACTGCACAGAAACTCTTTGATCATGAAAAAAAAAGGTGTTTAATATGAATAAGTGTGTGAATTTAAAAGAAACTCTTTTCTAAAAGAAGACAACTTGATAATCAAAATATATAAAATAGAATATTATCTAGAGGGTGTGTGTATTTTATTTTTATTTTTCGCTTTGCAAAGAGGTGCTAGTAGTTAAGTAGGTAACTTTCCAAATAAAAAATCATATTAAAAATCTAGCTAAAGGTGTTAAAGTGTATTGGCGTGAAATATCAAAAAGTACAACGTTTAAGAATCAAAAGGTGTATAATAGCGAAAATTAGAAACCTGAAAAAAACAATGTAAATTGAAAATTTGAAAAGTCACGTAATAATATTTTTTAACTAATTAGTTAAGTGTTTTAAAATGTATAGACTTTTTGATTGGGTGAGTTAAAATCGAAAGAGGATTTTTTGGTAACCCTTATTTTACTTTATTTTTCTTTATATCAATAACTTAAACAAAATGCAATTATATCTAAAAACAAAACCTCTGTTATGCTTAATATTTTTAGTTTAATCTGTATGTGTAAGAATACATAGGTAAATAATATAAAAAATGTTGAAATCCTATACGGTGCAACTTTTAGGAATTAAAAAGTGTACAACGTAAAGTGCAAAGTTGAAAAGTTACGTCATAATATTTTTTACATTAAATTAAGTGTTTTAAAATGTATATAAATATTATAAATTGAATACACTTTTACAAGGTACATCGATATATATTATATTTTGATTATATTATTATTAAAAAACAAATTATATATATATATATATATATATATATGTATATATATATTATATATTTTATTTTGGGCAAATCATTTTAGCCTTCTATCTGCAAGAATCAAAAGTTCAAAACCCATATCGCCCGTTGCAAGAATCAAAACCCAGATATGCAAGAATCAAAATCCAACTGCAAGAATCAAAACCCATATCGCCCGCTGCAAGAATCAAAAACCCAGATCTTTCAAAACCCAGATCTGCAAGAATCAAAACCCATATCGCCCGCTGCAAGAATCAAAACCCAGGTCTTTCAAAAACCCAGATCTGCAAGAATCAAAAGTCAACTGTAAAAATCAAAAATCAAAACCCAGATCTTTCAGTATCCATCGCCCGCTGTTCCAGTTCGGGTTCGCCGTTCGCAAGCTTCAGCCGCTGTCTCTCAACTATCAAGCTTGCCCCCCTCTCTCTCTCTCTGCAACTGCTAACTTTTTTTTTTTTGAAAGGTAATTCTATGACTGCGGGCAGTCTTCATCGCAGTGTAAGACGGGGAGGCATAAGTGGTGGTGAGAGAGCGTAGCCGCCGTCGGCCACCCTGTTAAAGGCGGTGGGTGACTCTCTCTCTCATCCCCGCTCCCACAAACCCATCACCTCTCGGATTAGATCAAGTAGTCTGCAACTACTAACTTGAATGTATGGGGCGGCGGTAGAGAGAGAAAGAGAAAGAAGAGAGAGGAGAGAAAAAGGAGACAAAAAAAAAAAATAAAAAACAAGTTTTTTTTTTTTTTTTTTTTTCAAATTTTGGGTTTCGGGCTGGGTTCGGGCAACCCAAATATGTCTGGGTTTTGACAAAACTCAACCCGAACATGAACCCGATTTGTAAATTTAATGTCCAAATTTTAAATTTTTGGATTGGGCTTAGGTTGGGTTGGGTTGGGTTGGATTGGGTTAACCCGCCCAAGTTGCAGTCCTATGGAGAAGTACTCGTGCGTCCTACACTGGGTTTCATTGCCTATGCAAAGATTCAGAATATGACACACTAGTTACAAACTACATACCTGCAGTGGACTGGAAAACTTACCTAGGCAATCAAAGTATATTGTAACTTAGCAGTTTTGCATGTTCATAGATATAGTTGTTAAAGACATTCCCTCTTGTAGGAAATCATACATAGTTGCAAGAAAATCCATGATCAATAGAAAACAATAGTAAAATTTGACAATCAATGGTATTCTAAATTTTAAAAAGAAAATCTTTTCCATGTATTACTAATTAAAGGTTCCACATCTCAATGATTTCGAAATTTTTCAATGTGTACCTTGTCATTATCAAAACGATAACTAAATTGAAATTAGAACAAAAATGGGAAAACCCTTATGCTATTGACGCCTTCTACTCCTTTTGGACCAATCTTGAATTTAATAATAACATAAAGTATAAAAAGTGTAAAGGTATAAACTCAAAAAATTAAAATAAAACAGTAAATAGTGTCCATAATTCAAGTTTAAACAAATGTTAATTTGAAATTGAAGAAATTTTAGTATAAAATCTTTTCTTATTGATGGTCATTTTCTAATTAAATTAGAGATGCAGTTTAGCATTTGGCTTACCAGAATGTGTTCCCAAAATTAAAATAATAAACCCATAATTATATTAATAAGAAAACTCAAGCATGTGGCATTTTCAATAACATAACGCAATGTCAATCTTAATACCATGTTTGTTTATCCTTCTTCTTGTTCTCTAAGCTAATTAATAAGCTTCCATTGAATTATATTAAGTAACAAATTGCTCTTTTTTTATCAGACAATACAATTACAACTACAGTCCTACAAATGAGAGGGTGTTTCAGAAATTGCAACACCCCAACCCTAACGACAACAACAATAAAAATAATTGATAGAAGGGAAAAACTCAAGGAACATTTCCAAGACATATATATATGTATATATATATAAATTTTAATGTATATAAATTGTAACACAAGGCCAAAATTTATTGTTTAAATCCTCACTTTTCTTGGTGGGTTCTTGCTTTTAGAAAATAACCAACTTGGCAAAATTTATCTACTGGCTTAAATCCTCCCTTTTGGCTCTACAAAATTTGAAGAATAAATGGGAAATTGAGAGCATACCTTGGATAACTTTCACGCCCTTGACGTTGCCGCCCAAAAGCTCCATATTTGGAAAATAGCATTGGCCCTGATCATGTCCAATTTCGATAAGAGAAAATCCTTATCCCATTTTTTTTTTTTTAGATAATTTAATAATTCATGCGCCACTAGAGCCAGACACGGACCTGTACAATGTTCGGGAAAATTGCCCCCACTTTATTTTTTTATATGGCAGTGATTTTATCTGTTTTTTTTTTAAAAAAAAAAAAAAAATTACAAACAATGAAATTTTAATATTGGTCGCCACCGAAATTATAAAAAAAAATTAGCTACTTTATAAAAAAATCATAAAGTGGGGGAAAATTGCCCCCACTTTATTTTTTTTATATGGTAGTGATTTTATCTGTTTTTTTTTTTTTTTTTTTTTTAAAAAAAAAAAATTATATACAATGAAATTTTAATATTGGTCGCCACTGAAATTATTGCCCTCTTCATATAATTTTTTGAGTCTGTCAATATAATAATGGGTGAGCCTCTCTGGTACGGAGGAGCTTTTGTGTGCTGTTAGGTCTTCAAAAATGGCTCAAGAATAATTAGCTATATATATAAAGATTAACAAATATGATTAACACACACACATATATATATATATATGTCTGGGTACATATATATATATATATATATATATATATATATATATATATTTTAATGTAAAGAAATTGGGGTTTAGTGCAAAAAAAAACCTCCACTATCGATATAGTGCATATGGGTTCCTGTGTGGTAAAAAACCCTCTATACTATCAATTTGGTGCAAATAGGTCCCTGTGTAGTGTAAAATGACGATAATACCCTCACTTCAATTGAATAAATTAATGATCATAAATATCGGCCATGAAAAATAATCCTTTTGTCCAAATTTGTGTAAAATTATGTTTGTTTGGCAGAAGGATAAAATAAATCTCAAATTGTATAAAATAAGGATAACCTAAACCTGAATATAATTAAAACTAAAACCAAACATTCCCCAACTATTTTATATAGTTTATGTTTTATAGTTTTTCTGGGTGTTATACACACACACACACACACACACTCTGCTCGACGAGTATATGTATAAGAATGCCATGTCTGGGAACAAAGCTCTCCTCGATTTTCGTACGATGTTGCTCATTGATTTTCATCGTTTTGCCCTTAAGCCATTGATGTGTTATACTGATAACGATATTAGTGACGTAATTTAGCATCTGATTTCTGCCCTGTTGCTGGGATGAAAAGAGGGCAAATTCAATTCTTTTTTTGATGTTTGTCATCATATTTAGGAATAATTTATCTAATGTGTCTATTGGCTTTTTGGCTTGCATAATATACTGTAGATTGACCTTGATCTTCCACTTGTTGAACGGCGCTCTTGTTTCTATGAATCCTACGATAAGTTTTTTTATTTTTTTCTTTTTATGTCTTTTAGAAGAGAGAGAGAGAAAGAGGAGAGGAGAGGGATGGAGTCGGCTTTGAGAGCAGCCGTATTTCGCAACATTCGAGTCCATGTTGGTCAAACCCTAACCCTAAATGGATCGAAGCTCAGCCTGTGCAGCACCGTTCGATCTATGTCGTCTCAGGGCGACGATCATCTCGACAAAGAAGAGGTCATCGGGAGAGTCCTTGAAATCGTCAAGAGATTCAAGTCGATCCTTCCAAGGTCGGTCTCTCAATTGCCTCATTCGTATCTCGTACTCCCAATTCAGAAGAGCTAAGGAATTAATATATATATATATATATATATATATATCAATTAAAAGAGAGAGTTAATACCTTTTTATTTTATTTTTTAGGGTTAAATACAAAAAACCCCCCTGAACTATTGACTAATTAGCAACAAACCTCCCTGAACTACAAAAATTGCAAAAAACCCCCTAAACTATGCATTTTTGTTGCAAAAGGCTCCATCCGGCGATGGCACCGGTTGAAACTCGCCGTTAAAATGCCACGTGAGCACAATATATGATTTTAATGACCATAATGCCCTTTAGAACTATGAAATGACTCTATTACCCTATATTATGCCATTACACCAAAACACAGCCCAAACACTACCTTAACTTACTGTTGCAACCAAATACATCCCTTTTCTCTTCTGTCTATATACATTTATACGTATATATATTTACAAACACTATTCATCTTCTTCTTCGCGTCTTTCTGGTACACCTAAACAACTCTACTGATATACCCAGTGTGAATTACAGTTGGTGTGATGCTTTTCACCTCGTCACCATGGTCACCGCCACCACCCACTCCCATCAACACTGTCACCATCGTCACAAACCCACCACCACCCACTTCCGTCACCACCGTTACCGCCACCTCAATTAATAGAATCCAATCCTCTCTATTTTGTTGAAAACTCAAATAATTCATATTAAACCACCGTAAAACAACCCCACAAACCCACTACGAACACTGTTAAACCCTCACCCAATTTCACAAAATCCCCCAATTGAAATGGTTTGATTCACCGCCGGACTCTTCTCTGCACCGTCGGTCCGTCACCGCCGCTGCACCACCCACCAATTCCACCGGCTGAGCTCGCCGCTGAGTCTCCACGGCCGAGCCCGTCCTCACTACCGTCCGTCCTCTCCACCGTCCAAGTTCATCTTCGCCGAAGCTTTCCACCTTACTCGCAAGCTCACCGCGGAGTTTCCGCAGCCGATCTCGTTGCCCACCGCTGGGCCATTCGTCCACCGTCTGCTCACTGCCATCGCGGCGGCTGTTCGCTGCCGCCACCGATCCGAACCAACCCGTCGCCCACCGCTGTGCCAATTCCGTCTCCTTCCCCTAGCTCAACCCCCGTAGTTGCCGCCATAACACCACCACTACTAGATCCATCTCCTCCTCCGAATTCAACACCCGTCGCCGTCGCCACAACATCACCATCACCTCCATACACGAATTTCCCCCAATAGATTTAAGATATATACCTTATATATATATATATATATATATATATATATATATATATATATATATATATCTCAAGGCCCAAATACCTCTGTTTGGCTACAAGTGTAGCACTGTCCTAGTTCAGGACCTGGACAAGAATCTAAACCAATTCCAAAAACTGGTTATGTGGCTAATAGTAAGGGCGAAATTGTCTTTTGCCTTTTCCAGTGACCTGATGGGGTGAATTGCAACAAAATAATAGTCTAGGGGGGTTTCTTGTAGTTCAGGGGGTTTCTTGCAAAACCCCAATAGTTTAGGGGGTTTTTTTGCATTTAACCCTATTTTTTATATATAAACTTTTCCTATTTCCAAAAAGTTATATCTTTGAAGATTTTTTATTTTATTTTTTTTTAACAGTAAACTAGCATAACTCTTTATAGTTAGTTGATGATTAAATATATATATATTTTATATAAACTGTCTTCCTAATCTTAAGGGCTAAAATTTGAAACTCCCTATTGTTTATCGAAATTATCTACTAACCCCCTCAAATATTAAAAAACCTCCTAATATAACCTAAACTGTCACATTGCCCCCATTCCGTCACAAAACGTTAAGTTCCTACGAAATGACAAGAATGCCCTTGATAGTATATTAATATTTATTTAAATATAATTATAGTAATTATATATACAATTATAGTAATTATAATTTAATTATAGTAATTATATCTAATTATAGTAATTATATATATTTATATATAATTAAAGTAATTATATAGGAATTATATATACACATATACACACACACATATATATATAAAATACATATCCTCCATTATCTGCAAATGAAGAAGCCAATTGACAATAAATAGCAACATCAACGGCATGACAGAGGATAATTGCCCTAGGGTTTCTTGGACGGAATAGGCTAGGGATTGAACTGGGTTTATAGTAATTATATATATATATATATATATATATATATATATATATATTCACCAAGGATCGAGAAACTCAAATTATATAGTAATAGCTTTGATCGACGTCGGAGCAGATCGGAACAATAGGGATCACGAAGCAGTAGAAATAGAACGATTGGATTTAATGAAAGTTCTGTGATGGGTTTGAAAGAAAGTGATGTGAATTCAATCCATTCGATTGGTCAAACACCTCTTCACATCACAACAATCATGGCAACATCGAATTGGTTCGATTTCTAGTTTCAAGCAAGGTTGGATTGAATCCTTCGCGATGGACTGATTAGTTTTATGAGAGCGCCCAAGTTATCAATGTATCGATGGTTGTAAGAATTACTGTTTACCAGGATGAGAGCTTCAAACAAGAGATTTCGAAGCTCATGACTTCCAATGATAAAAAATTGAACTAAATTCAACAACAGCAACATAAACACATGACAAGTTGCTCTTGGAATCAATGACGCTATGGTCACCGGAATCCATGGAGCCTCTCCGATGAGATAAACGCAATGCGATAGTGGAGAAGAAGAGAGGGAGACTGAGGGTCGAAAGGGTAGTTTGGTCATTACATCATTACAAGGGTATTTTGGTCAATAAAAAATAGCAAGTGATTGTCACGTGATTTGTTCTGTTAGTTTGTGATGGAAAAGTAATGGGAAGGGATGATATGATAGAATTTTAAAAATATCAAGGAGTAATATGATAGTTTCCGTACTTGAGGGGGTTAGTAAATAGTTTTTGTAAACAACAAAGGGGGTTTTTAGATTTTAGCCCAAATCTTAATAGTTGACTATTATATATACTTTATATATATTCACACAAAAAGACATTATATATATATATATATATATATATATATATATATATATCTCATAACCTTAGAGAGAGAGGGGGATGAGGAAATGGGTATAGGCCTAGGGGGGTTAATATGCACATATGGTGAAGGTTAAAATGGGTATCAAAAGGGTAAAAGAGGGTTTTCATATTTAGTTTTTGTCAAAAGGTGGTCACAGGGGATTATTTGCACATTTTTTTGAATTTTACGGACTAACATGCACATTTTTAAAAAGTAGAGACTAATCCTGCACAAACCCTATATATCAGGGGGATTTTTTGCACTTAACGTAAAGAAATTGTAACACATGGACGAAATAGTAAGGACAAATTTGTACTGCTCACCTTATTTCAATTTGAAGCACTTGGTGTCACTAGAAGAAGTACAGAAGATTTGAGCTAATGGATAAAACTATTAGAATCTGTCAAAAAAAAAATAATAAAAAAATAAAAAAATTGATTTAACCAAATGAATGGTTTTAAAGAATTAGGACAATGGACAATACAATACATGCTCACAGGAAAAATAAATTACTTACCTAATTGTTGGAGTAGTGTATCCTTATGGAGAACCTTAAAGTAATTTGAAAAATTTAAGGTTTCTTATATATATATATATATATATATATATATATATATATATATATATAGAGAGAGAGAGAGAGAGAGAGAACAACAATCCAAAGAAAAGAAGATGCTACTCAGATAAAGCTACAACAGGAATATGAAGCAAGAAATGCTTTCTTACCGGGGAGGAATTCATTTACAATTGGACGATTGCCAGCAAAAAGTTTTAGTCTCTCTCTTGGTTTATTATTTTCAAGGAAAATAACGTACTCCTCCTCTTCTAATTCATATCGAGTCAACATTGAATATGATTATACCTTGAATTAATATGGTTGCACCGCAACGTCTCTTTTAGTTACCCTTAGCGTTCTCTATCATGTTCAGTTTGGCTACATTATATATATATATATATATATATTGAGGTGATGATATCCTAGCAGGCTAGCAGGAATGAGTAGAGGGTAGACAAAATGGAAATAAACAAGTGATATACTTTGTGTAGCGGTGCAACTTGGGCAGGCTAACTCAGCTCAACCCAAACTCAGCCCAAAATTTTTGAAACTTGGGCTTTTAAATTCATAAACCGGGTTCAAATTGGGTTGACCCAGGCAACTTGATCTATTTTTGGGTTGGGCTTCATCGATTGAAACCCGAATTAGAGTTACCTCGAGCCAGCCAAACCAAACCCGAATCCGGGTTGAGGTTGGGCTCAGGTTGGGCTGCACAAGTTGCACCCCTAATTTCACTGACACTCCCAGTAGTTTGGCCAAATATCAGTCTAAAACATCTTTCAAAAATAACTATCACCCACATTACAAACGTTTGCTCCGTTTTTCACTCACACCCCAAAAGTTAGTTGACAGGTATGTCAGACCGCTTTTTACATGTAAAAAGACATTCTTACCCTTTGACTTTGGTTTGACCCATTTAATTAATTCTTTAATGATTGAAATGACATATTTACCCTCATTCAGATGACATATTTACCCTTCTTTGCCATTGAAATCAACTAACCACTTCAGCCATTGTATATCTTGGCTCCAAAAGTAATTGTGGCTGAAAAAGTAGCCTTGGCTCCAAAAGTAGCTCAAAAAGTAGCCGTTGCAATTAAATGGCTCCAAAAGTAGCCGTTGGTAGTATTGCATTATAAATACACACTGCTTGCACTTTTTCCATAGCTTCGTGAACTGCTTGCACTTCATACATGCTTAAAGGCTCCAAAGAAAGGAATAAGGTGTGCATTCGGTAAGAAAATTTTTGTGAAATTGTAATTTTGTTTGTAACCTGTAATTACAATTTTTTTTACAAGTAATTCCTTTGTAATTGTTTGTTGATTTGAACCTCATAAATGTGAAAAAAATGTATGTAAATTTGAGGGTGATATTTTGAAAAATGTTTTTAACCTGTAATTACAAATTATATTTTTGAATATGTAATTGCCAATGCCAATATTTTTTAACCTGTAATATGTATGTTTTCAAGTAAACAGGGGCAATTAAGTGTGTGTTGCCAATGTTCAGAACTAAAATATGTTCATGTGGAAGAAGAGCAGCATTGAGGGTATCTCATTCAAATAAAAATCCTGAAAGACACTTCTACAATTGTTATAATGGAATATGCGCATACTTCAGATGGTTGAGCCCTGAGGATGTACTTGCACCTGATGCTATTGCTAATGTGAATGTTGCTAATGTCGATGATGGAATCAGGAATGACATTATAGATGGTTTAATGTCTTTGATAAGGTCAATTGTGTATGCAAGCATGGGCATTTGTATTGTAGCTATCCTAACAATGTTCATTGCCTTTCTATCTAAATAAAATAATTAGTGTTCTATTTTAATCAGTATATAGTAATGCAATTGCAACACAACTACAATATCAAAGCATGCATACAACATTTAACTAAGTCACAACCATTTTTTAGATCAAAATAAAATCCATCAAATATCACAAACATTAAAAGCCAAAAAATAATTTAAACATCCCTTTAAATCCATTACCAACAGCCACATAGTTAAGTTTAAATATCCCTTCAAATTCTTTACAAAACCTTCAAAGTAACCAAAAAGGTATTCCCCATTGCATATCATTACTTGAATAGCCCAAAAGTATCCCCCATATCATATACTTGCATAACCCAAAAAACTGTGCTGTGTGTGAAATTTAGCCTGTGCAAAAAATTATGTTAGCACTATGCAAAAAGTCATGTTTACCATAAACTATGTCTTAATTCCTGTTGTAGGTAGAGTGGTGCAACATGGAGTCTAAATGCCTTGTGTTGCTCTTGCTGTTTCCATATATATTGAAGTTGAACCCTGAATAACAAGGACATAAATATAAACATAAACTGAAATGCACAAAACTTTATGAATTATTTTGTAAAATGAATAATCTTAGACAAATATGAATAATATACCTGAGTGCCTTGTGCTGTTGCTGGTGCTGCTACTGTTTCTGTTGCCTTATTTCTTGAACTTTGAAATGAAAACAAAGCTTCACAATTTATACCTATACCTGTAAAAATGAATAATATCAGACATATATAAATTATATACCTGAGTGCCTTGTGTTATTGGTGTTGCTGTTATTGTTTCTGCTGCCATACTTCTTGAACCCTGAAATGAAAAAAAAGGTTTACAATATAAACATAAACTGAAATGCAAAAAGTTTTACAATATAAATCAAAACTTTAAGAGTTGAATTAAATACCTGAGAACCTTGTGCTGCTGCTCCAATCCTTCTTGATCTTCTTGGTACACTTTTCCTCCTCCTTACTGTTGGGGCTGTTGATGATGATGGGCCTGCTGCTGCTGCTGCTGCTTTTGCTTTTGTTGCTTTCATTTATGCTGCAGTAGGAGCCTTTTCACATCTCCTCTTGTTGTGTCCAAACACACCACATATGCTGCAAGTGATAACACTTGACCTTCTAGTTGCTTCTGGTTCACTAACCTCCCTCTTTCTTTTCACTCTAGGTTTGCTTATTGGTCTTTTGAGAACTGGTGGGTCCAATGGTGCATTGTCAACCTCAGTCCACATAGTGTCATGGTGCAATAGGTGTATAAAAGTACTGTAAGTTTTTTCATATGTACTCTTGCTGTAGAAATCTGAACAAAAATTCTCAAAATCATGCCTCGTGTGTGTAATAGCTGCACATGCATGCCTATAAGGCACTCCAGACACTTGCCATTCCCCACAGTAGCAACTCCTCTCACCTAGGTTCACAACATAAGACATGTGTGTATCCATTTGTGTAATTTGATACAAATTCCCACTAGGCCAAATCAGTTCACATGTAGCAGCTTTAGAGACGTTAGAGTTCAATTTGTTCCTAGCTTTTAGCACTATTGTATTTGTCCACTCTACTGTCCTTTGAAATCTTTTACCAAACTTGGACATCAGGTTTTTTGCTATGCTTTCCAGAATTCCAGTGATTGGTTTTTGTCTAATATTCCCAAGCCAAGAATTAAATGACTCCACATGATTGTTGGCGACAAAGTCACACTTTACCTTAGGATCAAATTTATGTCTAGCCCATGTCTCTAAAGGATATTCCATCAACCAATTGCAGCCCCCACCACAGATTGCCTACAGCTGCCCCATTGCAGATTTGAATTCTAATTCATTATATGCATTTACAGCTGCTGAGAATAAACTTTTATACTTCAGACCAGGATATTTTGTCCTAAAATTGGCATAAATATGCCTGCAACATCTCCTAGTAAGTGCCTATGGAAAAATATCAGAAATAGCTCCCAAAATTCCCTTTTGCCCATCTGACATAAATGTCCAAGGAATATCTCCAGCTGTATCACCAAGGAACTTGTGCAAGTGATCTAAAAACCATTTCCAACTGTCCTTTCCTTCAGATTCAACAATGGCAACAACAAATGGATACAACCCATTATTTCCATCAAGTCCTATAGCACTAACTAAAGTACCACCAAAAGGTCCCTTCAAGAAACATCCATCAATACCAATAAATGGTCTGCACCCATTAACAAACCCATTCTGAAATGTAGCAAATGATTAAAAAATTCTCTTAAATCTTTGAGGCTCATCTGCATTTTTCCTTATGAACACTAAACTAGCTAGATTTGTTTTCACCACCTCAGCTGCAAACTTCCATAACTTTCCATATGACTTAGTATGACTCCCCTCAATCTCCTTTTTTGCTTTCTTTTTAGCCCTCCAACAACTTATATCAATAGCAACTGTAAGAAATTTCTCTCCAACTTCTTGTTTCAAATCTTTTACTGAAATGTCAGGATTCTTTCTAAACCTGTCTAGAAGCTTTTTTGCTATAAATGTAGAAGTCACACCTTTGTTCTTAAATGTTCTGATGTAGCAATGTTCTGGGCCAACTTTTTTTTTTTATTATAAAAGACATTTTGTCAGGCAATAGGATTGCATGAATTCCCCAATTGCAGCCTGTATTCCCACAGTGACAGGTAATTCTTTTCCTTTCATTGTTTTCCCTCATAAGTTTAAAACCTTTTTGGATAGAATATTCTACCAAGACATCTCTGACGTGGTGGATATTATCAAAGAGATGGTACTTCTCAAATACAATTTTACCCCCTCACCATATTTGAATGGCTTTCCCTTCAAAGCTCTGTGTAAATACTTCATAGTTATATTTCTATATTTTCTGTTTCTAATTTTATTTTTTCCACTTTAACCCTCATATGTCTCCCTTTCCTCCTCACTTTCACTTTCTCCACTGAAATCATAATCCTCACTATAATCAGAAAACTCACCATCACTATGCTCTGAGGTCTCCTTCTCCAAGTCAAAATTATCCAAATTGTCATCTCCCAAATTATTAACTCTCCCTCCCTCATGAACACTAGTCCACTCCTCATCATCACTGTCAGAAAAACTATATTAAGAATCTCCTTCACCACCATCACTCCCTTGATCATTCCTCTGATCATTCCTCTCCTCATCATTCCCCTCATCTGACATCACTGTTTCATTTGGAATGACTTCCTCAACATCGTTATCTTTCCCCACCTCAAAAGCATTACTAGAGCCTGCACCATTACTACATGAAGCTAAACAATACTGAGCAACTTCAACAAATACATTTATATCCTTACATCCCTTCATCAACTCAAACATGATAATTACATCTTCATCCAGTTCTAGCAACATTCTATCAGTACAATCAGGAATTTGAAAATAAATGTTAAATGCTACAGAACCTTTCTCATGACACACTTCATCATGTAGCAAGTAGGTAACATGAGTATTTAGTGACAAATAACTATACTTTTTAGAATTAATATTCCCTATCACATATATATGTCCCTCATAGTGAACAATGATATCATGTAAAGTATCAAGTATCAGATGCCATTCGAATCTGCCAAAAAAAAAAAGAAAGAAAAAAAAAGAATAATCATGCTAACAAACAAAACTAATTGCTAACAGTCAAAATAAAGGATGGTAAAAGTAATTGCTAACAATCAATAAACCTTAATCCAACAAAAATAAACATGTTAAAAGTAAACCCAAAGGTTAATTTACACTAAAATAGCCCTAAATTAGGGTTAATCCAGCAAAAGCCCCATCAATTAACCCTAATTAATTATGGGGGTTTTGCTAGAATTAGGGTTAATTACACCCTTATTCCACGAAAAAAAGAAAAACGATTTTGCCATGCACAAAACAAAATAATAAAATACCAACGATAAATAACTCTAAATTAGGGTTAATAAACCATAAATGACCCAAAATTAGGGTTAAAACCCTAATTTTGGGTCATTTTAGAGATAATTAACCTAAATTAAGGTTCATCCAGCAAAAGCCCCATCAATTAACCCTAATTAATTATGGGGGTTTTGCTAGAATTAGGGTTAATTACACCCTTTTATTCCACAAAAAAAGAAGATCCTAATTGCATAATAACATGCAAAAAAGAAAACAATAACATGCAGAAAACAATAATATGTAGAAAACAAAACAATAACCTGGCAACGATTAGATTAGGGTTCTTGGAAAAAAAACAAAACCTGAGATTAGCGTGCAAACGACTCTGAAATGGGTCAATTGTACATGAAAAAGGCCTGAAATGGACTTAATCGGCGGTACACAGTTGGATGAAAGGTATATGGCTCTGGAACTAGGGTTTGATGGTATGCCTTTTGGACTCTAGAACTACGACTCTGAAACTAGCTAGGGTTTTATGGTTTTGTTAATTTGTTGGTCGCATTTGTAGAGAAAAGAGATAGTGGTTTTGATCTGTAGAGAAGAGAGAGGGTGGTTTTGATCTGTAGAGAAGAGAGAGAGATAGATAAGCGTCCTTAAGGAGAGAGAACGTTTGATACAGATAGAGATAGAGGAGAGAGAAAGTGTCTTTGTGTATTGGCGGGAGAGTGGGTAGGTGAGAGTTTAATGAGGGGTATAAAAGTCATTTACCTTATTTGATATTTTGTATTACATGTGATTAAAAAATTAGGGGCAAAATGTCTTTTCCCACGTTTTTTAACAGAGCCAGTGACGGAAAAGCGAAATTGGACCTAATTGATAGTTATTTTCGAAAGATATTTTAGACTGATATTTGGCCAAACTACTAGAGGTGTTAGTGAAATTAACCCAAAGTTTTAGTCTCTCTCTTGGTCTATTATTTTCAAGGAAAACAACGTACTCCTCCTCTTCTAATTCATATCGAGTCAACATTGAATATCATTATACCTTGAATTAATATGGTTGCACCGCAATGTCTCTTTTAGTTACCCTTAGCGTTCTCTATCATGCTCATTTTGGCTACATTATATATATATATATATATATATATATATATATATATATATATATATATATTAAGGTGATGATATCCTAGCAGGCTAGCAGGAATGAGTAGAGGGTAGACAAAATGGAAATAAACAAGTGATATACTTTGTGTAGCGGTGCAACTTGGGCAGGCTAACCTAGCTCAACCCAAACTCAACCTCAATTTTTTGAAACTTGGGCTTTTAAATTCATAAACTGGGTTCAAATTGGGTTGACCCAGGTAACCTGATCTATTTTTGGGTTGGCCTTCATGGGTTGAAACCCGAATTCGAGTTACCTCGAGCCAACCTAACCAAACCCGAATCCGGGTTGAGGTTGGGCTCGGGTTGGGCTGCCCAAGTTGCACCCCTAATTTTGTGACAAATAATTACTTAATAAATTGAATGGAAAATTTTGTAGAAGTAGTTTTGCAAGATACAACATTTTCAATAGCTGAGAAGGCAAAATGGAAACACAGGAGGCAGCTTGGAATATATATAGGTTGAGTATTTTTTTTATTTTTACTATTTATTTATTTATTTTTTGCGGTTGACACACTCTTACCATCTTTTTTGAGTAATAGAAGAAATATCACTAAGTATACAATCATTTAAAAGAAAATAATATTTTATAAACCTTAACTTCAGAAGTTAATGATTATTCATTTACAAATTACACTACAATCCTTCTAGATATGGTTGATCTCCCCCTCTTTCTTTTTAATTTTTAATTTTTTGGTTTTTGACTGAATAAAAAAAATAATTATTTAATTAACCCTGTAATGACATACTTCACCACATGGTATGATATTGTTCGTTTTGGACCCGAGTCAGCACGATTTTGCTCTTAAATTTTACCCCAAAATGCCTCATATCATTTGAATTATATTTAAGTAATAATAAAAATAAGGTCAATGCTTGGCCCAATTATTCTATGACAAGTGTTCAAAAACATTATTAGAATTAAGTTGGGTATTATCCAATTATTCGGGTTTGACCTGTTCAGAACTCACGCTTTCAGAACTTTATTTTTTTATTTTTTTATTTTTTTTTTATTTTTATTATTTTTTATTTTTTGCTTTCTTTCATAACTCTCTAGATTGCTCCCTTTGCTCTCTCTCCAGCAATGCCCTAGCTCTCTCCTTTTGCCCTCTTTCTCTCAAGACGATGTGGAGAAGTCAAATTCTTGTTATTTCTTTAACCAACACATTTTTTCTTATTTGATAGGAATCTCAAATGGCATTGGAACATAAATGCCTTCTAAAGTTCATTCAATGATGAACTATAGATTATAAATGCCTTCTACAGTTTATTCAATGATGAACACAAATCGATTACCCAATATGTTTTACACTCGATTACTTTAGGTAATTATTTTATCCTAAGAAAATGGTTGATAATGTTAAAAATTAATGACATAGATTTAATTATTTCTACCTTCTTATCATTTTTGTTTTTCAATATTTGTAAGAGTCTCATCATGGTAGCCTCCCACAAAGTGCACAAGAATACAAAGAGTTTGAAATTTTACTCACTGTTAGAGGACTATTCGGAAAGCTATTTGAAAGCTTGCATATGTTACTTTTTGTTCTTCCACTTAATTATTAAAATTTTTGTATCCTATGGCAACACAGTAGACATGGTCCAATGGAGTACCTTTTGTATGAATTATTTGGGTAATGCAAATTAATTGGGAGATAAATTTTATCCTTTGTGCTTAGATAATTATTACATAGTTGTTCAGCTTCAATATAACGCACAAAATTTTCAGCTTGTTATTTCATCTTTTTCTCAATAAATTCCACCACTTTCTTATCCTCTAATGATTACAGAGTTTGTTATATAGAAGCATGGGCCCAACAAATAATTAATGGTGGTTATGATCACACACTAAAAAAAATGCACTCACAAAATAATAAATAGGAGAAAACACACACACAAAAAGAAGACCTGGATTTACGTGGTTCGGCAATGTGCCTATGTCTACGGGGTAGCTGAAGATCAATGCACTAATATCAAAACCCAAAGGGTTATAGAAGGCTCACAAATGAGAAAATATACAAATATTTTCTTCTCTCTAAATTAGCTCACTTAAGAGCTCTTGTTTTTCTCACTCTAATGAACTTCTCCTTTTATGCTTCAAATGGTTTCTAAGGCTTCTCTATTTATTGGAGAAGCAATCCTTTCATCATTGGAGCCAATAACAATTGGAGGAAAACATGGAATGTTTTCCTCCATAAAACCATCCCACTTTTGAGCCATAAAACAAAGAACCATAAAACAAGGATTCCATGTTTTAAGCCATTAATCAACAATCTCCACCTTGGCGAAGAATCTATACAACTCCTCGAAATGAAGTATTTCCAAACATGATCTTGAACTGCCTCCAAATATGCCCAAATGTGCTCAAACTTGCAGGATGTTAATCAAGTCTAAGCAATTTTCAAACTTGACCTTTGTTACTGACGGGCGGTTGTCCACCGTAAGCTTAAGAGTGTGCATTAAGGCGAGGGCCAAGAGTTTTACATTTATAGAAGTCACTATTACCTTTCACTAAAAATATAGCTAGGGCGAGTAGGGATCATCCCAAGGGACTGTGAGGATCGAGCAATGTCGTGGAATTGTTATTAGGGCTAGTAGGTCGAGTGATCAAACAATTGGTTGGTTGGTTGATTAAAGAACAACTAAATTAAACTAAGTGATAGCAAAGAATACAATTAAGAGTAAGTAAGAGAGAGAGAGATCTTGGGGTTTAGAGATCACCACCAAACAATACATTTCTATATCATTGACAAGTGATTAATATGGGTAAATGGTGTGTTGCAATATTGGTGTGTGTGTGTTTGGTTGATTCAACAAGCAAGGATGACTGGTGAAGCATGTATTGTTTAAACATCATGTGAAAGGCACAATATATCTAAGCAACGAAGCATATATTGTCTAAACAACATGTGAAAGGCACAATAAATCAAAACAAGTCATTAATCCTTTCATTAAGCTCACAAT
Source organism: Cornus florida (assembly GCF_030987335.1). Lineage (NCBI taxonomy): Eukaryota > Viridiplantae > Streptophyta > Magnoliopsida > Cornales > Cornaceae > Cornus > Cornus florida. The sequence goes on along the minus strand of NW_026775573.1, from coordinate 11,443,156 downwards.
CCAAATACAACACAAGGATAGAGACATATGCTATTTACATTCAAAAGCTTGGATCATCAAACAACAAGCATAGATTGTCCTTCCATTTAACACTACACTATAACTACACTACATCTACACTACTAGCATGAAAATAAACTAGGGGAGAGGCACAATCCATCAAGGCATAAGCATGAACCATCAAGAGAATCACAAGAGAATTCCTTTAAGCACTATGTTTTGACAATCTTCAAATCTATAGCATCAATACACATAGACATGCATCAATAACACAAAATCTAGAGACAAGCACATGAACATCTATTTTAGCATACATAGACATATGGATAGAATGAAATGATCAATTGGAAGCCTTAAACCACATAAATCATTGAATAAATAAGATCTATATATATCAAAGTGTCAAAACATCAATTACAACACTAATCCCTCAATAATACACAAGATTAAGATATAGAAAGCATGCTTGGGGCTAACTCTAGCCCCAAGAGGATGTTTAGCCACTCATGGTGATGATGCTCCAACCCTCAAGGGCTAATTCCATGGTTGAAATTTGCTCCTTGTTGATGAAGAGTCTCCTATGGTGTCTCTAGCCTCCTCCTCCTCTTGCTCTCCAAGAGATGATATGAAAATAATTGTTGGCTCCCCTTTGTAAAAAACAATCCTTATCCTTATATAGGTAGGTCAAAATGACACCCAAAATGAGCTGGGGTCGTGCACACAATATTCCCTAATGATTGGATAAAGGACAACTTTTAATGAGGTGGAATTTTAACTTTTTCACACTGGAGGAAGTTCAATCGATCGAACCTTGAACTTGGATCGATCGAACTGGCTGAGATCTATCGAATTTAGGCTGGATCGATCCAACTGGTTGAGCTTTTTGGGAAAAGACAAATCTGAGATATTTTGGAGAGATATTTATGGGAAAAGGACAAAAGTGGTTAGTGGGTGGTATAGCTGTGGATAGGATCAATCATTTGAATAAGGACAAAAGTGTTCAATCGATCGAAGGATGGTGTTGGATCGATCGAACTTTTGGACTTTATGCTTTTGGGTCTAGGCTTGGATCTATCTTGAAGTGCTGAGATCGATCATTGTTTAATCGATCGAACCTTGAACTTGGATCGATCGAACTTTGCTGCTTGTCACCTTTGGCTTCATTTGCTTCCCTCTTTATCCACTTTGCTCCTTTCTTTGTTTAATCCTAGAATTGCTTCAATTAAGCTCTTATTTGGCTGAGTTAGCTTATTTTCGGGATAAGTGCCTGAAAATGGAAATAATATGAAATCAATATAAAAAGGTAAAGTAAGAAAGATAAAGGTACTATAATGCCTAAGCTTAAGGGGTTTAAATATGCACTTTTCAGCGCTCATCAATTACAACCTTCATAAGCATATCTGCGGGACTATCCGTAGTCCCAATCTTTTGAAGCAGAATATCACCTTCATCCAAAATCTCACGAACAAAATGAAAACGGATATCGATGTGTTTCTACATGAATGATAAACCAGGTTCTTTACCAAACAAATAGAACTTTGACTGTCGCAATAGAAATCAATATGTTCCTAAATAATCCCCAAGTCCTCAATCAACCTATGTAGCCATATGGCTTCCTTAATGGCCTCTGTCACTGCCATGTACTCTACCTCTGTTGTAAACAAAGTCATTGTAGGTTGTAATGTCAACCTCTAACTTAACGGTCCTCTAGCAAGTGTGAACATATAACCTGTAGTTGACCGATGTTTATCCAAATCACCAGCGTAGTCTGAATCCACATAACCAACCAAATGCTGACCAAGTTTATCATCCCACTCAAACTTCAAACCAACATCCACAGTACCTTGGATGTACAGTAGAATCCACTTCACTGCCTGCCAATGACCTTTTCCTGGGTCATGTACATACCTGCTCACCATACTAACAGCCTGTGAAATATTGGGTCTCGTACACAACATTGCATACCTCAAACTTCCAACCGCACTTGCATACGGAATATGAGCCATGTGCGAACGCTCTTCATCTGTGCTTGGAGATAATGAAACATTGATCTTGAAATGAGGGGCCAAAAGGGTACTTAGAGGTTTAATATTTGAGTCCATACCAAACCGATGTAGCACCTTCTTCAAATATTGCTTTTGAGACAAACAAACAGTGCCCTTCATTCTATCTCTACTAATCTCCATTCTAAGTATCTTCTTAGCTTCACCGAGATCCTTCATCTCAAACTCAGTACTCAACTGAATCTTCAACTTATCATTTTCAACTTTGCTTTTAGATGCAATCAACATATAAGAGCAAATATACAAATGCTCCATCACGAAGCTTACGAAAATACACACAGTGATCAAAATGGCTTCTTGTGTACTGTTGCCCTTTCATGAACTAATCAAATTGTTTTTACCATTGCCTTGGACTTTGTTTCAACCCATACAACGATTTCTTTATTTTGCGAACCCAATTTTCCTTTCCAGCAACCTTGAATCTGTCTGGCTGAGATATATAAATCTCCTCCTCCAAATCACCATGTAAGAAAACAGTTTTGACATTGAGTTGAGCTAACTCGAGATCAAACTTTGCAACCAAAGCTAGCAAAATACGAATGGAAGAGTGTTTTACAATAGGTGAAAATACCTTATTATAGTCAATCCCTTCCTTTTGTGCATAGCCTTTTGCCACCAATCTAGCCTTGAATCTCATACTGTCTTGCCCTGAAGAGCCTTCTTTCTTGGTGTAGACCTACTTGCACCCTATAGCTTTCTTCTTCTTTGGAAGCTAGACCAACTCCTAAGTCTAATTCTTATGAAGAGATTGCATATCCTCGTCTATTATTTTTTTTTTTCTAATCTACACTTTCTGCCCTTCTGACAGCTTCTCTATAAGTAGATGGGATGTCATCATCAATTATGGGTAGTGCATATGCCACCATATCAATAAACCATGCAGGTTTCTTTATTTATCTTCTTGATCTACCAACTGCAATAGAATATGGTTGCTGTGGAGACTTTTAGGTAGGATCCTCCTCCTTATCTGTACCTATTTCGTCATCATCTGAGTTACTGACATGTCTAGCTGGCATAATTGGAGCCTCAAGCTCCACCCACTGAGAAACTTCTTTGGTTTTGTTCTCTATAGGAGAACTTTTCAGCATAGAAGACTCATAAAAAGTAACATCCCTGCTATTAATGATTTTCTTCAACTCAGGGCACCAAAGTCTATACCCCTTCACACCTTCATTATAACCCAAGAATATGGCTTTCTTAGCTCTAAGATCTAACTTACTTTCTTTAACATGAAAGTAGGCAGTATAACCAAATATTCACAAAAAGTTATAATTTGTAGCAGGTTTCCTAGACCATACCTCCATGGGCTTTTTGCCCTCATTCGCAGCTGCTGGCAACCTATAGATGAGATGGCATGTGTATGTCACAGCCTCAACCCAAAATGCTTTGCCCAATCCAGCATTAGACAACATACATCTAACCTTTTCTAACAAGGTCGATTCAAGCATTCTGCCACCCCATTTTGTTACGGCATGTTTATAACTGTAAAGTGTCGAACAATACCTTCGTCTTGGCATACTTGAAAGAATAGGTCCAATGTGTATTCACCGCTATTATCGAATCTGTGTCTCTTAATTTTTCTGTCAATTTGGGTCTCCATCATCTTCTTCAACTTCACGAACACTTTTAAGACTTCATCTTTATGTTTCATGGTGTTCACCCGTACTCGTTTAGAGAAATCATCAACAAAAGAGACAAACCAATGCTTACCTCCCAAAGATGCAACTCTGGTGTGTGTCTAAACATCTGTGTGAACATTGATGTGTCTCTCGCAATCGTACGATATTGTGTAGGATATAGCTTTATGTAAAGAGGATGTCGAACCCACAGAGAGATGGAATTTGTATTAGCCTTTAACTTAGTTTCATAGTTTATAGAAAACTTGGTTGGAGAGTTGTTGGTTGTCACTATTTAACAAACTTGAATTAAACAAAATATTAAATTAAAGCAAATTAAATTAAATAGAATGATCAGAGAGGGAAAATCTTACGGCTTTGACTTCACCACAACTGTTATACTATGGTTAATTGAATCAACTCTGGGACTTTAACCAATTCTGTTTTCAAATGAACTGAACTCAATAACATTCGTTCAGTTCGGAGTTTAAAGAAAGATGTTTTACAAATTTAGCTAACTATAACCTATCTGCAGTTAACGTGGACTATTCGCCTACTTACTCTACCTACTTTAACGATTATGCGAATGAACCACCTTCCCTAAGCATAGATTATGAAAACGTTCTTTTGCAAAATATGTTGGAACACCATTATATGACCTCTATCCTTGTGTTCGGTAAGGCTCCGCCAGATACCGTACAACAAGGTAGGCTGAGAATAGAACATAAATTATTATATCTAAGATAAGGTAATAATAATTTATAGTCTACTACAGCATAAAAAACTACTTGAGTTGTCTCAAGTGCTCATAGTCATATAATCAAGAAAACATTAAAATAAACCCAGAGTCAAAACAATCAAACCATAATATAACGTTAGGTTATATCAGTGCCCTAAAAAAGGGATTAGCTACTCATGACAAGGTTGGATAGCATCTGTGTTGAGTTCATCTCCATCGTCACGGACTGCGCCTCTCTTCTCAGGATCTGCACTTTCAAGGTTATAGGAACCCTAAAGGCCACCACACCTTCAACCTTCTGAATAACACCGTCAAAGAGATTGGAATTTTGGACCTCTTCTATCAAGGCTTATGCCTTCTTTTATAGAAGAAAATATGTATTTAGTGGGCTTTTAGGTCTTCTGGCCTAACTGGGATGAGATACGCTATAAAGAAAAGAATCCCACAGCTTTTAGTTAACATGTCATGCAATGCTCGAGCTTCAGGAACAGATGCTCGAGCTTTAGGGCTCATACTCGAGCTTCAGGAACAAATGCCCTAGCATTTTTGGATAGATGCTCGAGCATCAATGAATGGTGCTCGATCATCACATTGTCACTTAGCCAATTTTCTTCAATTATTTTTTGAAGCGTCTTTTTTTTTCAACATTTAGAATATTTTAGGTTCAACTCTTTTAACATTGCTCGATCCAGGCTTTATTGGCTCGAGCACTAGATATCATGCTCGAGCATCTGAGGCTCAATGCTCGATTCTCTGTGGATAGTGTTTGATCATGGAGGTAATGCATGAGACCTGGAGCATAGCCTTTTCATTTAAAATCAACTCATTAATTTTCGACACCTCATGCTCGAGCTTCAGGGTTAAGGCTCGAGCACCCTTGGTTAAGGCTTAAACACCCTTGCAGTAATGCTCGAGCATCTTTGTAGTAAGGCTCGAGCATCAAGGTACTGATGGTCAAGCATTTTGGCCTTGTTGACTTTTCTTTGTTGTGATGCTCGAGCCTTAACACTTGGGCTCGAGCTCTAAGGCTTGAATTGCTTCAAACTTCACCAATTTAGCTCTCGGCTTGCTCTGAATGACCGACAACGACTCTATAAACTTCGATATCATCATAAAGTCCTGATTTTAACCATTTATCTGGGAAAGTACTTGAAAACACACATTAAGCATAAATTAGTCTAATAATGGATAGAAGTACCACTTTAGGCCCTAACATATACGTACTTAGGGGCTCGAATATGCATATATTCAGCACTTATCACATCCCCAAACTTACATATTGCAATATAGACTAAAAAACAGCTTTCGTGGGAATTACGGTTGTGTTTAGCCTATGCAACAAGCCTTTAAAGCCCTAGGTTACCCCTAGTGGACGAGTTGTAGTCTCGTAAGGGTTTCTAGTGAAGATAGCCACAAACTTCTCACATTAGTGCCTTTAATGCACAGTAAGCTCATTCAAGCCTATTTTCAAATCATATCATCCCTGCAGTTCATTCATCAGTCAAATACAACAAGCATACCAATCATGTAATCAGAAAAACTTTCAACTTCCAATCTCAATTAAGCAACCATAGTCCCCATATATTAGTTTAATCATTTATTCAACAATTTTAATCTCTAAAGACGCTTTTTGAAAGTGATTCTACAATTCATCGTGTGGCTTACTGTCCATACTTGCATTTATTCCTTGTTATTCCTCAATTCACAAGCAGACTTTTCAAATTCTAACTCCCAAGGCATTTTTATTATTTTTTCTTTCGGGTATGCATTTTTTTTTTTCCAAAAAGGATACTTGTGCAATGTCCAGGTTTATTAAACTTTCTAAATTACCCTTGTAGCAAACTTTCAGCCAATGACTCCCAGACCAGATGGTCTTAGGGCATTAAGTGTTAAAACACCCCTAAGGACTTAATTGTTCAAGTAATCTAGGCAATCTAAACCCCTTATGTAACAAGCTTTCAGCCATTGACTCCCAGACCAGACGATCTTAGGGCATTAGGTGTCAGAACACACCCCTAAGGACTTAATCACTCAAGCAATATAAGTACAAACCTAAACTTGACTTCTTTTTTTTTCTTTTTTTTTTTTTTTTTTTTTTCACATTGGTGAGCATTTTTTCTTTGTTGCATACATACCAATTTTTCTCTATTACTTTTTTTTTTTTTTTTAATGCCTCGGTCATCAAAACTATCAAATCTACCTGATCATCTCAGTATGACTCCAAACAAAACAAGACTTCCAATTTCTACCCCACAGACTTCATGCAAGTGTGAATATTGTGCAAAGTGTAGCATCTCAGAGATCAACATCATTGAACAACAATTATCCTAACAGAGTGAACCACAGGCCACCAACCGATTTCAAAAATTTTCAAGGACTCTTTTTCACAATAATTTAGCATACAAACCATTTCTAACCAACATCATACTACAAACAGAGTATATAACCATCAACAGACTCTAACATATGCTTATAGCACATGCTCTCAACGTTATCATGCAAATTGCAAATTTCAAATATGTTCAAAAATTTTCACCTTGATCACCAAACCAAACTTGCAATTATATTGCCTTACCCCCAAACTTGAACTGCACAGTGTCCTCAATGTGCAATGAGAACAAAACTAGACAAAGGGTTAGAATAATATTACTATAGGAGCGAGGAATGTCAAAGGAAACCTTCCATATCATAGGCAAATGTCAAGCTAGGTGGCACCCCCAAACTTGAATGCAAAAACCTGTCAAGGAAAACATATAGACACCACCACGTGAGAGTGAATAAAGAATGAAAGAATAAGTAATCACTTCACCAAATGCAAACATGTAAAGTTAAGAGAATTTTTTTTTTTTTTTTTTAAATCAAAACTAATCTAATCTAAAAATAAAAGAAAAATACACAAATAAATTAAAAACCTAGAAAAACTTAAAAGAATAAATAGAAAATTAAACATAAACTAAATCAAACTAAAGTACAAAACTACAAGTGCTAAGTTTAACGTCGCTAGCTCGACTGTACACCACTCCTTAGCCTATATCCAACAATTCAACTACCTCCCTCTTCCTAAAACCAGTCCTATAGGTGATTACAAAATTTGAAACAGGAGGAACTAATGTGGTTCCATTAAGGCCCAAGAAAGAATACTCAAGCTTATCCGGTGGTGGCTTAGGCTCAAGTCTGTGAGAAGACTCACAAGAAGGACAAGGAATATTTGAAATCAAAGGAGGAGGATCTTTTATTGGAGAGATGGTGACTAGATCATTATCAATGACATCAAGAAAAAAGCACTCATCTTTCTCTAAAGAATATGGAGTGGCATTGAAGATGTTTAATTTGAGCTTCATGTTCCCAAAAGAAATATCCATAGCCCCAGTCCTACAGTTAATGTTGGCATTTGTTATAGCTAAGAATGGAGGACCAAGGATCACTAGAGTACATCAATTGGGATCATTGATAGGTTCTGTATCCAGGACAATAAAGTCAACTGAAAAATAGAACTTATCCACTTTAATGAGAACATCTTCAATGATCCCACGTGGTTGCTTCATAGATCGATCAGCAAGTTACAACATTATTGACGTGGGTTTAAGCTCTCCCAAGCCTAATTTCTCATACACTGAGTAAGGAAGAAGATTAACACTCACTCCAAGATCAAGAAGTGCTCTGTCTATCTCATTATTTCCAATGATGCAAGATATGGTAGGAGCACCAGGATCTTTAAACTTAGGAGGAGCGCTATGCTGAATAAGTGCACTGACTTGCTCAGTGAGATAGATTTTTTTAGAGACTTGGCTTTTTGATTTTCTCTCTTGGGTACACAAGTCTTTTAGAAATTTGGCATAGGCTGGGATTTGTTTTATGACTTCAAGGAGAGGAATATTAACTTTGACTTGTTTGAATACATCCATCATGTCTTGGATTTTCTCTCATTCCTTACCAAAGTAAAAGGGTTCCTTGAGACGTTTAGGATAAGGCGCTTTTGGCTCATAAGCAGTCTCAAGGTTGGGAGTAGATGAAGAAGTGACTCCACCTTCAACTCCTGTTGTGGATTGTGGAATTGGGGGAACATCTTTGGGATGTGGATTATGAATGATAGGAATTATGGGAATCTTAAGCCTCTCTTTTTCTTCCTGTTCTTTTTCAACTTGATTATCAATGATTCTTCCACTCCTCAAAGTGGTGATGGCCTGAACTTGCTCATAATGACTACTTGAAGGATTAGTATCATTAATCATGTAAGTTTGCCCTTTTGGGTTAACCACTGGCTGACTAGGCAGTTTTCCTTCCTCTACGAGATATAGTACTCGCAATTTGCCTAACTTGAGCCTTTAGCTTGGCTATGGCTTGAGAATGAGTATGAAGAAGTTGGGTATTTGCTTTAACTTTAGCAAGAGTGCTAATTACTTGTTCTTCAAACACAGATGAATACTTAGGAGGAGTAGGAAGAGGAGCTGGATTAGCTTGATTCCGAAGTTGTGGTGGAAGATATACAAAAGATTGATTGAAAAGATTATTTTGGGCCAAAGGATTGGATGAATTTTGGTACTATCCCTGAGATTGTGGAACAGTATTTCCCTGACTCTGATTCCGCCATGATAGATTGGAATTATCTCTCCAACCAGGGTTATATGTATTGGAATATGGATTGTACCCCTGATTAGAGAATGCTGCATTGGCTTGCTTTTGGTGATTTCCAGAAAATTGTCCCCTGAAAGGACAAGTATCAGCAAAGTGTGATGGATTTGCACAGATTGAACACACCTCCTTTGGCAAAGAGGAGTGCTGAATAGAACTAAGAGTATTGACAGCTGATAAGACTTTGTCAAACTTTTGATTTAACACCTCTATGTGAGTAGACAGCTTTCTAAATTTATCAACTTCATAAAGATTTTTGACCTTATGGATTCTAGGTGTAGACCTAGACCTAAAGGAAGAAGCATGCTGAATTGAATTTTCACTTAAGGCCTCAAACAGTTCCTAAGCGTCAGCTGGACTCTTACGCAGAAAAGCTCTATTACTAGAAGCATCAACCATGTTTCTATAAGAATCGGAGAGACTATCATAGAAAATTTGAATCAAGTGCCATTGTGTAATATCATGGTATGGAAACTTTCTTAGAAGATCATTATATCTCTCCCATGCATCATAGAGCTGTTTTCCCGGGATTTGGAAAAATGCCATGATTTCTCTCCTTATTTGTGTGGTTTTACCCACAGTATAGTATTTTTTCAAGAACTCCTATTGCAACATGTCCCATGAAGATATGAAATTTGTTGGAAGGGATTGCAACCAAGTTCTTGCTTTGTCTTTGAGAGAGAACTGGAAAAGACGCATTCTGAATGAATCATTGGATAGAGTGGTCAACTTGGTAGTTGAACATAATTCCAAAAACACATCCAAGTGCTTATAAGGATCCTCTGTTGCATACCCATGGAAGGTAGGAAGCATTTGGATCATGGCAGGTTTGATCTCAAAATGGGTTGCATCAGCATCTGGAAAAACAAAGCATAAAGGGGAAGTATATGTGGAAGGAATGAAATGATCCCTCAATTGTGGTTGTGGTGGAGGAACGGGTGGAACCTGTTCTCCATTACCATTACCATTATTACCCGGTGCATCACGTTGCTCAGCCATACTTTCAGAGGAACTATCAATATTATTCAAGTGTTTTTTAAGCTTTCTTAACTGACTTAAAGTTCTTTTTATTTCAGGATCATGCACTAAAGGTTTTGACCTATTTTGGTGAGTTAACATGCAATGGTTCCACTAATCCTAATAATAACAAAAAGAAAATATTCCAAGTAACATAAAAATAATAAGAACTCACAAAAGGTTTAATAAACCAAAGCTTTTTCTCCCTTAAGCGTCTTTTTCCTCACCGCTAATTTGTGCCTGAAAAGAAAAAGAAGTAAGGTGAGATATCAGAAAGTCAGAAGACCGATAAATCAAAATAACTAATAAAAAACTTAAACAAAAACAATCTCCCTGGCAACGGCACCAAAAATTGATGTGTCTCTCGCAATCGTACAATATTGTGTAGAATATAGCTCTATACAAAGAGCATGTCGAACCCATAGAGAGATGGAATTTGTATTAGCCTTTAACTTAGTTTCATGGTTTACAGAAAATTTAGTTGGAGAGTTTGTTGGTTGTCACTATTTAACAAACTTGAATTAAACAAAATATTAAATTAAAGCAAATTAAATTAAATAGAATGATCAGAAAGGGAAAATCTTAAGGCTTTGACTTCACCACAACCATTATACTATGGTTAATTGAATCAACTCTGGGACTTTAACCAATTTCGTTCTCAAATGAATTGAACTCAATAACATTCGTTCAGTTCGGAGTTTAAAGAAAGATGTTTTACAAATTTAGCTAACTATAACCTATCTGCGGTTAGCATGGACTATTCACCTACCTACTCTACCTACTTTAACTACTATGCGAATGAACCACCTTTCCTAAGCATAGATTATGAAAATGTTCTTTTACAAAATACATTGGAACACCATTATATGACCTTTATCCTTATGTTCGGCAGGGCTCCGCCAGATACCGTACAATAAGGTAGGTTAAGAATAGAACATAAATTATTATATCTAAGACAAGGTAATAACAATTTATAGTCTACTACAGCAAAAAAAAAAACCACTTGAGTTGTCTCAAGTGCTCATAGTCATATAATCAAGAAAACATTATATATTAAAATAAAGCCAGAGTCAAAACAATCAAACCATAATATAATGTTGGGTTACATCAGTGTCCTAAGAAAGGGATTAGCTACTCATGACAAGGTTGGATAGCATCTGTGTTGAGTTCATTTCCATCGTCACGGACTGCGCCTCTCTTCTCAGGATCTGCACTTTCAAAGTGGTAGGAACCCTAAAAACCACCATACCTTCAGCCTTCTGAATAACACCGTCAAAGAGATTAGAATTTTGGACCTCTTCTATCAAGGCTTACGCTTTCTTTTATAGAAGAAAATATGTATTAATTTAGTGGGCTTTAGGTCTTCTGGCCAACTGGGATGAGATACGCTGATAAAGAAAAGAATCCCGTAGCTTTTAGTTGACATGTCATGCAATGCTTGAGCCTCAGGAACGGATGCTCGAGCTTTAGGGCTCATGTTCGAGCTTCAGGAACAAATGCTCAAGCATTTCTGGATAGATGCTCGAACATCAATGAATGGTGCTCGATCATCACATTGACACTTAGCCAATTTTCTTCAATTATTTTTCGAAGCGTCTTTTTCTTCAACACTTAGAATATTTTGGGGTTTAACTCTTTTAACATTGCTCGATCTAGGCTTCATTGGCTCGAGCACTAGGTACCATGCTCGAGCATCTGAGGCTCAATACTCGATCCTATGTGGATTGTGCTCGATCATGGAGGTAATGCACGAGACCTGGAGCATAGCCTTTTCATTTAAAATCAACTCATTAATTTTCGACGCCTCATGCTTGAGCTTCAGGGTCAAGGCTCGTGCACCCTTGGTTAAGGCTCGAGCACCCTTGCAATAATACTCGAGCTTCTTTGCAGTAAGGCTCGAGCATCAAGGTACTGATGCTCGAGCATTTTAGCCTTGTTAACTTTTCTTCTTTTCATTGTTGTGATGCTCGAGCCTCAACACTTGGGCTAGAGCTCTAAGGCTTGAATTGCTTCAAACTTCACCAATTTAGCTCCCGGCTTGCTCTGAATGACCGGCAACGACTCTGTAAGCTTTGATATCATCATAAAGTTCTTGTTTTAACCATTTATCTGGGAAAGTACCCAAAAAAACATATTAAGCATAAATTAGTATAATAATTCATAGAAGTACCACCTTAGGCCCTAGCATATACGTACTTAGGGGCTCGAATATGCATATATTCAACACTTATCAAACATAGTCAAATATTCCCTTCGTGCGGTGTACTGCTGTGCCAAACTTAACTCTTGTCTACTTGCCCAGAACATAATATTCACAAAATCCAAGCTAGTAGGTCTTGACACCTTTCAATAGACCCTGCTTTACTAGTCCCTGCAAAGCCTTTTCACTTGTATGTCCTAAGTGTACATGCCATAATCTAGTAACATCTAATGTATCTACCTCTGAACTGTCTGCAATAGTTGCTGCGCCTGTAACTGTATTTCTAAGGAAAAAATATAAGTTACTCTTTTTCGTACCCTTCATCACAACTAGAGCTCCATAGGTAACCTTTAGACCATCGCCTTTCAGCGTGATCTCATAGCCTTTTGTTACCAATAATCTAAGTGAGATGAGATTTCTCTTCAAATCCGGTACATACCGAACATCTTCAAGAACTCTAATTGTTCCGTTGTGCAACTTCAAATGGAGCTTTCCTATCCCCCATTGTTTGACAGGTATGATTATTGCTTATGAAAACAGCTCCACCGTCCAGCTCCTAAAAATTGGAGAACCACTCCCAGTTGGGACATATATGATAGGAACAACCCGAATCCAATATCCATTCATGAGAATTGGATTGAGCTAATACAGTCAAAGCAAACTCTGTAACTTCATCGTCACTACTTACAATGTTGGCGGCAATCTTCTTGTTATCCCTATTTTTCAACTTAGGACAATCCTTCTTCCAATGCCTTTTCTTTTGACAAAAAGGCACATTCATCTTTGGTAAGATTTTTTTTACCCGAATTTGATGCTTCTTTTAATCTGGATTGGGATCTTCCATGGCTACCAGACTTTTTCTGATTTGTTCTACCATGTACTGTTAAAGCTTCAGTTGTTGAGTCTCTATAAACCTCTTTATCCTTCTTGTGAAGCTCATTATTCATGAGGGTATTAGAGACATCAACATATATAATTTCTTCTTTTCCATACAGTAGTGTGGTAATCAGATGTTCATACGAATCAGGCAGAGAGTTCAACAATAGTAATGATTTATCTTCATCATCAATTTTAACATTCAAATTTTACAAATCAGTAAGAAATTTTGTTAAAATTGTCTAGATGCTTGGACATAGACATACTGTAACGACATACTCCACCACATGGTATGATATTGTCCACTTTGGGTTCAAGCCCACACGGTGTGCTATTGGGTTTTACCCCAAAAGGCCTTATACTAATTGGGGATAACACCACCACATATAAGCATTTCACCTTTCCTTTACCCAAGCGATGTGGGATTATGCACCCGTAGCTCACCCAGTGTGGTATCATATCAGGGCCTCGCACCCGCCCGCAAGGTTGCCACAATCACCCCCTTTTGGACTAATGTCCTTATTGGCCACACTTCCGGCTAGGACCAATGTCCTTACGATTGATCTTTTTCCAATCTTTTTCTTTTATTTCTTCTAGTTTCTCCGCCCCCAGTGCAATGTCTAACTCTTGTTGAGTCAGAACATCCAAAACATCGCATTGGCACATGCTAAAGTTGTTTCGTCCATCAAAATTTTCAATATCAAATTTTACGGTTGCCATCTTTTTTTTCAACGATCAGGATCACCCAAAAGAATTTCTGATGAGAAAAAAATTCTCGCAAAAAAGAACCCCGGTGAATAGTACTGTACGTGAATAGTACCTCATGTGAATAGTATTATAGGTGAATAGTACCGTATGATTAGTACAGTACGTGAATAGTACTATACATGAATAATACTATATGTGAACAGTACCCGGACAGAATACGAACCGTGGTGCCCTGATACCAATTTATTGAACGAAAGCATTGACCCAACAAATAACTAATGGTGGTTGACAGGTTGTGATCACACACTAAAAAGAATGCACTCACAAAATAATAAATAGGAAAAAACACACACACAAAAGGAAGACAAGGATTTACGTGGTTCGACAATGTGCCTATGCCCATGGGGCAACTCAAGATCAATGCACTAATATCAAAACCCAAAGGGTTACAAAAGGCTCACAAATGAAATATACAAATATTTTCTTCTCTCTAAATTAGCTCACTTAAGAGCTCTTGTTTTTCTCACTCTAATAAACTTATCCTTTTATGCTTCAAATGGTTTTTAAGGCTTCTCTATTTATAGGAGAAGCAATTATTTCATCATTGGAGCCAACAACAAGTGGAGTAAAATATGGAATGTTTTCCTTCATAAAACCATCCCACTTTTGAGCCATAAAACAAGGAACCATAAAACAAGGATTCCATGTTTTGAGCCATTAATCAATAGAGTTGTTATTCCATTGAAGTGGATCACCATTGAAATGGATCTTATATTTTCAGCTTTAATATAACATCACAAAATGTTGTGTTTAAAACCCCGCTACCATAGAAAGCGCGGGTTGAACCTCTCACGGGGAATGCGCGCACTTTCCCCTACAAATAACAAACCCTGGCGAGAACTGCACCAAGGAACATGAACGAAAGAGCGAACCTGCAAAGCCCTATCCACGGGCCAGTTTTGAATCCCAAACTTTAACACTTAGAATTTTTTTTGTCAAAGCCCTATTTTGAAAAACTAAGTGAAAGACACAGTTCATTAAGTGCATGAATGCGAAATCCATGGTAATGTGCTCGCATTTTCACTCTGCTACTGGTAATGGTTGTACCAAACCCGCCGGTCTCTGATGCTCGGCCTTCACTTGCTGGCAAGTAAGGTACCTAGCCACAAACTGCGCAACCCAAAATTTCAAAGTGGCCTAATGGGCTTAATTCTTACATCAATGGAAAGCTCTTATCAAATGGAAGATTTTTCCCTTCTAGCACAAACTCAAAAAATCCTTTAAAAATCTTAATACCATAATGTTAAAGTAATATCAGATTATATTTTTATCCAATTAATTTGTTACAATTTTTATACCTGTTAAAGTAATATCGATTTTATATTTGTTTAGTTTATTACAATTGTATTCTACATTTTATAGTCTGGGATTGGGTTGTTTGATCGTGAATTGTGAAACCCAAACAGTTGGGTAATACTCAACCTAATTCTAATAATGACGCTTTTGGACACTTGTCATAGAATGATTGGCCACGTATCCAGGTTGGATGAACTCAAAAAACATTTACGAGACATATATATATGTCTGGGTAATGGGTATGTGTATATATATATATATATATATATATATATATATTAATTTTAATGTAAAAAAATTGTAACACATGGACGAAATAGTGAGTACAAATTTGTACTGCTCACCTTATTTCAATTTGAAGCACTTCGTGTCACTAGAAGAAGTACAGAAGATTTGAGCTGATGGATACAACTATTTAAATCTGTCAAAAAAAAAAAAAAATTGTTAAAAGGTAAGTAAAAAAAAAAAATAATAATTAATTTAACCAAATGAGTGGTTTTAAAGAATTAGGACAATGGACAATACAATACATGCTCACAGGAACAATAATTTACTTACCTAATTGTTGGAGCAGTGTATCCTTATGGAGAAGCAGGGATGGCAACAGGCGGAGCTGGAGCGGGTTTGGCTAAATCCTACTCTGCCCGTTAGAAAATTTATCATACCAACTCTGTCCCTACTTTGAAAAAGGTTTATAATTGTTATACCATTTCCGCCCCTACTTCGGTATACAAAATACCGACTCCACCCCATGTACTTTGTTTAATTGTTGGGTGCAGCAGGGTTGGGCCAGGTTATGCCACTTTTATCGTGTAGTAAAAAAAAAAAAAAAACTAACCAAATGTGCTCAAATTGGACTGATAAATAAGTTGGCCAAACTTTTATATTACTAAGGAGTGAATATTAATATATTAACAAATGCTTCCAGTAAAGTAACAAGAGTCTTAAAAATATAAAATATATATTTTATATATAGAAAAAAATTAAAAGGTACATATATGGTCGGGACGGGGTCATTACTGAATCCGCCCCCGCCCCAAACCCGCTTCAGATTTTTAATTATTTTACCATACTCATCCCAAACCCATTTAGGGACCACTAAATCCAACCCATTAGGGGCGGGGGTGGGGCGGAAACCCGCCGGGTCGGTAAGGAAATTGCCATCCCTTTGGAGAAGCTTAAAGTAATTTAAAAATTTTATGGTGTCTGATTTATATAAGGAATGAAACCAGCAAGCCGAATCTTATGACATGCCGTTCTTGCGGGCATATATATATATATATATATATATATAGAGAGAGAGAGAGAGAGAGAGAGCAGCAATCAAGAAAAGAAGATGCTACTTAGATAAAGCTACACCAGGAATGTGAAGCAAGAAGATGCTTTCTTAGTTACACTTAGCGTTCCCTATCATGCTCATTTTGGATATATACATATATATATATATATATATATATATATATTAAGGTGATGATATCCTAGCAGGAATGAGTAGGGTAGACAAAATGGAAATAAACAAGTGATATACTTTGTGACAAATAATTATTAAATAAATTGAATGGAAAATTTTGTAGAAGTAGTTTTTGCAAGATACAACATTTCAATAGCTGAGAGGGCAAAATGGAAATACAGGACGCAGCTTGCAATATATATAGGCCAGTATTTTTTTTTTTTGCTGTTTATTACTAGGTATACGACCATTTTGATAGAGGTGATATTTGTAATCATCTTTTCTACTTTATATTTTAAAAAAGGAAATAATATTTTAGAACCTTAACTTCAAAAGTTAATGATTATTCTTTAACAAATTACACCACAATCTTTCTAAATATGGTTGATCTCCCCTTCTTTCTTTTTAATTTTTAATGTTTTAGTTTTTGACGGAATCAAAAAAAAAAAATAATTATTTAATTAACCCCATAACGACATACTTCATCACATGGTATGATATTGTTCACTTTGGTCCGGAGTCACAATTTTGCTCTTAAATTTTATCCAAAAATGCCTCACACCATTTGAATTACATCTAAGTAACAATAAAAATAATTGATAAATGTCTAGGTAATGTGTATATATATATATATATATATATATATATATATTAATTTTAGTGTAAAGAAATTGTAGCACATGGACGAAATATTGAGGACAAATTTGTACTGCTCACCTTATTTCAATTTGAAGCACTTGGTGTCACTAGAAGAAGCACAGAAGATTTGAGCTGATGTATAAAACTATTAGAATCTGTCAAAAAAAAAAAGAAAAGAAAAATTGATTTAACCAAATGAATGGTTTTAAAGAATTAGGACAATGGACAATACAATACATGTTCACAGGAACAATAAATTACTTACCTAATTGTTGGTGTAGTGTATCCTTATGGAGAACCTTAAAGTAATTTGAAAAATTTAAGGTTTCTGATTTATGTAAGGAATGAAACCAGCAAGCCGAATCTTATGACATGCCTTGAGCAACAATCCGAAGAAAAGAAGATGCTACTCAGATAAAGCTACACCAGGAATATGAAGCAAGAAGATGCTTTCTTACCGGGGAGGAATTCTTTGCACACCGATCTCTTGGTCTAGAATAAGCGAAAGGTGGAAAATACAAAGATTTAGATGGTTCGACACTAAGGCCTACATTCGTGGACAAAGAGTCTCTAAGGGCTACATTTCTATTATTCAGATTTGCATATTGTTTGACTACAAAGAGCCTATATATAGGCATGGTAAATGTAATAGAATATGGAAGGTGTAAAAAAGTCAAAGGAGGCACCATGATTGATGTGCAATTTTACTCCACCATTATATAAAAATATCAGTAATTTGAAGGAAATTGACCGATCACCATGATTGGTGTAGGATTTTGCTCTACGATTATATAGAATTTTTTTTTTTTTTTGATAAGTAATTATATAGAAATATTTATATATTTCAGCATTCCCCCTCAAGTTGGACCATGAATATCATGAATGTCCAATATATCAAAGAAATGTCTCGAAAGATGATGAGAAGGTATTTGGAACAAAGCCAGGAAACTGACAAAATCTTGCTGAGAAAATGACTGGATCTTGCCCGGAAAAATAAACTGGAACTTGCCAGGGAAAATGTTTAGAACTAAGCCAGGAAATGGTCAAAACTAAGTTGGGAAAGCCGAAACAACGCTGAGAAATGCCAGGAACTAAGCCGGGAAATGACAGGAACAACGTCAAGAAATGGCCGGAACAAGCTGAGAAATGGGCCAGAACTACATCAGGGAATGCCGAGGTGCTGAACCATCTGAAAAAGGACCAGAACTATGCCGGGAAAAATCAACAAGAACTATGCTAGGAAAAGAATGTGAAGACATAAAGAATATGCTCCATGATAATAAAACCAAGAACACAAGAATTGCTAGGCTCTGATACCATGTTAAATTTGGATTTGCAAATATAAAATGCAAATCAAGAATAAGCGGAAGATAAAAAACACTACAACCTACATCTATGGACAAAGAGTCTCTAAGAGCTACATTTCTATTATTCAGGATCTGTATATTGCTTGAGTACAAAGAACCTATATATATAGGCATGGTATATATAATAAAATATGAAAGTCGTAAAAAAGTCAAAGGAGTCACCTTGGTGAAGGATTTTAGTCCACCATTATATAGAAATATCTATAGTATGAAGAAATTGACCGAATCATTGTGATTGGTGGAGGATTTTGTCCACAATTATATAAAAATATTTATATATTTCAACAATTATTTTCTAGGAAAACAACTCCTCCTCTTCTGGTTCATATCGAGTCAACATTGAATATGATACCTTGAATTAATATGGTTGCACCACAACGTCTCTTTTAGTTACCCTTAGCGTTCCCCATCATGCTCATTTTGGCTACATTATATATATATATATATATATATATATATATATATATATATATATATACATATATATATGACAAAATGGAAATAAACAAGTGATATTCTTTGTGACAAATAATTATTAAATAAATTGAATGGAAAATCTTGTAGAAGTAGTTTTTGCAAGATACACCATTTTCAATAGCTGAGAGGGCAAAATGGAAATAGCGGAGGCAGCTTGCAAAATATATATAGGCAAGTTTTTTTTTATTTTTTTATTTTTTATTTTCCGGTTGACACACTCTTTCCATCTTTTTTTGAGTAGCAGAAGAAATATACTAGGTATACAACCATTTTGGGAGAGGTGATATTCACAATCATCTTTTCTAATTTATATTTTCATTTAAAAGAAAATAATATTTTATAACCTTAATTTCAAAAGTTAATGATTATTCTTTTACAAATTACACCACAATCTTTCTCGATATAATTGATCTCCCGTCTTTCTTTTTAACTTTTAATTTTTTGGTCTTTGCCGGAATCAAAAAATAATAATTATTTAATTAACCATGTAACGACATACTTCACCATATGGTATGATATTGTTCGCTTTGGGCCCGAGTCAGTATGATTTTGCTGTTAAATTTTACCCCAAAATGCCTCATACCATGGAGATAACAACACCACATATAAAACACTTCACATTTCCCTTACCCAGACAATGTGGAACTGTGCACTTGTAGCTCGCCCAATGTGGTAGCTGTGGCGACCTTGTGGGCGGGTGCAAGATGCACTGGTAAAGTGGGTCGTTACATATGGTATCAGAGCTTGACTTAACTGAAAAATGTGGCTAAAGGGGATGTCGGGCCCTTAGGGGGGTGATTGTGGTGAGGTTTGTCATGACGGGTGCAAGAGGCACTGACAAGTTACCACATTAGACGAGTTACAGGTGCACAATCCCACATTGTCTGAGCGTGAAAAGGAAGAAGTGTTACATACACGTAATTAGGTGGATATTTGTTTCCCAACTTGGAATGACTTTTCATTTTAGATTCTTAAAAAATAAAATTTAATAAAATCACACACACGATAAAGGTGATCTTATAATAACAAAAATATCCTTGAATTTAAGAAAATTGTTTTTCTTTAAAAATGGTTGTCATTTTAGATTTTCTTCTTTTTTTTAAAAAAAAAAAGTAAAAAATAAAATTAAAAATTACAAACCATTAAAGTGATGTTATAATAAGAGATTGGGGACGGAAAAAAAAAAAAAAAAATTGCTTCCACCTCTAATTTATAATAAGAATTCAAATTTATCAAGCTTATTCTCTAACAAGTATACACTCAAACCAGATGAAATTGCACACATGAGAAGGAAATCAACGTTGAGTTTATGGAAGCAATTCATCAAAAGAGTATGTGGTTCATATATGCCTATATTGGGTTCCCACAATTTCATGTCTGGTTTATGTGGTAGTATCATTTTTGTAATTATCATTAATGCATCTGTTTGGGTAATTGGTGTGCGACAAATGTCATGGAGGTGGTTGATGGAGGCGGTGGTAATGGTTTGTGAGAAAGTTCGGTATGGGAGGTGGGATTTTTTCTGCAGCGTGAACTTTTGGAGCTAAAATTGAAATAATGAATTGTTTTTTTTCGGTAATTAAGTAATTCATAAGAAAAAAGAGTAATTACACAAGAGTAGAGGTCATTTCCCTCAGCCCAGACATTACTCGGCAAGTACACAAAGAAACAAAATGTCCACTATAGTGGCCCAAAGAAACCTACAAGGAAGTCCAAAACCTGACTAAGCCCAAGGCCAAGATACAACATTTTGCATCCAGATAATTAATTACCTTCAATCAAATCCTCATGTGGGATGAATCAACAAACCATAAAGTACCAACACTACTGGGTTATGGTTGGGGATGTTGAGCAGTTGGAATCAGTGGTAAAGGTGGTGGAGGGGGTTATGTGTGTTGGGTGGTTGCGAAATAGAAAAACGGGTTTGACTGGTCAGGCTCATAAAATGAAGCTTGGAGATTCCACTCTGTTGCAATTTCCTTCGCAAAAGGGCATTCAAATTTCTTGACAGAGAATAGCTTTAGCCTGATTGCGTTGATCACTGAGTTCATTGTTTGGATCGGAGGTAATGAGATATTTCTGAACATTTCATTGTTTCACTCCTTCCAAATGTGATAGACATAGCTAGCCAATGTTAGCTTTCATACCATGACTCTGCTTCTCTTAAGTTTTTGCTTCCAATTAGAGGATGCCCAAATTAGGAAGTCCTTCTAAGAGTTAGGGTTTCTATAAAACCCACATTTATGCTATAGACCAGCCCATACAACTTTTGAATAATCATAGTGATGGAATAGATGTTCATAGTTCTCAGCAGCTCTTAGACAAAGGATACACATATTAGGTTGCATTGTGTAGAGAAGTGCAGGTTTGTCTTGAGTAAGTAGTTTTTCTTGAATTGTTAACCACAAGCAGAAGGAGTGTTTTGGTATGGCATGTTTAAACCAGGTTAGCTTATGCCAGTGGGTAGGTGGGATTGGTTGGGTAATAGCAAGAAGTGTATGTTTGAGGGAGTATGTCTTGTTGGGTGATGGAGTCCACTGAATGGTATCATTGCAGTGAATGTTGGGGAATGGTAAGTTCCTGATATTACAATATAGTGAGACTATATTTGAAATATGTCTAGGCCATATCCATTGGGAGGTAGTGAGTAATGAAGATACTTTCATGGATTTGTTGATTAACCAGCCTTGTCTATGATTGAAGTTAGAAAATACTTGATAGAGAGGTCCACATGGGAGCCAATTGTCAAAGAAAACCATTGTTGATGATGTGTTTGACAAAAAGGCTGTGCCAAAATTCTATTTTGTAGAAGCTTTCTCCAGAACCAGGAGCTATCACTAGGTATAGGTATGTCTCAAATGCTCTCTTTTTTTACCAAATTCTTGAGTGTCCATTCTTTCCAAATTCCTGTTGTGTCATTGGAGCACAAAGTCTAGATATGTCTCAAAATTAAGGCCTTGTTCCAAAGTTGTATATCATAGATGCCCAGTCCTCCTGCATGTTTGGGGCTGCACACATGCTCCCATTCCACCTTTGCTCTGTACTTGTTCATTACTTTGCCTGACCATAAGAATCTTTGCATTATTTGGTTCATCTTGTCACACACTTTAGCTGGTAAAATCAGAAGGTTTGTCCAGTAAATATGCATGCTGAAGAGTGTAACTTGTATCAACTATAACCTTCCCATAAATGATAGTGCTCTTGCAGTCCAACTTGTAACTCTAGAAAGCATGCTATCAATGATGGATTGGCAATCATTTTCTGTGAGTCTAGTAGAAATCAATAGTAGACCAAGGTATTTGACAGGTAATTCTGCATAGGGGAATTGAAAGATGTTGCATATGGTGTTTTTGGTCTGAGGTGGAGTTCCATTGAAAAACAAGTTGTTTTTGTTAGCGTTGGGGGTGAGGCTAGAAATGTTAGTGAAGGTATCAATGGAAACTTTGAGTGACTGTACAGATCTAACATCTTCATGGCAGAACATTAGACTGTCATCTGCAAAGGTTAAATGTGAGATTTGGGTTGCTTTACATCTCCAATGATACGTAAAGAGTGGTTCATTGCTTGTGATTAGGTTGGTGATACTTGAAAAAACATCCATTGCCAAAACAATGAGGTATGGTGATAGGGGATCCCCCTGTCTTAGTCCTTTGATGTTGGTAAAGAAACCACACAGTTCACTATTAATGCAAATAGAAAAAGATGCAGTGGATATACATGCTTTAATCCAAGAGATGAACAATGGTGGGAATTGCATTAGTTGGAGAACATCCAAGATAAACTGCCAGTTTAAGTTATCATAAGCCTTGATGAGATCCACTTTGAGTGTGCATCTAGGTGGATTAAGGTCCCTATGATAACCTCTTACCAATTCTTGAGCCAAAATAATGTTATCCCTAATTTTTCTACCACTGACAAAGGCATTTTGGGCCTTATCAATTAAAGTAGGCATAATGGGTTTTAATTTATTTGCAATAAGCTTGGAAATACACTTGTACAAGACACTATAACAAGCTATAGGTCTGTAATCAGAAGGTGATGATGGGTTAGGGACTTTAGGGATTAGTGCCAAATAAGTGGCATTAACTTGCTTGAGAATCTTCCCAGATTGGAAGAATTCCCTAATGGTCAATGTAACATCCTTCCCAACAATACTGCAAGCCTTTTTTAAAAAGATTGAGTTGTAACCATCAGGTCCTGGAGATTTTTTGGATTTAATAAAGAACATGTAGTTCATTATTTCAATATCAGTTGGGATGGAGCAAAGATTTTCATGGAATTCAGCATTGACTGATTTAGAAATGAATGGTGATAAGGAGTTCAAACTTGGGTAGCAATAAGGATTGCTACCAAGCAAATCTTTGAAGAAAGTGGTGAATGAGTGCTTAATGGTCTCCATATCATTTTTTTCTGCACCATCCTGCAATTTAACACTTGTAATCCTTCTTTTGTTAATTTTGGATTGGACACTCTTGTGAAAATAGCTAGTGTTTTGATCACCAAGTGCTAACCACTTCACTCTTGATTTCTGTTGAAATAATTATTCTTCCACTTTACTTAGACTGGAATAAGTAAGTAGGAACTCTTTTTGATGTTGTCTGAGCTCCATATTCCCTAGGTCATAATCTAAGAGATTTTGGCAAGTAATAAGGTTGCACTTTGCATTCTTTGCCTTGTTTGAAATATCACTGAAAACATCGTGGTTTAGATTTTTTAGCGCATTTTTCAGTCTTTTGAGCTTTGTGGTAACCCTATACATAGGCACTCTAGACACTTCATTATTCCACACAGAAGCAACTGTTAAAAAATCAGGATGCTCACACCAAAAATCAAAGAATTTGAAAGGACAGTTTCTTCTTGGTGTGGGAACTCCTATATCAACTAACATGGGATAATGATCAGAGCACAAGGGAGGAGCAAAATTTGCTGTTGAGCTTGGAAAAGCAGAGAGCCAGTGAGTGTTCACAATCACTCTATCAAGTTTCTTTGCAATTGAGGGCTGCCCCTAGGATTTATTAGTCCAGGTATGCATATGGCTAGTAAACCTCAGGTCCTCAAGTTCAGAATCTATAATGCAGTTATTGAGTTCATCCATTGAAGGTGTCCAATGGTCACTTCCCCCATATCTCTCTTTAAGCCATCTTATTGCATTGAAATCACCTAGAAGGATCCAAGGTTCATTTATGATTTGAGTGGATATCTCATTGATGGCATCCCATAATGGAACTCTCTCTTCAGGTGTGTTGGCACCATAAATGAAAGTTGCCAAAAAAGGAGTGGCTGAGGGGTTGGATGTTATTATAGAACAGTGGATGAATTGGTCAGTCATCTAAATGCATTTAATATCAACTTCTGAAGGGTTCCATAAGATCCAAATTCTTCCTAAAGGGGAATGGTTAATGTTGCTGATAAGTGGCCATTTTGAGATTGCACTATGCACAAGAGAAATGTTGCAGTTCCTTACTTTGGTTTCTATAAGTCCTACAAAATCAAGTTGATTTTCAGTTATAAACTTCTTCACTTCACACTGTCCAGAAGGATTGTTCATCCCTCTAACATTCCAAGTAGCAAAAATCATTGCTTTTGAGGTGATTGTAGGTCCTCAAAGAACCTAATGTAAGCCTCCTTTGCTGCTATCTAAGCAGTATTATTTGCTCTTTTGGCATCCTTCCTCAATTTCTTTCTCTGTCTAGGTATGAGTCTAGTGTTAGGTATAACCTTTTCACAGGAACTGACACCAGGATCAGAGACACAGAGACCTGCAGGTGCCTGAATAGATGGCAATTCATTCTCTTTGGGTTGGATGACATGATTCAATTTGGTTTCAAGAATGGATGTTGATGGCACAGACACACATTCATCCTCCATATCCTGACATGATAGAATATGGAATTGATTGGATGATTATGCTGAATTGGTGGATAAAGTCGGGGATGATGTTGATCTAGGGTGTGGGTTAGTGGGTGTATTCAAAGTGATTTCAGGTTTGCTGTAATTTTTAGTGGGGATGGTTATTTGAGCATGGATAATGGAATTTTGTATTGTATCAGTGGTAGGGGGATTGGTGTATGGCTTAGGGGTGGTTTGTTATGCTAAATCAGTGGTAGGGGGATTAGTGCATGGTTCAAAGGTGGTCTGTATGGTCATGGGTGTGGCTTGTATGGTAGTGGGTGGGGGTTGGGATAGGGGTATGCTAATTGGTTTTGGTTGAACCTTCCTCCATTGAGTTTTATGATTTCATTTAAGGTCTCTCTTGGGTATCTGTATCCCAGTGAGCTCCCCTTTGTTAGGAACCCAAGGAATATAACTCAAATAATTACCCTCTGAATGTCCAAAAGTATGACATTTGTGACAAGCCAGTGGCTTCTATTGATAGGTCACAGGTAATGCTATAAATTCACCCTCTGTAACTTTGAGATTAACAGAATCAATGAGTTCCACAGAAGCATTAACTTCAATGCAAACTTTGGCATAAGATAGCCTTGACTTAGCTTCAGTTATTGCATCCGCAAAGAGGGGGACACCAATGGCACTTGAAATACTGCTAAGGCCCTTGTTATTCCAGTATTCACAGGGTACATTATTAATTAATGCCCAGACCGGTATGGAAGTATTTGAGTTCTTACAGTGCTGCATGTTAGGTTGTCATTGTTTTAGGATCAAAGGTCTTTTTGCAAAGAACCAGGGACCCTCATCTAGAATAAGTATGCACTCAGCTTCAGTTTTGAATTTAAAGATGTAAAAACAAGTTTCAGTTGCAATTATGTCAATTAAGCCCTTATTGGTCCATAGGTTTCCCAGCAATTCTGCTTACCAACTTGTAACTTAGTTTTCTTTGGAGAAAGTAACCTATAATACTAGGTTTCCACTCCTCAATACCCTCATCTCTGGCACTTGCAGGTAGGTCTACATAGGTAAAACCGTCACAAGACATTGGTTGAAGAAATTCAAAATCAAGTTTGCTCTTTCTCCCAGCAGTAACATGAGCCCACGAGGGTTTATTTGGTGGTCCATCAGTGTGCTTTTGTGGGTAAGTTTCATGTGTAGGTATGACAGGCGAAGTGTCAAGAAGGGGCTTTGGCAGAGTAGGGGTATTGGCTAAGTGGTTAGTCACCAGAGAAGTGGGGTTAGAGGTTATAAGAGGGGGAAATGATGATAGGTCATTGACAATAAGATTAGGTATTTCAGCACAAATCTTTCCTTTGTCAGGATGGGGCTCACCAGAAGACTTATAAGGAATGGAAATAAGACCACTCACTGTGGGCACTTGGGAAGTGTGAGCATGTCTTACTTGAGAATGGAAGAGCAAACCTACCTCCGAGGGATGAACCTCAGGTGAGGCTGGTAAATGGGGGTGAGAGGATGGTGAAGGTTATGGTGTAGTGGAAATGGGGTTACTAGGGCTGGTAACATGAGTAATTTGAGACAAGAGGTGAGAAGGTGCAGGTAGTGTGCTGTGTGTAGAACCACAATTTGTAAAGTGCTTGTTGTATGCAAAAGATGAGTGTCTGAGTTGTGAGGTTACCTCTTTCATTTTTTTGGTTTCCTTTTGCACAACAGTAGGATGTTCATCTTCAGTGGTCTGCATTCTCCCTTTGAGAACCTTGATCTGCTTCATGTGCTCTTTCTTTTCCTTAATCTGTGCAATGGATTTCCTTTGTTCAGCTTCATGGTCCATGTCCGGATGCAGAGCTTTTAACTTGCTCTTAAGTAGATGATAATCGCTCTGTAGAATATTAACCACCTCTTGGATAGTGTCCATTTCACGTGTGAGTACATTCAGATTAGCTCTGAATTTAACAGCTTGAGATACCTCATCATCAGATGAAGTATTCGTATCTGCAGCATCTTTGTTGTTAGTGGTTATTTGGTTGGTCTGTGAGGTCTCAGTGGGGTGTGAAGGATGTGGTGTTGATGGTGAAATGTGGTGGGAGATGGTTGTGGTAGGTGGTTTTTGATCTGGAAGTGGTTGTGGGCGTGGTGGTGGAAGGGGTGGGAAGGAGGTTTTCATGGGGTGCATAGATGACCTGTATTTTTTCTTAAAATATAATGAATTGTTGTGAACATGTGATATTTGATTCAGGAGGGATTCCATTCCGACCATTGTGGAGTCACTTCAAATTCTATTGAGTTTGACTCATAGTGATCATTTATCAATATCAAAGAATGAATCTGGTTATCAAACGTCGTTGACTTTTTCTTAATCTATAGTGGTTGACTAGTGGACCCCAATTTTCATCAAATTTTATTTATTTATTTTGTTAAACCTATTTATTTATTTCATTGGCAAGGAATTCGCACCTTCTTCAATTTGGAGGTAGAGGAGAACTACTAGACTACGTAATATTTTATCACTGCCCATTATAGTTAGTAAAATATGGTACGGAAAAAAACGGATTCGAAAACGTACGAGTATAATTCAATTTTTTTTAAAAATATATACGTTATAAAAATTAGACTGAAAAAACCAAACATAAAAATTTGAATACTATTACGTACGTGTATAGTATGTATGGATTAAAAATTCGGGACAAAAAATTCGGCTATATATACACAAATTATTTATTCATTTTTGTATCGTATTAAAATGTAACAAATAATAAAATAAATAAGAAAATGATAGAAATAATAATAATAATTCATTTTATATAAATTGACACTACCACAATAACTATGGAAGAAATAAACTAATTAAATATAATTAATCAATAATTCTGACATCATAAATTCATCAATCATCGCAAATTAATAAAAAAATTATAATTAAAATAATCAACTATGTGTATCTAAAAATAAATAAAAATTTACTTATTTCCCATCTTTTCTTGATTATGTGGATCAACTAGACCAATTAAATGCAGTAGTCATAATGAGAGGTTCGTTTCATAAGGGAAGTGAAGTTGTCATAACAACTACAAATGAAGAAAATTGCTAAAGGCAGATGAACTGTACAAGATGCATGAAGTTAAGAAATTAACCAATGGTGAATTTTTACAGCTCTTCAGTTGGCATGCCTTTGAACAAGATCGTCCCATTGAAGTTTACATGGAGCACTCAGAAAGGGTTGTGAAGTATTGTGGAGGGCTTCTTTTAGCTCTTCAGGTTTTGGGTTCTTATCTATCTAGGGGAAGTTTAGATGTGTAGGAAAGTGCAATAAAAAAATTGGAAGTAATTCCTAATAGTCAGATCATAAAAAACTCAAAATTAAATTTGATTTTTTAGAAGATGACCACGACAAACAATTATTCCTTGACATTGCTTGTTTTTTTCGTCTGAAAGAACAAAGATTTTGTAATTACAATGTTAGATTGTTATATGTACCACGCAAAAGTTGGGATCGACAACCTCATTAAAAGATGTCTTAACGGTCAATATAGGAAATGAGCTGAAAATGCATAAGTTGCTTCGAGACATGGGAAGAGAAATAGTACATCAAGAATCACCAAAGAAGCTAGGGGAACGCAACAGACTGTGGGATCATAAGGATGCCTTACATGTATTGAGAGAAAAAACTGTATGAGTTATGCCTTCGGTTTCTATTTGCATGTTTTTGTTGCATGGTGTGCTTACTAAGTGAGTCCTTTTACAGGGAACTGAATCCATTGAGGGCCTGATCCTCAACTTGCCTGGAAACAACTCATTGGAGCGGCAAAGTACTGGTCTAGGCTTCTTCGATCTCTTGGCTCCATGTAACTTCTACCTCAACAGAGTCATTTTCCACTTCAAATGAAGTAGACTTCCAACCAGATGCATTTTCAAGGGTGCACAATCTAAGACTACTCCAGCTCAATAATGTAAGGCTCACCGGAAACTACAAACAATTTCGTAGGAAATTGAGATGGTTGTGTTGGCGTGTGTTCTCTATGGAAGTAATACCCATCGAGTTTTTAATCTTTTTTCTCTTCTTTGGGGACTATTAATAGCTAAATTCCTACTTCTTTTGACAGTTGCTTAGATCATTGAAAGTCCTCAATCTCTACCATTTCAGTAGCATTATGTTTGACTTCTCAAATGTCCCTAATCTTGAGAGCTTGATTCTTATAAATCATATAAACTTGATTGAGTTTCACGAATCCATTTGGGAATTGGGGAGACTAGTTTTACCGGATCTTAAAGATTGCAAAAATCTTAGGAAGCTTCCATCAGGAATTGGCCAGCTAAAATCTCCTGAAAATCTCATTCTCTCTGGTTGCTCCAAGCTCTTCCAATTGCCTATAGAGTTGGGCAGGGTGGAGTCTTTGAAATTGCTCCTTACTAACAGAACTGCTATAAATCAATCACTTTTAACGAGCACTGACTTAAAATCATGTTTTTCACACTTGTGTTACTGGGGATCAGGGCCAAGGGAAAATCTCAAAGCCATCAATTTTTCAGACTACTTTACCACGCTCGTTAACAAGGTTAAGTCTTGCAGACTGCAATATACCGGATGATGCCATTCCAAGAGATCTTGGCAGCCTATCCTTGTTGCAGGAATTGGTTCTAAATAAAAACCCATTATGTAGCCTACCAGAGAGCATCAAGTGCCTCACTATGCTTAAATCACTTAAATTAGACGATTGCTATACACTCCATTCACTTCCGGAGCTCCCAATGAGTTTATGGATTTTGCTTTTAAGTAATTGCTGTGTGTGTGTTCTCACAGAGTAATTGCTTTTAAATTAGACGATTGCTATACACTCCAATCACTTCCGGAGCTTCCAACGAGTTTACGCCGATGGAAATGTGCAGCAGAAACGCTAATCATGTAGGTTTTTTTGTCTGTCTCGCTTTCTTAATGAAGCAACTGGAAACTATTTGTCTATAAAAAATGTTTGTGGTTAGTTATGAATCCCATTGATATGTATGTTACCAACCTACGTCATCTATGTCGTCAGCGAAGCCACCTACAACACCATTTACTCTCCTTCCAACAGCCACTCCTTCTTGTCATCTTCTTCTTCTATGGTCTCTCACTCTCATTGAGAAGACCCATCCACCCACCACTCTCAGGTCAGATACCCTATATAAGATATTTAATTTTGCCCCCTTTGTCTGCAATTAGAATTGTGTGTGTGTGTCTATATATATATTATTTGCATATGATCGATTCTAAAAAATTGGGTTTTCTTTTTATATTGATTTATGTGTGTATATATAAATATATGCGTGTTTGTGTATGTTATACTTGTCAGTCTTCAATGATCCTGCTGGGTATATCTGTTGTTCTTTCTTGCAAATTAGGACCTCCTGTTTGTTCAAGTGTACAAAACGATTTCTGGTCTCTCTTTCACAAACACACACAGAAAGAGAATGCTTGAGGAGGTTTGGAATTACATTTCATCTTTATTAAGCGAACTGAGAATAAACTAATTAAGTAAAGTGCAAGTTGTGGAAATTTGATAATCATAATTGAATGCGCTGATCCATAGTTAGTGCAACTGTGGCATATAGATGTGTAATGTGTAATGAGAATTTCTTTTGGGAAATTCACTAAATTCTTCACTTTAATTACGCATAATATTTTACGACAGTTAAACATCAGAGAATAAAAAAATATTTTTTTAAAAATATTTTACATCCAAACAAACGAATCCTTACACAGGACATTTTTTACATCCAAACAAACGGATCCTTACTCAGGACATTTTTCATAATTATTTTTTTAGCGTTTTGGTTCACATTAACTACCATGTAAAACATTAAGTTGTTGATCTTACAGAGCACAGTTTGAATGAATAACTTTTTATGTTTGTTATTGCAAAATGTAGTTTTGATTTGATTTACATGTATGAAAGCTACTAATGGAAGTAATAACCTATTAACTTATTGAGTGAATGGCTGGCAGGTGACTGCTCAGCGCCAGGAACGAAGCTTGATCATATATTTTTATATGTATACTTAATTTCTGTTTTGGTGTTCAATAAATATTTCAGTTGACATGGACCTGTTGCTTTTAATCAAGTTAGAATGTGGGATTTGTAAGAGACTTCTGAATGCTGGTTTGATGAACGATATTTCTGTTACTATTACTACTACTTTCTATTTCATAATTTTAATATGGGTGGTTTTGTAATAAAATTATAATTATTTTAGTTTTTAATTTAACACGAAATCATTAGGTCAATTTTGTCATTTCACAACTTAATAAACGGGTCGGTTAGAAGTAATTTGATAGCTTTTTCTTAGTTAAGGTCATCCCACCTCGCCCCATTTCGTTCCTTTTATGGTGATAAATTATAATTTTATTCTTATACTTTGTTTTATATTCAATTCAATAATATTAAGTATATGGTAAATTTCACCTACACCCCTAATGTATGCCGATATTTCACTTACATCCCCTCTATGTTTCAATATTCCTTCTACCTCCTATAAGGTTTTGATTTACGTAACAAATTGTCCCCTGCCGAACTGACAGTGTGTGTTGATGTTAGCAAGAAAAAATAGGTACAAGATCAATTTTTCCCTTTCAATACTTGAAATGACATCTTTTGCCTCATTGACCAATACAAATTTACAAAACTATCCCTAGAGTTTTTTTTTTTATTGTTATAAAACAAAAATTTAAGAAAATTATCTAACATTAAAATGACGTTATAATTAGCGAAAATTACAATTAATTAATACAATGACGAACAACCCACCAAACCTAGGAAAGG
Source organism: Cornus florida (assembly GCF_030987335.1). Lineage (NCBI taxonomy): Eukaryota > Viridiplantae > Streptophyta > Magnoliopsida > Cornales > Cornaceae > Cornus > Cornus florida. Next base: position 11,411,375 of record NW_026775573.1, on the reverse strand, counting down.
CATTCGTAATTTCCATGGTTGACTTGAGGAAGGACTTTTTGTATACATTTGCAAGGGGATCAAAATCGTCTCCGGCGCAATAGTAAATCTGTTGCAGCCGGTGAGCGATGTGCGGTGGAGATTATGCCATGTCACTTACTAGTAAAAGACAAAAACAAAGTAAATCGTTTTTTACCAAATACGTATTAGAAATGTATATACACAGATAAATCTATTGGATACGTATTACAAGTCATACATACACAGACAAAGTGCACTATTTGTATTTGGTCATTCTCGTCTTCGGATACTGAGATGATTTTGAAGCGACTGAAGGTGGTGTATGAAGTGAAGAAGAAAATTCCATTTTTGAAGCGACTGAAGGTGGATGAACTAAAGAATCCTTTGATCCTGAGGAATTTGTTTCCAATCTTGAAGCCGTATGAAACCCAGAAGGTATGTTTTATATCAAAATATGTCTTGTGAGTGGTGTTAGGGTTTCGTTTAGAGAGAGAGTAAGCTTAAATCTATTGTATTTTGTTCCCAATCTTGAAGCCGTATGAAACCAGCAAAGAAAAAGATCGAAACCCTCTCAAATTAGCTCTCCAATCCCCAAAATCTCCAATCAGAAACCCTAATTTGAATAGATGTTTCTACCAAACCCAAAATCTAATTTAGAAAGAGAGAGAAAGTGAATAGAAAGAGATAGAGGGGATAGAGAGAGAAATAATTGAAGAGTGGAGTTGCAGAGATAAGGAAAGGATGAAGAAAATTTTGGAGATGCAGGGTGTAAGGCTCGTGGGATGTTGAAAGCAATCCAATAGAAGTGTAATAAGAAAATGAGTGTGTGTTGTGGGACCAAAATTGTTGTGTGCCGTGTGAGTCATTTGGGTGTAATTTGTCTTTTTCGTTTGAAATGCCATATATATATATATATATATATATATATATATATATATATATATATATATATATATATATGTTTATGTTTATCGTATTTGTTGTGTTTTTATGCAAGATCCGTTAGTAAAAGACATTTTGTGGTTTGTTTGAACGCACATAAAAAACTTTTTCTCAGATGCTGTTCTCTTCTACAAGTGAAACAATATTGCACTTTCATCATTCTTGGCTTTTCGTTTTGATTTCTGAAGCATCAATTTCTTTCTACTGTTAATTACCTTATTTGTTCTGCGTTTATTAATTGGACAAAAAAAGGGTTTGACCCCACTAAACCTAATACACATCATAAGTATATATCACTTTCAAGTAGTTGGATTCCATTAACAAGTGAAAGTAGTTTTTGAACTTACTAGTCTTAATTATATATATATATATATTTATGTTTATCGTATTTGCTGTGTTTTTATGCAAGATCCGTTAGTAAAAGACATTTTGTGGTATGTTTGAACGCATATAAAAAACTTTTTCTCAGATGCTGTTCTCTTCTACAAGTGAAGCAATATTGCACTTTCATCATTCTTGGCTTTTTGTTTTGATTTCTGAAGCATCAATTTCTTTTTATTGTTAATTACCTTATTTGTTCTGCATTTATTAATTGGACAAAAAAAGGGTCTGACCCCACTAAACCTAATATACATCATAAGTATATATCACTTTCAAGTAGTTGGATTCCATTAACAAGTGAAAGTAGTTTTTGAACTTACTAGTCTTAATTGTAGTGCACAAGCCTCCTTATGAACGATTCAAGTTTGAGAATCACTCAGAATTAAGGGGTAAAAAAGAAAAAGAAAAAAAAAAAGGAACTGAGGTAGAAACTAACTTCTAAATTGTTGTCTAGAAATTGCTATAAATTATTCAGTGGAAAAAAAAAGAAAAACACACAATTAACATATAGTAGGAAACTTGCTTGTCTGAACAGAACATGGGGTTGAAAAATCTTTCCGTGGATCTAATGGTGGTTGTTGGTTTATTTATTTATTTATTTGTTGTTGAATTACTATGTTGTTAGGGTGGTAACCTCTTGGACCTTGGTTGTTAGTTTGTTACCTATTTGTAGATCTTGATTATAACTTTTAGTTTAATGTGAAACTTATGGTGGTACTCCATGCTGGTTCGTGGCATGTAGACCACTAAAAGTTTACTTCGCTTTACTAAAATGACCATTCCTTTTTCCTCACATTTTAGAAGACTATTCCTTTTCCCTCACATTTATAAGACTATTCCTTTGTCCTTACAATCATAGAATTCTGAAAGTCGAAATGTTTTGAGAACTTATTCAGATTTGATCTACTTTAGAAAACTTAGGTAAAATATTTAAATGATAAGAAAATATTGTTTGCAATGGGCGACTGTTGTTTACTTGTGTATTTATTTTTCTTTTACTTATATTCTCTTGGATTATCAAAAGATGATGGGGAACGACCTAGCAGCCCATCTGTAAAAAAAGACTGAAGAGGAGGGTATTAAGGTAGTACATGAAGTCAAATGCAAGCTTTATGTGAAGGTAATTATTAATGCGAATTTATGTGATATCATTCTTTAAGAAGGTAATTAGTGAGTTGTGAGAGTGCATTTGTAGCCTGTAACACCCCCACATTTTCCACGCATAAGTTGATCAGGCTTATACACGAAAAACGAGGGATATCAAAAACAATTGGCAATATACAAGCATGGAATACAAAATGATGGAAATAAAAGAATTTAGACAGGAAAGAAACATTAAATAATACAACATCCATCCATCCTTTATTTAATACAGTACTTCATTACAACTTGGAAATCCTACGTCAGGGATCCCTAAATAGAACCCTGAGAGTTCAACGTCAAAAGTAAATAAAAACTGAAACTGAAGTATTACATAAAACTTCTACCCTGCACTGGATCGTAAGAGTAGATGAGTTCGGATGATGGTCCCACACTGCTAACCTCAGCCTTGAAACGGATACTGACCGTATCCTGAAATAACAACAATGGTGGGTCAACCCCACGAGCAAGTCCTCTCTACTATGACCCAAATCAGAGAATCAAATAAATTAATCATTATGAATCGGATGAGTACTATATCTGTATACATCCTACGGGAACTATCCGATGTATAACATGACCTCAACCAGAATAGACGGTGATCACTTAGACTCACACTAGGTGGTTAAGTGTCGCCTTTCCCTACCCGGGAAATCAGCTATTATACATGGTGCACGGTACTGACAACACAGACTATAACGAACTACACAGTGATAACACCTCGCAAAGTACTGATGAATATACTGAGCATATAAATTAGGCAACACATGCCAACAATATTAAGAAATATACCGAGTATGTCAATTAGGCAACACATGCCAATAATATTAATAAATTACCGAGTATGTCAATTAGGCAACACATGCCAATAATATTAAACCACATACCCCGACAGCCACACATCTGTCTATCGCAACGAATGCATAAGGCATAAATGAGTCTAAACTTATTAGTCAGCTCACATGGTTCTATATGGCAACACATCCATATAATATAAATGCGACATAATAAACAGTCCATTTATTCCCTGAAATGCACACAGCATAATCATCATGGTTTATATACGATTAACAGTATAAATATTCCATAATATATAATGGGTTATTTATATGAATAAAACCAAGCACTAATTAATTTAACATTAATGGTTATTACAGTTTACTAAAATAATACCATTAATAGTCGTTAAATCAATTACATATGTTTACTAGCGATTCGCACTTTAACTGATACAATTAATATTTAGAAATATTAATCGGACAATTATAATAATTAACGAGAAATAAAATAATAATATAATGTCCCGTTAATTCCAAAAATGCCAACCCGAGGCCCCAAAATGTATAGTGAAGGTCCTGGTAATGACAAAACAGTCCCTAGGGGTATTCTGGACTTTTCCAGCAGCCGCAGAGGCCCTTCACGCGCCCCCACGCGCCTCCCAGAGCTCCCCACACGCGCCTCCAAGCTTTCCCACTCTCCCACGCGCCTCCACGCGCGTCTGGCGTCAGCCACGCGCTCCCACGCGCGTCTGGAGCGTTCTACGCGCGCGCACGCGCTCCCACGCGCGCGTTGATGGCTTCCTGCTGACGTGGCATCCTCCGGTTGGTTGGCTGCATCAGCTTTCCTACATGCGCGCCACACCGGATCAATCCACCTACATCTCCTCCATCCAACGTTCACGGATCCGGGTGTACCGCGGTAACATGGACTGCGGTGCACCGGATCAATCGCTGCTATTTAATGGTCCAGATGCGCGCGCATACCCTCCTATGGTGCGCCGCATCACACCGGATCACTCCAGTCGTCTCCCCCATTGCCGGCGACCGGAAAACTCGCCGGAAGGTCGCCGGAAATTGCAGAAAATGCCCGAAAAATCTAAAAAATTCTAGAAAAATCCCTAAAGTCTTATTTAATTATTTTCAGCTATATTTTAATTACATAGGCTAAATAAATAAATAACTAACCTCTTTAATAATTAAAACATATTATTTTAATAAACTAAAAATAATTTATTGAAACTTCTAGCGTGGTTTCGAGTCTCTAAAAAACCCGAAATAAATTAAATGAATAATTTATAGATTCAAAGGGAAAAAATAGATAATAACTTGCCTTTTTGGATTTAAAATAAATCCGCCGGTCTGCGCGTAGTCGGGTAAAATTGCCTACACCGGTCCAAGCTTCTTTCTCTTTCTCTTTTCCTTTCACTCTTATAAAATAGCTCACTAGAATTTATACTTTGCTTCTAACTCCCTTTCTTTTCTTCTAAGGTAAGTTTAGCTAATTTATATACAAAATATATAATATAAATATTACAAATATCTAATTTTTCATCTACTAACCATCCTCCCAACCATAAGGCTTCAATTCCACCCATAACCATTGATGCAATCCTATCCTAATCTCAAATTTCATCATGACATTGGTTTAATACTAATATTATTATAACTATTATTATTATTAATAAACTTTTATAATTATAATTATTATAATATTATTATTATTATTATTATTAAACTAATATAATTATTATTATTGTTATTACAAAATAATATATTATATCATCATAATACTATATAACATAAATATAATACTTTAATTAACTAAAAATGATTAATATAAGCATAACCAACAAATTAAATTATTAATAATAATACATGCATAATTAAATGAATAAATTTACTATTTTAACATACACAATTAATTTACATGCACCATTAAATGAACTTAATATAACAATGTAGCATGCACAATAATAGGTAAAGGAATCCACACATAATTGAATTTAAATAAACTCAACTCTTTAATTAATTACGGGGTATTACATTCTCCCCCCCTAATAACGGAATTTCGTCCCCGAAATTCACTACATACCTGTATTAAAAAGTTCTGGATACTTGGCACGGATAATATCTTCCCATTCCCAAGTAGACTCTGTAGCATTATGATGACTCCACTGTACACGTACTAATGGAATAGTCTTCGTGCGCAGTATCTGATTCCTACGATCGAGAATACAGTAAGGTTGTTCCAAATAGGTTGCATCGGGTTGCAACTCAATCTCACCCACATCAATGTGTTGGTATCGATCTTCATCCCGTAGAAATTTTCGCAGCATAGATACATGAAAAACATTATGTACTCTATGAAGATTATCTGGTAGAGCCAGACGATAAGCTACTGCCCCAATCCGATCTGTAATCATAAAAGGACCCACAAAACGAGGCGATAACTTACCCTTTGACCCAAACCGCATTACTCCCTTCATAGGAGAAACCTTAAGCAAAACCTGATCACCAACCTTAAACTCCAAAGCACGAGTTCGACGGTCAGCATAACTTTTCTGTCTGCTTTGAGCTGTACGCATCCGATCCCTAATGATAGCGATCTTTTCTGACGTGTCCTTAATAAATTCAGGACCCAAAAAGCTGTTCTCACCAACTCCAAGCCAACAGACAGGAGACCTACACGGTCTACCGTACAAAGCCTCAAATGGTGCCATACCAATAGTTTTCTGATAACTATTGTTATAAGCAAACTCTGAAAGCGGCAAATATTCCTCCCAATTGCCCTTAAAATCAAGAACACATGCCCGCAACATGTCTTCTAAAATCTGATTAACTCGCTCAGTCTGTCCATCTGTTTGAGGATGATAAGCAGTGCTAAGATAAAGTTCTGTACCCAAAGCCTGCTGAAAGCTTCTCCAAAATCCTGAGACAAACTTCGGATCTCTATCTGATACGATGGACAATGGTACACCATGAAGTTTCACCATTTCTGCAATATACAACTTAGCATACTGTTCTAACGTAAAGTTTGAACGAACAGGCAGAAAATGAGCGGACTTGGTCAATCTATCAACAATGACCCAAATAGAGTTGTGATTATGCTGTGAAGTAGGTAATCCCTCTATAAAGTCCATGGAAATACTTTCCCATTTCCACTCTGGTATGGGAAGTGGCTGTAACGATCCTGGCGGTCTCTGATGATCAATCTTAATCATCTGACAGGTACTACATTTAGAGACAAAGATAGCTATATCTCTTTTCATGCCGGCCCACCAAAACTGGCGTTTCATGTCCTGATACATCTTGTCTCCCCCTGGATGTACAGAGAACTGAGAAGTGTGTGTCTCTCTCATCACAACATTTCTCAAATTATCAGCTGAAGGCACAATTAAACGTCCCTTGTACCTCAATCCTCCATCAGTCCCTATAGAATAAAAAGGAACATCTCCGGAGGCTAACTCCGAAACCCGATCAATACACTGTTGATCTGAGAGTTGCGCTTGAATGACCTGATGAATGATAGAAGGAGTTACTACCACACATGCCATAAAAGCGTCTGCTAATTCATCCACAGTCTTCAAAGCATCCCACTCTGTTGTAAACAAAGCTGAAAGGCTAACATAGGGTCGGCGGCTGAGTGCGTCTGCTACAACATTCGCTTTCCCTGGATGATACTGAATAGAGAAATGATAGTCTTTCACGAACTCCAACCATCTGCGCTGTCTCATCTTCAGTTCCCTCTGTGTGAACAAATACTGTAGACTTTTATGATCGCTAAACAATCGAAAAGTCTCCCCCAAAAGATAATGCCTCCAAATACGCAAGGCAAAAACCACTGCTGCGAGCTCTAGATCGTGAGTCGGGTAATTAAGCTCATGAGGCTTAAGCTTCCTAGACCCATAAGAAACTGGTCGCTCTTCTTGCATCAACACACAACCCAAACCCTTCAGAGAAGCGTCGGTAAATACTAAATACTCGATTCCACTCTGAGGTGTCGCTAAGACAGGTGCAGAAGTTAACTTACTCTTCAATTCAGCAAAAGCAGTCTGACAAGAATCATCCCACACAAATGGTACATTCTTCTTAGTCAGATGAGTAAGTGGACCCGCAATTTTGGAAAATCCCTGGATGAACCTGCGATAATACCCCGCCAATCCCAGAAAACTGCGAATCTCTGTCGGCGAGGTAGGCTGTCCCCACTCCATAACGGCCGCAACCTTAGCTGGATCTACTGCTAACCCTTCTTCTGACACTACATGACCCAGAAATTTGACCTCTTTCTGCCAAAATTCACACTTCTCAAACTTCGCAAACAACTGATGTTCTCGAAGTGTCTGCAATACTGTGCGTAAATGTCTGGCATGGTCCTTCGCCGACTTAGAGTAAACCAGAATATCATCAATGAAAACAATGACAAACTGATCTAAGTATTCTCTGAATACTCTATTCATCAAGTCCATAAAGACAGCTGGAGCGTTCGTTAAACCGAAAGGCATAACACGAAACTCATAAGATCCGTACCTTGTGAGAAATGCTGTCTTTGGAACATCTTGTTCTCTGACTCGTAGCTGATGATAACCAGACCTCAAATCGATCTTTGAGAAGTAAGTAGCTCCCTTCAACTGATCAAACAGGTCATCAATTCTGGGCAACGGGTACTTGTTGCGAACAGTGACCTTGTTCAGTTCTCTGTAATCAATACAAAGACGAAGAGATCCATCCTTCTTCTTGACAAACAGTACTGGTGCTCCCCATGGTGAAGTACTCCTGCGAATAAATCCCTGGCTGAGCAACTGTTGAATTTGATCTTTCAACTCTCGCATCTCCACTGGTGCCATTCTGTACGGCGCCTTAGCAATAGGCGTAGTGCCTGGAGCTAAATCAATAACGAAGTCTATCTCTCAACTCGGTGGCAAGCCTGGAATTTCCTGGAATACATCCTGGAATTCCTGTACTACCGGGATGCTGTCAAGAGATACCGCAGTCGCTTCCTGTGAGTCCTCCTCAAGAACGAATAAATAAGTGCTAGGCCCTCTATCAGGTTGTGGTACAACAAGAAGATACATCTCCTGTCCTGGTATGGAAAATACAATAGACTTTTCGTAACAGTTAACCTGAGCATGGTACTGAGATAACCAGTCCATCCCAAGTATAACATCATACGAATGCATATCTAACACTAACAAATTTGCAAGAAATCGAAGCCGGCCCATATCTATAAGGATATCACCGCTATACTCTCGTAAAATTGCGCCAACTCCCAATGGTGTATAAATATTAAGAGGTTGGTCACATAACTGAGTCGTCATACCAGATAAGATAACAAAAGATCTAGACACAAAAGAATGTGATGCACCAGTGTCAAACAGTATACGAGCAGTTCTACCATGTATAGAAAACATACCCTCAATAGCCTGAGGAGCCTGCGCATTATGTGGCATGAAGTTATAAACTCTGCCATGATGCAATTGCTGTGGAGGTTGCCCCGGAGGAAATGGTGGTGCTGGAAGTGCCGGAACATTTTGAACTTGCCCACGTGGCATCGGTGGGGCCGGTAGAGGAAACGGCTGATTAGGTCTCGGCTGCCCATACTGTCCCTGCTTAGCTTTGGGGCACATCTTGGCCGGATGCCCAATCTCTCTACAGTGATAACAACGTCCCGTAAAAGGACCTGCCTGCCTTCTCTGTTGATTTCCCGACCACTGTTCCTGTCCGGTCTGAGGTATCCCACCTTGTCTACCCTGATTAGGGACTCCATCCCTCTGCACATCTGGGTTTCCTTTGTTTTTCTTCCAAGGTTGATGTCCTTGAAATCTGCCCCGATCATTGGACTTGGCACCACTGCTGCTTCCTTTCTCCACTGTCTGGTAGTCTCGGTTAGTCCGCTTATCTCCCTTGGACTTCCGGTAATCACTCCTTATCTGGCAGTGCTGTAAGGCGGCATTAACCACCTGGATATAAGTAGTATATGCCGGACTACCTAAGATCACCACTTTAATCGGCCATATCAACCCCTTCACAAAGCGGTCTCGCTTCTTTTCTTCCGTATTGACCTCCTCTGGTGCAAATAATGACAAATTTATGAACTTCTGTTCATACTCAGCCACAGTCATATCTTCCTGTTGCAGATCCAGAAATTCGGTCTTCATCGCTGATCTTACTGACATAGGAAAATACTTGCCGTCAAAGCGAGTCTGAAATTCAGCATAAGTCAATCTGGTCCTCTCTTCGACAGTAGTAATAGACTCCCACCACTGCAATGCATTGCCTATCAGCATAAACGTAGCCAGCATCTGTTTCTGCACTTCGGTACAGATTACCATCCGAAGATGACGCTCGCTCTCCTGTTTCCACTGATATGCTAACAAGACATCTGTGGACCCTGCAAATGTCGGTGGATTTCCCCGGATGAACGAGTGACGAACTTTGTCCCATGACATTGGCTGTGCCACTGGTTCAGGAACAGGTACTATCGGAGGAGGTTGCTGGTTTCGTAGAGCAGATGCTACTCCTGCTGCCACAGCTCGTGCAATGATATCAGCAACTTGAGGAGAAAATTCCTGATTCTCATTTTGAGTTGGGGAAATACTGCGATGACGGTTCGCATTCCTTGTCCCACGCCGAGACATCCTTCCTTTAAATTCAGAAAAATCTAACGTCAGTACATTATCATGGACCGACTAAAAGAATACAAAGAACCCTAATACTTAGGCTCTAATTATCAGAATACACAACGCGGAAGTATAGAAATCACAGATCCCTAAGACACTCGAACCTGGAATGCTCTGATACCAACTGTAACACCCCCACATTTTCCACGCATAAGTTGATCAGGCTTATACACGAAAAACGAGGGATATCAAAAACAATTGGCAATATACAAGCATGGAATACAAAATGATGGAAATAAAAGAATTTAGACAGGAAAGAAACATTAAATAATACAACATCCATCCATCCTTTATTTAATACAGTACTTCATTACAACTTGGAAATCCTACGTCAGGGATCCCTAAATAGAACCCTGAGAGTTCAACGTCAAAAGTAAATAAAAACTGAAACTGAAGTATTACATAAAACTTCTACCCTGCACTGGATCGTAAGAGTAGATGAGTTCGGATGATGGTCCCACACTGCTAACCTCAGCCTTGAAACGGATACTGACCGTATCCTGAAATAACAACAATGGTGGGTCAACCCCACGAGCAAGTCCTCTCTACTATGACCCAAATCAGAGAATCAAATAAATTAATCATTATGAATCGGATGAGTACTATATCTGTATACATCCTACGGGAACTATCCGATGTATAATATGACCTCAACCAGAATAGACGGTGATCACTTAGACTCACACTAGGTGGTTAAGTGTCGCCTTTCCCTACCCGGGAAATCAGCTATTATACATGGTGCACGGTACTGACAACACAGACTATAACGAACTACACAGTGATAACACCTCGCAAAGTACTGATGAATATACTGAGCATATAAATTAGGCAACACATGCCAACAATATTAAGAAATATACCGAGTATGTCAATTAGGCAACACATGCCAATAATATTAATAAATATACCGAGTATGTCAATTAGGCAACACATGCCAATAATATTAAACCACATACCCCGACAGCCACACATCTGTCTATCGCAACGAATGCATAAGGCATAAATGAGTCTAAACTTATTAGTCAGCTCACATGGTTCTATATGGCAACACATCCATATAATATAAATGCGACATAATAAACAGTCCATTTATTCCCTGAAATGCACACAGCATAATCATCATGGTTTATATACGATTAACAGTATAAATATTCCATAATATATAATGGGTTATTTATATGAATAAAACCAAGCACTAATTAATTTAACATTAATGGTTATTACAGTTTACTAAAATAATACCATTAATAGTCGTTAAATCAATTACATATGTTTACTAGCGATTCGCACTTTAACTGATACAATTAATATTTAGAAATATTAATCGGACAATTATAATAATTAACGAGAAATAAAATAATAATATAATGTCCCGTTAATTCCAAAAATGCCAACCCGAGGCCCCAAAATGTATAGTGAAGGTCCTGGTAATGACAAAACAGTCCCTAGGGGTATTCTGGACTTTTCCAGCAGCCGCAGAGGCCCTTCACGCGCCCCCACGCGCCTCCCAGAGCTCCCCACACGCGCCTCCAAGCTTTCCCACTCTCCCACGCGCCTCCACGCGCGTCTGGCGTCAGCCACGCGCTCCCACGCGCGTCTGGAGCGTTCTACGCGCGCGCACGCGCTCCCACGCGCGCGTTGATGGCTTCCTGCTGACGTGGCATCCTCCGGTTGGTTGGCTGCATCAGCTTTCCTACATGCGCGCCACACCGGATCAATCCACCTACATCTCCTCCATCCAACGTTCACGGATCCGGGTGTACCGCGGTAACATGGACCGCGGTGCACCGGATCAATCGCTGCTATTTAATGGTCCAGATGCGCGCGCATACCCTCCTATGGTGCGCCGCATCACACCGGATCACTCCGGTCGTCTCCCCCATTGCCGGCGACCGGAAAACTCGCCGGAAGGTCGCCGGAAATTGCAGAAAATGCCCGGAAAAATCTAGAAAATTCTAGAAAAATCCCTAAAGTCTTATTTAATTATTTTCAGCTATATTTTAATTACATAGGCTAAATAAATAAATAACTAACCTCTTTAATAATTAAAACATATTATTTTAATAAACTAAAAATAATTTATTGAAACTTCTAGCGTGGTTTCGAGTCTCTAAAAAACCCGAAATAAATTAAATGAATAATTTATGGATTCAAAGGGGAAAAATAGATAATAACTTGTCTTTTTGGATTTAAAATAAATCCGCCGGTCTGCGCGTAGTCGGGTAAAATTGCCTACACCGGTCCAAGCTTCTTTCTCTTTCTCTTTTCATTTCTCTTATAAAATAGCTCACTAGAATTTATACTTTGCTTCTAACTCCCTTTCTTTTCTTCTAAGGTAAGTTTAGCTAATTTATATACAAAATATATAATATAAATATTACAAATATCTAATTTTTCATCTACTAACCATCCTCCCAACCATAAGGCTTCAATTCCACCCATAACCATTGATGCAATCCTATCCTAATCTCAAATTTCATCATGACATTGGTTTAATACTAATATTATTATAACTATTATTATTATTAATAAACTTTTATAATTATAATTATTATAATATTATTATTATTATTATTATTAAACTAATATAATTATTATTATTGTTATTACAAAATAATATATTATATCATCATAATACTATATAACATAAATATAATACTTTAATTAACTAAAAATGATTAATATAAGCATAACCAACAAATTAAATTATTAATAATAATACATGCATAATTAAATGAATAAATTTACTATTTTAACATACACAATTAATTTACATGCACCATTAAATGAACTTAATATAACAATGTAGCATGCACAATAATAGGTAAAGGAATCCACACATAATTGAATTTAAATAAACTCAACTCTTTAATTAATTACGGGGTATTACATAGCCCGCCCCTACTTTTACTTTCAATTTCGATGTTGAAGACCAGCATGGCAATGTTTACATTTTATGCACACACTTATATCTTTAATTATATTTATGAAAATGGAAATAATCACATAATTATTAAGTTTTAAATTATGTATATAAAATTATAAAAATATAGGATACTTCTACTGTAATATTTCCATACATTGCAATCTATTCTTGCTACTTAACTTATTTCTTCTTTGCTTTCCACTGTGTTTCAGGATTGGAGTAATTGAAAAATGTTTTAGGCAGGATACTGTTGAGTAATTTCAATCCATCCAAAAAAATTTATATTAACTTTACCTCTCATTACAAATTGAAAAACCATATCTTTTAGGGTTATAATGGGTAAGAAGACGGGAAAGAAAAAAATTCAAAAAAATAAGGTAATATTTTATATGATAAGTGATTTTGTTTGAAAAGATATAATATTTGATTCTTAATAATAATTAATTTTTTGATTTAGAATGAAGAGTTCAAATTAAAAGCTGGGTGGCATAGATGCTCTTTGTTTAAATTCATTGAAGTAGTATCCAATCTGAACGAGGAAAAGGGGAAAAATGTTGAGGATATTGGTTTTGGCAATATGCTTAACCTGAAATGTTCATTTTTGTCAACTAAACTCTTCAATTACTTCGTAGAAAATTTTGATGGGCAAAAATGTCGGATTAGACTTCAAGAGGAGAATGTGTATCTGCCCATTAATGCAATTGATGTCCAGTCCATTCTTGGCATACCTGCTGGCATTATCCCAGTGCCTATTTGTAAAATTTTTGATTCTAATTGGGTAGACGAAGGTGGGTATCACAATGATAAAGAAATGCATGTGGACCAACTAATGGATAGGGTAAAGAATTTGGAGGCTGGCAAAGATTTCAAGAGAGCATTTATACTATTTGCTTGTGCAGCTGTACTATCTCCAAATGGACAATATCATGCACACGTAGGCTTGTGGAAAGTTGTTGACAATGTGAATGCAATTACATCTTACAATTGGTGCACCTGTGTGCGTAATTGTTTGGTGAAATCGTTGAAAACCGCTGAAGATGGGGATGGGAAGCAAATGTACATTAGATGCGTGATTTTCTTGCAGGTATAAATTAATAGATATATTTACACTAGTTAGATCATTTTATGACTGACGTTATTTGCTAATATTAATCCTGTCTCATATGTTTTGTTAAATGAAATTCAGCTTCTTTATTTAATAAGATGTGAAGTGCAATACCCATATTATGACACGAAAGATACCCAAAGCCTTGGATTTTGGGACACAAAGCTTGTATGTGAACGATTAAGATGGGAGCATGAGATGGGAGGTTTTGGATACGGTTAGGTATTAATAAAATTAATTTATTTGCATGTACCTATAATTTGCATTATGTATATTTAATTGTACAATATGCAGTTCAATATATGACAATGACATTTGGTCATGATTGAAGATTGACTAATTTTGTTTTAATAACATAAAAAAAGTTGGTCACAATTCCGGCGAGACCATATTGTGGGAATGCTAATGTTAGCCCATCTCGACATGGGTTATCCCCTTCTCAGTCTAAGTCTTACAATAATAGTTGTTCGGACATCGTGTTAAAGGTAAAAATACATTCAATTATGTTAATGAACTATTAATACATTTTGTTATCAATTTAAAATTAATACAATGGTTTCTTTATGCAGCATTACATCAAAGATCTTCAGGTGCAAATAATACAAAATGCGAAGAAATCGAAAAAGAAGCTTCATAGACTAGAGTCTTTGTTGAGGCAGCGTCGTACACAGAAAAGACCAATAGTGTTTGATAAGAAGAATGGGGAGGGCATAGCTGATGGGGATGGGGAAGGTTTAGTTAAGGGGAAAGACGCGTCCGACTATGAAAAAGAGACATATATGAAGGAAAACATTGCTTCCCCCATTTACACATGTGAGGGGGGAGAATTCGTTGGGGAGAAGATGGACACAATTAGTGATGAACAAGATGCAGCTCTAAATGTTGAAGAGACATACATGAAGGAAAACATTGCCTCCCCCATTGACACATGTGAGGGGGAACAATTTGTTCAGGAGGAGATGGACAGAATTGGTGAGCAATAAGATGCACCTTTAAATATTGAGACACATGCATGAAGGAAAACATTGTCTCCCCTATTTACACATGTGAGGGGGAACAAATTGTTCCGGAGGAGATGGAAATAATTGGTGAGCAACAACATGTACCTCTAAATGATGACAACACATGGGATATACCCATCAGTGGACTATTTAAGATGATGTATGGAGTCGATATGCCCAGCAAGGAAGAGAGATTAATTATGGATCAAAAGGCCGTTCAGAACGATGTTGTTTCCACCAGTGTTCCTATAAGATCGTTACTTTTTATTTGCTTTGATTTAGTTATTTATTAGCTATTATGTGATTATTATTGTATATTTAAGCTTGAATTGTGATTATTATTCTATATTAGCTGTGGTAACTTAAAAAATAGTTTGTATCATTCGAATTTTTAAATAATAGCAAAAAATAGAAACGTAAGAGTAATGACATTATATAATAACGAAACCTTCTGTCAAAGTCCTATGATCATGACAGGTCTTTAACATAGTAACAATTTATTTAGGATATTTTTTACTAGGTACTTCTCATTATAAGATTTTTTAACCTATTAGAATCAGCAGAAGGCATAGTAGACCATTTGTTTTTTAGTAATTTGAATGAGAATAGAAGCTTTTTTATTCAAACCTACTGTTTTCTCATACAAATTCCTAAATCCCTGGTGTGACATTTCCCGTACATGAAAAGAGTAACTGAATCCCCTCCCAACACAGAATTTGAGCGAAGTGGTACACCATCCCAATTTCTCATTGTAGTATTAGACTCTGAAGTTGCTGAAAATATTAAAAAGTGTGGAAAAAGCACTAAGATACTAAAGCCCGGACCATATTCCTTCTCTCTTTGGGCCATTCAAGATGGTAAAAATATTCGGCTCAAAAAAGACCAGACCAAATTATTAAGTTATGTTGCAGCTACTGGCCATGAAGATTAGTAAGTGTTAAAAATTATTTTGGATAGCATAAAGTGTCTTATATGTTTAAAACTAGTTTCATTTTATTATTAAATAATATATATTTTTTTGTTTTGGACAGCATAAAGTGTCTTATATGTTTAAATTTTTTTTGCAACTTGTCATTCATTTTATCAATGAAACATTGGTGGTGATGTATGGCTAAGACCTGTTTCGATGTGATATGGTAACTTTGTTCGAACCCAACCTTGTTTCTAGCGCGGTGAGTAGATTTGTTTGAATATTTTTGTTTTACCCTCCATGACAAGTTTATTGTTTAAAAAAATTCAGCAACTATTATTTATTATTTTATTATATTAGATTATAAATTTTTAGGGAAATTATTTGAATAATACCCAAGGAGAATGTGCCAAAAAATTCTTTCTGAATAGCAATGCTGTACAATTCATGGATAACAACGGATTAGTGGTGTTGAAATTAGTTGAAAAATGCAAGGTTGTCCTAAGAAAGGTGTTGGAAGATTACAGCAGAATTTTTAAACTGATCCGGCTGTATTTACCAGTAGAGATGTGGTTAGTGGTTTTGTTTGTATTATTTTATATTGAGTGACAAAACCCCATTTTTATTACAATCCCTTAACCGTATGTTCACCTTGATGCAGGTATGCTTTCCTTCATGCATAAAAAGTCACTGGTTTTTGTTGGTGGTAAACCATCCGGAGAAGACGATTGATTACATTTGTTCAAAAGGAATACCCCACATATATAAGCAATATGCCTTATGTGTGGTAAATGCCCATTCATATTTATTTTAGATTTATCATTTATTTATAGTTATATATTATACTTACAAACTGATTATGTTTATACGACAGAAAGAGCTCGTGGAGGTTGCTTGTGGCAAAGAGTGGTCGAAATACTTAGTGAGGATTCCTGTGAAAATCCCGAAACAAACTGATGCGTATGTATACTAAATTACACAAGAAGTAAAAATTTAAATTATAAAGTATTCACAGCATCTTACTATTATTACCTAAGTAGATATTTTTCATTTTGTGAATATTTTAGGACATCTTGTGGCATATTTGTAATGAAGTTCATGGAATTATGGGATGGCAAAAAAC
This sequence comes from Cornus florida, assembly GCF_030987335.1. Lineage (NCBI taxonomy): Eukaryota > Viridiplantae > Streptophyta > Magnoliopsida > Cornales > Cornaceae > Cornus > Cornus florida. The sequence goes on along the minus strand of NW_026775573.1, from coordinate 11,394,391 downwards.
TATCCAAGAAGTTGAAAGTAAGCTTAATGTAATATATTTTTTGACCACCTAAATGTAAGAACTTTAAGTAAATAATGATACCAATTAAATTAATGATGCAGAAAGAGCCAAAGTTAATGCATTCGGAGTTTCTGTTGAAATTGTTGGATAATTCACTGAATGAAAGACGAACAGAATTGTACAGACTGGCACTTGCATAATTTGACAGAGTTAGTTGCCTTACAGTCCAAAATATTTCCTACTTTTAACTTACTGCATGCTGATAACTTTTTCTTCTGTTTCTAAGCATTTACAAAGTTTTGTCTCTAACATTTTCAGGTTTTCATGCTCGGGTGACTCTTGTATTCTTGTACTACTTGGTGTTATTTATGGTGGTGTATTTGGTAACTGTGAACTTTAATTTTTGCTGTTTTGGATGTATATTAAAGGAAGCGTGACATGTTGCTTTGTGTAATGCAGATGTTACCAACGATGTACATATTTACTACTTGTAAACTTTTATTTTGTTTTTTTGCTGGATGTCTTTTGAATGAAGCGTTTCTCTTATTTCGCTTCTATTATACATGTAACAATTTGTAATGACTATAGGACATATTGTTTTATGTAGTGGAGATGTTACTAATGATAAGCACTTTAAATTTTTTTGTGCTGGATGTCTTTTGTGTAGTGGAGATGTTGCAATGATAAGCACTTTAAATTTTGTTGTGCTAGATGTCGTATGAATAAAAAATGACTCTTGCTTGACATATCAGATGAGATGATAGCATGCTCTGTTTTTTACTATTTTACACATCATTCAACTAAATTTCATTAATATTGAGTCGGAGATACTAGAAAATTAACCTTACATCACCTAAAGTTTACATAAAGCAAATAGAGATACTAGAAAAGCTAAAACACTCATAAAAAGTGTTACCCTAGCTAGTAGCTTAACAAATTCATGTGTTGCTTCAATTACTCTTGCACTTGATGCAAGTTGTCCAGTTTCATATTTAATTTTATCAACATCTCCCACCAAATTATTATACCCGGTCATTCTTTCATCCAATGGTAGGTGCTGTGATCGAGTTACCATTTCAATGATATTGGATGAAATGGGGTAGCACCACTCCCAAAAGCCGCATACTTTTTGTGGATGATGACATACATAATACAACTTCCCTGTGTTCTTCCCTTTCTTTATAATTCTAAAGTCTGCTTTTTCTCCACACCCATAATATTTAATTGCATACCTTAGGTCTCTAAACTCACCGGAAGTAACCTGAAAAGTTATTCAAATGCATAGTGAAAAAATATATAACCATATATAACAAATATGTATAAATAATGGACGAAAACAATGGATTAGGCATGTCTTTTGTTGCAATAGAGACTTGCACTTACAGTTCTTGGATGACCACCACTGTTGGTTAATGAAGCCATGGAAGACACATATATATAGAAGACTGAGGAATATAGAAGTTGGTATGTGAAAGGAGATAAATTTGTACCTATATATAAGGGATTTTGACGTACAGGTGTTTTCAACGGTAACAAAGTTTACAAACGGTCATAATGGCAGTATATATATATATATAGGTGAAAGTACTGATGCAAGTCTCAAGTGAAAGTACTGATGCAACAAAGTACTTACTATTAAGTTTTGGCTAAATTATTTTTACAAAATTTATGTTTAACTAGTGATGTATGAATTCTCATAGTGGTTGAGAATCTTTATGACTGGAAAATATTGCTGCAAGGTAGGAAAATGTTGGGATTTACACTAGGAAAATATTGTGATGCAAAGTAGGAAAATGTTGGGATTTACACTAGGAAAATGTTGGAATGCAAGGTAGGAAAATGTTGGGATTTACACTAGGAAAATGTTGGGATGCAAGGTAAGAAAATGTTGGGATTTACACTAGGAAAATGTTGGGATGCAAGGTAGGAAAATATTGGGTTTTACACTAGGAAAATGTTGGGATGCAAGGTAGGAATATTTTGATGACGTGTATCCCAAAATAATATGTGATTAACAGTTGTGATATGATGAAAATGGATTATACTTTAAAACCTTCATACATACGTAACTGAAAGTACTGTTGCAATGAACTAGTTAGTGTGATGCTGTGATCAAATTAATTTTTAGAGAATCTAGTTTAAGTACTGATTTAACTATTTACATCAGACTTCCATGTCAGTATACTGAGAGAGCCGAAAGTTAACTCTGCCACTTATCAACAATACATCTGTATGTCCCAGCTGCAAAACATTGATTTACACAATTCAGTTTGACTAGTGATGTATGTAATTATCATAGTGGGTGACAGAACATTTATTTTAGTATATATAAATATCAAAACTAAAGACTTAATTTCACTATATAGTGAGTGAGCCGAAAGTTTAGCCCACCACTTATTCTATTTAATGCAACAATACATTTGTCCCAGTTGGTGAGAATAATTTGGGATACAACTTGGGAAAATTTTGGGATGCAGTTAAGTTTTTGTGTTGGGATGCACAGTAGGAAAATGTTGGGATTCATCATACGAAATTATTGGGATCCAAATCTGGAAAATTTTGGGATGCTAATAAGGACAAACTTGGGATGCACTTTAGTAAATTTTGGTGACGTGCGTCCCAAATTATTATGTCATTAACAGTTGTGATATGATGAAAATGGATCGTATTTGAAGACCTTCATACACACCTATCTATTGCTTATGACTTTGTTTTTACAGTTTTTACCAACCCCCTAACTGAAAGTAGTGTTGTAATGAACTAGTTAGTGTGATGTTGTGATCAAATTAACTTTTAGAGAATCTACTTTAAGTAGTGATTTAACTATAAACGTCAGACTTCCACTAAACCAAGTCTCCTTATCCTTTAGAAAGAATAGGAGCTGGATGAGGAACTTGAATCGGCAATAGGAACAACCTCGGTGACATTAGAGTCATCGCCTACCCTCTGAAGGTGGTGTGATAAGCGCTGAAAAGTGCACATTTAAACCCCTTAAGCTTAGGTATTCTAGAACCTTTATCTATCTTATTTTCCCGCTTTGTATTGATTTCATGTTATTTCTATTTTTAGGTACTTATCCCTAAAATAAGCTAACTCAGCCAAATAAGAGCAGAAATGAAGCAATTATGGGATGAATCAAAGAAAGGAGCAAAGTAGAGTAAAAGGAAGCAAAGGGTGGAATTTCAACAACTTCGATCGATCTCAAGAAAAGTTCGATCGATCCAACTTTCATCGATCTTAGCACTTCAAGATGGATCTGAGCCATGTTTGTCCCTATTTAAAGATCTCAAAGTTTGATCGATCTAATTTGATTCTCTAATCGATCGAACTTTCTGGTCCTTATCCATATGCTAGATCTTATCCAGTTGTACCACCCTACCAACCACTTTTGTCCTTTTCCCAAAAATATCTCTAAAAATATCTCATATTTGTTCTTATCCAAAAAGGTGCCACCAAGGTGGATCGATCCAGCTTCAGTTCGATAGATCTCAGCCATGTTCAATAGATCCAAGGTCAAGGTTCGATTGATCAAACTTCCTGTAGTGTGAAAAAGTTAAATTGCCAGCTCATAAAAAGTTGTCCTTATCCAATCATTGGGAGAATATTGGAGTACGTGCCAGATCATTTTTGGGTGTCACCTAACCTACCGAAAAGGAGGATTTGAGCAACTTTTGTGAGGGGAGATTCATACATAACCATAGAGAGAGATTTTTAGAGAATTCTTACTGAGGAAGCAAAGGAGAAAAAGAGGCTAGAGACACCATTGAAGGTTCTTCATCAACCAAGGAGCACATTTTTTCCATGGAGCTTACCCTTGAAGGTTGGAAGACATCATCCATGAGTGGCTAGACATCCTCTTGGGGCTAGAGTTAGCCCTAAGCATGCTTTCTACATCTTGATTTGTGTATTATTGAGGGATTTGTATTGTGATACATGTTTTGACACTTATTTATACATAGATCTTGTTTATTCAACGATTTGTATGGTTTAATGCTTCCAATTGATTATTTCATTCTATCCATATGTTTATGTATACTAAAATAGATGTTTATGTGTTTATCTCTATTTCTTGTGTTATTGATGCATGTCTAGGTGTATTAATGCTATAAATCTAGAGATTGTCAAAACATAGTGCTTAATGGAATGCTCTTGTGATTTACTTGATGGTTCATACTCATTTCTTGATGGATTGTGCCTTTCCCTTAGTTTAATTAGTTTAATTTCATGTCATTAGCTTAGTTGTAGTGTAGTTGTTAAATGAGAGGATAATCCGTGCTTGTTGCTCGATGTTCCATGCTTTTGAATGCAAGTAGCATATGTCTCTAACCTTGTGATATGTTTAGATTGTGAGCTTAATGAAAGGATTAATGGCTTAGTTTGATATATTGTGCTATTCACCATGTTGCTTAGACAATATATGCTTAATCTGTCATCCATGCTTGTTGAAACAACCACATACACACACAATGTTGCAATACATGTTTTCCCTTCATTAATCATTCATTAAGGGTGTAGAAAAGTATGCTTAGTGGTGATCTCTAAACCCTAAGATCTTTCTTTCTCTTTTATTCTCTTTATTGCATTATTGTTTACTTTAGTTTAATTTGCATCTAGTGTAATTCAACCAACCAACCACTATTTTGATCACTCGACCTACTAACCCTAATCTTGATTCCTCAACCTTGTACGACCCACCAATCCCTTGGGACAATCCCTACTTGTCCTAACTATATTTTTAGTGAAAGGTAGTGGAGGCAATTATAAATGTAAAAATTGGCCATCACCTTAATGCACTTCTCTAAGCTATATGGTGAACGATGCACCATAGTTTTTGGCGCCGTTGCCGGGGATTGATTGAAGGCAATGTCATATTTGTGGAATCAATTAGGAATTAGTACTCCTTTGATCATGTCTTTACTTTATTTTCATTTTTATTTTGGTTACTTATTGTGTTTGTTCTTATTTGACTAGGAGCATTGAGCTAAGAATGTGAGCAAAGGAGCATCCAAGCAAATGAGCTAAGCAAGCAAGGAAAAAGGCTAAAATCATAAAAAAAATTGCTAAGCTAAAAGCTAATTTTTTTTTTTGGAGTTGAAGTGCTAAAGGACCTTTGTGAGCTTTTCCTTACTCAACCCTTAGTTAAATCGTCGGCCCACGTGGAGGCTTGTATTTCAATTCTTAGATAAATCGTGAGCCCGCGTGGAGGCATTTTATTGTTCTTTGCATATTTTTGAAAGCATGGGAGTATGGGATCATTGTATGTGGAAGAAGGTTATTATTAATTGAATTGTTGTGAAGAAGGAGTGCTTGATTTAAGTTGTTTTTTTGTGATTCGTGCATTGCTTGAAATCTTCTGTAGTCATTGCCATATCATTCATTCTAGGCACTCATATGGAAAATCTAGAGGGTAACCTTGGCTACTTAAACCCACGTTTCATGCAAAACCCCCCTTTTAATCAACATGGTCCCGGAGTTCAAGCTCCAATTCCTCCAATGGTCCTTCGTGATCATTATAATCTCCATGCATACTATGCCCCTACTTGCATTGTGTTGCCTAATTTTGAGGCCAATCAATATGAAATTAAACTTGAGACCATCCAAATGTGTCCACTCTTTTATGGCTTAGATGATGAAGAACCATATAAACATCTTAATGAATTCCTTGAAATATGTTCCACCGTGAGGTATATGGATGTTCCGGAAGAAGTTCTTAGACTAATTCTCTTCATTTTCACACTAAAAAACAAAGCAAAACATTAGTTCAACATTTTGGGGGCAAATTCAATAACATCTTGGGTACAAATGCAAAATGAATTTTTGAAAAAAGTTTACCCCGTAAGTTTAACCAATGTAATGCGAGTTTCAATTAGGGAATTTTCTAAAAGGGAAGGGGAGTTGTTGCATGAGGCTTGGGAGAGATTGAATGACTTGCTAAGAAAATGTCCACATCATGGTATTCCAAAATGAGAAGTTGTCCAGTACTTCTATGAAAGCTTATCCGACATGCATAAGGACATCGTTGATACCTCATGTGGAGGTTCATATTTTGGAAAGTATGAAGATGACATTTGGCACCTTTTTGAGAAAATGAGTGAAAACTCTTTGCATAAATATTACACTTCTCGGCTTGATTATAGTTATAATAAAAAAGAGAAAAATGAAAAAGTGTGTCAAATAGAAGGTTCAAAGGAAATCATAGCCGAGGTTAAGACTTTTTGTCAAAAACTGGATCAATTCTTGTTAAATCAAAAACCGGCTATAAAGTCATCTCCTTTTCATCAAACTTCTCATCTTTGTGAGCCTTGCACGACATGTTCAAGTGTTTTACATAATACTTTCTATTGTCCCCATGGACATGTGTTCAACGAACACTTTGCACAAGTCAATGCCACATTTGCTTACCCTTATTCAAGCGCATATGTTCCAATGGGAAGTGAAAATTCAAGTCCTTATCAAGCTAAAAATTTTCAACATAAATATATGCCACCTCATAAAAGGAATGGAGATTCTCAAGGATTTGTTTCTTCTCCTTCCCATTACCAAAGAATGAATCACTTCTCACATCCTCAAATGTATGATCCCCAAGTTTGTTTTCATTATCCTTATGCACTCTCTAGCAATTTGATGAGCGCTGAAAAGTGCGTATTTAAACCCCTTAAGCTTAGGTATTCTAGAACCTTTATCTATGTTATTTTACCATTTTGTATTGATTTCGTATTATTTCCATTTTCAGGTACTTATCCCCAAAATAAGCCAACTCAGCCAAATAAGAGCATAATTGAAGCAATTTTGGGATGAATCAAAGAAAGCAGCAAAGTAGAGCAAAAGGAAGCAAAGGGTGGAATTTCAGCAACTTCGATCGATCTCAAGAAAAGTTCGATCGATCCAACTTCCATCGATCTCAGCACTTCAAGATAGATCCAGGCCATGATGTCATTTTCAGATATCCCAAAAGTTCGATCGATCGAACTTTCTTATCCTTATCCACATGCCAGATCTTATCCAGCTGTACCACCCTACCAACCACTTTTGTCCTTTTCCCAAAAATATCTTCAAAATATCTTATATTTGTTTTTATCCAAAAAGGCGCCGCCATTGAGGATCGATCCAGCTTTAATTCGATAGATCTTAGCCATGTTCGATCGATCTCACCACAAGTTCAATCGATCGAACTTCCCAAATCTCGAGAAAAATCCAAATTCCAGCTCATTAAAAGTTGTCTCATATCCAACCATTAGAGGATTATTGGTGTACGAGCCTAGCTCATTTAAGGTGATTTTAGACCTACCTATATATAGAATATGAGCCACTTTTACACATATACACATACTTAGAGAAGACAATACTTAGTGAGGAAGCAAAAGGAGAGGAGGAGGCTAAAGACACTATTGGAGACTCTTCATCAACCAAGGAGCATGGAACTTGCCCTTGAGGGTTGGATGACATCATCCATGAGTGGCTAGACATCCTCTTGGGGCTAGAGTTAGCCCTAAGCATGCTTTCTACTTCTTGATTTATGTATTTATGAGGGGATTTGTATTGTGATTCATGTCTTGACACTTTTATATATATAGATCTTATTTATTCAATGATTTATGTGGATTAATGCTTCCAATTGATCATTTCATTCTATCCATATGTCATGTATGCTAGAATAGATGTTCATGTGTTTGTCTCTATTTCTTGTGATGCATGTCTATGTGTATTGATGTTATAGATCTAAAGATTGTCAAGACATAGTGCTTAATGTCATGTTCTTGTGGTTTATTTGATGGTTCATAGTCATTTCTTAATGGATTGTACCTCTCCCTTAGTTTAATTAGTTTAATTTCATGTTATTAGCTTAGTTGTAGTGTAGTTGCTAAATGGGAGGACAATCCATGCTTGTTGTTGATGTTCCATACTTATGAAAGCAAGTAACATATATCTCTAACCTTGTGATGTGTTTGGATTGTGAGCTTAAAGAAAGGATTAATGGCTTAATTTGATATGTTGTGCTATCCACCATGTTGTTTAGACAATATATGCTTAATTAGTCATCCATACTTGTTGAAACAACCACACACACACACTTTGTTGCAATACATGTTTTTCCCCTCATTAATCATTCATTAAAGGTATAGAAAAGTATGCTTAGTGGTGATCTCTAAACCCTAAGATCTCTCTCTCTTTTTCATTCTCATTATTGCATTATTGTTTACTTTAGTTTAAATTGCATCTTAGTGTAATTCAACCATCAACCACTATTTTGATCACCCAACCTACTAACCCTAATCTTGATTCCTCAACCTAGTACGACACCTCAATCCCTTGGGACGATCCTTTCTCACTCATACTACATAGTATAGGTGTTAAGCGGTTTATAAATTTAAATTATGGTGCCCACTTGACACTAATTTCCAAACTCAAAGTTTTATACATTGTTTTGTGCACACCCTCAGAGAAACGCCATAGTTTTTGGCACCGTTGCCGGGGATTGATTGATTGGCAATGTCGTATTTGTGGAATCAATTAAGAATTTGTACTCTTTTAATCGTGTCTTTACTTTGTTTTTAATTTTTGTTACTTATTGTGTTTGTTCTTGTTTGATAAGGAGCATTGGGCTAAGAAGGTGGGCAAATGAGCATTCAAAGCAAATGAGCTAAGCAAGCGAGGAAAAAGGCTAAAATGATTAAAAAAAATTGCTAAGCTAAAAGCTAAAAATTTGGAGTTGAAGTGCTAATGGACCTTTATGAGTTTTTTCTTACTCAAACCCTTAGTTAAATCGTTAGCCCACGTGGAGGCTTGTATTTCAATTCTTAGATAAATCGTGAGCCCACGTGGAGGCAATTTATTTTTCTTACACATTGTTAAAGCATGGGAGTATGGGACATTGTATGTGGAGGAAGTTTGTTGATTGTTGACTTGTTGTGAAGGAGAAGTGTTTGTCATTATTACTTGTTGTGTTGCATTGTGCATGCATGGTCATAGATCATTGAGACCCACTCTTGTCCATTTAAATTTTCATCTTAAATCCATTGTTCGAAACCCTAGGGGAAGAGGTAGTTCTAGTCAATCCATTTCATCAATGGAAATACATAATGAGGACCATGAAGAGGATCTTGGTCACATAGACCAACAAGGTGTCCTCCATCCCAATGTGCATCATGATAACATACAAGTTCCATTAGGCATGCCGAGGCCATTTGTTCATCCACCACAACAACAAGGCCAAGTTATATTGGGAATGCCAAGGCCAATGTATGCTCCATAACCTCCCATCATTCAAGGCAATCAAGGTGCCCATGTTGCACCTCCAATTGCTAATCCACCTCTTACTTTAAGAGATCACTATGTGCCTAATGAGTATAATGCACCCACATGCATTCAATTACCACCATTTAGAGCATATCATTATGAAATCAAACCATAAACCATATAAATGCTTCCTAACTATCATGGACTTCCAAGTGAAGAACCTTACAAGCATTTGGATGAGTTTCTTGAAGTATGTTCCACCGTAAAATATACGGACATGCCAGAAGAGGTCTTAAGGCTTAAACTTTTTCCACTCACCCTTAAAGACAAGGCAAAATATTGGTTTAACAATCTTAGACCTTTTTCAATAACTTCTTGGGCAGAAATGCAACAAGAGTTCTTGAAGAAGTACTATCCGGTTTCTAAGACCAATGCCATGAGAACCTCAATTCGAGAATTTTCACATGGGGATGGGGAAACATTTCATGAGGCACAGGAATGCTTTAATGAATTGCTTAGGAAGTGTCCACATCATGACATGCCCAAATGGTAATTAGTTCAATATTTCTTTGAGAGCTTAACGGATAATTACAAGGGCATGGTTGATGCTTCCATGGGTGGTTCTTACATTGACAGGCATGAGGATGACGTGTGGCGTCTTTATGAGAGCATGAGTGAAAATTCTTTGCATCATACTTTATCTTCGAAGAATGGTAGAAATTCTAGTGGTAGGAAGATTGTTGGCTTACATCAAGTCGACCACTCCAATGAAATTGCCGCCGAGATGAAATCATTATCTCAAAGGTTTGATCAATTTTTTATCAACCAAAACTCGGCGAATCAAGTATCTTCCTTTCCTAACCATTCTCATCATGCATCTAATGAGACATGTATGACTTGTTCAAGTGTTTTACATTCTACTTCTAATATTCCCCATGGACATGTGCAAAGTGAGCATCATGAACAAGCAAATGTTGTTTTTACTAATCAAGGAAACAATCCTTATGGCAATCACTACAATCCTAGTTGGAGGAATCACTCGAATTTCTCTTGGAAAAACCAAGGGGAGGGCTCAAACCCTTCCCATGGCGGTTTTCAAGGGAAATACATTCCACCTCCAATGCAAGGCCAAGGTTCCCAAGGTTTTAGATCATCATACCAATCACAAGGAAACCAATTCTCTAATTTTCATTTTCCTAATCAACCATCATATTCCTAAGGAAATGTTAGAAGTCCCGCTTTTGAAGAGAAAGTTTTGACCGATTTGGGCACTTTAGAGGCCAACACACAATTACTTCATTCTCACTCTCAATCTATTGTTAAGCTAGAAACCCAAGTAGGGCAAATAGCTAGTACTTTGAATGCTAGAGAGAAAGGAAAAATGCCTTTTAATGCCCCACAAAAGCAACAATGTATTGTGGAGACTCATTCCTCATCAGAAGGTCACACAATAGAGTATGCCAATGCGGTGACTACCTTGAGAAGTGGAAAGATTGTGGACAACTAAGTGGGTATGTCCAATGAAGAGAGTGAACTGGTGCAACCATAAGTTGACACACGTCCCGTTTCATATCATATTCCTCCTTCATTGCATGTGCATGACCATACAAATGAGAATGTGTTGAAAAGTGATTTTGAAAAGAGAAATTTGCAAAATGATTTGAAAACTTCTTTTGTTGAAGATACTTCAAAGAAAATTTCTGAAAAGGTTTTTGAACCAAAAGCTCCATTTCCGGATGCCTTAAAAGGATCCATTTCAAATGACAAGCAAAAGGCCAAAGTAAATGAAATTATGGACGTGTTTAGGTAAGTGAAAGTCAATCTTCCACTTTTGGATGCAATCAAGCAAATTCCGGTTTATGCCAAATTCTTGAAAGACTTGTGCACCCAAAAGAGGAAGAACAAAAGCCAAGCACCTAGAAAAGTGGTCTTAACCGAGCAAGTAAGCTCAATTTTGCATCATAACACTCTTTCAAAGTTTAAGGACCCCGGTTCACCTACCACTTCATGTATCATTGGTGATTATATCATTAATCAGGCTCTTTTTGACCTAGGAGCAAGTGTTAATCTTCTTCCATACTTGGTATATGTCAAATTAGGCTTAGGAGACTAGAAACCGACGTTGGTAGTTTTACAACTTGCCGACCGATCAATCAAAAAGCCTAGGGGTATCATTGAGGATGTCTTGATTAAGATTGATAAATTCTTCTTTCCCGTTGATTTCATGGTCATTAACACGGAACCGGTCCCAAATCTTAAGAGCCAAATTCCCGTTATCCTTGGCCGTCCTTTCTTGGCAACCATGAATGCCAACATTAATTGTAGAACGGGGATAATGAAAATCTCATTTGGCCACATGAAGGTAAAGTTGAATATTTTCAATACAACCCCTAACTCATTTGACAAGCATGAAGAGATTAATGTTGTAAAGAAATGTCATGACCTCAAAAGTGAAGGAATTGAGTTTTTGTGTGAGACTAAAGTTTCAAAAAGCCCATCTTCAAACTTGAAACCAAAGAAAGTTATTTCAAAATCTTGTTTTGAAAGGGCGTGGAAGCCCAAAGATTGTCTTGACCAAGGACCGGAAACGTCTTTTGAGCTTAATCCAACAAGTTCCTTAAAGAACCATTTGTTGGGTAGAGTTCAAAGCACTTATCACCCCATTGAGGAGGGGATGCACTACAAGATGTTTGATCTGGGCTAAATGAGCCCAACGTCTTGCTAGAGACGTTAAAGACTAGTAAGACATTTCGTAGGATGTCAAAACCCTATTCCTCCCTCATTTCTATCTTTAATTTCATTTCTTGCGAAGTCTAGATATTGGCTTTGGGTTCATATGCACTGCTAGGAACTGTGATTAGGATTGCATGCACTTTTATGTTGAAATTAAGCATTTTGCATAAGTTCGATCGATCTCAAAATGAGTTCGGTCGATCAAACTTCCCACCTGCATCCAAATCACTCTCTGTCCAATGGTTCGAACAAAACCTGCATATTTCAGCTCTTTGTCCCATCGTTCGAACTTGTTCCTAGATCAATCTAAATTCTTCGATCGATCCAACATCATCTTGGATTAATCTGCAGTTCCAACACTTGGAAAAATTTTGAACCTGCATTCACCTACATCAAAAAGCCTCTCTATCTCATCGATCAAACATTTCTTCAATTCTATATATTTTCGATCGATCGAATGTATTATGTGATCGATCTTGGAAAGATCGATCTTTGTTCTTTGATTTTCAATTTTGACTTTATTTTGACTTTGTTTTAAATTTCAATATATATATATATATATTACTTTTATTGTCATTTTTTATTATTCAAAAAAAAAAAATATATATATATATATATATAAAAATAAATAATAAATAATTTAAATAAATATTTTTCCAAAATCCTAAAAAAAATCCTAAACTATTTTACTTTTTCTTTTATTTTTATTTTTATTTTTATTTTTATTTTACTTTTTCAAAAATCACAAAAATACTTTGTCACTTAAGAGGAAAGATCGATGTCAGTCCGATCGATCTGAAATTCAGTTCGATCAATCGAACTGGCAAGGGAATGTTTTTAAAATCGATTCAGGGTCATTCGATCAATTCAACTTGAATCTATCTCAGACCCTTGTTCCCCTTCCGCCGCTGCATCCCAACTCTTCCCCATCTTCGATGAGACTTCGGCGAGCTTCCCCTCATCACGAATCATACTCTCTCCTCTTGGATCTCATCACCTCTTCGCACCTCATCTCTCTTCACTCCGATAAGATCCGAACCTCCCTATTGTGATTTCAAGCTTCAATTTGTTCCATACATGCTCTAAATGCTAGATCTAAGCTATTTTGATGTTAAAATCTCCATTGATGAAGTTTGAAGCTCTTTGTATATATGTGTATATATATGTATATATGGTTGTATATATTTTGAGATTTGTTTCGATTTTTGGGAGTATGGGCCTCATAAAGTGATTAGGATTGATGATTTGTTGTGTTGATGGGCCCACGACCATGTTCGTGAAGGCCCCGTGTCATCCACGTCACAGATCTATGACTTTTCGAATTTCACTTCTCAGTTCGATCGATCGAACTTTTTATTCGATCGATCTGTAACAGATCGTTCACACTCATTCTTGATCGATCGAACTTGAATCGATCTCATATTTTTGTGATCGATCGAACTTCACAGATTTGTTTCACATATCTCACACACCATCTCTTGTGTTTCATGCCATCTCATACATGCCCAATGCTTATGTTTTCCACATTGGATGCATTCCATACTTATACTGTCTCGTATGTTTCACATCTTGTCACTTATTCCTTGTCACTTAAATAGATAGTTCCCTATCTGTTTTGTCTATCCTATTTGACATACATGATTCTATGAACTGTGCTTTAATTTTTTATATCAGCACTGACTTCTTGTGCAAGTTTTTCCTTTTATTTTGTAGACCATGGCTAGGGTCAAGACTGTAGCCCGCGGACACTATCACCGCAGGGGCTGGCCGAGTTTGGATGACGAGGCGGGTCCATCTCATGCCCAGGAGCCTATTTCACCTCAGTCTCTAGTTGACAGCTGCCTACAGTCTTCAGACGGAGTATCTCCTTCACACGGTGACACTGAGGCCCAGCACATACCATCTCCACCACCACCGCTAGTTCAGCCAGCCCAGGAGTTAGACCAGCAATTATGTAGATACTCATGCCTTCGAGTGGTGTATGAGTCGGTCTTTGACACAGACTTCTTTTTTCGATCGGTGCTTACTCGGTCAGCATATGATGATATCTTCAAATGGAGCATCTCAGCCACACTAGCCCCTGTCTCATACCCAGTGTACTCGAGGTTGGTCCGGACGACTATTGATGGCTACCCGATCCGCATTACTGTGGACACATTGTCCAGATCTTGCCAGTGTCCACGCGTCTGCCCTCCAAAGCTACAGGACACATATCCTACTCTCTACAGGCCCACTTATGTAGACATGGTTGTTTTACTCACAGGTCACTATGCCGGTGGCGAGACTTATGCCACCTGGACCTATCTTCCAGATGACCTGTGGTTTTTCGACTCTGTCCTATTCCATAACATCTTCATGGCCGGCCATAAGACACAGAGGTACAGTGACTATTTGATAGCTCTGTACACATTCTATACAGGGCATTGGCTATCTATTCCAGCGCTCATTTGGAGCGTCATGATGAAGCTGTATGTCGACTACATCAGCAAGGCCAAGCCCAAAAGGGCTAAGTATCTTCCATTTAGCCATCTCATCACCCAGATTCTACGAGACCAGCGCTATCCCTTCTAGCTACGGGAGTAGACTGAGTCTGGGGCCTGTTCCTTCAAGAAGAAGGATTGGGATAAGAGCTACAATGCTCTTATCAAGTGCCTGAGGGACGATGCTGTCGAGGCAGCTGAGGATTTAGAGAAGCAGGTAGTAGCAGTAGCAAACCCGGCAGTGGATGATGTACCAGTTGATCTGGCTGCCGTACATATGGATATTAATTTGGAGCAGCCTGCAGAGGACACAGAGCAACACTCTCCAGTTGGGTCACCCATTCACGATACAGAACAGGCTCAGGATCATCATTCTCCCGATCCAGCCACACCTAAGGCTCCAGCATAGACACCCGGCTTTGGAGAGTGACTCCAGGCTTTAAAGGATGTTGTAGTTTCTATACACGCCGACACGGTTTTTCTCCTAGAGGATGCTGTCTCCATTAGAGCTAATATTGCTTCCCTCCGTACGGATGTCATGACTGCATTCAGAGACCTATCCAGAGACATCCGCGGAGCGCGACCTGTCCGTCCTACCTCTTCCTCCTGATCTCTCTATCCCTTTCCTTCTATCATTTTATATATCTGTGATCTCCGCATATTTTTGATACTGTTATACTATTTTTGCAGCCATGTCTATCGGCTCTTATACTGGATGTACTGCACTTTATTTATTTTTTATTATATATGTTTTTTGTATGGATGTCATATTTTCATATTCTTATAGATATCTGTTTGACTCCATCAGGTGCATCCCAATGACTTCAGTGAGAGAGAGTACTGCCACAAATTTTTAGGACCACCCTTTTACCTTTCTAATTTTCAGTTGATATCCCATTTACACTTGCATATCCACTTTGCACTGTTATTATCCCTTTTGTTATCTGATGAGTTTTATCCAAGTGCCAAATTTCAGGACCATAGTTGATCCCAAGTTTGGGGGGGCTAGGCCACCCACTTCGGATACTTCTGTCCCAGCCATTCTTTACCTTAATTGCACTAGTATACTCTTTCCTTTTGTTCTCTTTGCACATTGAGGACATTGTGCCATTTAAGTTTAGGGGTAATGGTGCTTTGCAGTGTTTGTTTTTAAATTCAAAATTTTGAGCATGACTTGGGTATTTGTGAATTTTCTATGATTGGTCCAAACTAGCTAAGATTTTGATCTTTCGAGAACTATATTGCTTAAAATTTAAAAATTGCTTGACTTGAGAGTCCAATACTCCTTGTATGCCTTGTGGATGTCATTTATTAGTAAATTTTTTGAAAGATTGATATCTTGCTTGCACTTGTGGTCCACATCATCCTGATTTTGTTATTATTTTGAGATTCACTTTAGTGCTCTACACTAGCACATATGCACACTAGCATTCATTTGTAGGGTACATACTTTGTTGATTATCGAATTGGTTATATCCCAATTGAGCTAGTAGTGCATTGAAAGTTTTCATTCTTGATAAAGGTGGATAAGTAGCTGGGATTCTAGCCTCATCAAGCACTGAACTTCTCGCGCCGAAAAGTGGAGGGCCCAAACACTAGGTTAATGATTAAAAAAAAAAAAAAAAAAGAAGAAGAAGTTGCAAAAGTAATAAAAAAGTGAGGACTTCTCCCAAAAGGTGAGAAGTGGAAAATGATTAGATAGAGGTTGTCTTGATTTGTAGCCTAATTGATTTGAGCTTGTAAGTCCTTAGGGGTGTTTGAACACCTAATACCCTAAACCCGTCTGGTTTGGGAGTCATTGACCTAACGCTCGACCTCATGAATCGCTAAAAAACTTAATAGATCAACACATTGCACTATGCTTCCATCTTTGATATATTTAAAAAAAAAAAAAAAAAAAAAAAAAAAAAAAAAAAAATCGAGTGAAAAGAATAAGCGCACCTAGAACAATAAAGCTTTAATAAAAGGTCCACTTTTTGTCTTGATGATCGGTACTAGATTTGTGTGCTAGTTTGATGGTAAGGATGTAATTAATTCTTTAGTTGGCTAAGATAACAACATATTTGATGATGGTCCACTCAAAAAGGATTCTAGAGTTGTTTTGATTTGCATGATCATTTTCTTGATGTATGGAGGACCATATTTGCTTGCTTGGTGTTGAAATTTTGGGAGATTGCTTAGAAATGGTTGAAAAATTGCATACTTGAGGTAGTTTTCTCCCAATACTTGTTTGCAATATTGGTACCTCTTTTGAAAGAATGAGCTTAATGTTTGTGGGTATCATTTCTGGAAACCCTCACGAGACTTCACTCATCCACTAGGGGTAACCTAGGGGTTTAAAAAGCTTGTTGCATGTGCTAAATGCAATCGTGTTCCTTGCGAAAGTAACATTATCCATTTATTGCTTTCTAGTTTATACTTGTATAGTTGTTCATTTCATTCATTTACTTTCTAGTTCATTACTAGGGACTAGCAATATTTAAGTTTGGGGGTGTGATGAGTGCTAAAAAGTGCGTATTTAAACCCCTTAAGCTTAGGTATTCTAAAACCTTTATCTATCTTATTTTACCATTTTGTATTGATTTCATGTTATTTCCATTTTTAGGTACTTATCCCCAAAATAAGCTAACTCAGCCAAATAAGAGCATAATTGAAGCAATTCTGGGATGAATCAAAAAAAGCAGCAAAGTAGAGCAAAAGGAAGCAAATGGTGGAATTTTAGCAACTTCGATCGATCTCAAGAAAAGTTCGATCGATCCAACTTCCATCGATCTCAGCACTTCAAGATAGATCCAAGCCATGATGTCATTTTCAGAGATCCCAAAAGTTTGATCGATCCAACATCATTCTTTGATCGATCGAACTTTCTTGTCCTTATCCACATGCTAGATCTTATTCAGCTGTACCAACCTACCAACCACTTTTGTCCTTTTCCCAAAAATATCTTCAAAATATCTCAGATTTGTTTTTATCCAAAAAGGCATCGCCATTGATGATCCATCCAGCTTCAATTTGATAGATCTCAGCCGTGTTTGATCGATCTCACCACAAGTTCGATCGATCGAACTTCCCAAATCCCAAGAAAAATCCAAATTCTAGCTCATTAAAAGTTATCTCATATCCAATCATTAGAGGATTATTGGTGTACGAGCCCAGCTCATTTAGCGTGATTTTAGACCTACCTATATAAGGAATATGAGCCACTTTTACACATATACACATACTTAGAGAAGATAATACTTAGTGAGGAAGCAAAAGGAGAGGAGGAGGCTAGAGACACCATTTGAGACTCTTCATCAACCAAGGAGCAGATTTCTTCCATGGAGCTTGCCCTTGAGGTTTAGAGGACATCATCCATGAGTGGCTAGACATCCTCTTGGGGCTAGAGTTAGCCCTAAGCATGCTTTTTACTTCTTGATTTATGTATTTATGAGGGGATTTGTATTGTGATTCATGTCTTGACACTTATATATATATAGATCTTGTTTATTCAACGATTTATGTGGATTAATGCTTCCAATTGATCATTTCATTCTATCCATATGTCTATGTATGCTAGAATAGATATTCATGTGTTTTTCTCTATTTCTTATGTTATTGATGCATGTCTATGTGTATTGATGCTATAGATCTAGAAATTATTAAGACATAGTGCTTAATGTCATGTTCTTGTGGTTTATTTGATGGTTCATAGTCATTTCTTGATGGATTGTACCTCTCCATTAGTTTAATTAGTTTAATTTCATGTCATTAGATTAGTTGTAGTGTAGTTGCTAAATGGGAGGACAATCTATACTTGTTGTTGATGTTCCATACTTATGAAAGCAAGTAACATATATCTCTAACCTTGTGATGTATTTGGATTGTGAGCTTAAAGAAAGGATTAATGGCTTAATTTGATATGTTGTGCTATCCACCATGTTGTTTAGTCAATATATGCTTAATTTGTCATCCATGCTTGTTGAAACAACCACACACACACACTTTATAGCAATACATGTTTTTCCCCTTATTAATCATTCATTAAAGATATAGAAAAGTATGCTTAGTGGTGATCTCTAAACCCCAAGATCTCTCTTTCTCTTTCATTCTCATTATTGCATTATTGTTCACTTTAGTTTAAATTGCATCTTAGTGTAATTCAACCACCAACCACTATTTTGATCACTCGACCTACTAACCCTAATCTCGATTCCTCAACCTAGTACGACACCTCAATCCCTTGGAATGATCCCTTCTCACTCATACTACATAGTATAAGCGTTAAGCAGTTTATAAATTTAAATTATGGTGCCCATTTGACACTAATTTCCAAACTCAAAGTTTTGTGCATTGTTTTGTGCACACCCTCAGAGAGACACCATAATTCTACATTTGAAGGTAAGGTTTTGGTAGCTTTGGTTAGCTTAGAGATGAATACCAACTTGTTGCATTCCCATTCTCAATCCATATCAAAGCTTGAATCCCAAATTGGGACCATAGCTAATGCATTAAATGCAAGAGAAGTTGGGAAATTACCTAGTCTACCCGAGAGGAATCCAAAAACCCAATTTTGTGTGGAAGCAAACCCTACTTCGGGGTGTTTTTCCCAAGCTCAAGTGCAAGCCATCACCACCTTGAGAAGTGGTAAAAAAAATTGACAATAGGGTTGAACAACCAAAAGAAGATAGTGAACCGATGCAACCACAAGTTGACATCCATCCCATTTCAAATCCCACTCCTACCTCTTTGGATAAGAATGTTCCTAATTAGAATTCTCCATCATCTTCATCATTTCCTCAAGTTGCAAGGTCTTATGAACCAAAAGCTCCATTTCCCTATGCTTTAAAAGAAATTTCACCTTTTGGGAGGCAAGAAAGGAAAATACATTACATGATGGGGGTTTTTAAGCAAATGAACATCAATCTTCCTCTCTTGGATGTAATTAGGCAAATTTTGCCTTATGCAAAATTTTTGAAAGACCTTTGCACATAAAAGAGGAAGAGCAAGGGACCAAGCCTTAAGAAAGTGTTCTTCACGGAGCAAGTGAGCTCTATCATTCAACATAACTCTCCCCCTAAGTTCAAAGATTCCGGTGCTCCGACCATTTCATGTGTGATTGAGAACCATGAAGTTCGTAGAGCTCTTCTTGACTTAGGAGAGAGTGTTAATTTGATTCCTTACTTCGTGTATGTCCAGCTAGGTTTGAATGAGTTAAAGACAACCTCAGTGGTGCTTAATTGGCTGATAGATCCGTTAAAACACCTAGGGACATGATTGAGGACATCCTCATCAAAGTTGATAAGTTTTACTTTCCGGTTGATTTTGTGGTTCTTGATACCGAATCGGTTGCCAACCTTACCAATCACATCCCAATTATCTTGGGAAGGTCATTTCTTGCCACCGCAAATGCAACCATCAATTATGGATCCGGGGTTATAGACCTTTCTTTTGGTAATATAATGGTCAAGCTTAATGTTTTTAATGCAAGTCGACATCCCATAGATGAAGACGAGTGTTGTCTTATAGACGTGTTGGATGAGGTTGTTGAAGAATCAATTCTAACCATGGTCATGAAACAACCGATTAAGCATAATCTTTCATCTTTTTTATCCAATAATCCTCTTGCTTTTTGTCTTCTTGAAATGTATGGCAATTGTGGGTTTGATGATGAAAACTCAATGAATGAGGTAAGCGATCTCATGGAATCTGTTGCAAGCTTGGATTTTCCACCTTGGAAAACTCTAATAGAGCCTCTTCCTCCGCTCTCTAGCACTCCACCAATCCCGTCATTAGTCTCTCCACTAGCTCTTGAGCTTAAAACTTTACCTTCCAATCTCAAGTATGCATTTCTGGGCCCACAAGACACTCTTCCGGTCATCATCTCTTCAAGTCTTGAAAAGGACCAAGAAAATGCTCTCTTAAATGTGCTTAAAGAAAATAAAGAAGCCATAGGGTGGAGTGTAGCAGATTTAAAGGGAATTGACCCTTCTATTTGTATGCATCGCATACTTATGGAAGAGGATGCAAAGCCTTTTAGGGATGCCCAAAGGAGACTTAATCCAAATATGAAGGAGGTGGTCAAAAAGGAAGTTGTCAAACTCTTAGATGCCGGAATCATTTACCCAATCTCTAATAGCAAATGAGTGAGTCCTACTTAAGTAGTTCCCAAGAAATCGGGGATTACCGTGGTTGAGAATGCAAAGGGTGAGGAAATCTCTAAGCGTACCACTAATTCATAGTGTGTATGCATTGATTACCGGAAATTAAATGCTGCCACTAGAAAAGATCACTTCCCTTTGCCATTCATTGATCAAATTCTAGAAAGATTGATTAGACAACAGTACTATTGCTTCTATGATGGCTATTCGGGTTACAATCAAGTAGCCCTTGACCCATTGGACCAAGAGAAAACCACATTTACTTGTCTATTCGGCACATTTGCTTATAAACGGATGCCTTTTCGTTTGTGCAATGCTCTCGCTATATTCCAAAGGTGTATAATGTTAATTTTCTCGGATATGGTGGAAGAGTATCTTAAAGTTTTCATGGATGATTTTTCTATCTTTGGGTTTTCATTTGATGCATGCCTCAAAAATTTGGATTTAGTGCTTAAAAGATGTCGTGAAACAAACCTTGTTCTTAGTTGGGAAACGAGCCATTTCATGGTTCAAGAAGGTATTGTTTTAGGTCATGTCATCTCAAGGTGGGGAATTGAGGTAGACAAGGCAAAAGTTGAGCTCATTTCTGAATTGCCTCCACCTTCAACGGTGAGAGAAGTTCGCTCCTTTCTAGATCATACCGGTTTCTATTACTGTTTCATTAAAGACTTTAGCAAAATTGCTTGACCCTTGTGCAATCTTCTTGCCAAGGAAACTCCTTTTGTCTTTGATCAAGCATGCTTAGACGCCTTTCATAAATTGCGTGCTTTGTTATCATCCGCTCCTATCATGCAACCTCCCAATTGGTCATTACCATTTGAAATTATGTGTGATGCTTCTGATTATGCCATGAGAGCTATTTTGGGACAAAGAGTAGGGAAGCTTCCATGTGCTATATACTATGCAAGCAAAACTTTCTCAGGAGCTCAACTGAATTATTCTACCACCGAGAAAGAATTACTTGTCGTAGTATATGCCCTCGATAAATTTCGGGCCTATCTCTTAGGGTCTAAGGTTGTTGTCTATTCAGATCATACTGCTTTGAGGCATCTTTTGACAAAAAGAGAAACAAAACCTAGATTGATTAGATGGATTTTGCTTCTTTAGGAATTTGACTTTGAAATCAAGGACAAGAAAGGTACAGAGAATGTGGTTGCCGATCACCTTTCAAGATTATTGATAGAGCCTTCCCCTAGCCTACCAATTCATGATTCTTTTCTGGATGAACAACTTTTTCAAATTATAAATGGACAAATGCCTTGGTTTGCCGACATTGTGAATTATTTGGCAATTGGCAAGCTCTTAACTTTTTGGTTAAGGAACAAAAAGAACCGTTTCTTTGCCAACATCCAGAATTATTATTGGGAAGACCCCGTCTTGTACCGTTATTGTCCGGATCAAATTGTGAGGAGATGCATTCCGGAGAGCAAAATTCCAAGTGTCCTTGTGTTTTGTCATACACTTGCATGTGGCGGGCATTTTAGTGCAAAGAAGGCCGCCTTGAAGGTTCTTCAAAGTGGGCTCTTTTGGCCCACTATCCATAGAGATGCTTACAACTTTTGTAAGTCGTGTGAGAGATGTCAAAAGATGGGATCAATGTCGAGGAGAGATATGATGGCCTTAACCAATATCCTTGTTGTAGAAATCTTTGACATATGGGGCATTGATTTTATAGGTTCATTTCCTATGTCCTATGGTTTTCAATATATTCTCCTTGCCGTTGATTATGTTTCTGAGTGGGTGGAAACATGTGCTACCAAAACAAATGACCATTTCGTGGTTATTCAATTCATCAAATCCAATATCTTTACTCGTTTTGGTATGCCTAGGGCTATGATAAGTGACGGAGGAAAGCACTTTTGTAACCATTCTTAAGGTATTTATTTCTTAACTACTCCGTTACTCATAAAGTGGCCACTCCTTACCATCCTCAAACAAGTGGGCAAGTATAAGTGTCTAATTGAGAAATTAAGCATATTCTTGAGAAGACGGTTAACACCACCCGGAAAGATTGGTCACAGAAGTTAAATGATGCTTTGTGGGCTTAGCGGACGGCATATAAGACTCCCATTGGCATGTCTCCTTATAGACTTGTATATGGAAAGCCTTGCCATCTTCCGGTTGAGCTAGAACATAAAGCCTTTTGGGTAGTTAAAAAGCTAAATCTTGACCTTGATAAAGCCGGAGAGAACCGATTACTCCAATTGAGTGAGTTGGAAGAGTTAAGACATAATGCCTATGATAATGCCAAACTCTACAAAGAAAGAACCAAAACTTTTCATGATAAGCATATTGTGAAGAAGTCTCTTGAACCCGGTCAAAAAGCTTGGCTCTTCAACTCTAGGTTGAAGCTCTTTCCTGGGAAATTGAGAACTAAATGGGAGGGTCCTTATGAAATCATCTCTGTTGCACCTCATGGGGCAGTTGAAATTAAAAGTTTGAAGAAAGGGAACATTTTCAAAGTTAATGGGCAGAGATTGAAACCCTACATAGAGGGACATGTCTTTCAAAGACATTTGGAAGCTGCACATCTAGTTGACCTGGTGTATGAAAATATATAGGGTTGCATTGTAAAACGATTGAGTTGTTGCCTGTTCGATCGATCCAACTCCAAAGTTCGATCGATCTTCAATTTCAATACTTAGAAAAATATTCAAACTGCATCCACCTGCATATTTCAGCTCTCTGCCCCATCGTTCGAACTTATTCCTAGATCGATCTTAAGTTCTTCGATCGATCCAACTTCATCTTGGATTGATCTGCACTTCTAACACTTAAAAAAAATTTCAACCTGCATCCACCTGCATATTTCTCCTCTCTATCAGATCGATCGAGTATTTTTGTCAGATTGATCAAACATGTCTATAGGTTTTTGCATGTTCGATCGATCGAATCCTTCTTAAGATCGATCTGTACAGTGTTGTTGTTGTTGTTTTTTTTTTTTTTTCCCTTTTTGAATTTTGAACTTGTTTATTCAAAGAGGCATTACGTCTAGCTAGAGACGTTAAACTTAGTAATCATTGTTTATATTTTCTTAAATTTTATCTAATTGTCTTGTTTATTCAAAAAAAAAAAAAAAAAAAAACTATCTTTCACGTATGTTATTCTTTGTTTTTCTTGCATTGTTTTCATTAAATGAAAAATATAAAAAAATTTCACCATTGTACCCTTATGTGTAGTCATGCATCCTTTATGGTTTATATTGGGCTTGATCTCATATATCTCTTTCATCTTGTGCTATATTGTTTTAGATTGCATGCTTGATTATTCTTATCTCATTTGATATTTGAGGTGAATTTGCTAGTGTGGTTATTCAAGTAGGTTGTTGATTCCAAGTTTGGGGGAGACGTCTTTTGAATTGGATCATAACTGGGCATCATGTTCTCACCACCACGGTATACTCTTTCCATCTTTTCCATTGTTCTCATTGCACATTGAGGACAACGTGCGGTTTAAGTTTAGAGGTAAGGTGTCTTGTTGCATTCTACTTAAAGTTGAACTTTAATTGCATAATTAAGATTTGAGATTGACGTTAGCTATGATATTAATCTTTTGAGGACTATATTGCTTAAAATTTAAAAATTGCTTAACTTGAGAGTCCAATACTCCTTGTATGCCTTGTGGATGCCATTTAAGAGTAAATTTTTCGAAAGATTGATCTCTTGCTTGCATTTGTGGTCCACATGATCTTG
Source organism: Cornus florida (assembly GCF_030987335.1). NCBI lineage: Eukaryota > Viridiplantae > Streptophyta > Magnoliopsida > Cornales > Cornaceae > Cornus > Cornus florida. Next base: position 11,370,109 of record NW_026775573.1, on the reverse strand, counting down.
ATTTTGTGATTATTTTGAGATCCACTCTAAAATTCTACATTAGCACAGGCGCACACTAGCATTCATTTATGGGGTACATGCTTTGTTGATTATTGAATTGGTTATATCCCAATTGAGCTAGTAGTGCATTGAAAGCTTTCATTCTTGATAAAGGTGGATAACAACCCATTTTCATTAAGTAACCGGGATTCTAGCCTCATCAAGCACTGAACTTCTCACGCCGAAAGGTGGAGGGCCCAAACTCTAGGTTAATAATTGAATTGAATTGAAAAAAAAAAAAAGAAAAAAAAAAAAAGAAAAGAAAAGAAGAAGTTGCAAAAGCAATAAAAAGTAAGGACTTCTCCCAAAAGGTGAGAAGTGGGAAATGATTAGACAGAGGTTGTCTTGATTTGTAGCCTAGTTGATTTGAGCTTGTAAGTCCATAGGGGTATTTGAACACCTAGTGCCCTAAAGCCGTTTAGTTTAGGAGTCATTGACCTAACACTCGACCTCATGGATTACTAGAAAGCTTAATAGATCAACACATTACACCATGCTTCCATCTTTGATCCTAAAAAAAAAAAAAAAAATCGAGTGAAAAAAATAAGCGCACCTAGAATAATAACGCTTTAATAAAAGGTCCACTTTTTGTCACTTGATGCCAGTCCACTCAAAAAGGATTCTAGAGTTGTTTTGATATGCATGATCATTTTCTTGATGTGTGGAGGACCATATTTGCTTACTTGATGTTGAGATTTTGGGAGATTGCTTGGAAATGTTTGAAAAATTGCATACTTGAGGTAGTTTTCTCCCAATCCTTGTTTGCAATATTGGTGCCTTTTTTGAAGGAATGAGCTTAATTTTTGTGGGTATCATTTCTAGAAACCCTCACGAGACTTTACTCGTCCACTAGAGGTAACCTAGGGGTTTAAAAAGCTTATTGCATGTGCTAAATGCAATCGTATTTCTTGCGAAAGTAGCGTTATCCATTTATTGCTTTCTAGTTTATACTTGTATAGTTGTTCATTTCATTCATTTACTTTCTAGTTCATTACTAGGGACTAGCAATATTTAAGTTTGGGGGTGTGATGAGCGTTGAAAAGTGCGCATTTAAACCCCTTAAGCTTAGGTATTCTAGAACCTTTATCTATCTTATTTTCTTGCTTTGTATTGATTTCATGTTATTTCTATTTTTAGGTACTTATCCCTAAAATAAGCTAACTCAGGCAAATAAGAGCAGAAATGAAGCAATTCTGGGATGAATCAAAGAAAGGAGTAAAGTAGAGCAAAAAGAAGTAAAGGGTGGAATTTCAGCGACTTCGATCGATCTCAAGAAAAGTTTGATCAATACAACTTTCATCGATCTCAGCACTTCAAGATGGATCTGAGCCATGTTTGTCCCTATTCAAAGATCTCAAAGTTCGATCGATCCAACTTGATTCTCTGATCGATCGAACTTTTTTATCCTTATCCACATGCTAGATCTTATTCAGCTGTACCACCCTACCAACCACTTTTGTCCTTTTCTCAAAAATATCTCAGATTTGTTCTTATCCAAAAAGGCGCCACCAAGGTGGATCGATCCAGCTTCAGTTCGATAGATCTCAGCCATGTTCGATTGATCTAAGGTCAAGGTTTGATCGATCGAACTTTCTCCAGTGCGAAAAAGTTAAATTGCTAGCTCATAAAAAGTTATCCTTATCCAATCATTGGGAGAATATTAGAGTACGTGCTAGATCATTTTTGGGTGTCACCTAACCTACCAAAAAGGAGGATTTGAGCAACTTTTGTGAGGGGGGTTGACACACAACCATAGTTTTTAAAGAATTCTTAGTGAGGAAGCAAAAGAGAAGAGGAGGCTAGAGACACCATTGGAGGTTCTTCTTCAACCAAGGAGGAGATTTCTTCCATGGAGCTTGCCCTTGAGGGTTGGAAGACATCATCCATGAGTGGCTAGACATCCTCTTGGGGCTAGAGTTAGCCTTAAGCATGCTTTCTACATCTTGATTTGTGTATTATTAAGGGATTTGTATTGTGATACATGTTTTGAAACTTATTTATAAATAGATCTTGTTTATTCAATGATTTGTGTGGTTTAATGCTTCCAATTGATCATTTCATTTTATCCATATGTCTATGTATGCTAGAATAGATGTTCATGTGTTTATCTCTATTTCTTGTGTTATTGATGCATATCTATGTGTATTAATGTTATAGATCTAGAGATTGTCAAAACATAGTGCTTAATGGAATGCTTTTATGATTTACTTGATGGTTCATACTCATTTCTTGATGGATTGTGCATGTCCCTTAGTTTAATTAGTTTAATTTCATGTCATTAGCGTAGTTGTAGTGTAGTTGTTAAATGGGAGGACAATCCATGCTTATTGCTTGATATTCCATGCTTTTGAATGCAAGTAGCATATGTCTCTAACCTTGTGATATGTTTGGATTATGAGCTTAATGAAAGGATTAATGGCTTAGTTTGATATATTGTGCTATCCACCATGTTGCTTAGACAATATATGCTTAATTTATCATCCATGCTTGTTGAAACAACCACACACACACACTATGTTGCAATACATGTTTTTCCCTCATTAATCATTCATTAAGGGTGTAGAAAAGTATGCTTAGTGGTGATCTCTAAACCCCAAGATCTCTCTCTCTTTTATTCTCTTTATTGCATTATTGTTTACTTTAGTTTAATTTGCATCTAGTGTAATTCAACCAACCAACCACTATTTTGATCACTCGACCTATTAATCCTAATTTTGATTCCTCAACCTTGTACGACCCACCAATCCCTTGGGACGATCCCTACTTGCCCTAACTATATTTTTAGTGAAAGGTAGTGGAGGCAATTATAAATGTAAAACTTGGCCCTCACCTTAATGCAATTCTGTAAGCTATGTGGTGAACGACGCACCATGGTGCACACGTCTGTGTAACACCCTCAAGTGGTTTTTCATCTGACCCATTTTTGCAGTCAGGTTGCCCACTTCTGCAATTAGGTTGCCCACTTCTACAGTAAGGTTGTCCAAACGCATAACCAATTGCGACCTTGTTGGAGGAAGATGTGGGAAAACTGGTGGATGGAAGATCTGAACAGGAAGGGGGAGGCTACCCCACGCTCTTCTTCCCCCTCTTCCTCTATTGGTTGAGCTTGCTGAGAACATGTTTGATAATTTAGTTGTGGGAGAACATTTCCTTGCTGAGTATGTTTGTTTTTATAATGTTGAAACTTCTGATGTTGGTGGTTATTGATATGACCAGCAATTAGTGATGTAATTGTGATCTCTTTATAATATTGAAACTTCTGATGTTTAGTTCACCGCTTATTCTATTTAATACAACAATACATCTGTCCTAGCTGGTGAGGATAATTTGGGATACAACTTGGGAAAATGTTGAGATGCAACAAGTTTGTGTGTTAAGATGCACAGTATGAAAATGTTGGGATTCATTATACAAAATTATTGGGATGCTAATGTTTGCCAATTTTGGGATGCTAGTAGGGATAAACTTGGGATGCACTTTAGTAAATTTTGGTGACACACTGAATCAAATTATTATGTCATTAACAGTTGTGATATGATGAAAATGGATCATATTTGAAGGCCCTCATACACCTATGTATTGCTTATGAATTAGTGTTTTTGTTTTTTACCTACCCCTTAACTGAAAGTATTGTTGCAATGAACTAGTTAGTGTGATGCTATGATCAAATTAACTTTTATAGAATCTAGTTTAAGTAGTGATTTAACTATGAACGTCAGACTTCCATGTCAGTATACTAAGAAGGCCGAAAGTTTACTCTGCCACTTATCAACAATACATCTGTATGTCCCAGCTGCAAAACATTGATTAACACAATTTAGTTTGACTAGTGATGTATGTAATTATCATAATAGGTGAGAGAATATTGAATTAAGTATATATGAACATCAAAACTAAAGACTTAACACTATATAGTGAGTCAGCTGAAAGTTTAGTCCGCCACTTATTTTATTTAATGCAACAATACAATTGTCCCAGCTGGTCAGAATAATTTGGGATACAATTTGGGAAAATATTAGGATGAAGTTAAGTTTTTGTGTTTAGATGCATAGTAAGAAAATGTTGGGTTTTATCATTTGCAAAACTATACATTTACTTGTGAAAAGTGAAAGCAAAAAAACCAATAGTTTACCATAATTGCCAAATGCATATATCCACAAATACATAAAATAATCGTTTATAACAATTGGCAAATGACCGAAATATAAATTCCTCCGGTGCAACTTAACTATGCTAACCTACCAAACTAGGAAGTATATACAAAATTCATCCATACAACCCAAATCCCATTTGGAGGTAGTACCAACGCCAAACTACACTTAACTATGGCAGACGAATTCATTTAAAAATTCAGAAAACCAAAAGCTCCCTCATTTGTTTTCTTGCTGCAGATACCATAGTCATTCGTTAGCCCAATTAGAGATGTATGTAATTTAAAATTATCTTTTCGATACAGTGGCAGAGAATTAGACAAAGTCGACATGGATAAAGTAAAATACATAAACATTGCTTACTCAATATTTGAACAATTGTTGTTGAATTGGACGACTAATCTCTGAGTTTGGCAGCTGTGACATTTCTGTGGAAGTCAATTGCCTGAGGTTCAGAGTAGGTGTCTTTATTTATGACCGTGGAAAGAAATTTGAATTGTTAGATAAAATAAAGAAATAACTCATAACAGATAATAATATTGATTTGGCTGACAAATTTTTTAAAAATATATACCATTTGACTTCCCAAATTAGCCGTGCACGATTCGCCATATGAAGAAGGAGTACTAAATAGTTCAGATGAAAACAACCATGAATCACCAATAGAACTCTGCAACATTTTATAGTGTTCATTACAAATTATGGAAATGGAAGATATTTCGGTCAAAATACGATAAAGGGTCCTGTGTCGTCGCCTTACCTCAAGTTTAGGATCCATCAACACTTCACAGCTAAGAATCTCATCCAAGTTCCCATCTTTGGCTTTCCTAGTCCATCTTCTTAATATATATTGAGAAGGCAATTCAGTGATGTTCATACAATCCTTAAGGATTTTTAAAATATGACTACACAAAAATCCATTCATTTCAAAATTACCACATGAACAAGATAATTCATCCTCAACTGTTCTAGTCACAGAACGTTGCATCCCGTTACGATTAGTAACTTCATAAACATATTGTCTATTGTTATCCATGTCACTGCAACTATTAACATTATCACTTACACAAGCTGTTAAAAACTCTTCCTGAAAAAGCTGAAATATAACTTTTGTGTATGTCTCCTCCGCTTTAAGTAACATGTCACACTTTGATTTAACTTGTGGAAGCCTCTGCAGTAAACGGTACTCGGCTTCATACTCCTTGTAACGCTTATCCGACAACAACCTATCAAAATGGGTGAAGAAATCAGGAAGAATGAGTTGCCTCGATAAGTATTCCTTCAAGCGAGCATTGAAATTTTCACTCAATTGCGTAGTGCGCATCCCGCACACCACGTATATTTAACGAATGCCATGGCCCATCTATGTCTCAAGCTAAACAAATGTTCAAGCCATGTGTTACCAACAAGATCATACACCCTTAGCATTGAATCCCATTTTGACATAAATTGTTCCTCCTCCTCAATTTCGAACATTAATTTAGATATCACATTCTTGATGCGTTCATCACGTTTAAACAAGAACTCAACATGCTTTTGTGCATTTTGCATTAGATGCCACGTACATAGATGATGTTTTGTACCAGGCATGACCTAAAACATAAAATCATGTTTCAGTCATGACATTTAAAATAAACCCTAAACACCAAATTATAATATTCCAACACAGTATAATATTTTTAAACTCGAACTTTATTCTAACAACATGTATGGGCCATTGAATGCATTTAAATTTAATCAAACCTAACAACCAATTTATAGCTATAGTAGGAAAACACATATAAAATATATATTTTATTCTTATTTTATCATATTATTGGTTGTTTCCAATTTCTGCAACTACAAGAAAATACATTTACGCATAGATGCTTATTAAAATCATTATTCATCTATTACCACATGCTTCATGTACTTCCCTATACAATCATTATGTGTACATAAATGCTTTAACCATAATCACAATAAAGGATATGTTAGAATAATAAACATCTTCCCATTATTTACTTCATTGTATCAATTAGGCATTACAGGTATTTTCAGTATATGAAAAGGAGTGGAGATCTTAATTCAACTTACCTGCATCAAAGCCTTCGCCATTGCTGCATCTCAATCAGTCAAAATTGTTTTTGGTATCTTTCCAGGCATCGCTTTCAAAAAAGTATCAAATAACCACACAAATGAATCTGACGTCTCATCATACATAAGGGCTGCCCCGAATACAGTCGTCTCCTGGTGTTGATTAACACCCAAAAACAATGCAAAAGGACAGTTGCCATGTAGAAGTTTGTACGTAGTGTCGAAAGTTACAACATCTCCAAAATGGCCATAATCAGTTATCATTTTAGGATCTGCCCATAATATATTGGTTATCATCTGTTCAGCATCCAACTATAAGGCATAGAAAAATGAAGGATCATCATAAGCATAAGTGACAAAATAATTGGTGAGCCATGCTGCCTCACCATATTAAAGCTTATTCTGTATGCTGGTCATTATGGCCTGGATGCTAGAAATACATCTCTGCGACGGCATCATGTGGGTGCATTCATCAATTATCAAGGGATGGTTGTGACTATCTACAAAATTATCAACTAAGTACTTTCCCTTTGCTTCATCATATTTAATATGAATTCGTGCACCGCAACCAGTTCTTGTTTCAACTCGCGGAGTCGTTGTATGTTTGTCCCTTCTATCCTTCTTCCTAACACCCTCCTTGTAACAAGTAAACAACCTCGTTAAAAGTTTCTCAGTTTTACGGCTATTACTAAAATACTCCATCTGGATGCTAAATCCAACTCTACCCCCATATGCATTATAAAATTCGTATGCCTCTTGTTCCATATCAAACTCCATCTTAAACCTTGGTTTCCATTGATTCAGTTAGGGCTCTATAACTACAACATTTGTTGTGTCTTCAATATCTATCATTTCATCTTCCATCGAAAGGAGTAAAATTTTTAACCTACAACATAATTTAAGTAACATAATGTGTCACTCATGAAATTTAAACCAAATCCAATGCTCTTTCTAACTTACTGCAGGTATATAAAATAGAAACGATAATGGAAGAACTTAAATTTAAAATATAGGAACACCAATGACCACTTAAGAGTTGCACATCCCAACTTAGTTTGGTCATATATCACTAATGAACTGCATAAAACATTTCTTCCAAAAATATAACATTTATAACTATACAATACAAAAAAGGGAACAACTAATTTGAATTTAATAATCCCCATAAGTGTATGAAGAGCACGTCCCAATACGTTAATGTGAATAATCCCCATATCTAAGACAACAACATCCTAATTATGTTCTAACATGCCTCACCAATGAAAATATATGCAGAATCACTTTTGTTTTTTTTCTTTTTAAACTTCATTTCAACATATGAATATTGATACACGTATCTCTTAAAATAAAATCTAATATTTATAATTGTACAATGTAAAAATGGGAAAAACTAATTTTAATTGAATAATCCCAAAAATTGTATGAAGTAGACGTCCCAATATGTCAGTCTGGATAATCCCCATCTTTAAGATTACCACATCTCAACTCAGTTCTAACATGCCTAAGCAATGAAATATAAACAAAATCCCCCCCCCCCCCCCCCCTTTTTAGTTCATTTCAACATATGAATTGATACACGTATCTCTTCAAAATAAAATCTAACATGTATAATTATACAATGCAAAAAATGAAAAAATTAATTTTAATTCAATAATCCCAAAAAGTTCATGAAGTGGACGTCCCAACATATTAATGTGAATAATCCCCATCTCTAAGAATCCTAACATGCCTGACGACCAATGAAATATATACAAAATCTTCTTCTTCTTCTTCTTTTTTTTTTTTTGACATTCATATCAACATATGAATTCATACACCTATTTCTTCAAATAAATTGTAACATTTGTCATTATACAATGCAAAAAAAATGAATAATTGATTTGAATTGAATATTCCCAAAATGTGTTTCAAGTGCACGTCCCAACATGTCAATATGAATAATCTCAATCTCTAACACTACAACATCCCAAGTCTGTTCTAACATGCCGCCTGAGCAATAAAATTTATATTTCAACATATAAATTGATACACGTATCTCTTCAAAAAAAAAAAATCTAACATTTATAACTATACAAAGCAAAAAAGGAAGAACTAATTTGAATTGAATAATCCAAAAAAGTATGTTGAGTGCACATCCCAACGTGTTAATATAATTAATCCCTATTTCTAATACTTTCACATCCCTTCTAACATGACTACCCAATGATATATATATACAAAATCCCATATTTTAGTTTATTTCACTGTATCAATTCGTACAAGTATTTTGAATCAATAATTGATTTGAATTGAATATTCCCAAAATGTGTTTCAAGTGCACGTCCCAACATGTCAATTTGAATAATCCCAATCTCTAACACTACAACATCCCAAGTCTGTTCTAACATGCTGTCTGAGCAATAAAATTTATATTTCAACATATAAATTGATACATGTATCTCTTCTAAAAAAAAATCTAACATTTATAACTATACAAAGCAAAAAAGGAAGAACTAATTTGAATTGAATAATCCAAAAAAGTATATTGAGTGCACATCCCAACATGTTAATGTAATTAATCCCTATTTCTAATACTTCCACATCCCACATGACTACCCAATGATATATATATACAAAATCCCATATTTTACTTTATTTCATTGTATCAATTCATAAAAGTATTTTGAATCAATAGTCGATCGCAAATATTATACCCAACTTTTATTAGGGAAAAATAAGATAGAACATTGAATAGACTAAAAAAATTAAAACTATAAAACATACTCAATATCAGTAAGTTGTAGAGAATGTGTTGCTTTAAAATCTTTACCAAACCCCTCAACTTTGCCTTCACTTCCAAAGAAGACAATCAACCAGTCCACAAGTTTAGCTTCTACTTTGTGAAGAGAAAAAAATAGGTCATCTTTACAATATCCCTCAACTTTGCCTTCAGATCCAAACGAACCCCTTCAACCAGTTCAGAAGTTACCCTTGTATTTTGTGATGAGAAAAAAATGGATCACAATATACTCTATGATCACTTTCTCTTCGGCTTTGGCGGTATTTATCATGCACTTACAACGTTACAAAGAACTTCAGGACATTATAGCTATCCTTGGGTTGGACGAATTATCCAAAGAGGATCGTTTAACCGTAGCAAGAGCACGAAAAATTGAGCGTTTCTTTGTGGAGAGAGAGAGAGAGAGCTACCAAACATTTCAACCGAAGAAGATGAAAACATGAAAAAAAAATCGCGAGCCTTTTTTAAAATTGAAATGCAACTCAAATTTTGCCCCTTTTCTTGTTATTTGGTGGGTCCATACATATGGTATAAGAGGCAGTATCAAAATATATATGCTATACGCTTTTCACTTTTGGTATTTTTACTTTATACCCATTTGACTGTTTACCGGCTGCAACAGATTACTGTGGTGCTGGAGACGATTTTGGTCCTTCGCAAGGAGCCTTCCTCCGTGGACCCCACTCCCACTAATTATTACCAACTCCCGCTAATTATTACGGAGTAATGCTTATTTCATTTCCTCCTCTTCCCGAATTACCATCATCTGAAACTTTCCTTTCTTGGTCACACACTGCGTTCTCTCTCTCTCTGATCCATTTCTCCTCTCTCTACTCATCAATCAACAAAACAATTTCAATCCACGCAGCTGGAGGGAATTTTCTTCCGCAATTATAGGTAAATTTTCCTTCTGGATATCACCAATCGGTCATAATGGAGTGCCTTTCTTTTATTTTCTATTTGTATTTGAAAACTTTTACCCTGTTTATGTATAAGAGTATGTATCTGTGAATAAATAAAAGAAACTACATACATAATAAACTAAACTAATGGGTCTGATTTCTTCCTTCTTCTTGAGTTGAGCAATATATGTTGATGATTTGTTAGATCAGTCGTCTCTCTCTTTTCCAGATCAGATTAGTCACACCCTGATTAGTTGTTCTTCTTTTACTTTCTTATTATTGCTGACTCATGTATTGGTGTAAGATGAAAGTCTCATGGGATGTATGCAAAATTTTAGGATTTTATTCAGCAATGTATATATGTATATATTTGTATATATATAAGTGAAAAAAAAGGAAGAAAAAGACGAACATATAAATACATACATATATATATATATATATTTGTTATATAAAAGTGAAAAAGAAAGGAAAGAAAAAGTCAGAAATTGCAACTTCCTGTCTTTAACTCTCATTCACACACTATTTTCCACAAAGGTCAACTTAAACAAAGCATTGTTTGGTTGCGCAATTTCGAGGAAGCTTTGCTTTTATATTGGTTTGGGCTTACACATCAGTAGTAGTCTACGGGTTTGTCTAGACTGCACGTCTTTGTTCATTTTGTAAACTTTTGGGTTGTTTACATGGGCTTGCCCATTGTTTGGGCCGCCTGTTTGTAAATTTCTTTATTCCATTTATTCATACAAATTTAAACTCCCCAATTGAAAAAAATAAAAAAATAAAAATCTATGGTCAAGAAAAACCAATAGGAGTTTATTTATTTATTTTTTATTATTATTTTTACATAGGATTAATTGTTTAATTGGAGGGAAGATTGGAGATGATTGATTATGCCTAGGAATACTGCGTCTGGTGATAAATGCAGTCTAAAAAGATGAAAGGAAATTTTGAACATTTATAATTAGGTTGTTATGCTTTATGAGAGTGGGATAATTTAATAAATAATTAAATATGTATGTTGAGATGGATGTATGTCAAAGAACTGGATAAAATCAGAAATGAAGCTATATGATTCGATTTTTTGTTTTGGATGTAGCAGATGTTGATGTCTCTCCAGACAAAACTTTGTCAATGTTATCTTTTTTTGTCCTAGTTGAACTTTGTTGAGTTATTGAGTCTAAAATTGTTGTAATTTATTAAAGGGCAAAGCGCAATAAACTTTCCTGGACTTAGGACGTTTGCAATAAATCTCTCGTCTAATTTTTTGCCAAAAAACCTCCCTCAACTATCCGATCCGAGGGTCAGACCTGTACGTGGATGCAAGGGACTTGTAACTGAGTGGATGGAAAATAAGGCCTTATGTGTTTTAGATAAAAATGCCCTTATTCTATTATATAGGGCAAATTGTATAAAACCCCCTCTACTTTAAATTTTTGGCAAGAAACCTCCATGAAGAGGTTTTGATGACCCATCTTTATCTCTCTGATTTCTCCTCTTCTTCGTTCAGTTGCTTCTAATACATACTTTCAATCTTATTAGGGTTTGTTTTTTTCTCTTCAAGCAAACATATACGTTTATATGTATTTTCCCCTTTTATTTTATGAACGAATAGAGACTTTTCAATGCTTTGTTTTCCCTTCAATTTTGCAAAGCGGAAAAGAGAGAACCGTGAGTCGGAGAGGGGTCGTCAAAACCTCTTCAACTTCTTTTCATATTTATTTTTGGTATCTTTAGCGCACAAATAAAATATGAACGATTTAGGTAATTACGTGGCAGTTACATGTAAGATTCGGATTATCAGACATCTATTTCTACGTTTTCAAAGTCTTAAATGGTGGTTGCATGGAACTTTCGTTGAAGAGTAATGATATTTAAAATTTAAATCGATTTGTTAAAACGTATTTGTCTATTCAATTTTCTTTTAAAAGTAAATTCTAAGAGTTGATCATATCCCTTTGATAGAAAGTTAGAAACCAAATAAAATCTAAGAGTTGATCATATCCCTTTGATAGAAACCAAATAAATTTGCATAATAAATATATAAATATTTAAAAGTTTAGAATTATTTTGGGGTAAAGTGCAATAAACCCCCCACAACTATCAGCCAAAAGCATAAAACCCCCCTGAACTAAGTAATGCCCCTTGAACTATTGAAAAAATGCAATTTAAGGACAAAACTAAAAATTTCCATCACCGGAGGTGTTAGATTACCGAATTTCCCTTTTAATAAAATGACATCTTAAAAGTTACTATTACTGACGTGGCAGGTGCAATCTCAATGGCCAATAATATTGCGCCAACACATCGCCACCTCATCATCACCCACACCACACCACACCACGCGCTAATCGATCACCGCCCACTCAAAGCCTCTGTAATCACACTCACAGCTCTCCCTCTAAACCTTATAACGAACCCCATCGTCCATGGCAGCCATCACCACCTCTCTCTTTTATTTTCTTTCATTTTTTTCTTTCTCCCCAATCAACCTCTAACTTGGGTGAAGAAAAGAAATTGAAGGAAAGAAGAAATTCACTTGTTGAAACCCTAGCTTGTTGCATTGCAACATAGCAACTGTAAGACTCGAAATCTGCTCCTTTAATATTGATTTCCTATCCTGCAACTCTTTCTTGATTCCAGATTATTCACATACAATTTTTGGTTCTCAAGCTTCTTGTGTAGAAACTATGTTCCTTAACAATCTGTACATTACAAAAATAAAAATAAAAAATCAGACAAACTTGAATAGAGACTACCATTGACGCAAGGATTGCAAAATTGCCACTTCCCCGCCGGCGATATCACCAGTGCCTAATTCATAATTCATTCGATCTTTGAGTCTAAAACGGCAACATCAATTTTTAAGCCTGAATTCGAGTTTTCAACCGGCTTGCACCGCTTGTAGTTGATGACGATCACTCGATGTCCAGTCCACCGCCAAATCTAGAGAAAACTCTCAAAATCTCTTGATCTAAACGGCCGGAGAGTCCTTGAAGGAGTAAACCATATGGTGGAGACAAGTTGCGGCCATAGAGTGAGAGTTGTTAATACTTAGCCTTGGGTTCTTGTACAACTTGGAAGAGTTCAATGATTTCTTGGAGCTTTGGTGGGAGTTCTTCAATGGGTTGCAAGGTAATAAAGGCTGAAGATGATGAAGCATGTGGTTTGCTTTGTATGGTTTGTATTGAGAGATTGATTTGGATTGAAGATGATGAAGCAAGAATAAAGACGAAAACAGGGGGTGAGAGTTTCAATTTGGGGTTGCAATTAATTTAGCATTCTAACTTTAATAAGGGTAGTTTTGCCATTTTTAAATTACAGCCTAATCACATGCCTGTTTAAGGGAGATAATCAACAGGAACAGTGCCGCCGGACTTTTTTTGCAAAAAGAAGAATAGTTGAGGGGGTTTACTTTAAAAATGAAAGTTTAGGGGGTTTTTTTGGGAGAGAAAGTAAAGATCAGGGGGGGTTTATTGCACTTTACCCATTATTTTATTTATGTATTCATTTTTTGATTGATGCTATATTACGAGAGAGCGCCCCTTAAAAATACAAACGAGCTCAGCCGCACGATAAACCATTTGAAACTTTAGGAAAATGAAGAATAAGCAGACATCTGTCTCCCTAGTCAACAAATTTGAAACTTCATAACTCTTTCTTGACGTCTTGCCATAGGGGTCGAGAAACTATCCCACCATGCTTCTCACTTTTTACAGAGGTGGACTTGCAAACAAGCCGCTATTTGGTGGATGCCCACCTATATATGCTTCTTTTCTCTAATTTATTACATTCTTTTCATACCATTTTCAGGCTTTTTACCCTTTTCCCTCTGTATCTCCGTTATTCAATCAATATAAAAAATTCAATCTTTCTGGAGAAGTGATCGGCCAATCTAATACTGTAACCTACATCTTTCTTTCTTCGGCAATTATAGGTAACCCTTTATAACCTTTAAAATGCCCATTGGCTCATTGTCACAATTTAGTTAATTACATAAATATTTAGTACCAATAAGTTAAATTTTTTTTTTTTACCTCTTGTATCTTGGTTTGTATGCTTTAAAAGATCTAAGGTAAAGAAAAACCTATAAGATTTATTATTATTTTTTTTATTCACCGTAGGCTTAGATTGTTTAATTGGTGGGAAAATTGAATATGATGTTGATTGTGTAAAGTAATGCTTCTGGTGTATTATGTGATCAATGTAGTCTATAAAGTTGAAAGGACAATTTGAACATTTATTATCTAGTTATGCTTTATGAGAATTAATGTTGGTCGATTAAGAAATAACATATTTGTTCATAGAGTGGGTAAAATTTAAATATGTATATATGTTGAGATGGATGTATCTCTAGACTAGGGAGGATAAAATCAGAAATGAACTTATAATATTCTGTTTTCTGTTCTGGATGTAGCAGAAGGTGACCTCAAATGACTCGGACAAAATTTTATGTAGTCATTGAATTAAAATCTTTCTGAAGCCAGTTTAAAGCATTTGTATTTGTCTGCACTTTTTGTCACATGTGTTTTCCATTCAACCCTTGCCTCATGTATAATTTATTAAACCACATGTTTTGAAGTATTTTCCTTTTGTTCTTTCATATATAGGATTTTATTATTTTGTTTATTTCAATACATAATACTCCTTTTTTATTTTTTTATTTATTGACATCTTATACAAGTACTGGTTGTGCCTCTACAGATTACACATATCCCTTGTTCATTCATCCATCTCTTAGAGCTTTGTTCAATGCATATGGAAGCCTTTTCAACTCCGTGTTCTTATCACGTGTTCTTAAGTTTTAGAGGTGAAGACACCCGACACACCTTTACCGATCATCTCTATACAGCTTTGCTAAATGCAGGAATACGCACATTTAGGGATGATGATGGACTTGAGAGGGGAGAGAATATCTCCTTAGATCTGATAAAGGCAATTGAAGAGTCAAGCATTTCAGTAATTGTATTCTCAAAAGACTATGCATCTTCAACATGGTGCCTTGATGAACTTTTAAAGATCATTGAACGCAAAAATACTGTTGGTCATATGATTCTGCCCGTGTTCTATCATGTGGATCCATCTGATTTAAGGTGGCTAAAGGGAAGTTTTGGAGAAGGATTTGCAAAACACAAAAAGAGATACAAGTTGGAGTCAGATGAAAGAAAAGAGGAGGGCATGAATAAGATAAGGAGGTGGAAGGAAGCTTTGAGAGAAGTTGCAGATTTGTCTGGATTGCAATTCAAATATGGGTAAGCTCCTTCAAAAAAAAATTTCTTCAACCTTTTGGCACCATTTGGTTTGAGCATTTATAAAGTTGAATATATATTAGTGATTCATTAGTTGCATGCCTTTTGATTCTTATATTACCACCCCTCCAAATTTTTTTTTAATAAATTATAATATTTATAACTTATAGTACAACTGTCTGGAAATATTAATAATTTTTCCTTGAATTATTTTTATATTTTTCAAATATTTGGCTCCATAAGTTCACTTTTGTGTAAAAATCCCTTCGAGTGATCTATATTTACAACTTGCAATTGACAACTTAATTTTCTTCCATTTCCACTTTCCTAATTTCAAACTTTTAAATATAACATTAAACATTTTGAAAATTTAGGCAAAATGCAAAAAACTCCCATCAACATTTTCACATTTACAAATAACTCCCCTGACTAGAAAGAATAGAATTCAAAATGAATACATTCAACACCAATAGGAGATAAATTGAGAGAAAATCAATTAAGATGGTTTGGTCATGTATAAAGAAGAGTGATATAGAACACATAGAGGATACTGCTAGGGGAAGGAGAATACTAAAATTAATGTTGGTAGAATTAGTAAGTTAGGATTTGTTAACATATGGTTTATGATCTTGGATATAAGGATGGAAAAAAATAGAGAAATACTTCCCTGCACCGGTAATACTACATCATCCATGCCATCAACCAATTATATATTGTCACGTAATTAAAAGTGTTTAATTTTAGTGAGTCCTATTACTATGTGTCAGTGTGTAATCAATTGGTGATACCATGTCTTTAATACAATTGGAGCAATAAAGTATTTCTCAAAAAGATGATTCATGTAGCCAACTCCAAGTAATTGGGAAAAGGCTTTGTTGTGTTGAGTTGAGTAAAAATAACTCTCTCGATCTATCAATTGACAAAAAGATGCCTTGTACTATTGTAGAACCCTGCAAATTGCCCCCGCCATTATTTGTGGTTAAAATAAGGAAGGAAACAAGTTGTATCAGATCCTGACAAAAAAATAAAGAAGATAACACTAGGAAACAAGTCAATGGTAACATAAGATTCCTATTTAAAAGCATTAAAAAGGAGGAAAAAAATGATATAACGAAAAAGATCGAAAGGACTATTATGGACATCATGTTAATGGTTTTTATTTAGAATATAAGGCGTGTTTGTATATATTTTGATATTAATCCTCTTTTAAAAATGTTGGAAATCATATCTATAAGTTGACTCGATGATTGTGGTAGATTTATTGGGTCTTCATTATAGGCTAATATTTAGGCTTTTGTTTTGGGATTTGATTTTTATTCTGATTTATTTTTTATTCTCTTTCCATATTTATAATTTTTCTCTTATATATAATGATAGTCAGGCTCTCAAATTGAGTACGCCAATTTTACAAAATTGCTTTTTGGTATCAGAGCCACTGTCGGAGATGGCGGGATAAGCCTCATCTTCGATGGCATATTCTATAGCATAATCAAATCTCTGTTATTATGTTAAGTCAGTCCATAAATCGTAGATATCATATATGCTAACAATATTAAATTTCTCATTTTGATAATCAGGTTATTAAACGGGTTAACATGTTAACTCGTTTAATAAACAGGTTGGGTTACTTTGCTTATTTTCTGCTCATGCTATTGAGTATAATCACTAGGGGTGGCAATACGTGTTCATGGGTTATAATCGCGTTATGTCGATGTAAAGGTATTATACTCAACAAGTAAATTCAAATCCGACCCATTTAATAATCGTTTCAGGAACCCTCAACACTAAAAGAATTGACATTCAATTCAATTCAATTCAATTTTTAAGAAGATAAATCATGAATGTTTGTTAATAATAACCTATCTTCGGTTGGCACAAATTATCTACCTACCTACTCTAAACTAATTTTGCAGAATAATTCATCTTCCTTAAGCATAAACTATAAAAATATTCATTCACAAAAACTGGTTTAAACACCATTGCATGTTCACTGTTCTTATTGTCATAAGAAGCCCTTAGCCGCCAATTTCAAACAATAAGAATAGTTTGAATTTAATTAACGAAGAATTAATTCTAAGATAAGATATTAATTTATCAAAAATTATTTTTATTCATTAAAAACCCAATTGCTTAGAAGATCTAAGTCAATTGCTCAAGAATCATGCATTCAATTATACATAAATGCCGAAAAATCCCAAAGTTTAGAACAATCAAACCATAGTAATTGGATTCGGGTTACATCAATGCCCTAAGAGAGGATTTAGCTACTCATAGAGATGGAGAATGTCATCTTTGTTGGTGTGGAAAACATCTCAATGGATTATAACTCCTCTTCTGTGGATCTTCTTCTTCAAATCTTCAAAGAAAACTCTAAAAACTCTAAAAGCCGCCGCTAGATCTGAAATATTGCAAGAGAGTTTTTCTGTGGCCTTTCACCTTCTTTTATAGAAGCATCTGACTTCTATCCCATCTTGGATGGGCTTTAGGTCTTCTGGGGTCATCTGGGCCCATCTGGGACTTAATAGGATGGATTTAGAATTAATCCCGCACTTAAGGAATTTGCCTAAAGAGAAAATGCTCAAGCACAAAATCTTATGCTTGAGCTTTTTGGAAAATGCTCGAGCACTAATTCCATACTTAGCCAAATTTCCATCAACTATTTTCGACGCGTCTTTTTCTTTAACACTTAGAAAATTTCTTGAAGTTGTGCCCGACCTTTTTCAACTTATGCTCGAGCTTTTTGAGAAATGCTCGAGCTTTTGCGTCTTGGATTTCCGAAGCGTATTTTCATCTTTCCAGGTGGATTTATGCTCGAGCCTTTTGAGAAAAGATCGAACTCTCGCAATTGGAATTTCTGAAGCATCTTTCATCTTCCCTAGGGAGTTAGTGCTCGAGTTTTTTGAGAAATGCTCGAACTTTTTATGTTGTGCTTGAGCATAAAATCTAGGGCTTGAGCATTTTTGCCTTAGTTATTTTTCTTGCTTCAGTCCACTTTGTGCTCGAGCACAACACAAATGGTTGTGCTCGAGCTCTAGCACTTGAACTTCTCCAAAATCCCGTGATTGACTCCAAACTTGCCTCGGATGGTCTGGTACAACTCCATAAGCTTTGGAAATAATCTTTAAGCTCCAGAATCACGATTTTTGTCCTGTTCTTCGGGAAATTACTTACAAAAGACAAATATACTAAAATCAGTATAAAACTGATAGAAGTATCACTTAAGGTCTCAACACATGCACGTTTAAGGCTTGAATATGCAATATTCAGCGTTATCACCCAACTTGCCAATACCATAGTGAAGAGCAGATTGTCCTACTAACTTTGTGAACATATCGGCAAGGTGATTAGTAGAAGAAACGAAGGAAGTATGGATAACTCCACATCGCACTTTCATCCTAAGAAATTGAATATCAACCTTAATATGCTTTGTCCTCTCATGAAGAACTGAGTCAGATGCGAGCATAATAGCAGACCGATTATCATAGAAGAGAGTTGATGAACTAAATACAGGGAATCCTAGCTCAGTCAATAGGGAACGAAGCCAAAGATCTCACAAGTGCCCTAAGCCATGGCACGGTACTCTACCTTTGCAGAAGAACGAGACACAATGCTTTGTTTCTTACTTTTCCAAGAAATAAAATTACCCCGGTGAAAAGTACAGAAACCTGAAGTAGAGTGACGGTTAATCAGAGATCCAGCATAATCAACATCGGTGTAGCACGAGATAAGAGGCTGTGGTGTGATTTTGTAGAATAGACCAAGTCCTAAGCAAGACTTGAGATACCGAAGAATTCGGTATACTGCATCTAAGTGTGAGGTCCGAGGAGCATGCATGAACTGAACTAACTCACAACACTAACTGCAAATATGAGATCAGGTCTAGTGTTTGTTAGATAAATTAAGCGGCCAACAAGGCGCTGATAAGCAGACGGATCTGGAAGAAGGTCTCCAGACTCGGCATAAATCCGATGCGTCGAATTTATAGGAGAGGAAGCAGGACGACACCCAAGCATATCAGTGTCCTGTAGGAGGTCTAATGCATACTTTCGCTGAGAGAGCGAAATGTCATGCCTAAAGCGTGCAACCTCAATACCAAGAAAAAATCGAAGAGGACCTAAGTCTTTAACCTCAAAAGCCTGTCTAAGGTCTATTTTTACCTTTACCTTGTCAATGAAAGCTGCATCATTTCTTATGACTATTATGTCATCAACATATACTAAGATAATGGCACAACAATTTTATAGACTACGACGAAAGAAGCATGTGTGTTCTGAGTGACATCGAGTGAAACCCATAGAAATAACTACATCACTGAATCGGTGAAACCATGCCCGAGGTGATTGCTTCAGTCCATATAAGGATTTTAGAAGGCGACACACTTTCCCAGAATACTCCCCCTAAAGCCAAAAATCAAAAGAGGATCCATATAAATTTCTTCTGTCAAATCCCCATGAAGAAAGGCATTCTTCACATCTAACTAGTGAAGAGGCTAAGAGGAGCAAGTCGCTAAGTAAATAAGAAGGCGGACAGTAGTCAGCTTGGTGACCAGAGCAAAAGTAGCATTAAAGTCCTTCCCCGGAGTTTGTGTAAAGCCCTTGGCGACTAGCCTAGCTTTATATCGATCAACAATACTGTATGGTTTATATTTAACTGTAAATACCCATTTACAACCCACAGTCCTCTCTCTTTGTGGTAAAGTAACAAGATCCCATGTCTTATTTTTCTGCAAGGCATCCATCTCAGCAGCCATGGCTGCTGTCTAATGTTGGTCTTGCAAAACCTCATATACAATTCGAGGGATGGAAATAGCTGAGGTGGCAGCAAGGTAGGCCCGGTAATTATGTGAAAGTCCCTGATAAGAAACAAACTGGGCAATAGGATGATTAGTCACACAAGTCTTTTTACCTTTGCGGAAAGCAATAGGAAAATCAGAATCAGAAGTAGGCGATGCGAGATCTACAATAGAAGTATGCAAGGTAGGATCTGAAGTAGAATTGGGAATGGCAAGGTTAGGATTACCTGTACCATAAGAGGACAGTGATACGGTAGCATGAGGGGGATCTCATGGGCGATGAGTGTATACGCGAAGCTCAGGCTGAGTCACAGGAGGAGATGTTGAGGATAGAATTGATGCAGGCCGAACTATTGGGAATGGTAAGGTTAGGATTACCTGTACCACAAGAGGACAGTGATACGGTAGCATGAGGGGGATCTTGTGGGCGATGAGTGTATACGCGAAGCTTGGGCTGAGTCATAGGAGGAGATGTTGAGGATAGAATTGATGCAGGCCGAGCTAGGGGTGAGAAAGTCACTGATGGAGTAGAAAAAGACGGAACTTGCAAAAAGGGTGTGCCAAATAAGGGAACATCTTCGAAAAAAGTGACATCAAGAGAATGATATATCCGACAAGTACTAGGGTCATAACAACGGTACCCTTTCGACATAGTCGAATAACCGAGAAAAATGTAATGAATAACTTTATCATTAAGCTTTGTACGGGTAGGATGTTGGTTCTGAACAAAACATGTACATCCAAAAACACAAGGAGTAATAGGGAAAAGGGTGTTGTATGGTCGCAAAATATGTAATGGAACCTTATCCCTTAAAGTTCAACAAGGGGTTTGATTAATCAAAAAAGTTGTAGTGAGAACTGCCATATTCTAATAAGATTGAGGAACTGCATACCACGTAAAAGACACTGAACAACATTCATGAGATTACGGTTTTTACGTTCTGCCACTCCTTTTTGTTCCGATGTATAAGGGCATGTTAACTGATGAAGAATCCCCAATTGATTAAGATGAGACCGAAAATCATTAGAGATATATTCCCTCCCATTATCTAACCAGATGGTTTTAATAATAGTATTAAACTGCTTTAATCATTTGTAAGAAAGAAATAAATGTAGACAATATTTCAGAACGTGACTTGAGTAAATAAACTCAAGTACAACGAGAGTAATCGTCAATAAACGTCACATAATATTTATGACCAGAGTAAGAAGTAACAGGGGAAGGTCCCTATACATCAGAATGAATAAGATCAAATAAACAAGGACTACGACGCATGGGTGAAATATAAGAGGTGCGTGTGTGTTTAGAAAGCTCACACACAACGCATCGAAACTGATGGATTCTGTAAGTTGTTCGTAATGCATGAAACAAAGATACCAAATGCTGAAAATTAGCATGTCCTAGACGAGCATGCCATAAATCAAGAGTTTGGTTCGTAAAAGAATGCCTTCCATAGTCTGGTAAAATGGAAGCATGTGTAAGAATTGGAGTTGTCCCAAAGATGTATAGCCTGTATACCCCCCGCCAAAAATCCTCTTCGTAGCTAAGTTCTGAAAAACACAGTGATCAAGAAAGAAAGTCACTGAGCAGGCCAAGGAATGAGTTAAGCGGCTAACAGATAATAAGTTAAGGGAAAGGTTAGGCGTATGAAGAACAGACTGTAAAGATAAATCAGGAGATAAAAACAGTACCCTTACTAATGATCAGTGAAAAAGAATCATCAGCAAGGTATACCTACTCGGAGGATGCTTCCATATCCGAAAAATATCGAGACTCACCAGTCATGTGATCGGAAGCACCAGAATCTATGACCCAAGTTGGAGGAACAATACCAGACTAAGAGGCATGGAATGCAGATGGGGTACCTAAGTGAGCTGCAGTTAGTGTAGCTGAAGGGATGATACCTAAGTGAGTTGTAACAGATATAGCTAAAGGGAGATATGCCTATGAGAAATGATCTCGGATAATATAACCAATTTGTGTATGCAACTGATGCATATCAATACATCTTGGCGGAGGAGCAAGTGGCTCATGGGCACCAAAGGACTTGACAATAGCAGCAGTAGAAGAAGTTGTAGTGCTACTAGATCTGAGGTGTGGGTAAAGCTGGAAGCACCTATCCTTAGCATGACCAGTTTTTCCACAATGTGCACATATAGTAGAACTCCCCTTCCACGGTTATTGTTACGGCCACGGCTGTGAGTGATGGTCTATAAGAAGCGAATAATGCCATCTGATCAGTGTTAGGTGCAGGAAGTGTAGTAGGAGCCATTAAAAGTGTAACCTGACGTCGACGATCATCCCCATCAATAATAACAAAAGCCTCGAAAAGAGAGGGTAGATGTGTAGTATTCAGAATTTGAGCACGAATGGGCTCAAATTCTGGACGGAGTCCCATAAGAAACTGGTAAATCTGATGGCGCTCGTGTCTAGCCTTAATAATCCCTGCAGCCTCTGCTAAGATATCACCAAGGGACTCATAGTGAGCAAGTTCCTTCCAACGTGACTGAAGGAAGGCAAAGTAATCTGCAACTGACAGCTTCAAATCGTCTTGGGTAGCTCGTGAGATATCTCGATGCAGCTCATAGATTCGGGCTTCATTACAAGCATGAGCATAAGTCTTAGTGAGAGCAATGCATAATGTGTGTACAGTTTCATGATACATAAACATATTATAAATACACTGTTCCATAGTCCCATTATGTAAACGTTGTGAGATATATATTTTGTAATTGGCAAATTTCCATGTCAAAACAAGTCCTGATCGAGTTGTAATTTCAAGTTACCATATCAAGATCGACATCAACTGCGGAATTAGAAGGTTGTTCGAAGATAGTAAACTGAGATCATCAAAACAGGAAAGAACAACACTTTTAGAGCCCGTTTACTAATGCTTGCACTTTCTTATTTTTGCTTTCTTCAAAAGTAAAATCATAATTTTCATTTCTGAATCTGAAATATAAAGTAAAAATATGTTTACTAATTTACCATGCTTTGAATATTTCAAAACAAGAACTTAAAAAGCAAGTTCAATAATTATAATTTTGATTTGGTTTTTTAAATTGACAATCAATGTTATATACTATCTCTCTCTCTCTCTATATATATATCATCACTACAAGACCCAGATCCCTGCAAGACCTAGATCATTGAAAGACTATATATATATATATATATATATATATATATATATCATCACTGTAAGACCCATATATCATCACTATAAGACCCAGATCACTGAAATCAAAGGGCATTGCAAGATCCAGATCCCCTTTGACCAAAGAAGCCAGTAGTGTAGATAGGTCTTAAAAGATAGAGAAATTGATTCCTGATTTAGAAGGAACAGGGGAAGCATGTTATTTCGACCAAAACTTTGTCATCTGGAAAGTGCATATAGAACTGGGGAGCTTGTAAGTTCAAGATTCTGTTCATTTCTTTTTATCGGGAGTGTTTATAGAGAGAGAAAGAGAGAGAGGCAGAGTCGTTCTAACATAAACCAAAGAAGATTTCAGATGTGGCGATGATGGCGGTGGTTGTGGACAGCGAGGGTTTGCTCTTTCAGTTTTTTTTTTTTTTTTGTGACTGGTTGAAGTTGATTTGGGTATATTGTTGATAGATTTTGATGTGTATGAGAGAGAAGAGAGATGGCTGTGGCAGTGGCTATGGTGGGAGGAGGTGGCAGTGGCTATGGTGAGTGATAAAGATGACAAGTTAGATTTTATTTTTTATTTTGGATAAATAGTGCTACAGTAGAGAAAGTAATTTCTACAAACAGTGTAGAAAATAGAGAAAGTGAGGATTTCTCACTTTCTCTTTTCTTCACAAAATTAAAAAGTACTTTCTTAAAATTAAAAAGTGAAAGTATTTTATTAAACATCATTTTTACTTTTGACTCTCAATTTTAGGAATTGATAGCAGAAATCAGGAATCATTCCTGTTAGTAAACAGGCCCTTAGGAAGTCGTTTCCCATTTAGGACACAATACCTACATGGTATGTTTTTCGAAGTCACCAAAAACAGAGGTTTCCAATGTTATATTTGAAATCTGTCAAGTGGGAACCGGTTCAAGAACCTTAGATTCGAAGAAAACCATTTTGTCTATTGGGAACCGGTTCCACATATTGGCTACCAGTACCACTGCTGTTTGAGATTAAGGTAACTTTGTCTTGTTTTGTTTCAAACTTCCTAGTTGGTTTAGAATATTACCAAAAGTCCTATACACGAAATTTTCTTTATTTTATGAATGATTAGGTCTTTGAAAATTTTATATAAACCTTGATATACATTTAGGTTTAGTACGACTTTTGCATTACAACTTCTTATTTCATAAAAGCCTTAGGAAGATTATTTTTGCAGAAAATTCAAGTTGATTTCTCTATCAGTCTTTCAAGAACATACACATAAACACAAGAGTGAGTTTAGAGTGTTGTTCAAATCCTGATCGTGATCAAAGTCTTGCATCTACAACGATCAGAGAAAAACAAATCTACTTCTACATCAAATTCAGATATTGAAGAACAGAAGTAAAAGCGATCATACTTTGAAAATGTCAAAGCATTCGAGGAGTGTTGTTTGATCTACCTGCAACCCTTCTATAGAGATCAAGAATAAGCCTGAGGTCAAGTGCTGTTGGACGGGACGTCGCAAAGCCAGAGGATTGTCAGCGATTGGTGTTTGGTAGAATAATAGGGTGTGAGCATGAGTTAAAGTTCAGTGTACTTTGTTTCAAACATAGTGGATCGGTTTACTTTGGACTGCACAGTCCACAAGGTTTTTCCCACTCAAATAATTGGTCTATTTCACTAATTAGGGTTTCCTCACTAAAAATCTTGGTGTCATCTGTAACTCTATTACTTTGCTTTATTTTATCTTGCATGTTATTAATTATTTAATTGCTAAAATAAGTAAAGTTAGAAAGACACAGATCTGTTTCTAAAAATACAAAACTTTCTAAATATTCCGCTGCGTACAACTCACAAACATAGGTTCAGCAGGTGTTGGTTTCTTAATAGTGCCCAATAAATATCCAGTTTTACTTCAACTCCCTAAATAAAGTCTCACTGATCTCGACCAAGACGAAAAAAATTTCCCATTTAATAAAATTGTAGTAATCATTTGGGCTTGGGAACTATGCCCGTAGGATGCGTTATCCTTAGTCTGATCAGATTCCATTTCTTAGATTGTGATGATATAGAATCAAATCGCAAATTCTTACCGAATTGCAGATTGTAAATACTGCTGTCTGCAAGTCACAAGGGCTGGAGAAGTCTTCTAAGTGATCAGCTCTGTCTGCAAGGGTGAAACTCGGCCAGACAATTCGTCAACATGTACTGACCTTGCGGAAGTCGACAGAGAATAAAAAGAGGCTGGAAGATTCGTCAACAACACAGAACGACCGAGCCAGTCATTGGTTTAGAGAGAGACTCGTCTACCACATGAAGCGATGGAGGGAAGAAGAAATACCCTCGAAGGGGTTTGGTTTGCTTGGGTGTGGTTTAGTGGTTGGTGACTGAAAAATTTGAAGAACACAAAAAAAGGAGAGCATGAACCAAGAGAAGAAGAAGTAGAGATCAAGCAGTGGAGTGTGTGTCGTGTTCTTAGCTCTGATACCAAGTTGAATGTAAAAGGCTCTTATAAGCCACAAATTCTCATTAGCCATACTCCTAATTTATATTATAGACTGGATATTACATTAGTGGAAAGTAAATCAAATCACTGATCGTATGCCTCTAATAGGCACATGATGAAAATAATATCATATAAAATCAAATTAAGATCCGATCAAATCCAATCCCTAAAGATACTCCCAATACAGATCAAATCCCTATATTTTCTCCCAATATGGTCCAACATATGTTTCAATTTAATTTTTGGGTGACGATGAGGTTTGAATTCATGACATTGGCTACTTTGATACCATGTTAACCATCATCTACTCTAAAAGTTTAAGATATTAGAGAGGATGTACTTTAAATCTTATAAAAAAAACATCAACACTTAAAAATTTGAAGCACTTCATTGCATAGACAATAACATCCATAACATATCATCATATCATATAACAATGTCAAATGAGTAATAGACTGTGATACCCCCTAATTTCGGAACACGGGTTGATCAAATCCGCACACAAAATTAAAGGATATCAAAACAATTAAAGTATTTCAAACAAGCACAGAGTACAAAAAGAAAATAAAAAAGAATAAATAACCCGCTGAATGAAAATCTATTAAATAATAATCCATTAATAATTCTCCAATGGTTACAACTCG
Source organism: Cornus florida (assembly GCF_030987335.1). Lineage (NCBI taxonomy): Eukaryota > Viridiplantae > Streptophyta > Magnoliopsida > Cornales > Cornaceae > Cornus > Cornus florida. The sequence goes on along the minus strand of NW_026775573.1, from coordinate 11,343,851 downwards.
GAAATCCCGTAACTTAAGGACCCCTTAACCAAAATCCACTATCCAGAAATTCATCAATAAATACTGAAGTAATAATATCCTACTTTGAAATAAAATAGAAAGAATGGATAAGTTCTCCAGCTGCGGATCCTCAACCTTGAGACTTGGACCTTCTAATAACCTGAAAAATAAATTGTGGATTAAACCCACGAGCAAGCTCTCTCTACCAGGCCTCTGAAAACCAATAAAAAGATCATCTCTGACTAAAGCCAATCCTACTAAAGTCTTTTATCTTTAATATACAATGATACATACATACATATATATATATATATATATATATATATATACATACATATGTATATATAATTATATATAATACGATAGTCACATCTATTACTAGGTTCATAAATTTCAAAACCATTAACAATGATTAAATAATAATCATACCTAGACCAATCCATCATTTCTTTAAAAAAAATTCATTAACCTTAATCACATCCTAGACAGTTAATTAATCATTTAAACAATAGAATATAATTAAATGAATATTATATTTAATCCAAAACCCAATAATGATTTAATTATTTAAATCACACAGTCAATATCTAGGTTTTGACAAATCATCCATGTCTCTACTAATATTATTTTATTAATATACATAAAATAATATACTAATTTGTAATTACTAGAATATTCTACTTTAAGAATATATAATCCTAATCCAACCTATACATATATTAACCTTAGATGGAAATTTAATCGTTTAACACATAGCAATTTAATTACGCTTTGGCAAATCTACTATGCCATTATAAATATATTTATTTATATATTGGCAATTCAACCATGTTTCCTTTAAGTATATTTTATTTATACATTGGCAATTCAACCATACCTCTACAAGTATATTTATTTATACATTAGTAATTCAACCATGCCTTTATAAGTATATATATATTTATACTTTAAAACTAACAACTCATCCATGCTTCTTATATATGTATTTTATTCATACAAATATTTAGGCAATATATTTACGCCTTTGGCAACTCATCCATGCCTACAATTCAACCACGTACCAAACCTTAAAAGTTAATTTATCGACCAAACAATTCTTACATAGGCAAATTAACTTATCAACAAAACAACTTATACCTAGGCATTCCATGCATATCATATGCATATAATTAATTTAATAACCAACCTATCTAGATATATCAAATAAGACTAATAATATTAATTATCTTAAATAATATATACATATACACATATATTATTTAATATATATATATATATGTGTGTGTGTGTGTGTGTGTGTATAACACCTTCCGTAATAATCCTTAATTATTTAAAATCATATATACATATATATAAATAATTATATATATATAGATGTCCATCCATACAACTCATAAATTAATTAAACCAGATATAAATATATATAAATAAATGTGTATATATATATTCCTCCTTCCATCACCAATATATTAATTTAATTATATTTATGCAAATTAAATGCTACTAAATATCGTCATAAATGATTTTCCATAAATACTCCATCTCGGTTTAAATAATTTTTCGACACTGTCTTACTAAAACGTAAATATCTCCTAGTATGATAGGAATCTGATAATGAAATTGATACCATTGAAAAGAGAACAAAAAATCCTTAAATTTGAGCTCAAGAATGACCCAATTTCGATTTAGAATGACTGAGTTATGACCGTTTAAATTTCGAGTAACAAAACAGGCAGAATAATAGGTTAAGCTCAATCGCTACTGTGAGCGCGATCTCACTGGATTAAATACGACACGTGGCGCACTCTGATTCACTACTGCATCAACTCTAATGGTTCGCGCCGTACCAAATTATTTCTAAGTTGACTACACCTAAACTATGGTTCAAATTCACACGTGCACCATACTATCATGTGCCCCGCCACACCTGATCAATCCACCATCCATCAACTCCACCCACGGCCCAGATCAGCCTGTGCACCACATTATCATGCGCCGCACCGCATCAGATCCTCCGCCGCTTCATCAAATCATCTCAGCCCTTCATGATCCGCGCACACCGTAATACCATGTGCCGCATCGCACTGGATTAAACCCCTATGTTGATACGCCAATTCCACAGAAGCCACCAGTTTATATATATAACAATTTTTATATATAATTATACCCAGAATAATTATAAAATAATTAAAACAATTATTTGAAAAATAAAAACCCAATCCAAAAAATTCCATAAAAATCCCAGAAAATTTCAAAAAAATTCTAGAAATTCTAGAAACCCTAATTACCCATCTTGGGTCACAGATCAACCTATATGTTGATTTTAAAATATATATACAACACCTACATATATCAATTAAAATCCAATAATTCAAAAAAAAATCAAATAATAATATATGCTTTTAATTATTCCGATCTAACCATGATTTTTAAGCAAATAAAATTAATCTATACATTGATACTCAAGGTGAAATCCTTATCAGTTTTAAGAGGAAAGTTAGAGAAGAACTTGCCTGAAGGTTTCGAAACGAAACCAACGCTTCAAGTTTTGATTATGTCTTTCAATTCCGGCGTTTTCTTTCTCTGATCCGGCCTCATCTTCACCAGCCTTCTCTTCTTCTTCTCTCTCTGTCTCTCTTATTTTCTAACGAAATTTTTTTTTAACCCTAAAGCCTTATGTGTATATTTATACACATAAAAATCCAAATCCTATTCCTAGTATGACTACCAAATAAAAGAAATAATAATTATTAAATAATATATATACACATATATTATATAGTATATATTTGTATATTTCCTTCCATATTAATCCTTAACTAATTAAATCATAAACATATATACATATATCAATAAATATATATATATATATATATATATATATAATTATGTATATATAAATATAATTAATTAATAATTATTATGTAAGGAAATATATATATATATACATAATTTTATATATATAAAATTATGCAAAGATAATTATTTAAATATCTTTATAACCATAGCCCTTATTAATGAACCCAACAAGGCTTCCTTCAAGCCCGAGACCACATTCATTGGTCCCACTCCTCTTAAGCCCAATCTAATTAAAATTAACAATTAAAAAAATTAAATTAAAGTTAATAATTACAAATAATTAATAAACAATTCACACAAGCATAAATACACACAAAGCAGTCCACAAATATAACCAATTCAATCAAAGCATTCCACAAAGCAAAACACCATATCAGTTCAACAAATATAATCACGAAATATAATCTAATTAAAATAAGATAATTAATCTAAGCACTCAATTAAATAAAACAAATCATTTTAAAATAAAATAAAAGTAATTAATTCTAATTAATAAATCCTTTAAAATATCGGGGTATTACATTCTTCTCCCCCCCTAACAAAAGAAATTCCGTCTTCGGAATTTACGAATCCATGAAATGAAAACTTTGATTATTTAATTTCAAATTTTATTTTTTCTTTATCCGTGTGAAAATTAACCCATCCACACATACTCATAATTAGCAGGCATATCTCGTAATTAGGTAATTCCATATTTATATAATTGATAAATATAAGTACACACTAGAGACTCTCACTGGACTAAGGCAATCTCAACCGAATAGTGGGTATCTCATGCAAAACGCACACAAAGGTGGTCACGAGTCCTCCTTCTACCAGGCCCATGCATCCTTAAATCCAGCTACCCATCTCAATCGGTAATATACGCCTCCATCCTAACCACTGATCTTGAGACTCAAGTTCATATCGTGGCACATATCTATACATATATAAAATCCATTCTATCCAAACATAAAAGTAAACTAATTGTTAGAATAGACACGAGACCCAAAACGAACCTGGCCCATAAGCTTATTTTCTGGGCATGACTTGAGTTTTGATGTTAGATCAGGTTTGATTGTAGTCATGTCCACAAAGTTAATATTTTGTCCCCGTAATATCGGTCTCGTGATTAGTGGATCACGGTTATTTAGGGATTTTAATTTATTTGACTTTATTTTATTTTTTTATTGTAACCCTACTTGGTATATATAAATACAAGTGTGCCTACACTCAATTAGAGGCAAGCAATTACACAATTTATTTTTTCTCTTTTAAGACTGCTAACTATTGTAATTTAGTGGTATCACTTCTATCTCCTAAAGTACATGGTTGAGGATTCAAGCTGCCATTGAAATAGAGTCAGTGTGTGATTTATTTGTCAGAAAAAAAGGAAAGAAAACGGTAGATGAAGTTTTAAGAATTGAAATTTCTTATCATGAAGTTGCTTTACCAAATTAGATTCAGAATTTTGCCAATAGTATTGCATCTTGCTACCTTTGTCTCTTTCTTTGTTTGTTTCTTTCTCTTTTCATATTCCTTTAACATATTATTAACTTTCTATTTATTCAATATTGCCACAAAATTCAGCATGCTACATTATTATATTCGGGAGGTACTGGCCAAACTAAACAGCATGAAAAATTTATCTGCTTCATTCATTTTCAACTCAGGACATATTTGATTTGATTTCTTCTTTTTCTTTGTCTTTTTCCCCCTCCTATTCGCGCTGCAATTCGTAGGTATGAGTCAACTTTCATCCAGAAAATCATTAAAGAGATTGGGAGAAAATTGAATCGTACAGTCTTGAGTGTTTGTCCATGTCCAGTTGGATTAGATTCTCGTATAAATGACATAAATTTGTGGCTACAAGATGGATCAAACAAAGTTGACATAATGGCAATAGGTGGGATGGGAGGAATTGGGAAGACAACGGTTGCCAAAGCTGTCTATAACCTAAACTTTGATAAATTTGAAGTTAGCAGTTTTATTGCAAACATAAGCGAGAGTTCATCAAAACCCAAAGGTTTGGTTTATTTACAAAGACAGCTTCTTTCAAATATTTTAAAGGGAAAAATGGTAAAAGTTAACAGTGCTGATGAAGGAATCATGAAGATCAAAGATGCTATTTACGGCAAAAGAGGTTTAGTTGTTCTTGATGATGTGGATCAAGCAGACCAATTAAATGCAATACTCACAATGCGAGATTGGTTTCATCCAGGAAGTAAAATTATCATATCAACTAGAAATGAGCAATTGCTGAAGGCAAATGAACCATATAAGATTTATAGAGTTAAGGAATTAACCCACGATGAATCGTTACAGCTCTTCAGTTGGCATGCCTTTAAACAAGACCGCCCCATTGAAGGTTACATGGAGCACTCAAAAAGCGTTGTGAAGTATTGTGGAGGGATTCCTTTAGCTCTTCAAGTTTTGGGTTCTTCTCTATTTGGGAGAAGTGTCAATGTGTGGGAAAGTGCATTAAAGAAATTAGAAGCAATTCCTGACAGTGAGATCATTAAAAAACTTAGAGTAAGCTTTGATTCTTTACAAGATGACCACGACAAAAATTTGTTCCTTGACATAGCTTGTTTCTTTGTTGGAAAGGATATAGATTTCGTAGTAATAGTATTGGATGGCTGTAAATACTTCACAAAATTCGGGATTGACAACCTCATTCATAGGTATCTCTTAACAATCAATGAAGATAACAAGCTGACAATGCATCAGTTGCTTCGGGACATGGGAAGAGATATTGTACGTCAAGAATCAGACAAGGAACCAGGAAAACGCAGCAGGCTGTGGCTTCATGAGGATGCCTTAAATGTATTAAGAGAAAATACGGTAAGAATTATGCTTTCTATGTCTATTTCAATGTTTTTGTTGCATAGTGTGCTTACTTAATGAGTCCTCTTTACCAGGGAACAGAAACCATTGAAGCCATCATCCTCAACTTGCAGATGTCAGAAGAAGATAGGCCACTTGGAAGATTCAGTTTAAACAATTCAAAAAGACACCATTCCAATGATTTTCTTGATGAATCAACATCGCAACAACATAGCAATTGGTGGAAGCAACTAGGCTTCTCTGTAACTTCTATCTTGACAGGGTCTTCTTCCACATCAAATGTAGTAGACTTACAAACCCATGCATTTTCAAGGATGCACAATCTAAGATTGCTGAATCTCAGTAATGTAAATCTCACTGGAAACTACGAACATTTTCCTAGGAGGTTGAGATGGTTGTCTTGGTGTGGGTTCCCTTCGAAATTTATACCCAATGACTTTCCTATGGAGAGCCTTGTTGTTCTTGAGATGCAATATAGCAGCTTGAAACACGTTTGGAAGGAAAACAAGGTATGATATTAAGTTATTTATTTAATGTTTTTTCTTTTCTTTGGGAATTAATTGGAATATTCATATATACCAGCTAATTTCTTACTTTTTCTTACAGTTTCTCAAATCATTGAAAATCCTCAATCTCAGTCATTCCCATTGCCTGACCAGTTTGCCTGACTTCTCACAAGTCCCTAATCTTGAGAGCTTGATTCTTGAAGGTTGCATAAATTTGATTGAGATTGATGAATCCATTGGGGAATTGGGAAGACTAGCTTTTTTGAATCTAAAAGATTGCAAAAATCTTAGGAAGCTTCCGTTGAAAATTTGTCACCTAAAATCTCTTTTAACTCTCAATCTCTCTGGTTGCTCAAAGCTCTTCCAGGTTCCATACAACCGGTATTGGGGATCAGGATCAATAACCCTCAGTTTTTCCCATATTTCTTTACCATCGTTGTTAGTAAGTTTAAGTCTTGCAAACTGCAATCTATCGAACGATGCTATTCTATGTCAGCTTGTCAACCTATCCTCATTGGAGTACTTGGATCTAAGCAGAAATTCATTCTCTAGGATACTAAAGAGCATCAACTTTCTCGCAAAGCCCAAGCTCAAGCACCTGAATATAAGCCGAAATCCAATCTCTCGGATATCAAAGAGCATCAAGTTTCTCACTATGCTTGAATCACTTAGATTAGTGAATTGCACACGACTCCAGTCACTTCCGGAACTTCCAATGAATGTAAAGTACTTGGACATAACAAAATGCAGATCATTGGAAAAGTTAACAAATCTTCCAAACCTGTTGAGTTCACTTTCCATGGAAGCAGATGGCTGTGACAAACTCATTGAAGTTCAGAGAGTGTTTAAGTTAGAACCCATTGGAAATAATGATGCAGAAATGATCAGTAATTTGGGCTTGTCCAACTTGGAATTCTTGGGAAATGTTGAGGTGTACTTGTTCAATAACATGACACAAACTGGAAGAAAAGTTTCATTACAGGTTTGTTCCCTCTCTCCCATCCATCTCTCATCTCTCTCCCTCTCCCATCCATATCTATGAGAGTTAAAAATTATGATTTCCATGATTGCAGGGACTGTACGAATGTGGTATATTTAGCACTTTTGTTCCTGGGGCCGAGGTTCCAGGCTGGTTCAGGTTTAAGAGCACGGGATCTTCAATATGTTTCAGGTTACCTTCACTTACTAATCTCAAGATCCAAGGCTTGAAAGTATGTGTTGTCTATGCAAGTACTGAGGGAGTTTCCAATCTCATTACTTATTGGAAAGACTTCTATATTAAAATTAGTAATAGGACCAAGGATCTGAAGTGGATGTACAGCCCAACGTTCATAGGCATTCCAGATGATGAAAACAAAGATCATATGATATGGTTAAGCAATTGGCAGATCAGGAATCAGTTGGAAGTTGGTGATGAAGTAATAGTTTCAGTGCTCCCGTGGCCTGATTACGTGATAAAGGAATTTGGCATCGATGTCGTATTTGAGCAAGAAGATAAGAGTACCAGCGGATGCAGCACCAGTCCCTATTGGTCAAATGTGGATGAGGTAGATTGGTCTGCATATCAGTTGACAACAGGCGTGTACTCCCTCAACCATTATGATACTCGCTTCCGTCGGTTATTCGCATACGATTTCTTTACTGGGGACTCTGAAGAAACTACTAGTGTGGTTACAGTAACACCCCGATGGAAATGTGCGGCAGCAACGCCAATTATGTAGGTTTTCTTCTCTCTCGCTCTCTAAATGAAGCAAATGGAAGCTATTTGTCTATAAAAAAAATGTTTGTTGTAAGTTATGAATCCCATTTATATGTATGTTACCAACCTACGTCATATATGTCGTCAGCGAAGCCACCTACAACACCAACACCCACTCCTTCTTGTCATCATCTTCTTCTTCTTCTACGGTCTCTCACTCTCATTGAGAAGACCCATCCAGCCACCACTCTCAGGTCGATCAGATACCCTATATAAGATATTTAATTTTGCCCCCTTTGTCTGAAATTAGAATTGTGTATATATATATATATATATATATATATATATATATTATATGCATATGATCAATTCTAAAAAATTGGGTTTTCTTTTTATATTGATTTGTATGTGTGTAAATATAAATATATGCGTGTTTGTGTTTGTTATATTTGTCAGTCTTCAATGATCCTGCTGGGTATATCTGTTGTTCTCTCTTGCAAATTAGGACCTCCTGTTTGTTCGAGTGTACAAAACGATTTCTGGTCTCTTTCTCACAAACACACACAGAAAATGCTTGAGGAGGTTTGGAATTACATTTCATCTTTATTAAGCCAACTGAGAATAAACTAATTAAGTAAAGTGCAAGTTGTGGAAATTTGATAATCATAATTGAATGCGCTGATCCATAGTTAGTGCAACTGTGGCATATGGATGTGTAATGTGTAATGAGATAATCCATAGTATTGATACCGATGACATCCTTCAAAACAGGTATTACATTTAGGCTCGTTTTTTTCTAACATAATATATTTTTCAAATAAGTTTTTTTCTTTTTTTTCATGTAAAATATTTTTTTATTTATATTTTTTTGGTGTTTGAAAAAGGTCTAGGTCCGAGTCCATCGGGCAGGGCTAGTAAACTAACTTGTCAAAAATTATGAATAAGTTATTTTTGTTAAGTTTTAATATATATTTTTTTTGACAAATATTTTACAACCGTCAAACACTTTATTGACAGTCAAACACTAGAAAATAAAAAATATATATATATTTTTAAAAATATTTTACATCCAAACAAACAGAGCTTTACAGATGACATTTTTCATAATTATTTTTCTAGCGTTTTGGTTCACATTAACTACGATGTAAAACATTAAGTTGTTGATTTTACAGAGCATAGCTTGAATGAATAACTTTTTATGTTTGTTATTGCAAAATGTAGTTTTGATTTGATTTACATATATGAATGCTGCTATTAATGGAAGTAATAACCTATTAACTTATTCAGTGAATGGCTGATTGTGCAGGTGAAAGCTCAGCGCGGGGAACGAAGCTTTGATCATATATATATATATATATTTTATATGTATACTTAATTTCTGTTTTGGTGTTCAATAAATAATTCAGTTGACATGGACCTGTTGGTTTTAATCAAGTTACGATGTGGGATTTGTAAGAGACTTCTGAATGCTGGTTTGGTGAGCAGTTTTTCTGTTACTATTACTACTACTTTCTATTTCATAATTTTTTTTTTCCTAATGGAGGAAAATTTTATAGATATAAACAGTAAAAATATAAAGGATTCATGGGGCATACCCCACACCAAACAGAACTTAAAACAGGCAAAACATGCCTAACCACATCTTAGTGGAGAACACTAAGAACATCTTGAAGACAAACCCCCAAGATATCCATAATTTCCCATAAGATACCTTTCGCTAAATCAGTTGAAGAAGTATAAATATCATTGTGTATTTTAGCATTCCTCTCCTTCCACAAATAGTATAGAGTTGCAGTAAAAATCATTTTATAGAACTTAGTCCGCATGGAATTCACTTTGAACTTCAAAGCACAATCCAAAGCAAACTCCTGAATTGAATTAAAAGGCTGTAGATTCTAGTGAAAAATATCAGCCAATTTCTTCCATACCCTCCAAGTAAATTCACACAAGCAAAAAATATGATCATTATCCTCGGTGCTATTACAACAGAGCACACATTTAGAAGCCAGTGAGTGACCCTTTTTCTGCATATACATACTAGTGAGAACTGCATCCTGCAAAACCATAACAGCATGAGTGGACCACCTTGTTCGACCACCATTCCAACAAAGCTCAAACCAGAAAAATTCTTGTCTTCTAACCCTACAGGCATTCCAAACAGATTTGAAAGTGAATTGATTATCCTTCCAATACATTCTATCGTTCCCACCTTGAATATTCTGCTGCAGAAAGAATTGTTGCAATTCCACTGGAATAGTGTCCATATTTAACTACCCTTCATCAACAAAATCACCAATGCATTTCTGTTTATCTCTACTGAGGTGATGCAAAACCCTATGACTATAGATTTCAGATAAGAACTTGCCGTCACACCATGGATCAAGAAAAATCTTAATATCAGTTCCATTACCAATTGTAAATCTGCAATGACTCCTAAGAACATCTCTCGTTGACAGAAGAGTCTTCCATATGGAAGAAGAAGAAATTTTTGGAACCACCTGCAGAAAGAGGCCCCTTTAAGATAACAATTCTTGAACCAAGTCACCCAAATTCGATCCTTAGATAAGAGAAAATCCCATGCTAAAACACACTTAGCAGCCAGATCAATATCCAACACTCTTCTTAATCCCAAACCTCCTCCTTGTTTTGGAGCAGCCAGCTTCTGCCAATTAAGACCATGCATTTTGAGATTAATATCATCATGTCCCCAAATGAAATTCCTCATTCTTCTCTCAATAAGTTTAATGACACCCGTAGGTAAAGAGTACACTGAAGTCCAATACTGAATCAGAGGAGTAATCACAGCCCTGCATAACTCCACTCTACCTACCAATGAAATATGTAACCCATTCCATCTAGTGGTAGTTAAATTGACCTTGTCCAACAGCTTAGCGCAGTCTCTCCTTCTCAACATTCTATCAGAGATAGGAAGTCCTAAATATGTGAAAGGAAGTTTACCCTCCTTACACCCTAGGCACCTTAGGACAACATTCTTTCGCTTGATAGACCTAGTAAAGAAAATCTCTGATTTTTCCTTACTCACAGAAAGACCAGACACCTTCTCAAAATGTACCAATATCCTTTTAAGTGACAACACAGTAGCCACGTTAACTCTAACCACAATTAAGAGGTCATCGGCAAAGAACTGATGTGACACAGGAACCCCGGCTGTGATTGCAGCAGCTGAAAGCACAATGCTACCTCTCCTAACTTTTGACTACACCAAGCCTGAAAAATATTCAGTCACAAGAGTAAAAAGTAAAGGAGATAAAGGAACAGCCTTGTCTCGACCCTTTGTGAGGTTGAAAAAATCCACAGGGGTTGCCATTGACCAAAATAGAAAACCAAACTGTGGTCTATTTCATAATTTTAATATGGGTGTTTTTGTAATTTTAAAATTATAATTATTTTAGCTTTTAATTTAACACGAAATCATTAGGTCAATTTTGTCATTTCACAACCTTGGTAAACGGGTCGGTTACGGGGTATGGGGTAATTTGATAGCTTTTTTTTAGTTCAAGGAATATTTAATTTTAGTGATATTTTTTGCACAAAAATAATAACATAGGGGGTTATGTGATTTTACCCCTATATAAAATCACTTATATATTAGAAAAAAAGAGCAAATTATATATAAACAAAAAAACCACTACTTTTAATTTTTGGCACAATACCACATCTATTGAATTATTGCAACTTTACTTAGTGTAACGGGTGGGCGCTTGCCCATTTACCCAAAAGCTCGAACTGTTAGGTAAGGCTGCATATCTACCCATTTATACCCAATCTCTTTCCCATCCGATTCCGATGTGGGACAAAATGATCCTTGTTACATTCTCCCCCATCCAAACTCGCAACGCCCTCGTTGCGGTTGGGCCACCCTGCCTACCCGGGTGGACTCACCCGGACGCCTTCCGGGCCGGGCGCTTGGCGTGGCACCGGATCAAGGACTGGGTTTGGCTCTGATACCAACTGTAACGGGTGGGCGCTTGCCCATTTACCCAAAAGCTCGAACTGCTAGGTAAGGCTGCATACCTACCCATTTATACCCAATCTCTTTCCCATCCGATTCTAATGTGGGACAAAATAATCCTTGTTACACTTAGCCATTAGAATTATTTTATATGACATAAATGTCTTTTAATAAAAATATATGTTTTCTTTAAGCTGATTTTCATTTTAGGTTCTATTTTTTGTATAACTTTTTTAAAAAAATTATGCGCAATTAAAGTGATATTATAAGGATAAAAATGTTTTCTAATATAAATTTAAGAAATTTTAAATTTTCTTTAAAAATGATTTTCATTTTAAATTTTTTTTCCTTTCTTATAAAATAAAATTTTAAGAAAATTATCTACCTTTAAGATGATGTTATAATTACCGAAAATTACACATAATTAATACAATGACGAACAGCCCACCCAACCTGGGAAAGGCATTCGTAATTTCCGTGGTTTTTGTATGCATTTGCAAGGATCCTTCCTCCGTGTACCCCACTCTCACTAATTATTACCCACTCCCACTAATTATTAATGCTTCTTTCATTTCCTCCTCTTCCCTAATTACCATCATTGAAACTTTCTTTTGTCCTTGGGTCACACAATACACTCTCTCTATCCATTTTGTCCTCTATCTCCCCTCGTCACTCAACAAAACAATTTCAATTGTAGGTAATTTTTCAAATCTTTTACCCTGTTTATTATGTACTTTCCGTCTTAAAAAGAATGCACTGGTTAAAACATCATGGATTAAAATTAGGAAATTTTCTTCCGCAATCATTGAATTTTTTAAATCTTGTTATGTATTCTCTCAGAGTCACAGTTTTTCAAACAAGATACATCATTTTTGAAACAGAGATAATATAAAAGAGGATATGCATATGTGAATAAATAAAAGAAATTACATAGATAATAAACTAATGGGTCTGTTTTCTTCCTTCTTGTTGAGTTGAGCAATATATGTTGATGACTTGTTAGATCTATTGTCTCTCTCTTTTTCAGATCAGATTAGTCACACCCTAATTAGTTATTTTTGTTTTACTTTTTTATTATTGCTGACTCATGTATTGGTGGCAAAATTTTAGGAATTTATTCTGCAATGTATGTGTGTATATATATATATATTGGTCTGTTTTCTTACTTCTTGTTGAGTTGAGCATTATATGTTGATGACTTGTTAGATCTATTGTCTCTCTCTTTTTCATATCAGATTAGTCACACCCTAATTAGTTATTTTTGTTTTACTTTTTTATTATTGCTGACTCATGTATTGGTGGCAAAATTTTAGGAATTTATTCAGCAATGTGTGTGTGTGTGTATATATATATATATATATGTCTATATATAAGTGAAAAAGAAAGGACGAAAAAGACGAACTGTCTCAGTCAGAAACAACAACTTTCTCGTCCTGCCATAGGAGACAGGCACATATATACAAAGAGGCTTCATACCTGCCATAGGAGACAGGCACATATATACAAAGAGGCTTCATACCTGCCATAGGAGACAGGCACATATATACAAAGAGGCTATGAAGCACGGACACCGACACGAAATACGGGTAGGATACGACACGGGTATAGTAATACGGCAAATTTTAGAAAAATAGGACACGAACACGACATGGATACAGCGATAAAATAATAATATAATTTTTATTATATATAAAAAATATTTATTTTTACTTAATTTTTTATATATATTAATTAATACAACCCATATAAATTAGCTGAATCAACCTTTTTTTTTATTTTATAAAAAACATAAAGTCAATAAGCACCTTACAAAAAGTCAAAAACCAGTGGCCGGAAATCAGGTGAACAAAGTTAGAATCATCCTCAATACTAATACAGAAATAACAAATATATATCTAGAGCACTATTTATAAAATTATATATATATATATATATAAAAGAAATAATACTGATATGACGTCTCACGTAACCCCCTATTTTTCTCCCCAATCTCTTATTTTCCAATGACCCACGTGACCGCTACTCAGATCCCCCTTATCTTCAGTTCTTCACACACAATTTGAACACAAAAGCAAACACCACTGTTCACAGGGCCATTCCCATAAGGCGTCTCTGCTTCGTTGATTCCCCTTCTATGTTCACAATTTGAGATCAAAGCAAAATCAAATTTACCTCTTCTTGTCTCCCATCGTTCCGACATTCACTTATTTCTCTCTATCTTCAAATTTACCTCTTTGTGTCCCCCTTATCTTCAATTCCGATCATTCACTTATGGCTCTCTTCCTTCACTACTTCAGGCAAAATATCTCAGTCCTGAGATGAGAATGCAAAAGAGGCACAGTGGAATCAGATCGGTGTCTGGTGCGTGTCCGATCGATGTCTGGTGCATGTCCGATCGATGTCCGACCGTGTCCGATCGGTGTCCGGCTACATCAAATATATTAAAATATGCAGGACACGGTTAGAGCGTGTTGGACACGTGTCTAAGCCTTGGATACGCATGTCCGTGTCGGACACGTGTCCGACACTGGTACGTCGACCCTTAGAGCCGTGTCGGTGCTTCATAGCACAGGGGTCAACTTAAACAAAACATTGTTTGGTTGTGCAATTTCAAGGAAGCTTTGGTTTGGGCTTACACACCTACTCTTAAGGGTTTGTCTAGACTACACAGGTCTTTGGGTTGTTTACATGTCTTGCCCATTTTGGGCCGCCTATTTGTAAATTTCTTTATACCTTTTATTCGGGTTAAGTGCAAAAAAAAAAAAAAAAAAAAAAACCTCTACTATTAATATAGTACAAAAAGGTTCATGTTTAGTATAAAACTCTCATATACTATCAATTTGGTTCAAATAAGTCCCTGTGTGGTATAAAATGACTATTAAACCCTCACTTCAGTTGAATAAATTAATAATTATAAATACGGGCCATATAAATTGACCCTTTTGTCCAATTTGTGTAAAATTGTGTTTGTTTGAGACAAGAATAAAATAAACCTCAATTGGTATAAAATTGTGTTTGTTTGGGACAAGAATAAAATAAATCTCAATTTGTATAAAATTTGGATAAGCTAAACCAAGGATACCTAAATCTGGATATAATAAAAACCGAAACCAAACATCCCCTACTACACACACTGTAGCGCTATTTATCAAAAAAAAAAAATCCCAAAATTACCGGTGCCGCCTCCTTCCCACCATGGCTGTCGCCTCCTTCCAATTCCTCCCCACCATGGGTGTGTGTGTGTTTCAGTTTCCACTCGTAAAGAGTTGCTGGTGTCTAAGTCAAAATAATGAGGATGAGATGGGTTCAGTCCATAATTCTCAAATTGGGGCAGATTCGCTTTAATCCCTCAAATCTGAATAATTTTGTTGGATGGGCGAAAGGGGAAAGCTGCCCTTTCTGCATATTAGGTGTCTCATGGTGTGAAAGTTGGGTGGAAATTTTATGATCCCCATTATATTCTATTAAATGTTATATTAAAGCACCTCTCATATGTTAGATTTGTTTCTGGGTGTTATATATATATATATATCTTTGCTTTTTCTTCTGGTGTAGTGAAGGGGGTGGTGGTGTTCGTGGGTATGAATAATACTGAAGATACCAAAAATAACTTGGGCTAGGTATGACCCATCCCACTAAAGATTGGATCGGGAGAGAACAATTGACCCGATCGGATGACAGCCCAAGAGGCCCAATCTCCATTAAGATGATCTCCAAGCCTAATCTCAAAGAAAAGAAATGAACCTGCACTGAAAGAAAAGCCCAAAGGATCAGCCCAACATGAAGGATGAAAAAGGAAGCTTCTAGAATACTTGTAAAAGGCTATAAATAGAATGAAAAGAGAGGGAAAAGAGGTGGACATATTTTGAAGTGTAAGAAAATAGTTTTCCAAATTGAGAGAATATTTTCATTGCATCTTCAATGGCGCCGTTTGTGGGAAACGATGATCAGTCCTGACTAACGAAGGTGGAGTCCTGATTCGTATAGATTGTGTCAATAAAGATAAGGTTAAGATCTAACCTACAGAGATCGAAATTTGGCCAGGCGAAGGCCAGATTTGACAAGTTTACGGTAGAAAAGGTTCAGATCTAAGCGACAAGGATCGAAATTTAGCCAAGCGAAGGCCAGATCTAACGAATTCACGGTAGAAAAGGTTCAGTTCTAACCGACAGAGACCGGAATTTGACTAGGCGAAGGCCAAATTTGACGAATTCACGGTATGATAATTCAGATCTATTTAAGATTCAACAGTTGATGACTCTGCTCCGATCAGGAACTATGATCAGAGGGGAAAGTTCTTATCTATAGGAGAGTGAGCAACATGCAAAGCTTGATGAGTTAATGAGCCTAATCGAGACTTTAAGACTAGAAAATGAGGAAATTAAGAGCTGGAGTAGAGTGACGAGACGCTCTGGCAATTCCACGACCACCGCCTCCAGCAGGAGAAAGAACTCTGCCGCCAAATGTCGTTCACCAGGATGAACAAAAAGGATATGTTCACTTGGATCCGCGCCGTGAAAAGTTTAGGCCAAAAATTTTTCCACCGAATGTCCACCATCAGGAAAATCAAGAAGGATCCGTCCATCTAGATCCACACCGTGAAAGGATCAGGTGAGAGGAAGCCATGGAATTTGGTAACAATAAGGCTACGCTGGCATGGCAGAGGGAGTTAACTGAGGAAAGGTCGTTCGATCCAATCTACCATCCGTCAATGGCCACATATGACCACAAGAGTTCAGGTAAGATATCTGTTGAGCAAAAAATACTCCCAAAGGAAAATAAAGCCCTGAGCATGGCGGCTCGGACTACCTATTCACCGTTTATAAATGAGATCTTGAATGCTCCAAATCCAAGAAAATTCTCCATGCCAGTTTTTTCTTTGTTTGATAGAACGAGTGATCCAATCGAACATGTTTATCACATTCTGCTAAAGATGGCTCTGAATACAGAAAACGATACTCTGATGTGTAAAGTGTTCCCCACAAGCCTTACCGAACTGGTGCTTAACTGGTGGAAGAATTTGGCAAGGGGATCGGCGGAAAGCTTCAGGAACTTGTGCGACAAATTCATAAGCTAATACTATGGAAACAAACGGCCAGTCAAAGATATACCAAGTCTGTTTATGATGAAATAGCATGAAGGCGAATGCCTCCAAGTTTTTCTCACTAGATTTAACCTAGAAAAGAGCATAGGGATAGAGTGTCATCCATCCACAACGGTTCAAGCATTCAAACTGGTTATGAACCGAGAAACACCATTCCACACAAATCTAGTGGTGAATATGTCGAAGACCATGGATGAATTAAATGAGAGGGCTGATGGTTTTGTGTGCTTGGAAGAAGAAGAAGTAGCTAATGCAAGGAAGGCATCTATGGTCACAGTAGGAGAAAAGACCAGAGCAAAGATCGGTCAAAAACAAGTTGTGCCACCACGTCGGACCTCTTGGAAAGAAGAAAAGAGGCCTAGGGAGGAGGAGTCGATCACTCCACTCAAGGTCAGCCTAGCGTGGTTATTCCAAGAAAATAAAGATAAGTTCCCCCCCCCCCCCCCCCCCAAGCTGATCAGACAACCACTTGAACAAAGAGATCAATCCAAGCATTGTACTTTTCATAGTGTAATACCCCTAATTTTAAAAGGATAGTTTCGGTATTTAATTAATTATTTTTATTGCATTTTTAATTATTTATTTGATTTCTTGGCTATTTGTTTAAGTGTTTATGTCTTTATTTGAATTATTTGTCTAATTAAATTGTATGAATAATGATGTGTATTTGTTTGTTTAAATGTTAGTTGTTTACTTGTAATTAATTGTTAGAATTAAATTATTTAAATATAATCTTTTTGTTTTATTTTATTTTAATGGTTATGGACTGTAGTCGTGGACCAAACCCATAGGTCGCATGAACTACTCGGATAGGAGTTTTAACTGGTACAAATAATTACCCATGGATAGTGATACATATATATATGGGTATATATGTATATAGGGTTATTATATTTATTAATTATCATTAATAATTAATATTACTAATAACTTTAGTCAAATATATATATACATATTATATATAATTATAATATTATATAAAATATATATATAGGTATATTTACGTTAGTTCTTTTTAGTAGTATTATTATTATCTTAGTAGGATTTTATTTTCCTTTTCTATTTTTCTTTTCCCTTAAGGTAGCAGATTTGGAATACGTATAGGGCTAGGTTAAATTTTTGTAAAACCTATATATATATATATATATATGCTATTAGGGTCTGTAGAAGGGGGTTGGATTATATACGTAAAATATATTATAAATAGAGAGGGAAGAAAGAGAGAACCAAGAGAGAAGAAGGAGATTCGGCCAAGAGAGTTCAAGGCCGAACCTAGGGGGAAGAAAGAAAGGGTTGTGTGTGGACTAGAGTGTGCAGCAAAGAGGTTTGAAGGTTACCAAAGGTTGCTGGAAAATCAGAGAAGAAGGAGATTTGAGGTTTTCGTTTTAAACCTTGAAGGCAAGTTTCTTCCCTTACTCTCTCCCGTTGATCTATGTTTCTATACATGCCTAGGATATTCCAGGAGACTTAAACAATTAAAATGAAATATTTATGCATGTTTAATCGGACTAAAACAGAGAATTTCATGATTATATATGTTTGTTCGTGATTTCTTTATTCTTGGGTTTTCTTTATATATCTTTGCATGTTAAAACACTTAAAATAATTTAGTATGCACGTATGAGACTTAGATTGGAGCTTAGGACCCTTAACTATGGAGATTTTGGGATTTACAGAAGCTGAACCAACGAAGTAGACGAAGCCCAGGCGAACCGAGCCGACTCAGTTGCTAACCCAGCCGACTCGGTTGGAACCAAGTAGACTGAGTTTGGGCCTCGGGACGAACATAGCCGACTTAGTTGGTAACCGATGTAGTGATTCCAATTTTCGCCATTTTTCAATTTTTTAGAATTTTCTAGGGTATTTTCGTCTTTCCTCGTTTTACGTGCCGAACATTGTGAAGTGTGTTGGTTGTGTCCGAGAGTTGGTTGGGGCGATTCATTGAGTTTAGGGTTCTTTGAAATGCAAGGGTGGTCATGTTGGCATTTATCAGTTTTTCGAGCTGGACGGTTCCGTGTGGAACCCGTTATCGGAGTTGTTGTGTATGGGGGTTATGGTTAGGTCCAATTGCATCATGTTCATTTTTATTTAAGGTATTGCGTGTAGTTGTGATTTAATATGTGACTATATTATTGTTGGTGTGTATATATATATATATATATATATATATATATATATATATATATATATATAAATTATGGTATGAATTAATAAGAAAATATAAAAGGAAAATAAATTATTTTGGTGGGGCCCACCATTAGCACCTTTTAGAGGCCAAAAAGGGCATTGAAGCCTCATAATTCTCTCCCTCTCCCGTAAGTCTCTCTCTCTCCTATTCTAGACTTTTCTTTTTTCTTCTTTTGGTTACAAAGCTTCAAAGTTTGATTTCTCCCTCAATCCTTGGTGATTTTTGGTGCCGTTTGTGGCAAATTAAAGATCACGGCGAGATCTACGATTTGATCGGAGCAATTCCTTGTTTGGTACACTCTAGGAATTTTGCAATTAGGGTACAAATTGGGGTTTTTTGCATCTTTTGAGGTAGGGGTCCCTAATCCATGTATTCTTGTACCTTTGTGAGTTAATTCCTTGTTATTATTGCCTAGCATGCTTAATTGTATTTATTTTACTTTAGAATGACTTAATTGTGTATATGGAGTATATAATTATGTGTGTTAATTGAGGTTGTATGGGAAAACATGCTTAAGTAGTGAAATTATATGCTTATTGTGTTAATTTGTTAGATTCTATAATATGAAGCATTTGGATTACTTGCCCTTTTGGAATTTACTCTAAATTTTGTGTATGGTGGATGTTAACTTGTATTGTATAAGAAATTCCCTCTTCTCATACCATTTGAGAAGCATGATGCATTCATGCATGGCATTGGGCAAATAATTAGGAAAGTTGATTTGAAATGAATGAAAAAAAGAGAATTTTTTTTTTTTTTTTTAGGAAAAAGATTTGATAAAAGGATTTTGTGAAAACCCGGAGACCAAGGGAGTACTGAGGGTCCGTGGCGTTAATGTAGCCTAGAGGGAACTAGGGAAATTACCCTAGCTTAGTTGAGCTATCTGGGTCCCAAATGACGCCGCGGGGGTACCAAGGGTCAAGGATAGTAGCCAATCCTTCTCTCGTGTCGCCGAGGGGGTACCGAGGGGCGGGTTATGTTAACGGTTTGAGAAGTGATGAATGGAAGTGATTTTGAAAATGGGGAGCGACATAGCATGGTATTGCATTTCATGGCACGACATTGTCTATTATGGTATTGAAACTGTGTTGTATTTTCCCTGGCATAGCATGACCCCTTTCTCTATTTTTCTATTCATTGTTTGGATTCATGGGGTTACAAGAGGTGTGTCTTAGGCACCTTCTACTGAGCAATTTGCTCACCCCTTTATTATTAACATTTTTCAGGGCACGGTAAAAAAGTGGCGGACGACAATCCACCACCCGCTTAGTGAAGTTGATGGACTTAGACTCCTTTATGTTCGAAGTGTATATTGACTCTTTTTGTTGTAAATAATATTAGGGGACATTTTGTATTACCTACATGGTTGGAAATGGTCTTGTGACCATTCATTTGTATTTTGTGGTCTCATCATGATTTCAATACCCATGTAAGTCCTTAAGACCATATTTTTTATGTATGATGGATTTGCTTAATTTTAATGGTGTATCGAACCCATGTATAGCATTATTTGATTTTACTACTACTTAGTTATGTTAGTTTTATCATCAAATAGAAGAATTGGGATAGGTTTGGGCTTTGTGTAAGGTCACCAAAGGAGCAAAGTGGTGCCAAGGAGCATAAGACTTCAATTTTAGGCTGTGTGGGCAATTTTGAGGTTCTGGGCATCTTGAATCGGTTCAGCCCCATTGAACCAGTTCAAGGGGCGA
Source organism: Cornus florida (assembly GCF_030987335.1). Classification (NCBI taxonomy): domain Eukaryota; kingdom Viridiplantae; phylum Streptophyta; class Magnoliopsida; order Cornales; family Cornaceae; genus Cornus; species Cornus florida. The sequence goes on along the minus strand of NW_026775573.1, from coordinate 11,322,987 downwards.
CCTTAGGTTCAAGAATGAGCATTTTGCCCATCTTGAATAGGTTCAAGATTCTTGAACCAGTTCAAGTCCCCCAGTGCATTGTTTTGCCTTCTTCAGTTGACAGCTTGGGACGTTTGACTTCGGACGGTCATAACTTCTTCGTTTGGAACCCAAATGGGGTCAATCTTGAGTCCATTTTCAAGGATTTTGAGTTAGCTTTCCAAAAGGAACCAACCTTAACCTCAAAATACATCCATGTTGGGAGTTATGATTATTTTAGTCGAACAATGTTAGAATTTCCTTTGAACAGGGTAAAGGTACTTTTGGGAAATCACATCCAATGACCGTGGAACCTCTTCAAGTGTCATGAAATGATTAAGAATGATTATTTTAAACCTTATTTTATTATTTTAAGGATGGATTACCCTCTCACAGTGTAAAATGACTAATTTGCCCCTAATGTGTCCTCGGGTTTGGTTAAGGACCAGGTTAGCGATCCAGACCCCCGGTTTGGATTATTACAATCGAGTCGACTCAATTGGAAATCAAGCTAACTCAGTTGTAACCGAGCCGATTCGATTATAACCGAGCCGACTCGATTGGGCTGCGACTTGTTTTTTTTTTTTTTTTTAGTTTTAAGGACCAGGATTGTTTTAAACTGGATTTAATCCTTATAGATGGGTTTGATGGACATGGGAAGATCCCAAAATGCATAATATACCTTTATATGCTAAGGAGGTGGATAGTTTGGAAATTAAATAACCTATATGTTGTTTAGATTGGATGAAATGATTAATTTAATTGCTTTATCAATTGAAGTTAATGTTTAAACAGTTTTAAACAATGTTTATGAAACTTTATATTGTTTATCTGAGATGTAGGTTAGTTACTTCGAAGATAAGTTAGCTACATGCTATTTAAACTGTTATAATTGCCTAAATAAATGCAATATTCATCTGTATGATGTGTATCATATTATCTCTGGATTAGTTGATGTATTATTTATTCATTTCATCAATTATTGGACTGTATGGATGTGATGCACTAGTATAGGATGGTGGCATCTTAGGGATGTATTAACTAATAAAAAGTTAAGTCCTACCTACTTGGATATATAAGGGAATGAATTAACCATAGAGTTGAGTCCTACTTATTTAACTCAGGCCACTGTATCAAATGGATGACATTTTTTGTGTTAGGCTTATACAGACTTTATATATATAAGATTATGGTGTCATGATATGAGCTTGAGTCTCAGGATCATGGTTAGGGTGCATATATTGCCTAGGATGGATAACTGGATATAATAGACATCTGGGTGCCCTGGTAGGTCTAAGTACACATGCCCACTTTATGTGCGATTTGCGTGTTACCTTCTATTCAGGTTGAGACAGACCTATAGTCCAGTGAGCATCATTAGTGTGTATTTATATATATATATATGGACTATTTAGCTATTGTTGAGTGGTTTAGGATGTATATGTGTATCGGGTCTCTATTTGGATTGTAGTAGAGTAGAACTTGTTCGTGAGCTTGAACTACTATTATTTTTCAGGTGTTCGACAGTTCCAGTCTTAGAGCTTGTTCGTGCCGAGCAGAGACAGTCACTCACTCTTTCGACTACGTAAGACTTTGCTCCATGTTTTAGTTTTGGTTTTCTTTTCAGTTCAGTTATTTTAATTACAGTTGGGATATTATTAGGGGTCCATTATATGTATTCCTGAGTTGTAGTAATATTGGAGGTTTTGGAATATTAGATTATTTTATTAATATTTTGAGGATTTATTATTTAGATTTCTTTCAGCTTAATTATACTTTATTCTTTATTCTTCTTGTATTTTATGCTTGTTTATATACTTAATTGTTTGGTATCCCTCGGATCTGTGCTCGGACTTGATCACCCGTGGCTCTAGAATTGAGGGGTATCCCAGTTGGTATCATAGCACTCCAAGTTTAAGTGTCTCTAGGGTTATTTCGTATTAAGACTTTCGCATAGCGTATTATCTTATTTAGAGCTTAAGTTTAGGATTCGTTGTATTCCTTTACGGTTCATTTAAAAATCGTATTGATATCTGTCTTTCTATGTTAACAGAATGGTTAACGCTAGAACCAAACGGAACAATCAAAGAAACAAGCAGCGAAGGGAAGCGGCACGAAGGTAGCAAGATTTCCTATAGCTAATGGAGGAAGAACAACAATTTCCTGGGTTTTAGACAATATTAGTCAGTTGTATGTAGAGCAGGAGGAAGTTCAGCAGACTCAGGAACAGGGAAGAGATCTAGAGTATCCTCCTCATCTCAATGACCTCATTGCTTGGGCTATAGAAGTAAGTGTAATAGCTGCACTTTGGAATCAGCCACAGGTTCAGCAGTCACCTATACCAGCACCAGTGGTTCAGACAGATCCTTGGGAAAAGGCTAGAAGTTCTTTCACAATGAGGTGCCTACCTGAGTTCTCAGGCTCCACCGATACGAAAGTAGCTCACTAGTGGAAGAAGGATATAGGACGACATCTTTGCATAGTTCAATACACAGAGGTTCAGAAGCAGATGCTTGCTACCTTCAAACTAATCGGAGATGCACTACATTGGTGGGAGTCAGTTACCACCGCAGAGGAGATAACTCCATTGACCTATGATCAGTTCAGTGTTCGCTTCAATGAGAAGTACTTTTTATATGCAGTCAGAACAGCTATGAAGACATAGTTCCTTAATCTAGATCAGGGGAACATGACGGTGGCAGAGTATGAGTAGCAGTTCACACGCTTGTCACTCTTGCTCCAGAGGAGGTGAATACCGAGGAAAAGAAACATAATAGTTTCGTTAAGGGACTTATGTGGTCTATTAAGCGATCTATTACAGGTAGTCTAGCCTACACTATTTATGCTCAGGTGGTAAAAGCCGCTCTACAACAGTATTAGTTAACCGTGGATTTCAGACAGGCTAGGGTTGAGAAGCGGGGTGACAAAGACTTTGCTAATCAGTCAGTTAAGAAAGGGGGTGACAATGGACATCGACACAATGATAAGTGCAAATTCCAGGGACAACAGTCTTGGAAGAAGCATAAAGTTGGTTCAGATGCTCATAGGAATGGGGCACCTATTCAGAGGCAATAGGATCGGGGACCACAGGCAGGATAAGGTCAGCCACAGGTTAACTGATAAAGGAGGCTGTTTAGCACTTTCCAGGGTTGTTGCTACACTTGTGAAGATTTTGGTCACACTTCTAGGCAGTGTCCTAAAGCAAGACAGGGACAGGGATAGCATGTGCAGCAGGGACAGAAGGCACCATTACCTTTACTCACTCCATAGATTCCATGGATTCAGGGACAGACATATTCGGCTTTACCAGCATCAACACTGTAATGACCTGGTCATTTTTCTTCCTTTCTTTTTTTCGGTGAATTTTTTTCGTCCTTTTCCCTATTTTGTCTTTTTCCCGTTTATCGTTTTTCCTTGCATAACCTCACTTTTTGTGCTCGGATTTCATTCCAGCTTTGCATGCATCCATGATATTTGATTTCCATGATATTTGTATTTTTACTTTTGGGGAAAAGTATGCTAGTTGTTTACTTTTTTCGAAAAGGGCATGGATGCATACTTTCTTAGAAATATTCTTGATTTTTGGGGTTTTAGTGTAATTATGTAAAATAATTATTTATCGTCTTGGGGACCATTTTGCAATTTAATTTGGAGGATATTTTGGAAAAGGACCTTTTTGTAATTTTTGGAAAGTGTGACAAGTGTCAGACTCTCATGGAGCCACTTGTTGGCATTGGGGTGGAGAGACTTGGAAGCATAATCTTATGACATGTGGAGGGTGGAGATTCACCCATTTTTTGACCCAAGATAGGTGCACTTGTTGGCTTGGATGGTTGACAAGTGTAGGCTTAGGATTAAGCCTAGGAAAGAGCCATGGATTTGTGATAAGTGTATGCTCACAATTTAGTCTTGCATTGTATGTGTGTGAGAGGTAGTGTAAGAGTACCTAGTGAGTGGAGGAATACTAGATCCTCCACTCATCACATTTCACTTAATCTCTTTCATTTCTTTTGTTCTCAAAACCCTAACCTAGCCACCATTGATGAAAAGCTTGGCTTAGAGCTTCTTATTTCATTTTAGCCTCCTCACCTTAGACCATTAACCTTAGGAAGTAAAAGTTTCCTCTCACTCCCCTCTTCAAAACCCTAGATTTGTTATCCATTTTAAGCTTGGTTGCTTTGGATTATAAAGATTCAATTCTCTGTTGAGGTAGGGGTGATAGTATGTTTATACTTCAAGTGTTTTAAGTCCTTTAGGGTTTAATATATATTGTGTACATGCTTTTAGAATTATAGTATTGCATATTATAGGAAATCCTCACATTTGACTTAGGGTTTATTGATTTAAGCATGTATGATGTATATTTACCTTGTGTAGAATTATTAATGGTATATTCAATTCTTGTTGATTCAAATTGCTATATTTATGGTGGTGATAATTCTATATCCTTGTTGATTGATATTTGTGATTATTTTGGAAGCTTATTACTACAATGTTAAGATTTAGTATATAAAGCTTATTGTTGAGGCATGATTTAAATTGATAAGTTGGTGATACTGTATTGTATATTATATCATGATGAGGACTTGTCATTTGGTATGCCATTCTTGATTTGGAGCCCTAAGACATGGTTTGTGTGGTTTCAAAATACTTGTGCATGTAAGGTGGTTTATATGCCTTGAATATTGTATTTAAGTTTTGAACTTAATTATGATTTTGGATTCTCTTGGGACGTTATTACAAATGATATGGCTAGAGTTTGGCTTTAGTGCGGGACGTATGCATTCTCCTCATTTATAATGCGCACTAGGGTGGTATTCCCAGCAGGTTAATGCCTGGAATAACTGTTTAAGTCTTGGTTTAATCCAAGATTTGATGACCAAGTTTTCCACTAATTGATTTCGCATTAAATTCCAAGTTGACAACCAATGCTTAATTGTGACTTGTAATTTTTGGTTATTGGCGAATTGATGTTGTTAAGCACATTAATATTGATATTGTGTTATGATGGAATCATTGCATTAGTTTAAGATGATCCTTTAGAACACCTTGAACATAGACGTTAAGTGGAATGATCCCTTGTATTCATCTATATTGATCTTGCAATGATATTGAAACTTTAGGGTATACGCATATGCTTCTTCCTACAAGTTACTTGATTACTCACCCTAGTTGTGTGGGTTATTTTACAGGTAAGGAGATAATGTTCTTCGATGCTCATCATCCTTAGGGGCTCATGAGCAATTAGAAGCATTTTTATATATTGACATACACTTGTTTAGCATACTTTACTTTTGGAAGTTATATTTTTGGTATACCATGGATGTATGGTATTTTGGAAGCTAAGATGGCTTCTTTGATGTATAATGTGTATCTAAGTACACTTGGCAATGCTCATTTTGTATGTATAACATGAGGCCAAAGGCCGTTAAACTTTAAAGTTTATATGTATGTTTTAAAAACTAAAGTTTTGCCTTAATAGCCTATTTTGTGAAAATGGAGGTTTGATAGGTTAAATTTTGTAAATGGATTGAAGTGAGGCCATAGGCCATTATAGTGCTTCTAAAATATTATTTTACGTTTACGGGCATGTTCATACCTCATAAAACTCTTACGTTTCAACTTTTGAACTATTTTTGGGATGATTTATGGATTTTTATGCAAAAATTCATGTAAGGGAGTAAGTTTCAAGCTTCCCTTTTGTTTTAGCATGTCATGTATACTTGGATGAGGCTAGGAAATGTTTTCTAACTTACTTCGGATCATTTGGAATACATGCATAGCTCAAATGGTAGACCGAACACATTTTTCACACATTATAGCAGCAGCTTTTGCTGCTGTTTGCTACGTCGGTCGGCTGATGAGAGTCATCAACCGGCTGACACATCCTCGAGAATCATTCTAGTAGCCTTTTTAGTGAAAAATGTCATTTTGACCGGCTAATGATTGGGGTTCGGCAGGCTGATGGTTGAGTTTCGGCCAACTGGTCCTTGCCGTCTATCGACTGATCCTCCCTGGAACCTTTCTTTCTCAGTTTTCTTGGATAGCCTTGTTGCACCAACTTTAGAGGGCCATATCTCACTCGTTTGTAATCCAAATTGGTTCATTCTTCAGTCTAAATTCTAGAGCTTGAAGTTAGCTTTCTAACGATTCCAACCAAACATCAAAACTATAACTATAGTGAGAGTTATTTTAGTTTCAGTGAGATAGGTCTGTGGCATCTCTTAAATGGAGAATGCCACTTTGTTCCTTTTCATATCTTTTCCGTCCGAACTCCGAATTAGGTGATTTTTGAGTTTAACTTCATTCATTTTTCATTGTCTTTTCGATGGTGTGCATGGTGGCACCCATTTCAGTTTGAAATGACCATTTTATCCTTGGTTCATTTCTTGTCGGGTTTAAAATCCTTGCTTAAGTAAATCACTCTTTTGAGTTCCCTGGCTTCATGGGGAGTCCTTTTGGTGCCTTAGGGATGACGTATGTCTCTAGAGTAAATTTTACATCTTTTGCTTCCGCATTTTGGATCCGTTATCGGGTCATCTTTTGGTCATCATTGACGCACCGAGTTTATAAAACTTGGGCCATCACAAGTGGTATCAGAGCTCCTTGGTTTGAATACTTTAGGACGACGGGTTTTGGGTGCATATCATGCTTTTGTTGATCAACTTGATATATTCATATGGATTTAATAATATGTTTCGGCGTTATATCATGTTTAAGTGTTCCTTGATAACATGTTTGGTATTATGACATGTCTCTATATGCTCATGTGTTTAAAAGCATCTTTGTTTGACATGTATGCTTATTTACTTAAGTACTTAGCCATTTAAACAACTTTCTTTGATTGCTTTAGCATGACAGTATGTTGCATACCTTTTCTTGCTTTGTATTTTATGCACTTATGGTGTGAGTTGCATTCGGTCATAATAACTTGTGTTATTGTTGACCTCTTTTCTTACATGCGTGTAGCATCATGGTTGTCACGCGTAGAGAGTCTTCGCGTCAGGGCATTGAGGAACAGGTGGATGACACCAAGCTTATGAGGGGTCCGGGAAGGCCAAGGATTCTAGTTCGTGGCGTGGATGTTAATCCCCGCGGGCACCGACTTACGAGGAGCGAGTGGCTCAAGGAATCAATCAAGGGATCGCTGAGTCCCTATAAGAATTGATACGCAGGCAGGTGGCAGGGATACAGATTCAAGCACCGGCACCGATAGTCAGTGAGGCACTGGAGTACTTCATGCGACTATAGATTCACTAGTCTCAGAAGCTTGGTTAGACCTTATGGTTCGTAAGTTGGACAGCATAGTGGTACCCATGGACAGGTTGAGGATTTCTTTAACAGCTTCTATGTTCATGGGAGATGCAGATATCTGGTGGAGGTCTATGACCAATGTCCACAATATTGAGTTGATGACTTGGAATGAGTTCAGAGATTTATTCTTCAAGCGTTTCTTTCCGAGGGCTATGAGGCGGGAGATAAGGATACAGTTCATAGGTCTTTATCAGGGCACTATGAGTGTCATTAAGTATGAGACCCGATTTACTTCTCTCTTTCATTATGCCGAGGATATAGTGGCGACAGATGAGGCCAGGGAAATGAAGTTTCAGGATGGACTACATCTTGACATCAGGCCACAGGTCTCAATTCTTGATTTGAGGACTTACAGAAGGGTGGTCTAGAGGGCTATGCTGGCTGAGGTAGAGGAAAGGGATCAGTCACGGATCAGGGGTTCACACAAACAGCCTTGCAGAGACAATCTGTCTTCTTCCGGGAGTCAGTGGAAGTAGGCTAAGGTAGGGAGTAGTACACACTCACAAGGGGCACCACAGTAGACTCATTCTGCACCCATAGTTCCTATATCTTTGGGATCAGCTCGGGGTGTGATCTGTCACCATTGTCAGCAGCAGGGGCACATCAAGCCTCACTGCCCACAGCTTCAACCACAGGCCAGTCAGTCATCAGTTTCTACAAGGGCAGGGCAGGGAGCTTGCTTCTATTGCAGGCAACCCGGTCATCTTAAGAAGGATTTTCCAAAGTTGTTGAATAAGTCACATAGTGGCACATATTTGCATATGGTACCGACACAGTCTGCAGTGGTTCAGTCTGGTTTCAGAGTTCCTCAGGCACTATAGCCAGTGGCGCCAGTTGGCACTTATCTAGCCAGGGGTTTTACACCTACTGCTTCTACACATCAGTCAGGCTATCATGGCAGTTCACAACAGGGCTCATGGACTCAAGGACGAGCCTATGCTCTTCCACAGGCGGATGCTTCCGCAGGGACCTCTTTAGTTCGAGGTATCTTTCCAATTTTCAGTTCTTGGGCACAGGTTCTTGTTGATATGGGTGTTTCACATTCTTTCATTTCTGTAACATTTGTATATTCATTGGGTCTGGAAGTCACACTTCGGGATAGTCTTCCCTATGTTGACCCGCCAGTTGGGGGTCAGTGTCTTTGGATCGTGTTTGTCGGGGTTCTGTTATTGAGATAGCTGGGCAGATCTTAGAGTTCGATTTCATTATTCTTGACATGACGGGCTTTGACATCATTGTCGAGATGGATTGATTGTTATTCTTTCGGGCTACGATTGATTGCTTCTGTGGGAGGATGTCCGTTTGCATTCTAAAAGAAGATTGTTTCCATTTTGTGGGAGATCGGAGCGATTCCCACCTGGCGATGGTTTTCAGCATTGGTGACTGGAGTCATCACAGATCCTACTAGGCTAGTTTGCTAATTTATGAGGATAACAGTTTGGGCCATGTTCTTCCGGTAGTTATTGAGGATTTTATTGATGTCTTTCTAGAGGAACTGATAAAGTTACCTCCTTTAAGGGAAGTTATTTTTGCCATTGATGTCATTCTCAGTACAGCACCCATCTTTATGGCACCATACCGTATGGCACCGATAGAGCTTGATGAGTTGAAAGGTCAGTTAGTGTAATAACCTTAGTTTTCAAAAGGACAAAATGGGAATTTAATTTTGCATTTTGGTTTTTATTTCATTTTTATTTGATTATATGACTTAGTTGTTTAAATTGATTGTTTTATTTGGGGAATTTATTTTATGTGTATTTGCTTAATTGCTTAATTACTATTTATGTGTATTTAATTTAATAGTTGAATTGTTTGTGTGTGATTTAATTTAATTATTTTATTTGTATGATTTAATTGACGTGTATTGTTGGTTAGTTTATATAATTTATTTGTCAATTGTTTATTTAATTTTTTTTTGCTTTATTTACAGTTATGCTTGGGTGACTCATTTAGTTTATATTTTAAATGGTCGTGGATATAGATTAGGGTTAGGGTTTTCTTTTATGGGGAGTACTTAGCCGACTTGTAAATTAGTCGAAATTAAAAGTAGGTTAAATATAGAATGAAGGCCTATATATATTGAACAAAATAAGTCTGCTAGGGTTAGAAAACCTTATGCACGTATTAGTTTTGAGAAGGCAAAACAGAGGAAAAAGGGGCAGTGACCAAAGGAGGAAGGGAATGTATTAGGTTTGCCGGAATTTGCAGACGAAGGTTGAAGGTTTCAAACTGAAACCTAGAGGCAAGTTTCATTCTATCTTCTTCCTGTAAACTTGTGTTTTGTGCATTCCTAGGGAAACTCCAGGAAATTTATGTTATTAAAATCAACCATGTGTACATGCTAAAATTTGAATTGCATTATGTTAATTATATGTGTATATGTTTAATTTTTGCTTAAAGTTTACTGCATGTTTCATGATGTTAACTTGTTTAAATTATGTATAAAGAACCAAAATAATGTTTAGGGTTGATTGGGATGTAAAATTGTACTGTTAGTAACCCTAATAGAGTCATCGGAGTCGGAGAAGAGACAGACAACGAGGCTTCACGTTGACATCTGGAATTTTACATCGACTGGTTTAGGCAAACCAGTCGACACTTGAAAATTATACATCAACCGGTTTATGTAAACCGGTCGACACTTGGAAAGTATACATCAACCGGTTTGGGTAAACCGGTTGACACCTAGAACCTATACATCAACCGGTTTGGGTAAACCGGTTGACACCTAGAAACTTTACATCAACCGGTTTAGGAACTTTTAGGCAAACCAGTCGACACTTGAAAATTATACATCAACCGGTTTGTGTAAACCGGTTGACACTTGGAAAGTATACATCAACCGGTTTGGGTAAACCGGTTGACACCTAGAGCCTATACATCAACCGGTTTGGGTAAACCGGTTGACACCTAGAACCTATACATCAACTGGTTTGGGTAAACCGGTTGACACCTAGAAACTTTACATCAACCGGTTTAGGAACTTTGTGAACTCTTTGGTCCAATGTTGTGTTGTTCCTACAGAACACGTTTGGGTTTATTTTATTAATATCAGAGTATATAAATTAGCCTAATAACTTACTGGATTGCATAATATACCTAGATATGCTAAGTATAGGATTTAATTAACTAAAAAGTTAGTTAATGGATGTGTATTAAACTGTTCTAAGTTAAATAAAAACTTGAGGTTAAATAGTTTAATTTTGTTATGGAGAGTAAATCGGTCTAATTGATATGCATAATTAAAGTCTTTATGCTAACGGATGTGTCAGTAGGGAAGTTTAAACAACCTTGCATACTGGTAACGGATGGAAAGAAATTAATTGCTTAATTTTAATTTGGCAATTTAACGGATTATAGCATGATTATAAATCTTGTTTTAGATGCTTAATAGGGTCATTTATTTATCAAACTTGATCTGGGCATATTCTGGATTTTAATTGTTGAACTATTAAACTCTGTTCTGCAATTACCTGGATTATTGTTTGGGTTTTAATTGTTGAACTATTAAACTCTGTTCTGCAATTACCTGGATTATTGTTTGGTTTTTAATTGTTGAACTATTAAACTATGTTCTGTCAATTACATGGATTTATATGTTGGATTTTTAATTGCTGAGTTATGATATTAAATTTTGTCAATTATATAGAAAGGGATAGTTTAAATTGTTTATCATTACTTTAGCAATTTAAACGGATGTTTCGAGATTTTAATCATGTACTGTATGCATAATAAAATCTTGTCTATATTTGATTGCTATTATGTCGGACACTGGATATATTTGATGTTCTAATGAATGTGCATCGTTTGTGGATCATTTGCATTATATGTACCGGTATGGGACGGTGACATATCAGGGATGGATTAGATCAAAAAGCTAAGTCCTACCCCTTTCATACATACGGAATGGATTAACTAAAATAGTTAAATCCTACATGGATATGTGTCCTATCAACTAAAACAGTTGAACGACATAACGGATGTTTGTTTTATTTTTCTGCATTAGGAAAGAATTTATATATATATTTATGGTACCGTGATACGAGCTTGAGTCTCCTGATCACAGTTAGGATGCGTATATTGCAAAGGTTGAGTAGCTAGATATAGCTAATGTTCCCTGGTAGGTCTAGGTACTTGGCCGCTGAAAAGCGTGTTTTATATGTCACCTTCTACCCAGGCTGAACTATGTTATAGGCTAGTGAGCATCCTATAGTGTGTATTTATATATCTATGGACTATTGTAGCTATTGTTGAGCTATCTAGGATGTATCTGCGTATCGGGTTTATGTACGGATTGTAGTAGGATGGAACTTGCATGTGGGCCTGACCCACCTTTATTTTTCAGGTGTTCGTGAGTACCAGGCTTAGGGTTTGATCGTGGTGATGCAGATACAGTCATTCACTCTTCTGACTAAATAGGATTTTTCTTTCTGGTTTTAGTTTTGGATTTTAATTTTGTAAATGTTTTATCAGTTGGAATTATTAGGGGTCCACTAGATGGATTTATTAGGGGTCTACTAGATGGATTCCCGAGTTGTACAGATTTAAAGGATTTAAATGTTATTAATTTATTATTTTAAATTGAGGATTTTTATTTTAGAATTCTTTCAGCGTTTTGATATTTTATTTTTAATTCAAATTTTATTCCTGCTTGTTTACATATTAATTGTCTGATATCCCTCGGATCTGTGCTCGGACTTGATCACCCGTGGCTCTAGAATCGAGGGGTATCACAGTTAGATGATTTGAAAGCTAAGGGCTTTATTGTCCTAGTGCTTTACCATGGGGAGCACCGGTTCTTTTTTCGAAGAAGAAGGATGGGTCTTTGAGACTTTGCATTGATTATCACAAGTTAAATCACGCTACGATCAAAAACAGGTATCCTTTGCCTATAATTGATGACTTGTTTAATAAAGTGAAGGGAGCGACAAGTTTTTCAAAGATTGATTTAAGATCGGGTTACTATCAGTTGAGGGTTAAGGATGAGGATATATCCAAGACCATTTTTCGTACACGGTATAGCCGTTATGAGTTTCTGGTGATGCCATTTGGTTTGACCAATGCTCCAGCAGCTTTTATGGATTTGATGAACCGCGAATTCAGTGACTATCATGACAGATTTGTGGTGGTGTTCATTGATGACATTCTTGTGTACTTAGCTTCGGTAGAGGAGTATGAGTATCACTTGAGAGCAATTTTGTAGATCTTTAGGGATAACCGATTGTATGCGAAGTTCGAGAAATGCGAATTTTGGCTACCGGAGGTGAAGTTCCTTGGACATGTTGTGTCAAGGGGCGATATTGTAGTGGATCCGTTGAAGATTGAATCTGTGATGGATTGGGAGCTTCTGAAGACAGTGTTTGAGGTTCAGAGCTTTTTTAGCCTAGCCGGCTATTACAGGAGATTTGTTCGGGATTTCTCTCGTCTAGCGGCACCTATGACTCAACTTACTCGCAAGGGAGTCAAGTTCATATGGAATGAGGCTTGTAGTTCTATTTTTCAGGAGTTGAAGGTTGGATTGACATCAGCTCCAGTTTTGATCATACCTAAACGTGGTTTGGGTTACGTGGTCTATTGTGATACTTTGCGAGAAGGTTTAGGGTGTGTTCTGATACAGATTAAATGGGTGGTAGCTTATGGGTCTCGACAGTTAAAGACTTATGAGTTGAACTATCTGACTTATGATTTAGAGTTGGCAGTGGTTATCTTTGCCTTGAAAGGGTGGAGGCATTATTTGTATGGGGAGAAGCTCGAGATTTTCTTCGATCACAAGAGTCTCAAATATCTCTTCTCTCAGAAGGATTTAAATTTGAGACAGCGCAGATGGGTCAAGCTCATGGAGGACTATGGCTTTGAGTTATAATATTATCTGGGAAAGGCCAATGTGGTGGCCAATGCATTGAGTAGGAAGTCAAGGAGTACTCTTGCTAGCATTTTCGTCCGCAGATGGAAGATGCTAGAAGAGCTTGCAGATTTAGGTTTATAGTCATATGAGGATGTTTCATCGGCTATCTTGTTTAGCCTTGTGGCTCAACCGGCTCTTGTTGGCAGAGTTATTGAGGCACAGCAGGAGGATGGGGAGATGAAGTCCATCCACGATCGGATTTCAGGCGGCGAAAATGTAGAGGGTTGGACCTTGTATTCAGACAGTGGTCTCAGGTACAAAGGAAAGACGTTTGTTCCTTTATCTTGTTATGACATTGTTCTTCAGGATTTTTACCATTCTCAACTCACAATTCATCCTTGTGGTATGAAGATGTATCACAATTTGCAGAGATAATTTTGGTGGAAAGGCATGAAACATGATGTTTCTCAGTTTATGGCTAAATGCTTTACTTGTCAACAAGTGAAAGCAGAGCATCAGAGACCGGCAGGTTTGTTGCAACCACTACTAGTGGCAGAGTGGAAGTGGGAGCACATCACTATGGATTTCGTGATGGGACTTCTGAGATCCAAGGCAGGGAATGATGCCGTTTGGGTCATTGTTGACAGATTGATTAAGACGGTTCACTTTTTGCCTATGGCAGTGACAGATGACGTAGAGAGACTTAGTGGATTGTATGTGGGGCAGATTATCAGGCTTCATGGGGTTCCAGTGTCCATTGTTTTGGATAGGGATCCTAGATTCACGTCTCACTTTTGGCAGAGTTTTCAGGAGGCTCTTGACATGGGGCTTCATTTCAGCACGACATTCCATCCTTAGACTGATGGTCAGTCAGAGCATACCATTCAAATATTAGAGGATATGCTACGGGTTTGCATTTTGGATTTTGGGGGTAGTTGGGAAGACTACTTACCTTTAGTTGAGTATGCCTACAATAATATTTACCAGTCCAGTATTGGTATGACACCTTTTGAGGCATTGTATGGCAGACCTTACAGATCTCCAGTTTGTTAGACCGAGGTTGGTGATGTAGTCGCCTTGGGTCCTGATATTGTCTTTGAGACTACAGAAAAGATTAAGTTGATTCGATAGCGATTGGCTACAGCTCAGAGTAGGCAGAAGAGCTATGTTGATAGGAGGAGGAGATCCTTGTCTTTTGAGGTAGGGGACCACGTTTTTCTTAAGATTTCTCCACGGAAGGACTTCTGAGATTTTGGCAAACGGGCAAGTTATTTCCTAGGTTCATTGGACCATTTTAGATTTTAGAGCGTGTCAGTGAAGTTGCTTATCATTTGGCATTGCCGCCAGACCTGGATAGGGTTCACGACGTCTTCCATGTCTCTATGTTGAGAAAGTACAAGCCGGATCAATCGCATATTTTACGGTGGATAAATGTTGTTATTGATGAGGACATAACCTACGAGGAGGGTTCAGTCAAGATTCTTGATTCATGGGAACGGGTCTTGCGGACCAAGACCATTCCATTGGTTAAGGTCTTCTGGAGACATCACGGCGTTGAGGAGGCTACCTGGGAGCTCGAACAAGAGGTTCGCTCTCAGTATCCCAATTTGTTCTCTCTTTCAGGTACGACTTGATTTCGACGATGAAATCCTTTTAAGGAAGGTAGGTTGTAATGACCCGGTCATTTTCCTTCCTTTCTTTTTTTCGGTGATTTCTTTTTTCGTTCTTTTCCCTATTTTGTCTTTTTCCCGTTTATCGTTTTTCCTTGCATAACCTCATTTTTTGTGCTCGGATTTGATTTCGACTTTGCATGCATCCATGATATTTGTATTTTTACTTTTGTGGAAAAGCATGCTAGTTGTTTACTTTTTTTGAAAAGGGCATGGATGCATACTTTCTTGGAAATATTCTTGATTTTTGGAGTTTTAGTGTAATTATGTAAAATAATTATTTTTCATCTTGGGGACTATTTTGCAATTTAATTTGGAGGATATTTTGGAAAAAGACCTTTTTGTAATTTGTGAAAAGTGTGACAAGTGTCACACTCTCAGGGAACCATTTGTTGGCATTGAGGTGGGGAGACTTAGAAGCATAATCTTGTGATATGTGGAGGGTGGAGATTCACCCATTTGTTGACCTAGGATAGGTGCACTTGTTGGCTTGGATGGTTGACAAGTGTAGGCTTAGGATTAAGCCTAGGAAGGAGCCATGGATTTGTAACAAGTGTAGGCTCACAATTTAGTCTTGCATTATGTGTGTGTGAGAGGTAGTGTAAGAGCACCTAGTGAGTGAAGGAATACTAGATCCTCCGCTCACCACATTTCACTTAATCTTTTTCATTTCTTTTGTTCTCAAAACCCTAACCTAGCCACCATTGACGAAAAGCTTGGCTTAGAGCTTCTTGTTTCATTTTGGCCTCCTTCCACTCACCTTAGACCATTAACCTTGGGAAGTAAAAGATTCCTCTCACTCCCCTCTTCAAAACCCTAGATTTGTTATCGATTTTGAGCTTGGTTGCTTTGGATTATAGAGATTCAATTCTCTATTGAGGTAGGGGTGGTAGTATGTTTATACTTTAAGTGTTTTAAGTCCTCTGGGGTTTAATATATATTCTGTACATGCTTTTAGAATAGTAGTATTGCATATTATAGGAAATCCTCACATTTGACTTATGGTTTGTTGATTTAAGCATGTATGATGTGATATTTAATTCTTGTTGATTCAAATTGCTATATGGTGGTGATAATTCTATATCCTTGTTGATTGATATTTGTGATTATTTTGGAAGCTTATTACTATAATGTTTAGATTTAGTATATAAAACTTATTATTGAGGCATGATTTAAATTGATAAGTTAGTGATATTGTATTGTACATTATATCATGATAATGACTTGTCATTTGGTATGCCATTTTAGATTTGGTTTGTGTGGTTTCAAAATACTTGTGTATGGAAGGTGGTTTACATGCCTTGAATATTGTATGTAAGTTTTGAACTTAATTATGATTTTGGATTTTCTTGGGACATTGTTACAAATGACATTGCTAGAGTTTGGCTCTAGTGCAAGAGGTATGAGTTCTTCCCATTTATAGTGTGCACTAGGGTGGTATACCCAGTGGGTTAATGCCCGAAATAACCATTTAGGTCTTGGTTTAATCCGGGATTTGATGTCCAAGTTTTTCATTAATTAATTTCGCATTAAATTCTAAGTTGATAACCAATGCTTAATTGTGACTTGTAATTTTTGGTTATTGGTGAATTGATGTTGTTAGGCACATTGATATTGATATTGTGTTATGATGGAATTATTGCATTAGTTTAAGATGATCTTTTAGAACACCTTGAACATAGACGTTAAGTGGAATGATCCCTTTTATTCGTCTATATTGATCTTGCAATGACATTGAAACTTTAGGGTATATGTGATACCCCCGGATCTCCGGATGCAAGTTGGCAAGGCCCACACCCGATTACCCGAGGATATCAAAACAAATACACAATAATCGAACACAGAATATATGTATGATAAATAAGAATAATTAAAATGCTGAAAAGAAACTAAAATGATAATCTAACAATAAATCCTCAGAATAAATTTCCTTTAATAAATTCTTTTGATACAAGTAATCCTTTAATTTATACAACTCGGGAATCCATACTATGTGGACCCCTGGAGAACCAAAACTGAACAATCAACAGTCTACAACTCGATTCTGAAATCATAAAGGGAACTCCTATGTGGATAATCCGGAAGAATGAAGTAGACGATCTTTGCTTAGCACGAACGATCCTTATTCCCGACGAATACCTGAAAAATGATGGTGGGTCAGGCCCACAAACAAGTTCTACTCTACTACAGTCCAAGCAGAGACTCGATACACAGATACATCCTAGATAACTCAACAATAGCTAAATAGTCCATATATGTATAAATACACACTATAGGACGCTCACTAGTCCATAGGTCTGTCTCAACCTGAATAGAAGGTAACATGCAAATCACACATAAAATGGGCATGTATACCTAGACCCACCAGGGGACCAGATGTCCTATATCAAGTTATCCATCATAGGCGATATACGCACCCTAACCATGATCCTGAGACTCAAGCTCATATCATGGCTCATAACTATATATATAAAACAAATCCATCCAAAACCAAGGTAGTGTCGTTCAACTGTTCGTTGCCCTAACACAAAATATAAGTAGGATTTAACATTATAGTTAATCTATTCCCTTATTCCAGAGTAGGTAGGATTTAACGTTTTGAGCTAATCCGTCCCTAATATGCCACCGTCCCATACCGGTGCATATAATCCACAAAATCCAATAATTTATAAAATGGATAATATAAGTAGGATTTAATATTTTAGTAAATCCATTCCTTTATTCCAGAATAGGTAGGACTTAGCTTGTTGAGCTAATCCGGCCCTAATATGCCACTGTCCCATACCGGTGTATATAATCCTTAAATCCAATAATTGATGAAGTAAATAATAAATTAAAACATCAATTAAAATCCAGAGAAGAGTATAATAAAACAAATCAGATATCTACTGAGCATATTATACTGTAATATAGAGTAAATTTATAACCATCCATTTAACTTGCTAACATGACGAAAAGCAATTAAATCCTTTAATACCGTTAACAACATGCAAATTTAATTTTAAATCTCATGATGTTCAAGTTCATAGCATAGATTAATCATTATGAGATTTTAATATGCTTATTTAAATCATTTAAAACCATCCACAAAAGTTCAGATTTACACTAGAACCCCTGAAAACCCAAAAACCCATCAAAATACACCTACTGGTGTATTCACAAAAGGGGAGCCGGCTCCATTAAAGGTAGAGCCGACTCCACTCCCAAAGGAGCCGCTTTCTTTCTATGTGGAGCCGACTCCACTTTAATGGAGCCGCCTCCATTGAAGAGGGAGCCGCCTCCACTCCTCCCAGTCTCCATCTTTTCCGTCTCCGGCTACCCTCTGTCCTCCATTGTTAAGGTTCCTAGGTGTCTGAACTAGGTCCCAACACATCCCCATCATGTATATAACCCAGTATGCATCACTAATACCAATTATATATATATATATATATATATATATATAACCTTCTACCCTAAACTACTATTATTAGTATTAATAATAAATAATTATTAATAAAAATAATACTTTATCCTTATATACGTATATACACAATTATATATATACAACCATCCATATTTGGGTAAATATCCGTACCCATAATCAACTTCCATTCAAGTAGTCCATGTGACCCAATTATTGGTCCATTACTACTATCCAAATCCATCCCTTTAAACTAAAAAATGAAATAAAATAAAATACATATTTAATCTAGCAAATAAAATTACATTTAAACAAACACATCATCTTTTAACAAATAATTTCATCATACAACAATTAATTTAAATAAACCACTTAAGCACACACTTATAATTAAATAATTAAACATTTAAACATAAAACAAGAAGCCACATAAACACATAGCCACGTAAGAACCAAAATATTACAGTATACGCATATGCTTCTTCCTACGAGTAACTTGATTACTTACCTTAGTTGTGTGGGTTATTTTACAGGTAATGAGACAATGTTCTTGGATGCTCATCATCCTTAGGGGCTCATGAGCAATTAGAAGCATTTTTGTATATTGACATGCACTTGTTTAGCATGCTTTACTTTTAGAAGTTATATTTTTGGTATACCATGGATGGATGGTATTTTGCAATCTAAGATGACTTCTTTGATGTATAATGTGTATCTAAGCACACTTGGCAATGCTCATTTTGTATGTATAACATGAGGCCAAGGGCCCTTAAACTTTAAAGTTTATATGTCTGTTTTAAAAACTCAAGTTTTGCCTTAATAGCCTATTTTGTAAAAATGGAGGTTTGATAGGTCAAATTTTGTAAATGGATTGAAATGAGGCCGTAGGCCATTGTAGTGCATCTAAAATATCATTTTATGTTTGCGGGTATGTTCATACCTCATAAAATTCTTAAGTTTCAACTTTTGAACTATTTTTGGGATGATTTATGGATTTTTATGCAAAAATTCATGTAAGGGAGTAAGTTTCAAGCTTCCCTTTTGTTTTAGCATGTCATGTATACTTGGATGAGGCTAGGAAATATTTTCAAACTTACTTCGGATCATTTGGAATACATGCATAGCTCAAAGGGTAGACTGAACACATTTTCCACACATTGCAGCAGCAGCTTTTGCTACTGTCTACTACGTCGGTTGCCTGATGAGAGCTATTAGCCGGCTGACACATTCTCGAGAATCATTCCAGTATCATTTTTAGTGAAAAATGTCATTTTGACAAGTTGATGATTGGGGTTCGGCCGGATGATGGTTGAGTTTCGGACGGCTGGTCCTTGCCGTCGGTCGGCTGATCCTCCCTGGAACCTTTCCTTCTCAGTTTTCTTGGATAGCCTTGTTGCACCAACTTTAGAGGGCCATATCTCACTTGTTTTTAATCCAAATTGGTTCGTTCTTGAGTCTAAATTCAAGAGCTTGAAGTTAGATTTCCAACGGTACTAACCATACATTAAAACTCTAACTATAGTAAGAGTTATTTTAGTTTCAGTGAGATAGGTTTGTGGCATCTCTTAAATGGAGAATGCCATTTTGTTCTTTTTCATATTTTTTCTGTCCGGACTCTGAATCAGGCGATTCTTGAATCTAACTTCATTTATTTTTCATTGTCTTTTCGATGGTGTGCACGGTGGCAGCCATTTTTTTTTTCTTTCTAAAATGACCATTTTACCCTTGGTTTATTTCTTATCAGGTTTAAAATCCTTGCTTAAGTACATCACTCTTTTGAGTTCCATGGTTTCATAGGGAGTCATTTTGGTGTCTTAGGGAAGACGTACGTCTCTAGAGGAAATTTTACATCTTTTGCTTCCGCATTTTGGATCCGTTATCGGGTCATCTTTTGGTCATCACTGAAGCACCGGGTTTACAAAACTTGGGCCGTCAGAGCCACAGCCTCACAGACAGGTACCATAGTAGTTACATTATGGCAGGGTATACAACCCCATGCCACAGGATGTTGAGGCACCTCAGGGTGTTGAGGGTATGTTTCCTATGCATGATACACATGGTCGTGTTTTATTTGATACGGGTGCTACACATTCATTTATGTATAAATCATTTATTGCATTATCTGGGATGACGACGCGAGTATGCGATAGACCTCATGGTATTTCCACACCTTTAGGCAATACTGTTATTCTACATGAAGGTGATGGGCCTGTGACACTAGATATTGGTAGACTCAGATTTCTAGCCAATCTATTGGTCCTAGACATGCACACTAATGATGTGATTGTAACGATCCGGTCATTTGCATTCTTTTCCTTTTTCTTGAAATTTTACGAATGAATTTTTTTCGTTTAATTTTCTTTTCTGAGCTCTGTTTCGTGTCTCTTAGTGTCATCTTGAGTGCTCAGAATTGGTTCATGAGACTCTTTTCCGTGGATTGACAACTTCCTTTGAGGACCGAGTCATTTTCACATTTTTCGTTTTTCTACACTATGCGCTATTTCGTCCTTTTCCCTATTCTGTCTTATCTCTGTTTGTCAATTTTTGGCACAACCTCACTTCTCATGCTCGGAGTTGGTTTTTGACTTCACGTACCTTCATCTTGAGTGGTTTCCTCGAAATACGTATCTTTACTCTTACAAGAAAGTACTCTGGTTGCTCCTGGTGCCCACAAGGGCATGGATGCACAATTCTTTAGAATCTTTTTCATTTCTTGGGGTGTTTTTCATAAATATCTTTTGAAGATATTTTATTTCAGGGGTATCTAAGAAAATATCTTTTGGAAGATATTTTCATTCTGGGGCAGTTTCGTAGTTAACCCTTTTTGTAGGGGTCATTGTGCAATTAACGAAAGTTATTGCAAAATGTCTCGTCTGGAGCCTGGATCCTCGTACGGGATTCATTTTCACATTTCTTTGAGTCGTGGACTCTTAGAATTTCCTTCTGGTCATTTTCCCCAGTTTTAGGGATTTCTGGCCTTAGTTGCCGCCGAACTTGTTCGGGGCATAACTTTCTGCTCAGGACTCAGTTTTTGACGCTGTTTCTTCCGTGGTTCATATTTTCTCATTTTAAATCTTTTTCATTCATGGAGTTTTGCCATTTAAGTGCGTTTGCTCAAAATCCACTTTTCCGGACCCGACGGGGCCCGTTCGGGGCACTTTTTGAGATTTCTATAAAAGGGGGATGAGATATTTCATTTTTCATCTTCCCCACTCTCCACGCACGACCTGAAGCAGCCATGGATGTCCATGGAGCTGCCACCTTCTCTCTCCTCCTTTGATTTACTTTTTCTAAGTGAAAAGTCTTCCGCTTTCACGTTTTTTATTCCCCTCGACGTGTTCTATCATTCCCCCTTATTAGAATTCATTTCTGACCATTTCTTGAGTTTGGGTTTGAGATCAAATTGTGATTTTCATAGGGCTTTCTTCGGATTCATGTAGATCGTGTTGTCCCCGACAAAACCCTTCGGTTTCGGCGAATTCGGGACACTTTTTTTTCAGTGGGGATTTGAGGTTTTCATCTCAAATTGAGGTAGGGGTGTTCTAGGTTGCTTTCTTGTTATATAGCATGCTTGTGATGCTTATGCTACTTGTTTACATGCTTGGATATTAAATTTAGAGATTTTAATTGTTTATTTTCTAGCATATGATTTGATTTTCCCGGTTGCCTATAGCCTTGTTTAAACATATGGCATGATAGAATATTACCCCTTGGTATGTTGATTAACATATATTAAATTTAGAGAAATTGGACAAGTAACGAAGATTTTATTTAATATTTTACTAAAATAAAATATTAAATCATGTGGCCTTAACTAACTTGAAATTAATATGTGTTAGCATATTATATTAGGCCTTAGCATGCTCTTCAACATAGTTGAATTTGAAAGTAATTGGAGGTGTTTTGAAAATTAGTAATTATTAATTAATTTGATTAATTAATTTGCCCCGAGTGCACTATTCACTCTATTTAAATTCTGACTTGATATTCTTGACTTATATGACATATAGCTTCATATATATTTGATTTAGAATATTCGGTTAGGTTTTCAAACCTTTCATTTAATTAAATTCCTTGTTTAAGATTTAATCCTCATGGTGATATACAACTTGGAATTGAATTGTGGCATGCTAGAAAACTAAGCCTAGGTATAGTTGTTTACATATATTAAATTGTGATTAATTGCATGAGAATTGCAACTTTTAATTTATATTTAACTTTAGTGAAAGTTTAATTCACATGGTCTTAAATTGAATGAAATAAACTTGTAATGTGATAATACATTAGTCCTTGGCATGTTCTCTTAGATATGTTAAATTGAGAGCATTTAGTTAAGTCTGAAAATCTAGAGATTTTAATTAAAAGAATTAATTAAAATCTATTTCGTGGTCCCATTAGCTTAATTAAGGTTTTAACTTGATATTTGTATTGGCGATGACTTGTTTACTAGTATATATTAAATTGGGACTATCTGAAGTTGTTTTAGAACCTTGGGATTTAAATTAGCATGATTTAATTAAAGTTCTACTTTGTTGTTCTAACAACCTAATTGAGTTTTAGAATGGATATAGGTGATGACCATGCCATGTCCTTTAACATGTATTAAATTGAGGTTATTTGGAATTAAATCGGAATCTAGAGAATTTAATTGTGTTTATCTATTTAAATTCTATCAATTTGCTCCATGATCTAGTTGTGTTTTAGAAGTGGTTTCTATATTCAAATCATGGACTTGAACTTGTTGTATATTCATTTGGTTATGTTTTGAGCATTGGATAATATAGTTGCTATGTTTATACTCATAAGAATATGTTTTCCTTATTGAATATATTGTTGCCTTGTGTAATGATTTGCATACTTCGTATTTAACATCTTTCATGCATAGCGTGTAACGAATCGCACACTGAAGATTCGACATCCATCATATCATATTAGTTGTGGACTTAGAGCATGTATTATATAGGTTTCCAAATTTGGTTGTGCATGGTAGATAGTTGATTATCTTGTATATACATGCTGATATATACGTTGTTGCACAACTTGTTGATTTTGGAAACTTGGGGATGTTGTTGTTTGGCTACGGCTAGGACGTGGTTCTAGTATGGGGGATAGTCCCTCTATATAGTCTAGTGCGCACATAGGGAGGTTACCCATGGGCTAGTAATCCTAAAGTAACCACATTGTCAGTTTAATCCAGCGTGACGTCCAAGTATCCACTTTATTTGATTTCGCATTTCATTTCAAGTTGATAACTAGATGATGTTGTGACTTGTTGTTTCTTTGTTGATTTCCCATTTTAAGTTGCAAGATGTTAACTTAGAGAAATCATGCTTTACGCGTTGTATTAGAAGTTCTAATGTTGGTCAGATGGCATTGAAATTGTAATTTGTGTTTTGATGTTCTAATGTAGTTTAGGATTGATCCTATAGATTCATTTGGAACATAGATATTATGCCCCATTCGTGATTTCAAGTATACTCATTGTCATGTTAATTGCATCGATAATGTAATTCTTGTTAACATATGTCCGAGCATACTTATTGACATGTTATATGGAATGTTCCATCCTTGTATACTTGCATAGATATTATGCCTTATTCTTGATTCCGTATATAATTCTTATCGTGTTCTTTGGATTATCCCAAACTTGACTTGTTTCATATGTGTATATGTATCATGATTCTTATTGCTTATGCTCCATGATAGCTTAGGATGCGCCTTGAGTCTCACTTTGACATATACGTTAGGTGGCATGAGCCCCTTTGACATGTTTCACCTTAAGGTGATGAAATTATGAAATGCTAGGTCGATGCATACTCATCTCCTATGAGTAGCTTTATGTTGCTCACCCTTACGTTATTGGGGCATATTTCAAGTACGAAGACTTGGTTCATGATGCTTAGCATTCCTTGGATGTCGTGTAGCTTTTAAGTTTCCATTTCATGCAAATGTTAGCATGAAATGTCATTTTGTAGACTTATATGTAAAACTTGTATTCTTTGATTCCATGTATGTATTGTGTACTTAAGTGCACTCCTTTCAATGTATTCAACATGTATGAAATGAGGCCAGAGGCTATTGACATGTATATTGAATTTTTTGTAACTTCTAACTTCTTGAAATATTAGGAAAATATGAAAAAATGCCAAGTCATTGTCTCACCATGGTTGCATCGGGTGTGGGAATTTCATTTTCATTCTTTCATAGGGTCTTATAAATCATGTTTGAAGTGTGGCCAAGGGCCAAATGGTCATTTGATCCCGTTTTGTATTTTTGGATTCCGAGTTTTCATTCCAAGTTCCATTTTTGCCTTTTTGCCCGTTAGGGGGTCGAATTTTGCATCGGTGGTATTTTTAAGTCATGGACCATTGTAGCACATCCTAATAGGTAAGTTACATTTGTGTGTATGGTCATTTCTGGGTAAAACCTCATCCGTGGTGATTTGAGCCTCTTGTGAATTCATTTCGCACTTTTTTTTTGTATAATCTGACCTAGGGGCGTTCTGGACCTTTCACATCAGTTTTAATTTCTTCTTTGGACATGGTCGCTTAGAAAACATGATTTTAAGGGGGGTTTCTTTTTTGTGTTTTTCCAGAAAATGTCGTCTTGGTGCCGGAAATCCATCGCAAAGTTCAGGTTTCTGATTTTTATTTAGCAGCTTTTTAGACCTCCATGACCAGATTTCATGGAAGGGCATTTTAGGCATTCTACATTGCATTTTTTTTCAATTCTCATAAAATTCACGTAGAAAACTGAATTTTGAGGGGGGTTTCTTTTTGGTGTTTTTCCAGAAAAATTCGTTTGGTAGCCCGTTTTCGCTCTCAGTTGTGGGCAGTTTCTGGAAAAAAATTCATGTAGCAGCTTTTTGGTTCCATCTTGACCTACGCTGTTCAAGGGGCATTTTAGGAACTTTACATCATGTTTTTTTTGGTTTCTTCCATAATGTCGGATAGAAAACGTGATTTTAAGGGAGGTTTCTTCTTCGTGTTTTTCCAGAAAAACTCGTTTAAGGGTCCGTTCAGAGCCTCAGTTCTGGGAAAAAAAAATCAAATGTGGCTTGCTGTTAAACCACTATTCATGCCCAGATTTTTGACCTGGAAAGTGAGTCTATTTTTTTGAAACTTTGAGGCTTCATATCTTCATCATCCGGACTCCAAATCAAGTGATTTTTGAGTCTAAGTTTATTAACTTTTGCTTGTCTATCCAACGATATGCACGGTTACATCCAATTATATCTTAAAAGACAATTTTACCCCTTGTCAAATACCTATGCCACACTGTTTTTAAACCCAAAAGATAGTTTTTTTTGAAACTTTGACGTTTCATATCTTCTTCGTCCGGACTTCGAATCAAGTGATTCTTGAGTCTAGATTCATTAATTTTTCTTAGTCTATCTAATGGTATACTCGATTGTATCTAGTTTGGTCTGAAAGGACCATTTTAACCCATGTAAAGTACCCTTGCCACATTGATTTCAAACCCAAAAGTTTGATTTTATGAAACTTTGGAGTTTCATATTTTCTTCATCCGGACCCCGAATCAAGTGATTCTTGAGTTCATCTTGATTATTTTTTCGTTGTCCTTCCAGCGGTGTGCTCGGTGGCACCCAAGTCCATAATTTTTAGAAATGACTATTTTGCCCCTGGGGGCTTGTTTGTCATATTTTTGGTCTTTTGCTTCCACGTCAGTTCTTATTGAGTTCCACGACCTCATGGAAGGTCATTTTGACTTCTTAGAGTCTTGTTTTCTGTTTTCGCTTCCGCATATCGGATCCGTTATCGGGTCAATCTTCGGTTCATCACAGGACACGCTGGCCTAAAAACCAGGGTCGTCATAGTGATACTTGGAATGGATTAGTTATCTCACTACCATACCCAAGTTAATTGTTATGATAGGTCTATTGTTTTCACTATACCTGGTCAGGATATATACGTCGTCATTATGCCACGTTCTAATGGGTTTACTAGCACATATTTGTTCTATGTGGAGGAAGAGATTAAGGAAGAGATTACTGTGTCACTGGATAGCTTACCAATTGTACAAGAATTTCTGGATGTATTTCAAGAGATTCCAGGGTTGCCACCTAGTCGAGAGATAAACTTTGTAATTGACTTAGCTTCAGGCACTATGCCTATTGCTAAAGCACCATACAGGATGACACCAGTGGAGATACGAGAGTTGAGGGATTAGATTCAGCAATTACTCAGACAGGGTTTTATTCGTAGGAGTACTTTACCATGAGGAGCACCAATTTTGTTTGTGAAGAAGAATGATGGTTTACTTCATCTGTGTATAGATTACAGGGAGTTGAACAAGGTTACTATTCGTAACAAGTACCCTTTACCCAGGATCAATGATCTTTTTGATCAGTTAAAGGGAGCTACATACTTTTTTAAAATTGATCTGCGTTTTGGATGTCATCAACTTCGGGTTAGGGAGCAAAATGTTCCTAAGATAGCGTTTCTCACTAGATATGGTTCTTATGAGTTTTGTGTCATGCCTTTCGGATTGACTAACACACTAGCAGTCTTCATGGATTTAATAAATAGAGTCTTCAGGGCTTACTTGAATCAGTTTGTCATTGTGTTCATTGATGATATTTTGATCTATTCTAAATCAGAGGATGATCATGCTAGATATCTTCGCATAATGTTGCAAACGCTTCGTGAAAACCAATTATATGCCAAATTCGAGAAATGTGAATTTTAGCAGTGGGAGGTGAAGTTTCTGGGTCATATAGTGTCAGAGAAAGGGATAGCGGTAGATCCAGCCAAGGTATCAGAAAGCTTTTGATGAGCTAAAGAGATTCAGAGTTTTCTGGGATTAGTAGGCTACTATCGTAGATTCATTCAGGAGTTCTTAAAGATAACGGGACCACTCACTCATTTGACTAAAAAGGGTGTACAATTTGTGTAGGATGAACAATGTCAGAAAGCTTTTGATGAGCTAAAGAGCAAATTGACTTCTGCATCGGTTCTATTTACTCCACAGAGCGAGATAGAATATCTGGTTTACACATATGCTTCTTTGCAAGGTCTTGGGTGTGTTTTGATGCAGGAGCAGAGACCAATTTGTATAGATATCGTAAGCTTAAGCCTCATGAGCTTAATTATCCAACGCACGATTTGGAGTTAGTAGTTGTGGTCTTTGCTTTACGTATTTGGAGGCATTATCTGTTGGAAAAGTCTTTCAGATTATTTAATGATCACAAGAGTTTGCAGTATTTGTTTACTTAGCGGGAGTTGAATATGAGACAATGCAAATGGTTAGAGTTTATGAAAGACTATCATTTCTCTATACAGTACCATCCAAGGAAAGTGAATGTGGTGGCAGATGCACTCAGTCGCCAGCCCTATACGAGTCTTTCTGTTTTATTCACCACTGAGTGGAATGCTTTGAAAACCATTAACGAGTTGTCTGATGCTTTTATGGCTTGCATGGTAGTTACACCTTCTATCATTCATAAGGTCTTGAAGGCACAACTCATGGATTAGCAGTGTATCAAAAAAGTTGTAGAGATAGCTTCTGGAGATGTTCCATTCTATTATGTTGGGACTGATGGAGGCTTGTGATACAAGGGGCGGTTAATAGTACCTTCTATTGAGGAGTTAAGGAAGGATGTGATGACTGAGACTCACCGTTCTGAGTTTTTTGTTCATTTAAGAGGAGACAAAATGTATCAGGATATGAATCGACAATTTTGGTGGGTAGCTATGAAGAAAGACATTGTTATCTTTGTCTCTCAGTGTAGTACTTGCCAGATGGTCAAGATTGATCATCAGAGGCCGCCAGGATCTCTACAGCCACTACCTATACCAGAGTGGAAGTAGGAGAGCATTTTTATTGATTTTGTGGAGGGATTGCCAAATTCATTTAAGGATTACAATTCCATCTGGGTCATTGTTGATAGGTTAACCAAATCAGCTCATTTCTTGCCTATTTGCACTGATTTCACTTCGGAACAGTTGGTGAGACTTTACATTATAGAGATTGTGAAGTTACATGGCATTCGTTATATATTATATCGGACAGGGATTCGAGCTTTGTGTTAGGATTCTGGAAGAGTTTTTAGTAGGCTTTGGGTACAGAGTTTTTAGATAGATGGACAGACCGAGAGGGTTAATCAGATCATAGAGGATATGCTTCGTTCTTGTGTCCTGACTTTAAGGGTCATTGGGAGGACTATTTGCCACTTGTGGAGTTTACTTATAACAATAGCTTTCAAAAGACTATTGGTATGGCACCGTTTGAGGCATTGTACCGCCGACCATGTCGATCTCCTGTTTGTTGGATGGAGGTTGGAGAGAGTAGATTTTTGGGTCCTAAGTTCATTAAGGATACTTTTAAGAAGATTGCTCTTTTTAGGGATCCCATCCGTACTGCCCAAAGTAGGCAGAAGAGTTATGCCGATCGTCGTACTTGTGCATTGGAGTTTCAGGTTGGAGATCAGGTTCTACTCAAAGTGTCTCCTATGAAAGGAGTAATGTGTTTTGGGAAAAAAGGGAAGTTGTCACCGCGGTTTGTCTGTCCATTCATGATTACGGATCAAGCTGACGCTGTAGCTTATCGGTTAGCACTTCTGGATCATTTACATTATGTCCATAATGTGTTCCATGTTTCCATGTTATGAAAATTTGTGCGAGATAAGGATCGTTATCAGCACATCGATGTTGGTGAGATTGAGTTGTAGCCGGATGCAACATATGTGAACCACCGTGTCGTATTGTAGACCGTCGGAATCAAATTCTTCATAATAAGGTGATTCCTTTGGTACGTGTCCAGTGGAGCTATCATAATGATGCTGAGTCCACTTGGGAACGGTCGGATATCATTCGCTCGTAGTTTCCAGAAATTATGGAATAAGGTAAGGGTGAATTCCAAGGACGGAATTTCTTTTATTAGGGGGGAAGAATGTAATGCCCCTAATTTTAAAAGGATAGTCTCGATATTTAATTAATTATTTTAATTGCATTTTTAATTATTTATTTGATTTCTTAGCTATTTGTTTAATTGTTTATGTGTTTATTTGAATTATTTATCTAATTAAATTGTATGATTAATGATATGTATTTGTTTACTTAAATGTTAGTTGTTTATTTGTAATTAATTGTTAGAATTAAATGATTTAAATATTATCTTTTTGTTTTATTTTATTTTAATGGTTATGGACTGTAGTCATGGACCAAACCCATTGGTCGCATGGACTACTTGGATAGGAGTTTTAACGGGTATAAATAATTACCCATTGATAGTGATACATATATATACATGGGTATATATGTATATAGGGTTATTATATCTTTTAATTATCATTAATAATTAATATTACTAATAACTTTAGTCATATATATATATATATATATTATATAGATATTATATAGAATATATACATAGGTATATTTACGTTAGTTCTTTTTAGTAGTATTATTATTATCTTAGTAGGATTTTATTTTCCTTTTCTATTTTTCTTTTCCTTTAAGGTAGCAGACTTGGAATACGTATAGGACTAGGTTAAATTTTTGTAAAACATATATATATATGTTATTAGGGTCTGTAGAAGGGGGCTGGATTATATACGTAAAATATATAATATATAGAGAGGGAAGAAAGAGAGAGCTGAGAGAGAAGAAGGAGATTCGGCCAAGAGAGTTCAAGGCCGAACCTAAGGGGAAGAAAGAGAGGGTTGTGCGTGGGCTAGAGTGTGCAGCAGAGAGGTTTGAAGGTCACCAAGGGTTGCTGGAAAATTAGAGAAGAAGGATATTTGAGGTTTTCGTTCCGAAACCTTGAAGGCAAGTTTCTTCTCTTACTTTCTCCAGTTGATCTGTGTTTCTATACATGCCTAGGATATTCCAGGAGACTTAAACAATTAAAATGAAATATTTATGCATGTTTAATTGGACTAAAACAGAGAATTTCATGATTATATATGTTTATTCATGATTTCTTTATTCTTAGGTTTTTGATGCATAAACTGTTGTTTAAGTTGAATCTTTGCATGTTAAAACACTTAAAATAATTTAGAATGGACGTATGGGACTTAGATTGGAGCTTAGGACCCTTAACTATGGAGATTTTGGGTTTTACAGAAGCTGAACCAACGAAGGAGACGAAGCCCAGGTGAACTGAGCCGACTCAGTTGCAACAAAGTTGACTCAGTTGCTAACCCAGCCTACTCGGTTCCAACCGAGTCGACTGAGTTGGGGCCTCGGGACAAACAAAGCCGACTTGGTTGGTAACCAAGTCGACTCAATTGGCAATCGAGCTGACTCAGTTGTAATTGAGCCGACTCGGTTGGGCTGCGACTCGGTTTTTTTTTGAGTTTTAAGGACCAGGGTCGTTTTAAACTAGATTTAATCCTTACAGATGGGTTTAATGGACATGGGAAGATCCCAAAATGCATAATATACCTTTATATGCTAAGGAGGTGGATAGTTTGGAAATTAAATAACCTATATGTTGTTTAGATTGGATGAAATGATTAATTTAATTGCTTTATCAATTGAAGTTAATGTTTAAACAGTTTTAAACAATGTTTATGAAACTTTATATTGTTTATCTAAGATGTAGGTTAGTTACTTGGAAGATAAGTTAGCTATATGGTATTTAAACTATTGTAATTGCCTAAATAAATGCAATATTCTGTATGACGTGTATCATATTATCTCTGGATTAGTTGATGTATTATTTATTTATTTCATCAATTATTAGACTGTATGGATGTGATGCACCAGAATGGGATGGTGGCATCTTAGGGATGGATTAACTAATAAAAAGTTAAGTCCTACCTACTTGGATATATAAGGGAATGGATTAACCATAGAGTTGAGTCCTACTTATTTACGTCAGGCCACTGTATCAGATGGATGACATTTTTTATGTTAGGCTTATACGGACTTTTTATATATATGATTATGGTGTCATGATATGAGCTTGAGTCTCAGGATCATGGTTAGGGTACGTATATTGCCTAGGATGAATAACTGGATATAGTAGACATCTAGGTGCCCTGGTAGGTCTAGGTACACATGCCTACGTTATGTGTGATTTGCGTGTTACCTTCTATTCAGGTTGAGACAGACCTATAGTCTAGTGAGCATCATTAGTGTGTATTTATATATATATATATGGACTATTTAGCTATTGCTGAGTGGTCTAGGATGTATATGTGCATCGGGTCTCTGTTTGGATTGTAGTAAAGTAGAACTTGTTCGTAAGCCTGACCCACATTATTTTTCAGGTGTTAGACAGTTCCATACTTAGAGCTTGTTCGTGCCGAGCAGAGATAGTCACTCACTCTTCCGACTACGTAGGACTTTGCTCCATGTATTAGTTTTGGTTTTCTTTTTAGTTCAGTTATTTTAATTACAATTGGGATATTATTAGGGGTTCACTAGATGGATTCCCGAGTTGTAATAATATTGGAGGTTTTGGAATATTGAATTATTTTATTAATATTTTGAGGATTTATTATTTAGATTTCTTTCAGCTTAATTATACTTTATACTTTATTCTTCTTGTATTCTATGCTTGTTTATATACTTAATTGTTTGGTATCCCTCGGATCTATGCTCGGACTTGATCACCCGTGGCTCTAGAATCGAGGTATCACACATAGTGACTTCGGACATTTGACTAACAAATGCAGGAATTTAAGATGACAATTAGAGATGCTGATAGTTGAAGGGGGAGTTTGCTAATTACATTCAAGGCCAGCAGTAGAGCAAAACCGACCGGCCGAACAAGTAAAGAGAAACCAGAAGCCGAACTACCATAGCGTTTAACCTGTTTATATCATAAATGCAATTCATGGTCGGCCCGAGTCAGTCGAAGAGTTGGAAGAGTTGCTCCGAATGCGTCTTCGTCAAGCACAAATGAAGAAAAGGGTAGGCAGTGTAAACGCACTACACCAGCAAAACAGCTCAATTTAGATAAGGTTTGACAGAATGAATCTCTTGCAAATTGAGATCCCTTATGAAGATCCCTTGGTTATTAGACTGTTGGTAGCAGAATGCCTGGTTCAAAGGGTTTTGATTGATTTAGGAAGTAGCGCAAACATCTTGACAAGAGTAGCGTTCGAGCGGCTCAGAATTAAACTAGAAAAGCTCAAACCCACAGGAAATCCACAGTTAGGATTTGATGGAAAGTGGGTAGAGCCCATCGGTATGGTTGAGTTACCAGTTTTTGTTGCCAAGAGGGAGTTGATTGAAAGCTTTGTGGTCGTCGAGATTTACCCGTCTTATAATCCCTTGATGAGAAGAAGGTGGATTCACAGGACCCAAGGTGTCCCCTTGACTTTGCACTAGGTAATGAGGTGCATGAGTCCAGATGGGAGTAAAGTGATTGATATACATGGAGACCAAGTGGCAACAAAGGAGTGTTATTCTGTAACGTTGAAGGCCGGCAGAAAAGGAAAAATGTTCATCCGACCTACGAGCCCAGGATATCACTTACAGGGGCCTCCACCTAAAGAGGTTGGAGAGGAGGAAAAGCCTTTGATCCTTACTGAAGAACCCCTTGTGGATGTGCAGTTTAATCTTTTAAAACCAAACAGAACCACAAGAGTAGGATGAAGGCTTGAAATGGAGGAGAAACGACAGTTTGTTGATTTCTTATCTAAGAATGCGGACGTGTTCGCCTAGAGCCACTCGGACATGCCAGGAATTAATCCCTTTGTGTCCTATCATTCTCTCAATGTTGATCCGAACATCAAGCTAGTAAGACAGAAACAGAGGAGGTTTGCTTCAGAGCGCAATCAAATTATAGCCGATGAAATTGATAGATTGTTGGAGGCAGGGTTCATCAGAGAGGTTCAGTACCCATCTTGGCTCTCGAACGTGGTGGTTGTCCTGAAGAAGAATGGGAAATGGAGGGTTTGTATTGAATTCACTAACTTGACACTACAAGAAAAAAAAGGCTTCTACGAGGGGCTAAAAGCCCCGTGAAAACTTATTCATGGCGCATTATAGGCCCTCGTGTATAAGGGTTCCGTAAATACTTAATTTTTTTTACGGGAAAAAATCTATCTTGTAGAAAAATAATAGACTCGCCGTAGAAAACAATTTTGTTTATATATTAAATTTATTTACAATATGGATATTTTTCCATTAATAATTAATTTATGAGGCACCGACGCATACCGTAGAAAAGTTTTCTACGGCGAATTGTAACTACCTGTAAATAATCTCGCGATTTCTACGGTGAATTGTAACTACCTGTAAATAATCTCACGAGGCACCAACGTATGCCGTAGAAACATTTTCTATGGCAAATATTAATTACTCATAAATAATTTCACGAGACACTGACACATGCCATAGAAAAGTTTTATACGGCGACACGAGGTGCCATGTATGCCGTAGAAAAGTTATTTACGAGGATTTTCACTAATATATGACCTTTTATTTACGGGGTTTCAATCTCCCTGTAAATAAAATATATATACATATTTTTATAAATAAAGCACCCTTAATTAATGCCAGTTAATCAATCATCCACAACCTGTAATTCACATCACTTTTAGCTATAATTTAATTCAAAAAAATATCCCATTAAACATATCAAAAGAGTTAAAACATTTTTACAATTCATCATCTATCAATGTGCCAAAACAATTCAACATTTATCAATGTTCCAAAACAGAAAGTAAATCCATTTGTCAAGAAAATCATCAATTTCCTAACACTTCTGTTGAAAAATTGATAAACCTTCTAGCACTTGAGTTTCAGTTTGCTCTTGTCAAAAAACCACCTCACTGTACAAAATTCAATAGCTGCAAAATCCACTGTACAAAATCCAAGGAAGTAGCTGCAAAATCCATGGTATAAAATCCAAGGAAGTAGGTGCATCATATAAGTCTCAAATTCAGAATGCTAATAAAAAAGGGAAAGATCAAGATTATCATTTATGAATCAAACACAAACATTTTGCTAAGAATTTTTTCCTCAGATCAGCCAAAAATATTTCAAGCAGATAATATTCCTTAATTGAATACTAGATTTTTGCAAGGATGTATAAGAACAGATAATATCATAATCTCTTTATATTCATGAGATAAAGAGAATACATATTCTAGCCGACTTGAACCATAAATTTAGGATTGTAGTACACTCAGTGATCAGGTGTCCATGGCATTTTTGAATCACCTGACTAATTATACTCAGTGTACAAGTTTTGTGTATTAATAATATATTCTTTGTTTTCTTTTACTATAAATTACCCACAGTACAAATAATTAAGCTTCACCTAAGTAGGTTGATAATGGTCTATATAGTCTAAAAACACTAACCACATGCAAAAAAACCCTCAAGAAATCAAGTGCAGTAGATTGTGTTGATTTGCTCTCAACTGCAAATCCTGCCATGATTGGATTGTGTTTTCAACAGAGATTCACATAGCAGAACAATCCAAAATAAGCATATGATCCATTGATTTTGACAAAAACCAAGAAGCTAAACCCACAGGATATGTGCGCAAAAGGCTATCAGGAGTTATATCACTGGCCTATAACAACCTCTCTTCCTTAAAGTTGCTTCTAAACTCATCATAATTCGCATTTATAAAATATAAATGGAGCATTTGGATTTATCAGTAAAAAGAAAATCTTCCCATTGTTTATGTAATAGAAATGATTTTGTAGTCTGTTACATGTATGAACTATGAACTAATTTTGTTTCCACGGAAATCAAATGCCCTAGCATGGAAATTTTTGCTAATTTCCTGAATTATTGATTGTTAGATTCAATCAACTACACAAATAAATTATCATCAAGTCATCTAATTTGTTAACTAAAGCACAAAGTAGAAATTTTAACAGCAGAAAGTGAGATTTTGAACAATTCACTCCAATACCAAAATCACATCTAAGATGTAAAATCCACCACCTGCATAAAAATAGTACTAGGGTTCCTTAATCGATTTGAAATTAAATTATATGATGGAATTTAATGTATCACAATTATGTGTAATTGCAATTTTACAAACCAAGTAGACCCTTAATTACTCCCAAATATAGTATTATATTAATTCAATAGAGAAAAAAAAGTTAAAAATTCACTAATATTCTCCCATGTTTAACAAAATACAAGAACTTTTTTTGTCAAACAGATTTGTAAAATGATGTTTACAAGAAAAAAATCTAGAATTATATACCAATCTCCATTGGCAAGCTTTAAGAGCACTGAGATTGATGATAAATTAAACATATACTGAGATTGAAGATAAATTAAATACTACTGTGATTACTTACCAAAATTACTTATGACCATAGAGATTCTTGCTTCAGTTTAAGGATTCCCTTCACTGAAAATTGAAGAATTACTCCCAGATCAACTAACTCTTCCTCATCGATCTTCAAGTTTTACTTTCAATATATTAGGTTCATAATATAATCCTAGTAAGTTTTACTTTCAATATAATGAAAGAGGAAGTGAAAAGCTTGTAGAAATCCAGGTTCTGATTTTAACTCAAATTCTAGTATTCATTTACAGTAGAAGAACTAAATGCTCTGCAATGACCTTGACATTTACAATTCAGCCTACTACTACTTCTGTCCAATATGTTTCAGATGGATTTTCAAGAACTTTTCATTTTGGATTGTAAATACAATGTATGTGTGTGTTAAAAATATAATGTGTGTGTGTGTGTATATATTGTCTGTACTCTGTATATTTAATTATATATGCCAGATTACAAGATGATGAGGAAATTATGAAGTGGTGGAATGACTACAAAGTAAGGGTAGGAGGCTAATGAATTGGAAAATGTGTGACGCAATTTATTATTTTGGAAGTATATACAAAACGTCTAAGAACAGTTGAACTAAGTATTGAGATCTTGAATAATATTTTAACTTATCAGCCCATAGAACATATCTTGGTAATTGCAAATTGAAGTTTATTTTGTCCATTTCCTGCAAGTGCCAATAAAATAATTCCAAGTTTCATCCAAAACAACCAAACTGCCCATCCACAAGACCTATATTATAATTAAAATTGACTACTTATCCAAGGTTGAACCATAATTTTGTGGAAAACACAGAAAATTTGAAAAAGAAACCCCTATATATAGCCATCACTAGTGATACCGCTTAGCATCAAGAATTACCACACAATCACACAGAGACAGATCATGAAGAACTCAGCACCTGTGCTTGTATTGCTCATTGTCCTTGTTTTTGTGTCTTTCCCCATCCTTTTTTTTTTTTTTCTCTGATAGATGTTTTCATTGTATCAGTTCATTGTGGTATGAAATCCTAAATTATGTACCTTGTATTGTATCCAAGCTGCTCATAAATTGCCTAGTAGACTTATTTTTTTCCAATGTGATTAGTAGTCTTATCTTCTTTTTCTTTCTTTTTGACTGGATTTAAGAGCATTTTATTTTCTTTTTCTTCCGAATGGTAGAGAATATGTATTTTCTTGTTGATTATAGAGTATGAAGAATCTTAAGGTGTCAAAGTAAAATAATGATTGCATCATTCTACAACCCATATTAGCTTGTCCCTTGGAACTACTTAGTTTGGATCACAACATCAATCCCTCCATTTATGCACAGTAATAATAAATAAAATGGTCACTTAAGACATGTGACCCCCAATACATCGTAATATGCAATGAATGAAAACCAAAGTCCATCCGCAACAATTTCCCAACCTGCATTTATGCACAATAATAATAAAAAAATGGCCACTTAAGGCACGTGACCCCCTAAATGATTAACTTTTTAAGCATATAGTGCATTGCCATGGTGATAATGAAAATGAAGAAGCATAGTATTTGACCTTTGTTGTAGAATAGAATCATAGAAATTCTGATTCTTCTGCTCCTAATGAACTGGTGATAATCAATCCTGTCAGAAAAAATATTTCAAAAATGTAATGCCAACAAATACATAAAAAATCAGATCGTATGACTAATTTTAAAAAAATAATAGTAAATTAGTGAATGACTAATTGACCTTTATAATTTTCACATATTTCTTAGGCCATACAACCGAGCTTGTGTTAGCATCACGAAGATAAAAATTTCCATTTAGGCTTGCTCGGTACAAAGGACACTCGCTGACCAAGATATCATCAATCCATACTTTCTAACAATCTGGACTAATTGGAAAATGATCTTCTAATGCATTGGGATCTGTTGTTGCAATCTCAGCCTTGGCAACAACTACACCTGACCCATTCCAATGTAACAACTCACATTGTAAACCTTGTAGTTCTTCTATAATAGGACTTGGCATAACATTAGATTGAGAACCAGCGCTAGCATTTTGGAACTACAATTAATAAAAACATGGATTAAAAAAAACTAGTACATTAAATTCAAATGCTATATAGGCAGAAAATAATACATATATAACTTGTTGTAACACTTACCAACAAGGCTTTCATTTCATTCATCATTTCGGCTTTCATCTCATACATAATCTCGGCTTTCATCTCATTCATAATCTCGACTTTCATTTCATTCCTCATTTCATGTTTGATTTCTTCAACTTTTTCTTTAACTATTTCTTCTACTCTTTTTGCTTGCACCCTTTGAAAACCATTTGCCTCAATTTTGGAGATTGTTGCTCGAAAACCAAGGCCTCTAACTCGCCCGTTACGTTCTGGACCAAGTACATGAGTGACTCTATCATCTTGAAGAGAGCTTGTGCCTTTGGGTTGGGTTTTGGTGGACTCAGTCATTTGTTTTTGAAATTTCATATTTTAAGCATGTTTGTTGTTATGCATTTAAGCATGTTTATAAATGGAATTTTAAAAAATATAATATAGGTAGAAAAGATATGTTACCACTACTTCTTCTGTCATAGTGTTCTAAGGTTTCCCACCCTTCCTCATGTGACCTTCGATCCATACATCAACTCTTGTTATAGAGTCAGGTGCATCACTTTTTTTTCTCTACACAGGAAAATATTTGTGTGCAGATAATAGAACATGTTAATATTATACAAGTTAGTACAATATTTGTGTAAAATTTACTAATAAAAAAACATCACCGAAAAGAAAACAAGCACTGCAAAAAAATTATGTAGAGAATATAAATAGTGATTAATGAAACCAAAGAAGAAACAAAAAATCCGAAAACGTTGTTTTGGGAGTTTCTAAAACAAAATGATAACATGGAGAAGACCTTGCCACTTAAAATAACACAAAGTAAACTACACTCTCTAAGATTCACAATTTGTAAAACTGTCCTTTTTTCAGAAAAGTGGATTCAGCCCTTAAAGAAGGTTATGTTCTTAAGAGTTAAGACTAGCTAATTACCTAACTTCTACCATTTTTGATGATGTTAAACTGTTGTTAAGTTCTTTCAGTCATGTCAAACTGAAGGCAAGTGGAGCATGGAGAAGAGCCTTCTTAAGGTCCACATTAATATAAGCATGAATTGATGTGCATCACTTTTTGAATATTAGGATACTCCTAACATCACAACAAAATAAGGCAATACTGTAATAACTAGTTCTGCTTACCATTTTGTCCTCTCGACGAGCATACCCCTTACAACTTGTTGTGTGAGTCATCTTTTACTTCTTTCGTAATTCTTGAGAATTTTCTCTCTTTCACTATAAACAAATAATATAATTACTAATTTCTAAACAAGAAAGTTATCAGAGAAAATAATTTGATCAATATTTTACTTACTTTGTGGTCATCAGAAAGTCGATTACTCACAAACTGTTGCCACTCTTCGATTGATTGTACACTATCAGGCTTTAATGAATTAATAGCCTCTGTATCTCCAATTGAATTATATATGTCGGTTGTAAGGCGTGTTCTATAATCACCCAAACTCTTTCCCATTCTTCTAAAAGCATCCTTTTTATGAAAATCAGGGACTTCAAATTTTTGCTGCATTTAGTGTAAAAATCAAACCATCAATAACAATAATGTACACTACAAAAAAAGGAGGTATTAGTTGTAGAATAAATCTCTAAATCACATATGAAAATTGCATAAATTGTTTCCATATTGTGCTAATCTTAATTTTTAAATTAATTGACAGATTTTAAAATGATATATAGTTTCTATTGTATTTCCCTTTCTTAGTGCTGAGGAGCCTCACAGACAATTTGTTGTCTACAATTTCAATCTTTTGTATAACAAGTGGATAATATATATAAACTATGGATGATTTTTACCCACATTTGGTACCATCCAGTGCCTAGCCACTTTGTAAGTCCTCGTATAGTGGTTAGAAGGATTGTATGTTCTCTATTTTTGTAACTTTTTTAGTACATTTTTTTTTCATAATAAGTGGTGGGAAACTGGTTCCATTGAGAGATGAAAATAATGAAGAATTTATAGAGGATGATAAATGACTTGTGGTAGCTAAGATGAGAGACAGGGTTAGTTTCAAAGTCTTGCCCTGAAAAATGTTTCCTGAAACCGCTACTAGTGAAAATTTCCTAGATAAAGGACTGTGTGATTGTTGCCAATCTAGGATTTTGTTAGGGTTTGCAAACAGAAATTAGAAGCTAAGCTGCAATTACCTTGTAGTGGTATACTTTTGAGTACATCCTTTTTGAAATAGAAAAATAAGAAGCAACCTTGAATCATAAAAACTGAATCTTAGGACAAATACCTATAATGAAACAAATATATCACAGAAAATGAAAGAAAAGAACGTACCTTTATAGATGTCCATATGAGTCATTCTTTCTCAGCTAAAGCCTTTTTCCACTTTTTTGAGCTAATTGGAACATTCTCTCGTGCTATTATTCCGATGCTAGTAGAATTTTTTTTTACTATTCTTACCAATTGGTTGCCCTCTTTCATTGAATTCAATCGGAAGTGGTGACTCGCTATCGTTTTCTACTGCATTTGCTAATATTGATGGACCTCTACCCTTATGAGCACCCTTGTGAGTAGAGGGAGTTATTGAAACATCATTTGCCGAGGTGCTTCCACTATCATGATCGATTGGAACCCCACTAAAACCTATAGATTGTCTACCTAACTGTGTATGGGGAGAGTTTGAATCTCGATCTGATATAGTCATTCCCTCATTTTTCGAAGTCCTTAATGCAGCCACAATACAATTCCTCTCTCTTAGTCCTCTTTTTACACCCACTTTAGAGGACTTAATATGAGAACATATGCAAGATAAGAAAATAAGAAAAACTATTAAAATTTAATACGAGGCAACAAAAATATAATTTAAAATTGATGTATTAATTACTTACTTTTGCGGGACCACGTATGTGACGGCCCAAGTTTTGTAAACCCGGTGCGTCAATGATGACCAAAAGATGACCCGACAACGGATTTGAAATGCGGAAGCGAAAGGTGAAACAATGGTCTCTAGAGATACAATGCATCTCTAAGAATCCAATGTGACCCTCAATGAGGTCATGGAACCCAAAGGAAAACAAATGCAGAAGTGTCGTTTAAAAAACGGACAAAAACGAACCTAGGGGCAAAATGGTCATTTTGCAAAAAAGTGGATTCAAGTGCTATCGAGCACACCACTGGGAATACAATGAAAAAATAATCATGATGGACTCAAGAATTTTATTATTCGGATTCCGGACGAAGGAAAAACTACAAAACAAAGAAAAACGAGCAATAAAGCTAAAAGGGGTAAACTAGTAATTATCTAGAAATATCTGGGTGGAACTGAGTACACCTTTGGATAGATAATGAAAAATTAATCAATTTCTAAAAAAAATTCACTTGATTTGGAGTCCGGATGTGGGAGAAAGGTCAAAAACAAAATCGACGTCGCAGCGGCCCGACGAAGGCCGTGACAGCTACAGTGCCGTCAACCCACTACTGCTGCAACTGAGAGTAAAAATGGGCATCTAAACAGACTTTTCTGGATAAAATCAAAGAAGAAACCCCCCCTAAAATCAAGTTTCCTACCCCGATAATAGACAGAAACAAAAAAAATGCATTGTAAAATGCCCAGAATGCCCCCAAGAAAATCTGGTCAAGGGGGTAAAAATTTCTCTGTGCTGCTGCCCAAAGAAAGGAAATAGGGCTTTGGGAGGTTTTTAAATTGCCTAAATTGAAAATGCAATCTTAAAATACACCCACAAGACCCCTGGAAGTTTTGGATAGGTCGTCACACTTTTCAAAAAAAAGTCGATGAATAGTACCAAGTACATTTGCACTAAAAATCTGCAAAACCTGGCAGCAAGTATTTTTCGGACAAATATGGACTTTTGAGGGCCAAGATGACATTTTTTGGAAAAACACAAAGAAGAAACCCCCTTCAAAATTGAGTTTTCTACGTGACTTGTGAGGAAAAATGAAAAAAAAGCATTGTGAAATACCCGAAATGCCCCTGGAACAGAATAGGGTAAAACTCCCTAAAAATGTTACTTAGAGTTTTTGTTTCATCAATGATGGTGTTGTTTGCCAAAGTGAGTATGTAAGTGCATGCAATATGATAAAATAGATGTACCAACATGGCCTAAAGTCTCTTTACATTCCATTAACAAGTTTTAGCATACAAAGCCTCTATAGTTGATAAAAATATATTTTCAAGCAAAATATGGCACCAATTGAAAACAAGTGCAAATATAAACTTGCTTGGCCCTTGGCCTCATGTCCTACATGTCAAATGCATTAAAAGGAGTGTACTTATGTACACTTTACATAGGTAGAATCAAAGAATACAAGTTTGATACATAAAGCTACCAAACGATCCAAGGCAATGAAATCTTCAAGTCTTGAGTCCTGTACCTGAAATATACCCCAGTAACGTAGGGGTGAGTAACATAAAGCTACTCATAGGAGATGAGCATGCATAAACCTAGCGTTTTACAGTTTTATCACCTTAGGGTGA
This sequence comes from Cornus florida, assembly GCF_030987335.1. NCBI lineage: Eukaryota > Viridiplantae > Streptophyta > Magnoliopsida > Cornales > Cornaceae > Cornus > Cornus florida. The sequence continues at coordinate 11,280,948 of NW_026775573.1, read as the reverse complement.
AACATATTAAAGGGGCTCATGCCACCTAACGTCTATGTCAAGTGAGACTCATGGATCATCCTAAGCTACTTAGATCATTTCTAGCATAGTCACATTGTTCATGCAATTCAAACAACATGGAAACATGTTATACAAAGCAACTAGATATAGATTCTCAAAGTCTTCAACTTGAAATCCAAAATACGAAAACAATAAGAGTGGGTCATGCCACCTAACGTCTATGTTCAAAATGAATCTATAGGGTCATTCTTAAACTACATTTGAACATCAAAATACAATTTATGATATCAATGCAATTTAACCGACAATGGAACTTCCAATACAATGCACAAAGCATGCTTTCACAAAGTTACATCTTAAGCTCAAAATAGGAAATCAAATAAGGAACCACAAGTTACGATATCATCTAGTTATCAACTTGAAATGAAATACGAAATCAAACAAAGTGGATACTCGGACGTCACGCCGGATCAGACCAACAACATAGTTACTTTAGGGTTACTAGCCCATGGGTAACCTCCCTATGTGCGCACTAGACTATATAGAGAGACAATCCCCCGTACTAGAACCAAGTCCTAGTCGTAGTTAACAATGACATCCCCAAGTTTCCAAAATCAACAAATTATGCAACAACGTATATATATCAACATGTATATACTAGATATCAACCATTTACTAAGCACAACCCAAATTTTGGAAACATATACAATACATGCTCAAAGTCTACAATTACTATGGCATGAAAGATGTCAAATACAAAGTGTGCAATTCCTTACACATAGCAACAATATATTCAATAAGGAAAAACATATTCTCATCAATATAAAAGTAACAACTATGTTATCCAATACTCAAAAGTAATCAAGTGAACATACACCAAATCCAAATTCATGATTTAAATCTAAAAACAATTTCCAAAATACAATTAAATCCATGGAGTAATAAAATAGAATTTAATTAGACATAAATAGTTAAATTCTCTAAATTCCAAGTTAATCCCAAATAACCTTAATTTAATATATATTGAAGGACAGGTCATGGTCATCACATTTATAACATCAAATGACAATTTAAGTGATTAAAGCACTTAAAACAAAATTAATCAAGCTAATTAATTAATTTCCTCTAGATTTTTAAACAATTCCAAATGCCTTCAATTTAATCTATGTTAGAGAACATGCCAAGGCCTATTTAAATACCACATTACAACCTGATTTCATGCTTGATACAACCATGTGAATTAAACTTTCACTAAAGATAAATATTAAATAAAAGTTGTAATTCTTAATCAAATGAGCCAAATTTAATATATGTTAACCAACATATCTAAGCATAATTTTCTAGCATGTTACAATTCAATTCCAAGTCATACATATCCTTGAACATTAAATCATTTACAAAGAAATTAATTAAAATTAAATTCCAAGATTTATACAAAACATGCATACAAGTTGTATAAGCATATATAATCATCAATACAACACAAATATAATCCTAAGACACCCCCTACCTCAATTTGAGATGAAAATCTCAAAAGCCATCAAAACGAAACGGCTCCGAATCCGACGAAACTCCTAGGTTTTGTCGGGGACAACACGATCTATATGAATCTCCAAGAAGCCCCATGAAAATCCAAACTTAGCCTAAATCCTAAACTTAAAATTTGGTCAGAAATGGTTTCTAATAAGGGGAAATGGTAGAGCATGACGAGACGAGCAACAAATGCAAAGGCCGAAGGATTTTCACTTAGGAAAAGTAGGTTAAAGGAGGAGAGAGAAGATGGCAGCTCCATGGGCATCAATGGCTGCCTTTGGTCGTGCAAGGAGAGGAGGAAGAAGAAGAAAATCTGATTTTTCTTCTTTAAGGCACCAATTTATAGTAAATCACAAAAAGTGCCCCGAAAGGGCCTCGCCGGGTCCGAAAAAGTGGATTTTGAGCAAACGCGCTCAAACAGAAAAACTCCGTGAACAAAAAAGATTCAAAATGAGAAATATGAATAACGGAAGAAACGGCGTCAAAAACCGAGTCTCGAGCAGACAGTTATGCCCGAACAAATTCGGCGGCAATCGGGTCCAAAAACTCTGAAACTGGAGAAAAATGACCAGAACGGAATTCTATGAATTTACAAGTCAACAAAAAGTGAAAATGAATCCCGTACGAGGATCCAGGCTCCAGACGAGACATTTTGCAATAACTTTCGTTAATTGCATAATGGCCCCTACAAAAAGGGTTAACTACGAAACTGCCCCAGAATGAAAATATCTTCCATAAGATATTTTCTTAGATGCCCTTAAAATAAAATATTTTCAAAATATATTTATGGAAAACACCCCAAGAAATGAAATTAATTCCAAAGATTTATGCATCCATGCCCCGATGGGCTCCGGGAGCTATTAGAGTACTTTCTTGCAAAAGTAAAGATACGTATTTTGTGGAAACCACTTACGATAAGGATACATGAAGTCAAAAACCAACTCCTTGCACAAGAAGTAAGGTTGTGCCAAAAATTGACAAACGGAGATAAGACGAAATAGGGAAAAGACAAAATAGCGCATAGTGTCCAAAAATGAAAAATGCGAAAATGACTCGGTCCTCAAAGGAAGTTGTCAATTCACATGAAAGAGTCTCAGAAACCAATTCTGAGCACTCGAGATGACACTAAGCGACGAAAAACCATCCATAGAAAAGAAAAGGACAACGGAAAAAATTTATCCGCAAAGTTTGAGGAAAAAGGGAAAAGGAAGAAAATGACCGGGTCATTACAACGCATGCTGAAATTTATCTATCTTTTTCCCTCTTCAATTCTTACTCCTTTGCTATTCTAATGAGAATGACCTATTTTTAAAAACAAAAAGTTCCAGAAAAAAATAAACAAAGTATTTCAAGCCATAGATATTTCAAGCATAACATTACATGTCATTTTTCCCCTGTATATCAGTGTATTGGTGATAGAACTCAGGGTCCAGACAATACAAGATGCATAAGAATGTTTAACTCTAAAAAATACATATATGTTCTTGCAAATATAGATGATATTGAGGGTGCTCTACACCTACAGATAGGTCAAACACAACTCACTGATCAAGAACAAAGTTTCCATGATATGTCTGAGTTGGTCTATGCAATTCAGATGGACCCACAAAACATGTGTACAAGTTATTTAAACAAAAGTAAAGCCTATATGGAGTAGTATTTAAAAGATAAAAACTCTTGAGTGAGTGAGAAGTAAAGTTATAAGAAGACGTGTCATAAAACACTACAATAGAATGCAAAAAACCGATTTATATAACATAAGACAGTAAAAGGCTATTACATAAACAAAGTTCCAAAATAAAATAAAATAAAATGACTTCCAATAAAATCTTGATACAATTGTGTTCACAAAGACCTACTTCACTTACAGAGGGTGGAAATGAGAGCTAGTAAACGAAGTCACTTCAGTTGAGTTAAGACAAAGAACAAAAACTTCATTATTTGATATCAATGAACACAACATACATCAACTACAAACCAGAAATTCATTGGCACTGTGAGGTGCAATCATAATGATTTTATAGTGTAACAGGAAATATTGCTCAAACTATTTAGCTTGCGGTTAGCACAAATCCTCAACCATCCTCTACCACTCCAAACAATTGCTCAAACTATTCGTTGACATTTTTTTTTCAATGAATAAATATGAACAATGTAATTAAAAATAAACAGAATTACTCCTGTCAACATTGAGGGGAGCAAATAAAAGGCTGCACGATCAATGAACCCATTGTTTCGATTCACAGACTCCACAATGTTCATAAATTTTCACCTAAAGCAGCAATCAAGGCATGTAATCTGTATATGGATACAGATCAATTTTAGTAACATATTTATTAAATCTCTTATAGAACCTTTTTGGCCACAAAAGAAACCTGAATTTTTAGTTGCTATCAGCAGTGAGGTACACCGAGCTCCCTAAATAGTGATTATACTTGATTCTCGCTGACCACTTTCAATTTGATATCAAAAGCATAGCAAATCGATAATGAGTAAAGATACAAAGGCACTTTCTTGAAAGAAAGATCAAACTCTAGAACCAAATGCCCAAAACATATATATATATATATATATATATATTCTTCTAAAGCAACTATGTTCGCATTTCCTCACTTTCAAATGAATTGACTGATTAAATTATTGACAGACGTATTGTAACACATTCATCAATTTGATGGTTTTGAAGATTGAACACACACATAACCAGAAAATGTTAAAGATGAAAATGAGATTCTTTGACAAAAACGCACAGTAATAAGAGCTCAAAGTGGAATGCATCACCGACCATCTAATATCATCCTCCCATCTTTTCTCTGCATAAACTTATTCGAATAACAGAAATAAACATGAACAATGTAATTAAAAAATAATAATAACATTTCAAGGAACTGATTTTATAATGAATTGCTCAAACTATTCATTGACATTTTTTTTCATTACCCAGGCATCTAGTGAAAAAGTACCACTTAGTTACAGTTCCTTAGGATTTATAGTCACTCGTTAGCATGGTCAACTTTTGCACATAAACACAACTCATCTATTACTCTTCTTTTATCTTCCGAAAAAAATAAATAAATTACTTATCAGTCTTTGTAGGAGATACTAAAAAAATGGTTTAATGAAGATCTATTATATATTTTCAGGAAGAAAAAAAAAAAAAGATGTATTATATATTTTCTGATTCAGTTATTCGTCACTATATAATAATGATGTTTACTGCTTAAGAGTCTCTCTCAGGACACACATTCAGACGCCTCTAGCATAAATATCATACTATAAACTTCATAATTTGGAGGTGTCGAGAATAACAAAGAAAGAGACGTGTGATTTTCTACTAGAATAGGCCTATTAGAGTCATTCATTGGATGAAGAGTATGTGATTGTCAATCGCAGGGGCAAGTTAAATGAGAACTCCTTCATAGTAGCTTTTTACCAATTTACACTATATATATATATATATATATTTGTAGTGGTGAAATTTGTATGTGGTCCGGAAATACATGGTCTCACCAATCACAAGCGGCCAGTCAGACCTGGCCATTAACACTACAATTTTGATCATACAATACCAATTATTTTGATAGCGTCCAGTAATTTTTTGTGCTCTAGAGGCTCGATAGATTTCTTCAACACAACGATATTTATTTTCAACATAGTTACATCGGTTTACATGCCAAGGGTGGGCATGGCCCCCCCAAATTTTTATTTTAATTTTTTAAATTTATAATACACCTAAAAATGAGTTATTTCACACATAAATTTGACTTGTATTTCTAAAATTCATTGTAAACCACCCCCCCCCCCCCCCCCCCCCCCATGTTTTTTCAAAACACTTGTACATTGGCCTCAAAATAGAGAGTTTGAAAAATAATTTAAGAAGTATGAGTTAATTAATTTAGTAATAAATACCAGTGGCTATTTGTTGAGGCAAATGACAGGGCATACAAGTCAAGGAAGTTTCTAATACCTAAACGAGTATATGAAGGCCACTCCTTGGCTCTCCCTCTCTTTCTGTCTCTTTCCTTTTCTTTTCTTGGGAAAATTAGTTTTCAAGAAGTGTGAAGTTTTCAATTATCTAGCATGTATTAGGTAAATTTCTTTTCAATAAATTTTAGATGACAAAGTGTAAAAGTGCTTCTAAAGCTGACAAAATAAATATCTATCCTTTACAATAAATTTAGTTAATAAACTTGTAGATTGGTTCATTCATGTATTGGGAATATCTATCCTCTACAATAAATTTAGTTAATTTGTTTTAAATGAATCAGAATTGTTCCTCATACGTGTATGGACCTTGTCAGATTCATGAATGAACCAATCTACAAGTTTTTTATTTTTTTCGGTAAGTCACACTACAAGTTTTCCTGTAAATTCTTAACTAATTTCTTTTAAATCAATACAGAAAATACAGATAGAAATATTTCTTTTTGGAAGCTTCAAAATGAAACATTTTAAGTTCTTCTCTAGAAATCCAAAATGATTAAACAAACTACTGTGATTGCCATGCTGCCAGAAAAATAGACACTGAATCTGCTCAAGCTTGCTATCGTGTTCTTGTTGGCAGTTTGAATCAGAAAACATCAATAAGAATGATAACACATATGAGATCATATGATGTGGGATGATTTCTTTCAAACCTAATGGTGTGTCGCTTCCCAAAGCAACCAAATTGTAATGTAGTGTGGCCAAGTTTGAAATTATAAATATCACTACCACTTCTAACTAAAATATAGCAGGGTGAGTAAGGATCGTCCCAAGGGATTAGTTGCGTATTTGAAATGTAAACAAGGTTGGATTAGTAGGTCAAGTGATCAAAGGTGGTTTGTTTGGTTAATTAAACTACAATGCAATCAAAATTAAAGCAAGTAAAATGAAATAATTTAGAAAGTAGGGAAAAGATATAGAGGAGAGGACTTGAGGTTTTAAAGCTCACCACTAAGCTTGACTTCACTAGACACTAGTAATTGTACATTAATGGGGAAATTGAATTGCAACTTGTGTGTGTGTGTGACATCATTAATTGAAACTAAGCATGGATGGCAAATAAGTATAAATTGTCTAGCCAATTCAAATGGAAAGCACAACCTATCAAATGAAACCAAAAACCATTCAATGAAATCACAATTTATGCACACACAATTATCTAAAGACATACACCCTTTGCATTCATAAGTATGGAACACCAAGGAACAAGAATAGATTGTCCACCTATATAGTAATTTAAAGCAACTACACTACATCTAGACTAAAGACATAAAAATTAAACTAATTAAGTTAAAGGTGTGGCACAATCCATCAAGAAACAAGTGTGAACCATTAAACAAATTACAAGAGTGTTCAATTAAGCACTATGTTTTGACCATTACTAGATTAACTTCATCAATACACTTAGACATGCATAAATTCCATTAAATCTAGAGAAAAACACATGAATCATCCATTCTAGCATACATAGACATATGATTAGAAATAGATAATCAATTGAAAACATTAATCCATACACATCAAGTAGAAACCACAAGATATATATAAATCCAAGATCAAAACATTTGTTACAATTAAATCCCCAAAAATATACAAAAGACTAGGTCTAAGAAGCAAACTTAGGGGCTAACTCTAGCCCCAAGTAGATGTTTAGCCACTCATTGAAGTAGTCATCCAACCCTCAAGGGCTATCTCCATGGCAGGAATGATCTCCTTCTTGATGGAAACCCTAAATGAATGGAAGAACTTCCAAATGGTGTAAAGCTCTCTAATCTCTAGCCTCCTCTCCAAGATTTCTAAGATTGTATCTTGTTCTCTATGATTGTATATGTGTAAAATGACTCAAAATCCTTATATAGGTAGCTCAAGTGTCACACCCAAGGGTTTGGACTCGTGCACTAGGGCCCTTTCAATGATTGCACCACGAGCCATCTTTTAATGAGCTGAACTCTGTTTTATTTCAGACTTGAGGAGGTTCGATCGATTGAATTTTGATGAGATCGATCAAATTGTGGCTAGATCTATCGAAGTATGGCCAGATCAATCAATCCTTGGCGCCGCCTTTTTGGAATACGATAAATCTCTGAGATATTTTGGGATATTTTGGGAAAAAGACAAAAGTGGTAGGTGGGGATAAGATCAAAGAAGTTTGATAGATCGAAAGAATAGTGAGATCGATCGAAGATGGAAATTCTTGAGGATAAGGATAAAGGGTTTGATCCATCTTGATGAGGCTGGATCGATCATTGTGAGATCGATCGAAGATTGGTCAGATCGATCGAAGCTTGCTATTTTCCACCACTTTGCATCTTTTTGCTCCTTTCTTCAATTCAGCTTGAGATAGCTTGTTTTAAGCTCTAATTTGACTGAATTGACTTATTTTGGGGATAAGCGTCTGAAAAGGGCAATAACATGAAATTAGTCTAAGATGGGAAAATAAGGTAGATAAATGTTTTAGAATACTCAAGCTTAAGGGGTTTAAATGCGCACTTTTCAGCGCTTATCACACCCCCAAACTTAAATATTGCTAGTCCCTAGCAATGAACTACAAAGTAAAGGAATGAAATGAACAACTATACAACTATGAACTAGAAAGCAATAAATGGATAATGCCACTTTCGTAGGAAACACGATTGCATTTAGCATATGCAACAAGCCTTTTAAACCCCTAGGTTACCCCTAGTGGATGAGTGAAGTCTCGTGAGGGTTTTCAGAAATGATACCCACAAACATTAAGCTCATTCTCACAAAAGAGGAACCAATATTCCAAACAAGCATTGGGAGAAAACTACCTTAAGTATGCAATTTTTCAACCATTTCCAAGCAATCTCCTAAAATCTCAACATCAAGCAAGCAAGTATGGTCCTCCACACATCAAGAAAATGATTATGCAAATCAAAACAACTCTAGAATCCTTTTTAAGTGAACCGGCATCAAATATGTTGCTATCTAAGCTAACTAAAGAAATGATCACATCCTTACCCTCAAACTAGCATACAAATCTAGTACCGATCATCAAGACAAAGAATGGACCTTTTATTAAAGCTTTATTCAACTAGGTGCGCTTAATCTTTTCATTCATTTTGTCTTTTTATTTATTTATTTATTTTTTATCTATCCCTAAGGATCAAAGATGGAAGCATAGTGCAATGTGTTGATCTATTAAGCTTTCTAGCGATCCATGAGGTCGAGCGTTAGATCAATGACTCCCAAATCAGACGACTTTAGGGCACTAGGTGTTGAAACACCCCTAAGGACTTATAAGCTTAAATCAACTAGGCTACAAAGCAAAATAACCTTTATTTAATCATTTCCCACTTCTCACCTTTTGGGAGAAGTTCTCACTTTTTTATTACTTTTGCAATTTTTTTTTTTTTTTTTTTTTTTTTTTTTTTTTTTTTTTTTTTAATTAAGTTCAATTTTTAACTTAAAGTTTGGGCCCTCCACCTTTCGGCGCGAGAAATTCAGTGCTTGATGAGGTTAGAATCCCGGCTACTCAATGAAAAGGGTTTGTTATCCATTTTTATCAAGATGAAAGCTTTCAATGCACTACTAGCTCAATTGGGATATAACCAATTCAATAGTCAACAAAACATGTACCCCACAAATGAATGCTAGTGTGCGCCTGTGCTAGTGCAAAATATTAAAGTGAATCTCAAAACAATCACAAAATCAGGATGATATGGACCACAAATGCAAGCATGATATCAATCTTTCGAAAAATTTACTCCTAAATGGCATCCATAAGGCATACAAGGAGTATTGGACTCTCAAGTCAAGCAATTTTTAAATTTTAAAGCAATATAGTCCTTAAAAGATCAAAATCGTAGCTAGTCATAGACCAATTATAGAAAATCCCTCAAATACACAAGTCATGCTCAAAATTTTGAATTGAAAACAAACACTGCAAATAACACCTATTACCCCCAAACTTAAATGGCGCAGTGTCCTTAATGTGCAAAGAGAACAAAAGAATGAGTTAACCAGTGCAGCTAAGGCAAAGAATGGCCGAGACATAAATATCCGAAGTGGGTGATATAACTCCCTCAAACTTGGGATTGACTGTGGTCCTGAAAAGATGGCACTGGGAGAAAAGCTGATCAGATAACAAAGGGGATAATAACAGTGCACAGTAGACATGCAAATGTAAATGGGATAATAAATGAACTAAGGAGGGAGGAATAAGGATGGTCCTGAAAATTTTTGGGCAGCACTCTCTCACTGAAGTCATTGGGATGCACCTGATAATAGAGTCAACCACAAATAGATATATCAATATAATAACTAGACATCCAAAAATATCATGCATAGGATAAAGAAAATAAGAACTGTATAAGCTACAACACTATTACGACCCAAAATATACCCAAAATAATAATAATAAAATCTATAAAAATTTTGGCATGACCTCCGCAGAAAAGTCCCTCTACAACCTGTTGAAATACAAAAATAAATGCAACGGCCTCACTAAGCCTTAAATCTAACCTACTCTATCCCAACACACAATACAGATATTATATTACATTCCCAAAATGGTTACATACATACAAAAGTCCCGTTCCTCCATCTCATCTAAATAAGGGACACACTTTAGTTACATCAATTTACAGTCCAAAAATGTAGTTAGAATTTAAAAGTTCATAGCTTACAACATTATACTAATTAAACTAAAGTCTTACAAGATAGTTAATGTTACATTTACAAAATATTAGGGTTCTAATACAAAAGATAGCAAAAATAAAATAGATCCCCAAGCTCATTTAAACTTGTGGTGGATCGTCGTTCGCCACCTCTTTTCCATATCCTGAAATGTTAAAAATAATGGGGTGAGCATAAGCTCAGTAGGAAGTGTCTAAGACACACTTCTTAGGTCCCTGTGAATCCATAAACTGGATAGATAAAAAGTGAACGGGATCATGGCATAGGGAAACACACATTCTCAACCACAATAACAAGTATGTAACAAATATCAACCAACCACAATTTTACCACGATGTCATGAAGTGCAATTTTATGCAAATATCACTCTCCCATTTCCGAAACAATTCCGTTTCAAGAACCAAACCGTTAGTGTAATCCGACCCAAGGCACCTCTAAGGCGTCACGGAAGGAAGGTTGGTTAACTATCCACGATCACAAGGCACCTCCAAGGCGTCGCATCCGGCCTAGTTAACTCAACTACATTCCCTTCTATACTACACCAACATATCGGACCACTAGGCGCCTCCTAGGCGTCCGGTTTTAGCAAGACTTTTAGAAAATATTTTCCCCAAAATAATTTCGTTTGTTCTAAAAAAAATATTTTTCCCCCTTTTTCTTTCCCAATGAATGCATGAATGTGTGTGTTTCAATTTATCAATTCAACTATAGGTTTTCACACATTCCATTTACATCATCATTACAATTCAATAAGAATTTCTAAACATTCATTTATTTTATTTTTTTATAACCATAGCAACTATTTCTTTTCAAGACAATAAATAAATAATCATAGAACACACAACATCTCAAACATTAAGCATGCTCATTTATCGCAATGAAAATAGACATATATATGAACTCAAATAACTCATGGAACACATTTATCATTTTAATTACACATAACTACAACAACAACAAGCTAGGTAATAAAAATTTAGCATGCTTAGGATCAAATTTAAGGGGAAAAATTCACAAAAGACTAAGAAATTGTAGATTAGAACACCCCTACCTCAAAGGATAGCGGTCGTCTCTGTCCATCTGCATAACTCTTTTATTAGCTTTGAGCTGTAAGCAATCTCTGCCTGATCAGCTTAATCTTCTCGGTAGTCTTAAGTACAATGTCGGGTCCTACGGCGGCTGTCTCGCCTACCTCAGTCCAACAGACAGGAGACCTACAAGGTTTACCATACAACGCCTCAAATGGAGCCTTCTGAATACTCGTCTGATAACTGTTGTTGTAGGCAAACTCAATAAGTGGAAGGTGATCCTCCCAACTACCACCCAAGTCAAGTACACAGACCCGAAGAATATCCTCTAAGATTTGGATGGTACGCTCCGATTGGCCATCCGTCTGCGGATGAAATGCTGTACTAAGGTGCAACACGGAGCCAAACACTGCTTGAAGTCCTTCCTAGAACTTCGAGGTGAACTTGGCATCCCTATGTGAAACAATAGCCACTGGAATTCCGTGCAATCTTATAATGTTTTTCACATAGAGCACAGCAAGCGCCTCTGCGTCATCTGTTGCCTTAAGAGGCAAAAAGTGAGTGGTCTTGGTCAATCTATCAATAATGACTCATACGGCTTCATTTCCCCTCCGTGACCTAGGAAGACCTGTAACAAAATCCATTGTAATCTCTTCCCATTTCCACTACGCTACCGGTAATGTCTGCAATAAACCAGCTGGTCTCTGGTGCTCGGCCTTCACCTATTGAAAAGTAGGGCACTTAGCCATAAACTGTGCAATGTCCTTCTTCATTCCATTCCACCAATACTGGCGTCTCAGATTATGCTCCATTTTGGTACCACTAGAATGAACTGCAAAGTGGGAAGTATGAAACTCCCATAAGACGTCCTCACTATAAACTGTAAGAATAACCAACAAACCCCTAAACCGTAAACCTTCATTTGCATGTAAGGTCCAATCCTTTATGGTCTCGCCACTGGAGATTAAAGTGTAAATGACATCCAAATCTGAATTCTGTCTCTGTGACTCAATCACCAGTCTAATAAAAGTGGGTTGAGTCACGAGACTAAACAAGAATGCTGACTCACTGCCATCATCATCATCATCAAAATAATACAATCCCATTTCAGCCAAATCTTCCAGCATCTTCCATTTCTGAATGGCTAAACTAGCTAAAGTCCTATGAGATTTCTGGCTTAAAGCACCAGCTACCACATTTGGCTTACCTGGATGATACTACAAATCAAAGTTGTAGTCTTCCAAAAACTCAACCCATCACCTCTGTCTGTTGTTCAAGTCCTTTTGGGAGAAAAGGTACTTGAGACTCTTGTGGTCTGAGAACACCTCAAATCTCTCACCATACAAATAGTGTCTCCAAAACTTCAAGGCAAACACAACTACCACTAGCTCCAAATCATGAGTAGGGTAGTTAAGCTTGTGAGTCTTTAACTGTCGAGACCCATAAGCCACTACTCTACCATCCTGCATCAGTACATAACCCAAACCATCACGTGAGGTGTCACAATAGATCGCATAACCCATGCCACGCTCGGGTATCACCAACACTGGAGCCGTAGTCAACCTTATTTTCAACTCTTGAAAGGATGACTCACAGGCCTTATTCCATGCAAACTTGATCCATTTCTGGGTCAATCTGGTCATGTGAGCTGCTAAACGGGAAAGAATGCTTCACAAATCTCCGATAATAGCCCGCTAGGCCAAGGAAACTCTATTTCTTAAAGACATTCTTGGGTTGCTCCCAATTCAGAATTGCCTCTATCTTTGAAGGATCAACTGAAACCCCACCTTCTGAGACAGCATGTTCCAAAAATTTCACCTCTTGTAGCTAAAACTCACACTTTCATATTTGGCGTACAAACGGTGCTCCCGTAGAATCTACAACACTATACTCAAATAGACCTCGTGCCCCTCCCAAGTCCGTGAATACATAAGAATTTCATCCACGAAAACTACCACAAACTGATCCAACTAATCGTGGAAGACACGGTTCATTAGATCCATGAATGCTGCTGGTGCGTTAGTCAGACCAAAGGGTATGACAAGAAACTCATAATGTCCATACCACGTACGGAAAGCGATCTTTGGAATATCCTCCTCTCTAACCCGCAACTGATAATAACCTGACCTCAAGTCAATCTTTGAAAAATAACTGGCTCCTCTTAACTGATCAAATAAATCATCTATCCTTAGCAAGGGATACTTATTCTTGATGGTGGCATGATTCAACTTTCGGTAATCAATGCACAACCTCAAAGAACCATCTCTCTTTTTAGCGAACAAGACCGGTGCACCCCATGGTGACACACTCGGCCGGATAAAGCCTTTCATCCTCAAATCATCAAGTTGCTTCTTCAATTCCTCTAATTCAATCGGTGCCATATGATATGGTGCCATAAAAATTGGCACTGTACCAGGCATCAAATCAATAGCAAATTCCACCTCTCAGTGTGGAGGTAACTCAGTCAAGTCCTTCGGAAACATATCTAGAAAATTGCGCACAACCGCTGGATAATCAACCCCATAAAACTCAACTTCATCATCGGTGAGAAGACTAGCCAAGAAGAATGTCTGCCGATCCCAACCCCTAACACCATAAAATGAATGAGTGAAAGGATCGCACTGATCTCCCACAAAACAGAAATAATCCCCATCCGGGGTACACACTGAAACTCTGCTCCTTAAAAAATCAATAACAGCTCTGAAGGACGACAACCAGTCCATCCCAAGAATGACGTCAAATCCCGTCATCTCGAGAAGGATGAGATCGAACTCAAAAACACGTCCGGCAATCGTGATGGAACAACTCCTACAAACTCTACCAAGAATGACTGAATCCCCAATAGGTGTGTCAACATAGAACGGTCTGTCTAACTGACTGACCTCCAAACCCAATGCCCGTGCAAATGATAAAACAATGAATGAATAAAAAGCACCGGAATCAAACAATACACATGCCCAAGAATGGGACACAAGAAACATACCCTTGACAAATGAAGGACTGGATGGTGGCTCGGCTGGAGTGAGTGCAAACACGCGACCCTGGGTCCTATGCCCCTGAGAACCGCCTGCTTGATAACCAGACTACTGAGTGGGTGCACTCGAAGAAGCTCCCCTACCAGGCCGAGAACTCTGGGTTGACATAGGTGGTTGAGATGGCTGAGGTGGTGGTAGCGGTCGAAACCCTAACTGAACTGTGGCAGACTGCATCTGCCTCTGTTGTGAACCTCCACCTCTGCCCAAACCATTGCCCCGCTGTGGACAATATTTCACCCTATGGCCCTGGTGGCCACACCCGAAACATCCACCAGATGCCACCTGAATCTGAGTACACTGAGACTTGTGATGCCCTGACTGCCCATACTTGAAACAAATCACTTGAGCTACCTGAGCCTGAGTGCATTGGGACTTATAATGTCCCTGCTCGCATCTGAAACAAGTAACATTAGGTCTAGAAGACCCCATGGACACTGAAGATGTGGGTGCGGATCGACTGGCTACTGTCCCCTGAACCCTGACTGCTCATGCTTCTACTTCTTACTTGATTGTCCCTCAGAGAAAGCACTCATACCCCTATTGTGCTTGCAGGACTCCCTGATGCCTTACTATCCATGCTTTCAGCCTCAACCATTAAGGCCTTTTGCACTGCTTTTGCATACTCTGTAGGTTCTGAAGCAGCTACAATTGGCCTGATGATAAGATCAAGGCCATCAACAAATTTCTCTATCTTTCCTTCCTCATCATTAGCAATCCCTAGTGCAAACCTCAAAAGTGATGTAAACTTGTTTTCATACTCTATAACTGTCATGTTTCCTTGCTTCAACCCATCAAATTCCTTCTTTAGTTCCCTCCGCTTAGGCGCCGGAAAGTACTTCTCATAGTACAATTTCTTAAAAGTATCATATGTCATAATATCTAAATCATGCGTGTGTGAAACAGTCTTCCAACATATCTCAGCATCACCAATAAAATTGTAAGTCGCCAATGTGATCTTCAACTTGTCTATTGCCAAATTCATGGCATTAATATGCTTCTCCACTCTATCCATGAACATATCCGTAATAAGCGGATCTGGGCCTCCCTCAAATAGAGTTGGCATCAATTTCACAAACTTTGCAATGTGGTAAAGAGGATCATCTAACTCATTTGTCTTTGGAGGTGGTGGTGGTGGTGGTGGCACAAACTGTGATGATGACGCACCTGCCGGTCGATATGCATCAAAAAGAGCAGCCTGAATGGCTTACCTCAACTGCTGCCTATTTATCTGAAAAGGTGGATCAATAGTCCCCCTCGCTTGTCCCCCTCTTGGTGGGACCAAATCACACAACAAAATATCTTCCTCAACTTGTTCCTGATCCCTTTCCACGGGATTAGAGCTAGAACTTTCCCCAGGATCTCTTCGTGTTGCCATGACGCTATAAGAAAAAGGAAATGGATCAATAATGATGACACTTAAATACGCACGAGAACGGAGTCCTCACACGAATGACTTGACAAGAATGGAAACACATAAGCACCTTCCATACTCCCAAAATAGCCAACTAATGATAAACACAATCATGCTAATAATATACAACAACACTAAGCACTTAGCACGTAATCATATAAGCAATTAAACAATTAAGCGTGCCTTTCAAATAATTAAGCACCTTAACATATAAGCATATAAGTATGCAATCACGTAAGCAATTAAGTAAGTAAGCAAATAATGAAACTCCCCATGCAATCCTAGGTAGGCCTTTACTCGTCGTCCTAATGGTATTCGAACCATTACTCTGATACCAAATTTGTAACGACCCAAAATAATAAAAATAAAATCTATAAAAATTTCGGCATGACCTCCGTAGAAAAGTCCCTCTACAACCTGTTGAAATACAAAAATAAATGCAAGGGCCTCACTGGGCCTTAAATCTAACCTATTCTATCCCAACGCACAATACAGATATTATATTACATTCCCAAAATGGTTACATACATATAAAAGTCCCGTTCCTCCATCTCATCTAAACAAGGGACACACTTTCATTTCATCAATTTACAGTCCAAAAATGTAGTTAGAATTTAAAAGTTCATAGCTTACAACATTATACTAATTAAACTAAAGTCTCACAAGATAGTTAATATTACATTTACAAAATATAAGGGTTCTAATACAAAAGATAGCAAAAATAAAATAGATCTCCAAGCTCGTTTAAACTTGTGGTGGATCGTCGTCTGCCACCTCTTTTCCATATCCTGAAAGTGTTAAAAATAATGGTGTAAGCATAAGCTCAGTAGGAAGTGTCTAAGACACACTTCTTAAGTCCCCGTGAATCCATACAATGAATAGATAAAAAGTAAACGGGATCATGGTATAGGGAAACACACATTCTCAACCACAATAACAAATATGTAACAAATATCAACCAATCACAATTTTTCCACGATGTCATGAAGTGCAATGTTATGCAAATATCACTCTCCCATTTCAGAAACAATTCCGTTTTAACAACCAAACCGTTAGTGTAATCCGACCTAAGGCACCTCTAAGGCGTCACGGAAGGAAGGTTGGTTAACTATCCACGACCACAAGGCACCTCCAAGGCGTCACATCCAGCCTAGTTAACTTAACTACATTCCCTTCTAGACTACACCAACATCATGGACCACTAGGCGCCTCCTAGGCGTCCGGTTTTCGCAAGACTTTTAGAAAATATTTTTCTCAAAATAATTTCGTTTGTTCTAAAAAAAATATTTTTCCCCCTTTCTCTTTCCCAATGAATGCATGAATGTGTGTGTTTCAATTTATCAATTCAACTATAGGTTTTCACACATTCCAGTTACATCATCATCACAATTCAATAAGAATTTCTAAACATTCATTTATTTAATTAATTTATTTATTTATAACCATAGCAACTATTTCTTTTCAAGACAATAAATAAATAATAAATAATCATAGAACATACAATATCTCAAACATTAAGCATGCTCATTTATCGCAATGAAAATAGACATATATATGAACTCAAATAACTCATGGAACACATTTATCATTTTAATTACACATAACTACAACAACAACAAGCTAGGTAATAAAAATTTAGCATGTTTAGGATCAAATTTAAAGGGAAAAATTCACAAAAGGCCAAGAAATTGTAAATTAGAACACCCATACCTCAAAGGATAGCGGTCGTCTCCCCCTATCTGCATAACTCTTCTGTCGGCTTTGAGCTGTAAGTAATCTCTTCTGCCTGATTAGCTTAATCTTCTCGGTAGTCTCAAGTATAATGTCGGGTCCTAAGGTGGCTGTCTTGCCCACCTCAGTCCAACAGACAGGAGACCTACAAGGTCTACCATACAACACCTCAAATGGAGCCATATGAATACTCGTCTGATAACTGTTGTTGTAGGCAAACTCAATAAGTGGAAGGTGATCCTCCCAACTACCACCCAAGTTAAGTACACAGGCCCGAAGCATATCCTCCAAGATTTGGATGGTACGCTCTGACTGGCCATCTGTCTGCGGATGGAATGCCGTACTAAGGTGCAACGCTAAGCCAAACGCTACTTGAAGTCCTTCCCAGAACTTTGAGGTGAACTTGGCATCCCTATCTGAAACAATAGCCACAGGAACTCCGTGCAATCTTACAATCTCTTTCACATAAAGCACACCAAGCGCTTCTGCGTCATCTGTTGCCTTAAGAGGTAAAAAGTGAGTGGTCTTGGTCAATCTATCAATAACGACCCATACGGCTTCATTTCCCCTCCGTGACCTAGGAAGACCTGTCACAAAATCCATTGCAATCTCCTCCCATTTCCACTGCGCTACTGGTAATGGCTGCAATAAACCAGGTCTCTGGTGCTCGGCTTTCACCTGCTGATAGGTAAGGCACTTAGCCATAAACTGTGCAACGTCCTTCTTCATTCCATTCCCCCAATACTGACGTCTCATATTGTGATACATTTTGGTACCACCTGGATGAACTACAAAGCGGGAAGTATGAAACTCCTGTAAGACGTCCTCACGACAAACTGTAGGAACAATCAACAAACCCCTAAACCGTAGACCTCCATATGCATGTAAGGTCCAAACCTTCACGGTCTCGCCACTGCAGATCAAAGTGTAAATGGCATCCAAATCTGAATCCTGTCTCTGTGACTCAATCACCCGTCTAACAAAAGTGGGTTGAGCCACGACACTAAACAAGAATGCTGACTCACTACCGTCATCATCATCATCAAAACAATACAATCCCATTTCAGCCAAATCTTCCAGCATCTTCCATTTCAGAATGGCTAAACTAGCCAAAGTCCCATGAGATTTCCTGCTTAAAGCATCAGCTACCACATTTGCCTTACTCGGATGATACTGCAAATCAAAATTGTAGTCTTCCAAAAACTCAACCCATTGCATCTGTCTGTTGTTCAAGTCCTTTTGGGAGAAAAGGTACTTGAGACTCTTATGGTCTGAGAACACCTCAAACTTTTAGTCATACAATTAGTGTCCCTAACACATTAAAGCAAACACAACTGCCGCTAGCTCCAAGTCATGAGTATAGTAGTTAAGCTCGTGAGTCTTCAACTATCGAGACCCATAAGCCACTGCTCTACCATCCTGCATCAGTACACAACCCAAACCATCACGTAAGGTGTCATAATAGATCGCATAACCCATGCCACGCTCGGGTATCACCAACACTGGAGCCGTAGTCAACCTTGTTTTCAACTCTTTAAAGGATGACTCACAGACCTTATTCTATGCAAACTTAATCCCTTTTCGGGTCAATCTGGTCATATGAGCTGCTAAACGAGAAAAAATCCTTCACAAATCTCCGATAATAGCCCGCTAGGCCAAGGAAACTCTGGATCTCAAAGACATTCTTGGGTTGCTCCCAATTCAGAACTACCTCTATCTTTGAAGGATCAACTGAAACCCCACCTTCTGAGACAACATGTCCCAAAAATTTCACCTCTAGTAGCCAAAACTCACATTTTCATATTTGGCGTACAAACGGTGCTCCCGTAGAATCTGCAACACTGTACTCAAATGGACCTTGTGCCCCTCCCGAGTCCGTGAATACACAAGAATGTCATCCACGAAAACTATCACAAACTGATCCAAGTAATCATGGAAGACACGGTTCATTAGATCCATGAATGTCGTTGGTGCGTTAGTCAGACCAAAGGGTATGACAAGAAACTTATAATGTCCATACCGCATACGAAAAGCGATCTTTGGAATATCCTCTTCTCTAACCTGCAACTGATAATAACCTAACCTCAAGTCAATCTTCGAAAAACAACTGGCTCCTCTTAACTAATCAAACAAATCATCTATCCTTGGTAAGGGATAATTCTTCTTGAAGGTGGCATGATTCAACTTTCGGTAATCAATGCACAACCTCAAAGTCTTTCTTTTTAGCGAACAAGACCGGTGCACCCCACGGTGACACACTCGGCCGGATAAAGCCTTTCATCCTCAAATCATCAAGTTGCTTCTTCAATTATTCTAATTCAATCAGTGCCATACGATACGGTGCCATAGAAATTGGCGCGGTACCAGGCATCAAATAAATAGCAAATTCCACCTCTCGGTGTGGAGGTAACTCAGTCAAGTCCTCCGGAAACACATCCAAAAAATTACGTACAATCGCTGGATAATCAACCCCATAAAACTCAAAGTCATCATCGGCGAGAAGACTAGCCAAAAAGAATGTCTGCCGATCCCGACCCCTAACACCATAAAATGAATAAGTGAGAGAATCGCACTGATCTCCCACAAAACAGAAACAATCCCCATCTGGGGTACACACTAAAACTTTGCTCCTGAAACAATCAATAACAGCTCTGAAGGATGACAACCAGTTCATCCCAAGAATGACGTCAAATCCTGTCATCTCGAGAAGGATGAGATCGAACTCAAAAACACGTCCGGCAATCATGATGGAACAACTCCTACAAACTCTACCAAGAATGACTGAATCCCCAATAGGTGTGTCAAAATAGAGCGGTTTATCTAACTGACTGACCTCCAAACCCAATGCCAATGCAAATGATGAAGCAATGAATGAATAAGAAGCACCAGAATCAAACAATAAACGTGCCCAAGAATGGGATACAAGGAACATACCCCTGACAACTGAAGGACTGGATAGTGGCTCGGCTGGAGTGAGTGCAAACACGCGACCCTGGGTCCTCTGTCTTTGAGAACCGCCTGTGACAACCCTGGTTTTTAGGCCAGCGTGTCCTGTGATGAACCGTAAGGATGATCCAATAACAGATCCGAATGCGGAAGTGAAAATAGAAAATAAGACTCTAAGAAGTCAAAGTGACCTTCCATGAGGTCGTGGACTCAACAAGAACTGATGCGGAAGTAAAAGATCAAAAATATGACAAATAAGCCCCTAGGGGCAAAATAGTCATTTTTAAAAATTGTAGATTCTGGTGCCACCGAGCACACCGCTGGAAGGACAACGAAAAACTAATCAAAATGAACTCAAGAATCGCATAATTCGGAGTTCGGACGAAGTAGAAATGGCATGACGAAGAAAAATGAGCACTTAAGACAAAAAGGGTAAACTGGTAATTATCCAAGAAGAACTAGGTGCAACCGAGCACACCGTTGGAAAGACAGCGAAAAATTAGTCAAGTTTTAAAAAAAAAATTCACTTGAATCGAATTCCGGACGAAGGAGAAAAGCCCAAAAGAAGAATTGATGTCGCGGCGGCCCGATGAAGGGGCCATGACAGCCCCCATGCGTGCCCATGTGCACACCCATGCACGTCGCGCGCGCGCGCTGGGCGCACACACAACTGCCAGCAGCCCAAAAGCTGCAATGTGTTTTTTTTTTTAAAAAAAAAAAAAAAAAAAAACAGAATAGAGGCTGAATTTGGAGGCCAAGATGATTTTTTTTGCAAAAACACAAAGAAGAAACCCCCTTCAAAATTGAGTTTTCTACATGACTCGTGAGAGAATTCAAAAACAAAAGCAATGTAGAATGCCAAAAATGCCCCTCCATGAAATCTGGTCATGGAGGTCCAAAAAGCTGCTAAATTGAAAAACTGAAAGCCGAACTTCGTAAGCGATTTTCGATATTAAAACGACATTTCCTGGAAAAACATGGAAAAGAAACCCCTCCTAAAATCATGTTTTCTATTCAACCATATTGAAAGAAGAAAATAAAACCACAGTGAAAAGTCTATAATTCCCCTAGATTAGAATATGCAAAAAAAGTTCGAAATGAATTCACAAGAGGCTCAAATCACAAAGGATGAGGTTTTACCTGGAAACAACCATGCACGCAAACGTAAGTTACCTATTCGGACATGTTACAATGGTCCACGACTTAAAAATAGCACCGATGCAAAATCCAACCCCCCAACGGGCAAAAAGGCAAAAATGGAACTTGGAATGAAAACTCGGAATCCAAAAATACAAAACGGGGTCAAATGACCGTTTGGCCCTTGGCCACACTTCAAACATGATTTATAAGACCCTATGAAAGAATGAAAACGGAATTCCCACACTCGATGCAACTATGGTGAACCAATGACTTGCGATTTTTCAAGGTTTTCATAGCATTTCAAGAAATCAAAAGATACATAGGATACAATATACATGTCATTGGCTTCTGGCCTCATCTCATACATGTCAAATACATTGTAAAAAGTGTACTTATGTACACATTACATACATGGAATCAAAGAATACAAGTTTTACATATAAGTCTACAAAATGACATTTCATGCTAACATTTGCATGAAATGGAAACTTGAAAGCTACACAACATCCAAGGAATGCTAAGCATCATGAACCAAGTGTTCGTACCTGAAATATGCCCTAGTAACGTAGGGTGAGCAACATAAAGCTACTCGTAGGAGATGAGCATGCATCGACCTAGCATTTTACAATTTTATCACCTTAAGGTGAAACATATCAAAGGGGCTCATGCCACCTAACGTCTATGTCAAAGTGAGACTCAGGGCGCATCCTAAGCTATCATGGAGCATAAGCAACAAGAATCATGATACATATACATATATGAAACAAGTCAAGTTTGGGATAATCCAAAGAACATGATAAGAAAGATACTTGAATACAGATCAACATGACAAGTTTACCATTTTCCATAAATCATATTATCTATGCAATTAAACAAGGTCAGGGACAATCCATACAACACGACACGAAAACAATGGAATATAAGGATCACATTATCAATGCAATTTACATGATTGGAATTAAACCAATTAACACGATGAGAATTATACACGGAATCAAGAATAAAGCATAATATATATGCAAGTATACAAGGATGGAACATTCCATATAATATGACAATAAGTATGCTCGGACATATGTTAACAAGAATTACATTATCGATGCAATTAACACGACAAGGAGTATACTTGAAATCACGAATGGGGCATAATATCTATGTTCCAATTGAATCTACAGGATCAATCCTAAACTACATTAGAAAATCAAAACACAAATTACAATTTCAATGTCATCTAACTAACATTAGAACTTCTAATACAATGCATAAAGCATGATTTCTCTAAGTTAACATCTTGCAACTTAAAATGGGAAATCAATAAAGAAACAACAAGTCACAACATCATCTAGTTATCAACTTGAAATGAAATGTGAAATCAAATAAAGTGGATACTTAGACGTCACGCCGGATCAAACCGACAATGTGGTTACTTTAGGGTTACTAGCCCATGGGTAACCTCCCTATGTGCGCACTAGACTATATAGAGGGACTATCCCCCGTACTAGAACCACGTCCTAACCGTAGCCAAACAACGACATCCCCAAGTTTCCAAAATCAACAAGTTGTGCAACAACGTATATATCAGCATGTATATACAAGATAATCAACTATCTACCATGCACAACCAAATTTGGAAACCTATACAATACATGCTCTAAGTCCACAACTAATATGATATGATGGATGTCGAATTTTCAGTGTACGATTCGTTACACGCTATGCATGAAAGATTTTAAATACGAAATGTGCAAATCATTACACAAGGCAACAATATATTCAATAAGGAAAACATATTCTCCTGAGGATAAACATAGCAACTATGTTATCCAATACTCAAAACATAACCAAATGAATATACAACAAGTCCAAGTCCATGATTTGAATATAAAAACCACTTCTAAAACACAACTAGATCATGGAGCAAATTGATAGAATTTAAATAGATAAACAGAATTAAATTCTCTAGATTCCGATTTAATTCCAAATAACCTCAATTTAATACATGTTAAAGGACATGGCATGGTCATCACCTATATCTATTCTAAAACTCAATTAGGTTGTTGGAACAACAAAGTAGAACTTTAATTAAATCATACTAATTTAAATCCCAAGGTTCTAAAACAACTTCTAATAGTCCCAAAATAATATATGCTTGTAAACAAGTCATGATCAATACAATTATCAAGTTAAAAACTTAATTAAGCTAAGGGAACCATTAAATAGATTTTAATTAATTCTTTTAATTAAAATCCCTAGATTTTCAAACTTAACCAAATGCTCTCAATTTAATATATCTTAGAGAACATTCCAAGGACTAATGTAATATCACATTACAAGTTTATTTCATTAAATTTACGACCATGTGAATTAAACTTTCACTAAAGTTAAATATAAAATAAAAATTGCAATTCTCATGTAATTAATCCCAATTTAATATACGTGAACAACCATACCAAAGCCTAATTTTCTAGCATGCCACAAATCAATTCCAAGTTGTATATCACCATGAGGATTAAATCTTAAACAAGGAAATTAATTAAATGAAAGGTTTCAAAAC
Organism: Cornus florida; assembly: GCF_030987335.1. Lineage (NCBI taxonomy): Eukaryota > Viridiplantae > Streptophyta > Magnoliopsida > Cornales > Cornaceae > Cornus > Cornus florida. The sequence continues at coordinate 11,256,927 of NW_026775573.1, read as the reverse complement.
CTCACCAAATATTCTAAATCAAATATATGTGAAGCTATATGGCATGCAGATCAAGAATATCAAGTCAGAATTCGAATGGAGAGAATAATGCACTCAGGGCAAATTAATTAATCAAGTTAATTAATAATTACTAATTTTTTAAAACAATTCTGATTTCTCTCAATTTAATCTATGTTGAAGAGCATGCTAGGGCCTAATATAATATGCTAACACATATTGACTTCAAGCTAGTTAAGGCCATGTGAATTAATCTTTCACTAAAGATAAATATTAAATAAAATCTTTAATACTTATTCAAATGTTCCAATTTTAATACACGACAATGAGTATATCAAGGGGTAATATAAAATCATGCGACATGTTTAAACCAAGTCATGAGCAACCGAGAAAATTAGATCCCATAACAGAAAAATAAATAATAAAATCTCTAGGTTTTATATTTAATCATTCCAACAAGTTGTATAAGCATCACAAGCATGCTATATAACAAGAATTTAAACCTAGAACATCCCCTACCTCAATTTGAGATGAAAATCTCAAATCCCCACTGAAACGAAAGTGCTCCGAATCCGACGATACCGAGAGGTTTTGTCGGGGACAACACTGTGAACAAGAATCCGCAAGAAGCCCTATGAAAATCCCAACTTGACTCCAAACCCAAACTCAAAAAATCGTCGGAAATGGATTCTAATAAGGGCATAAGATGCACGGCGTCAAGATAAACATTAAACGTTAAGGCCGAAGACTTTTCATCAAAGAAAAGTGAACCAAAAGAGGAGAGAGAAGACGGCAGCCATGGAAGGCTATGGGATCTGGTCTAGAACGTGTGGGGAAGAAGAGAAAAATTCTGTTTTAATTTTTCAAACCCCCTATTTATAGAAAATCACAAAAAGTGCCCCGAAAGGGCCCCGCCGGGTCTGGAAAAGTGGATTTTGAGCAGACGCACTCAAACGAAAAAAATCCATGAACAAAAAAGATTCAAAATGAGAAAATATGAACAATGAAAGAAACAACATTGAGAACTGAGTCCCGAGCAGAAAGTTATGCCCCGAACAAGTTCTGCGGCAACCGGGTCCAGAAACTCTGAAACTGGAGAAAAATGACCAGAACGGAATTCTAAGAGTCCACGACTCAACGAAATGTGAAAATGAATCCCGTACGAGGATCCAGGCTCCAGACGAGACATTTTGCAATAACTTTCGTTAATTACACAATGACCCCTACAAAAAGGGTTAACTGCGAAACTGCCCCAGAATGAAAATGTCTTCCAAAAGATATTTTCTTAGATACCCCTGAAATAAAATATCTTCAAAATATATTTACGAAAAGCACCCCAAGAAATGAAAAAGATTCTAAAGAATTGTGCATCCATGCCCCTGTGGGCACCGAGAGCAACCAGAGTACTTTCATTCAAAAGTAAAGATACGTATTTCGAGGAAACCACTCAAGATGAAGGCACGTGAAATCAAAAACCAACTTCAAGCATGAGAAGTGAGGTTGTGCCAAAAAATGACAAACGGAGATACGACAGAATAGGGAAAAGGACGAAATAGCGCATAGTGTCAAAAAATGAAAAATGTGAAAATGACTCGGTCTTCAAAGGAAGTTGTCAATTCATGGAAAAGAGTCTCAAGAACCAATTCTGAGCACTCAAGATGACACTAAGCGACACGAAACAGAGCTTAGAAAAGAAAATTAAACGAAAAAAATTCATTTGTAAAATTTCAGGAAAAAGGAAAGAAAGGCAAATGACCGGGTCGTTACAACCTACCCTCTTTAAAGGAATTTCATCCCCAAAATTAGGAACATACCAAAGAGAACTAAATAATGACTGAACAAAAGGTCAAATTAAAGGACAACTCACAATGCACTGAAGGACGAATCCTGAAGTCTAAAGATCAACTAAAGGAACGCGAAACCACGAACTGAGACAACACCTCATATGAACCAGTACGTTAACTCAATGTCAACCATCAAGAGAATCCCAAGACAAAGGAACGTTGAATCACGATGAAAGGAGAGAGTGACAAAGTAGTACGACCAGCAACCAGAACCCGCCCACACTTATTTGTCAGCAAGGTAGCATGATGGTATAAGGCACTAGTCCGTAACATACCCCAAACCAGGTCAACTCTGAGAAAACTTTTGATACGGATGACATCAATGTCAGAATGATCATTACCAAAAGCACTGCGAGAACCAGGCATTTGCGAGAGTGGGGTATGGTCCAATAATGTCTGGCCAGACCATCTTGGCCAATCCTAAAACTCTGACAACAACGCCCTAGGCACCGCTACGTTTAAGGCCTTAGATCTAGAAGCCACAAAGGAAAAGGAAATGAAACGGTGTCTCCCTGGCACACGTCTCACTCCACCAAACAAGGATTACGATTCTACGTTCACATAAGCCTTAATCGCATCAACAAAACAAACAAGAAGGTTCCCGACATGGGTCTTTACAAAATGAATTCCTCCTATCCAAGGAAGAAACTCGTGAAACAAGAATGCATCCAAGGAATACGACAAATCCTATGAGACAATGTCAAAACCTGACATAAAGGAAGTAGCTAGCATGCAACATAGCAACGGACTATCTACTCAAGGTGCCACATAAGCAAATATGTCAAACAAAGATGCTTTTAAACATATAAGCATATAAGTACAGAAAACATGTCATCACACCGAGTATGTTATCAAACAAAGTACGTAAAAATGTTATAATACCAAAACATGTTATCATAGGCATATAAATAAATCAAGGTACACCAATAAAAGCATGATATGCACCCAAAACCCGTCGTCCTAAGGTTTTCGAACCCGGACGCTCTGATACCACCTGTGACGACCCTGGTTTTTAGGTCAGCGTGTCCTGTGATGAACTGTAAGGATGATCCGATAACAGATCCGAATGCAGAAGTGAAAACAAAAAAGAAGACTCTAAGAAGTCAAAGTGACATTCCATGAAGTCGTGGAACTCAACAAGAACTAATGCGGAAGCAAAAGATCGAAAATATGACAAATAAGCCCTTAGGGGCAAAATAGTCATTTATGAAAACTATAGATTCGGGTTCCACCAAGCACACTGCTAGAAGGACAATGAAAAACTAATCAAGATGGACTCAAGAATCGCATGATTCGGAGTTCGGACGAAGGAGAAACGGCATGACGAAGAAAAACGAGCACTTAAGGATAAAAGGGTAAACTGGTAATTATCCAAGAAGAACCGGGTGCAACCGAGCACACCGTTGGAAAGACAGCGAAAAATTAGTCAAGTTCAAAAAAAAATTCACTTGAATCGGAGTCCGGATGAAGGAGAAAAACCTAAAAGAAGAATTGACGTAGCAGCGGCCCGACGAGGGGGCCATGACAGCCCTCATGCGTGCCCATGCACACACCCATGCACCCTGCACGCGCGCTGGGTGCACACACGGCTGCCAGCAGCCCAAAAGCTACTATGTGTTTTTTTTTCAAAAAAGAAAAAACAGAATAGAGGCTGAATTTGGAGGCCTAGATGAATTTTTTTACAAAAAAACAAAGAAGAAACCCCCTCAAAATTGAGTTTTCTACATGACCCGTGAGAGAATTAAAAAAACACGCAATGTAGAGTGCCCGAAATGCCCCTCCATGAAATCTGGTCATGGAGGTCCAAAAAGCTGGTAAATTGAAAAACTGAGAGCTGAACTTCGTAAGCGATTTCCGATATCAAGACGACATTTTCTGGAAAAACACGGAAAAGAAACCCCCCCCCCCCCTAAAATCATGTTTTCTATTCAACCATGTTGAAAGAAGAAAATAAAACCATAGTGAAAAGTTTATAATGCCCCTAGATCAGAATCTGCAAAAAAAGTACGAAATGAATTCACAAGAGGCTCAAATCACCAAGGATGAGGTTTTACCCGGAAACGACCATGCACGCAAACGTAACTTACCTAGTCGAACATACTACAATGGTCCACGATAGAAAAATACCACCAATACAAAATCCGACCCCCCAACGGGCAAAAAGGCAAAAATGGAACTTGGAATGAAAACTCGGAATCCAAAAAAACAAAACGGGGTCAAATGACCGTTTGACCCTTGGCCACACCTCAAACATGATTATAAGACCCTATGAAAGAATAAAAATGGAACTCCCACATCTGATTCAACTATGGTGAACCAATGACTTGCGATTTTTCAAGGTTTTCATAGCATTTCAAGAAATCAAAAGATACATAGGATACAATATACATGTCATTGGCCTCCGGCCTCATCTTATACATGTTAAATACATTGTAAAGAGTGTACTTATGTACACATTACATACATTGAATCAAAGAATACAAGTTTTACGTATAAGTCTACAAAATGACATTTCATGCTAACATTTGCATAAAATGGAAGCTTGAAAGCTACATGACATCCAAGGAATGCTAAGCATCACGAATTAAGTCTTCGTACTTGAAATATACCCCAATAACGTAGGGGTGAGCAACATAAAGCTACTCGTAGGAGATGAGCATGCATCGACCTAGCATTTTACAATTTTATCACCTTAAGGTGAAACATGTCAAAGGGGCTCATGCCATCTATGTCAAAGTGAGACTCAAGGCGCATCCTAAGCTATCATGGAGCATAAGCAACAAGAATCAAGTCAAGTTTGGGATAATCCAAAGAACACGATGAGAATTGATACTTGAATACAGATCAACATGACAAGTTTCCCATTTTCCATGAATCATATTATCTATGCAATTAAACAAGGTCAGGGACAATTCATACAACACGACACGAAAACAATAGAATATAAGGATCACATTATCAATGCAATTTACATGATTGGAATTAAACCAATTAACACGATGAGAATTATACACGGAATCAAGAATAAGGCATAATATCTATGCAAGTATACAAGGATGGAACATTCCATATAACATGACAATAAGTATGCTCAGACATATGTTAACAAGAATTACATTATCGATGCAATTAACATGACAAAGAGTATACTTGAAATCACGAATGGGGCATAATATCTATGTTCCAATTGAATCTATAGGATCAATCCTAAACAACATTAGAACATCAAAACACAAATTACAATTTTAATGCCATCTAACTAACATTAGAACTTCTAATACAACGCGTAAAGCATGATTTTCTAAGTTAACATCTTGCAACTTAAAATGGGAAATCAACAAAGAAACAACAAGTCACAACATCATCTAGTTATCAACTTGAAATGAAATGCGAAATCAAATAAAGTGGATACTTGGACGTCACGCCGGATCAAACCGACAATCTGGTTACTTTAGGGTTACTAGCCTATGGGTAACCTCCCTATGTGCGCACTAGACTATATAAAAGGACTATCCCCCGTACTAGAACCACGTCCTAGCCGTAGCCAAACAACGACATCCCCAAGTTTCCAAAATCAACAAGTTGTGCAACAACGTATATATCAACATGTATATAAAAGATAATCAACTATCTACCATGCACAACCAAATTTGGAAACCTATACAATACATGTTCTAAGTCCACAACTAAAATGATATGATGGATATCGAATTTTCAGTGTGCGATTCGTTACACGCTATGCATGAAAGATTTTAAATACGAAGTGTGCAAATCATTACACAAGGTAACAATATATTCAATAAGGAAAACATATTCTCATAAGTATAAACATAGCAACTATGTTATCCATTGCTCAAAACATAACCAAATAAATATATAACAAGTCCAAGTCCATGATTTGAATATAGAAACCACTTCTAAAACACAACTAGATCATGGAGCAAATTGATAGAATTTAAATAGATAAACACAATTAAATTCTCTAGATTCTAATTTAATTCCAAATAACCTCAATTTAATACATGTTAAAGGACATGGCATGGTCATCACTATATCCATTCTAAAACTCAATTAGGTTGTTGGAACAATAAAGTAGAACTTTAATTAAATCATACTAATTTAAATCCCAAGGTTCTAAAACAACTTCTAATAGCCCCAAATTAATATATGCTTGTAAACAAGTTATGATCAATACAATTATCAAGTTAAAAACTTAATTAAGCTAAGGGAACCATTAAATAGATTTTAATTAATTCTTTTAATTAAAATCCTTAGATTTTTAAACCTAACCAAATGCTCTGAATTTAACATATTTTAGAGAATATGCCAAGGACTAATGTAATATCACATTACAATTTAATTTCATTCAATTTACGACCATGTGAATTAAACTTTCAGTAAAGTTAAATATAAAATAAAAGTTGCAATTCTCATGCAATTAATCGCAATTTAATATACGTGAATAACCGTACCAAAGCCTAATTTTCTAGTATGCCACAAATCAATTCCAAGTTGTATATCACCATGAGGATTAAATCTTAAACAAGGAAATTAATTAAATGAAAGGTTTCAAAACCTCACCAAATATTCTAAATCAAATATATGTGAAACTATATGGCATGTAGATAAAAAATATGAAGTCGGAATTCAAATAGAGTGAATAGTGCACTCGGGGCAAATTAATTAATCAAGTTAATTAATAATTACTAATTTTTCAAAACAATTCCGATTTTTGATCGGTTGATCAACTAAACATCAACCTTCGCAATAGCACGAATCATTGTAAAATAGGGCTATTGGTCGGGTAAGTCGAACCACTGGGACTGCGCTAGTCTATGGCAACCTAAGTGTCTAGAATTGTTCTTAGAATGATAAGGGGTTTATAGAGGGTTTTGTTTGTTTGTCACTTAAACTTAGAACTTAGAATGCATAAAATAGTAATGTGCTAGGAAGTAAAGAGATATAATACAAGTAGAGAAGCCTAAGGAAATGAATCCGCTCCATCCCTAAACAAATGCTAGATTAGAGCTAAATTGGAGAAACAACATAAATATGTGACCATGGAATGCTACAACCAAAATTGCTACATTCCTTTAAGAAATTCATGAAATCAATGGCAAGTATAACCTATCAAAGATGCACATGTTTGAACTACCTAAACTAGTGTGTAGCCTTGGACATGCTTACTAAGTTAGAGATTATCAAGCCTTTAATCACATGATAGGAGCACATGAAGTCAAGAGTCAAGAATAGTCCATCAAAGGAGGGTCCTAAGCTATGGAATATCAAGATTCTCATACAACATGCCAAGAAACCCATTTCACAATCTCATTTCCAATGTCACTATAGAAATGCAAGGCATACAATCATGAGAAAATATGATCTAAGACAAGATAATACATTCATCATAATCATTTATAAGAAATTAGGTTCATTACATCAAGTGTAACTCTAGATTGTGAAATAATCACATATATACATCATTTTCCCCAAAATAAACTAAGGCTAGAACATGCTTACTAGAGAGGGCTTCATCACCTCCCTAGAAGAGGGTTTAGTTACCTATGGTGGCCCTAGATTGAAGAAGAAGCTTGATCCTCATCTCCATTTTCGTGCACCCTCCTTGAAGCTTCAAGAACTCCTCCTCTTTGCTCTCTTCTCTCTTCTCTATCTTGTAAAAATGAAGCCTCCTGATTGTGTGGCTCTTATCCCTCTTATCTACCACCAAAAGGCCACCAACCAACATCTCCAACCACTTCATTAAAGAGGAAAACAAAATGAAGAAACCAAGGTGCAAGTGGGCTGAAATGAGCCATTTCCGAAGGGCATTCTGCCCAAAATTCGAGCACTCTAAGCAAGGCCTCGAGCACTCGAATTTAGTGTAAAAAGCTCCATGCTTCACTTGCTCCGCCCAGACCTACTTTGGTTAAATAGCCATAACTTTGCGCTCCGAACTCCGAATGATGAACCTTTTGAATATTTAGAAAGCTAATTCAGAGCTATAAATATTTTATGTTTTGGTGGAGATCCAATTATCAAGGATGGTTGGTCAAAAATGAAGATCAAGGCAGAATTTCATTGCTGCCAGGCAGTTCTGCGCACCTCTGGTAACAAGGCCATAACTCTCTGCTCTGAGCTCCGAATGACAAACTGTTTGAAGATTTAGAAAGCTAATTCAGAGCTATAAATCTTTCATGTTATGAGGGAAGTCCAGTTCTCGAGTTTGGAAGGTCAAAATGGCGAGCAAAGTCCAGGTTCTACTGCTGCCAGAATTCAGCATTGGCACCTTTTGTTGCTCAAGATTCCACAAGGCCTTATTCTTGTTCCATTTTGGCCAATGAACCTGAAAATGCATAAAAACATAGAAATGAAGATAATCTACATAAATTAACATACAACGGACTTTACTAATGCAATTTAGGGCGCTTGAATATACAATATTCGGCGCTTATCACACCCCCAAACTTACATTTTGCTAGTCCCTTAGCAAAACTACAATGAAAAACTTAATGAAAAGACAACCATGGGCTTGCTACTACAAAAATATCATCCATGGTAAAATAAGATATATACATTGCTCAAAAATAACTTGAAATAGAAAAAGAGCTGGAGATGGGGTCATTGGGAAGACTACCTTGGATATATGAAGCATTGATACAAAAATTGGCTAAATACATTTCCACATATATGCATCAACATCAAAGTCTATATAAATAACTCAATTATCATCTCTTGAATGGAAATCAACTCTAGCTTCAGTGAAAGTGAATTGGATTCTCAACATGCGGCTTTTACTTTCTTTTCCAATTCCAAAGTACAAGTTTTCAAATCATTGAATTCCCCTTTAAATGAGGTCCCTAAGGCATGATTTTATTTACAAGACAACTTTTGTTGCTTGTTGACAATTTATTGTAACTCATAAGCGAAACATAGAATGGTTGTGCAATGCTGAAGTCCCTTAAGCTTTCTAACCAACCTATGTAGCAAGCGTTAGGCCAACAACTCCCAAACCAGATGGCTTTAGGGTGTTAAGTGTAGAGACACTCCATAGGGCTTAATAACTCAAGTTGGAAAGGCTACGAACTCCAACGAACCATGTTTATTACCAGTTTATTTTTTGAATGACCGTGCAATGTTTAAGTCCCTTAAGCTTTCTAACCAACCCTTGTAACAAGCGTTAGGCCAACAACTCCCAAACCAGACGGTTTTAGGGTGCTAAGTGTAGAGACACTCCTAGGGCTTAATAACTCGAGTTGGAAAGGCTACGAACGTCAACTGATCATTATTTTCTTTCTTTCTCAGTTTTTTTTTTTTTTTAGATTCATGCCAAAAGTATTCATCCATTAGGTTCATCAAATCAGATTAACTAGGGCAAGGTCAAGGTCAATCAAGTTGTATGCCTCACAGTTAAGTTTCCAATGTGCATCTGTGCATTGTGAAGCTTAAAAGAGTGTCAAATCCAGCGAGAATTTAATTGAGACATTTATACAGACTAATTTGAATCTACATGATCATTTCAACTCAAATTTTCTTTATTTTCAAAAATATCAGCTGCTTCTATGCACAAAGTTTTAAACATATGCTTTCATCTCTAACAGGTTTCAAATTCCATTATCATTGCTTAGCAAAAATGTAAAACCAAAAATACATAAATGCACCCCCAAACTTGAATGTCACATTGTCCTCAATGTGAGAAGACAAGCAAATGAAAATAAGAATAGAGAGGGTTAAAGAACAATAATACCAAGCGGAGTGGGGAAGGCAAAGGTTTCCATCTATGTGAATATGCAAGTGCTTCCTCCAAACTTGGACATGAAGACCTAGCAAAACACAACTAATATACACATGTAAAAGCATAGGCTCTTAAGAAAAATTAAAACAAAATTAAAACACTAACCTGAATTGTAGTGCAAGATAAAAATCCAAACAAAACACAAATGTAGACATTAGCCACAAGTGTAAAATGGATAGCAAAAGAATGCCAAAAGTGTGCCAATTTTTTTTTTTTTTTTTTTTTTTTTTTTTTTTTTTTTTGTTTTTGAATGGCATGCATGAGGGTGTTGTGTGAGGAATTGAGGATGGGGTTGATTGAGTGTGAAGGGTGGTGGGTGGTTAGGGGGTGAAGGTGCCGAGAGAGAGAAGGCTGTTGTGAAGGTTGGTTGGTGAATGAGAGAAGGGTGAAGGTTGGGGTGGTGGTCGGTTTGGTTGGTGTGTGCATGGTGTTGATGTGAATGGTTGGGATTGTGTTGGGAGGGTGGCCGTGGAAGACATGCATGGTTGAGGATGATGAGGGGTTGCCGAGAGGTTAGTTTGTGGGTTGAGGTGGTGGAAGTTGAGGGAAATGAGGTGTGGGTTGCTTGGGTTGCCTAAGGATTGCATGGTGGAGAGGGAAGTTGGTGCGAGCACTCGGCATGGTGGTTTGGAGGTGGAAAGTGATGCCGAGGGGTTTGTTTGTGGGTTGGTGCATGGATAGAAGTGAGGTTGGGTTGATGATTTGCCGAGAGGGGTGGTGTGGTATGTTGCCGAGAGAGAGGGAGTTTGGTGGTGAGGTTGAGCAATCTCGAGCACTCCAAATAAGAGCTTGGGGTGCTCGAAATTTTGGCAGAGGGCTCGGCTGTTGAGTGAGAGAGCTTGGGTGAGGTTGAGAGGGGGTTCGAGCACTCGAAATGCCTGCTTCGAGTGCTCGAAATATAGGCAGAGAGGAGAATGGTTGCATGGTTGTGTGGGATTGGCGAGCACTTGAAATGAAAGCTAGAGAGCTCGAAGGGAGGGCAGTGAGCTTGGGATGAGATTGGTTCACATTTCGAGCACTCGAAAATGGACTTAGAGCGCTCGAAATACAAGCAGTAGCCTCGGAATGGTTTTGTGCAAGCTTCATAGAGCTTTCGAGCACTCCAAAGAGGAAATAGAGTGCTCGAAATGAAGGCAGTAGCATTGAGGTTGAGAGATGAATTTTTGCATGCATTGTAACATTATGCAGTGAGGTTGAGAGATGAACTTTGCATGTCATTCCATTAGGTGCCTCATTCTTATGCATTGTGAATGTATACATGATCAACTGAGAGCTGAAGAATTGATAAAACCTTGCAACATGCTTCCAAATCAATGCATGGATGGATTATTTTCACCTTGCATGCATGTAAAATAATGAAACTTTGCATATTAATACAATCCAATGCATGGATAGATAATTGTCAAACTCTACATTTCATTGCAATGCAAGGAAAATTTTGAAAATTTTTCAGATTGTGCAATTTTCCTCCAATGAACTTCATTCCATTCCATGGAAAATTTTGAAAATTTTGTTTTTAAACTTTGCAATTTTTTTTTTTTTTTTCAAACTTTGCAATCATCTCAAATGCATGGAAATATATATATATTTTTTAAACTTTGCAACTCCATTTTAATTCAATGCATGGAAAATTTTAAACTTTGCACTTTCATTCCAATGTAATGCATGGATGGAAAATTTTGAAAACTTTTCAACTTCTTTCTAATGCATGGACAATTTGGAAATTTTTTCAAAATGTAGCACCTTTCCAACGCATGGATGATTTTGAGAAACCATGATCCAACAATGCATTGAAGATGAGAGGCTATGCATGTGAGTGCCATGTCAAAAGTCCGAGAAAATTGCCTGATAGAGCCAGAAACTTCCGGGAATGAAAACAAGAGTTGAGAAGGTCTAAGAAGTCAGTCTAAAAATGTGGAACACAACTTAAGATAGTTCCAGAGAAAGTTAAATTTTGGCATTTCTTAACCATTTCCCATAAAATTTCATGGCTCAGGCAATTGAACATTAGGGAGGCATTGAAGTCGAAAGAATTGCTCCCCATGGGTGCTAAATTTAACGTCGATAGCTAGACGCACCGAGATCAGGTTAGTCCTCCTTACCCTATACCATGTCTCTCTAGAGAGTCATAGGTCCCTAAATAGGATAATTCTTTTAAAAGTGGAGGAAGAAGACTTTGAAGACAAAAGTGGAAAAGAGGTAACGGAAAGACCTCAACCCACTCTTCTTTCTCAATGAAGAACTTTGGACTATGGGGCTGATTTGGATTATAGGAAGATGGATTAGGTGAGGGTGCACCAAGCAACGACTTATGAAGGGTCATATTGAGCACAGGAATGCTCAACAAGTTATCCTTCAGAATTTCAACATCCTCCCCACACTTATCCGGTGGTTTAGGCTCAACAACTTGAGACAACTCAAGTGAGGGAACGGGATGAGATGCAAGCTCCCAAGAAAGAGATACATTTGATGTTGACCAAGGAAGAGAATGAATAGGTGGATGAATATTAAGCAAAGAATTCACCTCCGAAATGGAATTGTCAACATTAAAATCCTCACAATTGAAATGAGCCAAACAAGCTTTTAGAGGATCCTCCATTGAAAGAGGTGCATCAAGCAAAGGATTATTTAGGGGTTGTTCTGGAGTTTTAAAGGATGCAATCTCATCATCTTTAATTTCCTCATTTTGAACCACAAATTCTTCAATTTTTTGTGTGGCGACAATTTGATCTTCACCCACTATTTCTTCATTTTCACATGCGGTAACCACTTGAACATTCTCGTGATGAAAATTACTAGAAGTAAACTCATCATTCATAGAATTCTCTTTTGGATTGACCACAAGTTCAATTGGAAATTCTTCTTCCTTTTCCTGATTTAGAACATCAACCATTTGTTGAATTTGGGCTATCTGGTCATCTAAATCAACTCTAGATTGGGAATGAGAATAGGTGGTGGATTGCATGCTAACAATGTCATCCAACATTTGCTTGTTGGACTCCATCATTTGCGTATGCATAGACTCTATCATTTGTTTGTTGGCAGCTATTAACTCATCCAATGGAGACAGTAGAAAAAGAGAAGAAGAAGGCTGGAAATAATGATCATTGGGTTGAAAATTGGAGTGAAAATGTTGCCCAAGAGATTGTGGGGCTGAATTTCCTATGTCATGCCACAAGAAGTTTTGATGATCTCCTGAACCCGAGTTATAACCATTGAAGTATGGATCACTACCCGGTTCAGAGAAATTTGCATTTGGTTGCTCTAGATAAAAATCCGAGAATTGTCTCGTTGGAAGACAATCTCTTGTATGATGTGTATTACTAGAGCAAAAAGCACAAAACGCATGTGGTGTGTAGAATTGAGTTGGGAGATAATTATTCTCCATCTAGGAGTAATTCAACAACACACAAAGCAATCAACACAACACTTCATCACCATAACCTCCACATATGATATTCCCTTTCTCCTCAATTATCAAGACAAAAATTAAAATGGCCACGACAAGGACCGATGCTTGGAATTGAAAATACACAATTGAAATAGCCTCTACAAGGGCTTGCAATTTATCTACTTCTAAGCTTAACACATGCACGATATCCACAATTCGAAACTAGAAGTCACGAGACTTACCTGGGGTCTTCTAGACTTACAATTTGCTAGCAATCCCACGGCGAGCTTCGAGTCCCTAGAATCTTACAACACGAAGATGATCAAAACACACAAGGAATATTCACAAGACACAATATTAACAATCAAACTAAAATTAACCCTAGAACTTTGGTTGCTAAACCGTTTGCAGTCCCCGGCAACGGCGCCAAAAATTGATCGGTTGATCAACTAAACATCAACCTTCGCAATAACACGAATCATTGTAAAATAGGGCTATTGGTCGGGTAAGTCGAACCACTGGGACTGCGCTAGTCTATGGCAACCTAAGTGTCTAGAATTGTTCTTAGAATGATAAGGGGTTTATAGAGGGTTTTGTTTGTTTGTCACTTAAACTTAGAACTTAGAATGCATAAAATAGTAATGTGCTAGGAAGTAAAGAGATATAATACAAGTAGAGAAGCCTAAGGAAATGAATCCGCTCCATCCCTAAACACATGCTAGATTAGAGCTAAATTGGGGAAACAACATAAATATGTGACCATGGAATGCTACAACCAAAATTGCTACATTCCTTCAAGAAATTCATGAAATCAATGGCAAGTATAACCTATCAAAGATGCACATGTTTGAACTACCTAAACTAGTGTGTAGCCTTGGACATGCTTACTAAGTTAGAGATTATCAAGCCTTTAATCACATGATAGGAGCACATGAAGTCAAGAGTCAAGAATAGTCCATCAAATGAGGGTCCTAAGCTATGGAATATCAAGATTCTCATACAACATGCCAAGAAACCCATTTCACAATCTCATTTCCAATGTCACTATAGAAATGCAAGGCATACAATCATGAGAAAATATGATCTAAGACTACATTCATCATAATCATTTATAAGAAATTAGGTTCATTACATCAAGTTTAACTCTAGATTGTGAAATAATCACATATATACATCATTTTCCCCAAAATAAACTAAGGCTAGAACATGCTTACTAGAGAGGGCTTCATCACCTCCCTAGAAGAGGGTTTAGTTACCCATGGTGGCCCTAGATTGAAGAAGAAGCTTGATCCTCATCTCCATTTTCGTGCACCCTCCTTGAAGCTTCAAGAACTCCTCCTCTTTGCTCTCTTCTCTCTTCTCTATCTTGTAAAAATGAAGCCTCCTGATTGTGTGGCTCTTATCCCTCTTATCTACCACCAAAAGGCCACCAACCAACATCTCCAACCACTTCATTAAAGAGGAAAACAAAATGAAGAAACCAAGGTGCAAGTGGGCTGAAATGAGCCATTTCCGAAGGGCATTCTACCCAAAATTCGAGCACTCTAAGCAAGGCCTCGAGCACTCGAATTTAGTGTAAAAAGCTCCATGCTTCACTTGTTCCGCCCAGACCTACTTTGGTTAAAAAGCCATAACTTTGCGCTCCGAACTCCAAATAATGAACCGTTTGAAGATTTAGAAAGCTAATTCAGAGCTATAAATATTTTATGTTTTGGTGGAGATCCAATTATCAAGGATGTTTGGTCGAAAATGAAGATCAAGGCAGAATTTCATTGCTGCCAGGCAGTTCTGCGCACCTCTAGTAACAAGGCCATAACTCTCTGCTCCAAGCTCCGAATGACAAACTGTTTGAAGATTTAGAAAGCTAATTCAGAGATCTAAATCTTTCATGTTATGAGGGAAGTCCAGTTCTCGAGTTTGGAAGGTCAAAATGGCGAGCAAAGTCCAGGTTCTACTGCTGCCAGAATTCAGCATTGGCACCTTTTGTTGCTCAAGATTCCACAAGGCCTTATTCTTGTTCCATTTTAGCCAATGAACCTGAAAATGCATAAAAACATAGAAATGAAGATAATCTACATAAATTAACATACAACGGACTTTACTAATGCAATTTAGGGCGCTTGAATATACAATATTCGGCGCTTATCAATTTTTCTCAATTTAATCTATGTTGAAGAGCATATTAGGGTCTAATATAATATGCTAACACATATTGATTTCAAGCTAGTTAAGGCCATGTGAATTAATCTTTTACTATAGATAAATATTAAATAAAATCTTTAATACTTATTCAAATATTTCAATTTTAATACACGACAATGAGTATATCAAGGGGCAATATAAAATCATGCTACATGTTTAAACTAAGTCATGAACAACCGGGAAAATCAGATCCCGTAACAGAAAAATAAATAATAAAATCTCTAGGTTTTATATTTAATCATGCCAACAAGTTGTATAAGCATCACAAGCATGCTATATAACAAGAATTTAAACGTAGAACATCCCCTACCTCAATTTGAGATGAAAATCTCAAATCCCCACTGAAACGAAAGTACTCCAAATCCGATGATACCGAGAGGTTTTGTCGGGGACAACACTGTGAACAAGAATCCGCAAGAAGCCCCATGAAAATCCCAACTTGACTCCAAACCCAAACTTGAAAAATCGTCGGAAATGGATTCTAATAAGGGCATAAGATGTGCAGCGTCAAGACAAACATTAAACGTTAAGGCCGAAAACTTTTCATCAAAGAAAAGTGAACCAAAAGAGGAAAGAGATGACGAAAACCATGGAAGGCTGTGGGATCTGGTCCAGAACGTGTGGGGAAGAAGGGGAAAATTCTGTTTTAATTTTTCAAACCCCCTATTTATAGAAAATCATAAAAAGTGCCCCGAAAGGGCCTCGCCGGGTCTGAAAAAGTGGATTTTGAGCAGACATGCTCAAACATCAAAACTCCATGAACGAAAAAGATTCAAAATGAGAAAATATGAACAACGAAAGAAACAACATTAAAAACTGAGTCCCGAGCAGAAAGTTATACCCCGAACAAGTTCGGCGGCAACTGGGTCCAGAAACTCTGAAACTGGAGAAAAACGACCAGTACGGGATTCTAAGAGTCCACGACTCGATGAAATGTGAAAATGAATCCTATACAAGGATCTAGGCTCCAGACGAAACATTTTGTAATAACTTTTTTTAATTGCACAATGACCCCTACAAAAAGGGTTAACTACGAAATTGCCCCAGAATGAAAATATCTTTCAAAAAATATTTTCTTAGATACCCCTGAAATAAACTATCTTCAAAATATTTTTACGAAAATCACCCCAAGAAATGAAAAAGATTCTAAATAATTGTGCATCCATGCCCCTATGGGCACTAAGAGCAACCAGAGTACTTTCTTGCAAAAGTAAAGATACGTATTTCGGGGGAAACCACTCAAGATGAAGGCACGTGAAGTTAAAAACCAACTCCGAGCATGAGAAGTGAGGTTGTGCCATAAATTGACAAACGGAGATAAGACAAAATAGGGAAAAAGACGAAATAGCGTATAGTGTTGAAAAACGAAAAATGTGAAAATGACTCGGTCCTGGAAGGAAGTTGTCAATCCACGAAAAAGAGTCTCACGAACCAATTCCGAGAACTTGAGATGACACTAAGCGACATGAAACAGAGCTCAGAAAAGAAAATTAAGCGAAAAAAATTCATTCGTAAAATTTTAAGAAAAAAGAAAGGAAAGCAAATGACCGGGTCGTTACACTGCCTGCCTGATAACCAGACTGCTGAGTAACATAGTATTGAGCCAACAGACTGGCCACAAAAATATAGTAGCAATGTCAAAAGATTAGGCAAGTATCACAGATATATATAAATGATGAAAGAGAGGGATGAAGATTAAGCAGATAAGGTCGGTCTGGCGGGGTGTGATCCCTGGATATCTCTGGAAATGCCCTACCGCATAATCAGTATGTCTGAGCGGAGAATAGTCACATCTGCTTGGAGAGAGACAACCACTTACTCCAATGTCTGGATACGCTCTCCTAGGCTGGGTGGCAGAACTGGAGCGTCAGGGATAACTGGATCATAAAACTGAGGTATATCCTAACTCGGCTCCTGAAAATGTAATGGCAACCCTGCCAGAGAATGATGTGGTGACTCTGCTGGAGGCTCTCACTTTAGATCTATATCCATTTATGTATCTGTAGCCATCTGTGGGTCTGCTGGAATCTGGATCATCTGCTGCTGCTGCTATTGCTGCTACCTGCTGCTCTATCTTTGTTAACTCTACCTCCTCTGCTGCCAAGATGGCCTCATTCTCGAGACTCTTTATGAGAGTGTTATAGCTTTTGTTCCAATCATTCTTACCATAGTGGCAAGCTCCAGGCTCATGATGCTCTACTGCATGGAAAGGATACTGCTAGTCTCGGAGAATCTAGGTAATAAGATGTTCGAAGGGAAAAAAAGTGGCTCACCTAGGCTTGGTCTTACTGATGAAGCTCGCATATAATCTAATCATAACACTCCAATAGTGTGCAGAAACAGAAAACCAATAGCCTGTATAGAAGGCGTAGAGAGCAGCTAGAAAATCTGAACGTGCTGGATCTTATGGCCCGCTATAAATACATTTCGGTATAGTACAATCAAAGAACTATAAATCATCAAGCAAATAAGTCTGGGTGGCGAATGTCTCGCCATCACTGTAGGGGCCAGTCAGAGCAACGGCCATGTCTGCATCAGAAGGCCTCCTCAGAATAGGATAAGCAAGACCGGGAGGGCAGATGTATAGGCACCTAGAAGATGTGGCCAATGACTCAACTGTGATACGGATGAGATGGCCATCAATAGTAGTTCGCAGCTCTGATAGATTACTCGGGGATGGTCGGAGGTTCTGGTAGAACAATCGGATAAGCCACGGGTAAACTGGGTAGGCTACTAGGGCTAGAATAGCTGAAATGCCTCGCCGGTCAATCTCATCAAAAACTGCCTTGGTCAGAATCGACCGAAAGAAACAGGCAGGTCAAAAACAAATTCATGCACCACTGAAAGGCGTGAATATCTCCTGATAGGTCTGTTTTAGACCCGGCCTAGCTGTGCTGGAGGCAGTGAAGGAGATGGTATGTGCTCAACTGCATCTGCTGATGAAGAAGATGAAGATGCAGAAGCAAGAGAGGCGGAGCGCTCAGACTGAGCTAGAGCTGGCTCCTCATGCTCCTTAAGCTGCTTAGGCTGCTCTGGCTCCTCTGCACGCTGTCTCACTCAGCGATGATACTACCGGCAAGCAACAGTCTTGACTCGGGCCATGGCCTACAAAAGAAAGAACACTTGCAATTGGAGTCAGTAACAGGTATAGTATATGAAATAAAGAATTGAAACACACAAATAGAAACATGTTTGTTAAGTTAAGATAAACAACTCAGAATGAATCACATGAATCTATGCAAGTAATAATATAGCCAGGTATAGACAGTGAATGTTCAGATAAGTGAAGCATGCTAAACAATATAAGTATGAAATGCATCAAATGTGGAAAACATAGGTATTGAGCATAAATAAACTAGCATGAACACTATAGAGGGTGCAGAGATATGAAAATGCAAAGTGATAAAATACGATCGATCAAGAAAAAGATGAGATCGATCTAAGTTAGATTGATCTGGACATGGTGAGATCGATCTTTCTCTAATCGATCTGAGAACTATTGAGAGCGATCAAACTCTGCAAAAATACAAAAAGTCATAGATCTGTAATGTGGACAACACGGGGGGCACCCGAGCAAACTCGTGGGTCCCTTAACACCTCAACAAATCAATAGTGGTCACTTAACTAGGCACGTGACCCCCTAAATCGGAATTGGAACGAAAATATATACACAAATATATACATATATATATACATGCTCAACAACTCAAAAATGGAAAGAAGTAAACATGGAGGTTGAAGATCTAAGCATGGCAACATAGAAACTCAAGATGGAAACTAAAGATCTAAGCTCAAGATTAAAAGTCAAAACTTACCAAAATCAAACGAGATGAGTGATCCGAGAGAGAGAGAGTAGATCTAGGGGCGAGGGAGAGATTAGAAGCGTCGAAGAAGTCGCCGGAGACTTGCCAGAGGTGGGAGAGATGATGAACAGTGGTGGGAGAGAGAAGAGGGTCTAAGATCGATGATGAAATCGATCCAAATGACCCTTAAGTCATATTTTTAAAAACGATCTCCGACATGTTCGATCGATTACTAGGAAATCAGATCGATCATAAAGAAACTCAGATCGATCGAACTCACAAAACAACAAAGTATTTTTGAAATTTTTTGAATTTTTTTAAAAATAAAATATTTTTTGGATTTTTGATTTTTTTAACTTTGATTTGATTTTTTTTTTGAAAAAACAAAATATTTTTGGATTTTTAGAAAATAACATAAAATAAAATAAAATAAAGGTAAAAACAAAAATAAAAATAAATTAAAATAAAATATTTTTTTTTTGAATTTTTTTAAAAAATGTCAAAGTCAAAGTCAATCAGGATGCATTCAGATCGATCGAACATGGATCGATCAAAGCTCGATCGATCTAATAGGTGAAAACCTGCAGATAAGTTCGAACGATATAGAGAGGTGATTTTTTATGGGTTTAAAAAATTTTCAAAGTATGGAATGAAGATCGATTTGAGGAAAATCTCGATTGATCTTGGAACATTCAAATCGATCTGCAATGAAGTTTGCACGATACACAGAGAGCTGAAATATGCAAGAAATTCTAGCACGATGGGACTGAGAGATGATTGGATGCAAAGATAAATGTTCGATTGATCGAACCTTTTCCGAGATCAATCGAACAGGCACAAAATGCTTAATTTGAAAATGACAAGGCACGCATTCTCAATCAAAGTCCCTAACAATGTGTATGAACCCAAAACATATCTAGACGACACAAGTAATGAAAGGTAAAATAGAAATG
This sequence comes from Cornus florida, assembly GCF_030987335.1. Classification (NCBI taxonomy): domain Eukaryota; kingdom Viridiplantae; phylum Streptophyta; class Magnoliopsida; order Cornales; family Cornaceae; genus Cornus; species Cornus florida. The sequence continues at coordinate 11,236,945 of NW_026775573.1, read as the reverse complement.
GGGGAGGAATAGGGTTGTAAACCCTACGAAGCACTAGTCATTAACGTCTCTAGCAAGACATTAGGCTCTTTTAGCTTGGATCAAAAATCTTATTGTGCATCCCCTTCTTAACGGGGTGAAAGGCACTTTGAATCCCACCTAACAAATTGTTCCCTAAAGAACTTGTTGGATTTGAATCAAAAGAGATTGATTGTCCTTGGTCTATGCAATTTTTGGGCTTCCATGACCTTGGAACACTTGGTTTACACACATTTTTCTTTAAACTCTTTTTGGTAAGCAAACCATGGGAATGTTAAACATTAAATAAAGACTCAACTTTATCAAGTTCATTCTCAATACATTTTTCAACAACACGCACTTCTTTATGCTTGTCTATTGAACTCGGGGTTGGATTAAAGATGTTCAACTTCACTTTCATATACGCAAATGATATTTTCATTATCCCCATCCTACAATTGATGTTGGCATTTGCGGTTGTAAAGAAGGGACGACCAAGGATAACGAGAATTTGGCTCTTGGGATTTAAGATCGGTTCCGTGAAATCAACCGGGAAGAAGAATTTATCAATCTTTATCAACACATCCTCAATAATACCCCAGGGCTTTTTGATGGATTGGTCGGCAAGTTGCAAAACTACCGACGTCAGTTTCAAGTCTCCTAAGCCCAATTTGACATACACTGAATATGGAAGAAGGTTAACACTCGCTTCTAAATCTAAAAGAGCCTGATTAATGACATGGTCACCAATGATGCAAGAAGTTGTAGGTGAACCGGGGTCCTTAAATTTTGGGAGAGTGTTATGTTGCAAGATAGAGCTTACTTGCTCGGTTAAGACCACTTTCCTTGGTGCTTGGCTTTTGTTCTTCCTCATTTGGGTGCAAAGATCTTTCAAGAACTTGGCATAAGCCGGAATTTATTTGATTGCATCCAAGAGAGGAAGATTGATCTTCACTTGCCTAAACACTTCAATGATTTCATTAGTCTTGGTCTTTTGTTTTTCAAGAGAAATGGATCCTTTCAAGGCATCTGAAAATGGAGCTTTAGGCTCAAAAGCTTTTTAAAAAATTTTCTTCGAATCACTTTCAACAAAAAAAAATTTCAAATCCTTTTCCAAATCATTGTTCAATGCATTTTTCAAATCATTTTTCACAACTTTCTCAGCAAAATGATCATGCACATGCAATGAAGGGGGAATAAAATGGGAAACGGGACGGGTGTCAACTTTTGGTTGCACCGGTTCACTCTCTTTATTGTGGATTCCAACTTGATTATCAACAATTTTCCCACTTCCCAAGGTTGTCCCCGCATTGACATGCTCAATTGTATGACCTTCCGATGAGGAATTTGACTCCACAACAAATTGTTGCTTTGGTGGGGCATTTAGAGGCATCTTTTTTTCTTTCTTTTTTTCATAATTGGGTGTTGTATAAAAAAGAAAAAAATATATTTACAAGCGCACAGAGGGCATACTCTCAGAAAATGATGGAACTGATCTAAACATAAGAGAGAAAGACTAGCACCAAATAAAAAGAGAACAAAAATATGCTAATTTAAAAGATCTTGAATAGCAATGTTATAAATATCTAGAACTTCTAGTAAAATTTGCCTTGCAGTTTCTTGAGGAGTCCTAGATAAGTGACCATGAAGCCGTCTATTTCTTTCTTACCAAATACTCCAAAGAGCAGCCACAAAAAAAGTATGTAACATCTTATTGGATTGCTAAGAAAACCAGTGCATTAAATCTTCCAAAGTGAATGAAGAAAAAATAACCCTCCATCCTATTGTATCAGCCATGTAATTCCAGAAATTTAAAGTAAAGGAGCACCCCACAAATAAATGATTTTTGGAATCAATATTGTGAAGACAAAAAGGGCACCTTGGAGCTAAATTCACTTTCCTTCTCTGTAAATTAACCATAGAAGGAAGTTTATCCTGAAACACAAAGACTCCATGAATCGACCATCTTGGCCTTGCTTTTCCCCAACATAACTTAGACCAATCCTCCTCAAGATGAGAAATTCTACACTTTTGCCAAATATGTTTGAAGGAAAAAGAACCTCCAGTCCAAAGATAACAATCAGCTCTGTTATGAATAGACAAAGTTTGTATATAATCCTAAAATGATCAGCTTGAAGTATATCCAAATTCCATCCTTCATTAGCCATTAGATTAGACAAAGGAGCCTCCCAAGAGAACCCTAGCCTTCTAACAATTCTATGACCAAATTTCTGCAATAATGTCAGACCTTCGCACCAAGGATTTGTTAGAAGCTTAAAAACATGCTCAGTACCAAATGAGAAACTGACATTAAGAAGCATTACATCCCTAAGTTCAATTAAATTCTTCAAGAGTATAGAATGTGATTGCTTAGGGACTGCATTCCAATAGGTTAATTGAGACGAGTACCTGTTCTTGAACCAAGGAACCCAAATCGTGTTTTTGCTTAAAAGATAATCCCAAGCTAAGATACATTGAGAGGGTGTTTGCAAATCAAGAAGCTTTCGAATACCCAGACCACCTTCCTATTTAGGCATGCACATCAAATCCCAGCTCATAAGATGTAATTTCTTCTGGTTATCTCTACTTCCCCAAATAAAGTTTCTACACAACTGTTGAATGTCATTTAGAACAGCTACAGGCAATGAAAACACACTACACCAGTATAAACAAATAGGAGTAATAACTATCTTTACTAGTTTTGCCTTTCCTGCTACAGATAACAAACTATTACTCCAAGCATTGATCTTCTTTGCAATTTTGTCCATAAGAACAGCACAATGAGACCTCTTTAAGCCTGAAGAACACAGAGGAATACCCAAATATTTCAAGGGTAAAGTCTCTTCCTTACATTGAAGCAAATCAATAATAAATCTTCTTTTTCAAACTGATTTGGAAAAAATGACATTAAAAATTGATCTGCAATCCAGAGGCATCACCAAAAATTTTGAAAATACTTTGAGTGATCTGGCATTGGAAAGAGAAGCCTTACAGGTTATCATTAGATCATTGGCAAAGAAGGTATGGCATAAAGTAAAATGAGCTTTCAAAGCTGTGTTTGATAGAATGATCCGTCCTTGAACTACTTCATAATGAATAAGCTGAGTAAGTTAGTCAGTAACCAGAATAAAAAGAAGAGGCAACCATGGACAACCCTGTCTCAGACCTTTTGTAGGATGAATAAAACCTATAGGAGAGCTATTCACAATTGAGTACTAGCTATTTGCCCGACTTGGGTTTCTAGCTTAGCAATGGATTGGGAATGAGAATGAAGCAATTGAGTGTTTGCCTCCAAAGTACCCAAAGCAGTCAACACTTTTTCCTCAAAAGCGAGACTCCTTGAGTTTCCTTGAGAATATGATGATTGATTAGGAAAATGAGAGTTAATAAATTGATTTCCATGTGATGATTGAAAAGAAAATCTATAACCTTGGGAACCTTGGTTTTGCATTGGAGGTGGAACATACTTGTTTTAAAAACCACATTGGGGAGGGTTTAAGCCTTCCCCATGGCTTTTCCAAGAGAAGTTTGGATGGTTCCTCCACCTAGGATTATAGTGTGAGCCATAGGGATTATTCCCTTGGTTGGCAAAAACGGCATTTGCTTGTTCATGGTTCTCACTCTGCACATATCCATGGGGACAATTGGAAGTAAAATATAAGACATTAGAACAAGTCATGCAAGATTCATTAGATGCATGATGAACATGATTAGGGGAGGAAGGTACTTGATTTGCCAAATTTTGGTTGATCAAAAATTAATCAAACCTTTGAGATAAAGATTTCACCTTGGCGGCTATGTCATTGGAATTGTCAACTTAATATAAGCCGACATTTTTCCTTTCGCCCAGATTTCTACCAGTTTTAGAGGGCAAATATCTATGCATTAAATTCTCACTCAAGCTCTCATACAATTACCAAACATCATTTTCATGTTTATTAAGATAAGAACCACCCATGGATGCGTCTACCATTCCTTTTTGATTATCCGGCAAACTTTCAAAGTAGTATTGGGCTAATTGCCACTTAGGAATGTCATAATGCGGGCACTTCCTAAGCAAGTCATTAAATCTTTCCCATGCCTCATGAAACAATTCCCCTTCCCCTTGAGAAAATTCACGAATGAAAGTTCTCATAGCATTGGACTTTGATACCGGATAGTACTTCTTCAAGAACTCTTGTTGTATTTCTGCCCAAGAAGTTATCGAAAAAGGCCTAAGATTGTTGAACCAATATTTTGCCTTGTCCTTAAGGATAAAAGGAAATAGTTTGAGTCTTAACACTTCTTCTGGCATGTCCGTGTTTTTCACGGTGGAACACACTTCAAGAAACTCATCCAAATGCTTAAGGTTCTTCACTCGGAAGTCCATGATAGTTGGGAAGCATATGATAGTTGGGAAGCATTTGAATAGTCTGTGGTTTAATCTCATAGTGATGTGCTCTAAATGGGGGCAATTGAATGCAAGTGTGTGGATTATATTCATTAGGCACATAATGATCACGCAAAGCAATTGAACACCTTGGGATAAGAGTAGGATTTAATGACCTACGACCATGTATGCACAAACAAAACAAAAACAAGAAACAAGTAAATAGCAATCACTTTACCTCCACAACAAATCAATAATCAACAAACATCCTCCACATACATTAATCCCATACTCCCATGCTTTCAACAATATGCAAAGAAAAGTAAATTGCCTCTACGCCGGCTCACGATCTATCTAAGAAAGTAAAAACGTGCCTCTACGCGGGCCGACAATTTAACTAAAGATTGAATTTGAAAGAGCTCATAAAGGGTCTTTAAGTAACTTCAATTTAGTTTTCAATTTTTAAGCTTTACTATGCCTTACAATTTCTTAGATTTTAGCCTTTTTATGCTTAGTTGTTCCTTACTTTTCAATTCTCCTTTGCTTGACTCCTTTGCTCAATTCACCTAGCGAATCAAGAACAAACACAATAAGTAACTAAAAATAAAATAAAGTAAAAACACGATCAAAAGAGTACTAATTCCTAATTGTTTCCAAAACTATGGTGTTACCAAATCCCCGACAACGGTGCCAAAACTTGGTGTGCCGCTTGCTGAAGCAACCAAATTGCAATGTACTGTAGCCAAGTTTGAATTTATAAATGCCACTACCACTTTTAACTAAAATATAGCTAGGGTGAGTAGGGATTGTCTGTGATACCCCTCGGATCTGAGACATGGGTTGATCAGGCCCAGGCCCAAACCCGAGGGAATATCAAATAATTAAAGTATTTTAAAGCAAACACAGATGACAAAATGAAATAATAAAGATGGAATAAAACTAAAAGAACATTTAATTAAAAAAAAAACCCTCCATGCATAACTGAAAAATAAAACTCCAATCCTCCAAAACTTCAAGGTTACAACTTGGGAATCCATTGTTGGACCCCTAACCAAAAGTTCAACTGAAACTAAAAACTGAAAATAGATAGTGCTAGAAACATCGAGAGAAGTCCTACGTAATCAGATGAATGTGGGACTGTCTTTGACAAGCACGATCAAGCTCTAAGGCTGGAACCGTCCTGTACCTGAAAAGAATAATAAAGGAGTGGGTCAGACCCATGAGCAAGTTCTAATCTAACTGCAATCTATACAGTGACCCGATACGCAGATACACCGTAGACACCTCACAATATCTATCTAGTCCATACGTATAAATATATCCACACTAAGGGACATTCACTAGTCTATAATAGGGGTCTCAACCTGAATAGAAGGCAACATGCGAATACGCACCCAAAGTTGGGCATGAGTACCTAGACCTATCATGGTACACCTCAACCTATTATAACCAGCTACGCATCCACCGCATATAGGCACCCTAACCAATGAGTCTGAGACTCAAGCTCAACTCGTGGTACCATAAACATATATATAAAATCCGTCCAAATCCAGGGTATGTAATTCAACTATTTATTAAACTGATATACAATAAACCAACTAGTTAGTCACTCAACTTATTCAGTGAATATGACTTAACTACCATCCGTTAATCCAGGAAGTCATCCAACTTGGTTACAGCTGATCTGACTTATTCACAATTAGGATTCGATATCTTTCAATCCATTCCATTAATCCATTAGGTTAAGTTTATGCGTTTTGAGCTAAACCATCCCTAATATGTCACCGTCCCATACCGGTACATACAATCCTCCATATCTATGTAAATTACAACATATATAACAGTTCAATAATTTATAGACCAAAAACCACCATCCAAATAATTGCAGAAGGAATCTTAACAATCTAGCGATTAAAATCCAGTAGTAATCCATGTAATTGCATCGAAGAATGAAACTATTCTAACAATTAACATCCAACACATGCATAGTTCAAATTTAATAAAACAATGACCCTATCATGTATTTAAAATTAGTTCTATAATAATATTATAGTCCAATAAATCGCTAAATTAATCTAAGCGATCTAGTTCCTTCCATTCGGTAACAGAGTACTAAGTCATATACTTATGTTTTGTTGTATCCTTTAGCACAGAGCCCTCACTATGCCACAAGTCTAATATATTACTTTAAAAGACGTCATCGTACAACTAAAATAAATTTAAACTCATTTTATAGCACCCTAAACCATCAGATTAAAATTAGTCAACAAATCTCCTTTCAGCCGTTAACTGCACGCAAAGTTGTCAAATAGCGTACTGTAAATTCCATTAATCCCAAGAGGGTATTTGATGCCATTCAAGACCTTAATTACATCATAAATTATTTACTAAAGAGCCCATTAAATTTTTAAAACTGTTCAAGAACCACAAGTGCCCAAACAGTAGCCAAAAACATTATACGCATCAAAAAATGAAAGAGCCTGCTCTAGAAAAATAGAGCAGGCTTTAAATCAGCATAGAGCCGGCTCTACCACCACCTTAGAGCCGGCTCTAAATAGGTGGGAGCCGGCTCTTGGTATTCCAGAGCCGGCTCTCTCTCCCCCTGCGAGCTTCCCCTCCGTTTCAGCTTCGTTCTGACCTCTGTTCCAACTCTGGCAAGTTGCAATATTTCTGTTGGGTTTTAAAACTAATTTAAGAGTCATATTTAAGCCTAATAGCATCCCCAAGACTTTATTACAATAATTTGAAACCAATTACAGAGATTAACCGAAGCCATTAAATTAGTATGCTTGAAGGACAACACTGAAAATTAATTTAAGAAAATTTCAGTTCTCTTCCAAACCCTCTGTTCCCCTTTATCACTGAACCTAAAGATCTTATATCAATCTCAATAACATCCCCATGGTTCATTTTACAGAGATTAAAACCAATTCCAATGACTAAAGTTACAACAGAGCAACATGCTTAAAGAACAGAAAACTGAAACGAGACATGCATGAACTGTAACAGATTGATTTTTCAGCATAACAAACCATACACATGACATACATTAAACATATATCTTCCAGTTATTGATTGGTTAAACCCTAGAGATTATCTAGGTGTACAGAATACGAGCCAAAGAGAAGGAGAAATAGAAGAACTTGCCTGTAGTTTTAGACTCAAAACTTGTCGCCGTCGTCCTAACTTCCGGCAGCCACAGACTACCTTCTAGCCTCCTCTGGTTCTGGTCTAATCCACCAGAATCCTCCCTTGGTACTCACTGTTCTTTTCCTTGACAATTTTTACAGGGCCTCCGTTCACAACCCTCTGTGCTAAGAACTTACTTCACGTTTATGTAATCTGATTTATGGTTGTAAACCCTAGGCTAAAGCATAGTGGTTGTATTTATAGGTTTAGCTCTAAAACCCTAATCCTTGTAAATTTAGAGGCAGAGCCCTAATCTTAATCCTAGTCGGCCCAAAAACAAAACCCATTATTAAATTCTATGTTGATGCCCAAAAGAAAACTGTGAGCCAATTAATGTATTTAAACAAAAAATCACGTAACTTAATTTTAACAATTATAGTAAGTTAATTACCTAAGTTTAAAACAGTGAATTACAAATAATACAATTAATAATTTACGAAAATAGACACAACAATTAAGAATTTAAATAAACCAAATAATGCCCATAAAACCAATTTAATTCAAATTCCAAATAACCAATTAAACAAATGAAAAACAATAAAATAAATAAAAATACAATAAAGACAATAAAATAAATAAAAATGCAATACAATAAATATTAAAAATGCCGAGACTATCCTTTTAAAATTAGGGGTATTACATTCTTCCCCCCTAACAAAAGGAATTCCGTCCTCGGAATTTGCTCTTACCTTCTTCCAATATTTTAGGAAACTGGGAGCGAATGACATCCTCCCATTCCCAAGTGGACTCAGCCTCATTGTGATGACTCCACTGCACACGAACCAAAGGGATAACCTTATTGCGAAGGATTTGATCCCGACGGTTAACAATACGACATAGTGGCTCCAAATAAGTCGCATCCGGCTGCAACTCAATCTCCCCAACATCGATATGCTGATACCGATCCTTATCTCGCAGAAATTTCCGCAACATGGACACATGAAACACGTTGTGAACGCGATCCAAGTTATTCGGAAGTGCCAACTGATAAGCCACAGCTCCCACTCGATCTGTAATCATAAATGGACCGACAAACCGCGGAGACAACTTCCCTTTCTTCCCAAAGCGCATAACACCCTTCATAGAAGATACTTTGAGAAGAACCTGATCCCCAACCCGAAACTCCAAAGCACGAGTGCGACGATCAACATAGCTCTTCTGCCTACTTTGGGCAGTACGCATGCGACCTCGAATAAGAGCAATCTTTTCAGAGGTATCCTTAATGAACTCAGGACCTAAGAATCGATTCTCTCTAACCTCCATCCAACAAATAGGTGATCGACATGGTCGACCGTATAACGCCTCAAAAGGTGCCATCCCAATAGTCTTCTGGAAACTATTGTTATAAGCAAACTCCACAAGTGGCAAATATTCCTCCCAGTGGCCTTTGAAATCCAGAACACACGACCGAAGCATATCTTCCATAATCTGATTCACTCTCTCAGTCTGTCCGTCAGTCTGAGGATGATAAGCAGTACTAAGGTGTAACTCTGTACCTAAAGCCTGCTGAAAACTCTTCCCAAATCCAGATACAAAGCTCGAATCCCTGTCCGATATAATACACAATGGAATACCATGTAGCTTCACAATCTCTGAAATGTAAAGCCTCGCCAACTGCTCTGAAGTGTAGTCAGTGCAAATAGGCAAGAAATGAGCTGACTTGGTCAACCGATCCATAATGACCCATATGGAATTATACCCCTTGAAAGAATTTGGCAACCCTTCCACAAAATCCATAGATATGCTCTCCCATTTCCACTCCGGAATTGGTAGTGGCTGTAGAGCTCCTGGCGGCCTCTGATGATCAATCTTAACCATCTGACAAGTACTACACTGAGAAACAAAAAGAGCAATGTCCCTCTTTATACCTGCCCACCAAAACTGCCGCTTCATATCTTGATACATCTTATCGCCTCCTGGATGAATAGAGAACTCAGAGTGGTGAGTCTCAGTCATCACATCCTTCCTCAAATTATCAGCAGAAGGTACCACTAACCGTCCCTTGTACCTTAAACCTCCATCAGCCCCAACATAGTAGGATGAAACCTCTCCGGAAGCTATCTCTGCGACCTTGTCGACACACTACTGATCGGTGAGTTGTTCTTGTAAAACCTTGCGAATGATGGAAGGTGTAACCACCATGCAAGCCATAAAAACGTCTGACAACTCATCTACATTCTTCAAAGCATTCCACTCAGTAGTGAATAGAGCAGAAAGACTACCAACAGGTTGGCGACTGAGTGCATCCGCTACTACATTCGCTTTCCCTGGATGGTACTGTATAGAAAAATAATAGTCTTTTACAAACTCCAACCACCTGCGCTATCTCATATTCAGCTCCTGCTGAGTGAACAAGTACTGCAGACTCTTGTGATCACTAAATAATCTGAAGGACTCACCCAGCAGATAATGCCTCCAAATACGCAAGGCAAAAACCACTGCTGCTAACTCCAAATCATGTGTTGGATAATTAAGCTCATGAGGCTTAAGTTTCTGAGATCCATAAGAAATCGGTCGCTCCTCCTGCATCAATACACATCCAAGACCCTGCAATGAAGCATCCGTGTAAACAAGATACTATGTCCCACTCTGCGGAGTAGCCAGAACAGGTGCAGAAGTCAGCTTCCTTTTCAGCTCATCAAAAGCTCACTGACAATGTTCATCCCATATGAACTGTACACCCGTCTTCGTCAGATGAGTGAGTGGTCCTGCTATCTTGGAGAACCCCTGGATGAATCTCCTATAATATCCTGCCAGACCGAGAAAACTCCGAATCTCAGTAGGTGATGTAGGCTGTCCCCACTCAACCACCGCTGAAACCTTGGCCGGATCCATTGCTATCCCCTTTTCTGACACCACGTAACCCAGAAATTTCACCTCCCGCTGCCAAAATTCACACTTCTCGAACTTGGCATATAACTGGTGCTCACGAAACGTCTGCAAGACTATGCGAAGATGTCTAGCATGATTGTCCTCCGACCGAGAATAGATCAAGAAGTCATCAATAAAGACAATAACAAACTGATCCAAATAAGCCCAGAAGACTCTATTCATTAAGTCCATGAATACTGCAGGTGCATTAGTTATCCCAAACGGTATAACACGAAACTCATAAGAACCATATCTCGTGAGAAATGTTGTCTTAGGAACATCCTGCTCCCTAACCCTCAGTTGATGATACCTAGAACGCAGATCAATCTTGGAGAAGTATGTGGCTCCCCTTAACTGATCAAACAAGTCATTAATCCTGGGCAAAGGATACTTGTTACGAATCGTAACCTTGTTCAATTCCCTGTAATCTATACACAGACGAAGCGAACCATCCTTTTTCTTCACAAACAGAACCAGTGCTCCCCAAGGTGACGTACTCCTACGAATAAAACCCTGGCTGAGTAACTGCTGAATCTGATCCCTCAGCTTTCTCATCTCTACCGGTGCCATCCTATAGGGTGCCCTAGCAATAGGCATAGTGCCTGGAGCTAAGTCTATCACAAAATCGATCTCGCGATTAGGTGGCAACCCTGGAATATCCTAAAATACATCCGGGAAATCCTGTACAATCGGTATGTTATCCAATGACACAGTAATCCCCTCCTCATTTTCCTCCTCCACATGGAACAAATAGGTGCTACCGCCCCCCTTTAGAACGTGGCATAACTACTACATACATATCCTGACCAGGTATGGTAAAAATAATAAATCTATTAAAATAATCAACTTGGGAATGGTAGTGAGACAACCAATCCATCCCAAGTATCACATCATAAGTGTGCATGTCCAGGACCAGTAGATTGGCTAGAAATCTGAGTCTGCCAATATCTAATGTCACAGACCCATCACTCTCATGTATAATAGCTGTATCACCCAATGGTGTAGAAATACCCTGAGGTCTAGTGCATACCCTCGTCCTCATCCCAGATAAAGCAACAAAAGTCCTAGCTACAAATGAGTGTGTAGCACTTGTATCAAATAAAACACATCCCTGCAAACCATGAATAGGAAACTTACCCTCAATAATCTGAGGTGCCTGAACATCCTGTGGCATGGGGTTATACGCCCTGCCATAGTGCAACTGCTGTGGTGCTTGTCCTTGAGTCTGTGGCGGTGCCGGTAAACCCAGATGTGTCTGTCCCTGAATCCGTGGAACCTGTGGAGCTGGTAGAGGCACTGGCACCCTCTGTCCCTGCTGCACATACTGTCCCCATCCTGCTTTAGGACACTGCCTGGTGGTATGACCATACTCTTCACAAGTATAACAACTACCCTGGAAAGTACCAAATGACCTCCTTTGTCGGTTAGCCTGTGGCTGACCCTGTCCTGCCTGTGGTCCCCCATTCTGTTGCCTCTGAATAGGTGCCCCATTCCGGTGAGTATCTGAACCACCCTTGTGCTTCTTCCAAGGCCGTTGTCCCTGGAACTTGCCTTTGTCACTCTGCCGGTGACCATTGCCGTTCCCCTTTTCAGCTGACTGATTAGTAGAGTCTTTATCACTTCGCTTCTCACCACGAGCTTGTCTGATGTCCACAGTCAACTGATACTGTTGTAGAGCGGCATCTACCACCTGAGTATAGGTAGTATAGGCTGGACTACCTGTAATAGCTCTCTTGATAGACCACATTAGTCCCTTGACAAAACTATTACGCTTCTTCTCCTCTGTATCCACCTCCTCTGGTGCAAAGAGAGACAAGCGGGTGAACTGCTGCTCATACTCCGCCACTGTCATGTTTCCCTGCTGTAGATTTAGAAACTCGGTCTTCATAGCTGCCCTGACTGCATAGGGAAAATATTTCTCGTCAAAGCGAGCACTGAACTCATCATAAGACAATATCATCCTCTCCTCTAGGGTGGTAACTGACTCCCACCACTGTAGTGCATCCCCAACTAGCTTGAAAGTAGCAAGCATCTACTTCTGAACCTCCGTGCACTGAACCAAATGAAGATGACGCTCAATGTCCTGTTTCCACTGGTGAGCTGCTCTCACATCGGTTGAGCCTGAGAACACAGGTGGACTCCCCTTTGTGAAAGAGCTTCTAGCCTTTCCCCAAGAATCCGTCTGAACCACTGGTGCTGGTACAGGTGCCTGCTGAACCTGTGGTTGGTTGCGGAGTGCAGCTGTTACCCCAGCCTCTATAGCCCGAGCAACAAGGTCATTGAGGTGTGGAGGAATCTCTGGATCTCTGACCCGACCCTGAGTCTGTTGAATTTCCTCCTGCTCCTCCTGAAACCCTGGCATTTGCTGCTCTTCTTCCACTTGCCGACGTTGTAGATGTTCCTGCTGTCTACGTGCCGCTCTCCTCTGTTGACTGTTCATGTTCTGTCCTCTTCCAGTGTTAACCATGCTGTTAACATAGAAAGACAGACATCAGTACGAGTTTAAACGAACCGTAAAACAATTCAATGAATCCAAAACATGAGCTCTATATAAAAAAAACGCTATGCGGAAGTCTTTATATGAAACGTCCTAGAGACACTTGAACCTGGAGTGCTCTGATACCAACTGTGATACCCCTCGGATCCGAGACACGGGTTGATTAGGCCCAGGCCCAAACCCGAGGGAATATCAAACAATTAAAGTATTTTAAAGCGTACACAGATGACAAAATGAAATAATAAAGATGGAATAAAACTAAAAGAACATTTAATTAAAAAAAAACCCTCCATGCATAACTGAAAAATAAAACTCCAATCCTCCAAAACTTCATGGTTACAACTTGGGAATCCACTGGTGGACCCCTAACCAAAAGTTCAACTGAAACTGAAAACTAAAAATAGATAGTGCTAGAAACATCGAGATAAGTCCTACGTAATCAGATGAATATGGGATTGTCCTTGACAAGCACGATCAAGCTCTAAGGCTGGAACTATCATGTACCTGAAAAGAATAATAAAGGAGTGGGTCAGACCCACGAGTAAGTTCTAATCTAACTGCAATCCATACAGTGACCCGATACGCAGATACACCGTAGAAACCTCATAATATCTATCTAGTCCATACGTATAAATATATCCACACTAAGGGACATTCACTAGTCTATAATAGGGGTCTCAACCTGAATAGAAGGCAACATGCGAATACGCACCCAAAGGTGGGCATGAGTACCTAGACCTAACAGGGTACACCTCAACCTATTATAACCAGCTACGCATCCACCGCATATACGTACCCTAACCAACGAGTCTGAGACTCAAGCTCAACTCGTGGTACCATAAACATATATATAAAATCTGTCCAAATCCAGGGTATGTAATTCAACTATTTATTAAACTGACATACAATAAACCAACTAGTTAGTCACTTAACTTATTCAGTGGATATGACTTAACTACCATCCATTAATCCAGGAAGTCATCCAACTTGGTTACAGCTGATCTGACTTAGTTATAATTAGGATTCGATATCTTTCAATCCATTCCATTAATCTATTAGGTTAGGTTTATGCGTTTTGAGCTAAACCGTCCCTAGTATGTCACCGTCCCATACCGGTACATACAATCCTCCATATCCATGTAAATTACAACATATATAACAGTTCAATAATTTACAGACCAAAAACCACCATCCAAATAATTGCAGAAGGAATCTTAACAATCTAGCAATTAAAATCCAGTAGTAATCCATGTAATTGCATCGAAGAATGAAACTATTCTAACAATTAACATCCAACACATGCATAGTTCAAATTTAATAAAACAATGACCCTATCATGTATTTAAAATTAGTTCTATAATAATATTATAGTCCAATAAATCGCTAAATTAATCTAAGCGATCTAGTTCCTTCCCTCCGGTAACAGAGTACTAAGTCATATACCTATGTTTTGTTGTATCCTTTAGCACAGAGCCCTCACTATGCCACAAGTCTAATATATTACTTTAAAAGACTTCATCATGCATCTAAAATAAATTTAAACTCATTTTATAGCACCCTAAACCATCAGATTAAAATTAGTCAACAAATCTCCTTTCAGCCGTTAACTGTACGCAAAGTTGTCAAATAGCGTACTGTTAATTCCATTAATCCCAAGAGGGTATTTGATGCAATTCAAGACCTTAATTACATCATAAATTATTTACTAAAGAGCCCATTAAATTTTTAAAACTGTTCAAGAACCACAAGTGCCCAAACAGTAGCCAAAAATACTGTACGCATCAAAAAATGAAAGAGCCTGCTCTAGAAAAAATAGAGCAGGCTCTAAATCAGCATAGAGCCGGCTCTACCACCACCTTAGAGCTGGCTCTAAACAGGTGGGAGCCGGCTCTTGGTATTCCAGAGCCGGCTCTCTCTCCCCCTGCGAGCTTCCCCTCCGTTTCAGCTTCGTTCTGACCTCTGTTCCAACTCCGGCCAGTTGCAATCTTTCTGTTGGGTTTGTAAAACTAATTTAAGAGTCATATTTAAGCCTAATAGCATCCCCAAGACTTTATTACAATAATTTGAAACCAATTACAGAGATTAACCAAAGCCATTAAATTGGTATGCTTGAAGGACAACACTGAAAATTAATTTAAGAAAATTTCATTTCTCTTCCAAACCCTCTGTTCCCCTTTATCACTGAACCTAAAGATCTTATATCAATCTCAATAACATCCCCATGGTTCATTTTACAGAGATTAAAACCAATTCCAAAGACTAAAGTTACAATAGAGCAACATGCTTAAAGAACAGAAAACTGAAACGAGACATGCATGAACTGTAACAGATTGCTTTTTTAGCATAACAGACCATACACATGACATACATTAAACATATATCTTCCAGTTATTGATTGGTTAAACCCTAGAGATTAGCTAGGTGCACAGAACACGAGCCAAAGAGAAGGAGAAAGAGAAGAACTTGCCTGTAGTTTTAGACTCAAAACTTATCACCGTCGTCCTAACTTCCGGCTACCACAGATTACCTTCTAGCCTCCTCTGGTTCTGGTCTAATCCACCAGAATCCTCCCTTGGTACTCACTGTTCTTTTCCTTGACAATTTTTAAAGGGCCTCCATTCACAACCCTCTGTGCTAAGAACTTACTTCACGTTTATGTAATCTGATTTATGGTTGTAAACCCTAGGCTAAAGCATAACGGTTGTATTTATAGGTTTAGCTCTAAAACCCTAATCCTTATAATTTTAGAGGCAGAGCCCTAATCTTAATCCTAGTCGGCCCATAAATAAAACCCATGATTAAATTCTATGTTGATGCCCAAAAGAAAACTGTGAGCCAATTAATGTATTTAAACAAAAAATCACGTAACTTAACTTTAACAATTATAGTAAGTTAATTACCTAAGTTTAAAATAGTGAATTACAAATAATATAATTAATAATTTACGAAAATAGACACAACAATTAAGAAATTAAATAAACCAAATAATGCCCATAAAACTAATTTAATTCAAATTCCAAATAACCAATTAAACAAATGAAAAACAATAAAATAAATAAAAATACGATAAAGACAATAAAATAAATAAAAATGCAATACAATAAATATTAAAAATGCAAAGACTATCCTTTTAAAATTAGGGGTATTACATTGTCCCAAGGAATTAGTTGCATATTTGAAATGGAAACAAGGTTAGATTAGTAGGTCAAGTGATCAAAGGTGGTTTGTTTGGTTAATTAAACTACAATGCAATTAAAATTAAAGCAAGTAAAAGGAAATAATTTAGAAAGTAGGGAAAAGATATAGAGGAGAGGACTTAGGGTTTTAGAGCTCACCACTAAGCTTGACTTCACTAGACACTAGTAATTGTACATCAATGGGGAAATTAAATTACAACTTGTGTGTGTGTGTGACATTAATTGAAACTAAGCATGGATGACAAATAAGTATAGATTGTCTGGCCAATTCAAATGGAAAGCACAACTTATCAAATGAAACCAAAATCCATTCAATGAAATCACAATTTATGCACACACAATTATCTAAAGACATACACCCTTTGCATTCATAAGTATGGAGCACCAAGGAACAAGAATAGATTGTCCACCTATCTAGTAATTTAAAGAAACTACATTACATCTAGACTAAAGACATGAAAATTAAACTTAAACGAATTAAGCTAAAGGTGTCGCACAATCCATCAAGAAACAAGTGTGAACCATTATATAAATTACAAGAGTGTTAATTAAGCATTATATTTTGACCATCACTAGATTAACTTTATCAATACACTTAGACATGCATAAATTTCATTAAATCTAGAGAAAAGCACATGAATCATCCATTCTAGCATACATAGACATATGATTAGAAATAAATAATCAATTGAAAGCATTAATCCATACACATCAAGTAGAAACCACAAGATATATATATATAAATCTAAGATCAAAACATTTGTTACAATTAAATTCCCAAAAATATACAAAAGACTAGGTCTAGGAAGCAAACTTAGGGGCTAACTCTAGCCCCAAGTAGATGTTTAGCCATTCATTGAAGTAGTCATCCAACCCTCAAGGGCTATCTCCATGGTAGGAATGATCTCCTTCTTGATGGAAACCCTAGATAAATGGAAGAACTCCCAAATGGTGTAAAGCTCTCTAATCTCTAGCCTCCTCTCCAAGATTTCTAAGATTGTATCTTGTTCTCTATGATTATATATGTGTAAAATGGCTCAAAATCCTTATATAGGTAGCTCAAGTGTCACACCCAATGGTCTGGACTCATGCACTAGGGCCCTTTCAATGATTGCACCACGAGCCATCTTTTAATGAGCTGGACTCTGTTTTATTTCGGACTTGAGGAGGTTCGACCGATTGAATTTTGATAAGATCGATCGAACTGTGGCCAGATCTATCGAAGTATGGCCAGATCGATCAATCCTTGGTGGTGCCTATTTGGAATACGACAAATCTCTAAGATATTTTGGGAAAAAGACAAAAGTGGTAGGTGGGGATAAGATTAAAAAAGTTCGATCGATCGAAAGAATAGTGAGATCGATCAAAGATGGAAATTCTTGAGGATAAGGACAAGGGGTTTGATCCATCTTGATGAGGCTAGATCGATCACTGTGAGATCGATCGAAGATTAGTCAGATCGATCTATTCCACCACTTTGCATCTTTTTGCTCCTTTCTTCCATTCAATTTGAGATAGCTTCTTTTAAGCTGTAATTTGGTTGAATTGACTTATTTTGGGGATAAGCGCTTGAAATGGGCAATAATATGAAATTAGTCTAAGACGAGAAAATAAGATAGATAAAGGTTCTAGAATACTCAAGCTTAAGGAGTTTAAATGCGCACTTTTCAATGCTCATCACCTAAGAAAGGGTTCTTTCAGAATTACTTTAAATTTTATATTTTATCTGTTTTTATGAGGTGCCAAAGTTTCAAACTTTTATATCAATCCTGCTTATAAATCAAGCTTGTTAATAAAAATTCTTAATAAGTGATTTTTTATGCTCCAGGCTTTAACGTGGAAATTGTTGAATACAAAAATGTAAGCTTCACAGTTTGGGATGTAGGAGGTTAAGATAAGGTAGGATGCTTAATCCTCTTGTGTGAACATTTCTATAATCTCTAATATTTTTTAATACATTTTCATATGCAACGTTAACTGGATCCTATTGATACACACACATTTTAACCTAGCTATGGTTTACAGATCTGCCCTCTATGAAGGCACTACTTTCAGAATAAATTTGACACTTTAGGGATTTCATATAAAATTAAATTGTGTTCTAAATTTCATGATTTATAGTACTAATTGATGTTGCAAAGCTTATTTTCTCAAAGATAACCCATCATTTATATAAAAAAAAATTCGTCTTGCAAATTAAATTTGTTTATTTCCCCTTTTTGCTTTCATGAAACCTTTGCAAAATTAGGAGATGTAATTAATCCGATTGAATTTTAGAAGTGAAAGATTTAGTATCTATGGGATTTGAAAAGAAACTAAGAAATACTCTAACTGCAAGCAACTGTTCAGATGTTTTTATTAAGCTATCAATCTCAAGCACTTTCTTCTCCAGGTGGTATAAACAAATAGCTCGCTCAAATAGATCAAATCAGTAATCAGTTCACAGATGCACAAACACACACACACATACACACATATATATACAAACATATGTGCATAAAAATGTTTAGATATAGAGAAAATTTTGTGAAAAAGATTAGACTGATAACTGATAATGGAAAGGATGAGAGGCAACTGTAACAAGGTATGTACCGTTTTCCATGGTGGCTCGATTCAACTTCAATTTTTGGTCGCTGGTTGAAAACCCTAACCTCTTCACTGGCCGCTGACGGAATGATCGACACCGTCGAGAGTCCAATCTGAGAAAGATGAGTTTAGGAAATCAAGCTTTCTTTCCTTAAATTACTGCAATCAACATGGTTCATCCAAAGAAATCGATAGATGAGAGATTCGGGTCTCTCTTTTTCTACACTCTCGTCGAAGCTTCTTTTGGGAAGAAAAACTTTGAAATGGGTTTTTTCTTTTTTCTTTTTTTGTCTGCCTATTTACTTTGCCACTTTGGCGGGGGAGTGAAATTTTTTTGGTGGCAAAGTTTTTTGGTGGGTTTTTTCTTTTTTTGTCCGGCTATTTACTTTGCCACTTTGGCACTAGGAAAGTTTTATTGCTTATTTACGGGGCAAAAAAGGCACCTTAAATGTGAAATTTATTCACGGGCTCTTTAATACACCGTAAAAGAACTTAAATTCATTTTTTCAAATATATTTTTTTAAGTAATTTTATTAATTGTGCCTATTCAATTTGGTGGGCAATTGTTATTGCTTATTTACGGGGAAAAAAAAAAGGCCTTAAATGTGAAATTTTCAACACGGAACATTTATATCGTTAAAAGTGTACAAATATGTCGTAAATATATCTAAATATTCACGACCTCTTTAATACACCATAAAAATATTTTTCTACTACAATTCTACTAAATCCTCGTGAAAGCATGTCCTATAACGTAACAATTACGAGGATTCTTTTAAAAACTCCGTAAATGGTGGTAATCACAAGGCAAAATAAAGAAGCCCCGTAAATACTATGTCGTAAAAGCCCACAATTCTTGTAGTGTGAACAAAGCTTGTCTGAAGGACAGTTTCCCCTTACCAAAGATTGATCAAATGGTAGATGTAACTACTGGGTATGAACGGCTAACTTTTCTGGATGTTTACTCAGATTATGATCAGATTCCTATGGATCTGAACGATAAAGAAAAAACTTCCTTTGTAACCGAACAAGGGATCTATTGCTACAAGGTTATGCCGTTCGGACTGAAGAATGCTGGAGCCACTTACCAAAGGTTAATCAACAAGATTTTTAAAAGTCAAATGGGTAAAACTGTAGAAGCTTATATTGATGATATGGTAGTAAAAAATAAAAGGAAAGACCAACATCTGTTGCACTTACGAGATGTGTTTGAGGTGTTGAGAAAGTATGACATGAAACCTAACCCAACCAAATGCTCGTTCGGGGTGGGCTCCGAATAATTCCTGGGACACGTAGTCAACAGTAAAGGGATTGAAGTTAGCCCAACTCAAGGAGGTTCAGGCATTCACCGAATGGATAGCGGTGCTAAGTCAATTCATTTCTAAATTATCAGATCGTTGCAAACCGTTCTTTGACACACTTAGAGGCCACGGGAGGCAAGCCTAGGGGGATGAACAACGACAGGCGCTGACCAGGTTAAAAGAGTATATGCAAAACCCTCCAATCTTGTCTGCCCCAAAGTCAGGTGAAAAGCTTTTCATGTATTTTGGGGTATTAAGCATTGTGACAAGTGTTGTTCTGGTACAAAATGATGAGGGAAAGCAATTCCCAGTGTTCTACGTTAGCAAAACAATGGTTAATCCGGAGAGAAGGTATTTAAAGGCCAAGCGAGTGATCCTGTCATCGGTGAATGCAAAGAAGAAACTCAGGCATTACTTTGAGTCCCATCCTATCGTTGTTCTTACCACCTTTCCTATAAGGATTATCCTGCATAAGCCAGATCTGTCAGGAAGAATGACAAAGTGGGTTATTGAATTGAGCTCATTTGATATAACATATGAACCTCGAACGACCATAAAAGGCCAAGCATTGGCTGATTTCCTACTTGAATGTGATATAGAAGATGTAGAAGAGGACCTCGAGGATCAATCATGGAAGCTTTTTGTTGATAGGTCTTTTAACCAAATGGGGGCAAGAGTGGGAATCAAACTGTAGACCCTAGAAAGCACAACACTATGTCAAGCGATCAGACTTGAGTTCAGAGTAACTAAGAATGAGGCAAAGTATGAAGCATTATTAGCAGGTCTGAGACTAGCTAAAGAACTGAAGGTCAAGAGTTTAACTAATTTTAGTGATTCGCAGTTAGTCGTTAGGTAGGTGACTGGAGAATATGGTACCAAAGATAAGACAATGGAAGTCTATCGTTCTGTTGTTATGCAGGAAACAAAAAGCTTTGAGCAAATCAAGTTCATCCAGTTGCCAAGAGAAGACAATGATGATGTCGATCGGCTAGCTTACATTGCATCAAGCTCTGGAGAGTCATTGGCAAGAGTGATCCCCGTTGATATGTTATTTTAACCCTCTATTTTTTAGGAACCACTCGGCTCAGGTCATCTGTAAGTAAATGTCATACCTTATGAGCCAAGCTGGATTCATCCAATCATGATTTTCATAAGAAATGGTGTGTTGCCTGAGCAAAAAGATGAGGCAAGGAAAATCAGATTGAATGCTATAAAATATGCCATTATCCATAACCAGTTGTATAAGAGATCTTTCTCGGGTCCATATTTGAAATGTGTTACCCCGCCAGAGGTAGGACAGATTCTAAAAGCTATTCATGAAAGGGTATGTGGCAACCACTCGGGAGGAAGATCTTTAGCACACAAGGTGATGACACAAGGATATTTCTGGCTGAACATGTCGCGGGATGCAAAAAAATTCTCCAGGAGATGTGATAAGTGCCAAAGGTATGGACCACTGATCCACCAACTACCTAAAGACTTGCACGTGATGGCCAAACCATAGCCTTTCGCGCAATGGGGGATGGATGTGGTTGGCCCTCTGCTAAAGGCGAGATCATAGAACAAGTATGTTCTGCTTGCGACGGACCATTTCACCAAATGGGTAGAAGCCAAACCATATCCTAGTGTGACTCAAACTCAAGTAAGACGCTTCATCTGGAGCAAAATCATTTGTCACATTTTGGTGTGCCAAGATCGATCGTTATGGACAATGGGACCAATATGGACAGTAAGCAAGTAAAGAATCTGCTGAGTAGTATGAGATCAATCAAAAGTTGGTAGCAGTTAGCCATCCACAAGCTAACGGTCAAGCTGAAATCACAAACAGGACAATCTTTGCCTGTATTAAGAAGAAGCTTGGGACAAAAAGGGAAAGTGGTTAGACGAGCTGCCGAACGTCTTGTGGGCTTATCGAACAACCCCTAGATGGCCGACCGGTAAGAGCCCATTCGCCATGGCATATGGTACTAAAGTAGTAATACCAGTTGAACATTTAGTTCCAACTGTTCAGAGTTTGGCATGGGATCAAGAGCAGAATAACAGAATGTTGAAATTAAACCTTGATCTACCAAAAGAAAAAAGATACGCGGCAGTAATAAGGCTCGCTTCTTACCAACAAACGCTCATGAATAGTCAAAATAAAAAGGTGAGGCATAGAGATTTTGCACCCAGTAACTTAGTTCTAAAAAAGAAGATGGGCATCATCAAAAGATGATGCCACCCTGGGAAGGGCCATATAGAGTTGCGGAGGCCATAGGAAAGGGGGCATACACTCTAGAGACCATGGCTGGAAGACTGGTTAACAAACCATGGAATGCAATGTCTTTAAAAAGGTACCACCAATAGAATAAGATTGCAAGATTAAATTCTAGTCTGAACAATGTTCATTTAGAATTATGCTTATGTAAATGTACTGATCAAATAAGATTTATAAAAAGAGTTCATCTTGCTTCAAAAAATTGTTAAGCAGAAAGCACTTAGTAAAAAGCCAAGTAAGTGGCAAATGGCACTATGAGCCGAGCGCCAAAAACTTGTGCAAATTAAAGCTAAGTGGCAAATGGCACTATGAGTTGAACGCCAAAAATTTGCGCAAATAAAAGCTAAGTGGCAAGTGACATTCAAGCTGAGCGCCAAACACTTAACCAAGTAAGTGGCAGATGGCACTATGAGCCGAATGCCAAAAACTTGCACAAATAAAAGCTAAGTGGCATTCTAGCTGAGCGCCAAACACTTAACCAAGTAAGTGGCAAATGGCACTATGAGTCGAACGCCAAAAACTTGGGTAAATAAAAGCTAAGTGGCAAGTGGCATTCTAGCTGAGCGCCAATCACTTAACTAAGAAAGTGGTAAATGGCACTATGAGCTGAACGCCAAAAACTTGCGCAAATAAAAGCTAAGTGGCAAGTGGCATTCTAGCCGAGCGCCAAACACTTAACCAAGTAAGTGGCAAATGGCACTATGAGCCAAGCGCCAAACACTTGCATGAAAGAAAACAACAAACCATTGTACCAAGTTGAAATAAGATTCAGAATGTTTGACTGCAGTATAGTTGGCAAATATATATATATATATATATACATTTCATTCATTAGTACAAAGCAAGTTTTGATTTGCAACAAAAAAAAAAAAAAAAAGAAGTCACGATGAAATGAAGTAAAGATAAGAGGTCCACAAAATTCTAGTCAACTCTCTCATCTCCCCTGGCAAGCCCATCGTTCTCCTCACCATCAGTAACTACTTTATCACCTCTGAGAGGGGAAACCAGATGAATAACTTTCTCAGTAGACTAAATTCCACCATCAACAGCAATAGCAGGTGGAACCATGGTCGAAAGAGGGGAGATGTCCAGAGGATGATCGGTTGAAATAGCAGGAATAACCCCAGAAGACACAACTCATTTGCATTCCTTGAAGATACGTTCCGCATGGTCAGAGATCAGATCAGTATAAACGTTCAGTGAATCGATCTTCAAGAATGTGTCAACATCATCCGGATTAGCGTAGGAGCTAGTCTGACCTTTAGGAGGAGAACGGTCTATATAACCGTCTTTATATCCTTCGGTATATCTGAGGGCTCCAATTTAGGAGAAGCGAGCGTGAAGAGCCTTCATACTACCGTCAACCTTGCTCATAATGCCTAGCAAGGTTACACGCTCATCTGAAGATCTCTTTTCAAGAGCCAGTCGGTTCGCCCGTTCATCATCCAAGGAACGTTGAAGATTTTCTCTATCAGTCCTTAGAATATCTCTTTCGGTCTGCATAACGTTTCTTTCTGTTTGCAGAGCATCTTTCTCATCAAGAAGGGAATCTTTTTTTTTTTTTTTTTTTTTTCAGGGCATCCCTTTAATTCTCAACAGCATTCAGCCAAACCATCAATTCTGCATTTTTGGTATTGATTAGCTTGTTCTCTTTATTGGCCATATCAAGACCAACAGAAAGTTAGCACGTCTTTATGTTGGATGATTCGACATGCTTCTGCATGGTCATTATCCCGAATAGAGTCTGCAGACAAATGCATAAATACTGATTATACCTAGCGTACATCCGAGGAAGTTAGAATATTAAAAAATTGATATTAGCAAAAGAAGGATGAAAAATTACCTCCATAGCAACAAGAGGAAAAATGGCTGAACATTTCCTTTTGAGTCTATTCCTTATGCATTTGAATATCCATGGGAGACCACAAATGCTTATAGTAGGCAAGGGCGGTTAGACCATCCTTGAACATGGTGTCATTAGAAGTAACAATCGATCCATCCACCCAAACAAATTGAGGATTCAATGGAACTGCCTTGAAAGGTGAGGTGGAAGTTCCCCCTTGTTCCAACGGTAGTAGCGGGCACTCCCTACGATGGAACAAGTGCAATCACCCCTGAGGTCCGAACCCTTTGTGACAGAGGAACTTCATCAAGGCTAGACCCACCTTCTGGTTGAGGTCTTTTTCCTTGACTCTTATCCGAAGTAGACGCTCGAACAAGAGGGGGTTATGAGCCCCAAGAATGTTGACTAGGGCAACACGAGAAGGATTTAAGCTCGGATTGATGATGGGAACAGTATTGGGAACAACATTTGAGGTGGCAGCAGAATCAGAAATTGAGGCAGAGGTAGAAGCCGAGGCAGAGACATTATCACACCTGAGAGGGTTCCTTCTCCTACTGAATGAAGGAATCTGAATCTGATCATGATAGCACCCAAAAATGATATGTCGCTAAGATTCTCGGGTGTGAGGAGTTCTGAGCAAGAAAGAATGTCGATTAAAACTTTTTCCTTCAGATGATCGATTCTATCCCTGCAAATGCTATAACCCAATTCGTTATGAGGAATACCCAAAGAATCGAAAAGAAAAGAACAGAAGCGTGGAAGACAAGTTTTACGAGGGCATTCACTCTTATGAGTTTTAAATCTCTTATACAAAGGGACAGAACACTTCCCAAAGGCGGTCGGGATGGGATAATCCCTAGCAGCTGGAGTATACCAAGCCCCTCTGACCCTGATTATGTTTTTCTTCCATCCTTTCTCGGAATCAAGCTTATCAGTACATATGGACCATTTTTCAATGGGGAATAAATGATAATACATATCGATCTGTCTAATCTTACTGACTCTGTAACAAAGAAGAAGATCTAGAATGTCGAGATCTAAGCCCCTGTCTTGGTTCAGAATCAAAAGAATTGACAAAACCCTAAGAAAGTTAGGGTTCACTTGAAGATGGGAAATGTTTAATCTGTTGAAGACATAACAAAAGAAATAATGTAAAGAAAATCTGATCACATTAAGGTGAAGGAGAGAAAACAAGATCTCACCGAGGAGAAGACCTTCACGGGTCCTCATATTCACATTTTTGGGACATGCCCTAATAAGTACATCACTAGGGATTTCATTTTTTGAACGAAGAAGTTCTAAGTTAATAGCCATAATGGCGATGATCAGAACCCTCTAAAGAATATATTTAACTTTCTAAGAAATAGAAGGAAAGTAGGACTAACCTTAAGAGTTAGGGTTTGTTAAAGATATTATGGAAGAGCTGGGAAAGAGAAACCTTTAATAAAGACTCGCCGAAGAAGACTTGATATTTTCGGAGAAAATGGGTAGTGAGTTGATTGACAAGAGACAGATGGAGACAAGAGAAAGGACTGGAAGTACATGCCAAGGAGTTTTAAAAGGAGAGATGGTCCCAATGACCGAAGCGTCAGGCAAATAAAGAGATTTTAAAATTCAAAACACTGACTTCTGAACCGATCGTTCACTCCCACACGTCACCGTCTCGAGCAGTCGTGCCCACATCACTGTCTCGAGCAATCATATCATAATTGCACCTCTTTGGTAATCTCACCCGAATCAATTAGGGAGAGATTAGGGGGCAGGTGAAGATACCAAAAGTAGCTTGGGCTGGGTATGACCCATCCAACTAAAGATTGGATTGGGAGAGAACAATTGACCCGATCGAATGACAGCTCAAAAGGCCCAATCTCCATTAAGATGATCTGCAAGCCCAATCTCAAAGAAAAGAAATGAACCTGCACTGAAAAAAAGCCCAAAGGATCAGCCCAACATGGAGGATGAAAAAGGAAGCTTCTAGAATACTTGCAAAAGGCTATAAATAGAATGAAAAGAAAGGGAAAAGAGGTGGAGATATTTTGAAGTGTAAGAAAACAGTTTTCCAAATTTAGAGAATATTTTCATTGCATCTTCAAGTACGAGTATGGTAGCGGCGACATCAATATATATATGAGAACTTGGTTGTTGGGAATAGATGTTTTGCATCTTTACAAAAGTGCTTTC
Source organism: Cornus florida (assembly GCF_030987335.1). NCBI lineage: Eukaryota > Viridiplantae > Streptophyta > Magnoliopsida > Cornales > Cornaceae > Cornus > Cornus florida. The sequence continues at coordinate 11,210,657 of NW_026775573.1, read as the reverse complement.
TTTTTCTCTCTCTCTGTTCTATAATAGTAATAGTGACTATGGCATGGCATGGAATTGAACTGATTAAGGGCCTTTTTCCACATTGCAAACAACTATCTAAATTCAATTCTATGTTAAAAAAGAATTCCTTTTGGGTTTCAGTCCAAAGCTTAAACCAATCAATATCCCGTTCCTGAGTTTCGGAATTTATTCATTTATCGCGAAGTTTCCCATCGATCGAGGATGATATATATATATATACATATCATAACCAGAAAGAGAGAGAGGGGGAGGGGGAGGGGGAGGGGGAGGAGATAGGGGCATTAATATGCACTTATGGGTGAGAGGTAAAATGGGAATCAAAAAAATAAAATTGGGTTTTCATATTTAGTTTTTGTTGGTCAAAGGGGCTTATTTGCACCTTTTTAAAATTTTATGGACTAACGTGCACATTTTCAAAAAATAGGGACTAGTTCTGCACAAACTCTATATATCAGGGTTTTTTTTTTTGCACTTAACCCCCTTTTATTGATACAAATTTAAACTCCCCAACTGAAAAAAATAAAAAAATAAATAAAAATCTATGGTCAAGAAAAACCAATAGGAATTTTATTATTATTATTATTATTATTATTATTTAGATTAACTATTTAATTGGAGGGAAGATTGGAGATGATAGATTATGTTGATTATGTCAAGGAATACAGCGTCTGGTGATAAATGCAGTCTAAAAAGATGAAAGGAAAATTTGAACATTTATTATTAGGTAGTTATGCTTTATGAGAGTGGGATAATTTAATAAATATGTATATTGAGATGGATGTATGTCAAAGAACAGGGTGGATAAAATCAGAAATGAACCTATATGATTCGATGTTGACGTCTCTTGAGACTTGAGTTATTGAGTCCAAAATAATTGTAATTTATTAAATTGCTTCTTCTTTTTTCTTTTTCTTTTTCTTTTTCTTTTTATTTTTTTAATTATACAGATTGTGTATAGTGTTTGTTCATTGATTTACTTGATCTTTGTTCGATGGTTGCTACTGGATCTCAAGAAGTCTTCTCAATTCGGTATTCTTATCATGTTTTCTTAAGATTAAGAGGTAAAGACACTCGAAAGACCTTTACCAATCATCTTTATACAGCTCTACTATATGTAGGAATACACACATTTAGGAACAATGATGAACTTGGGAGAGGAGATGATATCTCCTCAGAACTTACAAAGGCAATTGAAGAGTCGAGGATGTCAATAATTGCATCTTCAACATGGTGCCTGGATGAACTTCTAAAGATTATGGAACGCAAGAAGAGTGATTGGTCATATGATTCTACCCATTTTCTACCATGTGGGCCCATCTAATCTAAGGTGGCTAAACCGAAGTTTTGGAGATGCATTTGCAAAACATGTAAAGAGATTCAATTCGAAGCCAAATGAAAGAAAAGAGAAGGGAATATTCAGGAAAAAGGGAAAAAGAAAAGAGGAGGGAATGAACAAGATAAGGAGGTGGAAGGAAGCTTTGAGAGAAGTTACAGATTTGTCAGTATCAGTTTTAAAAGATGAGTAAGCTCCTTTAATTCCTTCCTTTGACATCATTTGGTTCAAGTTTCATTAATTGAATGTCTTTTTCTTCTTCTTCTTTTTCCTATAAATAATTAGTTGTACGTTTTTGGATCCTATTACTATCCCTCCACTTTATTAACTTGTAGTATTTAAAACATCATACAACATTCCTAAACATTATTAACATTGTTTAAAATCATTTTGAACTTTATTTTTGATAAATATCTTTTTGAATTTTGTCTAAACAATTTAGGAGAATTTATTACTTAACTCTAAGAAATTATATTAAGTCATTTCAGTGGTTATATATTTATTTGTAAAATTGATTATAAAAAAGTTTTCATCCAATGTATCAATTAAAAATAGAAAGTTTGACACAATTCAGAAAATGGATACAAAAACATGAACATAAGAAGAATGGTTAGATATTAGAATAAAATTTTATGCTTTTTGATGGCATTCTTCTTTTGAAGTTACGTCAAAAGTACTCCAGGAAAAAGTAGAGAAAATAAATTATGTTGTCCTTTAAAAACACTTTCACACTCCATAGTTATCCCAAAAAGTATTTTTATACTCAATTTTTTGAGGATGATTTTACTATTTTCCTTACTTAAAAAATTGGGTGAATTGCAAAAGTCAAAAGTTTTTTTTTTTTTTTTGATGACCCAGAACTTCCTGAAACAAGGCCCCTCAGGGATCCTACCCCATGGCGCAAAAGTCAAAAGTTGAGTATGAATATCACATTCCAAAAAAGGAAAAGTTCTGATGCCTTTTTACAAAGGATTTTGAATGTTTTCAAGAATCAAAGTATGTTTTCAAAACCTTGGAACATGAGTTGAGCGGACTTTGAAACAATACCAACATGGGGAATGTTCAGTCAATTTCTAACATGTCTGTAGTATTTTAACAATATCTCCCTCCATACTTGAAGTTTCAAGATGGTCTTATATGGTCAAAATCTAGACTCAATAAGCTTTCCAACTATATATTATTTCTTTAATTTTGAGTTCGTGTGACCCCTTAACAAAGTCCAAAGTTGCGGAAATTTTGAACTTGCCGGAAAGTCCAACTAGTTGAAAATTTTCCAACCGGTCCAACTACTCTTCGTAGTCTCCTGATAGCTTTGAGATTGACATCAAATAGGATTTTAAACCACATTTTTCTATTTTTATTTGAAATCTCAAGTATATTTAAACTTCTTTATTCCTCAACTCTTAACAACAATAGACGTACTTATTTTTCATTATTAGAGCTTTTGCTTGATTTTGTGTTCTTTTCTCAAGTATTTTTCTATGTTTGAGAACACACACTATTTCATGAGAGTAATAAATACCAAGGCACAAAAAAGGACAAAAAATAAAAAGAAAAGATAGGGGCTTCCAAACATCTCAATAAAAGACAGAAACATCTCAATAAAAGACTATTTGGCAAAGTTCAATAGAGCCTAACTACTTTTTGACCCAACTCAACCTGTGGTAGGGTTCACCACCTGTGAGTATCGGTTGAGTCGGGCATCGGGCCGATACTCGATGCCCGACTCAACCGATACTCACAGGTGGTGGACCCTACCACAGGTTGAGTCGGGTATCGGATATTGAATATCAGTGGACCTTACCACATGTCATAACTCAACCTATGCTAATTATAAAATCTGACACGTGTGACATCCTAGATATTGGATTTCCAACTCGGCCCGACTTAACCTATGGACCTTACAATTTGCACAGGTGGGCCGATACTCACATATCGGTGGACCCTACAATTTGCATAGGTTGAGTTATCACATGTGGTGGACCCTCCCACAGGTTGAGTCGGGTGTCACATGTGTCGGATTTTACAATTTGCACAGGTGTTATCATAATTTGAATATCGGTTGAGACGGGTGTCGGATATTTTGAACTTTTCCATAATTTGTCCATTGTCAAAAAGTCGTTAGGCTCTATTGAACTTTGCCAAACAGTCTTTTATTGAGATTTCAAATCAAAATAGAAAAATGTGGTTTAAAATCCTATTTGACGTCATACAATCTCGAAGCTATCAGGAAACTACGAAGAGTAGTTGGACCGGTTGGAAAATTTTCAACCAGTTGGACTTTCCTGCAAGTTCAAAATTTTCGCAACTCTAGACTTCGTTGAGGGGTCACACGAACTAAAAATTAAAGAAATAATATATAGTTGGAAAGCTTATTGAGTCTAGATTTTGACCATATAAGAGCATCTTGAAACTTCAAGTATGGAGGGAGATATTGTTAAAATACTACAGACATGTTAGAAATTGACTGAACATTCCCCATGTTGGTATTGTTTCAAAGCCCGCTCAACTCATGTTCCAAGGTTTTGAAAACATACTTTGATTCTTGAAAACATTCAAAATCCTTTTGTAAAAAACAAGTGCACTCACACACTCATTTACTAAGTGATGTTTAAATTCGATATATATATATATATTGAGCTTATGTCGATCACGTTTTGTTCAACTTCCGGAGACTAAAGTAAACGTAAATTACAACTCAATTAACACGTTTTGAAACTAAAATTTGTTCACACATTGTACCTGAAGACACCAAAAGTGACCCGGGCTTGGTATGATTCATATTGCTAAGAACGAGTCAAGTATGGGCAACCGAGATGGGGCAATTCCTCGCTGAATGGGCCCAGGTCCAAGAAGTTATTAGGGAAGCCCACATTGTGATGAAAGGAGTTGGGTCCAAATAAAAGGAAAGAAGATAGGTCCAGCCCAGGAGCGATTGTAACCGTCTATAAATAGACGGAAATGAGAGGGAAATGTGGTTGAAAAATATTTTGGAAGTGTAAAGTTTCTCTCTCTAGAATTGGGGAAAATTTTTTGTATATTCAATTGGCTCCGTCTGTGGGAAGAACGACGAAGATTGTTTGGTGTTGATCTAAATCAATTTTATTCAGAGCACTCTGCGAAGAAGGTGCTTGATCTCTGAAAGCTGAATCAAGATTGATGGAATTGTGATCTTTCTTGATGAATCTCAGTTCCAGTTGATTTCGAGAGGTTGGCGTCTGATATACGTAGATCTGATCTGTGCTTGTTCTGGCGAGCTGCGCAGTTGCAACTTGTTGAGATTACCAAATTCAGCAAGCTCGTAGCTGAAGTAATCCAAATCCAGCCAGCAACGAACAGAATTCAACAAGTTTGAGTCCAGATCTGGGGCGTTTGCATTAGCAAAGCTCAAATCTGATCTAGAAATTTACAGTTAATGACTTTGCTCCGATCAGGAATGATGATCGGAGAAAAGAGCTCAAATCCCTTGGAGAATGGCCAACAGTCAAAGCTCTATGAGTTGATGAACATGATCGAAGTCCTGAGAAAAGAAAATGCAGAATTACGAGCTGGAATGGAGCATGGTGAAGCTCCTACTATTACGAGGCCACCTCCGGTAAGAGAGGGAGTCTTGCTGTTCAATGCTGTTCATTAAGGTGACCCAGAAGGTGTCAATCACGTGGATCCTCATCGTGATGAAGTCTTAGTAGGTGATCTACCTCCAAATGTCCATCAAGTAGAGGATCGAGAAGGATCTATTCATTTGGAGCCACACCGTGAACGGATCATGCGAGAGGAAGTGCCGGTGAACGATCGTAGGGCTGCATCACCGTGGCATAGTGAGTTTGCGGAGGACAGATCGTTTGATCCACCTTATCGACCTTCAATGGCAACATTTGATTTCCACAGTTCAGAGAGGAGATCTGCCGATCAGGGAGTTCCATCACGATTTTTAAGGGAGAACGAAGCACTGCGCTCATCAGCAAGAACGGTTGCATCTCCGTTCACTGATGAAATCCTAAACGCTCCAAATCCGAAGAAGTTCTCACTTACCAATCTTCATTTTGTTTGATGGAATAATTGACCCGGTCGACCACATCTACCACATTCAGTTGAAAATGGCTTTGAATACTAATAATGATCCTTTGATGTGCAAATGCTTCCCTATAAGTTTGGTTGGGCTAGTCCTCAATTGGTTTAAGAATCTGGCTCAAGGCTCAATTACTAGTTTCCAGGACTTGTGTGATAAGTTCATAAGCCAGTACTGTGGGAATAAACGCCCGGCTAAGGATGTTTCAAGCCTTTTCACAATGAAGCAGCACGAAGATGAACGACTCCAAGCTTTCCTCACCCGGTTCAACCTTATCAAAAACATGGTAATGGAATGTCATCCGTCTACAGCGGTCCAAGTGTTTAAACTTGCAATGAACCGAGGGACACCGTTCCACACAAGTTTGGTGGTGAATATGCCGAAGACTATGGACGAGCTGAACGAGAGAGCTGACAGTTTTGTGCATCTAGAAGAAGAAAAGGCAGCTAATGTAAGGAAGATGTTAATTATTTCAACAGAAGAGAAGTCCAAAGCCAAGATCCAGCAAAAACAAGCTCAGCCACAACGTCAGACCTCCTGGAAGGCAGAGAAAAGGCCCAGAGAGGAGGAGTTGGTTACTTCACTCATAGTTACCCTGGCAAGGCTGTATCAAGAAAATAAAGATAAGTTTCGCCCTCCCTTACCAATCAGACAACCTTTTTAACAGAGGGATTAAACTAAACATTATGCTTTCTATAGTGACTTTGGACATCAGACTAATGAATGCAAGAACCTAAAGAGGCAAGTGGAGATGCTGATCGCAAAGGGGGAATTTGCAGGATATGTTCAAGGTCCAGCACAAGAGCAAAACCGACTGGCTGAGCAGATTAAGAGAAATCAGAAGCCGAATCACCACAGCACTTAACCTGTTCGGATTATAAATGCAATTCACGGCCAACCTAAACAGACAGTGGAGTCAGAGGAGTTACTCAAAATGCGATTACGCCAGGCCCAGCTAAAGAGAAGGATTGGCAGTGTACATGCTTTACATCAGGAGAACGCATCAGCACAGATAAAGTTTGACATAACAGACCTGTTACGCGTTCAGGTTCCTCATGAAGATCCACTGGTTGTCAGTCTAACAGTTGCAGAATACCTGGTACGAAGAGTTCTGATTAATCCAGGAAGTAATGCAAATGTCATGCCCAGAATAACGTTCTACCGGCTTGAGATCAAACCCGAGAAGCTTAAACCTATAGGAAATCCATTGCTAGGATTTGATGGGAAACGGGTGGAGCCCATTGGTATAGTGGAATTGACAGTACAAGCTACTGAGAGAGTTCTGAGCGAGAGTTTTGTGGTTGTAGAAATTCATCCATTTTACAACCTCTTGATGGGAAGATGGTGGATTCATAGAGTTCAAGGTGTCCCATTAACCCTACATCAAGTGATGCGATGCTTGGGTCCAGATAGGACCAAGTGATTGACATTCATGGGGACTAGGTTGTAGCTAAAGAATGTTATTCAGTGACTTTGAAATCTACTGGAAAAGGGAAAATTCTTATCCGTTCTGTAAGTCCAAGATAGCAATTACAGGAACCTCCACCCAACAAAAGTAGGGAGGAGAAGCCGCCAATTCTGACTGCAGAACCTCTTCTTGATGTGCAGATCGACCATAAGAAGCCGGACTGAACAACGAGGGTGGCATCCATACTTGTTGAAGAGGAAAAACTAGGGCTGACTGACTTCTTGACTCAGAATGCAGATGTGTTCGCGTGAAGCCATTCAGACATGCCAGGAATTAATCCTTTTGTGTCCTGTCATTCCCTCAATATAGATCCGAATGCAAAGCCTGTGAAACAGAAGCAGAGAAGATTTGCTTCAGAATGCAATCGAATCATAGCTGAGGAGATTGATCAGTTGTTTGAGGCAGGATTCATTAGAGAGGTTCAATACCCGGTTTGGCTCTCCAATGTCGTTGTTGTGTAGAAAAAAGAATGGGAAATCGAGAGTATGTATTGACTTCACTAATCTGAACAAAGCTTGCCCAAAGGACAGCTTCTCATTGTCAAGGATTGATCAAATGGTGGATGCCACTACTGGGTACGAGCGATTAACCTTCCTAGATGCTTATTCAGGTTATAATCAAATCCCTATGGACCTAGTTGATGAAGAGAAAACTTCTTTTGTAACTGAACGTGGGACCTACTACTACAAAGTCATGCTGTTCAGATTAAAGAATGTTGAAGCTACTTATTAGAGGCTAATCAACAAGATTTTCAAAAATCAAATGGGCATAACTGTAGAGGCTTACATTGATGATATGGTGGTCAAGAGTAAGAAGAAGGAAGATCACTTGGAGTATTTACATGATGTGTTCGGTGTGTTGAGGAAATACGGAATGAAGCTTAATCCAACCAAATGCTCATTCGGCGTAAGTTCTGGCCAATTCTTGGGGTACGTGGTCAATCATAAAGGAATTGAGGCTAGCCCAGCCCAAGCAGAAGCTCTGATTAGAAATGCAGAACCAAAGATAATTCAAGAAGTGCAAACACTCACAGGTTGAATAGCTGCACTGAACCGATTCATTTATAAGCTCTTAGACCATTGTAAACCATTTTTTGAAACGATACGAGGCCATGGAAGACAAGCCTAGGGGGATGAACAACGACAGACATTGACTAGCCTAAACGATTAAATGCAAACCCCTCCAATTTTATCTGCTCCCGAGCTAAATGAAAAGTTGTTTGTGGTACCTTGGGGTATCCAGCATCGCGACAAGTGCCATTCTGATCCGTTGTAAAAACGGAAAGCAGTTCCTAGTATTTTATTTCAGTAAAACAATGGCCGAGCCGGAAAGAAGGTACTCAAAGGCCGAATGGATGATCTTGTCATTGGTCAACGCAAAAAAGAAGCTTAGGCATTATTTCGAATCCCATCCAATTGTCGTCTTAACTATTTTTCCTATAAGGATGATCTTGCACAAGCCAGATTTATCAGGAAGAATGACAAAATGGACCATTAAGTTGAGCTCAAATCAAATGGGGGCAGGAATTGGAATCAAATTACAAACACCAGAGGGCACCACGCTGAGCCAAGTGATCAGACTTGAGTTCAAAGCAACCAACAACGAGGCAGAATACGAGGCATTGTTAGCTGGGCTGAAGTTGGCTAAAGAGCTGAAGATTAAGAATCTAATTGCTTATAGCGATTCACAGCTAATTGTTCGGCAGGTAACTGGAGAATAAGGAACCAAAGATAAGACTATGGAGGCATACCGAACTGCAGTTCTACGTGAGGCAAAAGACTTCGATCAGATTAAGTTCATTCAGTTACTAAGGGAGTATAATGAAGATGTCGATCGCTTGGCCTGTAGTGCATCCAGTTCTGGAGAAACACTAGCTAGGGTCATCCTGGTTGACGTGTTAATCCAGCCATCCATTTTTTATGAACTGCCCGATCCGAGCACTAAGCAAGTTAATGTTATACCATATGAGCCAAGCTGGATTGATCCGATCATGGCTTTCGTACGTGATGGTGTGCTGCCCGAACAGAAAGATGAAGTAAGAAAAATTAGGTCCAATGCCACAAAATATGCTATTGTGCGTGATCAGTTGTACAGACTGTCCTTTTCGGGTCCATACTTGAATTGTGTTACCCTAACAGAGGCTAGACAGATCATGCGAACCATTCATGAAGGTGTATGCGGAAATCATTCGGGAGGAAGATCTTTGGCACACAAAGCAATGACACAGGGGGTACTTTTGGCCAAACATGGCACGGGATGTAGAAGAATTCTCTAGAAGATGCGATAAATGCCAAAGGTTCGGACCATTGATACACTAACCACCTAAAGACTTGCACGTAATGGCCACGTCATGGCCTTTCACACAATGGGGGATAGATGTGGTTGGCCCTATGCCGACCGCAAGATCGTAGAACAAGTACGTTCTGCTAGCAACAGATTACTTGACCAAGTGGGTAGATGCAGAGCCGTACCCTAGTGTTACCCAAACTCAAGTAAGACGCTTCATCTGGAATAATATTATCTGTCGCTTTGGCGTACCAAGGTCGATCGTTATGGACAATGAGACCAATCTCGATAGCAAGCAAGTGAAGGAGCTGCTGGAAGAATATGGAATTAATCAAAAGTTGGCAGCAGTCAGCCATCCCCAGGCTAATGGTCAAGTTGAGATCACGAATAGGACAATATTTGCCTGCATCAATAAGAAGCTCGAAAATGAAAAAGGAAAATGGTTAGACGAGCTTCCGAGTGCCTTGTGGGCTTACAGAACAACCCCAAGACGGCCGACCGGGGAGAGCCCATTCGCTATGGCGTACGGCACTGAGGTAGTGATACCAATCGAGCATTTAGTTCCAATCGTTAGAAGCTTGGCATGGAATTAAGAGCAGAATGATAGAATGTTAAGATTTAATCTTGATCTGTTGGAAGAGAAAAGGGATGCAGCTGCAATAAGGCTTGTTTCTTATCAGCAAACGTTAGTAAATAGCCATAACAAGAGGGTGAAGCACAGAGACTTTGCCCTTGGTGATCTGGCTCTGAAAAGAAAGTGGGGATAGTCAAAAAGATGTTTTCGCCACGGAAAGGTCCATACAGGATTGTAGAAGTCATAGGGAAGGGGGCATACGTCCTGGAGACCATGGCAGGAAGGTTGGTCAGTAAACCATGGAATGCCACGTCTCTGAAAAGGTACTGCCAGTAGAAGTAGAATTTAATTCCGAACAGTATGCTCGTTTTGACTTGCATACTTGCAAATGTACGAAATTCTCAAGTTTTATGAAAAAAGTTTATTTCACTTAAGATTAATTGGCATTCTTCCCACATAGCAGAGCAAATGGCAGCTGGCACTACGAGCCGAACGCCAAACTCTTGCATTAAAATAAATATATGCCGAGTAGCAAAAGGTATTCTAGCCGAGCGCTAGGCACATAGCAGAGCAAGTGGCAGCTGGCACTACGAGCCGAACGCCAAACTCTTGCATAAAAATAAATATATGCCGAGTGGCAAGAGGCATTCTAGCCGAGCGCCAGACACATAGCAGAACAAGTGGCAGCTGGCACTACGAGCCGAACGCCAAACTTTTGCATAAAAATAAATATATGTCGAGTGGCAAGAGGCATTCTAGCCAAGCGCCAGGCACATAGCAGAGCAAGTTGTAGCTGGTACTACAAGACGAATGCCAAACTCTTGTATAAAAATAAATATATGCCGAGTGGCAAGAGACACTCTAGCCGAACGTCAGACACATAATAGAGCAAGTGGCAGCTGGCATTACAAGCCGAACGCCAAACTCTTGCATAAAAATAAATATATGCCGAGTGGCAAGAGGGATTCTAGCCGAGCGCCAGGCACATAGCAGAGCAAGTGGCAGCTGGCACTACGAGCCGAACGCCAAACTCTTGCATAAAAATAAATATATGCCGAGTGGTAAAAGGCATTCTAGCCGAGCGCCAGGCATATAATAGAGCTGGTGGTAGCTGGCACTATGAGCCGAACGCTAAACTCTTGCATAAAAATAAATATATGCCGAGTGGCAAGAGACATTCTAGCAGAACGCCAGGCACTTAGCACAGTAAGTGGCAACTGGCACTACGAGCCGAACGCCAAACACTTGCTCAAAAATAAACATATGCTGAGTGGCTAGTGGCATTTTAGCTAAGCGCCAGACACTTAGCAAAGTCAGTGGCAGTTATCACTATAAGCCAAACGCCAAACACTTATGAAAAGTGAAATTTGAAAACTGAAACTTGAAATTAAAGAAAAAAGTTAGGTATCAAGTTATCATATCATCTAGAATTGAAGAATAGAAGTTTTACCAAAAAGAGGTATAATCATTCCCTGTTCCTTCATTACAAAATGATTTTGAGGTACATGGCTTGATGTTCTGAGGATACTTGAAGATACATTCAAAAAAAAAAAAAAAAACAAAATATCCTTGTTGCAAGAGATGGCAGAGTGCTAGTTGGCATGATCTCCTTCAAGCTATGACTCATTATTTCCCCCATCATTGCCCTCTGGCCCATTGTAGCCCTCTCTGTTTTTAGCTGTACTATCATCCTTGGAGGGAGAGTCAAGTTGAATCACCCCCTCAGTTAGCACGAGTCTGTCAGCGGCAACCGATGAGGAGGGGATGATAGTAGTGATAGGAGGAACGCTCAAAGGATGGCAGGGTGGAACGACCCCTGAGGCTGCAACCTCTCTGCATTCAATAAAGATATTCTCAGTAGGGTCGCAGGGTGGATTTTGGTAGTTGCTTAGTGGATGGATATCCAAAGATGCGTCTAGCTCATCTGGACCCGCATAAGAGCTAGATTCACCTTCATAGGGAGAACGGTCAATAAAACCGTCTCTATACCTTTCAGCATACCTAAGAGCACTGGTTCTAGTGAGGCGGGCAAGGAGAGCTCTCATACCACCCTCAACTTTACCCATTATATTCAGTAAAGATGACCGTTCATTAAAAGCTTTTCCTTTGAGTTGGCATGGGTCAGCCGTCCAGCAATTAGCGTACGCTGAAGGTCTCCCTTCTCAGCCCTTAGTGAGTCCCTTTCAGTCAAGGCGACGTTCTTCTCAGTCTTCAGGACATCAACTTCATCTTGAAGAGAGTTCTATTCAGCCTTAAGGAACTCGCGTTCAGCTTTCAAGGTGTCTCTCTCATTTACCAAAACGTCTTTCTCAGTTTTCAAGGCGGCAGTTTCTTTCTCTGACTCATTCAGCTTAGACACAAGCTCAGCGATTTTGGCCTCAAGATGGTTCTCCGATTCAACGGATCTTTTAAGGCCAGCAGAGATAGACTTGAGCTTCTTGTTCAGAACCTTAATGCTCTTCTGAAAGGTGAACATCCCAAATAGAGTCTGCACATAGGAAGGGAGGTTCTGGTCAGTTCGGCCACTAAAAAGTTAAAATAGAAAAGAGGCATATCTCATAAGAAAAAAAGTTACCTCCATGGCAGCTGCTGGGAACTGCCAGTACATCTCACCAAAGGTCATCCTGTTTTAGATTTCAAGATCCTTGGGAGTCCAGAAACCTTTGTAGAAAGCAAAAAAAGTAAGAGGGTTCTGGTATAAAGAATCTGTAGGGCTAATGGTCGAGCCATCTTCATAGTTGAGCAGAGGGCGCCATGGAAGAACGGATGGTGCTGGACAAGAGGTTCTGGCAGATTCACCCTCTGGAGTGAAAAACTGAGGTTGAGGCAGGTTCAGTGATCCTGAAAGAAGCCATCCTAGTCCTCCGAGCTGGTGGGACGTCACTCTGATCATAACCACCCTTAGTTATTGGCCTTTTTCCCAGACTTTTCTCTGACATACCAGCTCTAACTGGAGGAGACCCTCTATTGTTCTGAGATCCCCCAGCATCTTGAGTGTTTTCTAAAGAAGTGTCAGACAGAATGTTTGAAGGCACATTGGTGGGAGCAGTAGGATAGGCCTCAGTAGAATGATCCACAATACAGGTCTCAGCAGGGATGGATGCAGAAGGCCCGTTAGCAGAATGGTCTGTGACTTGAGTTATAACTGGAATAGTCATAACCTATTCTGGAGCTGAGACAGCTGAGGTGGACAATGTGGTAGCAGGTGTAGAGGAAGATATGGTAACAGGAGCAGCAGAAGGGATGGGAATAGAATGCCTCCTCCTACTGAAAGATAGAATCTGAATGTTCTCCATTGTAAATCCTAGGAGAGAGATGTTAGAGAGGTTGTCAGGAGTAAGTAAGTCTATAGCTGAAAGGACGTTGTTCAGCACACTCTCTTGTAAGATGTCTAGCTTGGCCCTGCAAACGCTATAAACCAGTTCATCATGAGGTATTTGAAGGCATCTATAAAAAAAAGTACAAAAATAGGGAAGGCAACTTTCACAGTGGCATTCAGTGGGAGGTGTTTTCAGTTTTTTATAACCAAAGACAGAGCATACTCCAAAGGTGGAGGGGATATAGAAAGATTGGCCGAACGGAGTCCGCCAATTCCCACTGACCCCAATCAAGTTTTCTTTCCAACCTTTTTCAAAAGAGTTCTTGTCCGTACAGATTGATCATTTTTCAATAGGAAAGAATAGATAGTACAGCTCACTATGTTTGATTCTATTAATTCGGTAGCAGAGGAGGAGGTCAATGACGTCAAGGTTGAGACCCCTATTATGGTTCAAGAGCAGAAGGACTAATTTGCTGAAGATATAACAAAAGAATGGATGTAAGGGGAACCTAATGACGTTTAAGTGGACAGCAAAGAATAAAATCTCCCCAGGAAGGAGACCTCACTAGAGCTCCCATCCAGGTTTATGGGGTAGATCTTGAGAGAAACGTCATTGGGAATACTATTTTTGAAACGAATGGCATTCAAATTAGGGGGTGCCATGGAGAAGGGGAGGAATCTCTGATAATGAAGGTTTTTCTTTCAAAAAGGATAATAAAAAAAAAAAAAAACTGACCTTAAGGAAGAAGTTTGTGAAGTACTCTGCAACAGCACAAGAGCCAAATCTCGAAGGAAAAACTTGCCGGAGGAACTGAAAAAAGCTTGCCGGAAAATACAGGAAGATGACAGAAGAGACCCGAAAAGACAACAACAGAGGATAAAATTAGGATATGTTAAAGGAAGATAAGGATTGAGAGGATTAGGGTTTTTAAAGAGAAGAAATGGAGGCAACACATCATTCGAAAGGTTGAAGCAAAAGTGGTGCAGCAAATCTCGGAGTCTGGGTCTTCGTGCCAGCCGTTCGATTCCCTGTGTCATCACTCCGAGCCGTCAGACCAAGATTGTGTCTTTTCAATAATCTCACCCTAATTAATTAAGGGAGAGATTATGGGGGCAGATGAAGACACCAAAAGTGACCCGGGCTTGGTATGATTCATATTGCTAAGAATGGGTCGGGTATGGGCAATCGAGATGGGGCAAGTCCTCGCTAAATAGGCCTAGGAAGTCATTAGGGAAGCACACATTGTGATGAAAGGAGTTGGGTCCAAATAAAAGGAAAGAAGATAGGTCCAACCCATGAGTGATTGTAACCGTCTATAAATAGATGAAAATGAGAGGGAAAAGTGGTTGAAAAATATTTTGGAAGTGTAAAGTTTCTCTCTCTAGAATTGGGGAAAATTCTTTGTACATTCAGTACCATGCGTTAAAATGTTAATCATCCTGTAATTAAAGCAAACGCAGGAGGTATTAGTATAACTTACCCAACAATCTATACTAGGGATCCAAATGGCTTTCCTCAGTCCTATTACCATAGTTTTATGGTGATAATATATATATATATATATATATATATATATATATATATATATATTGAGTTCTATGGGTAATCATATAAATAATTAAATACCATAATTATCTGTTTATATATTTATCTATCCGAAATCACTCTCAATTAAAGACCGTTATTTGTTTGATTTAGCCCAGTTTGGCCTATAATTGAGGTCAATCACAACTCCAAATTCCGGCTCAAAGATAAAGCCAATGGCCTGATTTTCTTTCAACCTGTGATCTGGGCCTCAATCTGGCAAATTTTGTTGGACGAGTCTATCAGTAGTCATTGCCCAATAGGTTTGTTCCGGACCAACAATATTTTATCAGCTTTAGATTCTTATGTTTAGTTTGGTTAAAAGGAAATAGCGAGAGAAGAAATGAAATGGAATTTTTTTGTACAGTTTTATGTTATTCAAACAATAATACAGGAATTTTTAATAGTTTTTTTGAAATTTTTTTTATGCTAACCAAATACATAATGGAAAATTTATATTTCTTTCATTCACTTTACTTTAAATTTCCACTACTAATTTCCATCGAACTAAACGAGCTTTATTGTTAGTCGATTAAGCAACCCTGTTAACTCTCTTTAGTCAACAGTCCGTAGAGTAATAGTTTGGGTAAAAGAATAAAACAAATCTCGAATTAATTTTTATAAATATTCTAATGCAAATCGGTTAAGATGGTTTAGAGTTTGGATAAGTGCCAAGAAGACCTTCAAGTACGCCAGTTAAGAAAAATAACATTGTCCACATCGAGGGTAACACTAGGGGAAGAGGATGACCAAAGCTAACGTGGGTAGAGTTAGTAAAGAAAGATATGATAACCTGTGGATTGATTAAGGCTATGGCCTGAAATAGAGTAGAATGAAAACATAGGATTCATGTAACAGACCCCAAATAATTGGGGAAAGGCTTGGTTGATTTTGTTTTTGTGTAAATAAACTAATGCAAAATGTACACAATTGTGGGACTCAAGTTTTTTTTATTATTATTATTATTTTTTTTATAATCACATTAGAATATGATTTTGAAGGGATTCAATATTTTTAATTCTCGGTGTTTTAAACAACACAAAAGCTTGTTGAAAGAATATAGTCAATAACTAATTAAAAATTAGAAATAAAAAGCAAAGCTTTAAGAATGGAAATACTGTTAAGATTCTGAACACTAAAGAAACTCTTATCATGAAGTTGTTTTCTTAAGCTAGATTCAAAATTTTGTGTATATTCATATTGCAACCATTTTCTTTCTTTCTTTTATTTCTTCTTCTTCTTCTTCCTTTTTTTTTTTTTTTTAAATAACTTTGTTTTGGATTAATGAGATTCATTCTTCTCTTCATCAAGAAAAAAAAAAAAAGATTACACAATGTGAAGCCCTCGAATTTTCACGTGTAGGTTGGCTAGGCCCACACCCGAAAATACGGGAATATCGAAACAATTTAGTATTTAAACGAACACAGAATACAAGAAGAATAAAAAGAATGAATAAATCACTGAACAAAATTCTATTAATAAAATAAAACCTCCTTGACAAAAATAAATTTCATAAATTTAAAATTCTAAAATACAACTCGGGAATCTTATAAGTCAAGGACCCCTAAACTATAAACTATTAATTCACCAGATACCTAACAATAAATAACAATACTAAAAAGTAAACAAGATGAGTAGATGAATGACATTCTCTCAACTGCGGATCCTCAATCTCGAGACTGGAATTTCTAATAACCTGAAAAATAAATCGTGGGTTAGACCCACGAGCAAGTTCCCTCTACCAAGCCTTTGAAAACCAATAAATAAAACATCTCTAACCAAAATCATCCTAATTAAAGTTTTAACCTTTAATATAAGATGATACATATATAATATATAAAGAACATGTTCATTCATATATTTCTTGAAATCCAAGATCGTAAACAATGATAAGACTACCTCCATATTTAAACTAACCATCAAGTACATTCCACTTTTAAGAAAAAAACTCTTTTAAACCTAAATTCCATATTTAAACAGTTATTTAACATTTAAATAATAAATAATAATCCAAGGAATATTTTCCTTTAATCCAAATCCCAATATCCACCAATGTATAATTTTATTTATAAAGATTATGTAGCAAAGATCTATACTTTGGCAACTCCTCCATGCCTTCGGTAATATTATTTTATTAATACTATAAAATAATATATTATCTTTTAAACATTAGTTTATTCTAATATAAGAATAATTATCACCTCCAATTTATAAACACAATATCCATAGATGTATATTTAATCATCTAACTTACCTAACAATTTATTTATAATTTGGCAACTCATCCATGCCTTCACAAATATTTATTTATGTTTTGGCAAATCAACCATGCCTCTAGAAGTATGTTTATTTATACTATAACAACTCAACCATGCCTCTATAAGTAATTTATTTATACTTTAACAAATCAATCATGCCTGTTAAATGACAATCTGTTTATGTCTTGGCAACTCATCCATGCCTCCAAAAGTATGTTTTTATCCATACTATTAATTAGCAATTCATCCATACTTCCTATGTATGTATTTTATTCATACAATTAATAAGACAATTTATTTATACTTTTAGCAACTCATCCATGCCTTCAATTTAACCATATACCAAACTTTACAATTAACTATGAAATGAATCATACATAGGCACTCCATGCAAATTATAAGCATATAATTAAATTAAATAAACAACCTATTATGATTTCATCAACACTACCATCACATATATAAACATGTTAAATATCAATGAACAACTTACTAGTTGATTAGGTTATACTTATTTATTTATGTATGGCTGTATAACATGTAGGCGTATATAACACGTAGGTTACACAATCTAGCAATGTCCAAATAACACATTACACATTAAATATAAATATTACGAATTATTTGGTTAACAGCCAACCAATACAAATTATCTAAATTGGTTAAAACAATTATGGGATAAAATATATACATATACAAAATTCGTACTGTCTTCCAACTCAATTTTGACAAGGTAAACATTTGTTTCACGAAATTTTCGTGAAATACAAAATTGTAGATAATCGAATTTCCATTCAACTAGGGGAGATTTGAGCCGTTTTGACACTCGAGGAAAGAGATACAGTCAGAATATTAAAACAGGAATTGGAGAAAGTTTCCTAATTAAAGAAGGATTCTTCCTTTTCTTCTAATCAATTTCTTCACATGCATTTATCCTATGTCTAGGTGATTAACATGCTAATTTAATCTATAGATTTTGATACCCAAGGTGATAAACTTATGGGTTCTAAGAGGAGAGTTAGAAAAGAACTTGCCTGAATGTTTCGAAATGAAATCGACGCTTCAACCTTGATTGTCTCTTCCAAATCCGACGTCCTCTTTCTTTGATCCGGTCTTTTCTTTGTCAGCCTTCCCTTCTTCTTTTTTCTCTGCTTCTCTTATTTTTTTCTAACGTGAAAAACCTTTTAATAATATAACCTTATGTGTATATTTAAACATATTAATACCCTAATCCTATTCCTAATATGACTATCCAAATAAAAATAATAATAATCTTAAATAAAATATATACACATATATTATATTATATATATAATTATTTATTATATATATATTCCTCACCCAATAAAAATAAATAATATATATTGCCAATCCTCCTCCACGTAGGACTCTAACTATATTAATATACATAAAATATATAAATATAAATATATATATTATGTAATATATATTTATAAATCCTTTTTAACTATACTTACTATATATATGCATATAGTCCTATACATATATACTTACTATAAATATATAATTCTTTATATAATTATATTTATAAAATTCATTTAATATGCATAATATATATATATATATATATATATATATATATATATATATATATATATATATTAATACATATATACTCATGCATAAATCCATGGGTCTTTAAACCATCCAAAATCCTTTGAGGCTTCTTTCTCCAACCCAAGACCCAAATCATTTGGTCCAAATAATCGAAGCCTAATCCATTAAATTTAAACAAATAAATAAATACTTAATATTAAAACAACTAAATACATGTAACACATAATCTAATAAGAATTAACAACCAAGTCATACCATACAAATAAAAATCAAAACACCAACAAATCAATCAACAATCAAGCACATCATCATACCAATAAATCAAATAAACAAGTAAACAAATAATTAATTTAAAACAAATAAATTCATTAAATTCATTTAAAGGCAATTAATTTAATTAAATAATTCTTTAAAATATAGGGGTATTACACACAATAATCAAAATTCTGTATCAATATATTTATGTGGTAATGGCTAAACCAAACAGCATGAAATTTACTATGTTTTGTTTGCATTTTCATGTAACTTATTAATTCGTTTCAACTCACAACATGTTCGCCTTCCTTTTATTCTTTTACCTACTTTCCTATTCCCTTGCAATATGTAGGTATGAGTCAAGTTTTATCCAGGAGAACCTTAAAAATGTTGGAAATAAATTAGATTCTAGTATAAATGACATTAATTTGTGGTTACAAGATGGATCTAAGAAAGAAGGAGTAGTGGCAATCTGTGGGATGCGTGGAATAGGGAAGACAACCCTTGCGAAAACTGTGTATAATTTGAACTTTAATAGATTTGAGAGTAGCAGTTTTCTTACAGAGGTAAGAGAAACATCAAAAGAACCCAGTGGTTTGGTTCGTTTACAAAGACAACTTCTTTTAGATATTTTAAAGGGGAAAAAAATAAAAATTAACAATGTTGATGAAGGAATCATAAAGATAAGAGATGTTATTTGCTGCAAAAGAATTTTACTTGTTCTTGATGATGTGGATGAAAGAGATCAATTAAATGCAGTACTCGCAATGAGGGGTAGCTTTCAACAAGGAAGTAAAATGATCATAATAACTACAAATGAATAATTGCTGAAGGAACATGAACCGTACAAGAAACATGAAGGTGAGGTATTAACTTATAATGAATCATTTCATATTTTCAGTTGGCATGCCTTTGGACAAGACCACCCCATTGAAGGTTATATGGAGTGTACCGAAAGGGTTGTAAAGTATTGCAGAGGTATTCCTCTAGCTCTTGAAATTTTGGGTTCATCTCTAGCTGGAAGAAGCATAGATGTGTGGGAAAGTGCAATAAAGAAATTGGAAACAATTCCTGACAGTCAGATTATAGCAAAAACTCAAAATTAGCTTTGATTCTTTAGAAGGGGACCACGACA
This sequence comes from Cornus florida, assembly GCF_030987335.1. NCBI lineage: Eukaryota > Viridiplantae > Streptophyta > Magnoliopsida > Cornales > Cornaceae > Cornus > Cornus florida. Next base: position 11,190,776 of record NW_026775573.1, on the reverse strand, counting down.
AAAATTTATTCCTTAACATTGCTGCTTTCTTTGTGGGAAAGGACAAAGATTCTGTAATTCCATTACTGCATGGTTGTAATTACTTTACAAAGTATGGCATTGACAACCTCACTCGTAGGCATCTCTTAAAAATCAATGAAGATAACAAGGTAACGATGCATCAATTGCTTCGAGAAATGGGAAGAGATATTATTCGTCAAGTATCAATCAAGGAACCAGGGGAACGTAGCAGACTGTGGCCTGGGGATGCCTTAAATGTATTGAGAGAGAAAATTGTAAGAATTATTCTATGTGTCTTAATTTGCATATTTTTGTTGCATGGTGTGCTTACTTAATGTGTCCTATTCACTAGGGAACAATAACTATTGAAGGCCTCGTCCTCAACTTGCATGGAAACAATTCATCAGAGTGGCATGATCCAGGCTTCTCTTCAAATGAAATAGGCTTAGAGATTGATGCATTTTCTAGGATGCACAATTTAAAACTACTCTGGCTCAATAATGTAAGCTCACTGGATACTATGAAGAATTTTCTAGGAAGTTGAGATGGTTATGTTGGTGTGGGTTCCCTTTGAAAGTTATACCTTTTGAGTTTTCTCTGGAGAAACTAGTACGTTGTTCTTGAGATGAAAAATAGCAACTTGAAACAAGTTTGGAAGGGAAAAAAGGTATGGTATTGAGTTCTCTGTTAATCTTCTTTCTTTTTTCTTTTCTTTTAGGATTAACATGAATATTCATATAAACTAGCTAATTTCTTACTTTTTTCTTACAGTTGCTCAGATCTTTGAAAATCCTCGATCTTAGCTATTCCAATGGTCTTACAAATACGCTTGACTTCTCAAATGTCCCCAATCTTGAGAGATTGATTATTAAAAATTGCATAAATTTGACAGAGGTTCACAAATCCATTGGGGAATTGGGGAGACTAGTTTTGTTGAATCTAGAAGATTGCAAAAATCTTTGGAAGATTCCATTATAAATTGGCTGGCTAATGTCTCTTCAAAATCTTACTCTCTTTTTCTCTCTCTGGTTGCTCAAAGCTTTTCCATTTTCCTAGAAAACTGGGCAAGATGGATTCTTTGAAAATGCTTCACGCAAACCAGATTGCCATAAGTCAGTTTCCAGAGTCGTGTTATTGGCCATCAGGACCAAGAGAAATTCTAGAGTCCTGTTTTTCATGGACTTCCTTACCTTGTTCGTTAACAATCTTAAATCTTGCATACTGTAATCTATCGGATGATGCTATTCCAATGTTCTTGGCAGCCTATCATTGTTGAAGAAACTGGATCTTATTGGAAATCCAATATCTAGGATACCAGAGAGCATCAAGTGTTTCAGTATGCTCCAATCACTTAAATTGGAGAGATGCGAAAGACTCCGATCACTTCCGGAGCTTCCAATGAATTTTAAGTACTTTGTACTTGAAAAATTGTCGTTCGGGTGTTTCAAGAATTAACTTGGCTGCATATGGCTGTAGAAATCTAATTGAGATTCAAGGAGTGTTTAAGTTAAAACCCATTCGAGACCTTAAGGCAGGAATGCTCATAAAATTGGGCTTGTCAAACTTGGAATTCATGGGAAATGTTAAGGTGAAATTGTTCAATTGCATATCAATGACTACCAGAAAAGTTCCTCTCCAGGTGCTCTCTCTTTCTCTCTCTCTGGCTCTCTCTCACCCACACACACACATAAGCATATCCATGAGAGTTAAAAATTCTAATCTCCACACTTGTAGGGACTGTATGAGTGTGGTATATTTAGCACTTTTTTCCCTGGGAGTGTGGTTCCAGGCTGGTTCAGCTTCAAGAGCACCGAATCTTCAATAAGTTTTAAGGTACCTTCACTTCCAAATATCAAGATCCAAGGCTTCAATGTATGTATTGTCTATCAGGAAAATACTGAGAAATTGTTCGCTCTCCAAGGTTACTGGCCAAAATGTTATATTGAAACTAGCAATAGGACCAAGGGTGTGACCTGGATGTACAGCCCAACGTTCATGGGCATTCCAGATGAAAACGAAGCTACGATTGTTGGGATTTATATGCCCTGACATAGTAAATTTCTATTTGGATTAAAGTGACATATGTTCCTGACGTATTTGAAATATTTATGCTTTATACAATTGGTGAATTCAATGTATTATGTTTCGATTCATTATGAAATTGATAGCGTCCACTTGATTACAAGAGATATTTATATATGTATGTGATGGCGATCAATACATGAATATAAATAGTAATCATAAATTGTTCATAGTCGGTAATTATGGATGGACTCATAATTAATTAAGACTTGAACTGGATCCGTGTTAGGTTGAGATATATTGCGAGAGCCGTTGTATGCAATTGCTCCCTATCACCGTCATGACATTTGACTCTTAAGCATAAGAGAAGTATAGACTCTTTTATTAATTAGTAATTACTTTGATTTGTTCGACGGAATCTTCAGAATCCTTAGATCGGCACTTTGGGTAATTATGTAATTAATAGTTAGAGGGTTATATTTTCAATATTTGCATTATTGCTACTTGTATTTATTTTGTATTGATTATGGTTGATCACAAAGTAAATTCGAAGGCCTTCGTGTGTTTTTAGACAAAATGATTTATTATATATTTATTTATTTAAATTATTATTTTTGTCAAACAAATGTTTTATTGTACTCAAGCCAGAAATAATCAAAAGTACCAAAATAAATATATTAATTAAGTAGTCGGATTGATGGTTTTATTTATCCGATAACTAATTATGCATAGAGGGGTCAAAGTGCAAAATTGACTTAGAGGTTATTTATTATTTAATTGGAGTTCAGTTAATTTCTTTTACTAGAGTAGAAATTAATTTATGAATTAATTGAATTGGGTCCATGGACCGGGCCAATTATTAATTCATTGTAGCCAATAAAATAATAAGCCCGAAGAATTCTCACTCATAGCCCAACTTGATATTGGAATCCTATTAGATTTGAGACATGTGAATTAGAGATTGAGAAGGATTTATTGTTTCCTTTTCCTTATCTTTATGTTGCCTATATATATAGATAGTCTATGTATATTTTGGGGGTGATTTTTAGAAGAAGGAAAAAGGAATATATTTTCTCTCTCTAGAAAATTAGGATTAATGTTCTCATCCAATGGAGGCTCCTACAAGCCTAGTTTTCCAAGGTCATTAATGGAGACTTATGAGTGATTCCTAAAGGCAAAACAATTACCAAGAAAATGGAGATCCAAGGAGAATGCATCTTGCTAAGGGATCTACAATAAGTGAGAACATTCACTTTAGGGGAAAGATTTAAATGTTTACTCAGACCTTTGATGTAAGTATTCAATCTGTTAATTGAATGATACATCTTATTTTATTTTGGCATAAAACTTGTCTTTATGTGATGAATCAAGATCTGTGAATGAAAACCCCTCAAAAAGTTTTTAAAACTAGCACGTTTCCCAATAGTGGTATCAGAGCATGGTTTGGTTCATTACTAGAGATCATATTTTTATCAAAATCATCATTCATGGATCCAAAATAAAATTCATATATTTTTTTATTGATGTATGTTGATGTATAATTTAATATGTTGATATATATTGATACATGATGATGTATGAATAATTGTGAATGAATGATGATGTATGGTTGGGCCATGGATGAAGCTTATAGGTTAAATAAATGTAATTTTATTTTTAAATGAATGTAATTAAGGCTTTGATTTAGCTGTTTGAAAGTTCAATGATGTAATTTAATTTTTTTCATTGTATTTTAAATTGTAAATTTATTTAAAGCCATGTAATCTTCATCAAAGGATGCTATGAAGTTTTAAAAATGTCCAAAAGGGTTAAATTAGGCTTCGGGAATTTTCTAGAATTTTTTTAAAATTTTTCAGAATTTTTCTGAAATTTTTTGGGCTTAATTTAATTTTCTAGAATTTTTTAAAATTATTTTCTGCAATTTCAGCAGTTTTCCAGCGACCGGATCGTCATCGGCGGCAAGATCAGCACCGGAATAGGGGAGGAGGATCCGGTGCGGCGCGGTGCACATGCACCCGCATCGGAAACCCTTGGATCATCATCAACCGTGGGAGAAGATCTGGTGTAGCGCAGCTGGAAGGTGGTCTATGCACCACCAATGGTGAGGTGCGTGCAGGCCACGCGTCGGAAGGAAGTCAGCACCACATGGCGCTTGGAATGCGTTGGCAACTCCCACATGCGCATGGAACGCGCTGGCAACTCCCACATGCACGTGGGAGCACGTGAACACGCACTGCATGCACCACCAGCGTGTGCGAGCGCGTGGCACGCTCTGGGAACTTTCCTTAGCGCGTACAGGCGCGTTAAATGTGCTTTGAGGCGTCCGATGATGTCCGGTGACGCGTGGGGTCAGCTCACATCCTCCTGCGGGTACACAAGCCTTTGATTGACCCTCGCGCAATACTTAGAGCAATTAAATGTTAAAAGCTAAATCCATTCGCCATTTTTATTTGCTTTATCTGTCATTTATTGATGTATGTGATGCATGTAATAATTAATTGCTTATTATAATTGTTCATGCATTGGATCCATGATTTTTATTTTAATGACTTGATTTATATTAATTAAATTATGAAAATTAACTGGTTTTGATTAGTAATTAATTAGAGGACACTTATTGGGAAACGAAAAATTATTTTTGAAAATTATATTGAAAGTGTGACTCAAATTAAATATTAGTGAATCATTTAAAAGTCCAGTTATTTTCTAAATTTAATTGGATTAAAATCAAGGCATTTTACATGCATTATATCATGGATATGAATAAATTAAAAACCCTAATTATTAATTGTTGATGTGTATATCCTCAGGACTCGGAGCGACGGCGTTTACCTGCAAAACAAAGGGACGTCACTTCGAATGGCATCGATGGGGTGCCAGCTAAGGACCCTCTGACGATCAAGTTAGTACTTGTAATCATATCACATAATAACTATGTATATTTTGTTTAGGAGTTTTTTCTCATACCTTCTTTAACGGCTTGGTGCCCTATTTATAGCTGTCGATCGTAATCAAATTAGTCCCGCGGGAGATCTGCTTGTGCGAGATCAGAGGAGATCGTCTGTTGCCAGATTTGTCGGGGATATGATTTGCTCCTTTGACTTTCTCAAATTATGCCAAGGTTATCCTCACCCTGTTGAACCACGTCGTCATTCATTATCCTGGATAAGAAATGTCATCATTCTTATCCAATGGAAATCTTTATCTTTGATAACGAAATATGTCAAAGAGGTCTTGCGGCTAGTCAAGGTAGGTTATTTTTCCTTATCAGTTGCCCCCCATTCCCAAGCTTGCTTGTCTAGCTTTGGGAATGTAATTTTTTTTTTTTTTTCCTCCTTGCCCTGGAACAGTACCCGCAAGGGGTACTGTTCATGTGAACAATAGAATATTTTTTTTTTTTTTTTTTTTTTTCTTTGCCCTGGGAACTCTTCCCTCGGGTACTATTTTTAGTACTTTTGGGTAATCTCCTCGCGGGTACTATTTTTAGTACCTTTGGATACTCTGCCCCTGGGTACTATTTTTGATACCCTTAGGTACTCTGCCCCTGGGTATTCTTTTTGGTACCCTTGGGTATTCTTCCCTTGGTAAGGGAATAAATTGGACGAGCTTCACTTAGGTCGTCACTCCTTTAATAAGGGAATTAAATTTTACGAGCTTATCTCAGCTCGTCCCCTTTAGTAAGGAATTTTTATTTACTATCCCTTATAGTACGGGGATATTAATTACATGATTCATTCAACCCCGGTCCTTGTAGTACATGACATTTATTTACTATCCCTAATAGTACGGGGATATTGATTGCGGGATTCATTTAACCCGAGTTCTTTTAGTACAGGACATTTCTTTACTACCCCTTATAGTACGGGCATATTGATTACGGGATTCATTCAGCCCGTCCCTTTAGCAAGGGAATAAATTTTACGAGCTTCACTCAGCTCATCCTTTTAGTAAGGGAATTAGATTTTACGAGCTTAACTCAGCTCGTCCCTTTAGTAAGGGAATTAATTACCACATAGGTATAACACGTGAAGGGGATGATCATTTTTTGACCTGACCTTTGTAGGTTAAGTCGTGATCTCTGATGACCATACTTTCGTCAATTAGGCCCTGGTCTTGGTCTCTGATGACTAGACTTGGGGTGACCGGGCACTGATCTTGGATGACCGAGCCTTTGTAGACTTTGGGCAATCAATTCTTAATTTTGGTTGACTAGGCCTTGGTTTTGGATAACCAAGCCTTGATTTATGATAACCAAGGGTTGTACCCTTCCCAGTGTGTAGAGACTTACTTGGTTATGGTTTTGGAGGATCGAGACCGGTCTTAGACGACTAGTGCCCCCGAGGGGTCGCTAAAGGAAAGAGACTAAAAACCTGACTAGCTCAATGCACCAAGGTACGTCAATCTTCTAAACATTGTCATCATATGTAGATGGATGATTGATATCGTGTGATCCACTATTCTATCCCCGATGCTGGGATCTTGGGTGATGGCCCATTCTATGGACATTTATACAATAGACGGGGTGTCTGGTGCTGCAACAATTTAAGTTGTCTAAAAATATTAAATTGTGTTAGAAAGAATTATTAAAAATTAACTTGCAATGGATTGTCAATCCAAAATTCTGCATAATTTGAAGTAGATAGGCAATTCCTGCAAGGGAAAAGAGGTGACGACTGTCGTCTGGTAGGTGGAGGCTTAGTGTCCAGCGACTAGCTTGATGCTTGGTGGATAGGGGCGTGGTACCTAATGGCTGACAGATGACGGTCTAGTGGCCAGTACCAGATAACGGTCTGGTGGCCAGTACCTCGTTGGGTCCAATGATCGCCCTTAACTTAGGAACCTCCTTGGGAATACAGACCTCATGGGATCTTGAGGGACATTGAACTCCTTAGACCTGAAGGCCTCAATACATTTTTAGGTGTAGAACGCCACCCTGATTACACGAACAGACGGAGTAATGAGACTCCGTTGCTAGAGACATCCTTAGTAGTAGAGGCTTTACTAGTAGGTAGAGACCCCCTTGTTGGTGGTGACCTTCTTGATGGGTGGAGACTTACCCATTTATGTAGGTGCAGAAAGACCAAGTCTTAGTCTTCAACGATCAGGCCTTGGTAATTGGCTGCTGCCCGATATGAGATGGAGTCTGGTCTTACATGACCAAACCTTAGTAGTGAGGGGACCAAGTATCGCTAGATGGAAAACACCATATTGGACGGCCTGGGTCGATGTGCCAAATTTTGATTATTGTCATCGTACACTGGGTGGCATCACACAACCCACTGTTTTGCCCCCAGTATGATGGATGGGTAACCAAAATGTAGAGTCCCGTCCTTATATAAGAACATGGAAACCCGTTGTCAACTGATGACTTTGGGATGATTTCCATGATCGGAAACTTTCGTCTTGCCGTTCGAGCCAAGTCGCGTTGGGATAATTATTTCTTTAGAGAACTAATCATTCCCACAGACGGCGCCAGCTGTTAATGCGTAAATCCTCACGACTCGGAACAACGGCATTTACTTGCAAAACAAAGGGATGTCACTTCGAATGGCACCGGTGGGGTGCTAGCTAAGGACTCTCCAACGATCAAGTTAGTACTTGTAATCGTATCACATAATAACTATGTATATTTTGTTTAGGAGTTTTTTCTCATACCTTCTTTAACGGCTTGGTGCCCTATTTATGGCTATCGATCGTAATCAAATTGGTCCCGTGGGAGATCTGCTTGTGCGAGATCAGAGGAGATCGTCTGTTGCCAGATTTGTCGGGGATATGATTTGCTCCTTTAACTTTCTCAAATTATGTCAAGGTTATCCTCACCCTGTTGAACCACGTCGTCATTCATTATCCTGGATAAGAAATGTCATCATTCTTATCCGATGGAAATCTTTATCTCTGATAACGAAATATGTTGAAGAGGTCTTGCGGCTGGTCAAAGTAGGTTATTTTTCCCTATCATTAATGATTAAAAAAAAAATTGAGTGGGAGCAGGGATTTTTATACATTACCTTATGGACTTCGTTATTATAACCATTGTAATTAGATCTTCAAAAATAAGGCCCCACGCATGATTTGAAGAGTCTAAAAATTATAAGAATGATTGCCTCATGAAAATAAAAATATTAAATGTTCATTATAATTAGATCTTTAAAAATAAGGCCTTACACATGATTTAAAGAGTCTAGATTATAATGACAAGATATTTAATGTTTTATTTTTCATTAGAGCTTTAATAACATTATACACTCAATCTAAAATCAATAGTGTTACCCCAACGGAGTGGTCTACACTAGGTAATTTTAGAAAGGCTAAACAAAATCGGGAATCATTTCATATGATCCAACAATAATATGGTTAAGCCATTGAAGTTCAGGAATCAGTTGGAAGTAGGCGATGAAGTGAATGTCACTATGAAACCGAAGCATCCTGTTTGTGAGGTAAAGCAGTTGGGAATCCATGTTGTGTTGGAGCAAGAAGACTCCAAGGGCGCGGAATACAACACCAATCCTTATTATTGTCAATATGTCGATGATGCAGATTTCTCAACATATCAGCCACATACAGGCCAATACCAACTCTGCCATCATGATTTTTTGTTACGTTATATACATTATCAGATTTGCAGCAATAATTTTCGGTAAGCTTGAAAATATGGTACCATGTGTAGTAGTTCGTAGGGTGTTCCGATCATATTTTGCCTCATGTCCAGAGAGGGTCCATTGTTGGAAGCTTTCGGCATGTCAAGAAGTTTCTTTGATTCTCCTTATTACTAGGCTTGCATCAGAAATAGGCTAAAGTACAATGGACAGTCATGCTACATTCTTGTCTTCACATTCCAAAGGCATTTTTTTTTTTTTTGCCTGTCTCAGCTAGAGTCCATCAGCCATCTTTTTTTCCAATGTCCATATACTTCTTTTGTATGGTCCCATTTTCAAAATGTTTCTGGACTCACCAGAACTCAGTAGACAGATCATGTTGAATGGTGCTCCATCCGCCGAAAATAATCCCATTCCTCTGCTTCCTACCTGATTCACAAGCTGATTCTAACCTCCTGTGTTTACACCATATGGCTGAAATGCATTGCTAGAGCCATTTGAAGCTAGAGCATCACCTCCCCAGGCCATTATCAAAGACCAGACTTTTATGGGGAAGATCGATAGGACGTGGGACATTCACAACCTCTCATTGCAATGTGGTCATTAGGATGGAGATGGTTCCTGGACTCTCATGCTCTTCTGCTTAGTTGATGGTTTTTTTTTTTTTTTGATAAGCAAATTGTGTCCCTGTTTTTACTGTGTTTCTGTTGTAGTACAGTATATGTTTTGTTTGCTTGGATTGGCCTTAGTTCTCCCATTCCATTGCTTCACATTGTATGCTCCCTTTTGGGTTAACTGCTTGTACAATTTCTTCTTCATTTATGCACAAGCTAACCTTTTATCGGGAATATTTTTCCTAGGTAATGAAGTTCCTTTGATGAAGTCGTGAGCTTCGAAACTAATGAAAGTTTATAAAAGATTGCATAACCCTAAATAATATGCCGGACATGATTCAAGCCTTCAAGTGAACATATTTTGTGCAGCAACATAATTGGTTGCAGGATAACTCTTTATTTTGTAGTAATATTTTAGCTATATCATTGTACTTTATTAATTTTAATTCTTTGTATTTTGTTACTTTAAAAGTGAATATATTCATCAACATAATTATTGTGAAGTTCGTACACAAATTTGGATATTAAAGAATTCCAATAATATAGAGACCATCAATTTGGCCTGATGCACCAAACGTTCTTTTTATTTTTTTTTTCTTGTTTTTTTGTAGCAAACTTTGTTCCGGAGGACTTTTTTGTTTTTTCACAAGGGAGTCTCCCTTGGTGGACCCCACTCCCTTAAATTATTAATGCTCCTTTCATATCCTCTCCCCACTTTCCGAGAAATTAATACAAAGTGTTGGAAGGTAGTCCCGTGTATCATTAATTAATTGATTCACAATAATAAATAAAGGAAGCCAATTTTTGCACTGCAACTTCTTCTGGCACTCTAACGGCTAAATTATCCTTCTTTTCTTGTTTTTTGTTCTACTGCTCCCTTCTCTCATAAAGGTAGATATATATATATATATATATATATATATATATATATATATATATAACCTACCATTTTCTTTGTTTCTTCACCATCAAAACATGATTGAAAAAAAAAAAAAAAAAAAAACCATCAAAACATAGATTACACAATAGGGCAATCTAGCATTGCATTATGACTTCAAAAATAATACTGGTTATCATTTTCATTGTTTCTTCACTCTAGCATTGCATTATGACTTCAAACATAATATTGGTTATTGTAAGTCGTTAACAAATTTAATTATTAAGTCAAGTTCAATCAAAATTTGAAACATTGCACCCAATAATAACATTTATCAATTACGATAATAAAAATTCACTATAAGTGATCATAATCAAACATTCAACATATAATTTGGGGAAAACTATTAGTGGCCTTAAATAACAAAATAGTCTAATTTTAAACTTCACTTTTCAATTTGATTAAATTAAACAAAATAATTACAAATACATCAACAATTATTATTGAGGTCCAAAATACCCTTAAAACTTTTATTCAAAAATACTAAAATATCCTTATAATTATATAATAATAATGATACTTGGTCCAATATTTTGGAGCCAGTTTTGGTCCGATTCTTACTTGGCATGGACACATCATCGCTCGTACCATTTTTTTTTTCTTTCCAAAATGACTTTTCTCTCTGTTCAATTAAATTGCGTTCCATTACCTCGAACTTCTTCTTCTTGTGTCCCTCTCTATCTTCATTGTCTCTCTCTCTCCCCTCGTTCTAGGTCTCTTTCTTTACTTGATTGTTGTTATTATTGTTGCTTCTGGTTTTGATAACTTTTCTAAACAACCACGTTGATGAGGGAGTGACCGCCATAACTGCCATGTCTAGAGGATTATTATACAGTCGCTTGTCTTTGTCGTCTTCCTCATATCTCTTGTACAGTGGCTTAAGCTTTATCTTTTTATCTACAATGATTTGCTTATCAAAAAAATTATAGAATATACTGAAAATTTTGGTCTTAGATCAATTGATCTATACCCAGTATGGTCACATATATAACCCAGGAAAAAAAAAATTTCAAATTTTTTTGAAATCAGACAGATCTAATTAAAGGGAGAGAAAGTCTCATTAAAGAGTGAAAATCTATTTGAAAACTAAGAACAAGCATCACAACTTGAACCCTAAACATCTAGGGATCACCCAAATTTTACTATCGAAGAGAGAGAAGAAAAAAGAATGAAAAAAATCAGACCATATATAATTGAAGAAAGAGAGGTTTTTTTTTGCAGAAATAGAGGAGATGCCATGGCAATGCCATGTTTGAGTCGGACTAAAATCAGGTCAGATGACATGGCAATGCTAGTCTCAAGGAATCTAAATTTGATCAGAAAATAGTGTTACGTGTCTTCAATGAGTGTTTTGTTTCTTCAATTGGGCATTTATTCAAACAATTTCTTTGCATAAAACCAAACCTTCTACAATTCCTCCACACACACAACAAATATATACATCCTAAATTGTCATATTTATAAACAAAGCGTCTTTCTTGCTTTAAAATAAGAAAATATTATTCTACCAATAAAAGGAGATTAAAAAATTATATGTATAAACATGTAAGATACTGTGTAAAATAAATTTGGATTTATAAGATACTCTCTTATAGTTTGTCATGCTTGTTGTAATGGATCTAATTTTCTTCAGTCACGCTCTTTCCAAACACAGGATCCACCGTGAAGATTCCATAGTTTCTTAATTGATTTCTAGTATTTTGAAATTATATAACTCTAAGGATATTTTGGTATTTTAGAATAATAGTTTGGAGGGTGTTTTGGACCTTAATAATTATTGTTGATGTATTTGTAATTATTTTTTTTAATTCAATCAAATTGAAAAATTAACTTTAAAATTAGACTATTTTGTTATTTAAGGCTACTAAGTCTATCTATATGTAGTTTTCCCTATAATTTGTGGGTTTGCTAATATTAGGGTTGCAACTCGGGCGGGTTGAGCGGTTAACTCGGGTTCCTCAAACTTGAAACCTTTAGAATAAATTACAAACAAACTACCAACGCAACTGCCTTGCTCTTGTGATTAAGTCTAGTTATAAATATATATAATATTTTCAGGTTTGAGTTGGACTTCCGACTTTGTCACATATCAACCCAAGACCGGACTTGTGAAGGGAATAAAAAATAAAAAAAATTCAAGAAAGAAAAGGGTAAATGAAACTCCTAGATACAGACATGTGGAGGGAAATTATCCCATCGCTCACAAGACGCCACATGTCAGCATGTAGAGGTGGCAATTCATATTCAAGGGTCGTAATCGTGTCGTGTCGACTTAAGGATATTCTACTAAACAGCTCAACCCGAACACGATCCGTTTAATAATTGTGTCAGAAACCTTCAACATTAAGCCAACCTGTTTATTAAACGGGTTACACGTACGTGTAACCCGTTTAATGACCTATTTAATAAAATGAAACATTATATTATTTAAATTATTAATAATACTCATTCAAACAATAAATACTAGAAATGTATACCTTTCAATCCAACAAAAATACTAAATAATCTCTAATTTACAAAAGAATAAAATATTAGATACAAGTTTAGATAGTTATTTTGGAACTTAAATAGACATTTGTTTATGACACGTATAGTTAAACGGGTATAAATGGGTTACACGGGTTGAATCTCTCAACCTAAACACGACACGATTAACTAAACGGGTTAATCGTGTCAACCTGTTTACGACCGAAACCCATTTAAGGTCAATACAAACTCGCTTAACTCATGTCGTGTTCGAATTGTGTTGGCGGGTCGTGTCAAACTTTGCCACCCCTATCAGCATGCCAAACAATGTCCACCCGAAGAAAGAAGCCCATCGCATGAAGATCGCATTTGGGCAGAAATTTTATGCACCTACAAGACCTAACAGGGTTCAATTATTGAGAAATGTTTTCTACTCCGGAAAATGGAAAGAAAAGAAGAGTCCAAATGTGTTCTTAGTGGCTTCCTCGAATTGTTATGATTTGGAAAATGAAAAAGAAAGAAAGAAAGAAAAATGAGGAATATGTCTCCCCTAGTCAAAATTTGCAACTCTCTCATCTTTAATGCTGATTCACTTGGACTAGTGTGGGACACGGCAGAAATTGCAAGGAAGCTTCGTTGGGTGGATGCCATTTAAGACTTTACCTTGTTTTATGTTGGTCCACAATGAATTATGGTCTAAAATAAACTTTAAAATTATGAATTATAATTAGTTGTTGAATTAGTGCGTATAAGTTAAAAGAGTGTTTAAAAAAAAACACTACAATGGTCTAAAATAAACTACAATGTATGCATCGCAACAGTGGCTCTGAAAGATGCCTCTCTTGTTTGATTTGCACTCTTTACATTTGATTATGGCCGCCTGGTCGCTATTAATATATTTTAACAAATAATCTCTTGACGGTATTTTAAGCCCCCAAGAAATCCTGGCTTAATATAATAGCTTAAATATATATAATTGATAGCATAAATACAGGGCTAATGCTGTCAGACAATATGTTTTTTTGGGACTAGAGATGTTGTTAAGGGCTAATTAACATATTTGTGTAAAGTGATCAATCATCTGTACTGGAACCTGGATCTTTGTTCGATTAGCTACTATGGAATTCTAACAAGCTTCCTCAACTCGGTGTCATTATCATGTTTTTTTGAGTTTTAGAGGTAAAGATACTCGGAAGACCTTTATTGATCATCTTTATACAACTTTGTTGCATGCAGGAATACGCACATTTAGGGATGATGATGAACTTGGGAGAGGAGATGATATCTCTTCAAAACTGATAAAGGCAATTGAAGAGTCGATGATTTCAATAATTGTCTTCTAGAAGACTATGCTTTTTCAACATGGTGCCTTGATGAACTTCTAAAAATCCTTGAACGCAAAAAGAGTGTTGGTCATATGATTCTGCCCGTGTTTTACCATGTGGATCCATCTGATCTAAGGTAGTTAAAGGGAAGTTTTGGAGAAGCATTTGCGAAACACGAAAAGAGATTCAATTCGGAGTCAAATGAAATAAAAGAGGAGGGACTGGAGAAGATAAGGAGGTGGAAGGAAGCTTTGAGAGAAGTTACAAATCTGTCGGGATCAGTTTTAATTCTTTTCTTTTTGACATCATTTGGTTCAAGTGTTCATAGAGTTTGAATATACATTACCCAATTCATTAGCTGTTGCAGCAATGTTGTGACTCGTCAAGAATGAAAAACTCTTCAATTTATTATGACTAATATTCAGAATATTGTTTGATTTTTTTTTTTTCCATGATGCATATTCTGGTCTTTGTCAGTCTCTAATTTTTATTTTCCAATGTATTCTCTTTTTTATTTTATTTTTATTTTAAATACATTAGTTGGTGCAGATTGGAGCAGTTCTTGTAGAGTTTGTAGATTAACAGCAATCAAAAAAGAAAAAAATAGTATCAGAAAAATAAGAGGATTATATATTTGGATAAAATTAAAAATATAAAAGGTTATTGAAAGAAAAAGACATTAGGAAAAAAAACAATAAAACAAGGTGATTTTTCCTCTTTAAGAACTGTGATTAGTTAGAATGCATAGTTTTGGAATTTATCAAAAACAACCATATATAGAAATTTCATGATCTTGGATCTTATAAGATTGTAGTTTTTCATTCTTGATGTTATGGAGAGATTTAGAAAGGGATATATTACTTGCCAGAAGAAATAGAGTCTTTTTACTAATTCTTATAGGGAACTTTTTTATTACTTTTTGGAAAAAAAAAAAAAAAAAAAAAAATTTTTATTCAACCTGCTCAGTTTGTTTCGAGGTTCATTTTTCAGGTAAAATATTCTTTTATTTTTACTTTTTTGGTGCTTGGCAAAGGTTTACGTCGAGATTGAGGTTAAGTCCATCGGGAGGGGCATGTAAAATAACTTGCCAAAAATTGATGGATAAGTTATTTTTGTTAAATTTTAATATTTTTTTACTTCGTAAATATTTTACAACAACCAAACACCACAAAATAATATATATATATATATATATATATATATATATATATATATATTCTGAAAAATATTTTACATCCAAACAAACGGACTCACAGTAATTTAAACGAAATAAAACTTCTTTTTGTGTATTTATTCATACACAATTGTGGGACTCAATTTTTTTAAAAATCCCAATAGAAGAATATGAATTTAAAGGGCTTCAATTACTTAAATTCTGGATGTTTTAGATGTGACATGAAAGAATGATGAAAGAACAAAGTTAACAACTAAAAATTAGAAATAAGAAGACGGAGCTTTAAGAAAGGAAATGCCGTTCAGATTGTGAACAATAAGAAACCCTTAATCATGAAGTTGCTTTCAGATTGTGAACGATAAGAAACCCTTAATCATGAAGTTGCCTTTTATTAA
The DNA here is from genome assembly GCF_030987335.1 of Cornus florida. Taxonomy (NCBI): domain Eukaryota; kingdom Viridiplantae; phylum Streptophyta; class Magnoliopsida; order Cornales; family Cornaceae; genus Cornus; species Cornus florida. Next base: position 11,175,247 of record NW_026775573.1, on the reverse strand, counting down.
AATAGATTGGGAATTTTGCGTATATTCTAGCATTTTGCAACAATTTCCTTTGGTCATTTTAAATATCTTTATCATATTATTGACTATGAATCCTATTAATCCAAGATCGTACATTATTTAGAATTTTGCATCAATATATTGCGTGGTAATGACTAAACAAGACAAAATGAAAATTATTATATTTTGTTTGCATTTTCAGTTAACTTCTTGGTTCATTTCAACTCACAACATGTTTGTTTTCCTTTTATTCTTTTACCCAGTTTTCTATTCCCGTGCAATTTGTAGGTATGAGTCATATTTTATCCAGGAGAAAATCATCAAAGAGGTTGGAAACAAATTGAATCGCACAGTATTAAGTGTTTGTTCATACCTAGTTGGATTAGATTCTCGTATAAATGACATTAATCTGTGGTTACAAGATGGATCTAATGAAGTTGGGATGGTGGCAATATGTAATACCCCGATAATTTTAAAAGATTTATTAATTAGGATTAATTATTTTATTTTATTTTTCAATGATTTATTTTATTTTATTGAGTGCTAGATTAATTATCTTATTTTAATTAAGTTATATTTCGTGATTATGTATGATGATTGATTGTTTGTGTGGTTGATTATTGATTGAATTATTGGTGTGTTGATTTTATTGATATTATATGACTTAGTTGTAAATTCTTGTTTGTTTATGTGCTTCATGTAATATGCATGAGATGGCTATGTATGATTTAGCGTATGGTTAAGTTTTAAAGTTAATTCATGGTTAAAGTGTGGGCATGGATGAATTGTCAAATGATTAAATATATTACCTAAATATTTGTATGAATAGAATACATATATGGAAAGCATGGATGAATTGCTAATTAAATGTATGAATAAATATACCTGTGGAGGCATGGTTGAATTGCCAATGTATAAATATACATACACGGAGGCATGGTTGAATTGCCAATGTATAAATAAATATACTTATGGAGGCATGGTTGAATTGCCAATATATAAATAAAAATATTTACAATGGCATGGTTGATTTGCCAAAGCATAATTACGTTGTTATGTGTTAGATGATTAAAATATCATCTATGGTTGTTGTATGTATGGATTGGATTAGGGTTAGATATTCTTAAATGAGAATAGTTTAGTACTTACTGGTTAGTGTATTATTTTACATTAATAAAATAATATTGGGGAAGACGTGGATGATTTGTCAAAACTTGGATTTTGGATATGTGATTTAAACAATTAAAATCATTATCGGGTTAGGATTAAATAGAGTATTTCTTTTATTATAATTTGTTGTTTAAATGATTAAACAACTGACTAGGATGGGATTAAGGTCAAAGGAGTTTTTATAAAATGAAATGGTAGATTGGTCTAGGTATGAATATTATTTTAATAATTATTTAATAGGTATGGAAATTTAATAAACCTATTAATGGATGTGATTAGTATAGTATATATAATTATATATAGACATGTATATCGTGCTTTATTAAAGTTAAAACTTTATTAGGTTTGGTTTTGATCAGAGATGATCTGCTTATTGGTTTTCAGAGGCCTGGTAGAGTGAACTTGCTCGTAGGGTTTAACCCACGATTTATTTTTCAGGTTATTAGAGGTTCCAGTCTCGAGGTTGAGGATCCGCAGCTGGGAGACTGTCATTCGTCTATTCATCTTGTGTACTTTTAAATAGTATTGGATTATTGGATAATGTTTTAAGGGGTCTTTGAGTTATGGGATTTCCGAATTGTAATTGTTGGAGAATCATTAAGTAATATTTATTTATTAGTTTTCTTCAGCGATTTATTTATTCTTTAGTATTCATCTTTGTATTATGTGCTTGTTAAATACTTAAATTGTTTTGATATCCCTTGATTTTGTGCGCGGACTTGATCAATCCGTGTTCCAAAATTAGGGGGTATCACAGTTGGTATCAGAGCACTCCAGGTTCAAGTGTCCCTAGGGTGTCTTTCGTTGTGTGACTTCCGCGTTGTGTACTCTTTTACTTAGAGCTTAAGTTTAGGATTCATTGTATTCTATATTCGGTCCGTTAGTGTGTCCTAATGGTAAATCATTGAGTCTTATCAGGAAAATGGTAAGACACCGATTTAGAAGGTATTGGTAAATCGTTGAGTCTTCCCCTAATTTTGCAGTATGGGTTTTATGGATTTATGCACCAATAAAATAATATGGAGGTATTTTAGGGACGGATTAACGGAATAGTTAAGTCCTACCTATTTATTTATGGATTGTATGGTTTAATACACCGGTATGGGACGGTGGCATTTCAGGGACGGATTAACCAAAGAAGTTAAGTCCTACCTATATATTTATAAGGGAACGGATTAACCATAGCGTTAAGTCCTACTTATTCATGTCAGGTCAACGGAATAGTTGGATGGTATGCCATTGAAATAATATGGTTGGATAGTTTACTTTTATGTAGATATAATGGATTATATATATATATATATATATATATATATATATATATATATACATACACACACACATATATGGGCCATGATATAAGCTTGAGTCTCAGGATCAGTGGTTAGGATGGAGGCGTATATTGCCGATTGAGATGGGTAGCTGGGTTTAAGGATGTGTGGGCTCTGGTAGAAGGAGGACTCATAACCACCTTTGTGTGCGTTTTACATGAGATACCCACTATCCGGTTGAAACTGCTTTAGTCCAGTGAGAGTCTCTAGTGTGTACTTATATTTATCAATTATATAAATATGGAATTAGCTAATTACGTGATGTGTCTGCTAATAATGAATATGTGTGGATGGGTTAATTTCCACACGGATAAAAGGAATAATGAAATTTGAAATTAAATAATCAAAGTTTTTATTTCATGGATTTGTGAATTCCGAGGACGGAATTCCGTTTGTTAGGGGGGAAGAATGTAATACCCCGATAATTTTAAAAGATTTATTAATTAGGATTAATTATTTTATTTTATTTTTCAATGATTTATTTTATTTTATTGAGTGCTAGATTAATTATCTTATTTTAATTAAGTTATATTTCGTGATTATGTATGATGATTGATTGTTTGTGTGGTTGATTATTGATTGAATTATTGGTGTGTTGATTTTATTGGTATTATATGACTTAGTTGTAAATTCTTGTTTGTTTATGTGCTTCATGTAATTAGTTATTTTAATTTCTGTATTTAATTAATTATCTTATTTATTTAAATTAATTGGATTGGGCTTAAGGAAAGTTGGACCAAAAGATGTGGTCTTGGGCTTTTATGAAACCTTATTGGGTTAATTAATGAAGGTCCGTGGTTATTTAATTATTTAAATGATCACTTTTGTATCAATTATATTTATATATATATATAATTATATATAAATATAATTAATTAATAATTGTTATGGAAAGATATATATATAGATATATATTTATTGATATTTATAAGTATATATGATTTAATTAACTAATGAGTTAATTATGGAAGGAATATATATTTATATATATATATATGTTTATAGATATAAATTATTTAAAGATTATTATTTTAATTCATAATACTAGTTGGAATAGGATTTGGAATTTAAGGTGTATAAAAATACATATAAGGCTTTAGGGTTAAAGGTTTTACATGTTAGAAAAATAAAACAGACAGAGAGAGAGGAAGAAGAAGGGCTGACAAGGAGGAGGTCGGATCTGAAAAGGAGGACGTCGGAATTGGAAGAGATAATTAAAGCTTACAGCGTCGGTTTCGTTTCGAAACCTTCAGGCGAGTTTTCTCCATCTTTCCTCTTAAAATTCATAAGTATTTCATCTAATGTATCAAGGCTTTGAATTAAATTTATAAATTTATATCATGGTTAGAGCAGAATAATTAAAAGTATAGATAAATATATTTGATTTATGGATTATCGGATTTTAATTATATATATAGATGTTGTATATATTTTAAAATCAAGTTATAGGTTGATCTTTGACTCAATAGGGTTAAAAAGGGTTTTTATAATTTCTGGGATTTTTTCTAGATTTTCTGGAATTTTTCTAGATTTTTCTGGATTTATTTTATATTTTCAGGAATTATTTTAAAATTTGTTTTCTATATTTTTGGTTAAATTATTATGCACTGTGTACTGTGCATAAGGGAGTACGATTCTGTGTGGCGCGGCTCACAGAGCTTCGGTGCGCCCAAATCAGGACCATAGAATGGTCCTGATGGTTATTAAGTGTTCCAGTGTGTGTGTATGCATGGGAGAATGGTGCACTTGCTGACCTATGCCGTGGATGGAGTTGATGGATGGTGGAGGATGATCTGGTGTGGTGTAGTCCATGGAGAGATGATGCACCTTCAGCTTTGACCGCTAGATATAATTAAATGGTGGAAGATGATTCAGTGTGGACGAGCTCATGAGAATTGAAAGAAGTAGCCAACCAAAAGACACCACGTCATCAAGAGATTCATCAGCCGCGTGTGCAGCGCGTGAGAGCGCGTGAAGGCGCGTGATGACATGTGGCAACTTGTGATGGCGCGTGGAGGCGCGTGCAGAGGCTTTAAGCGCGTGTGTCGGCGCGTGTGACACTGTTTGGGGTCCCAGAAAGTTGCTGTGGGGTCTGGTGAATTTTTAGAATTTGTTTTAAGCCTGTTAGGGTTAAGAACAACCACTAGAGGAGGTGTTATTAGTATCTAAGAGCCATAGAGAGTACTACGACGATTAGTAGCATATACTTTGAGTAAATATAATAAATTAATATATTAGTTATGGAAGGAAGTGTACCTATATATATATATTTATTTTATATATGTATATTTATGAACTAACTAATATGTGATTGGTTTGGAGGGAAATATATATATATATATATATATATATATATATATATATATATGTATTGGTATATATGTATATGTTTTAAATAATTAAGAATTATTATGGAAGGTAATATATATATATATATATATATTGTATGATGTGTGTGTATGTATATATATATCATTTAAGATTATTAATATTATCATTCTTATTTGGTATATCTGGATAGGATGATTATTAAATTAATGATATGCGTATAATATGCATGAGATGGCTATGTATGATTTAGCGTATGGTTAAGTTTTAAAGTTAATTCATGGTTAAAGTGTGGGCATGGATGAATTGTCAAATGATTAAATATATTACCTAAATATTTGTATGAATAGAATACATATATGGAAAGCATGGATGAATTGCTAATTAAATGTATGAATAAATATACCTGTGGAGGCATGGTTGAATTGCCAATGTATAAATATACATACACGGAGGCATGGTTGAATTGCCAATGTATAAATAAATATACTTATGGAGGCATGGTTGAATTGCCAATATATAAATAAAAATATTTACAATGGCATGGTTGATTTGCCAAAGCATAATTACGTTGTTATGTGTTAGATGATTAAAATATCATCTATGGTTGTTGTATGTATGGATTGGATTAGGGTTAGATATTCTTAAATGAGAATAGTTTAGTACTTACTGGTTAGTGTATTATTTTACATTAATAAAATAATATTGGGGAAGACGTGGATGATTTGTCAAAACTTGGATTTTGGATATGTGATTTAAACAATTAAAATCATTATCGGGTTAGGATTAAATAGAGTATTTCTTTTATTATAATTTGTTGTTTAAATGATTAAACAACTGACTAGGATGGGATTAAGGTCAAAGGAGTTTTTATAAAATGAAATGGTAGATTGGTCTAGGTATGAATATTATTTTAATAATTATTTAATAGGTATGGAAATTTAATAAACCTATTAATGGATGTGATTAGTATAGTATATATAATTATATATAGACATGTATATCGTGCTTTATTAAAGTTAAAACTTTATTAGGTTTGGTTTTGATCAGAGATGATCTGCTTATTGGTTTTCAGAGGCCTGGTAGAGTGAACTTGCTCGTAGGGTTTAACCCACGATTTATTTTTCAGGTTATTAGAGGTTCCAGTCTCGAGGTTGAGGATCCGCAGCTGGGAGACTGTCATTCGTCTATTCATCTTGTGTACTTTTAAATAGTATTGGATTATTGGATAATGTTTTAAGGGGTTCTTGAGTTATGGGATTTCCGAATTGTAATTGTTGGAGAATCATTAAGTAATATTTATTTATTAGTTTTCTTCAGCGATTTATTTATTCTTTATTATTCATCTTTGTATTCTGTGCTTGTTAAATACTTAAATTGTTTTGATATCCCTTGATTTTGTGCGCGGACTTGATCAATCCGTGTTCCAAAATTAGGGGGTATCACACAATAAGTGGGATGCGTGGAATAAGGAAGACAACCGTTGCAAAAACGGTGTATAACATGAATTTTGACAGATTTGAAGGTAGCAGTTTTCTTGCAAATGTAAGAGAAACATCAAAAGAACCCCGTGGTCTAGTTCGCTTACAAAAACAACTTCTTTCAGATATTTTAAAGGGGAAAAAGATAAAAATTAGCAACGTTGATGAAGGAATCATAAAGATTAGAGAAGTTATTTGGTGTAAAAGAATTCTACTTGTTCTGGATGATGTGGATGACCAAGACCAATTAAATGCATTGCTCACAATGAGGAGTTGGTTTCAAGAAGTAAAATTATTGTAACCACTACAAATGAACATTTGCTAAAGCCGCAGGAACTGGACATGAAGCATGAAGTTAAGGTTTTAATTGATGATGAATCATTTCAACTCTTCAGTTGGCATGCCTTTGGACAAGACCACCCCATTGAAGATCATATGGAGCGCATAGAAAGGGTTGTAAAGTATTGTGGAGGGCTTCCTTTAGCTCTTCAAATTTTGGGTTCTTTTCTACATGGGAGAAGGGTAGATGTGTGGGAGAGTGCAATAAAGAAATTAGAAGCAATTCCTGACGGTCAGGTCATAAAAAAACTCAAAATTAGCTTTGATTCTTTAGATGGGGATGACAAAATTTTATTCCTTGATATTGCTGCTTTCTTTGTCGAAAAGGACAAAGATGTTGTAATTACATTACTGGATGGTTGTAAATACTTCACAAAGTTAGGCATTGACAACCTCACTCGTTGGTATCTCTTAACGATCAATGAAGATAACAAACTGACAATGAATCAATTGCTTCGAGGTATGGGAAGGGATATGTTTGTAAATACGTCAAGAGTCACTCAATGAACCAGGGAAATGTAGCAGACTGTGGCATTATGAGGATATCTTAAATGTATTGAGAGAAAAAACTGTAAGAATTTTGTTTTCTATGTCTATTTGCTTGATTTTGTTGCATGGTGTAGTTACTTTGTGAGCCCTCCTCACCAGGGAACAGAAACCATTGAAGGCCTAATCCTCAACTTGCCTAGAAGCAACTCATCGGAGCAGCGTGGTACTGGTCTAAGCTTCTTCTCTTGGCTCCCTGTAACTTCTGCTTTGACAGAATCATGTTCCACTTCTAATGAAGAAGACTTACAAACCAATGCATTTTCAAAGATGCACAATCTAAGACTGTTGCAGCTCAATAATGTACGGCTACCGGAAGCTACAAACAATTTCCTAGGAAGTTGAGATGGTTGTGCTGGCGTGGGTTCTCTCTGGAATTTATACCCATTGAGTTTTGTTTGGATAACCTAGTTGTTCTTGAAATGCCAAATAGCAACTTAAAACAAGTTTGGAAGGGAAAAAAGGTATATGATATGAAGTTCTCTTTTGATCTTTTTTGTTCCCCCTTTTCTTTGGGGATTATTAATAGCTAATTTTATAGTTCTTTTGACAGTTGCTCAGATCATTGAAAGTCCTCAACCTCAGTCATTCCTGTGGTGTTACCAATATGTTTGACTTCTCAAGTGTCCCTAATCTTGAGAGCTTGATTCTTAAAGATTGTTTAAATTTGATTGAGTTTCATGAATCTATTTGGGAATTGGGGAAACTTGTTTTGCTGAATCTTAAAAGTTGCAAAAACCTTAGGAAGCTTCCATCGGGAATTGGCCGGCTAAAATGTCTTGAAAATCTCATTCTTTATGGTTGCTCAAAGCTCTTCCAATTGCCACGAGAGCTGGGAAGGATGGAGTCTTTGAAAGTAAGATCATGGCTTTCACAGTTGTAGTACTGGGGATTAGGACCAAGAGAAAATCCAGAATCCATCAGTTTTTCTCTGACTTCTTTGCCACGCTCATTAACAAGATTAAGTCTTGAAGAGTGCAATATATCGGATGATGCTATTCCAAGGGAGTCGACGTTGTGTTTGACTTTGAGCAAGAGGAGGAGGGTACTACAAAGGGATACAACACCACCAAGTCCAACCATCTTTATTGTCAAAGTTTGGATGATGCAGATATCATGTCGAGGTATCAGCTGATGAATACAGGCGTCTACTTCTTTTGGATTGCAGAGTATTGCTCTGTTAGGCCTGGCTCCCTTGGAATCCGTAACGCGTCTCCATTTCCATGGCGAAGAGACGATCCCTTAACCAAAATAACAAGAAAACTGGAGCGTGAGAATTGGCTTGCAACAATAATTCAGCATTATACGGGGCCTGACGGTGAGTTTGCACATCGTCTTAGACGACTAGAACTGTTTTTAAGGAGGCCAGAAAGTGATTGAAGAATCCACATACATGCCATGGACTGAAAATCCACTAGTGTATGACAATTACGTCGTCTCCCTCCCTCCGTGCAAATAAAGCCACAGGCCCTATGCAAAATTGTTTTTTGGTTCATACTGAATTGAATTGATGTTTTATGTTAGTGATCTAGACACAAATACAACTACCACAAATGAATACATTCACCAAAACCTCTTTATTTTTATACAAGGGAAACTAACTCTCCTTACGACATAAAATTACTACTTAAAATTTGTATTTTCTTTTCCAATTCAATAAAATTTAAGCAAAAATATGATGTAATTCACATTTGCCTCACACCATTTATTCTCCTACACGAGAGTAACGAGTTGAGTTTGGGGTTTGATTGTTTTTTTTTTTTTTCTTTTTTTCTTTTTCTCTGGAACATGGAAGGTTGAATTTTATTATTTTACTCTTATTTCTTGCCTACTTGTCTTGGCCACATCAGACATACACCTCACTAGGTTTTATATTTCGCAACAATTCGATTTATTTTTTTTAAATGTTATTTTCTATTTAAGAATTGACGAAGTAGGTTAAGGATGACAGTGCCCTGTTAATGGGCTTACTGTTTTAAAAGCCCTATCGAATTTTATAGCTCCTGTCTCCTTTTTAGTAACACCTTCTTTCAGAAATCTTAGCTATTTCTTATGTATATCTAGTTAATTCTAGCCTTATCCTCTACGCATACGCATGAAAAATTATTAGATGATTTTAAATCATTTATTATTTGATGGTCTATTTCAATCAAAATATGTGTTTAATTTTTTTTTTTCTTTGTAATATTTTTAATTTGTTAAACCCTAATTAATGCCTCCATTTTGGAAGAGTTTTGATTTGTTCCACATAAATAATAATAATAATAATATCAAATTTTTATGACCGGTTTACATGATGCAATTTTCATAATTTTTATTGTTCTCTTTTACTATATTCGTTTAAAAATAAGTGTCTGCATTACATGATGCAGTTTTCATAATTTTTATTGTTCTCTTTTACTATATTCGTTTAAAAATAAGTGTCTGCATTTCTATTTTATCCATCCTTAAATAAGTGTATCATTTAAAAAAATTTTGTACCAATTTTTTTTTTTGTAATATTACTAATTTAACTTTGTTACATAAGGATGGCAAAAAACCCCATCCCGTGGGTACCTGTCTCGTTTAGGAGTGGGGAAATGTCACCCTATCTCGTCCCATTTCGTTCCGTTTTTGGTGATAAATTACAATTTTATTTTTATACTTTGTTTAAATTCAATTCAATAATATTTAGTATATATTTAGCAAATCCTAATTTATTCTATTATAATCACTAAATATCTTTTTATATTATTCTTATTTATTTTTTTCCGGGTAAATTCTTATTTTGATGATCCTACAATAATATTAAATTTTATGTTCCAATTGAGAAATTGAACTTTGTTTTTATCCACACCCAATACCACTGCAAAAAGTTGGTGTATTAATCTATGGTACAAAACGAATTTGGTTACATTATGTGTTGAAGATTTACAAGAGCTGTGCTTTTTCAGGCTCAAATTAAAATCAAATTTAATTGATAAATGATACGCGGAGAGAAACTAAGGGCATGTTTGGCTCACTTTTTTAAGAATAAATTTTTTCTTTTGAGTTAATTACACTAACACCTCAAGTTTGACCAAATATCCGAAACACTTTCAAAAAATTAATATTATTCACATTATAAATGTTTGACACTCAACTATTATTTTTCAATGGTATCATACCCACTTTCGAAACATTGATGCAAAAATGGTCAAGAATCTGGGATTGGTTGAGTTGGAATCCACGGGAGAGTTTGAGGTGAAATTGTTAAATCGCTTGACACTTACGAACTGGATTTGGTCCCATCCAGGGACTGTTTGAATGTGGTCTATTTAGCATTTTCCTTCCTGGGAACGAGGTTCCACACTGGTTCAGCAATAAGAGTGCAATGTCCTCCATATATCTCAAAGTTGCTTCACTTCCTAATCTCAAGATCTGAGGGTTGAATGTGTGCGTTATTTATGCATATGCTGACAGTGACAGGCACCGATATTGGGGTCATCCATGTATTTTGAAAACCTTCAATAAGACCAAGGATCTCAGATGATGGGAAATATATGATATGGTTATGTTGACGCTAAAATCAGCTGGCTTTGTCAATTCTAAATTTGATCTATTGCGGGCGTGCCAGAACTAATTGTATGATTCGAGTGTAAGTTGTTAACTGTAGTCTATTTGAGTATATTGATTATCACGCGATGCGAAAAGAAAGAGAACAAGTATACTCCTCTTTGAGTTCAGTATTGCCTTAATTAATTAAAAGGACTTTAACAGTGAATAATTATAATAACAATTTAAGAAAAGAAAAGGGGGAAAATATAGATATAGAAAGTGATAGGGGTGATCCATGTATTTTGAAAACCTTCAGCAAGACCAAGGATCTCAGGTGGACCTATTACCCAATTTTTACAGGGGTTCGGAAAAAATATGATATGGTTAAGCCATTGGAAGCTTGGGAATCAGTTGGAAGTCGGTGATGAAGTGGTTGTTTCAGTGGTCCTGTGGGATAGATTTCAACTAAAAGAGTTCGGTGTCCATATTGTGTGTGAACAAGAGGAGAAGGATACTCAACAAAACACCTATTGTTCTTGTCCTGATGATGTTATTGACGGTGTTGATTTATCAGTATATCAGGTTAGCAAAGGTGCATACTTCCTCTGCCATTTTGCTTTTGACACCCATCGAGAGCCCTCAACTGATATTGGTTGGAATACAATGGATTCGTATGACTACCTATTTGGGGACTATTAGGAAATGCACTCAACCAAACACCTCTCAAATATTTAGTCATGATAACGATGGTTATATGTGAGCTCATGTATTTATTATGATCACATTTTTCTTTCTTGTTTTTGTACTGTCTTGTTTATTACTGAACTGCTAAACACACGATTACATTTTTTTATCAAAGGTTAATCGCATAATGATTATATTTGTCAATAAAAATGTGTGCCTCGCACAATTCTGAGTATTTGAACAGGAGATGCGAGTTTTATTGATTCTCACTCTTAATTGATTTCTGTCCAGAGCTTAAGAAGAAAGATGCTAGTTGTTTTAAACTGATGCCTAAATATGAATTTTAAGGTAAAACTGAGGAGGCCCGATAGGACATGGGCCGGATATGACTTGCAAATGCGGCATTTAGTCCGTACAGGTGGGTCAGGCCCATAAAAAGGCACTACCATATGGGCCGAACGCGCATAGGCCCATCAAAGAGGACCGGGACTCATGGAGGAATGGGCCTAGATCCAGCAGTCCATCGACATTTGTAAATCTCTATAAATAGGAGGAGTAAGGTAAAGAAAAGGGGATCTTTTTGGTTGAGATATAGGAATTCTAGAGAGAGAGTGGGGGAAGGAATTTCTTGTATCTTCAATTGGCGCCGTCTGTGGGAAGCGCATGGAAGTTTGGTTGATCAATGAGGAATATCGCGTGGATTCAGACCAATTCGGTTGATCGAGACTCGATCTTTGGGAGTTGGATCCAGATCTGAGCGATTGTGACCTACTCTGGAGGAATTTCAGTTCCTGAAGCTTTGGCAGAAGTGTCTTCAGATCTACGCAACAACGAGTTGTTCGATTGTGGCAGGATCTGACGGATTTAGAATTCGGACAATTCAGATCTCGTCAACGGTGAGCATAATTCGGAGAATTCGAAACCAGATCTGAAAAATTCCCACTCACGAAGCTCGGATCTACTCGCGAACTTGAGATTAATGCCTTTACTCCGTTCAGGAATAATGATAGGTGAAAGCTCCAATCCGATGGAGGCTGTCCAGTAAACAAAGCTTGAGGAGTTGATGAACTTGATCGAAGCTCTCAAAAAAGAGAATGCAGAATTGAAAGCTGGAATGCAACATCAGCAAATACCTGCGGTTTCGCATCCACTTCCGGTCGGTGAAGGAGGTGTTCAATCTAATATCGCGCGTCAAGGCGAGCAGGACGAGAACAATCAGTCAGCTCACCACCGTGATGAAAGGATGATGGACAATTTGCCGCCAAATGTTCGTCGAGTTGAGGATCACGAAGGATCGACTCACGTTGATCCGCGACATGAGCAGATTAGACAGAATGAAGCCATAACCTTCGATCCGCATCGGGAAAGGTTCGACCGAGAGGAAGTGATAGAGGTTGATCGCCGTCGAGTAGCGTCGCCTTGGCAAAGAGAGTTCATAGAGGAACGGTCATTCGATCCGTCTTACCGGCCCTCCATAGCTACAATCACTCATCGCGGTTCGGAGGGCAAAACCGTAACTCACAGAGCTACCGCTGGACTCCAGAGAGAGAATGAAGCTCTCCGATCCGCAGCTCGGACGGTTGATTCACCATTCACCGACGAGATCCTGAATGCCCCGCATCCAAGGAAGTTTGCTATGCCAGTCTTTATTCTGTTTGACGGAACAACCGATCCGATCGATCATGTGTACCATATCCTGTTGAAAATGGCCCTGAATACGGAAAACGACTCTTTAATGTGCAAATGTTTCCCTACAAGCCTAGCTGGACCGGCGCTCAGCTGGTTCAAAAACTTGCCTAGGAGCTCCATTGGTAGCTTCAGAAACCTGTGCGATCGGTTCATAAGCCAGTACTATGGGAACAAGCGTCCGCCGAAGGACATCTCGAGCCTATTCACAATGAGACAGCACAAAGATGAACGTCTCCAGGCTTTTCTCACCAGGTTTAATCTCACTAAGAGTATGGTGATCGAATGCCACCCTTCTACAGCAGTTCAAGCCTTCAAGTTAGCCATGACACGTGGAACTCCATTTCACACCAGTCTGGTAGTGAACACGCCGACGACTATGGATGAACTCAATGAAAGAGCCGATGGCTTTGTGCGCCTAGAAGAAGAGGAGGCAGCCAATGCTCGGACAGTGTCGCTCGTGTCGACCGAGGAAAAGTCCAAGGCAAAGATCAGGCAGAAGCAGGCTCAGCCGCAACGTCAGACCTCTTGGAAGGCAGAAAAAAGGTCCAGGGAGGAAGAGCTGATTACTCCGCTGAAGGTCACTCTGGCGAGGCTATATCAGGAGAACAAAGATAAGTTTCATCCACCACTGCCAATTAGGCAACCCCTCGAACAGAGGGATCAGACTAAACATTGTGCTTTCCATTCCGATTTCGGTCATCAGACTAACGAATGCAGGAATTTGAGGAGGCAAGTGGAGATGTTGATAGCTAGAGGGGAGTTCGCGAGTTATGTTCAAGGCTCGGCGATAGAGCAGAATCGACCGGTGGAACAAATAAAAAGGAGTCATAAACAAAGCTCCCACAATTCACAACCAGTTCGTATAATCAATGTTATCCACGGTCGACCCGAGCCTAGCGAAGAGTCAGATGAGCTACTCCGAGCGCGCCTACGGCAGGCGCAGATGAAGAAAAGGGTCAGCAGTGTGAATACTCTACACCAGCAGATCCCGTCGATGTAGATAAAGTTCGACAGGACAGATCTGCAGCGTGTTCAACTCCCCCATGAAGACCCATTGGTAGTCAGTTTGACAGTGGCGGACTGCTTGGTACGCAGAGTTCTGATCGATCCCGGGAGCAGTGCGAATGTCATGCCGAGGGACACATTTGATCGGCTCGAGATTAAACCAGAGAGGCTCAAGCCCACTGGAAATCCCCTGTTAGGGTTCGATGGCAAGAGGGTGGAGCCCGTCGGAATGGTGGAAGTAGAAGTTCAAGCTGCAGAACGGGCTCTTATGGAAACTTTTGTGGTTGTAGAAATTCACCCCTCGTATAATCTCCTGATGGGAAGAGGATGGATTCACAGAGTCCAAGGTGTACCCTCAACTCTGCATCAGGTCATGATGTGCCTCGGACCCGATGGAGATAAAGTGATAGAAATTCGGGGGGATCAGGTTGCAGCCAAAGAGTGTTATTCCGTCACACTAAAGTATGCTGGGAAAGGGAAGGCGTCTGTCCGACCGGCAAGCCCCAGATAGCAATTACAGGAACCTCCGCCCGAGCAGAACAGGGTGGAGGAGTCAGTTGACTTGACCGAAGAGCCCCTTCTGGATGTGCAGATCGATCAGTCCAGGCCAGAACGAACTACCAGAGTAGGAATAAGACTGACCAGAGAAGAGCAGCAAGAGCTAGTGGACTTCTTGTCCCACAATGCGGACGTATTTGTATGGAGTCACCTAGACATGCCTGGAATTAATCCCTCCGTATCCTGTCATTCCGTGAATGTCAATCCCAATTTCAAACCAGTGAAACAGAAGCAACGAAGATTTGCTCCAGAACGCAATCAAATCATAGCGGAAGAAGTTGATAGGTTGCTTGATGCGGGATTTATCAAAGAAGTACACTACCCTGATTGGTTGTCTAACGTCGTTATCGTGCAGAAGAAGAATGGGAAATGGCGAGTATGCATTGATTTCACCAATTTGAACAAAGCCTGTCCGAAGGACAGCTTCCCGCTGCCTAAGATTGATCAAATGGTGGATGCCACCACCGGGTATGAGCGTTTAACCTTTCTGGACGCTTATTCAGGTTATAATCAGATCCCTATGGACCCCGCAGATGAAGAAAAAACTTCTTTTGTAACCGAGCGAGGAACATACTGCTACAAAGTTATGCCTTTCGGACTAAAGAATGCGGGTGCAACTTATCAAAGACTTGTTAGCAAATTTTCAAGAATCAAATAGGAAAGATTGTGGAAGCCTATATTGATGATATGGTGGTAAAGAGTAGGAAGAAGGATGATCATCTGAAACATCTGCAAGATGTATTTGATGTACTGAAGCGATATGGGATGAGGCTCAATCCAACCAAGTGCTCGTTCGGTGTGAGTTCCGGTCAGTTTTTGGGACACGTGGTCAACCACAGAGGCATCGAAGTTAGCCCCGCTCAAGCAGAGGCTTTGATTAAGAATGCCGAGCCAAAGACGATCAGAGAGGTGCAAGCCCTCACAGGACGAATAGCTGCATTAAGTCGATTCATTTCAAAATTGTCAGATCGCTGCAAGCCGTTCTTTGACACGATTCGGAGCCATGGAAGACAGGTCTAGGGGGATGAGCAACGACAAGCATTGACCCATTTGAAGGAATATATGCAGAATCCACCAGTCCTGTCAGCCCCGGATCCAGAAGAAAAGTTATTTCTATATCTTGGAGTATCTGGTGTCGCGACAAGTGCCGTTCTGATTCGTTGCAAGGAAGGGGTGCAATACCCGGTATTTTATGTAAGCAAAACAATGACAGAGGCAGAACAAAGATACTCAAAGGCCGAACGGGTGATACTTGCACTTGTAAATGCAAAAACAAAGTTGAGGCATTATTTCGAATCCCACCCTATAGCTGTTCTAACAACTTTTCCAATCAGAACGCTTATGCACAAGCCAGAGCTCTCGGGCAGAATGACAAAGTGGGCCATAGAGTTAAGTTCATTTGACATAACGTATGAGCCGAGAACAGCTGTCAAAGGGCAAGCGGTAGCCGATTTCCTGCTAGAATGTGATTCCGAGGATACGGAAGAAGACCTTAGATGCGGCTCTTGGAAACTTTTTGTGGATGGCTCCTCTAACCAGATGGGGGCTAGAATTGGGGTCAAACTGCAAACCCCAAAGGGTACTTCTTTGAGTCAAGCACTCAGACTTGAGTTCCGAGCCACCAATAATGAAGCAGAATACGAGGCGTTGCTGAATGGGTTAAAGTTGGCCAGAGAGCTACAGGTCAAAAGTTTGACTGTTTATAGTGACTCGCAGTTGATTGTTCGGCAGGTAAATGGTGAGTACGCGACCAAGGATGACATGATGGGGGCATATCGTTCTGCCGTTCTGCATAAAGCCGAAATTCATACAGTTACCGAGGGAACAGAATGCAGATGCGGACCGGTTAGCATGTAGTGCTTCGAGTTCCGGTGAAACATTGGCGAAGGTGATTCCAGTAGGAATATTGACCCAGCCATCTATTTTCGAAGAACCCTTGGACTCTGACCTTTGGCAAGTCAACGTCATACCGTATGAACCGAGTTGGATTGACCCCATCATTACTTATATTCGAGATGGCGTTTTGCCTATGCAAAGGGATGAAGCTAGGAAACTCAAAAAGAATGCTGCAAAGTACGCCATCGTGCATAACCAGCTGTACAGAAGATCCTACTCTGGCCTATACTTGAAGTGTGTCACCCCCGCGGAGTCGCAGCAGGTATTGCGAGCTATTCATGAGGGTGTGTGTGGCAATCATTCTGGGGGAAGATCGTTAGCGCATAAAGCAATGACACAAGGGTATTTCTGGCCAAACATGTCAAGAGATGCGGAGGAGTTCTCTCGAAGGTGCGATAAATGCCAACGATATGGACCATTGATCCACCAACCACCTGAGGAATTGCACGTAATGGCCTCGCCATGGCCTTTCGCGCAATGGGGGATGGATGTGGTCGGTCCTCTGCCAACTGCAAGAGCTCAGAACAAGTATGTGTTACTAGCCACGGATTACTTCACTAAGTGGGTGGAAGCAGAACCATATCCTAGCGTGACTCAGACTCATGTGAGACGATTTATTTAGAACAATATTATCTGCCGTTTCGGCGTTCCAAGATCAATAGTCATGGATAATGGCACGAACCTCGACAGCAGGCAAGTAAGAGAGCTGCTGGAGGAGTATGGAATCAACCAGAAGTTGGCTGCAGTAAGTCATCCTCAGGCCAACGGACAAGCAGAAATCACAAACAGAACCATTTTCGCCTGCATTAAGAAGAAGCTGGAAGACCATAAAGGGAAGTGGTTGGATGAGCTCCCGAACGTCCTATGAGCTTACAGAACCACCCCAAGGCGGCCGACTGGGGAGAGCCCGTTTGCAATGGCATATGGTACCGAGGCAGTTATACCGGTTGAGCACTTGGTCCCCACTATCAGAAGCTTAGCATGGAGTCGAGATCAGAACGACAAGATGTTAAGATTGAACCTCGATATGATAGACGAAAGGAGGGACGCTGCAGCTATAAGGTTAGCATCATATCAGCAAGTATTGGCGAATAGTCACAACAAAAGAGTGAAACACAGGGATTTTGCCCCTGGCGATCTGGTTCTGAAAAGAAAGGTGGGGATAGTCAAAAAAATGATGCCACCCTGGGAAGGCCCATACAGAATTGCAGAAGTCATAGGCAAGGGAGCATATACGTTGGAAACCATGGCGGGAAGGTTGGTCAGCAAGCCCTGGAACGCCACGTCTCTGAAGAGGTACTACCAATAAAAGCTAAGTTTCGGCTTTAATTGGATGTTGTTTGTTGTCAATCAAGTACGTATGAATGTGCATATTACTGAAGTTTACAAAAATAACTTTCCTCTTCAATGGGTTGCTAAAAATAAAAAATAAAAAAAATAATAAAAGAATTTTTTTTTTTAAAGCCAAGTGGCAAGTGGCATTCTAGCCGAGCGCCAGGCACTTAAGCAAGATAAGTGGCAGCTGGCACCATAAGCCGAACGCCAGACACTTGCTAAAAATTTAAAGCCAAGTGGCAAGTGGCATTCTAGCCGAGCGCCAGGCACTTAAGCAAGATAAGTGGCAGCTGGCACCATAAGCCGAAAGCCAGACACTTGCTAAAAATTTAAAGCCAAGTGGCAAGTGGCATTCTAGCCGAGCGCCAGGCACTTAAGCAAGATAAGTGGCAGCTGGCACCATAAGCCGAACGCCAGACACTTGCTAAAAATTTAAAGCCAAGTGGCAAGTGGCATTCTAGCCGAGCGCCAAGCACTTAAGCAAGATAAGTGGCAACTGGCACCATAAGCCGAACGCCAGACACTTGCTAAAAATTTAAAGCCAAGTGGCAAGTGGCATTCTAGCTGAGCGCCAGGCACTTAAGCAAGATAAGTGGCAGCTGGCACCACAAGCCGAACGCCAGACACTTGCTAAAAATTTAAAGCCAAGTGGCAAGTGGCATTCTAGCCGAGCGCCAGGCACTTAAGCAAGACAAGTGGCAGCTGGCACCATAAGCCGAACGCCAGACACTTGATATAAAATGAAAAGTCAAGTGGCAAGTGGCATTCTAGCCGAGCGCCAGGCACTTGAGCAAGAAAAGTGACAGCTGGCACCGCAAGCCGAACGCCAAGCATTTGCCATAAACAAGCACACGACAAAGTTAATATAAAAGAAAAGAGAGAAAATGTATATATGTATTGAAAATAGGTTGAACAGAGCACAACACAAAGGAAAAAGGGAAAAAGAGTTCTGTCATTTCATTCATAATAAGCATTGAGTTTACAAAAAATGAGTTATTCAAGTCACATTGTTACAAAAAAGTATGGAATCGAAGAGTCCGGAGGAGTCCTAGCTAGCTGCCTCAGTACCGACAGCATCCTGGTTGTGTCGACCCGCCTCCTCGGTCCCATCAGCCGTCTCACCCTCACGAGGTGGGGAATCAAGATGAATGACAGAATCATTCTGCTGGGGGTCAACGTCAGCAGTGGCTATGGGAGGTACCACAGTTGACGATTGAGGAGCGGTTAGAGGCAGAGTGGTAGGAGGAGCTGTAATGATCCTTGAGGAAGCAATGTTCTGGCACTCATCAAATATGCGCTCCGCTTCGGTGGGTTCTGGGTCAACATAGACCCCCAGAGGGTCGATCCCTAAATCCTTGTCGACCTCATCTGGAGTGGAGCTGGTCTGTCCCTCATCCGGAACTCGGTCGGAGAAACCTTCTCGGAATCCTTGAGCATATCTAAGAGCGCCGACCCTTGAGAACCGAGCATGAAGAGCCAGCATCCCACCGTTCACTCTGCTGATTGTATCAATCAGAACGGTACGCTCGTCTAGAGCTCTCTTCTCAAAAGCCATCCGAGCAGACTGTTCATCAGCCAGAAGGCGCTGGAGCTCTGCCTTTTCGTCTTTGATTGAATCACGCTCAGTCTGCCAGACGCTCTTTTCAAGCTGGAGGGCATCCTTCTCATCCTGAAGAGAGTTGTTCTCCTTCTTCAGGACATCTCTTTCTTGTTCAGTTTTTTCAAGCCGAGCCAGTACCTCGGTATTCTTGCTGGCGAGAAGGTCATTTTTTTTATTGGCCACCTCCAGGCTATCAGAAAACTTACGAGCCCTGGCGTTCCCCATCTTTACCTGCTTCTGCATAGCCATCATTCTGAACAAAGTCTGCATAGATGTACATTAATAACGGTTAAGCCAATAGTCTGGTCGGGCGAAGGCAAGACCAAATAATATGAGAGAATTCATGAGTTGGAAAATAAAAGTCACCTCCATGGCAGATTGGGGAAAGCGGTTGAACACATCCTTCTGGGATAGGCCTTTCGCCGCCTCAAGGTCTTTCGGAGTCCACATGCTCCTATAGTATGCCATGGCGGTCTGGCCATCCTTCAGCATGGTCTCGTTCAGTTTCACGAACGTCCCATCCGTTCGGGTGTACCGAGGGGCCCATGGTGGTAAAGTGGGAAGAGAAGGGGAGCCTGAAGCAGAAGCAGAGGCACCAGCTGCAATAGGCCCGGTAGGGCAGGAGCTCTGACCGGGCGATGCAAGAGAGCACCCGGCCCGGAGACCCGGGTCCTTCTTATGAGAGGTTCCTCCTCAGGATCGACTCCACTGTCAGGATGAGGCCTTTTGCCTCGTTCTTTGTCCCGAACGCCCCCCGCGGCAGCAGGGGCTGTGGTAATTTGGGGAGACGCGCTCGGGTTGGCAGCAGGGGTGCTGACAACAGAGTCAATAGCCACCGTGCTCGGGATAGTGTTAGAGATGGTGGCTGAGGAAGAGGCTGATGCAGGAGAGGAGGTTGCCCCAGCAGCAGGAGTGGTTGGGGGAGTATTTTTCTTCCTGCCAAAAGAAGGAATCTGAAGCCTGCTCATGTTGTAGCCGAGGGATGAGAGCGCTAGGAGGTTGTCTGAAGTGAGGAGGTCTGAGCAGGAAGGAATATCGTTCAGAACGTATTTCTTCAAGTAATTACTCCTATCCCTGCAAACACTGTAGCTCAAGTCATCACAAGGTATTCCTAAGGAGCGGCATAAGAAAGTACAAAAGCGGGGAACGCATGTTTCGCAGGGGCAATCATGTTTGTGAGATTTGAATTTCTTATATAAAGAAACAGAACAGACGCCAAAGGCGCTCGGGATTCGGTAACCCTCTGCAGCCGGCGAAGACCAAGCCCCACTAATGCCCACGATGTTATCCCTCCAACCCTTTTCAGATTTGATTGTGTCCGTACATATGGACATCTTCTCGAATGGGTAGAGGTGGTAGAAGGGCTCGTTAGTTCGGATCTTACTAACCTTATAACACAGAAGAAGATCTATGAGGTCAAGGTCCAGACTTCTGTCACGAATCAACAGAAGCATAACGGATATGATTCTAAAGAAATTGGGGTTTACCTGCAGGGGGGATATCCCCAGTCTATTGAAGACATAACTAAAGAAGGGGTGCAGAGGGAACCTAACGACATTCAGTTGAAGGTTCGTAAATAAAACTTCGCCGGGCAGGAGGCCAGCACCGGTCATAATATTAACATCCTTAGGGCAAACCCTAACTTCGATGTTATCAGGAAGTCTAAGCCTCATACGAAGAACATCTAGATCTACAACCATGGTGGAAGTGTTTGAAGGATCTAAAAGGGGTAAAAAGAAGCCTGCCGAAAGTAAAAAGGAACAAAACTAACCTCTAAAGTAGAAAGCAACAAAGAGTACTGCAAGACCGCTGGAAGAACGACTCTTGAAGGATTTCACCGGAAAAAGCTTAGCGCTGTTCTAAAAAGAGAGAGATTTGACTGATGATGGAGACGGTAAAAAGGCATGGAGTGGTATTCTAGAGCCTTATAAAGGCGAGGGGGACCCGAGGGCCGAAGCGTCAGGAAGGTGAGAAATTCATCGAGCCCCGGAACATTGATTCTGGATCTGACCGTCCGTTCCCCCATGTGGGTTTCTCGAGCCGTCAACGTCATGATGAGACGCCTTCAATAATTACCCCCTTATTAAACAAGGGGTAATTATGGGGGCAGTTGAGGAGGCCCGATAGGACATGGGCCGGATATGACTTGCAAACGCGGCATTTAGTCCGTACAGGTGGGTCAGGCCCATAAAAAGGCACTACCATATGGGCCGAACGCGCATAGGCCCATCAAAGAGGACCGGGACTCATGGAGGAACGGGCCTAGATCCAGCAGTCTATCGACATTTGTAAATCTCTATAAATAGGAGGAGTAAGGTAAAGAAAAGGGGATCTTTTTGGTTGAGATATAGGAATTCTAGAGAGAGAGTGGGGGAAGGAATTTCTTGTATCTTCAAAAACGGATGTGAATATGTAAGTTTCCTTTCTTTATTCTTTTATCTTCTGTTTTGCTTTTCAGTTTGAAGCTTCTGCCAATATTTAAAACCCTTTTTTTTTTTTTTTTTCAAATACTATTCTGTACATTATTTCTAAATCAGTGGATTATATATATATATATAAATAAAACTTAGAGAATATAATATTATCAATCAATTATACAAAAATCTCATTTTGTCAATATATATTTTATCCAAATTTTATTAATTGATTCAGAGATTCAGTTCTAACTTGCAAAATAAAAAAAATCTCTCTCATTTTTGAGTTGAAATCAAAAGTGAGTAATGAAAAGGTCAGATTCTCGAATACCATATAAATTACTCCATCGGTCCCAAAATAGTTGTCTATTCTGGGAATTGTGCTATTTTGGGACGGAGGGAATATATAATCATATATTTTTTTATCCATATAATATATGTATTTTTTTAAAAAATTCAACATTTACTTTTTTAATATTGCAATTCATACTTATTTTTATGTAGCTCGAAGTATGAGACTGGTAACTGATTCAAAAGGGAGTCTTGCTCATATTTGGCAAAGATTTGTGTAAAGGACCTCTGAATTAGAGGCATCATTTTTGAATAATTCTCTTTATACAATTGTACTATTATTTGATAATTGAAAATAATGAAAGATGGATAGTTTAGTATTGTATTACACATTATGTATTTCAGTTTTTGCTAGATTATTAATTTATATTATTATTACATCAAATTCGTATTTGTTTATAAATTAAAGTCTAATTGTTTACTTGAAACTTGTGTAAATTTTGGCTTAAATCTTATTTTTGTTAGAGAAATTTGATAAATAAATAAATAAAAAAAAAAAACCTTCTTTAAATTGCTTTTTTTATTTAATAAATCGGAAAAAATTTGGCTAGATATATATTTATATGAATATAATGAATAGTAATTTATTTATTTATTTTTTTTTTTTGACTTTGAATTAGTTTTATGGTTGCTTTTTTGGCCCCGCAACCACAAAATCTTGACTATGCTCCTAAAAACTTACCCTGTTTAATGTTGACCCACAATAAATCATGGTCTAAAATAAACTTTAGTATATATTATGGATTAGTTGTTGAATAAGTGCGTATAAGTTAAAAGAGTGGTTAAAGGCTCCCTAAAAAATATTAGTATGTTGTATCCATCGAAGTAGTGATTGAAAGATGCTTCTCTTGTTTGATTTGTACTCTTTACATTTGGTTATGCCCGCCCGGTCGCTATTAATATATTTTAACAAATAATACTGTATTTTAAGCTCCCAAGAAATCCTGCCTTAACATAATAGCTTAAATATCTGTAATTGATAGCATAAGTACAGGGGCTAATGTTGTCGGACAAGATGTGAGAGTGATCAATCATCTGTACTGGAACCTGGATCTTTGATGGCAGCTATGGGATCCTAACAAGCCTCCTCGGTGTTATTATTATGTTTTTTTTTTTTACTTTTAGCGGTAAAGATTTTTACTGATCATCTTTACAGTGCTTTGTTACATGCAGGAATACGTACGATTAGGGATGATGATGAACTTAAAAAAGGAGATGATATCTCTTTGTATAGACAATTGAAGAGTCGATGATTTCAATAATTGTCTTCTCGAAAAACTATACATTTTCAACATGTTGTCTTGAATCATGTGGTCTCCTGATTTCCCACTCTTGATTTCTGACCAACCCAACCATGATGGATCTGAGAGGTGCCATAAAAAGCTCTCTGCTAGGCTTAGGGATAATTAGTCAAATTATTTCTTCATTAAAAGTAGATAACATGATGTTAAAACCAAAAGGTATTATGTTTGGCCATGTTTGAGACTTGGCGTTAAACAAACCAAGTGTTTTGTTATTGAGTGTCCTGAGTTGAAAGTGGAAACATTTTTCACTATTAAAATTTATAGTGGGAATTTCAGAAGCAGAAACATATATAA
Source organism: Cornus florida (assembly GCF_030987335.1). NCBI lineage: Eukaryota > Viridiplantae > Streptophyta > Magnoliopsida > Cornales > Cornaceae > Cornus > Cornus florida. Next base: position 11,151,409 of record NW_026775573.1, on the reverse strand, counting down.
CAAGTTTGACAAGGTCTTTCGTTTCAAGAAATTTGAAAACAAAACATGTTTGGTAGACTAGAGACAAACTGTTGTCAAAATTGCTGAAACAAAAATATGAAATATGTTTGGTAAAAATGTTTTTAATTTATTTTTGAAAATTTAAAATATATTAATACATTATTATTTATATATATATATACGAGTACATTGTTTTATATGGTTTGAAAATTTATACCTTTACTAAATAGAAAATAGAAAGTAAATTTTTATTCTAGAATTGATATAATTTTTTATTTTTAAGTTTTAGTTACTTAATAATATTGCATTACGGCTTTAAATAATAATTGATGCTTATAAAAATTCTTCTACAACCCAATTTTAGTACAATTTTTTTTTAACTAATCTATAAAAACCAATTAAATGTATTTTTTTCCCTTTTTATTCACTTTTATTTTTGTCTAATTTTGTAAATGAAAGTTTGATTTTATACCTAATTTAGCAAGACTATATCTAATTTACCTTTAAATAGAATTTTTTTTTAATGATTTAGAGCTTAAATAAATATATAAAAAAAATCTCAAAAATACGGTTTTAAAGGAAAATTTTTAAGACTTATTTATCTTTCAATTTAAAAAGTAAAACTTGATAGTAATTTTTCCTATATATTACCATACCACTTCTTTCCTTCTTTTACCTCTCTAAAATATAGGGCGGTTTATTTGTTGAATCAGATCTTGTATAACCTATGTTTTTGTCAAAAGTGTAACGAGCTTCAAATTTGTTGAATCAGATTTTGTATAACCTATGTTTTTTTTCTTTTCTTTTCTTTTCCTTCCATCCATTTCTTTTCAACCAAGCCGGTCTAAATTCTATCCGGTGTCCGAGCTCATATGCATTCACAAACACAAACAAATTATTATTAATTTTTCAAAAGAAATCCACCCCCACAACGTACGTTCTCCTGGCCGGCTGGGCCCACGTATGTTTGGAAGTTCCATTGAGAATTTTCGAACACTAACAAGGCCATGTGGGGTCCAATAGGCTCCCTTGACGTGCTGGTTATGATAACTTGGTGTAATTGACCTTTCTTGTTACTATTTCAGACTTCTCCTTCAATAATTATATCGACCACTACGCTCTGTTTCGCTCACAAACCTCTCTTCAAGCAACGCAACAATTTCAGTCTTTAATGTAGTGAAATGATCAATTCATTACAGGTGAAGTTTAACGATTGCTCAATATCACAAGTTCATTATATATATAGATCTTTCTACAATTTTTTTTTTTTTTTTGGTAAGTAAATATACTATTTTTCATTTGTACGCGCTGCCTTTATTCTGTTCTAATTTGTTGTTTAAGTACAGCCTGAATTAAACTTGTCGCTGGGTCTGATTTCTTTGTTCACGATGAGTTAACATATATATATATATACTAGAAAATTAACACGTGCAATGCACGTAAAGAAAAATTTATATTGGATAAATAATTGGTATTTTATATATTATTTTATCTCAAAATAAAATAAAATTGACTGTTTTTTTTTAAACCAAAGTATTAATTTAGATTTACGGAATAGATGTTAATTCAAATTAAAATATTAATATGATTTATATGAGGGTTTTAATCATCTTTCTATCTAATTATTAAATACATTATATTAAAATAACTTTTTATATATTATATCTCTACCAAACACAATTAATCAATTAATTATATCAATGAAAATTTATTTCGATCAATTCTTAATGTATTACCAAGAATTGAGAAAACTGAATTTAGAAATTTATAACATGGCGAGTGTAAAAATAACTATATTGTATTCTAGAGTGGGTTCGTTATTTTGTGGTTACATAGTAGTATTTGCACTGTGGTCAAATAGTATTCGCAATGTGGTGCGATATTACTAATTATTATAAAAAATGAGAGTTAACACACTATGAATCAATATTCTGAATTTTTTTATTTTTCCTTTGGAAAGAGCGTTTTATCCTTTTAGGCGATCGAAGTTCTACAATTGGATGATTGTCAATGCTAAGTTCTTCTGTTGTATCATTGTCAATGTTATATAAGTTATGTGCTAAGTTCTTCTGTTGTATCATTGTCAATGCTAAGTTCTGTGCTAAGTTCTTATGTTGTATCATTGTCTCGGCCGACTTTTTTAACTGCTTGTGCGACGAAGAGGCCTCTGATTAATTCATCATTGTTGTTGTCTATTTTCACCAGAAACATAAATGACTTCCTTTCACATCTTTTAACAGTGTCGCTAAACTCATTTGTTTCTTCTTCCTTCAAATATTTATAAGAAAAAAAAAAAAAACTAACCTTATTTTTCTTTTATAAATTATATATATAATTTATTATATAATGTAATGCACAATTTTTTTTTCTTATATTAAAATATTATTAATGATTTTAAATTGTCACCCCATTTTTTAGTCGTAGAAGATCTTCCAAACAACAATTTATTAGTGACTGACAATCATCAAAAACTGTTATCTTTGCTTCTGCATTTGTATCTGTCACTTTTAGTCGCATCACAAATCTGCATGATGAACAATTACAATAATAAGTTATTTACGTTTATAAAGTTTTTAAAACTAAGATAATTTAAAAGTAATAATCATAATAAAAAATGAATACCTTTGAACGCATTTTACATTCTTTATGTTGCAATTGGTACAAACAATGCCACTGTTCAGCAGTTTGACTTTCTTGTTGCATTCCATACAAGTGTTGTACCATGGTTTCTTTTCATTTTCAATTTCTTGAATTGTTGCTTCGAAATAATAATTTGTTTTCTAAACAATAATAAGTAAATTTTATTTTTGTATGAATAATTTTTTTTTTAAAAAAAAACATTTAATAAGAAAACTAATATAATAAATTAAATAATGATGGAAAGTCTACACTAAAAAACAAATGTATATAGATTCATACCATAAATGCAGTTGTTGATTTTCCAATAATCTCATTGAGACAAATTTTTTCGGCTCCATCAAAAGCTTTAGATTTTGAATTCATAATGAGAGCACCTATATCATTGCCGGATATAGTTTTTATCAAACCTGCATTTGTAGTATGTACGTGTGATAACTTAATTTGTATGTATGTATTGATTACTATATATATTGAATACTTTAAAGTATTTAAATTTATGGATCAATATAACTATTTTTAGTAGAAGAAAACAAACCATTTTCTTAATGTGTTTACTTCGTCGATGTCCATATTGATCTACAATATGGATCCCGGATGTGTTTGAAGAGCGACACCTTAAAAGTACAATTATTTAATTATATATTTGTAACATCATAAGGATAGATAGATTGTAAAATGAGAACATTGATTCAAAAAAAAAAAAAAAAAAAAAGAAAAATGAGAACATCGATGTCTATTAATATGTAGGGTACCTTTGTAAATGTTAACTACCACATTTGTTAAAGTGATTATTGGTCTCTCATTTACCATTTGAATTATTTTTTGTCCTTCATTTTCTGCAAGGTCTGCCCATAATGTCAACGTCGTCATTCTTGACCTGTTATATAGTTTAATAATTACTTCAAGTATTTATTCTAAAAATAGGAATTCGTGAAATATAGTTTTACTCACTTTGTATCTATTATAGTGATGTTACACAATTTAGATATTCCTTCACTTTTCTTCTTAGATTTGATCAACATGGAATTTGCTTGAATAACGATTTCGAAAGCATCTGCAAGCTTTACAAGTTAGTTTCATATATTCAATTGAGATATATTGTAATTTACAATTGAGTTCAATGTTAAAAATATATATATATAAACAAAGAGTTGAAGGGAACTAGACAATTGTCTCCTTGCTGTCAATGTGTTTGTTTATCTCTTTGAAATCAACAAAATTGTAATTTATTTTGTTCAAACTTATTTTCTCTTACTCAATGATTTCAATTGATGTTTCGGTTGTGAACTTTAATTCTAATTCCTTGTGAACATTTCTATATTTGTGGTTCACTCGACTCACAATTCCATTAGAAATTATATAAGTTTTATGAAGAGTTAGGGATTCCTTGAATATGGTGACCACATCATTGAACAATGAAGCTTGAATTTGTGTTCCCTAAATTGTAAAAGATGATCAATTAATATTGACATATATATATATATATATATATATATATATCATATATCAATATCAAAAAATATAAATATAGAATACTAAAAGTAATGGATAATATACTTACTTCTTCATCCATTAGAATTACTTTCAATATTTGGCCTGATCTTTTGTCATTATGGTAGTTTTCAACATTTCCTATACGAAGTACAATCACCTTTATTGTCCAATTCCTTTGTAAAACATCTAGCGAATTTATAGTGTTAAAAGTACATTGGTTCCTCATGTTGAAGATTATTTCTGTAACACAAGATAAAAACAATAATACGTTTAATGTAAATGGAAAATTGTAAATAATAATAATAATAATAATGTAAGTGGAAGATTGCAATATATATATATATATATATATGAAAACTTTCTTACATGCTCGGCAACAAAACCTCTTTGTAGACAACATTTTTTTGTATATTTAGCATTGCCTTCAATTCTTTGGTCTTTTTTAACATAGACTTTAGCTGTCGACATTGATGTTCCTCTAGATAACGCCACATATAGTTATCCATGTGAGAATACATGCTCCGGAAGATATATTCCTATATGAAGAATTGTTTGCCCTTGTGCCTTATTTATTGTCATTGCAAAACTTAATCGTATTGGAAACTGTTTTCTAGTCAAACAAAAAGGCAATCCCTCACTCTCTGCCGGGGAAAGAGGTATCCTTAGAATGAGTACTTGTGTTCCCTACATGTTGTCCATGGCAAATTTCAGCAGCGATTATGTTCTCTTTTGTGCCACGACATATAAGCCTAGTCCTGTTACATAATCCATTTGCAGGATCTAAATTTCTTAATAAAAGTATTGTGATGACCTTGTGGGCGGGTGTGCCATGGGCGGGTGCGAAAGACACTGTCAGGCTACCACACTGGCGAGTTACAGGTGCACAAGTCCCACACCGCTTGGGAGAAGGAAAGGTGAAGTGCTTATATGTAAATATGTCATCTCCAATTGGTATGAGGCCTTTTGGGATGAGCCCAATAGCAAAACCGTGCGGGCTCAGGCCCAAAGCGGACAATATCATACCATGTGGTGGAGTGGGTCGTAACAAATGGTATTAGAGTCTGACCCAGCCGGAAGTCTGCCGACGGGAATGTCAGGCCTCTAAGGGGGGTGGATTGTGATGACCTTGTAGACGGGTGTGCCGTGGGCGGGTGCGAGAGACATTGTCAGACTACCACATTGGCGAGCTACGGGTGCACAAGTCCTACATTGCTTGGGAGAAGGAAAGGTGAAGTACTTATATATAAGTGTGTCATCTCCAATTGGTATAAGGCCTTTTGGGGTGAAGCCCAAGAGCAAAACCGTGCGGGCTCAGGCCTAAAGAGAATAATATCATACCATGTGGTGGAGTGGGTCGTTGCAAGGCAAGCTACGTTGGTTTTCCGACGGATATTTAAGATGGAGATGAGAGAATGTGAGATCTGAAAAGAGTATTTATGAAGAACGAAACGATCGGACAATTCTCAACTGTCAAATGGAGTGAGACGACGAGTGCTGTTATAAGAGCGCTCAAAGCTACGTTGAATTTCCACGCGTCGGATTTTTATTGGTTAGATGATTTGTTTCTTGAGATTTGATTGGCTCAGCAAACGCAGACTCTTGCCGTATATATTCAACAAGAAGAAATAAATTTTCCAAGAGGGCATGCCACGTGTTGTTTGAGAATGGAAGGTTTTAGTAAGAAATTATTAGAAAATATATATATATATATATATATATATATATATATATATATATATATATATATCGTGTCAGTTGGTGGAGAATATATGTGTTGGAAACGGGGGCATTAAAAACATAAACTTTGGATGAGATTTGAAATAGATTCCGCTAATAATTTTTTACGGATCTCTAGACAAGCGCGTTTCTCTCCGCAAGGAGATGAACGTGGTATATTTACTTTCTGAAATCCATTTCCGGATGAATGAGAAATTAGCTCCAAAGTGTGGTGTTTTGATAAGCCTAAATGGGTATGCAAAATGTGGGAAGTGTTTGTCCCACATGGAAAAAATGTTGAAACAAATTGAAATTTAAATAAGCTGAGTTTAGGATTTGGGCTTGGGCTTGGGCCTAATTGTAAAGTCCAGATTATTCTTTTTTTTTGGAATTTTGGATTGGGCCTAATTTTGGGCTGGGCTTATTTAAATGGGTTTCACAAATGAGTAGGGTTTTTGGGTGGTTGGTTTTTTGAATTAAAAAACTACTTTTTAGTTTTTCTAAAAGGTTACACCTTTTAAATTAAAAAACCATATTTTAGTTTTTTCTAAAGGGTTACACCTTTTAAATTAAAAAACCACTTTTAGTTTTTTCCAAAGGGTTACACCTTTTTCCGAATCATCATAACCCATAGTTGCACCCACTCGAAAAGGCACATTGTAACCTATTGGAATGGATGTGTCTATTGGTGAACAGACACCATGTGAACCATTGCAACCTATTGGAATGGATGTGTCTATTGGTGAACAGACACCATGTGAACTATTGCAACCTATTGGAATGGATGTGTCTAATGGTGAATAGACACCATGTGAACCATTGCAACCTATTGCAATGGTTGTGTCCAATGATGAAAAGACGCACCCCATCCGAAAAGGCATTTCTATTTCTATAAATACCCCCCTTTGGATCATTTGCAAGTCATTCATTTTCATTTTCTTCTATCTCCCTCTCTAGACTGGAACCCAACCCAAGAGGGTTCAAACCATAGGTTAAGTGGTTCGAGCCACTTCGACCCTAATCCAATTTCATCGAGCCATATTAAGATTGGTCCGAACCATTTGGTTCGGATTACACCCAATTCAGCATTTATATAGTATATAGATGCATTTTTGAGTCAGAGAGAGTATTACACGGAGGAGGTTCGCCGTATCCACGAGTTTGTAGTGCTGCTACTGGTGGATGTAGACCGTTGTATCCTGTGAGATAGACGCCACTGAGTTCGTTAGCACCATAGCGGGGCGAATCTGTCTTAAGGACATAGTATCCAATACTAGCCTCGGTCCAGATTCATTCCTTGCATATTATTATTATTTTATTGCTTTATTTTGCATATTTAATTAAATATAGAGTTGCATATTTAATTAATGAGTTATTAGCATATTGTTAATTATTTTATGACATATTAGTATAAGGGTTGTTATATCTTAAAAGTCACATTAAGCATATATTTTTCCAACAATCTTATGACAGATTCCTTCCTTGCGTAGATTTTATTATATGTTTCTATTTAAGATATAAATAAGTAGATATTATACTAATAGTTGAGATATGATAAAATAATGTTATATACATTATTATATGATAATATGTTAAATATTAATGCATTCAATATTATGTGAAATTGAAGCATGTTATATAAGTAGATTATTGAATTATTCAATATTGGTTGAATTATTTAATTTTGTAATATGATATTATGAAGTATATGACATTACGTTAAACATGTACCAACTAGAGGTGGAAAAAAGTACTTCGTTACTTTTATCATTGGTTGCACAAGATACCGTTATGTGTATTTGCCACGAAGCAAAGATGAAACCTTAGAAATGTGACATCATATGAATTATGGAAAGGTTGAAAACCTTTCTATAAATTCTTAAAAGTGTGGGGGTGTCTATTTAAGGTTGCAGATCTTACTCCTATGAAAAGTTAAAGTGAGACCTATAATGTGGCAACCTTGTGGGTGGGTGTGCCGTGGGTAGGTGCAAGAGGCACTGACATGTTATCATATTGAGCAAGTTACAGGTGCACAGTCCCACACCACCTACGTAAGGGAAAGGTAAAGTGATTTTATGTAGTGGTGTTATCTCCAATTGGTACGAGGCCTTTTGAGATAAAACCCAATAACAAAATCGTGCGGGCTTGATCCCAAAGTGGACAATATCATACTATATAGTGGAGTGGATCGTTACATAAAACCTTTGGTAGGTTATAACATCAGTACATATCATTTTCTTGTAGGCTAGAACGTCTACATCTTTTGGTCCTAATTTTCTAGCATGTTTATTGGAGAATGAGCCACAAATCTTTTTTCTTAGATTAGTTATGTGATATAATTAATCATATGGTATAATATTATTTATCTGAGTTCAATATTATTTATATAAGTGCTTACTTTTAATTGAGATTATAATATTAAACTATGTAGTAGAATTACTTAATGTGCATAGTAATTTAATTTTATAATATAGTTGATTTAATGTTTGATATTATTAATTTTGTATGAGTTCATGACTGGTTTGTGTATTTAATACAACAGACAAAAATTGACTAGTCTAGCTATGTCAATTCTCCTGATAGTCAAGGGAAAAAGATCTATACTAGTGTTTAAAGACACGTATAGCTGTGAATGGGCTGAATAAGATAAGATTTTTCAACAACTTTAAAGTGTTTAATGGAAAATGTTATGGATACAGTAAGCAAGTACACTGAGACAAGCTAAATCAAGCTAGTTAGCTATAATGTACAATTTAGCTGAAAGCTAAAATGTTACTAAGTTGCAAACTAGTTAGATTAGCTATAAGTTAAAATGATTAATGAGGTGCACAGAACCTAAGAGGAAGATGGAAAATCTGTTAGTTGGTTCTAGCTCTCAACTTGGTAGTGAAAAAAAAAAAAAAAGAACACGAGGGTGACGAGTAGCTATTTTAGCCATAAGCTATTTGAGCTATTCATCATAGTTGCTCATGTAGGAGAGAATAATATTACTTGTAAAGTAGTTGTTTTTGAAGAATATTCTTCAAAACAAATTACTCTACTACCAAGATAGACCACTTAGATAAGTGTGTACTAAAGGTATGAGCTACTAGAATTGCTAGCTAAACAAACTTAACTTCAAACTAGCGGTAATAACTGAAAAGTAGGTGCTCATCATAATTTAGTAGTGAGATATGAGAAGAGTGTGTAATAATACTTGAGAAGTGAGTGCTCACTCTGTAGTGATTGTATCCAAAGCTTAAATAATAAGATAATTATTTGCTTAAATGATTGAGTTATGTGATGTGTGACACATGAAAGGTTATAACATGTTAATATGACTGACTTAACATGAACCTAAATATGAATAACTCAATTTATAAATATAAAAGAAGTAAAATCAAATATATTAATTCGAGCCCATTGTAATTAATATCTTTAGCATTAATTCACGGTAATGTCGGTGAATTATTATAAGAATATGCTAAAGATAAAGTGAGTACATATGTACTAGAGACTGTTATATATGCTTGTTGAGAAGCGAATATGGAACCTTGAAAAGGTAGATGAGATGAAGTATTTAATATATGGTACTTTCATAGTTGAAAAATCATAATAAATACATTAAAGATAAAATTTCAGGATTATCCCAAAGTTGTGGGGATATATTATCCATAGATGAAATTTGTTACGAGTCACTCATCTTAACAGAAATACTAATAAATATGGGGGGTTCTAAGTCCTAAGAGCTTTAGGATAGAACCAAAAATCATTTATATTATTATAACAATAGTGCATATTATTTCCTACGAGGAAAATATTATGGAACAACTAGAAGAGTTCTTTGTTCAGTTGAAGTGCTGAGTTATTTGTTCCAGTTGAAAAGTCAAATGTGCAAGCTTATAAGTCCTTGAATGGATTAAAGCTACTACCGAGACAATGACATAAATGTGATGCGTAAGTCATTTTACGCCTTAAAATATAAATGATATACTGATTGGCATATTTGATATGAAAGATTTAACATCTGATAATATAGTATATTCTCAATAGAGTGAGATTGAGATAATACTAGTTATGTTAACAAAAGCCTAGCTAACTTTTGTAGATGTAAATCTCAAATATAAATACTAGCCAAAGTATATCATTGGTTGAGATTGCAAAGCATCTTAATAACTGTGTTTAATTGCACATTTTCAATCCAGGATCGGATCACTTAAAAACAATAAATTGGGTAGTTGAGATACACCCTAAATCCAATATTGCATAGATCGAGGTATCTAACTAAATTGGAGGTGTAACAGTGATGCAATCTGGATATGGGATATTAAAGACTTCAAATCCAATAGTGGATATGTCTTTTATATTAAAGGTATAGTTCTATGTTCTTAATATAACTCAAAGTTAGAAACTTTGAATAAATCAAATAGGGAAGTCAATAGATTTCACCTAGAGGACAATTCAAAGTAAATCTACACCTGTGCCACTAAAGAAAATGATATTGCTAACAATAAGCAATTTTAGGGCACAAAGTATACAGTTGCTCTCACCTGGAGAAATCTCTGCAGAGTGTAATATTTCTAAACGCAACCTTGTGGCCACATATAAAATTGAAGGTTGTACTAGAGAGCAATTGTACAGTTCATCGAGGGGAATGGGGTTTAAAGCCAAAAGTTAACGAGTCACCTTAATGGAAACCCAACCTAGCTGACTGGAGATCCCAAGATCTAGGTTCCAAGGGACAACAGAAATTCTGAGTGACTCACCAAAAGCACTGGGAAGATATAAATCTTCTACCCATTTCTATGATGAGACAGTGCTACATACAGCGATGATCAGGATAAGCTACGCTTTTAATGACTCTTATACCTTGAAAATTCAAGTGGGGTTTGGTAGGATACTCTTAATAAGAAGTTACCTATATGAGTGTGAAGTGGGGCCGCTTCTATGAGAACTATAAAGGGTAAGTTTTCTAGAGCACTCATTGAATACCAGGACTTGTTCAGGGCCAAAATGAACACAACAATGAGAACCAACTTTGTGAGGAAAGCTACTGTGTGTTTGTTATTGTCTTGGTTTACACAAACGGCTGAACAGTTCAAGACATCGCGTTCACTGGTTAGCCAGTAAATCTGATAGCAATACACTAGGGAAGGTTCAAAGCCAAAAGCCACCTATCCTTATGCAGTAACTTTTCGATTATACTCTCTCTAGTGTCTGCATAATCATCTTTTGCATTTTACGCAAATTTCCATTCATGTGGGGGATTGTTGGAAACGGGGGCATTAAAAACATAAACTTTGGATGAGATTTGAAATAGATTCCGCTAATAATTTTTTACGGATCTCTAGACAAGCGCGTTTCTCTCTGCAAGGAGATGAACGTGGTATATTTACTTTCTGAAATCCATTTCCGGATGAATGAGAAATTAGCTCCAAAGTGTGGTGTTTTGATAAGCCTAAATGGGTATGCAAAATGTGGGAAGTGTTTGTCCCACATGGAAAAAATGTTGAAACAAATTGAAATTTAAATAAGCTGAGTTTAGGATTTGGGCTTGGGCTTGGGCCTAATTGTAAAGTCCAGATTATTCTTTTTTTTTTGGAATTTTGGATTGGGCCTAATTTTGGGCTGGGCTTATTTAAATGGGTTTCACAAATGAGTAGGGTTTTTGGGTGGTTGGTTTTTTGAATTAAAAAAACTACTTTTTAGTTTTTCTAAAAGGTTACACCTTTTAAATTAAAAAACCATATTTTAGTTTTTTCTAAAGGGTTACACCTTTTAAATTAAAAAACCACTTTTAGTTTTTTCCAAAGGGTTACACCTTTTTCCGAACCATCATAACCCATAGTTGCACCCACTCGAAAAGGCACATTGTAACCTATTGGAATGGATGTGTCTATTGGTGAACAGACACCATGTGAACCATTGCAACCTATTGGAATAGATGTGTCTATTGGTGAACAGACACCATGTGAACCATTGCAACCTATTGGAATGGATGTGTCTAATGGTGAATAGACACAATGTGAACCATTGCAACCTATTGCAATGGTTGTGTCCAATGATGAAAAGACGCACCCCATCCGAAAAGGCATTTCTATTTCTATAAATACCCCCCTTTGGATCATTTGCAAGTCATTCATTTTCATTTTCTTCTATCTCCCTCTCTAGACTGGAACCCAACCCAAGAGGGTTCAAACCATAGGTTAAGTGGTTCGAGCCACTTCGACCCTAATCCAATTTCATCGAGCCATATTAAGATTGGTCCGAACCATTTGGTTCGGATTACACCCAATTCAGCATTTATATAGTATATAGATGCATTTTTGAGTCAGAGAGAGTATTACATGGAGGAGGTTCGCCGTATCCACGAGTTTGTAGTGCTGCTACTGGTGGATGTAGACCGTTGTATCCTGGGAGATAGACGCCACTGAGTCCGTTAGCACCATAGCGGGGCGAATTTGTCTTAAGGACATAGTATCCAATACTAGCCTCGGTCCAGGTTCATTCCTTGCATATTATTATTATTTTATTGCTTTATTTTGCATATTTAATTAAATATAGAGTTGCATATTTAATTAATGATTTATTAGCATATTGTTAATTATCTTATGACATATTAGTATAAGGGTTGTTATATCTTAAAAGTCACATTAAGCATATATTTTTCCAACAATATGTATACAATATCCCGGTAAATGAACACTTTATTTCTTTTAAAACTCTTCATTTTTCTATTATAAAAAAAAAGGTTAATTGTTTCGACACTTATTTGGAAATAATTTGCATTATGTCCTTTATCTTTGTTTGCAAGTATCTTTGATTGGAAGCATATAATTTTGTGATTTAATCAAATTGATAAGATCACTACAAATTTTTATGATTCAATAATGGAAGTAATTGTAAAAAATGAAGTAATTATCAGAGTTCTAACCATGTATTTCAATTTGCATACAAGTCTTTCCAAAGAGAATTTTTTTTCTTCACAAAGATGATAAGAGATAGAGATGGATTCATACACACATTTTATTATGTTAAGAAGATAGTTTATCGTGAAAGAGAACAAAAATAAATTCTCACCGAACATTTATTTCAATTTAGGAACAACTATTTATACAGAAAAAATATAATATTAAAAATATACGTTAATAATGATGATATCTTTTCATAACAGTCATGACAACTCTTTGAATTCTCACCGAACATGTATTTCAATTTAGAAACAACTATTTATACAGTCATGGCAACTCTTTGAGATCACTCTTCAAAAAACATTATGTTAAAATAACTTCTTATATATTATATATTCTCTACCAAACACAATTAATCAATTAATAATATCAATGAACATTTATTTTACATTACATTTAATAAAACATAATATAGATTACATTAAAAAAAGTCTTGATCTATCCATTTTGTTTAAGAACATGGAGAATATTCCTCTGATGGATCCTCCTTTTCACTATCGTCAGAACTTATGTGGATGACACTATTGTGCGATGTCTCGATTGCTTCTACTAACTCAGTCAACCTTTGTATTTCTTGTAAAAGAATTTTGAAACCAATATCAATTTTATGATTCAACTCGGACAAAATCCTTTCCCATATATAAAATGGTGGTGAAGTAGAGCTACATGCTATAGGATTGTCCCAAAGTAGTGGTCTTTTTTCGAACGGTACTTCTTTTGGTGTCATCTGTACTTTCTTACCATTTTTTTGAGATGCCATCTACAGTGTCAAATATTAATTTGTTAGAAACTCACAATTAAAATTATAAAAAGAAATACTGAGAGACATAAAAAGTTTTTAGAGGTGAGAATAATTGGAACCTAAATATTAAATTTATTTAAGAAGTATAGTGCACTTACAATGTTGGAGAAAAAGTTTTTGCAGAGAAAAACACAACATGAAAGAGTTTTTTTTTCTTGAGATCATATAACACGACAAAGTTTTTGAAACATAACTCTTCACAATAGGCGTCTTAACTGTTGATGTCTTTTACAAATTACGTTGAAGAAAGTTAATTTTTTTTCTAAAAGGTATATAATTAATGTTTATTTTTTAATAAAAAAAATCCAGAATATAGAGTTTAACACTGATTTAAATTAAAATTTAAAAATTGTTTAAAACAAGAACTCGTTGGGAAAAAAGAAGAAAGAAAGAAAACAAAAACAGTGTGCAAAAACTAAAAAAAGGAAACGACTCTTTGGGAAAAAAGAAGGAGAAAAAAAAAAAAAAGACAGTATAAACTTTTTGTAAAATAAAGAATTTATTTTGAAATGTATATAAAAAATAAAAATTGAATACACTTTAACATATAAAATATAAAAACTCCTCATGTACTAATTATGTATTGCCATCTATAGTGTCAAACATTAATTTGTTAGAAACTCACAATTAAAACTATAAAAAGAAATACTGAGAGACATAAAAAGTTTTTAGAGGAGAGAATAATTGGAACCTAAATATTAAAATTATTTAAGAAGTATAGTGCACTTACAATGTTGGAGAAAAAGTTTTTGCAGAGAAGAACAAAACATGAAAGAGTTTTTTTTTTATAAAATATAATAATTCCTTATGTAATAATTATGTATGAAACAATATAAATATATATATATATATATATATATATATATATATATATATATATATATATGATTAGATAGAAAGAAAATATATATAAATTGTTCTTTAATTCAAATTTAAACATACCTTTAAAATTTTTTTTTTAAGGGTTTTGAGTTATAATCTGATGTACATGAACCAAAAGAATGAGAAAATCATGAATAATTCTGAATTATGGTCAACAAACTTCACATAATTAGGAAACATATTAGGAAAATAAAATTCAAACATTGTATCCTCAAAAACAAATATATAAATAACACAAAATACAAATTGAAACATACCTTAAGCCAAAATAGGCCTTGAGTTATGCGCTTCAGCCAAATACTGACTTTTGAAGTAGAGTTAGATAGTAAATATTGAAAGAAGAGATGGGTAGAAGAAGCAAGAGGGGTAGAAGAAGCGAGAAAGGTAGAATGAGAGAGGCAAGATCCAATTCGCCGATTATATATAAGGTTCTTCAGAAACCAACAACCGAGTAGACATGAAAGAAGAAGACGTGTCGGTTTGATTGATATTATTTCGAAACAATGAAAAAAAAAAAGGAATTTTTTAAATTTTTTTTTCAAAGAAGAAGGGGATCAAAAAAAAAAAAAAAAAAATGCCGAGTAAACATGAAAGAAGAAGAAGTGTCGGTAACATGGCAGTGTTGATAGTATTGGCATTGGTGAAAACATTGTGTTACTGGAAGCAACAACTGTTACAGGTGGAGACTATGGGGGAAGGTGATTGTGGCGGCAATTGCAACAAAAGAATATTGGTGGCAGCACAATGGTTATGTGGTGGCCAGGATGGTGGTGAGTGAATCAATGTGAAAAGGATGAATCAAAATGTAGTTTAGACAAGATGCAAACTATAAGATTTGTAATTTGCTCTCAAAATCCATTGAACATTAACTTTGCATGAAATATTATTCCTCTAAAAATGAATTTCCAGCCCAGGAACCACTTTGTTGGGTAACTTACGCATCACATATAAAATGCACTTCAATGTACGACAAACGTCAGTGACAGCATCATGACAGTACTATTAGTGCAACAAATTTCACGAAGCTAACCACTAACCATGAATGCACACCTTTCTAGGGTCAAAAATGTGCCGAATAGAAACAGTTGAAGAATTCAAGGAATACAAAACATAACATTTTAAAATTCATTTAGTCACAGGAAAAATAAATAAAAAATAAAAAATTAATAGGGTTGAGCAGCTGTCGGCAAGTGATTATTTAGATAGAAAGATAAAATATATAAATTGTTCTTTAATTCAAATTTAAACATACCTTTAAAAAAAAAAAATTAAGGGTTTTGAGTTGTAATCTAATGTACAGGAACCAAAAGAATGAGAACATCATGAATAATTCTGAATTATGGTCAACAAACTTCACATAATTAAGAAACATAATAGGAAAATAAAATTCAAACATTGTATCCTCAAAATCAAAAATATAAATAACACAAAATACAGATTGAAACATACCTTAAGCCAAAATAGGCCTTGAGTTATGCACTTCAACCAAATACTGACTTTTGAAGTAGAGTTAGATAGTAAATGTTGAAAGAAGAGATGGGTAAAAGAAGCAAGAGGGGTAGAAGAAGCAAGAAAGGTAGAATGAGAGAGGCAAGATCCAATCCGTCGATTATATATAAGGTTCTTCAGAAACCAACAACCGAGAAGACATGAAAGAAGAAGACGTGTTGGTTTGATTGATATTGTTTCGAAACAATGGAAAAAAAAAAGGAATTTTTTTATTTTTTTTTTCAAAGAAGAAGGGGATGAAAAAAAAAAATGCCGAGTAAACATGAAAGAAGAAGACGTGTCAGTAACATGGCAGTGTTGATAGTATTGGCATTGGTGAAAACATTGTGTTACTGGAAGCAACAACTGTTACAGGTGGAGACTATGGGGGAAGGTGATTGTGGCGGCAATTGCAACAAAAGAATATTGGTGGCAGCACAATGGTTATGTGGTGGCCAGGATGGTGGTGAGTGAATCAATGTGAAAAGGATGAATCAAAATGTAGTTTAGATAAGATGCAAACTATAAGATTTATAATTTGCTCTCAAAATCCATTGAACATTAACTTTGCATGAAATATTATTCCTCTAAAAATGAATTTCCAGCCCAGGAACCACTTTTTTGGGTAACTTACGCATCACATATAAAATGCACTTCAATGTACGACAAACGTCAGTGACAGCATCATGACAGTACTATTAGTGCAACAAATTTCACAAAGCTAACCACTAACCATGAATGCACACCTTTCTAGTGTCAAAAATGTGCCCAACAGAAACAGTTGAAGAATTCAAGGAATACAAAACATAACGTTTTAAAATTCATTTAGTCACAGGAAAAATAAATAAAAAATAAAAAATTAGTAGGGTTGAGCAACTGTCGGCAAGTGATTATTTAGATAGAAAGATAAAATATATAAATTGTTCTTTAATTCAAATTTAAACATACCTTTAAAAAAAAAAAATTTAAAGGATTTTGAGTTGTAATCTGATGTACATGAACCAAAAGAATGAGAACATCATGAATAATTCTGAATTATGGTCAACAAACTTCACATAATTAAGAAACATAATAGGAAAATAAAATTCAAACATTGTATCCTCAAAAACAAAAATATAAATAACACAAAATACAGATTGAAACATACCTTAAGCCAAAATAGGCCTTGAGCTATGCGCTTCAACCAAATACTGACTTTTGAAGTAGAGTTAGATAGTAAATGTTGAAAGAAGAGATGGGTAGAAGAAGCAAGAGGGGTAGAAGAAGCGAGAAAGGTAGAATGAGAGAGGCAAGATCCAATCCGCTGATTATATATAAGGTTCTTCAGAAACCAACAACGGAGTAGACATGAAAGAAGAAGACGTGTCGGTTTGATTGATATTGTTTCGAAACAATGGAAAAAAAAAAGGAATTTTTTAAATTTTTTTTCAAAGAAGAAGGGGATCAAAAAAAAAAAAAAAATGCCGAGTAAACATGAAAGAAGAAGACGTGTTAGTAACATGGCAGTGTTGATAGTATTGGCATTGGTGAAAACATTGTGTTACTAGAAGCAACAACCGTTACAGGTGAAGACTATGGGGGAAGGTGCTTGTGGCGGCAATTGCAACAAAAGAATATTGGTGGCAGCACAATGGTTATGTGGTGGCCAGGATGGTGGTGAGTGAATCAATGGGAAAAGGATGAATCAAAATGTAGTTTAGACAAGATGCAAACTATAAGATTTGTAATTTGCTCTCAAAATCCATTGAACATTAACTTTGCATGAAATATTATTCCTCTAAAAATGAATTTCCAGCCCAGGAACCACTTTGTTGGGTAACTTACGCATCACATATAAAATGCACTTCAATGTACGACAAACGTTAGTGACAGCATCATGACAGTACTATTAGTGCAACAAATTTCACAAAGCTAACCACTAACCATGAATGCACACCTTTCTAGTGTCAAAAATGTGCCCAACAGAAACAATTGAAGAATTCAAGGAATACAAAACATAACGTTTTAAAATTCATTTAGTCACAGGAAAAATAAATAAAAAATAAAAAATTAGTAGGGTTGAGCAACTGTCAGCAAGTGATTATTTAGATAGAAAGATAAAATATATAAATTGTTCTTTAATTCAAATTTAAATTTTTTTTTTTAAGGGTTTTGAGTTGTAATCTGATGTATATGTACCAAAAGAATGAGAACATCATGAATAATTCTACATTATGGTTAACAAACTTCACATAATTAAGAAACATAATAGGAAAATAAAATTCAAACATTGTATCCTCAAAAACAAAAATATAAATAACACAAAATACAGATTGAAACATACCTTAAGCCAAAATAGGCCTTGAGTTATGCGCTTCAACCAAATACTGACTTTTGAAGTAGAGTTAGATAGTAAATGTTGAAAGAAGAGATGGGTAGAAGAAGCGAGAAAGGTAAAATGAGAGAGGCAAGATCCAATACGCCGATTATATATAAGGTTCTTCAGAAATCAACAACTGAGTAGACATGAAAGAAGAAGACGTGTCGATTTAATTGATATTGTTTCGAAACAATGGAAAAAAAAAGGAATTTTTTTAAATTTTTTTTCAAAGAAGAAGGGGATCAAAAAAAAAAAAAAAAAAAAAAAATCTGCCGAGTAAACATGAAAGAAGAAGACGTGTCGGTTTGAACAATTGAAAAAAAGGAATATTTATTATTATTATTTTTTTAAAGGAGGGGAACATAAAGAAAAACTGTTTTCTTTTTAAAAATTTCTTAAAATAAAACTGACATTGTCTTAAGCAACGTATGTACGGAGGAAACTGTGAAAACCGAAAACAACATATACGTTTTTTAAAATGGAAACAACGCTTATAAAATATTGAAATCAAGTATATATTATTATTATTACCAAAAAGTGTAAAGGAAAACTATTTTGTTTTTTTAAAATTCTAAATTTAAAACTGATGGTCTAAAATAAATATATTTATCTTTAATATATATTTTTTCTAAATAATTGTATTACCATTTACAATTTTTTTAAGAGCACAAACTTCTTCGCAACCAGCAAATGAGTACATCGTCTTTCCAAACGGCACATTGTTGGGTACAAGTTGCAACAATTAGGAACATTCTTTTTTAATTTAAAATTAAATAATTAGTAAATGATAAGTATTTTACCAAAAAAAAAAAAATCACGATTATCCATTAGAAGATAACTTTTAAAGATTTATTAGTTTTGAGTCAAGGAAAGTGGAAACAAATAATACAACCGGAGTGGAGAGACAAGTTATAAAAAGAAGAGGTCAATTAAATATTGAAAGAGTATTTTGAGTAAGAGTCTAACTCTTTGAATAAATCTTACATGAGTTACACGAATAAATATCAGTATTCAAGTAATATAAAGTCCAAGAAGAATTTTTGTTAATTAAGAAGTCTTGGAAAATAGAGATAGACTCGATGTCTACTTTACTTGTAGTATGTAATGAGAAAAAGTGTGTAACCAAAAACTATGTATACGACGTTTATAAAATATTGAAAAAAGTGTATATAAAAATTTAAAATAAAATAGAGACAACACTTTAAAAATTAAAATAGAAAGTGTGAAAATAGAAACGAACGCTTTAAAAATTAAAAATAAAAAGTGTGAAAATCGATACTTATAAAATATTGAAAAAAGTGTATATAAAAATTAAAAATAGAATACACTTTTATAGGGTAAATAGATATATATATATATATATATGTTGGTCACTTTGTTTACTCAATTTTGACCATGAAGTAAAATACTATTGCCTGTATATGTTTCTTTCCTTTTCCTCCCTTTCTTTTTCTATCCTCTTTAATTATCTCTCTCTCTCATCTCTCTCTTCTTCAATCAGCAAAACAAACTCAAATCTTTCTGTGAATTGATCAATCATCTAATATAGGTAACATTCTTGTATCTTTGAAAGATTCATTGCTCAGAGTCACAACTTTGTTAACTACATCAATCTTTAATATCTATATGTTAGTTAATTAGTCTTTTAGCTTTTTATTTTGGTTTATATGATTTGAAAGATCTAAGTACCAGAAACACCAATAAGATTTCTTTCTATTATTTATTTATTTATTTATTATACATAGGATTGATTGTTCAAAATCATAAATAAGTTGAACTTATATAATTATGTTTCTTGTTTTGGATGTAGCAGATGTTGACCTCAAATGATTGAGATAAAATTTTGTTGGATTATTGAGTTTAGCTACAATATTTGTTAGGTGTTTTCCATTTAACCCTTGCCTTAGGTATAATTTATTAAACTGCTTTTTTTTTTTTTGGGTAGCTTTTTGCTTATATAGGAAATATATAGGATTTAATAAATTTGCTTATTTCAGATTTTCAGTATATAATATTGTTTATTTATTTATTTATTAACATCTTATATATACAAATTTTGGTTGTATTGTGGTTACATAGATTGTGTATTGATCTCCTTGTTCTTTGTTCAATGGCTTTTATGGGATCTCAAGAAGCCTCCTCAACTCGGAGTTATTATCATGTTTTCTTAAGTTTCCGAGGTAAAGACACTCGGACAACCTTTTCCGATTACCTACATACAGCTCTACTAAATGTAGGAATACGCACATTTAGGGATGACGATGAACTTGAGAGAGGAGATCATATTGCCTCAAAACTGATAAAGACAATCGATGAATCAAGGATTTCAATAATTGTCTTTTCAAAAGACTATGCATCTTCAACATGGTGCCTTAATGAACTTCTAAGGATACTTGAACGCAGGAGTGTAGGTCATCTGATTGTACCTGTGTTCTACCATGTGGATCCATCTGATCTAAGGTGGCTAAAGGGAAGTTTTGGAGATGCATTTGCAAAACACGAAGAGAGATTGAAGTCGAAGTCCGATGAAGAAAAAGAGGAGGGAATGGTCAAGATAAGAAGCTGGAGGAAAGCTTTGGAAGAAGTTGCAGGTTTGTCAGCGCATGTGTTAGGAAAAGATGAGTAAGCTCCTGCCTCCTTTCTTTGACATCATTTGGTTCAAGTACTCAATTCATTAGCTGCATGTCTTTAGATACTTATATTACTGTCCCTCCAATTTATTTATACGTTATAATATTTAAAACTGGATGCAAGTTTCAATTGTCCCAAAACTTTACTAACGTTTAGAAAATATATTTAACAATTTTAGAGTTTATAATTTTGTTACAAATTATATTTTAACCACGTGAAAGTTTGTAGGTTTCTTTTTTCCAAGACTATCTCCTCTCAATCCTCTACAACTATAATTTTTGTGTTATCCTAATTACTTATATTAAACTTTGAAAAAAAAATACTTATACTAACCTATTTATGGGAATATGAAGAATAGAGCACTCCATTGTATATACAATAACACCATTTACATACCATCATATGATAAATTGGCTCTGTAAAAGTAGTCATAAATTGAACTTTATTGCAAGCTTGAGCCTGGTAAAGTTAAGCCCAATAGCCTAATTTTCCTTCCACAACTTCTTGCGCCTGATTTGGGCAAATATTATTATTATTATTATTATTTTATTTATTTATTTATTTAATTTTTTTTTAAGCGGTTTATTGAATAGTCATTAACCTCAAAACATTAAGCTTGGTTTAGGTGAAGAAAGGGCCAATCCCTAATAATTTTTAAGAGACCAATGCAAAAAAATATATGCTGTGACTTGAGCAAAGACAAAAAAAAAAAAATACTGTTTAGGAAAAATGGCATCAATAACTTCAACTTGGTTGTTTTAAATGAATAAAAGCACTTAAAAAAAAAAAAGAGTCCGAAAATAGATGAAGCTTTAAGAATGAAGCATGGCCAGGATTGTGATCCATAAGAAACCCTTATTATGAAATTGCTTTCTCAAGTTGGATTTGAAATTTTTGCGAACAATATTGCAATTTGCAACAATTTTCTTTGTTTAGTGCATTTTTAACAAATTATTGATTGTGTAATTATATTAATTCAAAATTGTCATAAATATTCAACATTTTCCATGAAAATATATATATTTGTGTGGTAGTGACCACACTGAAAGCATGAAATTATTATTATGTTTGCATTCTCATTAAATTTTTTGATTTGTTTCAACTTAATTATGACATGTTTCCTTTTTCTATTTCCATCGCAATTTGCAGGAATGAGTCAGATTTTATTCAACAAAAAATCATTAAAGATATTGGAAACAAATTGGGTTGTCGCACAGTTTTAAGTGTTTGCCGGTATCCAGTTGGATTGGACTCTCGTATAAAAAGCATTAATTTGTGGTTACAAGATGGATCAAGTAAAGTTAGCATAATGGCAATTTATGGAATTGGTGGCATTGGCAAGACAACCATTGCCAAAACTGTGTATAACAAAAACTTCGACAATTTTGAAGGGAGCAGTTTTCTTGCAGATATAAGAGAAACATCAAAACAGCAAAATGGTTTGGTCTATTTACATAGACAACTTCTTTCAAATATTTTGAAGGGAAGAGAAGTAAAAATTAGCAATGTTCATGAAGGAAACAAAATGATCGAAGAAGCGCTTACCTCAAAAAGAGTTTTACTTGTTCTCGATGATGTGGATCAATCAGAAGTAGTGCTCACAATGCGATATTGGATTAAGCAGGGAAGCAAAATTATCATAACAAGTAGAAATGAGCAATTATTGGATGCATGTGAATTGTATAAGATTCACAGAGTTATGAAATTAAATGATGATGAATCACTGTAGCTCTTCAGTTGGCATGTGTTTGGACAATATCATCCCAGTGAAGCTTATAAGGAGCACTCTAAAAGGGTTGTGAAGTATTGTGAGGGGCTTCCTTTAGATCTTGAGGTTTTGGGTTCTTCTCTTTCTAAAAGAGATGCAGATATTTGGGAAGATGTAATAAATAAATTGGAAGCAGTTCCTAATAGTCAAATCATAGAAAAGCTCAAAATTAGTTTTGATTTGTTAGAAGACGACTGCGACCGAAAAATATTCCTCAACATTGCTTGTTTTTTTGTCGGAAAGGATAAAGATTTAGTAATTAAAGTTCTGGATGCTTGTGAACTCCACCCAATAGTTGGAATCGACAACCTCATTAAAAGATGTCTATTAACTGTCGACGATGCTTGGTCCAAAAAGCTGAGAATGCATCGTCTTCTACAAGAAATGGGAAGAAAAATAGTACGCCTGCCAGAATCACCAACGGATCCATGGAAAGGCAGCAGGCTGTGGCATCATAAAGATGCCTTGAATGTATTGAGAAAAAAAAATTGTAAGAACTATGCTTTGCAAGTCTATTTTGCATGTTTTTGTTGCATGGTGTGCTTACTTTGTGAGTCCTCTTTACCAGGGAACAGAGGTCATTGAAGGTCTCACCCTCAACTTGCATCGAAGCATTTCGTCAGAGCAGAGTGGCCAAGGCTTCTCTACATCGGAGCGGCGTCGACTAAGCATTTTCTCTTGGATCCCGGGAACTTCTGCCTCGACAGAGTCATCTTCCACATCAAATGAAGTAGACTTACACACTGATGCATTTTCAAGCATGCACAATCTTAGACTGCTCCAGCTCAATAATGTAAGGCTCACTGGAAATTACGAACAATTTCCTAAGGAGTTGAGATGGTTGTGTTGGTGTTGGTTCCCTTTGAAAATTATACCAAGTGAGTTTTATTTGGAGAGCTTAGTTGTTCTTGAGATGAAATGTAGTAGCTTAAAACAAGTTTGGAAGGGAAAAAAGGTATTATATTAAGTTCTCTTTTAGTAATTTTTTTTTTCTTTTGTCTTTCTTTGGCAATTCATATAAATATTCATATAAATTAGCTAATTTCTTCCTTTTTATGACAGTCGCTCAAATCATTGAAAATCCTTAATTTTAGCCATTCCCATGATCTTATAGAGACGCCTGACTTCTCAAATGTTCCTAATCTTGAGAGCTTGATTCTTGAAGATTGCATAACTTTGATAAAGGCTCATGAATCCATTGGGGAATTAAAATAACTTGTTCTGTTAAATCTAAAAGACTGCAAGAATCTTAGGAATCTTCCCACAAAAATTGGTCAGCTAAAATTGTTTGAGAATTTCATTCTCGTTGGTTGCTCAAAGCTTGTCGAGTTGCCCAAAGAGATGGGCAAGATAGAATCGTTAAAGGATTTTAGTGCAGATGGTACTGGAATAAATCAAGTACCCTCTACCAGCAGTGACATAATCTCTTGGGGTTTTAGACTAATAAAATCTCCGGAATCGATCAGTTCTTCATTGGATTGCTTTCCACCCTCATCAGTGAGGTTGAGTCTTGCAAACAACAATCTGTTAGATGGTGCCATTCCAAGGGATCTTGGTAGGATATCCCCATTGCAGCACTTGAATCTAAGGGGAAATCCAATCTGTAGCCTTCCAGAGAGCATCAAGTGTCTCACCATGCTCCAGATTCTTAATTTAGAGGAATGCACAAAACTCCAATTGCTTCCAGAGCTACCAATGAGTTTACAAAGGTTGGAGTCAAACCAATGCAGGTCACTGGAAATAATAACAAATCTACCCAATTTGTTGAGTTCACTGGAGTCAGTAATCTAATTTTGTCTGTTACGAAAATAAAGATCAAATAGGGGTTTATGAGAACAAGAGAAAAATAACGATAGGAAAAAAATAAAATCGCGTACACACAACTAGACAAGGATTTACGTGGTTCGGCTGTGCCTACATCCATGGGGAGAAGACAGAACAATATTTCACTATGGAAATAAAGAGATACAATGCTAAAGTGGCTCACACCCAAAACCCAATTACACCCTGAACTCTCTCACACTCTGCTTTGCTTTTATAGAGCAAATGAACACTCAATTTTTGGGATGCTTGAACCATGGAGAAGCCAGGCTATTTATAACCAAAAGTTCACACTGTTTGTGAACTTGGAGACCACGAAAAAGTCTTGATCAGCAAGCACATAGCCGGACTGCTTGGAGACCACGCACAGCTTCCTCATCAATCGACTTAGCTGCCAAGCATTGCTAATGACATGAGTGATGTATGTTGATGATATAATAGGTGAGGTAATGCATGATGAGGTGGCAAAAATTGAGCCATAAAATCAACAAATCTCCACCTTAGCGAAAATTCAAATGAGCCACTGCATCTCTGTCAAACAAACTGCCTTCTCCACGTAGCCCCTAAGGGCAATTTCAACATTTGAGAATACCAACCAAGTCCAAGCAATGCTTGAACTTGAGAGCCGGAATGGACTTTGTCATCATATCCGCTGGATTTTCAGCTGTGCCAATTTTCTTCAAAGTAGTAATTCCTTCTGATATGACATCCCGAATAAAATGATATCTGACATCAATGTGTTTGGTTCTCTCATGATACATTTGATTTTTGGTCAAATATATCGCACTCTGACTATCACAATAAATAATAGTTAAGCTTTGTTGCAAACCCAAAACACTAACCAAACCTTTCAACCAAATGGATTCCTTCACTGCTTTAGTGGCCACCATATATTCTGTTTCTGTAGTAGAGAGAGCAACTGTAGATTACAAAGTTGCTTTCTAACTAACTGCACAACCTGAGAGAGTAAAGACGTATCCTGTCAAAGATCTTCTTCTGTTTAAATCACTAGCGTAGTCGGAGTCCACAAAACCAACAACACTGTCAAAATCATCACTGCTCTTTTGATAAACTAAGCCAATAACTATAGTACCTTTCAAATACCGAAGAATCCACTTCACGGTTAGCTAATGCTCTTTTCCTGGATTATCCATATATCTGCTAACTACACTGACTGCATGTGAATTATCAGGGCGAGTGCAAACCATTGCATACATTAAGCTACCAACTGCACTAGCATAAGGAACATACGACATATGCTCCTTCTCCTCTTTGGACTGTGGTGATAAAGCTATAGAAAGACGAAAATGAGCAGTAAGTGGTGTACTCACAGACTTAGAATTCTGCATGTTAAACCGCTCAAGCACTTTCTCAATATAACTCTTCTGTGACAAACTCAACCTGCCAGCTTGACGATCCGTCTGAATTTCCATGCCCAAAATCTTCTTCGCAGCACCGAGATCTTTCATCTCGAATTCAGTATCCAATTGAGATTTTAACTTGTTGATTTCTGACATGCCTTTTGCAGCAATAAGCATGTCATCAACATATAACAACAAGTATACAAAAGAACCATCTAAGAGCTTCTGGTAGTAGCCACAACTGTCATAACTACTTCTCAAATAGCCATGTTTAACCATAAAAGTATCGAACCTCTTGTACCACTGTCTTGGAGATTGCTTCAATCCATACAAGGATTTCTTTAACAAACAAACGTGGTCTTCCTTTCCCTGAACAATGAACCCCTCTGGCTGATGCATATAAATTTCTTCTTCAAGCTCACCATTTAGAAAAGCTGTTTTAACATCAAGTTGCTCAAGCTCTAAGTCAAATTGAGCAACCATGGTAAACAACATGCGGATAGAGGTGTGTTTCACAATTGGTGAGAAAACTTCATTGAAATCCACACCTTCTCTCTGACTATAACCTTTTGCCAATAAACGTGATTTGTACCTTGCATCTTCAACACCTGGAGTTCCTTCCTTTTTCTCGAAGACCCATTTGCAACCAACAATCTTCTAACCTTTAAGAGGTTTCACCAACTCCCATGTCTGATTCTTATAAAGAGATTCAATCTCCTCAGTCATAGCAACAGTCCACTTCACAAATTCATTTCCTGTAACAGCTTCTTGGTAGGTGAAAGGCTCCTTATCTTCAATATTTTCTGCCACAGACAAAGCATAAGCAACTAAATCTGCATAAGCATACCTCTCAGGAGGTTTAATTTGTCTTTTCTGTCTCCCTGTAGCAATACTGTACTGTTGCTCATCTGGTACTTGATCATCCTGCACCACTTCAACATCGAGCTGAACAGAAGTGTTGACTTATTTCTCTGCAACTTCAAAGTCATGCTCCACCTACTGCTTAACACCCTGAGATTCACCTGTAATAAAAAAACTCCTTTCTCGGGTGAAATAAAGCAAACTTATCAAAAGTAACATCTCTGCTGCTAATAAACTTAGGTGACTTGGGATTAAGACACCACAACCTGTATCCTTTCACCCCGGATGCATAGCTAATAAAAATATATTTCTTGGCTCTAGGCTCAAGTTTTCACTCATTAACAATAGCATAAGCAGGATATCCAAAAATTCTTAAATTAGAATAATCAGTAGGAGTACCAGACCATACCTCTTCAGGTGTGGTGCGACCGAGCGTGTGCACAAAATAATGCACAACACTTTAGGTTTAGAAATAATGTCAAGTGGGCACCATATTTTAAAATTTATAAAACCACTAAACACTTATACTATGGAGTATGAAGTGAGCAGGGATCGTCCCAAGAGATCTAAACAATTATAGGTTTTCCAGAATTGAATTATACTTTAGTGCTTCTGTGATTGCCAAAAGGGTTTTGTTTATGATTAAAACTAATTTTAAACTAAATGATTGCAATAAAGAAATAGAGTTTAAGAGATTAGAAAGAGACTTAGGGTGTAGGATTCACCACTAAGCACATTCCCTAACTCACTCACTTTCAACTAATTGGGGAAATAATACTATGTAATCTATATGTGGCTAACAAGTGCAATGAAAAGTGTAAACCATCAATTTCAAGCATGAATCAACTACCTAATGACAATTAAACTAAGTGTAGTGCAATTCACCCATTCAAAGCATGATTTATCAATCCAAGTTTCAAATTTAACACACATTAATCTAGAAGATAATGCAATTATGACAAAAAGTATGGAATTCAAACATAAGTATGGATGGTCTACTTACCTAATAATTGAATTGCAATTAAATTAATTAAACTTAAATTAAACTAATTAAACATGAATTTAAAACTAATTAGACAACAAATTAACCTAAACATGTAGTACCATCCATCAAATGGAAGCATTTTTCATCAATTTGAAACACAATTACAACTAAGCAATACCATGTATAGCCATCACAAGAATCAATTAACAAAGAATTCATGTGTAAAATTTGTTTATCAATCAACCACACCTAAGACAATATGAGATTAATACAGATAATCAATTGGAAGAATTTAATTCATAATATTCAAGACTATACACTAATTACATAAATTAATCCCCAAAAAGTATGAAAAGAGAGAGAGAATAGGTTACATGCTTAGGGTTTATCCAACCCTAAGTAGAAGAATCAGCCATTCATGGTTGATGGAGTCGAAGACAGGACAATCCCCATCATCTGCTTCATCTTCTCTGAACTTTTCTTCCAAACCCTAGCCTGTTCTTCCTTTTTCCCTTTCTTCGCGTGTTTTTCCAGAGAGAAAATACGATACTACGATACAGAAACAAAAATAATAAAATAAAACTTCTTTTTTTTTTTTTTCTCTAATAATCTTTACCTAAATAAAAACTAAAACTAACCCTAATCTAATGGCTCACTGGGCCTTAAGTAACAATCTCATTAAAGCCCAACAGTTCCCAAAATGAGCCCAAAAATTAAATAAAAACTGTAATGTTGCTAAGTCCTGGGGGATCGATCCCCCACCCTGGGGATCGATCCCCCCAGAGTTGACAAATTCCTTTAAGCCTTATTCAGCTCCATTTTTGCCCCGGGCTATTTGGTTTGCTTCTCCATCTTTGGGAACATCATCAAAGGCCCGAAATTGACCGCTTTGTGCCATTGTCTGAAAATCTTTGCTTAACTCCAAAAAGGCTTAATTGGACCGTTCTTAGCTCATTTTAACTTTATTGCCCTGAAATACACATAAACATAAATTAGGACTAAAATATAAAATTAAGATAGATGCAAAGACTGAAATACCTTAGCTTAGGTGCTGAAATGTGCAACATTTAAACACTTATCAAGGTGTTTTGCACTCAATAGCAGTCGATGGTGACCTGTTCACCAGATAGCAAGTTGTGTTGATTGCTTCAGCCCAAAATCCCTTAGACAACCCAGCATTGAAAAGCATACAATGAGCTCTTTCCAAAAGAGTTTTATTCATACGTTCTGCTACACCATTCTGTTGTGGAGTCTTTCGAACTGTATGGTGTCTGACAATGCCTTTATTTCTGCAAAAATGGTCAAACTCTCCCGTGCAAAATTCTAAACCGTTATCTGTTCTAAGCCACTTGATCTTCGTTTTGGTCTGCTTTTCAATCATGGCCTTCCATTGCTTAAACTTAAGGAACACTTCATGTTTTTACTTCAAAATATAGATCCAGACTTTCCTGGAGAAATCATCAATGAAAGTCAACTTATATCGAGAACCACCAAGAGAGGGAACTCTGGACGGACCCCAAAGATCTGAATGAATGTAATCAACAGTGCCCTTGGTCTGGTGAACAGCTGTACTGAACTTGAGTCTTTTCTGCTTGCCAAAGACACAATGCTCGCAAAAGTCCAGTTTTCCTGTCTTTTGTCCACCTAGCAAACCTCATTTGCTCAATTCTATCAAACCCCTCTCACTCATATGCCCTAAACGCATATGCCACATATGGGTAGTTTCTGAATCTTGATCAATTGAAGAAGATACTGAAGCAGCGCCTGTCACAGTACTGCCCGGCAAAAAATAGAGGCATTTTCTCTGTTTTCCCTTAAACATAGTCAGAGCACCTTTACAAACTCTCAAAACTCCACCTTCAGCTGAAAACTTATAACCATTAGAGTCAAGAGTACCAAGAGAAATTAAATTCTTTTTCAAATTTGGAGCATGCCGAACATCAGTTAAAGTTCTAACAATACCATTATGCATCTTAATTTGGATTGTGCCTATGCCAACAGTCTTATAGGGATTGTCATTCCCCATTAAGACAGTACCACCATCAACAAAACGGTAAGTAGAAAACCAGTCCCTATTGGGACACATATGATAGGAACAACCAGAATCAAGAACCCATTCACTACTAGAGTAACAATCAGTGACAGAAACTGAAAGAACGTTTTTGACATCCGAGGAAATTTCCTCAGCAACCCTAGCAATATTAGAAGAATTACTAATGGATTTATCCTTAAACTCCTTTTTATCCTTTTTATCTTTCTTCTGATTTTTCAATTTTGGACAATTCCACTTAATGTGCCCCTTTTGATGACAGTAATAACATTCAATATCTTTATGAGACCTAGATTTAGATCTCGATTTGTCCCTACTACCGTAGCCCTTTTTCTCACTTCTTCCCCTCACAACCAGACCATCGGCCTGTTCATCTCCATTATTTCCAGACACATTTTTTTCTTTACTTTTGAGAGTTCAGTGAGGATTTAACATCCTCCATACTAATGGTGTCTTTTCTATAGAGCAATGTGGTAACAAAATGCTCATAGGAAAGAGGCAAAGAACACAACAAAAAAAAGGCTTGATCTTCTTCATCAATTTTAATATCAGTATTTTTCAAATCCATAATAATAGAATTAAAATTATCAACATGTTCCTTAAGAGGCATACCTTCCTTCATACGAAGGGTGTAGAGTGTCTGTTTCAGATAAAGTCTGTTGGTGAGAGACTTCGTCATGTACAGACTCTCCAATTTCAGCCACAACTTTGCTGCCGTGTCTTCATCAATAACTTCACGCAGTACCTCATCGGCTAGATTCAAGAGAATTGCACTACGCGCCTTTTCATCGAACTCATCCTTGTTTTCATTGGACATAGTTTCTAGCAACTTGTCCTTCCTGAACAACACCTTCTTTAGACCTTGTTGAGTCAACAGGACCTACATCTTGATGCGCCAAAGACTAAAGCTAATCTTGCCATCAAATTTCTCGATCTCGTATCTGGTCGACATCTCAAAAAATTTCTTGGTGAATAGTACTGTATTTGTGAACAGTATGTGTACACAATACACGAACCAATGCTCTGATACCAATTTGTTACGAAAATAAAGATTGAATAGGGGTTTGTGAGAATAAGAGAAAAATAATGACAGGAAAAAAATAAAATAGCGCACACACAACTAAACAAGGATTTACGTGGTTTGGCTCTGCCTACATCCACGGGGAGAAAACAGAACAATATTTCACTATGGAAATAAAGAGATACAATGCTAAAGTGGCTCACACCCAAAACCCAATTACACCCTGAACTCTCTCACACTCTACTTTGCTTTCATAGAGCAAATGAACACTCAATTTTTGGGATGCTTGAACCATGGAGAAGCCAGGTTATTTATAGCCAAAAGTTCACACTGTTTGTGAACTTAGAGACCGCAAAAAAGTCTTGATCAGCAAGCACATGGCCGGACTGCTTGGAGACCACGCATAGCATTCTCGTTAATTTACTTGGCTGCCAAGCATTGCTGATGACATGAGTGATGTATGTTGATGATGTAATGGGTGAGATAATGCATGATGAGGTGGCAGAAATTGAGCCAGAAAATCAACAAATCTCTACCTTGGCAAAAATTCAAATAAGCCATTGTATCTCTGTCAAACAAACTGTCTTCTCCACTTAGCCCCTAAGAGCAATTTCAACATTTGAGAATACCAACCAAGTCCAAGCAATGCTTGAACTTGAGAGCCGGAATGGACATTGTCATCATATCCACTGGATTTTCAGCTGTACCAATTTTCTTCAAAGTAGTAATTCCTTCTGATATGGCATCCCGAATAAAATGATATCTCATATCAATGTATTTAGTTCTCTCGTGATACATTTGATTTTTGGTCAAATATATCGCACTCTAACTGTCACAATAAATAACAGTTGAGCTTTGTTGCAAACCCAAAACACTAACCAAACCTCTCAACCAAATGGCTTCCTTCACTGCTTCAGTGGCCACCATATATTCTGTTTCTGTAGTAGAGAGAATAACTGTAGATTGCAAAGTTGCTTTCCAACTAACTACACAACCTGAGAGAGTAAAGACGTATCTGTCAAAGATCTTCTTCTGTCTAAATCACCAGCGTAGTCGGAGTCCATAAAACCAACACCACTGCCGAAATCATCAATGCTCTTCTGATAAACTAAGCCAATATCTGCAATACCTTTCAAATACCAAAGAATCCATTTCACAGTTAGCCAATGCTCTTTTCCTGGATTATCCATATATCTGCTAACTACACTGACTGCATGTGAAATATCAGGGCGAGTGCAAACTATTGCATACATTAAGCTACCAACTGCACTAGCATAAGGAACATGCGACATGTGCTCCTTCTCCTCTTCGGACTGTCGTGATAAAGCAGCAGAAAGACAAAAATAAGCAGTAAGTGGTGTACTCACAGACTTAGAATTCTGCATGTTGAACCGCTCAAGCACTTTCTTAATATAACTCTTCTGTGATAAACTCAACCTGCCAGCTTGACGATCCCTCTGAATTTCCATGCCCAAAATCTTCTTCGCTGCACCGAGATCTTTCATCTTGAATTCAGTATTCAACTGAGATTTTAACTTGTTGATTTCTGACATGTCTTTTGCAGCAATAAGCATGTCATTAACATATAACAACAAGTATACAAAGAACCATCTGAGAGCTTCTGGTAATAGACACAACTGTCATAACTATTTCTCAAGTAGCCATGTCCAACCATAAAAGTATCGAACCACTTGTACCACTGTCTTGGAGATTGCTTCAATCCATACAAGGATTTTTTCAACAAACAAACGTGGTCATCTTTTCCCTGAACAATGAACCCCTCTGGCTGATGCATATAAATTTCTCCTTCAAGCTCACCATGTAGAAAAGCTATTTTAACATCAAGTTGCTCAAGCTCTAAGTCAAATTAAGCAAACATGGAAAATAACACGCGGATAGAGGTGTGTTTCACAACTGGTGAGAAAACTTCATTGAATTCCGCACATTCTCTCTGACTATAACCTTTTGCCACCAAACATACTTTGTACCTTGCATCTTCAACACCTGGAGTTCCTTCCTTTTTCCTGAGACCCATTTGCAACTAACAATCTTCTAGCCTTTAGGAGGTTTCACAAACTCCCATGTCTGATTCTTGTGAAGAGATTCAATCGCCTAAGTCATAGCAACAGTCTACTTGGCAGATTTATTTCCTGTAACAGCTTTTTGGTAGGTGGAAGGCTCCTTATCTTCAATATTTTCTGCCACAGACAAAGCATAGGCAACTAAATATGCATAAGCATACCTCTCAGGGGGTTTAATTTGTCTTTTCTATCTCCCTGTAGCAATACTGTACTGTTGCTCATCTGGTACTTGATCGTCTTGCACCACTTCAACATCGGACTAAATAGGAGAGTTGATTTGTTTCTCTGGAGCTTCAAAGTCATGCTCCACTTGCTGCTTAACACCCTGAGATTCACCTGTAATAAAAAAAACTCATTTCTCGGGTGAAGTAAAGCAAACTCATCAAAAGTAACATCTCTGCTGGTAATAAACTTAGGTGACTTGGGATTAGGACACCACAACCTGTATCCCTTCATCCCGGATGCATAGCTAATAAAAATACATTTCTTGGCTCTAGGCTCAAGTTTTCCTTCATTAACATGAGCATAAGCAGGACATCCAAAAATTCTTAAATTTGAATAATCAGTAGGAGTACCAGACCATACCTCTTCAGGTGTTTTACATTCAATAGCAGTCGATGGTGACCTGTTCACCAGATAGTAAGCTGTGTTGACTGCTTCAGCCCAAAATCCATTAGACAACCCAGCATTGAAAAACATACAATGAGCTCTTTCCTAGAGAGTTTTATTCATACGTTCTACTACACCATTCTGTTGTGGAGTCTTTCGAACTGTTTGGTGTCTGATTATGCCTTTATTTTTTCAGAAATCATCAAACTCTCCCGAGTAAAATTCTAAACCGTTCTCTGTTCTAAGCCGCTTGATCTTCTTTCAGGTCTGCTTTTCAATCATGGCCTTCCACTCCTTAAACTTAAGGAACACTACATGTTTTTGCTTAAAGATATAGATCCAGACTTTCCTAGAGAAGTCATCAATGAAAGTCAACATTTATCGAGAACCACCAAGAAAGGGAACTCTGGACGGACCCCAAAGATCTGAATGAATGTAATCAACAGTGCCCTTGGTCCGGTGAACAGCTGTACTGAAATTGAGTCTTTTCTGCTTGCCAAAGACATAATGCTCGCAAAAGTCCAGCTTTCCTGTCTTCTGTCCACCTAGCAAACCTCGTTTGCTCAATTCTGTCAAACCCCTCTCACTCATATGCCCTAAACGCATATGTCACAAATGGGTAGTTTCTAAATCTTGATCAACTGAAGAAGATACTTAATCAACGCCTGTTACAGTACTGCCCCGCAAAAAATAGAGGCTTTTTCTCAGTTTTTCCTTAAGCATAGTAAGAGCACCTTTAGAAACTCTCAAAACTCCACCTTCAGCTGAAAACTTATAACCATTAGAGTCAAAAGTACCAAGAGAAATTAAATTCTTTTTCAAATCTGGAGCATGTCGAACATCAGTTAAAGTTCTAACAATACCATCATGCATCTTAATTTGGATTGTGCCTATGCCAACAGTTTTATAGGGATTGTCATTCCCTATTAAGACAGTACCACCATCAACAGAACGGTAAGTAGAAAACCAGTCCCTATTGGGACACATATGATAGGAACAACCAGAATCAAGAACCTATTCACTACTGGAGTGACAATCACTGACAGAAACTGAAAGAACAATTTCGACAACCGGGGAACTTTCCTCAGCAACCCCAGCAATATCAGAAGAATTACTAGTGGATTTATCCTTAGACTCTTTTTTATCTTTCTTCTTATTTTTCAATTTTGGACAATTCCACTTAATGTGCCCTTTTTGATGACAATAATAAAATTCAGTATCTTTATGAGACCTAGATTTAGATCTCGATTTGCCCCTACTACCATAGCCCTTTTTCTCACTTCTTCCCCTCACAACCAAACCCTCAGCCTGCTCATCTCCATTATTTCCAGACACCTTTATTCTCAACTCTTGAGAGTTCAGTGAGGATTTAACATCCTCTATTCTAATGGTGACTTTTCCATAAAGCAATGTGGTAACAAAACGCTCATAGGAAGGAGGCAAAGAACACAACAGAAAAAGGGCTTGATCTTCTTCATCAATTTTAATATCAGTATTTTTCAAATCCATAATAATATAATTGAAATTATCAACTTTTTCCTTAAGAGGCATACCTTCCTTCATATGAAGGGTGTAAAGTCTCTGTTTCAGATAAAGTCTGTTAGTGAAAGACTTCGTCATGTACAGACTCTCCAATTTCAGCCACAACTTTACTGCCGTGTCTTCGTCAATAACTTCACGCAGCACCTCATCGGCTAGATTCAAGAGAATCACACTACGCGCCTTTTCATCGAACTCATCCTTATCTTTATTGGACATAGTTTCTGGCAAATTGTCTTTCCCGAACAACACCTTCTTTAGACCTTACTGAGTCAGCAGGGCCTACATCTTGATGCACCAAAGACTGAAGCTAATCTTGCCATCAAATTTCTCGATCTCGTATCTAGTCGACATCTCAAAAAACTCCCGAAAAAATTTCTCGGTGAATAGTACCGTATTTGTGAACAGTACCCGAAAAGTATATGTGAACAGTATGTGTACACAATACACGAACCAATGCTCTAATACCAGTTTTTTACGAAAATAAAGATCGAATAGGGGTTTGTGAGAACAAGAGAAAAATAAGGACAGGAAAAAAATAAAATAGCACGCACACAACTAGACAAGGATTTACGTGGTTCGGCTGTGCCTACATCTACGGGGAGAAGACAGAATAATATTTCACTATGGAAATAAAGAGATACAATGCTAAAGTGGCTCACACCCAAAACCCAATTATACCCTAAACTCTCTCACACTCTGCTTTGCTTCATAGGGCAAATGAACACTCAATTTTTGGGATGCTTGAACCATGGAGAAGCCAGGCTATTTATAGCCGAAAGTTCACATTGTTTGTGAACTTGGAGACCACGAAAAAGTCTTGATCAGCAAGCACATGGCCGGACTGCTTGGAGACTAAGCACAGCTTCTTCATCAATCTACTTGGCTGCCAAGCATTGCTGATGACATGAGTGATGTATGTTGATGATGTAATGGGTGAGGTAATGCATGATGAGGTGGCGGAAATTAAGCCACAAAATCAATAAATCTCCACCTTGGCTAAAATTCAAATGAGCCACTGCATCTCTGTCAAACAAACTGTCTTCTCCACTTAGCCCCTAAGGGCAATTTCAACATTTGAGAATACCAACTAGGTCCAAGCCATGCTTGAACTTGAGAGCCAGAATGGACTTTGTCATCATATCCGCTGGATTTTCAGCTGTGCCAATTTTCTTCAAAGTAGCAATTCCATCAGATATGGCATCCCGAATAAAATGATATCTGACATCAATGTGTTTGGTTCTCTCGTGATATATTTGATTTTTGGTCAAATATATCGCACTTTGACTGTCACAATAAATAACAGTTAGGCTTTGTTGCAAACCCAAAACACTAACTAAACCTCTCAACCAAATGGCTTCCTTCACTGCTTCAGTGGCCGCCATATAATCTGTTTCTGTAGTAGAGAGAGCAACTGTAGATTGCAAAGTTGCTTTCCAACTAACTGCACAACCTGAGAGAGTAAAGACGTATCCTGTCAAAGATCTTCTTCTGTCTAAATCACCAGCGTAGTCGGAGTTCACAAAACCAATAACACTGTCAAAATCATCCCTGCTCTTTTGATAAACTAAGCCAATATCTGCAGTACCTTTCAAAAAGAATCCACTTCACGGTTAGCTAATGCTCTTTTCCTGGATTATCCATATATCTGCTAACTACACTGACTTCATGTGAAATATTAAGGCGAGTGCAAACCATTGCATACATTAAGCTACCAACTGCACTAGCATAAGGAACATGTGACATGTGCCCCTTCTCCTCTTCGGACTGTGGTGATAAAGCTGCAGAAAGACGAAAATAAGCAGTAAGTGGTGTACTCACAGACTTGGAATTCTGCATGTTGAACCGCTCAAGCACTTTCTCAATATAACTCTTCTGTGACAAACTCAACCTGCCAGCTTGACGATCTGTCTGAATTTCCATGCCCAAAATCTTCTTCGCTGCACCGAGATCTTTCATCTCGAATTCAATATTCAACTGAGATTTTAACTTGTTGATTTCTGACATGTCTTTTACAGCAATAAGCATGTCATCAACATATAAAAACAAGTGTACAAAAGAACCATCTGAGAGCTTCTGGTAGTAGACACAACTGTCATAACTACTTCTCAAGTAGCCATGTCCAACCATAAAAGTATCGAACCTCTTGTACCACTATCTTGGAGATTGCTTCAGTCCATACAAGGATTTCTTCAACAAACAAACGTGGTCTTCCTTTAACTGAACAATGAACCCCTTTGGCTGATGCATATAAATTTCTTCTTCAAGCTCACCATGTAGAAAAGCTGTTTTGACATCAAGTTGCTCAAGCTCTAAGTCAAATTGAGCAACCATGGCAAACAACACTCGGATAGAGGGGTGTTTCACAACTGGTGAGAAAACTTCATTGAAATCCACACCTTCTCTCCGGCTATAACCTTTTGCCACCAAACGTGCTTTGTACCTTGCATCTTCAACACTTGGAGTTCCTTCCTTTTTCTTGAAAACCCATTTGCAACCAATAACCTTCTAGCCTTAGGAGGTTTCACCAACTCCCATGTCTAATTCTTGTGAAGAGATTCAATCTCCTCAGTTATAGCAACAGTCCACTTGGTAGATTCATTTCCTGTAACAGCTTCTTGGTAGGTGGAAGGCTCCTTATCTTCAATATTTTCTATCACAGACAAAGCATAAACAACTAAATCTGCATAAGCATACCTCTCAGGAGGTTTAATTTGTCTTTTCTGTCTCCCTGTAGCAATACTGTGCTGTTGCTCATCTGGTACTTGATCATCCTGCACCACTTTAACATCGGGCTGAACAGGAGTGTTGACTTGTTTATCTGAAGCTTCAAAGTTTTGCTCCACCTGCTGCTTAACACCTTGAGATTCACCTGTAATAAAAAAACTCTTTTTCGAGTGAAGTAAAGCAAACTCATCAAATGTAACATCTCTACTGCTTAACACCATGATATTCACCTGTAATATAGTGATAAACGCTGAATACTGTATATTCAAGCGCCCTAAATTACATTAACAAAGTCCATTAAGTGTTTATTTTATGTAGATTAACTCCATTTGCATGTTTTTATGCATTTTCAGGTTAAAGTGCAAAAAGGAAGCAAAAATGATGCCTTGTGGAATTTTGAACAAAAAGGATGCCATTTCTGAATTTCTGGCAGCAGTGATCCTGACTTTTGTCGCCATTTTCGACCTAGTAAACTCAAGAACTGGACTTCCATCATAACATGAAAGATTTAGATCTCTGAATCAGCTTTCCAAATCTTCAAGTGGTTTATAATTCGGAGTTTGGAGCAGAGAGTTATGATCTTCTTAACAGAGGTGCGCAGAACTGCCTGGCAGCACTGAAGTACTGCCTTTCTCCCCATTTTCGACCAACCAGACTTGAGAATTGGGTCTTCATCAAAACATGAAGTTTTTAAATTACTGAATCAGCTCTCCAAATCTTCAAACAGATCATCATTCGGAGTTCGGGGTACAAAGTTATAGCAGTTTTACCAAAGTAGGTCAGCATTGAGCAAGAAGAGCATGTTGCACATTACACTAATTTAGAGTGCTCGAGACCACTTTTCGAGTGCTCGAAAATCAGGCAGATTGCACTCGGAAATGGCTCATTTTCAGCCACTTGCACATTGGTTTCCTCAATGCCATCTTCCTTCTTTATGAAGTGGTTGGAGGTGTTCCTTGGAGGAGAGAGAGGGTTTTGTTGGAGAATAAAAGGCTACCAAAGGCCACACATTTGGTATGCTTCATTTTTACAAGATAGAGGAGAGAGAAGAGAGCAAGAAAGAGGGGTTCTTCAAGCTCTAAAGAGGGTGCACGAAAATGAAGATGAGGATGATGCTTCTTCCTTCTTCTAGCTCACCAATGGGCAACTAAACCTCATCTAGGGAGGTGATGAAACCCCTCCCTTGTAAGCATGTGTTAG
Organism: Cornus florida; assembly: GCF_030987335.1. Classification (NCBI taxonomy): domain Eukaryota; kingdom Viridiplantae; phylum Streptophyta; class Magnoliopsida; order Cornales; family Cornaceae; genus Cornus; species Cornus florida. The sequence goes on along the minus strand of NW_026775573.1, from coordinate 11,112,424 downwards.
TATAGTTTATTTTTGGGGATTACAATGTATTTTTGATAGTCTTTCCATGATCAAGAGCCTCATTTTTGTTGTAATGAATGTTGAATGTTTATAAATGATTATTGTGAATTATTCATCTTGTCTTGGATGGTTACTTTTCTTAATTATATTGCTTGCACTTCCATGGTGACAATGGAAGTTAGATCATGGAATGGTTTTAATGGCATGGAGTTGGAGAACCTAGATAGTTCATGGCTTAGGGTTTCCCTTTGATGGTCTATACTTGATTCTTTGCTTTATATGCATTCACCATTTAAATTAGGGCTTGATAATCCTTGACTTAGTAAGCATGTTCTAAGCTACATTTGAGTTTAGGTAGATGATCATGTGAACCTTTGATGGTTTATTCTTGCCTTCCTATTTAAATGAACTTCTTGAGGATATTATAGCAACCTAGTATTGTTATGTATCAGACTATCATATATATTGTTTTTCCCTTAAATTAATCTTAACCTAGCATATGTATAGGGATGGAGGTGGATTCATTTCCCTAGCCTTCTTTACTTGTACTTCACTCCCTTGAATTCTTGCCATTTATTATTTTATGCATCTTTACATTTCTAGCTTAGTGACAAACCAATCAACAACTCTCTATTCCCCTCATTTTTGGGGATTACAATGTATTTTTGATAGTCTTTCCATGATCAAGAGCCTCATTATTGTTGTAATGAATGTTGAATGTTTATAAATGATTATTGTGAATTATTCATCTTATCTTGGATGGTTACTTTTCTTAATCATATTGCTTGCACTTCCATGGTGACAATGGAAGTTAGATCATGGAATGGTTTTAATGGCATGGAGTTGGAGAACCTAGATAGTTCATGGCTTAGGGTTTCCCTTTGATGGTCTATACTTGATTCTTTGCTTTATGTGCATTCACCATTTAAATTAGGGCTTGATAATCCTTGACTTAGTAAGCATGTTCTAAGCTACATTTGAGTTTAGGTAGTTGATCATGTGAACCTTTGATGGTTTATTCTTGCCTTCCTATTTAAATGAACTTCTTGAGGATATTATAGCAACCTAGTATTGTTATGTATCAGACTATCAAATATATTGTTTTTCCCTTAAATTAATCTTAACCTAGCATGTGTATAGGGATGGAGGTGGATTCATTTCCCTAGCCTTCTTTACTTGTACTTCACTCCCTTGAATTCTTGCCATTTATTATTTTATGCATCTTTACATTTCTAGCTTAGTGACAAACCAATCAACAACTCTCTGTTCCCCCTTATCATTCTAAAATGATTCTAGACGCTTAGGTTGCCTTAAACTAGCGCAGTCCCAGTGGTTCGACTTACCCGACCAATAGCCCTATTTTACAATGATTCGTGCTATTGCGAAGGTTGATGTATAGTTGATCAACCGATCAAATTTTGGCGCCGTTGCCGGGGACTGCAAACGGTTTAGCGACCAAAGTTCTAGGGTTAATTTTAGTTTGATTGTGAATATTGTGTCTTGTGAATATTCCTTGTATGTTTTGATCATCTTCGTGTTGTAAGATTCTAGGGACTCGAATCTCGCCGTGGGAACGCTAGCAAAGCGTAAGTCTAGAGGACCCCAGGTAAGTTTCTTGACCTTTTAGTTTCACATTGTAAGATATCGTGCATGTGTTAAGTTTAGAAGTAGTTAATTTAATTGCAAGCCCTTGTCGGGGCTATTTCAATTGTGTAGTTTCAATTCCAAGCATCGGTCCTTGTCGTGGCCATTTATTTTCTGTCTTGATAATTGAGGAGAAAGGGAACATCGTATGTGGAGTTGATGATAAAGATTTGTTGTGATGATGTTGTTGTGAATTGTTGATGTTTGGCCGTAGGTCACTCTCTCTACCCACACTTGACTCGCCTATTGATATAAATTCACTTGAAAGAACTCTTAGACGGAACCTTAGGGAACCCACTCTTACAAGGGACCTTGAAACTGAATTCAATATAATGGGGGATAACGTAGGAAATCCGGGGAATGAAAGGGCTGAAATTCCTAATGTAGAACCAATGACTCTTAGAGATCATTTCATTCCTACCACCTATGCTTCTTCTTCTTGTATAGTGATGCCAAACATTGATGCAACTCAATATGAGATCAAGTCTAGTACCATTCAAATGCTTCCATCATTTCATGGCTTTGATAATGAAGATCCATATAAGCATCTTGATGAGTTCCTTGAAATCTGTTCGACCATCCGGTTGAGAGGTTTTCCGGACAATGCACTTCATCTCCATCTTTTCCCATTCTCCCTAAAGGATAGGGCAAAATATTGGTTGAACTCCCTCGCTCCCAACTCTATTACTTCTTGGGCTCAATTGCAACAAGAATTTCTTAAGAAGTATTATCCGGTGAGTAAAACCAACCAAATGAGGCGTTCCATTCTAAGTTTTTCTCAAGTTGATGGAGAACAACTCCACGAGACTTGGGAAAGGCTACAAGATCTTCTTCAAAAATGCCCTCATCATTTGATCCCAAAATGGCAATTAGTGCAAGCTTTCTATGCTGGCTTGACCGAAACCCATAGATTCATAGTTGATTCTTCTTGTGGTGGGATGTTCATGTCCAAGAATGCGGATGAGGCTTGGACCTTACTTGAGAATTTGAATGAAAATTCACTTCAACACAATTCTTGTAGGGCTCCGACCGCAACCACTCCAAACAACACCAACCCTTGTCAACCAAAGTCAATAAGGGAGGAATCATCTCAAGTGGATGCCATCGCTCATAAATTCTACCAATTGATGGCACCACATCTTCCTCCTTCATTGTCTCAGAGTTTGGCAAGTTCAGTTTGTGCTTCATGTACTAGTCCATTCCATCTCTCGGAAGATTGCCCCACACCGGAGCAATTTCCCAATCCCAACCAAGAGCAAGCTAATGCCATGTTCTCGCGGCCCGGGAACAATCCATATTCCAACACCTACAATCCGGGTTGGCGAGATCATCCGAATTTCTCGTGGCAGCAGCAAGCCCCACAAAATTCCCAATTCCAAAACCAAGGGCGGCAAAATCAGCCCTCTTCTCAATATCAAGGTAGACCTTTCCAAGCCTCTTCAAGCTACCGTCCTCTTTACAATCCAAATGTCTCCAATCAACCTCCTGTGTGTCCAACTGACGAGATAGTAGCTGCAAACAAGCAAATGATGGAATCATTAAATAAGCAAATAATGGATGCCAACAAGCAACTCTTGACATCCTTGCAGCCTACCCTCCAAATGGTCCACTCTCATACTCAATCCATAGCTAATCTCGAAAATCAAGTGGGCCAAATAGCTAACTCGGTGAGTCAATTGCTTCAAAAGGACAAGGGCAAGCTTCCCTCTCAACCTTTTGAAAATCCTAGAGGAATGCATGTGATTGACGAAACCCCTCTTCCGAGTTGGCCGACTCATGAACAAGTTCAAGCTATCACCACCCTTCGGAGTGGTAAAGTGGTTGACAACAAGGTTGATGGAGACACAAGTGAGAAAAACTCTCCTTTGAAAAATCCAAATCCAAGCTCTTTAAATCCAAATTCAAGCTCTTCTAATCAAAATTCTTGTCCAAATACCATTCATGGAAATCCCACACATGTCACCCCAAATGTGGAAACTACTTATGAGCCAAAAGCTCCGTTTCCTCAACGTCTTCAAGAGTCGACACATTTTGGGAACAAGAATTGTAAAATTCAAGACATGTGGGAAGTTTTCAAGCAAGTGAAGATTAACTTGCCCTTCTTGGATGCTATCAAGCAAATCCCTCCCTACGCAAAATTTCTCAAAGATTTATGCACTCAAAAGCGCACTTCTAAAAATCATTTGCCAAAAAAAGTGAGGTTGACTAAAAATGTTAGTGCTATCATTCAGCACAGTACTCCCCCGAAGTATAAGGATCCGGGTGCCCCCACAATCTCTTGCGTCATTGGTGACAGCAAAATCGAGAGGGCCCTCATTGACTTAGGAGCTAGTGTGAATTTAATTCCATACTCAGTCTACCTACAACTTGGTTTGGGAGATCTTAAGCCGACTTCTGTGGTTTTGCAACTTGCCGATAGATCGGTCAAGCATCCACGAGGTATTCTCGAGGACGTTATCATCAAAGTGGATAAATTCTACTTCCCGGTAGATTTTGTGGTTCTTGATACGGAACCGGTCCATGACCCAAAAAAGCACATTCCTGTGATCCTTGGTAGGCCATTTTTAGCCACGGCTAATGCATCGATTAATTGTCGAACCGGGGTGATGGACATTGCTTTTGGAAACATGCAAGTCAAACTCCACATCTTTCATGCAACTCAACATCCCTCCAATGAGGATGATTGTTTTCTTGTGGATGTCATTGATGAAGTGGTCGAAGAATCTCTCCTCTTCATTCTAAGCAAAGATCCTCTTGAAACTTGCATGTCCCATTTTGACTTCTCAAACTTTGATGTTGATCAGGCCATTCAAGAAGTCAATTCCTTGCTTGATATCAATGCTGTCATGGACATACCTCCTTGGAAAATTCCAAAAGAACCACTTCCCCAACTTTCCACCACTCCTCCGGTCCCATCATTGCTATCTCCGCCACAACTTGAGCTTAAGCCGCTCCCGGCCCATCTCAAGTATGTGTTCCTTGGTCCAAAGCAAACCCTTCCGGTCATTATTGCCTCGGACCTTCAAAACGACCAAGAGACCAACCTTTTAGCGGTGCTCCAAGAGCATAAAGAAGCTATTGGTTGGACAGTGGCAGATTTGAAAGGAATTGACCCCTCCATTTGTATGCACCGCATTCATATGGAGGATGACGCAAAGCCTACTAGAGAGGTCCAGCGCCGGTTAAATCCAAATATGAAGGAAGTGGTCATGAAAGAGGTGATCAAATTGCTAGATGCGGGAATCATCTATCCTATCTCTGATAGCAAGTGGGTGAGCCCCACACAAGTTGTCCCCAAGAAATCCGGTCTCACCGTTGTGGAAAATTCAGCGGGTGAGCTCGTGCCACAACGAACCACCACCGGGTGGCGTGTGTGCATTGACTATCGGAAACTCAATTCATCAACTAGGAAGGATCACTTCCCACTCCCATTTATTGATCAAATCCTAGAAAGGTTAGCCGGCCAAAGCTTCTATTGTTTTCTTGATGGTTATTCCGGCTATAACCAAGTGGCAATCGCCCCCCAAGATCAAGAGAAAACAACATTCACATGTCCCTTTGGTACTTTTGCCTATCGACGCATGCCTTTTGGTCTATGCAATGCACCGGCAACGTTCCAAAGGTGCATGATGTCCATATTCTCCGATATGGTTGAAAAGTTCTTGGAAGTTTTCATGGACGATTTTTCCGTATTTGGCTCCTCCTTTGACTTGTGTCTCAAAATATCTCTTGTGCTCCAAAGATACAAAGAGACGAATCTCATTCTAAGTTGGGAGAAAAGCCACTTCATGGTCCAAGAAGGCATTGTTTTAGGACATGTCATTTCTAAGTGGGGAATCGAGGTAGATAAGGCAAAAGTTGAGTTAATCTCTAATCTTCCTCCTCCGAATTCCGTCCGTCAAATCTGTTCTTTTCTTGGCCATGCCGGATTCTATCGTCGCTTCATCAAAGATTTTAGCAAAATCTCACGGCCCTTGTGTAATCTCTTAGCCAAGGATGTTCCGTTCAATTTTGATGACGCTTGCATGGAAGCTTTCATCAAACTTCGCATTCTCCTCTCCTCCGCCCCAATCATGAAACCCCCTAATTGGTCTCTTCCCTTTGAGATCATGTGTGATGCATCCGACTATGCATTAGGCGCGGTTTTGGGCCAACGTGTGGATAAACTTCCGCATGTCATTTATTATGCTAGCAAAACTCTCTGCGATGCCCAATTGAACTACACCACCACTGAAAAAGAATTGCTAGCTGTGGTGTACGCCTTGGATAAATTTCGCTCTTATCTTCTTGGCTCCAAGGTCATCGTCTTTTCAGATCATGCCGCTCTTAGGCATTTGTTAGCGAAAAAAGAGATAAAACCCCGTTTAATTCGATGGATCCTCTTACTTCAAGAGTTTGACATTGACATCCGGGACAAAAAAGGGACCGACAATGTTGTCGCCGATCATCTCTCTCGCTTACTTATTGAGAAATCTTCAGAATTCGCAGCCATCCGTGATTCCTTTCCGGATGAGCAACTTCTTCAAGTTTCACATTCTACTCTTCCATGGTTTGCGGATATTATCAATTATCTTACGGTTGGCAAAATTCCAGCTCATTGGTCCAAACAAGAGAGGGACCGGTTTTTCTCCCAAGTCAAGCATTTCTTTTGGGAAGATCCGGAACTATTCAAGTATTGCCCGAACCAAATCATACGGCGATGCATTCCTGAAACCGAGGCCACAAGCATTCTAAATTTTTGCCATACTCTTGCTTGTGGAGGCCATTTTAGTGCCAAAAAGACCGCTAACAAAGTTCTTCAAAGCGGGTTCTTTTGGCCTACCTTGTTTCGGGACGCATACAATTTTTGCAAATCATGTGAACGATGTCAAAAACTTGGATCCATGTCCCGAAGAGACATGATGCCCCTCACCAACATTTTAATTGTTGAAATTTTTGATGTTTGGGGGATTGACTTCATGGGACCATTTCCATCTTCTTATGGCTATGAGTACATCCTTGTAGCGGTGGATTATGTATCTAAATGGGTCGAAGCTGAGGCTATGATAAGCGCCGAATATTGTATATTCAATCGCCCTAAATTGCATTAGTAAAGTCCGTTGTATGTTAATTTATGTAGATTATCTTCATTTCTATGTTTTTATGCATTTTCAGGTTCATTGGCCAAAATGGAACAAGAATAAGGCCTTGTGGAATCTTGAGCAACAAAAGGTGCCAATGCTGAATTCTAGCAGCAGTAGAACCTGGAATTTGCTCACCATTTTGACCTTCCAAACTCGAGAACTGGACTTCCCTCATAACATGAAAGATTTAGAGCTCTGAATTAGCTTTCTAAATCTTCAAACGGTTTGTCATTCGGAGCTCAGACCAGAGAGTTATAGCCTTGTTACCAGAGGTGTGCAGAACTGCCTGGCAGCAATGAAATTCTTCCTTCATCTTCATTTTCGACCAACCATCCTTGATAATTGGATCTCCACCAAAACATGAAATATTTAGAGATCTGAATTAGCTTTCTAAATCTTCAAACGGTTCATCATTCGGAGTTCAGAGCGCAAAGTTATGGCTGTTTAACCAAAGTAGGTCTGGGCGGAGCAAGTGAAGCATGGAGCTTTTTACACTAAATTCGAGTGCTCGAGGCCTTGCTTAGAGTGCTCGAATTTTGGGCAGAATGCCCTACGGAAATGGCTCATTTCAGCCCACTTGCACCTTGGTTTCTTCATTTTGTTTTCCTCTTTAATGAAGTGGTTGGAGATGTTGGTTGGTGGCCTTTTGGTGGTAGATAAGAGGGATAAGAGCCACACAATATCATTAAGCTTCATTTTGGCAAGTTAGAGGAGAGAGAAGGGAGCAAGAAGGAGGAGTTCTTGAAGCTTCAAGGAGGGTGCACGAAAATGGAGATGAGGATCAAGCTTCTTCTTCAATCTAGGGCCACCATGGGTAACTAAACCCCCTTCTAGGGAGGTGATGAAGCCCTCTCTAGTAAGCATGTTGTAGCCTTAGTTTATTTTGGGGAAAATGATGTATATATGTGATTATTTCACAATCTAAAGTTACACTTGATGTTATGAACCTAATTTCTTATAAATGATTATGATGAATGTATTATCTTGTCTTAGATCATCTTTTCTCATGATTGTATGCCTTGCATTTCTATAGTGACATTGGAAATGAGATTGTGAAATGGGTTTCTTGGCATGTTGTATGAGAATCTTGATATTCCATAGCTTAGGACCCTCCTTTGATGGACTATTCTTGACTCTTGACTTCATGTGCTCCTATCATGTGATTAAAGGCTTGATAATCTCTAACTTAGTAAGCATGTCCAAGGCTACACACTAGTTTAGGTAGTTCAAACATGTGCATCTTTGATAGGTTATACTTGCCATTGATTTCATGAATTTCTTGAAGGAATGTAGCAATTTTGGTTGTAGCATTCCATGGTCACATATTTATGTTGTTTCCCCAATTTAGCTCTAATCTAGCATGTGTTTAGGGATGGAGCGGATTCATTTCCTTAGGCTTCTCTACTTGTATTATATCTCTTTACTTCCTAGCACATTACTATTTTATGCATTCTAAGTTCTAAGTTTAAGTGACAAACAACCAAAACCCTCTATAAACCCCTTATCATTCTAAGAACAATTCTAGACACTTAGGTTGCCATAGACTAGCGCAGTCCCAGTGGTTCGACTTACCTGACCAATAGCCTTATTTTACAATGATTCGTGCTATTGCGAAGGTTGATGTTTAATTGACCAACCGATCAATTTTTGGCGCCGTTGCCGGGGACTGCAAACGGTTTAGCAACCAAAGTTTAGGGTTAATTTTAGTTTGATTGTGAATATTGTGTCTTATGAATATTCCTTGTGTGTTTTGATCATCTTCGTGTTGTAAGATTCTAGGGACTCGGAGCTCGCCGTGGGATTGCTAGCAAATTGTAAGTCTAGAGGACCCCAGGTAAGTCTCTTGACTTCTAGTTTCGCATTGTGAATATTGTGTATGTGTTTAATTTAGTTGTGAAGCCCTTGTCGAGGCTCTTATCTTGTTTATATTTTGTGTTCAAGCATCGGTCCTTGTCGTGGCCATTTACATTTTCTGTCTTGATAATTGAGGAGAAAGGGAACATCGTATGTGGAGTTGTGGTTGATGAATTGCTTTGTTGAGTATAAGCTTTGTTGTTGATGTTCGGTCGTAGGTCACTTTCCTTACCCACAATCGATTCTCCCATTGATATTAACTCTCTTGAAAGAACTCTTAGACGGAACCCTAAGGAACCTACTCTTACACGGGATCTTGAAACTGAATTTAATACAATGGGGGATAATATAGGAAATCCGAGGAATGAAAGGGCTGAAATTCCTAATATCGAGCCAATGACTCTTAGAGATCATTTCATCCCTACCACCTATGCTTCTCCATCTTGCATAGTGATGCTAAACATCGATGCAGCTCAATATAAGATCAAATCTAGTACCATCCAAATGCTTCCATCATTTCATGGCTTTGATAATGAAGATCCATATAAGCATCTTGATGAGTTCCTTGAAATCTGTTCGACCATCCGGTTGAGAGGTTTTCTGGACAATGCACTCCATCTCCATCTTTTCCCATTCTCCCTAAAGGATAGGGCAAAATATTGGTTAAACTCCCTCGCTCCCAACTCTATTACTTCTTGGGCTCAATTGCAACAAGAATTTCTTAAGAAGTATTATCCGGTGAGTAAAACCAACCAAATGAGGCGTTCCATTCTAAGCTTTTCTCAAGTTGATGGAAAACAACTCCACGAGACTTGGGAAAGGTTACAAGATCTTCTTCGGAAGTGTCCTCATCATTTGATCCCAAAATGCCAATTAGTGCAAGCTTTCTATGCCGGCTTGACCGACACCCATAGATTCATGGTTGACTCTTCTTGTGGTGGGATGTTTATGTCCAAGAATGCGGATGAGGCTTGGACCTTACTTGAGAATTTGAGTGAAAACTCACTTCAACACAATTCTCGTAGGGCTCCGACCTCAACCACTCCAAAGAACACCAATCCTTGTCAACAAAAATCAATAAGAGAGGAATCATCTCAAGTGGATGCCATTGCTCATAAATTCTACCAATTGATGGCACCACATCTTCCCCCTTCATTGTCTCAAAATTCGGCAAGTTTAGTTTGTGCTTCATGTACTAGTCCATTCCATCGCTCGGAAGATTGCCCCACACCGGAGCAATTTCCCAATCCCAACCAAGAGCAAGCTAATGCCATGTTCTCAAGGCCCGGGCATAACCCGTATTCCAATACATATAATCCAGGTTGGAGGGACCATCCAAATTTTTCGTGGAGGCAACAAGCCCCACAAAATTCCCAACTTCAAAATCAAGGGCCTTAAAATCACCTCTCTTCTCAATATCAAGGTAGGCCTTTCCAAGCCTCTTCAAGCTACCAACCTCCATACAATCCAAATGTCTCCACTCAACCTCCTGTGAATCCAATTGATGAAATAGTGGCTGCGAACAAGCAAATGATGGAATCATTAAATGTGCAAATGATGGAATCATTAAATAAGCAAATCATGGATTCCAACAAGCATCTCTTGACATCCTTGCAACCTACTCTCCAAATGGTTCACTCCCATACTCAATCCATAGCTAGGCTCGAAAATCGAATGGGACAAATAGCTAACCAAGTGAACCAACTTCTTCAAAAAGACAAGGGTAAGCTTCCTGCTCAACCATTTGAAAATCCTAGAGGGATACATGCAATTGATGAAACCCCTCTTCCGAGTGGGCCGAGTCTTGAGCATGTTTAAGCTATCACCACCCTTCGGAGTGGTAAAGTGGTTGACAACAAGGTCGATGGAGACAAAAGTGAACAAAATCCTCCTTTGAAAAATCCAAATTCAAGCTCTTCCAATCCAAATCCAAGTTCTTCTTGTCCAAATACCATTCACGGAAATCCCACGCATGTCACCCCAAATGTGGAAACTACTTATGAGCCAAAAGCTCCGTTCCCTCAACGTCTTCAAGAGTCGACACATTTTGGGAATAAGAATTGCAAAATTCAAGACATGTGGGAGGTCTTTAGGCAAGTAAAGATCAATCTTCCTCTCTTGGATGCTATCAAGCAAATTCTTCCGTATGCAAAATTCCTTAAGGATTTGTGCACTCAAAAGCGCACTTCCAGAAGTCATTTACCAAAGAAAGTGAGGTTAACCGAAAATGTTAGTGCGATCATTCAGCACAGCACTCCTCCGAAGTATAAGGATCCGGGTGCCCCCACAATCTCTTGTGTCATTGGTGACAACAAAATTGAGAGGGCCCTCCTTGACTTAGAAGCTAGTGTGAATTTGATTCCATATTCGGTTTACCTACAACTTGGTTTGGGAGATCTAAAGCCAACTCCGATAGTGTTGCAATTTGCTGATCGATCTATTAAGCAACCACGGGGAATTATTGAAGATGTGATCATAAAAGTGGACAAATTCTACTTCCCGGTAGACTTCGTGGTTCTTGATACGGAACCAGTCCATGATCCAAGAAAACACATTCCTATAATTCTCGGACGTCCTTTTCTAGCTACAGCTAATGCTTCCATTAACTGTAGATCCGGATTGATGGATATCTCTTTTGGGAATATGAATGTTAAGCTCAATATCTTCAATGCTGTGCAACTTCCTTCAGATGACAATGAGTGTTTTGTAATCACTATTGCTGATGAACACATTCAAAATCCAATCCCACCTCCTTCAACGGAGGATCCCCTACATGCTTGCTTGGTCCCTTTTGATTTTGAGGATTTTGGTGTGGACAAGTCCATTCGGGAAGTCAACTCCTTGCTTGATATTCCATCACCATTTTCCTCTCCTTTATGGGAAGCACCAAATCCATCTCTATCTTGGGATTGTCCATCTCCTTCCATTTCTTCACCGGAGTTACCTCAACATTTTGAGGGTGAACCACCGGACAAAGGTAAGGAGAATGTTGACAAGTTGCTGGAAATTCTTCCAATCATTCCGGCCCAATCTAGAATCATTGTCCATGATACTCAACCTGTGAACAAACCATTTGAGTACAATGAGGTATATGACTTGGAGATTGAAAATATGAAAGGTCATGATCCTCCTATTGTTAGTCAAGACAATGACATTCAAAGAGCTTCCATAATCTCGAACAAGCAACACCTTTGCTTAAATCTGAAAATAAAAGAAATGAGATTAAAAGCGATGCTCAAATCCTCTAAGGCCAAACTTGTTTCTCTTCAGAAGGATTAATATCCCTCACCATTCATTGATCCAAGTTTGAGACCATATGAAGGAGGCAAGTTGCACACGGAGCGTTAAGGATCCATCTCTCCAATGGATCCTGATCCTGGTTCGTCTAGCTATCGACATTAAATTTAGCAAAGCATGGGAATAAATTCTTTCGATGTTCCAAGCTTCCCTACCTTCTCAAATTGCTCGTGCCTTGAAATTTTCTGGGAAATGGTTTCGAAAAGCCAAAAATTTGATTTTTTTGGAATGCTCTTCAGTTGTGTTCCACAATTTTAGACCGGCTTCTTAGACCTTCTCAGCTCTAATTTTCATTCCCGGAAATTTCCATCGCTTTCTAGCAATTTCATAAGATCTTTGGCATGCAACTCATGTGCACAACCTCTCATCTTCAATGCATTGTTGGATCATGGTTTCTCAAAATCATCCATGCGTTGGAAAGGTGCTACATTTTGAAAAAATTTCCAAATTGTCCATGCATTAGAAAGAAGTTGAAAAGTTTTCAAAATTTTCCATCCATGCATTACATTGGAATGAAAGTGCAAAGTTTAAATTTTTCCATGCATTGAATTAAAATGGAGTTGCAAAGTTTTAAAAAAAAAAATATTTCCATGCATTTGAGATGATTGCAAAGTTTGAAAAAAAAAAATTGCAAAGTTTAAAAACAAAATTTTCAAAATTTTCCATGGAATGGAATGAAGTTCATTGGAGGAAAATTGCACAATCTGAAAAATTTTCAAAATTTTCCTTGCATTGCAATGAAGTGTAGAGTTTGACAATTATCCATCCATGCATTGGATTGTATTAATATGCAAAGTTTCATTATTTTACATGCATGCAAGGTGAAAATAATCCATCTATGCATTGATTTGGAAGCATGTTGTAAGGTTTTATCAATTCTTCAGCTCTCAGTTGATCATGTATACATTCACAATGCATAAGAATGAGGCACCAAATGGAATGACATGCAAAGTTCATCTCTCAACCACACTGCATAATGTTACAATGCATGCAAAAATTCATCTCTCAACCTCAATGCTACTGCCTTCATTTCGAGCACTCTATTTCCTCTTTGGAGTGCTCGAAAGCTCTATGAAGCTTGCACAAAACCATTCCGAGGCTATTGCTTGTATTTCGAGCACTCTAAGTCCATTTTCGAGTGCTCGAAATGTGAACCAATCTCATCCCAAGCTCACTGCCCTCCCTTCGAGCTCTCTAGCTTTCATTTCGAGTGCTCGCCAATCCCACACAACCATGCAACCATTCTCCTCTCTGCCTGTATTTCGAGCACTCGAAGCAGGCATTTCGAGTGCTCGAACCCCCTCTCAACCTCACCCAAGCTCTCTCACTCAACAGCCGAGCCCTCTGCCAAAATTTCGAGCACCCCAAGCTCTTATTTGGAGTGCTCGAGATTGCTCAACCTCACCCAAGCTCTCTCACTCAACAGCCGAGCCCTCTGCCAAAATTTTGAGCACCCCAAGCTCTTATTTGGAGTGCTCGAGATTGCTCAACCTCACCACCAAACTCCCTCTCTCTCGGCAACATACCACACCACCCCTCTCGGCAAATCATCAACCCAACCTCACTTCTATCCATGCACCAACCCACAAACAAACCCCTCGGCATCACTTTCCACCTCCAAACCACCATGCCGAGTGCTCTCACCAACTTCCCTCTCCACCATGCAATCCTTAGGCAACCCAAGCAACCCACACCTCATTTCCCTCAACTTCCACCACCTCAACCCACAAACTAACCTCTCGGCAACCCCTCATCATCCTCAACCATGCATGTCTTCCACGGCCACCCTCCCAACACAATCCCAACCATTCACATCAACACCATGCACACACCAACCAAACCGACCACCACCCCAACCTTCACCCTTCTCTCATTCGCCAACCAACCCTCACACCAGCCTTCTCTCTCTCAGCACCTTCATTCCCTAACCACCCACCACCCTTCACACTCAATCAACCCCATCCTCAATTCCTCCACAACACCCTCATGCATGCCATTCAAAAAAAAAATTTGGCACACTTTTGGCATTCTTTTGCTATCCATTTTACACTTGTGGCTAATGTCTGCATTTGTGTTTTGTTTGGATTTTTATCTTGCACTACAATTCAGGTTAGTGTTTTTAATTTTGTTTTAATTTTTCTTAAGAGCCTATGCTTTTACATGTGTATATTAGTTGTGTTTTGCTAGGTCTTCATGTCCAAGTTTAGGGGAAGCACTTGCATATTCACATAGATGGAAACCTTTGCCTTCCTCACTCCACTTGGTATTATTGTTATTTAACCCTCTCTGTTCTTATTTTCATTTGCTTGTCTTCTCACATTGAGGACAATGTGACATTCAAGTTTGGGGGTGCATTTATGTATTTTTGGTTTTACATTTTTGCTAAGCAATGATAATGGAATTTGAAACCTGTTGGAGATGAAAGCATATGTTTAAAACTTTATGCATAGAAGCAGCTGATATTTTTGAAAATAAAGAAAATTTGAGTTGAAATGATCATGTAGATTCAAATTAGTCTGTATAAATGTCTCAATTAAATTCTCGCTGGATTTGACACTCTTTTAAGCTTCACAATGCACAGATGCACATTGGAAACTTAACTGTGAGGCATGCAACTTGATTGACCTTGACCTTGCCCTAGTTAATCTAATTTGATGAACCTAATGGATGAATACTTTTGGCATGAATCTAAAAAAAAAATAAAAAAAAAATGAGAAAGAAAGAAAATAATGATCAGTTGACGTTCGTAGCCTTTCCAACTCGAGTTATTAAGCCCTAGGAGTGTCTCTACACTTAGCACCCTAAAACCGTCTGGTTTGGGAGTTGTTGGCCTAACGCTTGCTACAGGGGTTGGTTAGAAAGCTTAAGGGACTTAAACATTGCACGGTCATTCAAAAAATAAACTGGTAATAAACATGGTTCGTTGGAGTTCGTAGCCTTTCCAACTTGAGTTATTAAGCCCTATGGAGTGTCTCTACACTTAACACCCTAAAGCCATCTGGTTTGGGAGTTGTTGGCCTAACGCTTGCTACATAGGTTGGTTAGAAAGCTTAAGGGACTTCAGCATTGCACAACCATTCTATGTTTCACTTATGAGTTACAATAAATTGTCAACAAGCAACAAAAGTTGTCTTGTAAATAAAATCATGCCTTAGGGACCTCATTTAAAGGGGAATTCAATGATTTGAAAACTTGTGCTTTGGAATTGGAAAAGAAAGTAAAAGCCGCATGTTGAGAATCCAATTCACTTTCACTGAAGCTAGAGTTGATTTCCATTCAAGAGATGATAATTGAGTTATTTATATAGACTTTGATGTTGATGCATATATGTGGAAATGTATTTAGCCAATTTTTGTATCAATGCTTCATATATGTAAGGTAGTCTTCCCAATGACCCCATCTCCAGCTCTTTTTCTATTTCAAGTTATTTTTGAGCAATGTATATATCTTATTTTACCATGGATGATATTTTTGTAGTTGTAAGCCCATGGTTGTCTTTTCATTAAGTCTTTCATTGTAGTTTTGCTAAGGGACTAGCAAAATGTAAGTTTGGGGGTGTGATAAGCGCCGAATATTGTATATTCAAGCGCCCTAAATTGCATTAGTAAAGTCCGTTGTATGTTAATTTATGTAGATTATCTTCATTTCTATGTTTTTATGCATTTTCAGGTTCATTGGCCAAAATGGAAAAAGAATAAGGCCTTGTGGAATCTTGAGCAACAAAAGGTACCAATGCTGAATTCTGGCAGCAGTAGAACCTGGACTTTGCTCACCATTTTGACCTTCCAAACTCGAGAACTGGACTTCCCTCATAACATGAAAGATTTAGAGCTCTGAATTAGCTTTCTAAATCTTCAAACGGTTTGTCATTCGGAGCTTGGAGCAGAGAGTTATAGCCTTGTTACCAGAGGTGCGCAGAACTGCCTGGCAGCAATGAAATTCTTCCTTGATCTTCCTTTTCGACCAACCATACTTGAGAATTGGATCTCCACCAAAACATGAAATATTTAGAGCTCTGAATTAGCTTTCTAAATCTTCAAACGGTTCATCATTCGGAGTTCGGAGCACAAAGTTATGGCTATTTAACCAAAGTAGGTCTGGGCGGAGCAAGTGAAGCATGGAGCTTTTTACACTAAATTCGAGTGCTCGAGGCCTTGCTTAGAGTGCTCGAATTTTGGGCAGAATGCCCTTCGGAAATGGCTCATTTCAGCCCATTTGCACCTTGGTTTCTTTATTTTGTTTTCCTCTTTAATGAAGTGGTTGGAGATGTTGGTTGGTGGCCTTTTGGTGGTAGATAAGAGGGATAAGAGCCACACAATATCATTAAGCTTCATTTTGGCAAGTTAGAAGAGAGAGAAAGGAGCAAGAAGGAGGAGTTCTTGAAGCTTCAAGGAGGGTGCACGAAAATGGAGATGAGGATCAAGCTTCTTCTTCAATCTAGGGCCACCATGGGTAACTAAACCCCCTTCTAGGGAGGTGATGAAGCCCTCTCTAGTAAGCATGTTCTAGCCTTAGTTTATTTTGGGGAAAATGATGTATATATGTGATTATTTCACAATCTAGAGTTACACTTGATGTAATGAACCTAATTTCTTATAAATGATTATGATGAATGTATTATCTTGTCTTAGATCATCTTTTCTCATGATTGTATGCCTTGCATTTCTATAGTGACATTGGAAATGAGATTGTGAAATGGGTTTCTTGGCATGCTGTATGAGAATCTTGATATTCCATAGCTTAGGACCCTCCTTTGATGGACTATTCTTGACTCTTGACTTCATGTGCTCCTATCATGTGATTAAAGGCTTGATAATCTCTAACTTAGTAAGCATGTCCAAGGCTACACACTAGTTTAGGTAGTTCAAACATGTGCATCTTTGATAGGTTATACTTGCCATTGATTTCATGAATTTCTTGAAGGAATGTAGCAATTTTGGTTGTAGCATTCCATGGTCACATATTTATGTTGTTTCCCCAATTTAGCTCTAATCTAGCATGTGTTTAGGGATGGAGCGGATTCATTTCCTTAGGCTTCTCTACTTGTATTATATCTCTTTACTTCCTAGCACATTACTATTTTATGCATTCTAAGTTCTAAGTTTAAGTGACAAACAACCAAAACCCTCTATAAACCCCTTATCATTCTAAGAACAATTCTAGACACTTAGGTTGCCATAGACTAGCGCAGTCCCAGTGGTTCGACTTACCCGACCAATAGCCCTATTTTACAATGATTCGTGCTATTGCGAAGGTTGATGTTTAATTGACCAACCGATCAGGCTACCAAAACCGATGATCATAAAGTCGTGATCCATTTTATTCAGTCTCACATCTTTAGTCGTTTTGGTACGCCCCGAGCAATTATTAGTGATGGCGGATCTCATTTCCGAAATCGTTATCTCAAATCCGTCCTTGCTAAGTATTCAGTCATTCATAAGGTTGCTACACCTTACCACCCTCAAACGAGTGGTCAAGTAGAGATTTCTAACCGGGAGATTAAGCACATTTTAGAAAAAACGGTTAGACCGGACCGTAAAAATTGGTCATTAAGGCTAAACGATGCGCTTTGGGCTTACCGGACAGCTTATAAGACACCCATTGGCATGTCACCATATCGACTTGTCTTTGGCAAAGCATGTCATCTCCCGGTAGAATTAGAGCACCGTGCTTATTGGGCCATAAAAAGGTTCAATTTTGATCTCAAACAAGCCGGCTCTAATCGTGCGTTGCAATTAAATGAACTTGAGGAATTGCGTAATGACGCGTATGAAAGCGCAAAAATTTACAAGGCAAAGACTAAAGCTTTTCATGACAAACATATCGTCAAAAAGTCTTTTGCCTCGGGACAAAAGGTCTGGCTTTTCAATTCCCGCTTGAAACTCTTTCCCGGTAAACTCCGGTCAAGATGGGATGGTCCATACATTGTCACTACCGTCTTTCCTCATGGAGCAATCAAACTTCATAATCCTGCAAGTGGATCACTCTTCAAGGTAAATGGCTAAAGGCTTAAGCCTTGCATTGACGGCACAATTCTAACCCGAAAAGTTGAGGAAGTCCTCTTGACGGATCCAATCTATGAGGATTAGTGCCTGCTCTAGCTTTGTCTAGCTATCGACATTAAATTTAGCAACTCAAGGGAAGAAATTCTTTCAATTTCCAAGCTTCCTTTTCTTTGACATTGCTCGTGCCTTGCAAATTTTTTGGGAAACGGTGTAGAAATGCCAAAATTTAACTTTCTCTGGAATTATCTTAACTTGTGTTCCACATTTTTTAGATTGGCTTCTTAGACCTTCTCAACTCTTGTTTTCATTCCCGGAAGTTTCCGGCTCTATCAGGCAATTTTCTCGGACTCCCGACATGGCACTCATATGCATAGCCTCTCATCTTCAATGCATTGTTGAAATGTTCTTAAACTCATCCATGCATTGTGGGAAGTGCAAAGTTTGAAATTTTTTTTTTTTTTTTTTCCAATTTGATCAATGCATTAGCAAGATGTTGCAAAGTTTGACAAATTATCCATCCATGCATTGGATTGGAATAATGTGCCAAGTTTCAAATTTTCCATGCACAGCTTGAATTTAGGACTGACATGCAAATTTTCAAAAATTCTCTATGCTTGAAATATTCAATTTGGAGAATTCCATCCATTTTGCATCATGTTGCAATGTTTCAAGGCTTGGAAAGTTTTCCATTGACATGAACGTAAAAAAAAAAATATATATATATATATATAATAATAATAATAATAATAATAAAATAATAATAATAATAATAATATTAATATTACTTATTATTTTACGCCAACTTACTATTATTATTATTGTTGCCTTCATGCATGCATGCAAATTCCATGTAGAAATTCTTGCATGCCTTAACCCCTTGCATGCATCGGACTCAATGTTGCATGGCATGCCACTGTCGTCATTTGCTCACTGGCATGCTCACTGTCCCTCCATGGTTCAATGGTTTCAAGAACCAGCTTCATCCTCCTTCCCAAGGCCCGATTGCTCAAGCTCACAAACTCTTTTAAACCACACCATTCTGAGCCTACTGACCCACTTTCGAGCACTCAAACTCCAATTTGGAGTGCTCGAGCTTCCTTGCATTTTTCCTCGACCTCTCTGGCTTCATTTCGAGCAATCTAAGCTCCAATTTGGAGTGCTCGCGGTCCATGCATTAAACCACTGAACCTACTGCTCTCAACTCGAGCACTCGCAATACCATTTAGAGTGCTCGACATTGCTTGCACCAAACACCCACCTCACTGCTCTCAGTTTGAGCACTCGCCAAGCCTCTCTAGAGTGCTCGAACTCCACCTTCTTTCTCTCTTAATAGCCAACCCCAAGACATCCATGCATGCCTCCACAACCCTTCCCATGCAACCACCTGCCGAGTGCACCATGCACTCTCCAGCAACACCAACCAGCCAACCTTCCCACTCTCATGCTCTCGGTTTCCCCCTTCTCCCCACCAACTTCAACCAAACCATCCTCATCTCTATCATCCAACCATCCCAACAACCTCTCCTTCACCACCCACGACATCCTTGCATGCATGCAAGCTCCATGCATGCATGCATGCAAACCACAACCAACCTCCACCCACAACCCTCACCCACTCGGCCACCTCTAAACCTCTCCACACCTCAACTTAACCACTCTCCACTCTCTCCCTCTCAACTCTCGACTATCCCCAACCTCTATCCCTCCATGCACCCACATCCAACCACACAACTCACTAACCCAAGCAACCTAACCACACACCATGCATGCATGCGACCATGCAGGTGTCACCACAAACTAACTAACCAACCTCCCAACCTCACCCCCTCAAGCCACCTCACCTCGCAGCCACCATGGAGGTGCATGCATGCATGCAAGCCCCATGCATGCATGCACCACCTTTCTTCCTCCAGCAACCAACCTCCTCAACTTCTCCAAACCTCTCTCTATCTCGACATCCAACCCTCACCCCCTCAAGCCACCTCACCCAATACCAACTTCCCTCCACCAACCTTCCTTCTCCTTCTTTCAACCCCAATCACCACCTCCACTCTCACCCACCATGCAGCCATGCATGTAACACACCATGCACACCATCTACAAAACAAACCCACCACACCAACCCAAACCAAACCATCTCTGCCGATTTCTAGAGCACTCGAAGCCAAGCTTCGAGTGCTCGCCATTGCCCGAGCTCTCTCACCCAAACCAACCGAGCTCACTGCCCCATTCTAGAGCACTCGAAGTCCAACTTCGAGTGCTCGAACCAAGCCCCCCCCCCCCCCCCCTCTTTTAAACACCACCTCACCCCAACGACAAACCAATCCCCACCCAACCACCTTCCCCCTCTCGGTTGCAACCCAAACCAAGCCCCCACTCTCCTTCCCCACCTCTTCCACCACCCTCGGCCACAAACCCCACCCCACCTTCACCCACCATCACCACCACCCCCCCCCCCCCCACCTAGGATAGAGTCCTTCTTGCTCTAGGCTACACTCTCACTCAAGGTATGCCTTTGCTATCTTTTCTTTTCACTTTCTTAGTTAAGTTGTTGTGATCATATTGAGGAGTATGGGACATACCTTTAAGGAGGTTTTGTGGTGCTGTTGATGTTGCTCTATGCTAGAGCCTTGTTGTGCACAAAATTTTTGGGTTTTGATCCTCCATCCCACTCCTCTTCACATTCTCTCTTTTATGATGCACGCTAGGTGTTCGCTGAAATTCCTCAACCAAGTCCACCTCTCTAAATGTCTCGTGCCGGTCCTTCTCGCCCTCCTAGACCCTCTTCGGGTGCCCGTGCTGTCGATCGTGAGCGACCACGTGATCCTTGGGATCGCAAACAACTCAACTACGAACTCTTATTTCCGCTCACGGATGCCTTTGACATTCTACCCACAACTTCGTGGGCTGTAGCCGAATTGACTAGCCGGCGTCTGCAGCACATTTGCGCGCCCCTTGCCAGGGTTGCCTACCCCCGTGTAATGCGCCTCTTCTATCAGAATCTCCAATGCCCTGAAGAGCCGCCTATTTCTCTCACTACATCCATTGATGGCACCACCTATGCTTTCACTATGACTGACATCATTCAGGTTTCTGGTTGCCCCACCCGATGACATTGTCAATCGTGAGAATCTCCCTTTATATGAGGAGCCAGATACATTAACTGTGGAGCAGATTGCCGCTGCCATTTGCACTGTTGACGATCCTACTAGGCCCCGGTCTTTTATCTGTAAAACCATTCTTCCGGAACGCCTCTGGTTCATTGACACTGTCTTCAAGCACAATGTCTGCCCTTTGGTGCATAGCACCGAGCGTCGGGGCCTCCTTTTGCAAGCCTTATATGCCATGGACCAAGGCCAATGGTTCTCCATCCCAGAGATCATTTGGACCACATTTATGAAGTTTTGGCATGATGCTCATAATGCACGGGTTCCGCGAGTTACAAACCGGAAATTGCCTTTACCGTTTTTCATCACTCGGCTCCTTCAGCACAAGGGTTTCGTTGTTCCTCCCCATGAACCAAAAGGCGAAAAAATTAAAATTTTTACCAAGCGCCGGTGGATCAATGTTCTTAGCCATTCTAGTACCCCTCAGCCTTCTGCCCCCCTGTTCATCCACGCTCCACCTCCTCCTCCTTCTGAGGATGCTTCCACCGCAACAGCCGCTGCAAGGGTAGAGCCTCCGGTTGACTCTCACCAGGACCAGGCTTTCATCCGGGCTAGCATTGCCGGTATTCATGAGCGACTGGATCGTTTTGAGAATTCTTTGTCCGCGTGCACTCAGACTCTGTGTGAGACTTCTTCACGTGCTGAAGAAGGTCGTCATCTTGCTGCTGAAGACCGCCGTGTCGCCGCTGAGGAACGTCGTTTGGCTTCCGCTGAACGGCGTAAGACTCAATCTCTCCTCCATTCCATCCTCGCCCGTTAACCTTCTGGACCGTAGCTTGTTGCGAGTGTGGACCTTATCTTTTTGTTTCATATGTAACTATTTCTCTTGTATCTTTTGTTTTCCTTTTGAACTGTAAGAATTTACTATGTATAGGTTGCTCTAGTCGACATGATCCCTGTACAGCTCTTTTTGTAATCATGTAAACTCTTTGTGCAATGCAAATTCTTAATGTTCTGTTAACTTTCGGTACATTCTTTTTCTGTATTTATGCTTGTGCTTTTAATGCTGTTTGTGGTTGTTTCTTTTTGTTCTTCACGATGCTCTTGATCGGTTGATCAACTATACATCAACCTTCGCAATAGCACGAATCATTGTAAAATAGGGCTATTGGTCGGGTAAGTCGAACCACTGGGACTGCGCTAGTCTTAAGGCAACCTAAGTATCTAGAGTTATTTAAGAATGATAAGGTGTAATAAGGAGTTGTTGATTGGTTTGTCACTAAGCTAGTAATTGAAGTGTGCATAAAACAAGAATGCTAGTAAATGTAAAGGAAGGAGATCTAGGTAGAGAGGGCTAGGGAAGTGAATCCACTACCTATCCATAAGCATGTTAATACATGATTTACTTGGGGAATAATATATACATAAAACCATGAAATGCAACAACATAAAATTGCTACATTACCTTCAAGAATTTTTATGAAATCAATAGGAAAGAATAACTTATCAAAGTATTGCATGTTTTGGTTACCTAAACTAGGTTGCAACCTTAGACATACTCACTAAGCATAGAGTTATCAAGCCCTTAATCACATAGTAGAAGCACATGACATTAGGAATCAAGAATAATCTATCAAAAGAGAACCCTAAGCTATAGACTATCAAATTTCCCAAGCATCATGCCAATAAAAACATTTCCATAAACTCATCTTCATTGTCACTATGAAAATGGAAGCAAAATAATCATAAGAGGAAACAATCTTAAGACAAGATTTTAAACTCAAAATGATCATTAATAGACATTGAAGCTCTTACATCAAATAAAGCTCTAGTTCATGGAAAGGTTATATATATACATTACATCCCCAAATGTAAATCAAAAATAAGACATGCTTACAAGAAGGAGTTTCATCACCTCCCTAGAAGGGAGTTAGTTACCCATTGATGCACTAGAGGAAGGAGGAAGCAAAGCCTTGACCTCCATTTTCGAGCTCCCCTCTTCTAGCTCCAAGAACACACCTTTCTTGCTCTCTTCTCTCTCCTCTAATCTTGTAAAATGAAGCTCAATCATATTGTGTGGCTTCCCTCTCTTATCTTCTAGAGATAAGGCTCTAGAAACCCCCACCAACCAACATCTCCAACCAACCATTAAAGAGGGAAATTAGAATTGAGGAACCCAAGATGCAAGTGGCTGAAAATGGGCCATTTCCGGATGCAATTCTGCCCTAAGTTCGAGCACTCGAAATAAGGGCTCGAGCACTCGAAATTGGAGCAGAATGCTCCATTCTTGCCTTGCTCCGCCCAGACCTACTTCGGTTAAACAGCCATAACTTTGCGTTCCGAACTCCGAATGATGAACCGTTTGAAGATTTAGAAAGCTAATTCAGAGCTCTAAATATTTCATGTTTTAGTCGGGATCCAATTCTCAAGGATAGTTGGTCGAAAATGAAGATTAAGGTAGAATTTCATTGCTGCCAGGCAGTTCTGCGCGCCTCTGGTAACAAGGCCATAACTCTCTGCTCCAAGCTCCGAATGACAAACCGTTTGAAGATTTGGAAAGCTGATTCAGAGCTCTAAATCTTTCATGTTATAAGGGAAGTCCAGTTCTTGAGTTAGGAAGGTCAAAATGGCGAGCAAAGTTCAGGATCCACTGCTGCCAGAAATTCAGCCTTGTGCCTTTTGATGGCCAAAACTCCACAAAGCCTTGATTTTGCTCCTTTTTTGGCAAATGGACCTGAAAATATATACATACACACAAATGAAGATAATCTACTTAATTAAACAAACAACGGACTTAACTAATGCAATTTAGGGCGCTTAAATATACAGTATTCAGCGCTTATCACACCCCCAAACTTACATTTTGCTAGTCCCTTAGCAAAACTACAATGAAAAACTTAATGAAAAGACAACCATGGGCATGCTACTACAAAAATATCATCCATGGTAAAATGAGATAGATACATAGCTCAAATACAACTTGAAACAGACAAAAACTAGAGATGGGGTCATTGGGAAAACTACCTTGCATATATGAAGCATTGATACAAAAATTGGCTAAATACATTTCCACATACATGCATCAACATCAAAGTCTATATAAATAACTCAATTATCATCTCTTGAATGGAAATCAACTCTAGCTTCAGTGAAAGTGAATTGGATTCTCAACATGCGGCTTTTACTTTCTTTTCCAATTCCAAAGCACAAGTTTTCAAATCATTAAATTCCCCTTTAAATGAGGTCCCTAAGGCATGATTTTATTTACAAGACAACTTTTGTTGCTTGTTGACAATTTATTGTAACTCATAAGCGAAAAATAGAATGGTTGTGCAATGCTGAAGTCCCTTAAGCTTTCTAACCAACCTATGTAGCAAGCGTTAGGCCAACAACTCCCAAACCAGATGGCTTTAGGGTGCTAAGTGTAGAGACACTCCATAGGGCTTAATAGCTCAAGTTGGAAAGGCTACGAACTCTAACGAACCATGTTTATTACTAGTTTATTTTTTTGAATGACCGTGCAATGTTTAAGTCCCTTAAGCTTTCTAACCAACCCTTGTAGCAAGCGTTAGGCCAACAACTCCCAAACCAGATGGCTTTAGGGTGTTAAGTGTAGAGACACTCCTAGGGCTTAATAGCTCGAGTTGGAAAGGCTACGAACGTCAACTGGTCATTATTTTCTTTCCTTTTCAGTTTTTTTTTTTTTTTTTTTTTTTTTTTTTTTTTTTTTAGACAACTTACATCATGCCAAAGATATTCATCTATCAGGTTCATCAAATCAGATTAACTAGGGCAAGGTCAAGGTCAATCAAGTTGCATGCCTCACAGTTAAGTTTCCAATGTGCATCTGTGCATTGTGAAGCTTAAAAGAGTGTCAAATCCAGCGAGAATTTAATTGAGACATTTATACAGACTAATTTGAATCTACATGATCATTTCAACTCAAATTTTCTTTATTTTCAAAAATATCAGCTGCTTCTATACACAAAGTTTTAAACATATGCTTTCATCTCCAACAGGTTTCAAATTCCATTATCATTGCTTAGCAAAAATGTAAAACCAAAAATACATAAATGCACCCCCAAACTTGAATGTCACATTGTCCTCAATGTGAGAAGACAAGTAAATCAAAATAAGCGCAAAGAGGGTAAAAGAACAATAATACCAAGTGGAGTGAGGACGACGTAGATATTCAGCCATGTGAGTGCGCAACGGCGTCCCCCAAACTTGGACATGAAGACCTATCAAGACAGAACTAATGTACATAGGTGAAAGCATAGGTCTCTTAAGAAAAAAAAAAATCAAAACAGAAATGAAAACACTAAGACGAATGTGATGGCAAGGTAAAAATCCATACAAAATACAAATTGGCACACATGAGTCATAAGTGTAAAATGGAAAACAAAACAATGCCAAAAGCCGTGCATTTAGAGAGATAAAGTTGGCTTAGGCAATTCGTCAAACACGTGGTGTGCAAGACAAAAAGGAAGAGGGCCAAAGGTTGATTAGAGATGAGAAAATCCAAAAATTTGGCCCTGCAAATGCAATACACCACTCCCAAACAATCACAAATCCTTCACACAAGCAATCCCATCCTCCATTGATCAAAAATTAAAAGAAAAAGAGGGTTAGACACTTACCCAACAATGGAGAACCAAAGACCCTGTGTGCGTGGGATAAATGGTGGGGATGGGTGGGAGGTTGATGATGGTGCTTGGGTTAGAGGAGAGTGGGGAAAAAGGTGGAGGAGGTGAAGGTGGGTTTGCATGGGGTGGTGAGGTTGAGGGTGGTTGGGTTATGAAGTTGGAGTTGGTTGTGAGGTGCATGCAAGTTGCATGAAAGTGCCGAGAGAGAGAGATGGTTTTGGGCAGGCATGAGGTTGAGGGAATGGTGTTGGTTGAGTTATGGGTTGCATGCATGGTGGGATGAGATGAGGGTGGTGAAGTGAGGTTGATGGTGGTTGAATGGTGTGAGGCCGAGAGGGATGGTGGTTGGTTTGGGAGGTGAGATGCGGGTTGAGAATGATGAGGTGAGGTTGATGCGTTTGAGATGAAGGTTGTGCATGCATGGTTGTGCATGCATGGGTGTGGGTTAATGTGGGTTGGTTGAGGAGTTGCCGAGAGGGAGGAGGGTGGTGTGTGGGGTTGAGGTTGAGTTGGTGGTTTGCAGGTGAGGGAGATGGGGAAGATGGTTGATGCCGAGAGGTGGTAAGGGTGATGGTTTGGTGAGGTGAGTTGTAAGAGATGAGGGCTCGGGTGAGGGAGGAAGAGAAGTTGGTTCACACTTCGAGCACTCGAAATGGGACCTCGAGTGCTCGAAGTCTTGGCAGTGAGTTCGGGTGTGAGCTTCAAACAAGCTCGAGCACTCAAGAGGGAAGTGAGAGGGCTCGGGTGAGGGCTTCAAGCAAGCTCGGCAGAGGAGTGAGAGAGCTCGGGTGAGGTTGAGAGGGGGGTTCGAGGAGATGGGTGGTAAGAAATTCGAGCACTCGAAATCGGTTCTTCGAGTGCTCGAAGGACATGCAGTGAGTGAGGGAGGGAAGCTGCATGGTGGAAACTTGGTTTGAGAGAGAGAGAAGGTTTAAGGTTGAGGGGTGGTGGTTGCTGGGTTGCCGAGAATGGGAGAGATGGTGAGGTGAAGGGGTTGTGGGTTGGTTGGAGGTTGGTGGAGAGGATGGGGTGAAGAGGTTGGTTGATGATGGGAAGGTTGCTTGGTTTGTTGCATGGTGGGCATGTTGGCTAGGCTCGAGCACTCCA
This sequence comes from Cornus florida, assembly GCF_030987335.1. Taxonomy (NCBI): domain Eukaryota; kingdom Viridiplantae; phylum Streptophyta; class Magnoliopsida; order Cornales; family Cornaceae; genus Cornus; species Cornus florida. The sequence goes on along the minus strand of NW_026775573.1, from coordinate 11,085,641 downwards.
AATGGGAGCTAGAGTGCTCGAGCTTGGGGCAGAGAGATTGGCAAGATGAGGAGGGATGTCGAGCACTCGAAATGCCAATTCGAGTGCTCGAAATTCAAGCAGTAGCCTCGGAATGGTTTTGTGCAAGCTTCATAGAGCTTTCGAGCACTCCAAAGAGGAAATAGAGTGCTCGAAATGAAGGCAGTAGCATTGAGGTTGAGAGATGAACTTTTGCATGCAGTGTAACATTATGCAGTGAGGTTGAGAGATGAACTTTGCATGTCATTCCATTAGGTGCCTCATTCTTATGCATTGTGAATGTATACATGATCAACTGAGAGCTGAAGAATTGATAAAACCTTGCAACATGCTTCCAAATCAAGGCATGGATGGATTATTTTCACCTTGCATGCATGGAAAATAATGAAACATTGCAAATTAATACAATCCAATGCATGGATGGATAATTGTCAAACTCTACACTTCATTGCAATGCAAGGAAAATTTTGAAAATTTTTCAGATTGTGCAATTTTCCTCCAATGAACTTCATTCCATTCCATGGAAAATTTTGAAAATTTTGTTTCTAAACTTTGCCGTTTTTTTTTTTTTTTTTTTTTTTTTTTTTTTTTCAAACATTGCAATCATCTCAAATGCATGGAAATATTTTTTTGTTTAAACTTTGCAACTCCATTTTAATTCAATGCATGGAAAAATTTAAACTTTGCACTTTCATTCCAATGTAATGCATGGATGGAAAATTTTGAAAACTTTTCAACTTCTTTCTAATGCATGGACAATTTGGAAAGTTTTTCAAAATGTAGCACCTTTCCAACGCATGGATGATTTTGAGAAACCATGATCCAACAATGCATTGAAGATGAGAGGCTATGCATGTGAGTGCCATGTCGAAAGTCCGAGAAAATTGCCTGATAGAGCCAGAAACTTCCGGGAATGAAAACAAGAGTGGAGAAGGTCTAAGAAGTCAGTCTAAAAATGTGGAACACAACTTAAGATAGTTCCAGAGAAAGTTAAATTTTGGCATTTCTTAACCATTTCCTATAAAATTTCATGGCTCAGGCAATTGATCATTAGGGAGGCATTGAAGTCGAAAGAATTGCTCCCCAAGGGTGCTAAATTTAACGTCGATAGCTAGACGCACCGAGATCAGGTTAATCCTCCTTACCCTATACCATGTCTCTCTAGAGAGTCATAGGTCCCCAAATAGGATAATTCTTTTAAAAGTGGAGGAGGAAGACTTTGAAGACAAAAGTGGAAAAGAGGTAACGGAAAGACCTCAACCCACTCTTCTTTCTCAATGAAGAACTTTGGACTATGGGGCTGATTTGGATTATGGGAAGATGGATCAAGTGAGGGCACACCTAGCAAAGGGTTTTGAAAAATCATATTTAGCACGGGAATGCCCGGAGAATTGTCCTTCAAATTTTCAACATCCTCCCCACACTTATCCGGTGGTTCGGGCTCAACAGTTTGAGATAACTCAAGTGAGGGAATGGGATGAGATGCAAGCTCCCAAGAAAGAGATACATTTGATGTTGACAAAGGAAAAGAATGAATATGTGGATGAATATTAAGCAAAGAATTCACCTCTGAAATGGAATTGTCAACATTAAAATCCTCACAATTGAAATGAGCCAAACAAGCTTTTAGAGGATCCTCCATTAAAGGAGGTGTATCAAGCAAAGGATTATGTAGGGGCTGTTTTGGAGTAGGGTAGACAATCTCTACATCATTATTTTTCCCATTTTGAGCCACAATTGCTTCATTTTGATGTGGGGCAACAATTTGATCTTCCACCACCATTTTATCATTTTCACATGTAATAACCACTTGATCATTCTCATGATGAAAGTTACTAGGAGTAATCTCATCATTCATAGAATTTTCTTTTGGATTGGCCATAAATTCAAATGAAAATGTTTCCTCCTCTTCATGATTTTTAGCATTAATCCTTTGTTGAATTTGAGATATTTGGTCATCTATCATTGCACTAACTTGGGACTGGTGATATGGTACCACTTGATTGATAGACTCTACTGTGGATTGCATGCTAGCAAGGGAAGCCAATAGTTGATTGTTGGAGTCCATCATTTGCGTGTGCATAGACTCCATCATTTGTTTGTTAGCAACAATTAGCTCATCCAATGGAAACGGTGGAAAAAGGAGAAGAGGGCGGGAAAGGATGATCATTGGGTTGAAAAGGTTGCATATGAGATTGTGGGGTTGAATTTCCTATGTCATGCCACAAGAAGTTTTGTTGGTCTCCCCAACCCGAGTTATAACCATTGAAGTATGGATCACTACCCGGTTCAAAGAAATTTTCATTTGGTTGCTCTAGATAGAAGTCCGAGAATTGTCTCGTTGGAAGACAATCTCTTGTATGATGTGTATTACTAGAGCAAAAAGCACAAAACTCATGAGGTGTGTAGAATTGAGTTGGAAGATAACTATTCTCCATCTAGGAGTAATTCAACAACACACAAAGCAATCAACACAACACTTCATCACCATAACCTCCACATACAATGTTCCCATTCTCCTCAATTATCAAGACAAAAAATGTAAATGGCCACGACAAGGACCAATGCTTGAATACGAAATTTAAAACAATTGAAATAGCCTCGACAAGGGCTTGCAATTTAATTACTTCTAAGCTTAACACATGCACGATATTCACAATTCGAAACTAGAAGTCACGAGACTTACCTTGGGTCTTCTAGACTTACAATTTGCTAGCAATCCCACGGCGAGCTTAGAGTCCCTAGAATCTTACAACACGAAGATGATCAAAACACACAAGGAATATTCACAAGACACAATATTAACAATCAAACTAAAATTAAGCCTAGAACTTTGGTCGCTAAACCGTTTGCAGTCCCCGGCAACGGCGCCAAAAATTGATCGGTTGATCAACTATACATCAACCTTCGCAATAGCACGAATCATTGTAAAATAGGGCTATTGGTCGGGTAAGTCGAACCACTGGAACTGCGCTAGTCTTAAGGCAACCTAAGTATCTAGAGTTATTTAAGAATGATAAGGTGTAATAAGGAGTTGTTGATTGGTTTGTCACTAAGCTAGTAATTGAAGTGTGCATAAAACAAGAATGCTAGTAAATGTAAAGGAAGGAGATCTAGGTAGAGAGGGCTAGGGAAGTGAATCCACTACCTATCCATAAGCATGTTAATACATGATTTACTTGGGGAATAATATATACATAAAACCATGAAATGCAACAACATAAAATTGCTACATTACCTTCAAGAATTTTTATGAAATCAATAGGAAAGAATAACTTATCAAAGTATTGCATGTTTTGGTTACCTAAACTAGGTTGCAACCTTAGACATACTCACTAAGCATAGAGTTATCAAGCCCTTAATCACATAGTAGAAGCACATGACATTAGGAATCAAGAATAATCTATCAAAAGAGAACCCTAAGCTATAGACTATCAAATTTCCCAAGCATCATGCCAATAAAAACATTTCCATAAACTCATCTTCATTGTCACTATGAAAATGGAAGCAAAATAATCATAAGAGGAAACAATCTTAAGACAAGATTTTAAACTCAAAATGATCATTAATAGACATTGAAGCTCTTACATCAAATAAAGCTCTAGTTCAAGGAAAGGTTATATATATACATTACATCCCCAAATGTAAATCAAAAATAAGACATGCTTACAAGAAGGAGTTTCATCACCTCCCTAGAAGGGAGTTAGTTACCCATTGATGCACTAGAGGAAGGAGGAAGCAAAGCCTTGACCTCCATTTTCGAGCTCCCCTCTTCTAGCTCCAAGAACACACCTTTCTTGCTCTCTTCTCTCTCCTCTAATCTTGTAAAATGAAGCTCAATCATATTGTGTGGCTTCCCTCTCTTATCTTCTAGAGATAAGGCTCTAGAAACCCCCACCAACCAACATCTCCAACCAACCATTAAAGAGGGAAATTAGAATTGAGGAACCCAAGATGCAAGTGGCTGAAAATGGGCCATTTCCGGATGCAATTCTGCCCTAAGTTCGAGCACTCGAAATAAGGGCTCGAGCACTCGAAATTGGAGCAGAATGCTCCATTCTTGCCTTGCTCCGCCCAGACCTACTTCGGTTAAACAGCCATAACTTTGCGTTCCGAACTCCGAATGATGAACCGTTTGAAGATTTAGAAAGCTAATTCAGAGCTCTAAATATTTCATGTTTTAGTCGGGATCCAATTCTCAAGGATAGTTGGTCGAAAATGAAGATTAAGGCAGAATTTCATTGCTGCCAGGCAGTTCTGCGCGCCTCTGGTAACAAGGCCATAACTCTCTGCTCCGAGCTCCGAATGACAAACCGTTTGAAGATTTGGAAAGCTGATTCAGAGCTCTAAATCTTTCATGTTATAAGGGAAGTCCAGTTCTTGAGTTAGGAAGGTCAAAATGGCGAGCAAAGTTCAGGATCCACTGCTGCCAGAAATTCAGCCTTGTGCCTTTTGATGGCCAAAACTCCACAAAGCCTTGATTTTGCTCCTTTTTTGGCAAATGGACCTGAAAATATATACATACACACAAATGAAGATAATCTACTTAATTAAACAAACAACGGACTTAACTAATGCAATTTAGGGCGCTTAAATATACAGTATTCAGCGCTTATCAGCTCTCCAGGTTGCGCGATCCAATTCACGTTTGGGGGTTTTTGTATCAAGATGCCGTTTCCTCCCCCTGGGTATTGTTGTTCTTTTTTTTACTCGTTGTCATTTTTGTCTCTAACTTCCATCCATGTCCCACATTGAGGACACTGTGTAGTTTAAGTTTGGGGGTGCATCAAAGCATTCTTGGCATAGTTTCGGTATCATATTTTTGTAAAACAATGATAGTGTAACTTGGAACTTGTCGGAGACAAAGCATATGTTTAATACCTTGTGTATAGAAGCAATTGAGAAATTTTTGAAAATAAAGAAATTTGAATTTGAAGTGATCATGCAAATACAATGTAGTCTGTATAAATGCCTCAATTAGATTCTTGCTGGATTTACACTCTTATAAGCTTCACAATGCACAGATGCATATTGGAAACTTAACTGTGAGGCATGAAACTTGATTAACCTTGACTTTGGCCTAGTTAATCTGATTTGATGAACCTGATAGATGGATACCTTTGGCATGTATCTAAAAAAAAAAAAAAAAATGACCAGTTGACGTTCGTAGCCTTTCCAACTCGAGCTATTAAGCCCTTTGGAGTGTCTCTACACTTAACACCCTAAAGCCGTCTGGTTTGGGAGTTGTTGGCCTAACGCTTGCTACAAGGGTTGGTTAGAAAGCTTAAAGGACTTAAACATTGCACGGTCATTCAAAAAAAAAAATTGTAATAAACATGGTTCGTTGGAGTTCGTAGCCTTTCCAACTTGAGCTATTAAGCCCTAGGAGTGTCTCTACACTTAACACCCTAAAGCCATCTGGTTTGGGAACTGTTGGCCTAACGCTCACTACATAGGTTGGTTAGAAAGCTTAAGGGACTTCAGCATTGCACAACCATTCTATGATCCGCTTATGAGTTGAAATAAATTGTCAACAAGCAACAAAAGTTGTCTTGTAAATAAAATCATGCCTTAGGGACCTCATTTAAAGGGGAATTCAATGATTTGGAAACTTGTGCTTTGGAATTGGAAAAGAAAGTAAAAGCCGCATGTGAAGAATCCAATTCACTTTCACTAGAGTTTGAGTTATTTCCATTTAAGAGATGACAATTGAGTTATTTATATGGACGATGATGTTGATGCATGTATGTGGAAATGTATTTAGCCAATTTTTGTATCAATGGTTCATATATGCAAGGTAGTTTTCCCAATGATCCCGTCTCCAGCTCTTTATCTGTTTCAAGTTGTATTTGAGCTATGTTTATGTTTTTCTTTGCCATGGTGAATATTTTTGTAATAGCATTCCCATGTTTTCATTCCATTGAGCTTTCTATTTTGGTTTTGCTAAGGGACTAGCAAAATGTAAGTTTGGGGGTGTGATAAGCGCTGAATACTGTATATTCAAGCGCCCTAAATTACATTAACAAAGTCCATTAAGTGTTTATTTTATGTAGATTAACTCCATTTGCATGTTTTTATGCATTTTCAGGTTAAAGTGCAAAAAGGAAGCAAAAATGATGCCTTGTGGAATTTTGAACAAAAAGGATGCCATTTCTGAATTTCTGGCAGCAGTGATCCTGACTTTTATCGTCATTTTCGACCTAGCAAACTCAAGAACTGGACTTCCATTATAACATGAAAGATTTAGATCTCTGAATCAGCTTTCCAAATCTTCAAGCGGTTTATTATTCGGAATTCGGAGCAGAGAGTTATGATCTTCTTAACAGAGGTGCGCAGAACTGCCTGGCAGCACTGAAGTACTGCCTTTCTCCCCATTTTCGACCAACCAAACTTGAGAATTGGGTCTTCATCAAAACATGAAGTTTTTAAACCACTGAATCAGCTCTCCAAATCTTCAAACAGATCATCATTCGGAGTTCGGTGTACAAAGTTATAGCAGTTTTACCAAAGTAGGTCAGCGTTGAGCAAGAAGAGCATGTTGCACATTACACTAATTTAGAGTGCTCGAGACCACTTTTCGAGTGCTCGAAAATCAGGCAGATTGCACTCGGAAATGGCTCATTTTCAGCCACTTGCACATTGGTTTCCTCAATGCCATCTTCCTTCTTTATGAAGTGGTTAGAGGTGTTCCTTGGAGGAGAGAGAGGGTTTTGTTGGAGAATAAAAGGCTACCAAAGGCCACACATTTGGTATGCTTCATTTTTACAAGATAGAGGAGAGAGAAGAGAGCAAGAAAGAGGGGTTCTTCAAGCTCTAAAGAGGGTGCACGAAAATGAAGATGAGGATGATGCTTCTTCCTTCTTCTAGCTCACCAATGGGCAACTAAACCTCATCTAGGGAGGTGATGAAACCTCTCCCTTGTAAGCATGTGTTAGTATAGTTTATTTTTGGGGATTACAATGTATTTTTGATAGTCTTTCCATGATCAAGAGCCTCATTTTTGTTGTAATGAATGTTGAATGTTTATAAATGATTATTGTGAATTATTCATCTTGTCTTGAATGGTTACTTTTCTTAATCATATTGCTTGCACTTCCATGGTAACAATGGAAGTTAGATCATGGAATGGTTTTAATGGCATGGAGTTGGAGAACCTAGATAGTTCATGGCTTAGGGTTTCCCTTTGATGGTCTATACTTGATTCTTTACTTTATGTGTATTCACCATTTAAATTAGGGCTTGATAATCCTTGACTTAGTAAGCATGTTCTAAGCTACATTTGAGTTTAGGTAGTTGATCATGTGAACCTTTGATGGCTTATTCTTGCCTTCCTATTTAAATGAACTTCTTGAGGATATTATAGCAACCTAGTATTGTTATGTATCAGACTATCATATATATTGTTTTTCCCTTAAATTAATCTTAACCTAGCATGTGTATAGGGATGGAGGTGGATTCATTTCCCTAGCCTTCTTTACTTGTACTTCACTCCCTTGAATTCTTGCCATTTATTATTTTATGCATCTTTACATTTCTAGCTTAGTGACAAATCAATCAACAACTCTCTATTCCCCCTTATCATTCTAAAATGATTCTAGACGCTTAGGTTGCCTTAAACTAGCGCAGTCCCAGTGGTTCGACTTACCCGACCAATAGCCCTATTTTACAATGATTCGTGCTATTGCGAAGGTTGATGTATAATTGATCAACCGATCATACAGATCCAGACTTTCCTGGAGAAGTCATCAATGAAAGTCAACATATATCGAGAACCACCAAGAGAGGGAACTCTGGACAAACCCCAAAGATCTGAATGAATGTAATCAACAGTGCCCTTGGTCCGGTGAACAGCTGTACTGAACTTGAGTCTTTTCTGCTTGCCAAAGACACAATACTCGTAAAAGTCCAGTTTTCCTGTCCTCTGTCCACCTAGCAAACCTCGTTTGCTCAATTCTGTCAAACCCCTCTCGCTCATATGCCCTAAACGCATATGCCACAGATGGGTAGTTTCTGAATCTTAATCAACTGAAGAAGATACTGAAGCAGCGCCTGTCAAAGTATTGCCCTGCAAAAAAAAGAGGCCTTTTCTCTGTTTTCCCTTAAGTATAGTAAGAGCACCTTTAGAAACTCTCAAAACTCCAACTTTAGCTGAAAACTTATAAACATTAGAGTCAAGAGTACCAAGAGAAATTAAATTCTTTTTCAAATCTGGAGCATGCCGAACATCAGTTAAAGTTCTAATAATACCATCATGCATCTTAATTTGGATTGTGCCTATGCCAGCAGTCTTATAGGGATTGTCGTTCCCCATTAAGACAGTACCACCATTAACAGAACAGTAAGTAGAAAATCAGTCCCTATTGGGACACATATGATAGGAACAACCAAAATCAAGAACCCATTCACTACTGGAGTGACAATCACTGACAGAAACTGAAAGAACATTTTCGACATTCGAGGAACTTTCCTCAGCAACCCCAGCAATATCAGAAGAATTACTAGTGGATTTATCCTTAGACTCCTTTTTATCCTTTTTATCTTTCTTCTTATTTTTCAATTTTGGATAATTCCACTTAATGTGCCCTTTTTTATGACAATAATAACATTCAGTATCATTATGAGACCTAGATTTAGATCTCGATTTGCCCCTACTAACATATCCCTTTTTCTTACTTCTTCCCCTCACAACCAGACCCTCGGCCTATTCATCTCTATTATTTCCAGACACATTTTTTCTCAACTCTTGAGAGTTCAGTGAGGATTGAACATCCTCCATACTAATGGTGTCTTTTCTATAGAGCAATGTGGTAAAAAAATGCTCATAGGAAGGAGGCAAAGAACACACCAAAAAAAGGGCTTGATCTTCTTCATCAATTTTAATATCAGTAATTTTCAAATCCATAATAATAGAATTGAAATTATCAACATGTTCCTTAAGAGGCATACTTTCCTTCATATGAAGGGTGTAGAGTCTCTGTTTCAAATAAAGTCTGTTGGTGAGAGACTTCGTCATGTACAGACTCTCCAATTTCAGCCACAACTTTGCTGCCGTGTAGATTCAAGAGAATCGCACTACACGTCTTTTCATCGAACTCATTCTTGTCTTCATTGGACATAGTTTCTGGCAACTTGTCCTTCCCGAATAACACCGTCTTTAGACCTTGCTGAGTTAGCAGGGCCAACATCTTGATGCGCAAAAGACTAAAGCTAATCTTGCCATCAAATTTCTCGATCTTGTATCTGGTCGGCATCTCAAAAAACTCCCGAAAAAATTTCTCGGTGAATAGTACCGTATTTGTGAACAGTACCCGAAAAGTATATATGAACAGTATGTGTACACAATACACGAACCAATGCTCTGATACCAGTTTGTTACAAAAATAAAGATCGAATAGGGGTTTGTGAGAACAAGAGAAAAATAATGACAAAAAAAAAATAACATAGCGCACACAAACCTAGACAAGGATTTACGTGGTTCGGCTGTACCTACATCCACGGGGAGAAAAGAGAACAATATTTCACTATGGAAATAAAGAGATACAATGCTAAAGTGGCTCACACCCAAAACCCAATTACACCCTGAACTCTCTCACACTCTGCTTTGCTTTCATAGAGCAAATGAACACTCAATTTTTGGGATGCTTGAACCATGGAGAAGCCAGGCTATTTATAGCCAAAAGTTCACACTGTTTGTGAACTTGGAGACCACGAAAAAGTCTTGATCAGCAAGCACATGGCCGGACTGCTTGGAGACCACGCATAGCTTCCTCATCAATCTACTTGGCTGCCAAGCATTGCTGATGAGATGAGTGATGTATGTTAATGATGTAATGGGTGAGGTAATGCATGATGAGGTGGGGGAAATTAAGCCCTAAAATCAACATTGTCTATGATTGCTTGTAAGAAAGTAGTTGAGGTAAAGAAATTGTTCATGTTGAAACCTATTCGAAACATAGATGCAGAAATCATCAAAAATTTGGACCTAGTTGAGTTAGAATCCATGGAAGAGGTTAAGGTGATATTGCGCAATAACCTGACACATTGTCGCATGATTTGTCCCATCCAGGTGCTCTCTCTCTCTCTCTCCTATTGTAATAGAAGTTTTGATTATCATGGAACATGGACTGTATGAATTCGGTATACTCAGCATTTATCTTCCTGGAAATGAGGTTCCATCCTGGTATAGAAATAAGACTACAACATCCTAGATATGTTTCAATGTTCCTTCACTTCCTAATAATCTCAAGATCCGAGGCTTGAATGTATGCGTTGCTTATGATTTCCATGGTTCTAGAGATTTCCACGGCTTTTTGTATGAATTTATAATGAGAACCTTCAATAAGACCAAAGATGTGAAGTGGACCTATTACCCAACCTCAACAGGGTTTCCAGATGAGGGGGAAAACATGATATGGGTAAGACATTGGAAGCTTGGGAATCAAATTGAAGCTGGTGATGAAGTGGATGTTACTGTGGATTTGTGGCACCAATATGAAGTGAAGGAGTTAGGAGTCCACATTGTGTATGAACAAGAAGAGGAGGAGAAGGATACCCAGCACAACACCTATACTTCTTTTCCTGATGATGTTTTTGATGGTACAGATTTACCATCACATATGGTTACCACTTCATCACATTCACACTTTTATACGTATATGGAAGCTGATATGCTCCTCGATTTCATGCAGAAACCTACCTTTAGGCAACACAACAATTTGAAATCTTTAATGTAGTGAAATGATCAATTCATTACAGGTGAAGTTTAACTTTTGGAAGACCCATTGCTCAATATCACAAGTTCTTGTATATATAGATCTTTCTACAATTTATTATTATTATTTTTTTTAAAGAGCTTGCAATAAAGCTCAATTTGTAACGTAGCCTATGTACCTGTTGTATAGTGTTATAAGTTTGGCCCAAATGTTTCCTCCGCTGCAGTGCATAGAGTGGGCCAAATGGTGCTGAATCATCTTAAAACACCATTTTGGTTTTTCAAGTTTTAGGCCTTTTTCCTAAAATGTTGTATAACTGTTTAAAACAAAACAAAATATTATTGCCAGAATTATTATATTTGTGAATAAATTAGTGTTGCATTTGAACAGGAGAGGGGGACTCTTGATTTCCCACTATTAATTTCTGACCAACCCGGCCATGATGGATCTTTCTACAAATTAGAGGTGCCATGATAAGCTCTCTGTTAGGCTTAGGGATAATTAGTCAAATTATTACTTTATTAAAAGTAGATAGTAGAAGTAGTTAATATGATGCCAAAACCAAAGGTATTCTCTTTAGAAAAGAAGATAATATTATGAATCACTTATTGTGTTTGATTGGTTAATAAAGAATAAGACTGGAAATGAAAATAATAATGTTTGGGGAAAGAGATGAAATAAACTATTTTAAAAAAATTATCACTATACTATTTTCTAGAAATTTTATCTTTTATGAAAATAAGAATAAATTTGATATTAATAAAGTTTCATTAAAACTGATAGTCTTTTCTCTTTTTTTTTCTTTCCTTTCTACTTTCCTTCTATTTTTGAAAGAATAGCAAAACTAACTCATCAGGATTTAATATATCCCTTCAAATCCTTCCACCCTTTCTTTTAAAATTTTATACCAAACACAAAAAAATCATATCTCTCCACTTCCTTTCCTTTCTTTTCTTTTCTCTTCTTTTCTTTTCCATCCATTTCTTTTCAACCAAACTGGCCTAAATTATCATCAATTTTTCAAAAGAAATCCAACCCCCACAGCATAAGTACTCCTGGCCGGCTGGGCCCACGTATGTTTGGAAGTTCCATTGAGAATTTTCGAACACTAACAAGGCCATGTGGGGTCCAGTGGGCTCTATTGACGGTCTTGTTATGATAACTTATAAATATGAAATGACTAAAATGTCCATAAAATAATATCAATTCACAAAACCCCTACAACCATTGCCCCCTTTCAGAATCGTGTCCAAGTACAACAAATCAAGTCAATCTAATTCACCTTTCTTGTTACTATTTCAGACTTCTCCTTCAATTATATCGACTACGCTCTGTTTCGGTCACAAACCTCTCTTCAGGCAACGCAACAATTTCAATCTTTAATGTGGTGAAATGATTAATTCATTACAGGTGAAGTTTAACTTTTGGAAGACCCATTGCTCAATATCACAAGTTCATTATATATATAGATCTTTCTACAATTTTTTTTTGGGTAAATAAATATAATATTTTTCATTTGTATCATTCTATGCGCTGCTTTTGTTCTGTTCTAATTTGTTGTTTAAGTATAGCCTGAATTAAACTTGCCGCTGGGTCTGATTTCCTTGTTCATGATGAGTTAACCTATATGTTAGAATATTATGTGGCTCAAAAATTGCCAACTCAGCAAAGTTTTTATCACCCATAATTACATCATCTTGGCAGCCTAATCTTCACCTTGGTGAAAAAATTCTGAATGAGCCACTGTATCTCTGTCAAACAAACTGTCTTCTCCACTAAGTCCCTAAGGGCAATTTCAACATTTGAGAATACTAATCAAGTCCAAGCAATGCTTGAACTTGAGAGTCGAAATGTACTTTGTTGTCATATCCACTGGATTTTCAGCCGTGCCAATTTTCTTCAATGTAGTAATTCCTTCTGATATGACATCCCGAATAAAATGATATCTGACATCAATGTGTTTGGTTCTCTTGTGATACATTTGATTTTTGGTCAAATATATCGCATTCTGACTGTCACAATAAATAACAATTGAGCTCTGCTGCAAACCCAAAACACTATCCAAACCTCTCAACCAAATGGTTTCCTTCACTACTTCAGTGGCCGCCATATATTCTACTTCTGTGGTAGAGAGAACAACTGTAGATTGCAAAGTTGCTTTCCAACTAACTGCACAACCTGAGAGAGTAAAGACGTATCATGTCAGAGATTTTCTTCTATCTAAATCACCAGCATAGTCGGAGTCCACAAAACCAACATCACTGCCAAAATCATTACTGCTCTTCTAATAAACTAAGCCAATATCTGCAGTACCTTTCAAATACCGAAGAATCCACTTCACGGCTAACCAATGATCTTTTCCTGGATTATCCATATATTCGCTAACTACGCTGACTGTATGTGAAATATCAGGGTGAGTGCAAACCATTGCATACATCAAGTAACCAATTGCATTAGCATAAGGAACACATGACATGTGTTCCTTTTCCTCTTCGGACTGCGGTGATAAAGTTGCAGAAAGACGAAAATGAGTAGCAAGTGGTGTGCTCACAGGCTTAGAATTCTGTATGTTGAACCGCTTAAGTATTTTCTTAATATAACTCTTCTATGACAAACTCAACCTGCCAGCTTGGCGATCCCTCTGAATTTCCATGCCCAAAATCTTCTTCGCTGCACTGAGATCGTTCATCTCAAATTCAGTATTCAGCTGAGATTTTAACTTGTTGATTTCTGACATGTCTTTTACAGCAATAAACATGTCGTCAACATATAACAATAAGTATACAAAAGAACGATCTGAGAGCTTCTACTAGTAGACACATGCTGTCATAGCTACTTCTCAAATAGCCATGTCCAACCATAAAAGTGTCGAACCTCTTATACCACTGCCTTGGAAATTGCTTCAATCCATACAAGGATTTCTTCAACAAACAAGCATGGTCTTCTTTTTCTTGAACAACGAACCCCTCTAGCTGATGCATATAAATTTCTTCTTCAAGCTCACCATGTAGAAAAGTTGTTTTGACATCAAGTTGCTCAAGCTCTAAGTCAAATAGAGCAACCATGGCAAGCAACACGTGGATAGAGGTATGTTTCACAACTGGTGAGAATATTTCATTGAAATCCACAATTTCTTTCTGACTATAACCCTTTGCCACCAAACATACTCTGTACTTTACATCTTCGACACCTGATTGGAGTTCCTTCCTTTTTCTTGAAGACCCATTTGCAATCAACAATCTTCTGGCCTTTAGGAGGTTTCACTAACTCCCATATCTGATTCTTGTAAAGAGATTCAATCTCCTCAGTCATAGCAATAGTCCACTTGGCAGATTCATTTCCTGTAACAGCTTCTTGGTAGGTAGAAGGCTATTTATCTTCAATATTTTTTGTCACAGACAAAGCATAAGCAACTAAATCTGTATAAGCATACCTCTTAGGAGGTTTAATCTACCTTTTCTGTCTCCCTGTAGCAATACTGTACTGTTGCTCATCTGGTACTTGATCATCCTGCACCTCTTCAATAGTGGGCTAAACTGGAGTGTTGACTTATTTCTCTGGAGCTTCAAAGTCATGCTCCACCTGTTGTTTAACACCTTGAAATTCATCTGTAACAAAAGACTTCTTCCTCGGGTGAAGAAAAAACAAACTTATCAAAAGTAACATCTCTGCTGGTAATAAACTTGGGTGACTTAGGATCAGGACACCACAACCTGTATCCCTTCACCCCGAATACATAGCCAATAAAAATACATTTCTTGGCTCTAGTCTCAAGTCTTCCTTCATTAACATGAACATAAGCAGGACATCCAAAAATTCTTAAATTAGAATAATCAGCAGGAGTACCAGACCATACCTCTTCAGGTGTTTTGCACTCAATAGCAGTCGATGGTGACCTATTCACCAAATAGCAAGCTGTGTTGACTGCTTCAGCCCAAAATCCCTTAGACAACTCAGCATTAAAAAGCATACAACAAACTCTTTCCAAGAGAGTTCTATTCTTGCATTTTGCTATACCATTTTGTTGTGGAGTCTTTCAAACTGTATGGTGTCTGACAATGCCTTCATTATTGCAAAACTCGTCAAACTCTCTTGAGCAAAATTTTAAACCGTTTTCTGTTCTAAGACGCTTGATCTTCTTTCCGGTCTGTTTTTCAATCATGGCATTCCACTGCTTAAACTTAAGGAACACTTCATGTTTTTTATTCAAGATTTAGATCCAAACTTTCCTGGAGAAGTCATCAATGAAAGTCAACATATATCGAGAACTACCAAGAGAGGGAACACTGGAAGAACCCCAAAGATCTGAATGAATATAATCAACAGTGTCCTTGCTCCTATGAACAGCTGTACTGAACTTGAGTCTTTTCAGCTTGCCAAAGACACAATGCTTGCAAAAGTCCAGTTTTCTTGCCTTCTGTCCACCTTTGGTCAATTCTATCAAACCTCGTTTGCTCAATTCTATCAAACCTCTCTCACTCATATGCCCTAAACGCATATGCCATAGATGGGTAGTTTTTGAATCTTGATCAATTAAAGAAGATACTGAAACAGCGCCTGTCATAGTACTGCCCTACAAAAAATATAAGCTTTTTCTTTGTTTTCCCTTAAGCATAGTAAGAGAACCTTTAGAAACTCTTAAAAGTCCACCTTCAGCTGAAAACTTGTAACCATTAGAGTCAAGAGTACCGAGAGAAATCAAATTCTTTTTCAAATCTAGAACATGCCGAACATCAGTTAAAGTTCTAGCAATACCATCATACATTTTAATTTGGATTGTGCCTATTCCAACAGTCTTACAGGGATTTTTGTTCCCTATTAAGACAATACCACCATCAACAGAACGCTAAGTTGAAGACCAGTCCCTATTGGGACATACATGATGGGAACAACCAGAATCAAGAACCCATTCATTACTAGAGTGATAATCACTGACAGAAACTGAAAGAACATTTTCGACATCCGAGGAACTTTCCTCAGCAACCCTAGCAACATCAGAAGAATTACTAGTGGATTTATCCTTAGACTCATTTTTATCATTTTTATCTTTCTTTTTATTTTTCAATTTTGGACAATTCCACTTAATGTGCCCTTTTTGGTGACGATAATAACATTGAGTATCTTTATGAGACCTAGATTTAGAACTCGATTTGCCCCTATTACCAGAATCCTCTTTCTCACTTCTTCTCCTCACAACCAGACACTCGGCCTGTTCATCTCCATTATTTCCAGACACTTTTTTTCTCAACTCTTGAGAGTTCAATGAGGATTTAACATCCTCCATACTAATGGTGTCTTTTCTATAGAGCAATGTGGTAACAAAATGCTGATAGGAAGGAGGCAAAGAACACAACAAAATAAAGGCTTGATCTTCTCATCTATTTTAATATCAGTATTTTTTAAATCCATAATAATAGAATTGAAATTATCAACATGTTCCTTAAGAGGCATACATTCCTTCATATGAAGGGTGTAGAGTCTCTATTTCAGGTAAAGTTTGTTGGTGAGAGACTTCGTCATGTACAGACTCTCCAATTTCAGCCACAAATTTGCCGCCATGTCTTCATCAATAACTTCACGCAGCACCTCATCAGCTAGATTCAGGAGAATCGCATTGCCCGCCCTTTCATCGACCTCATCCTTGTCTTCATTGGACATAGTTTCTAGTAACTTGTCCTTCCCGAACAACACCTTTTTTAGAACTTGCTTAGTTAGCAGGCCTGTATCTTAATGCGCCAAAGACTGAAGCTAATCTTGTCATAAAATTTCTCAATCTTGTATCTGGTTGACATCTCAAAAAACTTCCCAAAAAAAAATTTCTCGGTGAATAGTACCGTATTTGTGAACTGGAATAGTATCTATACACAATACACGAACCGAGCTTTGATACCAATTTGTTACTAAAATAAGGATTGAGTAGGAGTTTATGAGAACAAGAGAAAAATAAATTACAAGAAAAATAAAATAACACACACACAAACGAGACAAGGATTTACGTGGTTCGGCTGTACCTACATCCACAGGGAGAAGACAGATCAATATTTCACTATAAAAATATAGAGATATAAGGCTAAATGGCTCACACCCAAAACTCCAATTACATCCAAGACTCTCACACACTTTGCTTTGCTTGATATTAAGTAAACACTCAAATTTTTTTTTGATGCTTTTGGGATGCCATGGGTATAGGCTATTTATAGCCAAGAAAACATAAATATATGCTTGCTCATCAAACATACTTGTTGTCCACGCACAACTTCTTGACCACTCAACTTGGCTACCAAGATGATGAAGTTATGGGTGATGAAAACTTTGTTGAGTTGGCAATTTTTGAGCCACATAATATTTCTAATACTATATATATGTATATGTTGGTCACTTTGTTTACTCAATTTTGACCATGAAGTAAAACACTAAATTTGCCTGTATTGTGGTGGAAATGTGAATGCTAAGATAGATGTTAGGAAGAACTAGAAAAGATAAGATTAATAATCCAAAGATTAGGGAGAAATTAGGTGTAGTGCCAAGAAAATAAGAGAGCGTAGACTTAGGTGGTATGAACATATTTAACGTTTATCTATAGATGTGCCAGTGAGGAGAGGAAGATTGATTTGCATAGAAGGTATAAGCAAAAGAGGTCAACCAAAACTAACACGGGACGTAGTGATAAGAAATGATTTTTAAAAATTAATTCTAGTAGAAGAAATAACTTATGATAGAAAAGATTAGAAAAAGAGAATCTGTGTGGTCGACTCTGTTAGTATGAGATAAAGGCAAAAAAATCTAAAGATGATGATGATGATCACTCATATATAAAATTTTGTTGTTGGTGCCTAAATGTGTAGTATTCTTGTGTAACAAAAACAAATTAAACCTATGCATACAAAACTTTTCCCCCAATCTTCACAAGCTAGACCACACCAAACCCAAAAATCACTATGGCTCACTAAAGTGGAAGAGGAAAAGCATAATTTGCAGAAAACAAATCCTTGGAAGTCATGGAAAGGGTCGTCTTCTTTTCTTTGGAAAAAAAAAAAAAAAAAAAAGCTTACTGTATAGTTTATTCCTTTATTGTTTAATTAATGGACATCTTATTCAAATACCGGTTGTGATTGTACAGCTTGAATATAACACTTGTTCATTGATTGAAACGACCTGAATACGAGGGTCCGAATCGCTAACCGGGTCCTTATCCGAACCCGAGGTCAACTAAAGACACTACCGTTCTTTCCTACGTCTATACATAATATACGTGTCATCTCATGATTTTAAAAAAATAGTAATAACAATAATAATAAAAAGAGATCATAGCTATAAAATATGTCAAAACAATCTACTAACCTATCGAACCCTATGGAGAAGCGTTGTCCGCCACTTCCCTTCCGTATCCTGAAAAATGTTAATAATAAAAGGGTGAGCATAAGCTCAGTAGGAAGTGTTTAAGACACACTTCTTATGACCCCGTGAATTCACATAAGGAATAGAGTACAAGTAAATGGGGTCATGCCTCGGGGAAAACAAGCAAAACAATGATAATACTAACAACGCATACTCAAGTCGTCTAACCACCAAATGTACAATGTATACCAATGCAATGCCATGCCATGCAATGTCGCTCCCCATTTCTGAAATGACACCATTTTAATCCTCCAAACCGTTAATGCAATCCGACCCAAAATACCTCCAAGGCGTCACGAGGGAGGGGTTGGCTAGCTTTCCCCGACCACATGGCACTTCCATGGCGTCGTCTGGGCCTAAGTAGCTCAACCACACTAGAGTCTCTCTCTAGTCCCCCTCTAGATCACACTAACACTACAAACCACTAAGCGCCTCTTAGGTTTCCGGGTTTTGTGATAACCCAAATTTTTAAGAGTTAAATTTATATTTTTTTTCATTTGTCATAATTAAATATTTTATGATTTAAGACTTGGTGATTTACCCAATAGAAAGATTTAATGGGTTGATTTTGTTGTTGCATATTATAT
This sequence comes from Cornus florida, assembly GCF_030987335.1. NCBI lineage: Eukaryota > Viridiplantae > Streptophyta > Magnoliopsida > Cornales > Cornaceae > Cornus > Cornus florida. Next base: position 11,066,926 of record NW_026775573.1, on the reverse strand, counting down.
ATACACAAATAATATCTGTTGGAGATAGGGACTGCCAGCCGAATTGGGAAGGAAATGAAGAGAAAATTTAAATTGTTTTAGGTGTGGGTCCCACTTGAATGATGATTAGTGGGTTGAATTGGTTTTTGATATATATATATATAGAGAGAGAGAGAGATGAGATGGAGCTGCTGCCAGCCGTGGGAGAAGAAAATGAGATTGAAATGGGAATGGAAATGGCAGGTCCCACGATTTAATGGGTTTCAATTTTAGTTTAGCTTTGTATGTAATTTTATATATATATATATATATAATTGGCATTTGATGGAATGAAAGGAAGGAGGTGCCGAAAATGGTGGAATAAATAATGAAATGTGTAATGATGGGCGTGGCCTACTAAGGAGACTTTTTGACCAAATTTCCTTTGGCCTTAGCATTTTTCACGTGAGTATGTTGCAGATTAGAAGGAAAAGAGAAAAAAGAGGTAAAAGTGATCATGGAAAGGTAATGGTAAGGTTAGGTGGTGGGGTCCATTTCGTAGGTGTGATCATTATTTGCATGGAGAGCAGTTATGTGAATTGTGCTGGTGGAAAGGCCTATAAATTGTATACGTGTGCTTTGAGTTTGTGTGAGAATCGGAGAAGGAGAATTAAAGAGTTAAAAGAGTGAGAGCACAGATGGACAATGGAGGTCCGAGAATACAGAGAGAGAAAAAAAAATTAGAGAATAGAGAAAGAGTTTGAGGGCAGAGAGAGACGAGTTGCGGGGAGGAGCTGAGATTTTAGAGAGGAAGCCGGGAGCTTGAGGCTTTGATGATCCTGTGAGGGAAATTCTTTTCCAAGGTAAGGGTGCTCTAATTCATGTATTCTTTGCCCTCGGTGAATTTTTCCTTCATTAATTTGAAACTAGCATGTTTAATTGGTGTAGATCCCTTGAGATGTGATACAAATGTTGTATATGAAATTTTGTTGTGTAAAATAAGTATGCCATGTGTTAATTGCTATTTTGTGATGAGGTGCATTTAAATGACAAAAATTGTGTATGTATATGTTGAATTTATTGTATGAGTGCATGGTGGCTAGTTTTAAATTTCTATTAAAGCATGCTATGTTGTTGTTGTTAATTACGCATGATGGAAGGTTATGAATTTTTTTTTTTATTGGTTATAGCATGTAACATTGATACACCTCATTGGAAAAGAAAGGAAAGTTTGTTATAAAAAGTAACGAAATTGATTTTTGGGAAATTGTTTTTTTAAAGAAAAACAAATGGAATTGTTTTTGGAAAGCATTTTTAAAAGTGTTTGCAAAAACCGGTCCGTGATGTTAGTGTAGTCTAGAAGGGAGTGTGGTTGAGCTAAATAGGCCGGATGCAACGCCTTGGAGGTGCTTTGTGGTCATGGATAGTTAGTCAATCCCCCTTTTGTGACGCCTTGGAGGTGCCTTGGGTCGGATTACATTAACAGTTTGGTTGTTGAAACGGAATTATTTCGGAAATGGGGAGTGGCATTTGCATAACATTGCACTTCATGACATTGTAGTAAATCTGTGATCGGTTGACATTTGCAATATACTTGTTGTTGTGGTTGAGAATATGTGTTTCCTTATGGTATGATCCCGTTCCTTTTTACTTCTTCTTTATGTGGATTCACGGGGTTATAGGAGGTGTGTCTTAGACACTTCCTACTGAGCGTTTAGCTCACCCCATCATTTTAACATTTTTTTCAAGATACGGAAAGGAAGTAGCGAACGACGTTCCTTCACAGGGTTCGATGGGTTAGTAAACTGTTTTGACATATTTTGTAATTATAATTTATTATTATTATTATTGCTATTACTATTTTATTTTTAAAACCCTGGGATGACATGTATATTATGCATTGACGTAGGAAAGAACGGTAGTGTCCTTAGTTGACCTCGGGTTCAGATAAGGACCCGTTAGTGATTCGGACCCTCGGGTTTAGGTTGTTACAGGTTTTCACAACACTTTTTAAAAACTTTTCCCCAAAAACAATTTCATTTGTTTTTAAAACAAACTTTTCCCTTTTCACTTTCCCAATGATAAAGCATGAACTATGCAAATCCTTCAATGCCATAACAATATAGAAATTTCCTACATTTCATCCACATTATTCAAGCATGCTTAAAATATGAATTCCCACACAATATCACATTCTCATACTTTCTGAATCATGGCATTTTACATACTTTCAATTAGCAACTCCAACAACTTAAATAGATAAAGCATAAAATATAATCATTCATTTTCATAATTACTACATCACTTTTCATAGTAATTTGAAAACATAGGCATATAATACATCAACACTAAGCATGCTTATTCAGCACAAAAGGTTTAATCATATTTCTAAGCTCACTTAACACCTAGCATGCCTTTATCACTTAAATACCAAGGACCACAACAAACATACTCAAGAAAAATTAAATTTAAGCATGCTTAGAGTCTAATTAAAAGAAAACTTCACAAGAAATCCAAAAAATTGTATATTAGAGCACCCCTACCTCAAAGGATGCAAAAACCCCAATTCCAAGCCCAATTTTTGAAAATTCTATGGTTGGCCAACGATGAAATTGCTTACATCAACTTGAAGATCTCGCCGAGCTCTCCGTTTTGCCACAAACGGCACCAAAAATCTCTCAAAAATGAGAGAGAAATCAAAGTCTAAAGCTTGAAGCAAAAAGGAAAAGAAAAAGAAATGAAAATGAGGGAGAGGGAGCTTTTACGGGGAGAGAGAAAATGAGAGGTCAAATGGCCTCTTGGCCATACAAATGTGAATTAGTGGTAGGTCCCACTAAGAAAAATCCTACTTTGACTTTTCTTTTCTTTCTTTTTTTTTAAAAAATTTACTACCACACACACACACACACACACATATATATATAAATCACCAACATTACATTGATCTTCTGGATCTTTGTTCAATGGTTGCTATGGGATCCTAAGAATCCTCCTCAACTCGGTGTTCTTATGATATGTTCTTGAGTTTCAGAGGTGAAGATACCCAGAATACCTTTACTGATCACCTCTCTACCGCTTTGATACATGCCGAAATACGTACACTTAGAGATGATAATGGACTTGAGAGAGGAGAGAAAATCTCCTCAAAACTATGCATCTTTAAGATGGTGCCTTGATGAACTTCTAAAAATCCTTGAACGCAAGAAGAGCTTTAGTCATATTATTCTACCCATTTTCCATCACGTGGATCCATCCCATGTTAGGAAGTAGACGGGAAGTTTTGCAGAAGCATTTGCAGAACACAAGGAGAAATTTAAGAAAGAGACGGAAGGAAGAAAAGAGGAAGGGATGGACAAGATAAAGAGGGGGAAGGCAGCTCTGAGAGAAGTTGCAGATTTGGCAGGAATGGTTTTAAATCACGGGTTGTCTCTTTGAAGTTCTTTGTTTAAAACTGTCTGGTTCAACAGTTCATAGCTTTGAATATTATTTTATTTATTAGCATCTTTAGATGCTTATATTACCATCTATTTCTTAAATACAAATTCTTTCTTTCGATTTATCTTCAGTGTGATATTAACTATACAGGCATTCTATCAAGACATAGTCAAAACTAAACATCAAATTCTTTTCTTTTTTCTTTTTTTTTGTTTGCACTTTCATTTAACTTCTTATTCATTTCAACTTATGACATGCATGTTTGCTTTATTTTCAATTTTAGTAGTAATTTGTAGGTACTGTTAGCGATTAATTTTATGTGCCATATGCATAGTCATTCATGATTTAATATTAGATTATCATATGAAGAGAGTTTTATGAAATTTAATTGGAAGAGATTTATAAACTAAAAATATGATATCTGTAAAACTAAAGATTGTCACTATTTATAAGTATAATAAGAATTAAAAATTATTTTTCATCAATAGGAATTAACAGACCAGAGGAATACTCCATGGCGTAGACAAATGAAAATTAAGATTACTGTATCTTCCACGACGTTGAGTTGTATGCAAAAAATAAAAGCAATCTCTTAACTATTTCTATATGAAGAAAATTAAGGGTTTATGATGTCAAGACCAATAGTTAGTTTATTTTAATAACATTAAGTTAAGGTCCGAGGTTGCACTTTCTTGGAAAATGAACACCACATTTAGCTATAAAAAATAAGAGTAGTTTGAAGATCTCACAATGCAAGGAAGGTTTTTTCGTTTAAAGTTTATATGCCATGGAGCAAGGTAAGATCTTGACCACGTCTTAATTTTCTGATCCATAGTATTTTATGAATCAAAATTCAATCTTCATTGTTTTTTCAGTAAAGTAATTTGTAAATTATCCTAACAGGAACAAGTTAAGATTTATTCAGCAGATCGTTAAAAAGATCGGGAACAAATTAAAGCCCATGGTCTTGAGTTTTTGTCCACATCCAGTTGAAATAGATTCTCATGTAAAAGACATTAATTTGTGGTTACGAGATGAATAAGACAAAGTTGGCATAGTGACAATATGTGGAATGGGTGGTATAGGTGATGAGCACTGAAAAGTGCGCATTTAAACCCTTTAAGCTTAGGTATTCTAAAACCTTTATCTATCTTATTTTTTCGCTTTAGAATAATTTAGTATTATTTCCATTTTCAGGTACTTATCCCCAAAATAAGCTAACTCAGCTAAATAAGAGCATAATTGAATCAATCTTGAGATGAATCAAAGAAATGAGGCAAAATGAAGCAAGTGGTGGAAGTTCAGCATGTTCGATTGATCGAAAGTTCATCGATCTCAGCATTCCAAGATGGATCCAAGCTCTTTTGTCCTTATCCAAAGATCTCACAAAGTTTGATTGATCCAACTTTCTTTCGATCGATCGAAAAGATTCCATCTTATCCACTTGTACCACCCTACCTACAACATTTGTCTCTTTCCCAAAAATATCTTCAAAATATCTCAGATTTGTTTTTATACAAAAAGGCGCCGCCATAGTGGACCGATCCAGCCTTAGTTTGATAGATCTCAGCCATGTTCGACCGATCTCATCCAAGGTTCGATCAATCGAACTTCCCCAAGTACGCAAAAAGACAAAAATCCAGCTCATTGAAAGTTGTCTCATAGCCAATCATTGGAGGAATGTTGGAGTGTGAGCCCAGACCATTAGGGTGACATTTTAACCTACTTATATAAGGAATATGAGCCACTTTTTGAGATATACTTGATATACTTTAGAATAGAGAGGAGGCACAATTTTCATATTCTTAGTGAAGAAGAAAAGAAAGGAGGAGGCTAGAGACACAAGCTTGGAGTTCTTCCATCCACCAAGAAGAGGAGCAATTTCATCCATGGAGTTAGCCCTTGAGGGTTGGAGAAGCACATCCATGAGTGGCTAGACATCCTCTTGGGGCTAGAGTTAGCCCTAAGCATGCTTTCTGCATCTTGATTTATGTATATTTGAGGGGATTTGTATTGTGATACATGTTTTGACATATTTATATACATAGATCTTGTTTATTCAATGATTTGTGTGGTTTAATGCTTCCAATTAATCATTTCATTCTATCCATATGTCTATGTATGCTAGAATAGATGTTCATGTGTTTGTCTCTATTTCTTGTGTTATTGATATATGTCTATTTGTATTGATGCTATAAATCTAGAGATTGTCAAGACATAGTGCTTAATGGAATGCTCTTGTGGTTTATTTGATGGTTCATACTCATTTCTTGATAGATTGTGCCTCTCCCTTAATTTAATTTCATGTTACTAGCTTAATTGTAGTGTAGTTGTAGTTTAGATGTTAAATGGGAGGACAATCCACGCTTGTGTTTGATGTTCCATACTTATGAAAGCAAGTAGCACATATCTCTAACCTTATGATGTGTTTGGATTGTGAGCTTAAAGAAATGATTAATGGCTTAGTTTGATATATTGTGCTATCCACCATGTTGCTTAGACAATATATGCTTAATTTATCATCCATGCTTATTGAAACAACCACACACACACACTATGTTGCAATACATATTTTCCCCCTTATTAATCATTCATTAAGGGTGTAAAAAAGCTATTCTTAGTGGTGATCTCTAAACCCCAAGATCTGTCTCTTATTTTCTCTCCATTATATTTAATTGTCTACTTTAGTTTAAATTGCGTCTTAGTGTAATTCAACCACCAACCAATCTTTTGATCACTCGACCTACTAACCCTAATCTCGATTTCACAACTTAACACGACCCACCAATCCCTTGGGACGATCCCTACTTGCCCTAACTATATTTTTAGTGAAAGGTAGTAGTGGCAATTTCTAAATGTAAAACTTGGCCACACTCATCTTAGTTCAACATCTCTTTTGCAAACATTTAGTGCATAGGTACGGCACACACCAAGTTTTTAGCGCCATTGTCGGGGATTGATTCAAGGCAACGTCGTATTTGTGGAATCAATTAGGAATTAGTACTCTTTTGATCGTGTCTTTACTTTGTTTTCATTTTGGTTACTTATTGTGTTGGTTCTTGTTTGACTATGTGCATTGAAAAGAAGGTGAGCAAAGGAGCATTTCAAGTAAGGAGTTAAGCAAAAGTAAGGAAAAAGCAAAAATCTAAAAAAAATTGCAAGACTAGAATTGAAAATTAAATTGAAGTGCTAAAGGACCCTTTGTGAGCTCTTTCTTAACTCCATCTCTAGTTAAATCGTCGGCCCGCGTGGAGGCCTGTATTTCAATTCTTCGATAAATCGTAAGCCCACGTGGAGGCAATTTTATTACTCTTTGCATATTGTTGAAAGCATGGGAGTATGGGATCATTGTATGTGAAGGTTTGTTGATTCATTTGTTGCAGGGGCAAAGTGTTTGCTTAGTTGTTTTCATTGTTGTTGTTCCTTGAATTTCATGTGGTCTTAACCAACCCCATCACAACCAATGGAGAATCTAGAGGGTCATCTTGGTTATTTAGACCCAAACTTCATGGAGCATCCTCCTTTCAATCAATTTCCTCCCGGAGTTCAAGCTCCAATTCCTCCAATGATCCTTCGTGATCATTATAATCTTCATGAATACCATGCACCAACTTGCATTATGCTTCCTAATTTTGAGGCCAATCAATATGAAATTAAGCCCAAGACCATTCAAATGTGTCCGCTATTTTATGGCTTAGATGATAAGGAACCACATAAACATCTCAATGAATTTCTTAAAATATGTTCCACCGTGAGGTACATGAATATTCCGGAAGAAGTTCTTAGATTACTTCTTTTCCCTTTCACACTCAAAAACAAAGCAAAGCATTGGTTCAACACTTTGGGGGCTAATTCAATAACATCTTGGATGCAAATGCAAAATGAGTTTTTTTTAAAAAAAATTACCCCGTAAGTTTGACTAATGTAATGAGAGCTTCAATTAGAGAATTTTCTCAAAGGGAAGGGGAGTTGTTGCATGAGGCTTGGGAGAGATTGAATGACATGCTAAGAAAATGTCCACATCATGGTATTCCAAAATGGCAAGTTGTCCAATATTTCTGTGAGAGCCTATCGGACATTCACAAGGACATAGTTGATACATCATGTGGAGGTTCATATTTTGGAAAACATGAAGATGACATTTGGCACCTTTTTGAGAAAATTAGTGAAAACTCCTTGCACAAATATTATATTTCTCAACTTAATAATGGTTCCAATAAAAAGGAGAAAAATGCAAAAGTGTGTCAAATTTAAGGGTCAATGGAAATTGTAGCCAAAGTTAAGACGTTTTCTCAAAAGCTCGATCAATTCTTGTTTAGTCAAAAACCGGTTATCAAGTCAACTCCTTTTCATCATACTTCTCCTCTTTGTGAGCCTTGTATGACATGTTCGAGTGTTTTACATATTACTTCCAATTGTCCCCATGGACATGTGTTTAATGAACACTTTGAACAAGCCAATGCTACATTTTCTCACCTTCATTCAAGTGCATATGTCCCAATGTGGAATGAAAACTCAAGTCCTTATCAAGCTAAAAATTTTCGAAGCAAATACATTCCACCTCATAAAAGGAATGGAAGTTCTCAAGGATTTGTTTCTTCTTCTCATCACCAAAGAATGAATCACTTCTCACATCCTCAAATGTATGATTCCCAAATTTGTTCTCATCATCCTCATGCACCTTCTAGCAATCCTATATTCGAAGATAAAGTTTTGGTGGCTTTGGGTAGTTTAGAAATGAACACCAATTTGTTGCATTCTCATTCTCAATCCATATAAAAGCTTGAATCCCAAATTGGGACCATAGCTAATGCGTTAAATGTAAGAGAAGTGGGTAGATTACCTAGTTAACCCGAAAGGAACCCAAAAGCTCAACATTTTGTGGAAGCAAACTCCACTTCGGGGTGTTCTTCCCAGGCACAAGTGTAAGCCATCACCACTTTGAGAAGTGGTAGACAAGTTGACAATAGGGTTGAACAACCAAAGGAAGATAGTGAACCGGTGCAACCAAAAGTTGACACCCGTCCCATTTCCAATCCTACTCCTACTTCCTTGGATGAAAATGTCCCTAATCAAAATTCTCAAGCTTTTTCATCAATTCCTTTAGTTACAAGGTCTTATGAGCCAAAAGCTCCATTCCCTTATGCTTTAATAGAGACTTCACCTTTTGGGAGGCAAGAAGGAAAAATTCATGACATGATGGAAGTTTTTAAGCAAGTCAACATAAATCTTCCTCTCTTGGATGCAATTAGGCAAATTCCGCCTAATGCAAAAAATTTGAAAGATCTTTGTAGACAAAAGAGGAAGAGCAAGGGATAAGGCCCTAAAAAAGTGTTTCTCACGGAGCAAGTAAGCTCCATCATTCAACATAACACTCCACCTAAGTTCAAAGATCCCAGTACTCTGACCATTTCTTGTGTGATTGGAAACCATGAAGTTCGTAGAGCTCTTCTTGACTTAGGAGCGAGTGTTAATTTGATTCATTACTCCGTATATGTCCAACTAGGTTTGAATGAGTTAAAGCCAACTTCGGTGGTGCTTCAATTGGCCGATAGATCTGTCAAAACACCTAGGGGCATGGTTGAGGACATTCTCGTCAAGGTTAATAAGTTCTACTTCCTGGTTGATTTTGTAGTTCTTGACACCGAATCGATTGCCAATCCTACCAACCACATCCCAATTATCTTGGGAAGGCCATTTCTTGCCACCGCAAATGCAACTATTAATTGTAGATCCGGGGTTATGCACCTTTCTTTTGGTAATATGATGGTCAAGCTTAATATTTTCAATGCAAGTCGACATCCCATAGATGAAGACGAGTGTTGTCTTATAGATGTGTTGAATGAGGTTGTTGAAGAATCAATTCCAACTATGGTTATGAAATAACCAATTGAGGATAACCTTTTATTTCTCCTATTCGATCATCCTCTTGCTTCTTATCTTCTTGAAATGTATGGCAATTGTGGGTTTGATGAAAAAATCAATGAATAAAGTAAGTAATCTCATAGAATCTGTTACAAGCTTGGATTTTTCACCTTGGAAAACTCCAATAGAACCTCTTCCTCCACTCTCGAGAACTCCACCAGTCCCATCTCTAGTCTCTCCACCAACTTTTGAGCTTAAAACTATACCTTCCAATCTCAAGTATGCATTTTTAGGCCCAAAAGACACTCTTCCGGTCATCATTTCCTCAAGTCTTGAAAAGGACCAAGAAGATGCACTCTTAAATGTGTTTAAATAGAACAAAGAAGCCATAGGATGGAGTATGGCGGATCTTAAGGGAATTGATCCTTCTATTTGCATGCATCGCATACTTATGGAGGAGGATGCAAAACCTTTTAGGGATGCACAAAGGAGACTTAATCCAAACATGAAAGAAGTGGTTAAGAAAGAGGTAGTTAAACTCTTGGATGCTGGTGTTATTTATCCAATCTCTGATAGCAAATGGGTGAGTCCAACTCAAGTAGTTCCCAAGAAATCGGGAATTACGGTGGTTGAAAATGCAAAAGGTGAGGCAATTTCTAAGCGTACCGCCAATTCATGGAGAGTATGCATTGATTACCGAAAATTGAATGCTGCCACTAGAAAAGATCACTTCCCTTTGCCATTTATTGATTAAATCCTAGAGAGATTGGCCAGGCAACAATTCTATTGCTTTCTTGATGACTATTCGGGTTACAATCAAGTAGCCCTTGACCCCTTGGACTAAGAGAAAACCACATTTACTTGTCCTTTTGGCACATTTGCTTATAGACGGATGCCTTTTGGTTTGTGCAATGCCCCTGCCACATTTCAAAGGTGTATGATGTAAATTTTCTTGGACATGGTGAAAGAGTATCTAGAGGTCTTTATGGACGATTTCTCTGTCTTTGGGTCTTCATTTGATGCATGCCTCAAGAATCTGAATTTGGTACTTAAAAGATGTCATGAAACAAACCTTGTTCTTAGTTGGGAAAAAGAGCCATTTCATGGTTCAAGAAGGTATTGTTTTGGGTCACGTCATCTCAAAAAGGGGAATTGAGGTGGATAAAGTGAAAGTTGAGCTGATTTCTGAATTACCTCCACCTTCTACGGTGAGAAAAAGATCACTCCTTTCTAGGTCATGCCGGCTTCTATCGCCGTTTCATCAAATATTTTAGCAAAATTGCTAGACCCTTGTGCAATCTTCTCGCTAAAAAAACTCCTTTTGTCTTTGATCAAGCATGCCTTGACGCTTTCCATAAATTGTGTGACATGTTATCATCCGCTCCTATTATGCAGCCTCCCAATTGGTCATTACCGTTTGAAATAATGTGTGATGCTTTACATTATGCCATGGGAGCAGTTTTGGGACAAAGAGTAGAAAAGCTTCCATATGCCATATATTATGCAAGCAAAACTTTCTCGGGAGTTCAATTGAACTACTCTACTACCGAGAAAGAGTTATTTACTGTAGTATATGCCCTTGATAAATTTCGGTCCTATCTCTTAGGGTCTAAGGTTGTTGTCTATTCTGATTATGCTGCCTTGAGACATCTTTTGACAAAGAAGGAAACAAAACCTAGATTGATTAGATGGATTTTGCTTCTTCAGGAATTCAATTTTAAAATCAAGGACAAGAAAGGCATCAAAAATGTGGTTGCCGATCACCTTTCAAGGTTATTGATAGAACATTCCCCTAGCCCACCTATTCGTGACTTCTTTCCGGATGAACAGCTCTTTCAAATCTCCAATAGGCAAATGCCTTGGTTTGCCGACATTATGAATTATTTGGCAATAGGCAAGCTTCTAACTTCTTGGTCAAAGAATGAGAAGAATCGTTTCTTTGCCAACATCCAGAATTATTATTGGGAAGACCCTGTCTTCTACCGTTATTGTCCGGATCAAATTGTGAGGAGATGCATTCCGGAGAGCGAAATTCCAAGTGTTCTTGTGTTTTGTCATACGCTTGCATGTGGTGGGCATTTTAGTGTAAAGAAGACCGCCTTGAAGGTTCTTCAAAGTGGGCTTTTTTGTCCCACTATCCATAGAGATGCTTACAACTTTTGTAAGTCGTGTGAGAGATGTCAAAATATGGGATCAATGTCTAGAAAAGATATGATGCCCTTGGCCAATATCCTTGTTGTAGAAATCTTTGACATATGGGGCATTGATTTTATGGGTCCATTTCCTATATCCTATGGTTTTCAATATATTCTCCTTGCCGTTGATTATGTTTCCAAATGGGTGGAAGCTTGTGCTACCAAAACAAATGACCATTCCGTGGTTATTCAATTCATCAAATCCAATATCTTTGCTCGTTTTGGTATGCCTAGGGCTATGATAAATGACGGAGGAAAGCATTTTTGTAACCAATTCTTAAAGCATTTATTTCTTAAGTACCCCGTTACTCATAAAGTGGCCACTCCTTACCACCCTCAAACGAGTGGGCAAGTATAAGTGTCTAACCGGGAAATTAAGCATATTCTTAAGAAAACGGTTAACACCACCAGGAAAGATTGGTCACAGAAGTTAAATGATGCTTTATGGGCTTACCAAACGGCATATAAGACTCCCATTGGCATGTCTCCCGATAGATTTGTATATGAAAAGCCTTGCCATCTTCCAGTTGAGCTAGAACATAAAGCCTTGTAGGCGGTTAAAAAGCTCAATCTTGACCTTGATAAAGCCGGAGAGAACCAGTTACTTCAATTGAGTGAGTTGGAAGAGTTGAGACACAATGCTTATGATAATTCCAAACTCTATAAAGAAAGAACTATGGCCTTTCATGATAAGCATATTTTGAAGAAGTCTTTTGAACCTGGTCAAAAAGTTTGGCTCTTTAACTCTAGATTGAAGCTCTTTCCTGGGAAATTGAGAACTAAATGGGAGGGTCCTTATGAAGTCATCTCTGTTGCACCTCATGGGGCGGTTGAAATACGAAATTTGAAAAAGGGGAACATTTTTAAAGTCAATGGGCAGAGATTGAAACCCTACATTGAAGGACAGGTCTTCCAAAGACATTTGGAAGCTGCATATCTAATAGACCCTATTTATGAAGACATTTAGGGTTGTAATGCAAAATGAAAGAATTTTTGCCTATTCGATCGATCTCAATGGAAGTTCGATCGATCGAACATCATGCCTGCATCCAACCTGCATCCAAATCACTCTCTGTCTAATCGTTCAAATAAAACCTGCATATTTCAGCTCTCTGTCCCATCGTTCAAACTTGTTCCTAAATCGATCTTTAGCTATTCGATCGATCCAACTTTATCTTGGATCGATCTGCAGTTCCAACACTTAGAAAAATTTTGAACCTGCATCCACCTACATCAAAAGGCCTCTATGTCCCATCAATCGAACATGTCTATAGGTTTAAGCATGTTCGATCGATCAAAAAGTTTTTGGGATCGATCGGAACTTAATCGATCTGAACATCTTTGGTTTGACCTTTTCTTCCCTTTTTGAATTCCAAGTTTATTTATTCAAAGCAACATTACATCTAGTTAGAGATGTTAAACTTAGCAAGCATTATTCATACATTTTTAAGTTTGTTTATTCAAAAATAATAATAATAATAAAATAAAATTTTACCATTGTGCCCTTATATGTAGTCATGCTATTTTTCTACGGGCTTGATCTCATGTCTCTCTTTCATCTTGTGTTATATTGCTTTAGAATGCATGATTTGATCATTCTTATCCCACTTGATATTTGATGTGAGTTTACTAGTGTGGTTATTCAAGTAGATTGTTGATTTTAAGTTTGGGAGAGACGTCTTTCAAATTGGATCACTACCGGGCTTCATGCATTCGCCACCACGGTATACTGTTTCCATCTTTTCCATTGTTCTCATTGCACATTGAGGACAATGTGTGGTTTAAGTTTGGGGGTAAGGTGTCTTGTTGCATTCTACTTAAAGTTGAACTTTAAATGCATAATTGAAATTTGAGATTGATGTTAGCGATGATTTTGATCTTTTGATGACTATATTGCTTAGAATTTAAAAATTGTATAACTTGAGAGTCCAATACTCCTTGTATGCCTTGTGGATGCCATTTAGAGGTAAATTTTTTGAAAGATTAATATCATGCTTGCACTCGTGGTCCACATCATCCTGATTTTGTGATTGTTTTGAGATTCACTCTAGTATTCTACACTAGCACAAGCGCACACTAGCATTCATTTGTGGGGTACATGCTTTGTTGATTATTGAATTGGTTATATCCTAATTGGGCTAGTAGTGCATTGAAAGGTTTCATTCTTGATAAAAGTGGATAACAACCCCTTTTCACTAAGTAGCTGGGATTCTAGCCTCATCAAGCACTGAATTTCTCGCGCTGAAAGGTGGAGGGCCCAAACTCTAGGTTAATAATTGAACTTGAAAAAAAAAAAAAAAAAAAAAAAAAAAAGGTCGCAAAAGCAATAAAAATAATGACTTCTCCCAAAAGGTGAGAAGTGAGAAATGATTAGATGGAGGTTATCTTGATTTGTAGCCTAGTTGATTTGAGCTTGTAAATCCGTAGGGGTGTTTGAACACCTAGTGCCCTAAAGCCGTCTAGTTTGGGAGTCATTGACCTAACGCTCGACCTCATGGATCGCTAGAAAGCTTAATAGATCAACACATTGCACCATGCTTCCATCTTTGATCCTTAGGGATAGAAAAAAATAAATAAATAAAAATAAATAAGCGCACCTAGAGCAATAAAAGGTCCACTATTTGTCTTGATGATCGGTACTAGATTTGTGTGCTAGTTTGAGAGTAAAGATGTGATCATTTCTTTAGTTGGCTAAGATAGCAACATATTTGATGCCGATCCACTCAAAAAGAATTCTAGAGTTGTTTTGATTTACATGATCATTTTCTTGATGTGTAGAGGACCATACTTGCTTGCTTGATGTTGAAATTTTGGGAAATTGCTTGGAAATGGTTGAAAAATTGCATACTTGAGGTAGTTTTCTCCCAATGCTTGTTTGCAATATTGGTGCATCTTTTATGAAAATGAGCTTAATGTTTGTGGGTATCATTTTTGAAAACCCTAACGAGACTTCACTTGTCCACTAGGGGTAATATAGGGGTTTAAAAGGCTTATTGCATATGCTAAATGTAATCGTGTTCCCTACGAAAGTGGCGTTATCCATTTATAACTTTTTAGTTCATAGTTATATAGTTGTCCATTTCATTACTTTACTTTCTAGTTCATTGCTAGGGACTAGCAATATTTAAGTTTGGGGGTGTGATGAGTGCTGAAAAGTGCGCATTTAAACCCCTTAAGCTTAGGTATTCTAGAACCTTTATCTATCTTATTTTCCCGCTTTAGATTGATTTTGTATTATTTCCATTTTCAGGTACTTATCCCCAAAATAAGCTAACTCAGCTAAATAAGAGCATAATTAAATCAATCTTGAGATGAATCAAAGAAAGAAGGCAAAAGGAAGCAAGTGGTGGAAGTTCAGCATGTTCGATCGATCTCAGAAAATACTCGATCGATCAAAAGTTCATCGATCTCAGCATTCCAAAATGGATCCAAGCTCTTTTGTTCTTATCCAAAGATCTCACAAGGTTCGATCGATCCAACTTTCTTCCGATCGATCGAAAAGATTCCATCTTATCCACTTGTACCACCCTACCTACCACATTTGTCTCTTTCCCAAAAATATCTTCAAAATATCTCAGATTTGTTTTTATCCAAAAAGACGCCACCATAGTGGATCGATCCAGCCTTAGTTCGATAGATCTCAGCAATGTTCGACCGATCTCATCCAAGGTTCGATCGATCGAACTTGCCCAAGTACACAAAAAGACAAAAATCCAGCTCATTGAAAGTTGTCTCATAGCCAATCATTGGATGAATATTAGAGTGCGAGCCCAGACCATTAGGGTGACATTTTAACCTACCTATATAAGGAATATGAGCCAATTTTTGAGATATACTTGATATACTTTAGAATAGAGAGGAGGCACAATTTTCATATTCTTAGTGAAAAAGAAAAAAAAGGAGGAGGCTAGAGACACAAGCTTGGAGTTTTTCCATCCACCAAGAAGAGGAGCAATTTCATCCATGGAGTTAGCCCTTGAGGGTTGGAGGAGCACATCCATAAGTGGCTAGACATCCTCTTGGGGCTAGAGTTAGCCCTAAGCATGCTTTCTCCATCTTAATTTATGTATTTTTTAGGGGATTTGTATTGTGATACATGTTTTGACATATTTATATACATAGATCTTGTTTATTCAATGATTTGTGTGGTTTAATGCTTCCAATTAATCATTTCATTCTATCCATATATCTATGTATGCTAGAATAGATGTTTATGTGTTTGTCTCTATTTCTTGTGTTATTGATGCATGTCTATGTATATTGATGCTATAGATCTAAAGATTGTCAAGACATAGTGCTTAATGGAATGCTCTTATGGTTTATTTGATGGTTCATACTCATTTCTTGACGGATTGTGCCTCTCCCTTAGTTTAATTAGTTTAATTTCATGTTACTAGCTTAATTGTAGTATAGTTGTAGTTTAGATGTTAAATGGGAGGACAATCCATGCTTGTGTTTGATGTTCCATACTTATGAAAGCAAGTAGCACATATCTCTAACCTTGTGATGTGTTTTGATTGTGAGCTTAAAGAAATGATTAATGGCTTAGTTTGATATATTGTGCTATCCACCATGTTGCTTAGATAATATATGCTTAATTTGTCATCCATGCTTGTTGAAACAACCACACACACACACTATGTTGCAATACATGTTTTCCCCCTCATTAATCATTCATTAAGGGTGTAGAAAAACTATGCTTAGTGGTGATCTCTAAACCCTAAGATCTCTCTCTTATTTTCTCTCCATTATATTTAATTGCCTACTGTAACAACCCAAACCCGAAGGCCCGAACTGTTAGCCGGGTCCTAGGTCGAACCCGAGATTACCTAGGTCCATCACGACATTTCAATAGTCGACACACCATTACAACGCTTGAATAACAACTTCAGTACATCCCATCACCCAATCTGTCATTTAATCAAATAAACGCTGGAGAAAGAAGGAAGAATGATCAAGCTGCTTCATTTCGGTCGACCGAAGTGGAGCTTCGGTCGTCCGAAATAGAGATCCCAAGAGCGACCAAAGAGGAGAAGAAGACCTGACCAAAAAAAAACAAAAAAAAAGCTTCATTTTGGTCGACCAAAATGAAGCTTCGGTCGTCCGAAATGCGGATACCGAGAGCAAGAAAATGTTTCGGTCGACCGAACCCCATTTCAGTCTACCGAAGTGGAGATCCTGAGAGAAATCAATCTGTTTTGGTCGACCGATGCACCATTTCGATCAACCGAAATGGCTATGCCGAGCCTGGATCCAGAAGTCAACTTGTTGAACTGTGAAAATGGAAAGAAAACCGGAAATGAATCTTATCAATGGTTTAAACTCGAAATGGATCCTCAGCCCCAAGTTATTCTACGATTAAAGACAAGGGAACCAACCCGCAATCACATTAAAACATTCTTTGAGAATCAAATCCATGAATTTAATACATAGGCTTTACATCATGATCATTATACATCAAAAATGAATTCCAAATTCAGGTTTCATCATTTACATGCCAAAATAAACTTAGTACATTTCAGAACTTGTACTTTACTTGATATATTCAAGTTCTACAAAAAATACATCCAATAGATTCACCAAGTTCCATCAATTCAGTGGTGGATTTTCATCCGCCGTTTCTTTACCGTGACCTGAAAAATATAATAATATAGGGGGGTGAGCAATTTACTCAGTAGGTGACGCCTAAGACGCACCTTATGAGACCCCGTGAATCCAAAACAAAGAATAGGCCAATAGGAGTTGGGGTCATACCACATAGGGGAGAATACAACATGGTTATCCATCTCAACACAAATAATAAGATGCAATGGAGATGTAATGCATGCCGATATCGCTCCCCATTTTTCACAATCAGAATCATCGCTTTCAAACTGTCAATGTAACCCCCTTTGGTGACTCCGCAGCGCCGAGAGAAGGATTGGCTACTGCCCCTAACCTTTGGTGACTCCGCAGCGTCATTATGGGGCCAGATAGCTCAACCATGCTGGGGCAATCTCCCTAGTTCCCTCTAGGTTACATTAACCTACCGGCCCGTTGGTGACTCCGCAGCGACCGGGTTTTCCAAAACTCTTTCATCAAAATGTTCTTTCCCAAAACTCCCCATTTTCATTTCAAAAACAATTTCTTCCCTTCATGCAACCCAATGGTGTACATGCATGTCTCATGATCTCAATACTACGAAAATGAGGAATTTGGCACAACACAAGTAAGCATGTTCTCATACTTTTAATATTTAAACAATAATGGATTATCATTAAATACAATAGGGCATGCTTTCATACACCATTCATAGCATGTGAACAACACAATAGGCATAAAACTCATCATATAAGCATGCTTCTCATACAGTACAATCAAGACAAGTCTTCACATATTCACATATATACAATTAAAACATTTTAAGCTACAATTAACACCTATAAGCATGCTATAACACAATTTAAATAGAATAACTCACAAAGGTGCATGAATAATGTGAATTAGGAAGCCCCTACCTCAAAATGAGCAAAATCCTTAAAATGGGTTAAGGAATTTCGAAAATCAAGGAGGGCACCAAATCTGGAATTGCTGGTATGGATGTGTAGAGCTCCTCGTGGGCTTTATTTTGCCTCAAACGGCACCTCAATCCGATAAGAAATGAGGAAGAAATCAAGTCTCAAAGGTTGAAGGAAAAGAAAAATGTAACAAGAGAGTGAGAGAGAGAGAAAGAACCAGTGGGGAGAGAGAAAATGAGCTCAAAAAAATGGTCTCTAGACCTTAAAATGGGTAGTGGTGGGTCCCACCACTATCCTTTGACTCTTCCTTTTCTTTTTGTTTTAAATTTTACACCACAATTAGACATAGTGCACCACAATTAATTATCACATAGCTCATATGAAAATAGATGGACCAAAAGCAATTTGACTAAAATAAAATCCCGCGCACAAAAGTGAAATGACCAAAATACCCTTGCATCAAAGAAATTTCGGGAAAAATGAAAAATGCCAAAAATTGGAAACGTTACAAGCTACCCTCCTTAAGATAAGGAGGCCCACAACCAGAGTCTTTTCGAGAACACCTCAGAAAACCCCGAGACTAAGAACTCAATCAACCATAATATCCTTGACACCAGCGCCAATAGGCAATCACACACTGCAGTCAGAAAACCCAATGATCACCACCCTATGAGGGAACCTATCACTCGCAACATCGTACACAAAACCCACTAAATCCTATACTCGACTTAAGACCAACACCGCTACACCGCTACATAATACTTCGGAGCTCGAAGAAGAATGGTCACAAGACTCCTGAACATGATAGCATCCTAACACACTCATCCTTCTAAAGGGCAACCCAGACCCCAAATGAGAAATCTCATCCAACACACAATCAGACTCAACCCAATTTACACATTACTGTCCAATCAATATTCGTCATCTATCATACGGCTATACAACTACATAATCATACAATAACCACCAATCACACCAATCGATAATTATCATATGGATCATTCCTCAAGATAACTAAACAATGAATCCTCCAACAATTATTCAATCATGAGTCACCGAAACAATAAAATGTACTACTCTGCATTCTGAAAACAAATCCTCAAAACGAGATTCTCTATTATCAATGATTGTACTACTAACTTGTTATCATGCACCCAAAACCACCTAACACTTTCCGTCACCCAAGATAAATCAGGTAAGTCCACATCATCACACCAACACAATGTACAGTACCATACTCTCACTATCACTAACAAGTCGGACCGATCGTTGACCTTTGACCCGATATTGTGCCAAAGAAGGATTGATTCAGGAGAAATGGTTGGCCAGGCCATTCTCATCGTCGATCTGATCTCAACATAGATATCGTTCCTGTCCTCAGGTCTAAACCTTAAACACAATCCCATACAGTCCACAAAATAACCATAAGATCCACTCCTAATCAATCCGTCGCTCTACATATCCTCAACAACTATATAGTCACAAAACAATAAGCTAAAAGCAACATGACAATCATTCTTCGATCACCCAATTATAACAAGTCAAAAATAACACAACTCCAGATGTTGCAATTATCGATCAGCATCAAAGTTTCCTAATCTCCTCATAACATCCAAACCAGATAAACAACTCTATGACATCATTCAGTTCAATTCTTACTCCTTCAAAACACATGATACGATCATCTCATGTTTGAAACCTCAAACCAAGGTTAATCACTCCTACAGTTCTTTAACGGAATTCCACAATCACGCTCTAGTTGCAAAACATTCAAACAATACCGACATTTGTCCTCAAGACACTACTAAAATCAATCACTTCTAAAAACATCCAAATACATGAGTCTAATACATCACCTAATTATCCTAAAACAACAATTCACAACACATTTCTTAGTTGTTACCGCTGGTACCAATCATCAGAAATATAATCCCCATTTGACAACCTGTGCCTCACATCCTATCGGTCAAAACCATTCTCAAAACAAACACCACAAAACTAAAGGCTATACCTACCTCCGTGAAAGTAAGTCGACCCCTTCAATCAGAACCTCAATCGACCAACTTTAACAGCGTAACACCCACTCACAAACCCGTCCATCCACGGAAGCGCACATCCCCTAGACAGAGACAAGACCCACAGCAAACGACGTCTTTGCCAAGACTAGAACAAACAGAAAGGTAATAAACCCCACTCTCAAAAGAGACCAATAACTCGCACCCTACTGAACCAGACACTCTATTACATGCTACTCACCAGTCGTCCAACCATGGACACCCAATCTAAACGACATCTCCCATTATCGGACCGTCCTACACAATCAACACCAAAAACCTCGCACACACTTCTCTGCAACACTTTGCTAGCCAGAACCAATCAAATAAAAACACCAACGACTTTAACAAACTAACACTAGGAACCATCACTGTACGTTGGACACTGCGTCCCGTCTCATCCAGAAATCGTTACTCCAATTGACAACCTTAAAATCGAAAAATGATACTTTACCATTCATTCTACTTTCACTTTTCAAAACGACATTACCTCAAACACCCTACACATAAGACCCGTGACCTCAGTCACAACAGTCCACTGACTCATCAAGAGAAAAAGATGCCTATAGGGCAACACCTATCTATCTGGTTCTAAAAAATTAGGTCGTCCACAATCACCATAACTGGCACACAAACCCATCACATACCTATTAACATATAACAACACTCAAAACTTTCAACCTACATTCGAATCACATTTGAAACCATTATACTTATCAATGCCAAACTTCATATCATAACATCTTCACTGCCATTCATTTAAGTCAACGGTTCAAGCCTATGACCCCATCAAACCATCAAGTCACTAGTAAAAGATTTTTCCTCGAACATCCTTAAGATAACATCATCATAAACAAAGAATGAGCATAACGTTCACTGCTCCCTATAACAACCACTATCTACCACTAGAGAAGGACATCCACACTGCAATGCCATGCCAACAAATCCTCAAATAAAAATGAACATAAAAAAAAAAAAAAAAAAATCCAAATGCTCAACACCCAATTGCCTCCTTAAGTCCACCAACGATGCAATCAATCACTATTGTCTTCCTGAATACTATGGTCACCCCTAAACTGACTTACTCCTCTATACATGAACCTCAAGTACTAATACCTCTATGATCATTCTTCCCAAAACAACTGCACAAACTCTAATCCCCTGGAAACAACAAGCCTTTACTAACCAATCACTCATTCAAAAGTGACGCTAACTCAACATGAAAACTCACGTCACTCACGATACCCGTTACCATAGTCAACGACCTGCTACAAGAAAAAGGAATCATACGTGGCACACTACAGAAACAGTTCTTAAGAGGAAAATAAACACTACGCTAAATGGTCAATCACAAAAACTGAAGTAGACGACAACTATAAAACAATGGTCTCTAATTGGTATCTAGTTGGACACTCAAGTCACACCTACACTGACCTATCCAACCAAACAAAAGGGTATACTACTCTTACACCCCCAACACTATCATTACCCAGCCAATTGGTACCATTACCATCCAACACAATGGAATGTCCACATCGATTTCATCTGAGTTGTGTGCCCGCAGCTCGCTCAGTGTGGTAGCCTTCTGGTGCCACCTAGACACGCTCACACACACCCGCCCACAAGGCCACAAAATAAATAAATCAAATAGAACAAGCCACCAAGCCCGAGAGGTCACTCCTCATCCTGGCTCAACCCAATCTGTGACCAACACTCTATGGTCACCAAACAACATCATACTGAACTCCTGTCTTCCTCACTGGAAGTCAAAACAAAAGATACAACCTACTCATCTCGTCGCCAACCCAAGGTCAACCACAATTCATACTCTCAAAATGACAATCTAAAGAACAAACTCTCAACCTTAAACATCAGTGAACTTCTAAATAAGAATCCAAATACTGACCCGTACAACACTTGAATCTCACAAGTCACACTCTGTAACCCACCTCACGTACTATGACATCCAAGCAACTTTGCTTACACGGAAGGACCCCAATCATAGGTGATAACTTACCGAATTAATACAACATAGAAGTGCGCATGCTAAACAATTACCTACTGAAAATATAACACCTACTCATGGATCATTTAAGTTAGTGCTACACACATATAACATATAAGCATATGACCGCTCAAGCAAATTTACACGTAGGCAATTAAATAGATAAGCAAATAAACAAGTAGGCATGTTGCTCCAACATTTAAACACGTTAATATGTAGCACATAAGCAAGTAAATGATTTAGCATGCTTCCTCAAATATCTAAACACATAACAAATAATCTCATACACAATGCAAACAACTTCTCACGCAATCCTGCATAGGCCTCTACCCATCGTCCTAAGGTTTTCGAACCATCGCTCTGATACCATTCTGTAACGACCCGAACCCAAAGGCCCGAACCGTTAGCCGGGTCCTAGCTCGAACCCGAGATTACCTAGGTCCATCACGACATTTCAATAGTCAACACACCATTACAACGCTTGAATAACAATTTCAGTACATCCCATCACCCAATCCGTCATTTAATCAAACAAACGCTGGAGAAAGAAGGAAGAATGATCAAGCTGCTTCATTTCGGTCGACCGAAGTGGAGCTTCAGTCATCCAAAATGACGATCCCGAGAGCAACCAAAGAGGAGAAGAAGACCTGACCAAAAAAAAAAAAAAAAGCTTCATTTCGGTCGACCGAAGTGAAGCTTCGGTCGTCCGAAATGAGGATACCGAGAGCAAGAAAATGCTTCGGTCGACCAAACCCCATTTCGGTAGACCAAAGTGGAGATCTTGAGAGCAATCAATCTGTTTTGGTCGACCGATGCACCATTTCAGTTAACCGAAATGGCTATGCTGAGCCTGAATCCAGAAGTCAACCTGTTGAACTATGAAAATGGAAGGAAAACCGGAAATGAAACTTATCAATGGTTTAAACTCGAAATGGATCCTTAACCCAAAGTTATTCTACGATCAAAGACGAGGGAACCAACCCGCAATCACATTAAAACATTCTTTGAGAATCAAATCCATGAATTTAATACATAGGCTTTACATCATGATCATTATACATCAAAAATGAAATCTAGATTCAGGTTTCATCATTTACATGCCAAAATAAACTTGATACATTTCAGAACTTGTACTTTACTTGATATATTCAAGTTCTACAAAAAAAATACATCCAATAGATTCACCAAGTTCCTTCAATTCAGTGGTGGATTTTCATCCGCCGTTTCTTTGCCGTGACCTGAAAAATATAATAATACAAGGGGGTAAGCAATTTGCTCAGTAGGTGACACCTAAGACGCATCTCATGAGACCCCGTGAATCCAAAACAAAGAATAGGTCAATATGAGTTGGGGTCATACCACATAGGGGAGAATACAACATGGTTATCCTTCTCAACATAAATAATAAGATGCAATGGAGATGCAATGCATGACGACGTTGCTCCCCATTTTTCACAATCAGAATCATCACTTTCAAACTGTCAATGTAACCCCCTTTGGTGACTCCGCAGCGCCGAGAGAAGGATTGGCTACTGTCCCTGACCTTTGGTGACTCTGCAGCATCATTATGGGGCCCAGATAGCTCAACCACGCTGGGACAATCTCCCTAGTTCCCTCTAGGTTACATTAACCTACCGGCCCCTTGGTGACTCTGCAACGACCGGGTTTTCCAAAACTCTTTCATCAAAATGTTCTTTTCCAAAACTCCCCATTTTCATTTCAAAAACAATTTCTTCCCTTCATGCAACCCAATGGTGTACATGCATGTCTCATGATCTCAATACTATGAAAATGAGGAATTTGACACAACACAAGTAAGCATGTTCTCATACTTTTAATATTTAAACAATAACGGATTATCACTAAATACAATAGGGCATGCTTTCACACACCATTCATAGCATGTGAACAATACAATAGGCATAAAACTCATCATATAAGCATGCTTCTCATACAACACAATCAAAACAAGTCTTCACATATTCACATATATACAATCAAAACATTTTAAGCTACAATTAACACCTATAAGCATGCTATAACACAATTCAAGTAGAATAACTCACAAAGGTGCATGAATAATGTGAATTAGGAAGCCCATACCTCAAAATGAGCAAAACCCTTGAAATGGGTTAAGGAATTTCAAAAATCAAAGAGGGCACCAAAGCTGGAATTGCTGGTATGGATGTGTAGAACTCCTCATGGGCTTCGTTTTGCCTCAAACGGCACCTCAATCCGATAAGAAATGAGGAAGAAATCAAGTCTCAAAGATTGAAGGAAAAGAAAAATATAACAAGAGAGTGAGAAAGAGAGAGAGAACCAGCGGGGAGAGAGAAAATGAGCTCAAAAAAATGGTCTCTGGACCATAAAATGGGTAGTGGTGGGTCCCACCACTATCCTTTGACTCTTCCTTTTCTTTTTGTTTTAAATTTTACACCACAATTAGACATAGTTCACCACAATTATTTATGACATAGCTCACATGAAAATAGATGCACCAAAAGCAATTTGACTCAACTAAAATTCCGCGTACAAAAGTGAAATGACCAAAATACCCTTGCATCAAAGAAATTTCGGGAAAAATGAAAAATGCCGAAAATTGGAAACGTTACACCTACTTTAGTTTAAATTGCATCTTAGTATAATTCAACCACCAACCAATCTTTTGATCACTCGACATACTAACCCTAATCTCGATTCCACAACTTAATATGACCCACCAATCCCTTGGGACGATCCCTACTTGCCCTAACTATATTTTTAGTGAAAGGTAGTAGTGGCAATTTCTAAATGTAAAACTTGGCCGCACTCATCTTAGTTCAACATCTCTTTTGTAAACTTTTGGTGCATAGGTACGGCACACACCAATAGGTAAGACAACCATTGCTAAGACTCTCTATAACCTTAATTTTAGCAAATTTGAAGGTAGTTGCTTTCTCGCAAATATCAGAGAAATATCATAACAACCCAATGGATTGGTTTGTTTACAAAAACTACTTCTTTCAGATATTCTAAAGAGGCTAAAAGGAAAAAATTAGGTGTGTTAATGAAGGACTTATTAGGATAAGAGATGCAATTTGATGGAAACGAGTTCTGCTTGTGCTTGATGATGTAGATCAATTAGACTAATTAAATGCAGTACTCGTAATGCGAGATTGGTTTTATCCTGGTAGTAAAATCATCATAACAACTAGACATGAGAGATTATTGAAGGCTCATGAAATGTATAAGATGCATAAGGTTGAGGAATTAAATAAGGACAAATCATTTCAGCTCTTTAGTTGGCATGCCTTTGGACAAGACCGCCCCACTGAAGGTTACGTGGAGTACATAAAAGAGGTTGTGAAGTATTGTGGAGGACTTCCTTTAGCTCTTCAAATTATGGGTTCTTCTTTATCGGAGAGAAGTTTAGAGGTGTGGGAAAGTGCATTAAAGAAATTGGAAACAATTCCAAACAGTCAAATCCTAAAAAAGCTCAAAATAAGCTTTGATTCTTTACAAGATGACCACGACAATAATTTATTCCTCGACATTTCTTGTCTCTTTGTTAGAAAGGATAGAGATTTCATAATTGCAATACTAGATGAATGTGGTTTTTACACAAAGGTTGGGATTCAGAATGTCATCGATAGATGTCTCTTAACAATCAATGAAAATAACAAGTTGACAATGCATCAGTTGATTCGAGAGATGGGAAGAGAGATTATACGTCAAGAATCACCCAAGGAACCTAGGAAGCACAGCTGAGTGTGGCATCATGAGGATGCCTTAAATGTATTACATGAAAAAACTGTAAGAAATTTGCCTCCAACATCTATTTTCATGTATTTTTTGGTCTGTTACTTATCAACCTCTTTTATCAGGGCATGGAGACAATTGAAGGCCTCATCCTAAATTTGCATGTCCGAGAGCAAGATCGGCTTGCGCAGAATTTCGTTGGTTTAGATAATTCAGAAAGAAGTTGTTATGAACGTTTTCTTGACATATTAACATGACCTTGTGGAAACAATTCATCACAGGGCCGTCGACTAGGCTTCCTCTCTTGGCTCCCCACAAACTCTGCTTCGACAAAATCATCTTCCAGTTCAAATGAAAGACACTTAATAACTGATGCATTTTCAAGAATGCGCCAATTAAGAATACTCCAGCTCAATAATGCAATGCTCACTGGAGACTACAAAGAATTTACCAGGAAGTTAAGATGGTTGTGTTGGCACAGGTTTCCTTTAAAATCTATGCCCAACGAGTTCATTCTAGAGAGATTGGTTGTTCTTGATATGCAAAATAGCAGTTTGAAACAAGTTTGAGGGGAATGACGGTATACTACTAAATTATTTATCTTTTTCCTTTTCTGGAGGATTAATGTAAATATTCATATAAATTAATTTCTTACTTTTTGACAACAGGTGCTCAGATCATTAAAAATCCTCAACCTTAGTCATTCCCACGGCCTTGCCAATACGCCCGATTTTTCAAAACTCCCAAATCTTGAGAGATTGATTCTTAAAGATTGCATAAATTTGATCGAGGTTAATGAATCCATTGGGGAATTAGGGAGACTTGTTGTGTTAAATCTTAAGGACTGCAAGAATCTTAGGAATCTTCCCACAAAAATTGGTCAGCTAAAATCTGTGGAGAAATTCATCCTCTCTGGTTGCTCAAAGCTCGACAAGTGTTGAAAGAATTTTGCAAGATGGAATCTTTGAAGGTTCTTCACGCATATGGTGCTGCAATAAATCAACTACCCTCTACCAGCACTACAGAAAATAATGGCACTCACACTGGTTCTCTTGGGTTTCTGGACTAAGAAAATCTCCAGAATCGATCAGTTTTTCAATGGATTTCCTGTCACGCTCATTAGTGAGCTTGAATCTTGCAAATTGCAATCTGTCAGATGATGCCATTCCAGAGGAATTTGGTAGGCTATCCCTGTTGCAGAACTTGAATCTAGACAGAAATCCGATTTGTAGCCTTCCAGATAGCATCAAGTGTCTCACCATGCTCAAGTCACTTAATATAAAGAGTTGCATGAGACTTCAATTGCTTCCAGAGCTACCTATGAGTTTACAATTTTTGAGTATAGATAATTGCAAGTCACTGGAAATAATAACAAATCTACCAAATCTGTTGACATCATTGCTTTTGGTAGCGTTTAATTGTGATAAACTAGTCGAGGTTCAGAAATTGTTCAGGTTGGAAGCTATTCGAAACATTGATGCAGATATGATCAAAGAGTTATGCTTGGTTAAGTTGGAATCCATGGGAAAGGGTGGGGTGAAATTGTTCAATAACGTGACACTTACGGACATGATTGGTCCCATCTAGGTGCTCTCTCTCTCGTTATGATTTCCAAGGATCAGGGACTGTATGAATACGGTATATTCAGCATTTTTCATCCTGGAAATGAGGTTCCAGGCTGGTTCAGCAATAAGAGTACAATGTCCTCGATATGTTTCAGTGTTCCTTCACTTCCTAATCTCAAGGTTCGAGGCTTGAATGTATGCGTTGTTTATGCATACGCCAATACACCTTACATGGGTAGGACAGCAGCACAGTATTGGATTGAATGCCTTGTGAATACCCCCAAAACAGAAGAGTATTGGGATTTATGCATTATGAAAACCTTCAATAAGACCAAGGATGTGAAGTGGATCTATTGCCCGACGTTTACAGGGATTCCAGGTTATGGGGAAAGTATGATGTTGTCAAGCCATTGGAAGATTGGAAATGAGTTGGAAGTTGGTGATGAAGTGGTTGTTTCAGTGGAGTTGTGGGATAGATTTCAACTAAAGGAGTTAGGAGTCCACATTGTGTATGAAGAAGAAGAAGAAGAAGAGAAAGATGATGTTATTGATATTGATGTGGTAGATTTATCAATATATCAGGCAAGGAGAGGTTCATACTTCCTCTGCCATGACTATTTTATCCACCAACAGTGCTCAATTGATGATGGCTGGAGTACTAAGGGTTGGTATGACATCCTATTTGGGGACTCTCTAGGCCACGGAGCCCCAATGATGAGTAAATTTTTACTTAAGCTCAGTCTCGAAGATCTCTACCTAAAAGGATTTATGCAAAGGAGGATGTCCTCATCTTAAGAGCTGTAGGATGGGAGATCTCTCTCTCTTGACTCTGGATCGGATCAATTGTTTTATTATTATTATTATTTTATTATTATTATTTTTTTTGTGTGTATTTATTCAATTGAATTTACCTTCATCTAAATTTTTTGGATGACTAAATATTTTCTGGGCATTTGCACAGGTCATCTTAAACATTGCCATACCTTTTTTTATTTAAAAAAATAATTTTATTTTTTGTAAACATTGAAGCATGGTTGGAAAGTGACACAATTTTCTGGTCATTTTTATTATCTTATGTCTTGCCTCATCAGGAAACCATGAATCAACCTGTAACTTAAGTGCTTCCCTTCCATATTTTGGTTTTCGTTGACCTTGTCGCTTTCTCTTTCTTTTATCTTTTGATTTTCCAACGTTGCCAAGGATACATACATAAAAATAAATATATAAATAAAACTTCATATTGGGCGGTTTTAAAGAGTTTTTTTTTTTTTTTTTTTTACATGGCAAAGAGTGTTAGAAATTATTAAATTAGATTAATAAATGCATAAGGTCAAAATCTGACATTTCAAAAGCTAATTTAGACACACAAATAATAAAAACTAAATAAAATTGAGATTTTTTTTTTATGATAGACTCAAACCATCTAATAATTGATATTTATAATACTAAAGTCACTTTATGTCAGATAGTTTATACAATTACCTTCACGTTTTTACTACTATAGTGTTGTAATTAGTGGGTACTATGTAATAAATTATCATAATTAAGACAGTGTAGGAACAAATTATCATAATTTCGACACTGTAAAAACTTCTGATTGGTTTGTGAGGCAACAGTAGAGATGGTGGGCAGAGAGAGACCAAACAAACGAGTTATCATTTTTGTGGTTTCTATACCATGTTTGCCTGAAGTTCCATGTATCACATACACTATAAAAATGACTATTAACATTGGTATGAAAAATCTTTAAACTGGGACCCACTATATTTTAGTATACTTGTTTCCGATCTGAGCCTGATTAGTTGAGGAAAAAGTATCTTGAGTTGAGTTGTTGCGTGTACCTATATAAAGCAATCAGTTGCCCAAGAAGTAGAAGATACTGCTTTGGCATGCTTGCCTACAAACATAAGAAAACCATCATCTCATCATCATCATCATCATCATCATCTGGCATATGAAAAATCAAGAACTGAAAATGCTGAAGAATATTGGAATAGAAGTAAGGGCGTACCCATAAGAAGACACTTACATATACATGACAGACAAAAAATTGTATGCATATGGAAACTGACAAAAGATGCATGCAAATAAATAAATAAAATTACATGCCAAGGCAAAGAAATAGATATTGCTTTTAGCAAATTTTATTTTAAAGCAGCATGTCACCACAACAAAATTCCTTGTATACTTTGCTATGTAGGATCAGGAAAAGGAATGAAAGAACATTAAACCAATAGCAGAATGCAAAGAGTGACAAACAAGGTGATCAAGAATCTATAGGTTGGCTGCTTTGAGTTGACCTGATAAGTTAGATATCCTAAGTACTCACCATGCTCAAAAACTAGTCATTATTAAATAATGGAGGCACAACAAGAAAAATACAGCACTTGTTATGTTTCTCTCACTGTTCTCCAAATCTAAATTTTGTTTAAAACTTATTAAATATGTATATCATTTTAGTTTAATAATAATAATAATAAAGACTTTCACTGATCCAAGACTTTTTTCCCATAACTAGTGCAAGAAAAACCATGGGCTGACACTGTAATACATTAATTCACATGGTAAACAGGTCCTTAAGCACATTGTGGAGTAGCGACACTATAATACAGTCACTACTCCAGCTAAGAGAACCTCTGCATCCTTT
Source organism: Cornus florida (assembly GCF_030987335.1). Lineage (NCBI taxonomy): Eukaryota > Viridiplantae > Streptophyta > Magnoliopsida > Cornales > Cornaceae > Cornus > Cornus florida. The sequence continues at coordinate 11,036,967 of NW_026775573.1, read as the reverse complement.
ACTAAGTACCTTAATTACCATAATGGAAAAAGGCCATCAACCAGTGTTACTCCACCTAATGCAGGATGTTGGGACTTGGGTGTGGTGGATTAAATACAGACAGTAATTCCTAACTTTTAGCTTCATTTTCACATAATAACTGCTCTCCGACTCTAGTTACCATAACAATTGCAGACCTTTTTTGGTTTCTATACCATGTTTGCCTGAAGTTCCATGTATCACATACAATATTAAAATGACTATTAACATCGGTATGAAAAATCTTTGAACTGGGAGCCACTATATTTTAGTATAATTGGTTTCCGATCTGAGCCTGATTAGTTGAGGAAAAAGTATCTTGAGTTGAGTTGTTGCGTGTACCTATATAAAGCAATCGGTTGCCCAAGAAGTGGAAGATACTGCTTTGGCATGCTTGCCTATTCGCACAAACATAAGAAAACCATCATCTCATCATCATCATCATCATCTGGCATATGAAAAATCAAGAACTGAAAATGCTGAAGAATATGGGAATAGAAGTATGGGCGTATCCATAAGAAGACACTTACATATACATGACATACAAAAAATTGTATGCATATGGAAACTGACAAAGATACATGCAAATAAATAAATAAAATTACATGCCAAGGCAAAGAAATAGATATTGCTTTTAGCAAATTTTATTTTAAAGCAGCATGTCACCACAACAAAATTCCTTGTATACTTTGCTATGTAGGATCAGGAAAAGGAATGAAAGAACATTAAACCAATAGCAGAATGCAAAGAGTGACAAACATGGTGATCAACAATCTATAGGTTGGCTGCTTTGAGTTGACCTGATAAGTTAGATATCCTAAGTACTCACCATGCTCAAAAACTTGTCATTATTAAATAATGGAGGCACAACAAGAAAAATACAGCTCGTGTGGACCTCATATGCCTAATTTAACAAAATCAAGATATTTGCCATTAAAATTGTAATTAGAGAGCAAAATTTGGTAACTATCTTGTGGTTTTTGGGTTTGGTTCAACTAACACAAATTTGGCTCAAAAGTCCCTTCACAATCTCCGAGTCATGGTTTGCATATCAAACTTCAAATTTCTTTTACTAGGCCAAGAAGATAAGTAATGCAATACTCCACTTTGTAGCACATTTACTAGAAAGTTCAGTTCCTTAGTGGCTGAAACTGCTTAATAATTCAAAATCTTCGAAATAGTGCAATATTTTTATTTTTTATTTTTAACTTTTGTGTAATATAAGGGACATACTCCGTATTATACTAGATATAAACTTCAGTACGGTGATACCATTTAAAAAACTGTGAGTGTGTGGAGAAAGAAAGTTAGTGGCATATACTACGAGCTTTCAAAGATAAGATGGTTATGTCTAAGAATTGAATAATGGAACATAGGAATTGTTGTGGAACCAATATCACGCTGTTTGGGTATTGAGCTCTGCTGCACTGAATAGCAATAAAATTTTTACATAGACTCTGGTATTAACAAATTTTCAATTTTTTTTGGCCAATGTGACACCCTTCTCTACTAAATACAGGTTCCAAACAAGTAAAACCATACAAATGCTATCAAAAACAATATGGACCCAAACCCATTCCCATTGAAAAACACAATCAACTGATTCAATTTCCACGAGACCCTAAAGGAACCATAAATGGGTGCATTACATAAACACAATTAATAACAGCATAATATATATATATAGAGAGAGAGGAGAGAGAGACTTACCCCCATCCGTTTGCCCTTTCCTCCAGCCAAAAGAATGACGGAGACGCTTTTCTCTTTCACAATTTCATCGGTCTGCAGAATAACTCGAAAATCAATACTTTCAATCAGCCAACAAATGACAATCATCTCCAGATAAACAATCACATACACATATATACATGTATAATAAAAAATAAAATAAAATAAAATAAATCCCAAATAACCAAATCTAACTGACTCTGCATATAAATACACATACACAGATTTGCATACATATTTACATATATATGTGATTATCATTCACCTCTTTGAGCTCCCCAACTTCCGCAGAACAACTGATTCTTGATGTACTAGCAATTCTTGCCTCTCTCACAAAATCGATTCTATCCCTACGCTTGCCCACAACTCCAAAGTTCTTCAAGTGATTCGAATTCGAGAAATGCAGAATTGGGGTGAAGGAATTGGACTGAATTCGAAGATTAGTTCCAAACAACACTGGGAAATGTGAAGAATAAGAAGATAGTGAGAGGCTGACTTGCAGAGTCATCATCTCTCTAGACTCTTGTTTTCCTATCTGGGTTTGAGCTGTATAAGAGGCCGAACCAATCAAAAAGATGCATATATATATATATATATTGATTGATAAAAAAATTCTTATACGTCTGCTATTGGATTTGGAGTAGCCACGAATATTATAAACACAGGAAAGACTAAACGTGCATCGCGAGTTTGGTCCAGTACATATTAAAATGAGAAGAAATTAAAGAAGACAAATTTACAAGTATGGGTGGGGCCCACTGAGCAATATAAAGCGCAACTCTAACTTCCATGGGAAATTCAATAACTTACAAGGTTTAGTTACAATTAGGCACCGAACTGGTATGTACATTATTACTTATATTTTTTGTTAAAATTTTAAAAACATATCTCTCAATTTGTAAAAGTTTTAAAAAAGCCCCTCAATTTATTGAAATATTCCGCTTCACATTCTTACTCTTACTGATTTTTTTTATTTAAAAGGTAATAATCCCTTTTTACTATCTACAGCTCAGCCACATTCATAATTCTCTCCCACACTTTTACATACCGACTGAATTTTTAATAATATCCACTATATATATTCTCGCATGCACTGATATTGTTAGATCCAAAAGAAATAAATAAATTAGTTTTCTTGTTTCTTCACTCTTTACTATTCTAGCACAAATACGATTAAAAGATTAAAGAATCTAAGTCCAACAAGCCACAAAAAATAAAATTCTTATTTATTAGTATTTTATTTTTTTTAAAAAAGTATCTTCAATTTTTTTTTTTTTTTTAACAACGCCCCTTCTCAAAAAAATTCATGAGTCCGTTACGGGTTACAATCTTTTACAAAATTAATTTTTCTTTTGTCACACAACCTCACCGCATTAAATCAACACATTCTCATTTTCAATACACTTTTTGAAATATTTTTATAAAAAATTATTGATTTTTCAAATCCAGATTATAAATTTTGTTCTTTCGTCATGATGCAAGTTTTTTTTTTTTTTTTTTTAATCCTCTCGACTATCATCTTGCCAAAGAAAGTTTTGAATGATATTGAAAATATATTAAGAAGATTTTCTTAAGATACTCCTAATATGAGACATATGAGGAAAGGTGGCCCAAAAGTGGCATGGTGTAATGTATGTAAAAAATATGAGGGAGATTTGTGTACTAAGAATTTTTATTTTTTATTTTTTTTTCTTTGAATAAGGTAGCTATTTTAAAATATTTATGAAACTAATTCAATTTAATAATCAATATTTACTACAAAAGAGTGTAGCCTAGAAGTATCTACTTCCATAGTGTAAGGTGGATTCGGTCCGTAGGACATATGGAGTACATGTTACCTTCTGAAACCACTACTGTTGGGTCAGAGTACTCCACTTGTGGATTCTTCAGTCTATGACATGGTTGTCAAATAGAATCGCACGATTTTACGACTCAGAACTCAAAATCAAGTCAAATCGCAGCAGAATCGTTCAATTAGTAGAATCGGGGTAGAATCGTAGAATCGGAGGTAGAATCATACGATTCTACACGATTCTACCGATTCTACGAAATTGATTGTTTGGGCCTTTATTTTTGGGCTTTTTTTATTTTATTTTATTTTTTGGTTGGTTTCTTTTAGGCTACAAAATAAAAGAGGCCTGACCCAAGTGTAGTATACAAAGTTAAATATTTATTCTATAAAATATAAATTATTTTTCATTAGTGGCAGAAAAAGAAATATATATATGTATATATATCAATTATTTTTACCATGCATGTTGATGTTCCATAATATATTTTTGTGTATAATTATAAAAAATTAAAATGATCAATTATATCTCAAGGATGCATACTCGTGACTAACAGGTTTAGGCAAATTTTGGTTTCATTTGACTAATTTTTTTTTGAAGGCTTATCATATATATTAAAAATTAAAAATAATTTAAAAGCTTAAAAAACTTGCCAAATATGCCAGCCAATGTATAATCTTGTAGTCTAAACTGATAGTATAATGAGATCAAGTTAATGCGTGGTTTATATTTTGTTGTGCTAACTCTTGATTAATTTCATACTTGTGACTAATAAGGTCACAAACACCGTAACACTTGGATTGGTGGACAAAAAGGTCTTTTTATTTCTTCAGTTTTCGTGAAATAAATAAATAAATAAATAAAATTGCATAGAGTTAAAAAAAAAATAGTTTACTTTTGATATGTAATTTTATTTTCTAACTTTGGAGATGGATGGGTTAAGATTTGAGATTTGTAAACTTATGTTATTTTGAGCTAAATTCTCTTTCATTTATATTCGGACTTTGAAATATTGTTAGGATTTGAGATTTGTGAATTCATGGATATGTAATATTATGTGTTTTGGCCTCATTTTTGTTATATTTTACAGATCTTATTATTTAAGAAGTTAGTTTCAATTGTTTTTTCACAATTTAGTAGAATCTTACGATTCATGATCCGATTTTACGATTCCGATTCTACGGAACCCAAAACGATTCTGCGTAGAATCCCGATTTTAACAACCTTAGTCCATGACATGTATGTTTTTAGGATGGAAATGAACTTGTATTGCCCCATGTATTATTATTATTATTATTATTATTGAAATCGGAGCTCCGGAACTCTTCCCCAAATAGTGGTTAAATATAGAGAACTTGTGAAGATAGAGTAGTGGTAGCAATTTGTGTTCATGAGTCATAATTTTATACTATCGTTGATGTAAAGATATTCTATTAAAAAAAAAAAAAAAGAAGGTCAAATTCGATCCATTTAATAATCGTCTCAGGAACTTTCAACACTAACCCCACCTGTTTATTAAATGGGTTAACATGTAACCCATTTAATAACTTGTTTATCAAACGAGAGATTTAATATTAATAAAATAGTAAATACTAAAAAAAATTTGTTACAATTAATCCAAATATTCAAAATAAAAAGAAAAATCATAAGGCGTAATCAAAGTTTATTTTGAAATGATTTAATTGTTCATCGTAATTGGGTTTAAACAAGTAACATATTACATAGGTCATATTCACGATTATGACATATTGAGTTAAACGGGTATAAACATGTTACACTGGTTAAACTCATCAATCCTAACCCGATACGGTTAAATAAACGGATTAATCGTGTCAACTTATTTATGACCCGAACTTATTTAAGGTCAACCCAAACTTGCTAAAGGTCAACTCGAACCTGTTTATCTCGTGTCATGTTCGAATCGTATTGGCATGTCGTGTGAAAAAATAGAGAGGAGGTAAATACAAATAGATTAAGAATTAATGGCAAATACAAACAGTAGTGAGTAAAGTATTGAACAAACCATTATTCCAAAGTCTCTTACAAATTCCACACACCAACTAAATAAATCAACAATACCATATCAACTAAATTCTTTATTGAACACAAATGGAAACAGGAAAACCAGAAACATATCATCAAGCTTTGTTCCTCACACTCAGCATTCACCTGCACATGCAATAAGGCATTCACTGAACAATCCATTTCCAGAATGGTTAAATATAGTTTTGTGCTAAGATGTGAACGAAATTACCTAAAAAACACACCCAAAAAAAAAAAAAAAATATTGGGATAAGAAAAAGAACAGAAAAGAAAATAAATGACCCATGACATCTATGTCGATATGGAACTGACCCTCTTGAACCATGAAAAATTTCAATTGCCTATCCACAGTAATGTGAACCCTTCATAGAATCCTATATTGGCTAATGAAAAAAATACGTAAAAAAAGAAAAATATAATCCCTAATGTTTCTCCTTGTTGAAAATGGGAGCACAAGGAAAAAGGAAGATGCGTTCAACAACTTATTTTGTAGGGTAAAATAAAAGAACATAAAAAGAACATTTAAAGTCAGCTCGTTAGCCATGATATTGTGTAAAAAAATTCGTTGTTTCTTCATTGCCAAATCATGAAAAGGTAATGAGCTTAACTTTAGGTTTTCTATTATTTCTTTAACAAAACTAGTAAATGTAAATTAAACCGAAACAACAAGAAACATTAAAAATATTTCCTAAACAGCGGTCGCCCTGTCTGGTATAGCATCAAAACATAATAATGAAAATTAATGTTTTTCAAAACTTTTTAAAGTTTTGAAAAACATTAATTTTCATGGCATCATCTCCTATCCTTCTCCAGCCATCATAAGCATGTATTCTTAGTCAAAAGAATATAAAACCATTTGTGAATGTGTCCATGAGAGAAGGACTCACTCAAAATTTGTTGGATAAATCCAACAATTCAAGCAAAAGATGTTCTGCAAATTCACCTTCAAAGGACCAAAAAAAAAAAGGGAGACATTAGAGGGAGAGAGAGAGAGAGAGGGTACTATCCAAGTTTTAGTGGGAGAATCATGGGCAATGTACTGATACAACAATTTTATAAGCAAAAGATGTTCCACAAATTCAACTCAAAGGAAGAAAAATAGTAAACAGAGAAAGAAGGGTTACCTTAACCATCCTCAGCAGAGGGATGTGGATGAATAAATGGAGCTCTGCTTTATAGAATGTTGCACGCATTCGCTAAGGCCTTCCCCAAGGCATGCGCCAAGATGATGTTCATGAGATCATTCGGCAAACGGTCATCTATTGGGTAGAAGAAAGGGCTGAATTTTAATTTGACGTTGTCATCTTCCCATTTCAATGCTTCCCACCACTGCTGGGGTCCATAAATTTTCCTCAGATTAGGTGCACTGTCTACGCCAAAAGGAAAAAATTCCAGTTTTGGGCCAACGAAAAAAGAAACCTCCTGTAATGAGGGCCAACAGAAGGAGACATTCCCCTTGGAGAAGTGAACAAATTCCTGTAGAAAACAAAGTTCCAAACGCTTCAGTTTCGGCAACATCACACATTCAGGCTTCCTGCTGCTGGACTCCACATCGTCAACTGAAATCATCTCTACGAAATTATCACACCCGATAATTCTCAATAACTCCAAATTAAGGAATTGTGGAATTGACTGCCATGTGAAAAGTGTCCTCAAGCCATTGCAAAAACATAGTTCCAAATGTCGAAGATTAGTGAAACTGCTGCTGCTGCAGGTTCCTGATTGCATTGCTAATCTCCTGCAGATGCTCTCTAAATTTTTGATATGTTGCAATACAAGGCATTCTAAATTTGCAAAGGCATTCGCTCGTAATCCAGCTTCATCTACAATGTTTTCAATTGCATCACATTTACAAACCCTGCAATATTTTAACCCATTCGTGTTTTCTACGCCCAAATCTGAAAGTTTTCTAAGTTCATTGTGACCAACTAGTGCAAAAAACTCTGAGCGTAAAAGCACGTCCATTACTGCAGAGGGGATGATGTTGTCGCCATCGCTTCCACCTTCGTAACCCAAACAACTCTTATATGGTTTGCATTGATCTGTAAATCTTCCACATAGTGGAATTGTATTTGGGAATTCATGTCCAACATAGAAAACGAATTTCGTCAACTTTCCATGTCTCCATTGTTTGCTGTTTAAAAGAAAGTGTTTGAGATCACTTGCATTTCCAAATCTGAATCTAAGAGAAGAAAGCCGTGTCAAGCTACCAAGCTCTTTTTGTAAGACTTCCCAACTTTTCTTTGTTTCATCTTTGATATCGTCTCCAAAAATATCCAATTTTTCTAAGAGACGAAGTTTGGACAATATTCCATTTAGATTGATCACATCGTCACTGAGACTAATCACTTCACTAGAAAATTTGAAACACCTAAGGCCAGTCAACTCCCAAACAGCACTAGGTATGCATGCCATGTTATTTTCTGTGAGACAGAGCACCTCAAGTAGCTTAAGTGCACGTACTTCACGAGGCAATGCCTTCAACTTCCTGCATCTTTTTAGAAGCAGTGCTCTGAGGCTTACCAAATTTGAGATGGAGGATGGTAATGAGATGATGCCGGTATCTGATAGATCCAAAACTCGGAGGCTTGGCATGTGGTTGAAGAAAGATTCAGGTATTACTTGCAACCGAGAGCTAAGATAATCTTTTGATTGAAGCAGCAAAGTTAAGAGGTTGGGACAATTTGGCATCTCTGGTAAATTGTACAGTTGATTAAACATAAATGAGATCCTAATTGCGTCTTCCCAATCCTTATCATCTGGTATCTCATCTCTGCACAGTCCAGCTCTCACCATTTGTCTGCTTTCTTCTCCTCCCGGTGAAGTCATTTTTAGAACTAAATCTCGAACCACATCATGCACCTTTACATGCCTTCCATCCTCACACTTTTCCAACAGAGACAAATCACCAAGATCACGTAATAGGACAAGTCCTTCAACACGGGCCTCTTCTAAAGTCCTTTTACTCGGAAGAAGTCCCTCCGCTCTCCAATAATTAATCAATTGAGATTTGCTAATCTCGTGGCCTTCCGGATACAAGTTACAATACAAAAAACAGTTCTTGATGTTGGAATCTTTTAATTGATCATAAATGACCTTCAATGACCCAAACAAACGGTCACTCACATTGTTGACAGTAGACATATCTGGTGACTTCAACTTCTTCAATAAGTTATGCCAGATATCAGCATCTTCAACCTTTCTTAGGGCACCACCTACTACATTTAGTGCAAGTGGTAAGCCACCACACTCTCTAACAATTTCTTCAGCGATAGGCTTGATAGTTGGAGACCTAACAATTTCTCCAACTTTTGATTCGAACATTTTCCATGATTCCTCATTAGACAAAGTCTCCACTTGGATTTCCACGTCAGTCTCCATCTCATGACAAACTTTTAATTCTCTAGTTGTCAGAATAACTTTGCAACCACTATCTTGATTTATGCTTGGAATGCCTACCTTACTCAAATCTACTCTTTCCCAAACACCATTCAGAAGTAACAAGTACTTTTTGCCCTCAAGTTCGCGGTGCAGTCTCGTTGAAACTTCATTATCTTCTATATTGTCATTATCTCCCATTTTGCTCATATCCAAATTCAAATTCAAGCAATTTGCAACTTGAACTTGCAGTTTCCTAACATTCCAAGACTTTAAGACAGATACCCAAATTACAAAATCAAACATTTTCTCCACTTTGGGCGAGTTGTTCATGGCTTTCATTAAAGCTGTCTTACCAACCCCACCGATACCCCAAATTCCTATCTTTCGGATATTTTTCTCCCCTATGCAATCAAGTATCTTTTTCAAGTTGCGATTAGCTGAAGTTTCTGCACTCAAATTTGGGGCACGCCTCATCTTAACTATTTCTGGAGGCAAATTAGTAACGAAACCACCTTCAAAATCGGATTTCTCTTGGAGCTCTTTAACACGCTGAATCATCTCAACCACACGCTCGCCAAGCTTTGCACGGGCGGTATCTGGAAACCATCCTTTAAAACGCCTCTTGTCAACAAGGTGGTCCTCTTCTATCATCTTCGCCTGTTTCTCAATCCTATCCACATCTGCAAGCCATCCAATGCATTCCCGTGTAGGCTCCTGCTGTTGCTTTACACGGTCTATTTTATCTCTAATGTCGCCCCTCTTGTCACATAATTGTTGTACTCTTCTCGTAAGCTCTGTGAAATTCTTTGCCAGGTTTGATGGAGAAGTACTCGTGCGTCCTACAATGGGTTTCATTGCCTCTGCAAAGATTCAGAATATGACACACTAGTTACAAACTACGTACCTGCAGTGGACTGGAAAACTTACATAGGCAATCAGAGTATATTGTAACTTTGCAATTTTGCATGTTCATAGATATTGTTGTTAAAGACGTTCCCTCATGTAGGAAATCATACATAGTTGCAAGAAAATCCATGATCAATAGAAAACAATGGTAAATTTTGACAATCAATAGTATTCTAAATTTCAAAAAGAAAATATTTTCCATGTATTACTAATTAGAGGTTTCTCATCTTAATGATTTCGAAATTTTCCAATGTGTACCTTGTCATTATCAAAAGGATAGCTAAATTGAAATTAGAACAAAAATGGGAAAAAAAACTTATGCTATTGACGCCTTCTACTCCTTTTGGACCAATCTTGAATTTATTAATAACATAAAGTATCAAAAGTGTAAAGGTATAAACTCAAAAATAAAATAAAACTGTAAATAGTGTCCATAATTCAAGTTTAAACAAATGTTATGTTTTGCGGCTCCGAATCAGCACATTGAATTTGAAATTGGATAAATTTTAATACAATTTTTTTTTCTTATTGATGGTCATTTTCTAATTAAATTAGAGATGCAGTTTAGCATTTGGCTTACCAGAATGTGTCCCAAAAATAAAATAATAAACCCATAATTATATTAATAAGAAAACTCAAGCATGTGGCATTGTCAATAACATAACGCAATATCAATCTTAATACCATGTTTGTTTATCCTCCTTCTTGGATATATATATATATATATATATATATATTAAGGTGATGATAATTATAATCAATCATAATTATACATATATATATTATGGTGATGATATCCTAGCAGGTTAGAAGGAATGAGTAGGGTAGACAAAATGGAAATAAACAAGTGATATTCTTTGTGCTGGGGTGCAATTTGGGTAGGCTAACCTAGCCCAACTCAAACTCAACTCGAAAATTTTGAAATTTGGGCTTTTAAATTCACAAACCGGGCTCAAATTGGGTTGACCCAAACAACCCGACCAACCCGAAAATATTTGGGTTGGGCTTCATGGGTTGAAACCCGAATTCGAGTTACCTCGAGCCAGTCCAACCAAACTTGAATCCGGGTTGAGGTTGGGCTCGGGTTGGGCCAGTCCAAGTTGCACCCCTAACTTTGTGACAAATAATTATTAAATAAATTGATGAAAATTTTTGTAGAAGTAGTTTTTGCAAGATACAACATTTTCAATAGCTGAGAGGGCAAAATGGAAATACAGGAGGTAGCTTGCAATATATATAGGCTGAGTTTTTGTTTGCGGCTGACACACTCCTACCATCTTTTTTGAGTAGTAGAGGAAATACGATGACTAAGTATACAACCATTTTGGTAGTGGTGATATTGGCAATCATCTTTTCTAATTTATATTTTCATTTAAAAGAAAATAATATTTTATAAACCTTAACTTCAAAAGTTGATGATTATTCTTTTACAAATTACACTACAATCCTTCTAGATATGGTTGATCTCCCCATCTTTCTTTTTAATTTTTAATTTTTTGGTTTTTGACTGAATAAAAAAATAATTATTATTTAATTAACCCCATAATGACATATTTCGCCACATTGTATGATACTGTTTACTTTGGGCCCGAGTCAGCACGATTTTGCTCTTAAATTTTACCCCAAAATACCTCATATCATTTGAATTATATTTAAGTAACAATAAAAATAAGGATAATGCTTGTATCCAACCCAGATTGGATGAAGTTCATCCAACCTGGGTACGTGGCCCAATCATTCTATGACAAGTGTTCAAAAGCATTATTAGAATTAAGTTAGGTATTATCCAATTATTCGGGTTTGACCCGTTCAGAACTCACGCTTTCATAACTCTTTTTTTTTTTTTTTTTTTTTTTTTTGCTTGATTTCATAACTCTTTAAATCGCTCCCTTTGCCCTCTCTCCAGCAATGCCCTAGCTCTCTCATTTTGCCCTCTTTCACTCAAGACGATGTGGGGAAGTCAAATTCTTGTTATTTCTTTAACCAACACATTTTTGCTTATTTGATAGGAATCTCAAATGGTAGGGGAACAGAAATGCCTTCTACAATTCATTTAATGATGAACTATAGAACATAAATGCCTTCTATAGTTTATTTAATGATGAATTATGGAACAAAAATTCCTTCTACATCTCATTCAATGATGAACACAAATCGACTACCTAATATGATTTACACTCGATTACTTCAAGTAATTATTTTATCCTAAGAAAATGGTTGATTATGTTAAAGATTAATGACATAGATTTAATTATTTCAACCTTCTTGTCATTTTTGTTTTTCAATATTTGTAGGAGTCTCATCATGGTAGCCTGCCACAAAGTGCACAATAAGGCAAAGAATTTGAAATTTTCCTCACTGTTAGAGGACTATTCGGAAAGTTATTTGAAAGCTTGCATGTGTTACTTTTTGTTCTTTCACTTAATTATTATAATTTTTGTATCCTATGGCAACACAATAGATATGGTCCAATGGAATGCCTTTTGTGCGAATTATTTGGGTAATGCAAATTAATTGGGAGATAAATTTTATGCTTTGTGCTTAGATAATGATTACATAGTTGTTCAACTTCAATATAACATCACAAAATTTTCAACTTGTTATTCCATCTTTTTCTTAATAAATTCCATCACTTTCTTATCCCATAATGATTACAGAGTTTGTTGTACGGAAGCGTGGGCCCAACAAATAACTAATGGTGATTGTGATCATACACTAAAAAGAATGCACTCACAACATAATAAATAGGAGAAAACACACACACAAAAAGAAGAAATGGATTTACGTGGTTCAGTAATGTGCTTACGTCCACGGGGCAGCTTAAGATCAATGCACTAATATCAAAACCCAAAGGGTTACAAAAGGCTCACAAATGAGAAAATATACAAATATTTTATTCTATCTAAATTAGCTCACTTAAGAGCTCTTGTTTTTCTCACTCTAATGAACTTCTCCTTTTATGCTTCAAATGGTTTCTAGGACTTCTTTATTTATAAGGAGAAACGATCCTTTCATCATTGGAGCCAACAACAATTGGAGTAAAACATAGAATGTTTCCTTCAATAAAACCATCCCACTTTTGAGCCATAAAACAAGGAACCATAAAACAAGGATTCCATGTTTTGAGACAAGGAACCATAAAACAAGGATTCCATGTTTTAAGCCATTAATCAACAATCTCCACCTTGGCGAAAAATCTGTACAACTCCCCGAAGTGAAGTATTTCCAAACATGATCTTGAACTGCCTCCAAATACGCCCAAAGCCCAAAGGTGCTCAAACTCGCAGGATATTAATCAAGTCTAAGCAATGCTCAAACTTGACCTTCGTTATAACCTTCGTCAGCATATCTGCGGGATTATCCGTAGGCCCAATCTTCTGAAGGAGAATATCACCATCCAAAATCTCACGAATAAAATGGAAACGGACATCAATGTGTTTCATACGTGAATAATGAACCTGGTTCTTTGCCAAACAAATAGCACTTTGACGTCATAATAGACATCAACATGCTCTTAAATAATCCCCAAGTCCTCAATCAACCCATGTAGCCATATGGCTTCCTTAATGGCCTCTATCACTACCATGTACTCTGTCTCTATTGTAGACAAAGAAACTGTAGGTTGTAATGTCAACCTCCAACTTATCGGTCCTCTAGCAAGTGTGAACACATAACCCGTAGTTAACCGAGATTTACCCAAATCACCAGAATAGTTCGAATCCACATAACCAACCAAATGTTGACTAAGTCCATCATTCCGCTCAAACTTCAAACCAACATCCATAGTACCTTAGATGTACCGTAGAATCCACTTCACTGTCTGCCAAAGACCTTTTCCTAGGTCATGCATAAACCTGCTCACCATACTAATGACCTATGAAATATCGGGTCTCGTAGACACCATTGCATACCTCAAACTTCTAACTGCACTTGCATACGGAACATGAGCCATGTGCAAACACTCTTCATCTGTGCTTGGAGATAATGAAGCATTGATCTTGAAATGAGGGGCCAAAGGGGTACTTACAGGTTTAGTATTCGAGTCCATACCAAACCGATGTAGCACCTTCTTCAAATATTGCTTCTGAGACAAACAAACAGTGCCCTTTCACTCTATCTCTGCTAATCTCCATTCCAACTATTTTCTTAGCTTCACAAAGATCATTTATCTCAAACTCAATACTCAACTGAATTTTCAACTTATCAATTTCAACTTTGCTCTTAAATGCAATGAACATATAAGAGCAAATATACAAATGATCTATCACGAAGCTTACGAAAATACACACAGTGATCAAAATGGTTTCTTCTGTACTATTGCCCTTTTATGAACTGATCAAATCATTTTTACCATTGCCTTGGATATTATTTCAACCCATATAACGATTTCTTCAGTTTGCAAACCCAATTTTCCTTTCCAATAACCTTGAATCCATCTAGCTGAGATATATAAATCTCCTCCTCAAAATCACCATGTAAGAAAACAGTTTTGACATCGAGTTGAGCTAACTTAAGATCAAACTGTGCAACCAAAGCTAGCAAAATACGAATGGAAGAATGTTTTACAATAGGTGAAAATACCTCATTATTGTCAATCCCTTCCTTTTTTGCATAACCTTTTGCCACTAATCTAGCCTTGAACCTCACACTGTGTTGCCTTGAAAAGCCTTCCTTCTTGGTGTATACCCACTTGCACCCTATAGCCTTCTTCTCATTTGGAAGCTAGACCAATTCCTAAGTCTGATTTGTATGATGAGATTGCATCTCCTTGTTTATTGCTTTCTTCCGATCTATATTTTCTGAACTTCTGACAGCTTCTTTATAGGTAGATGGAATGTCATCATCAACTATGGGTGGTGCGTATGCCACCATATCAGTAAATCGTGCAGGTTTCTTTATTTCTCTTCTTGATCTACCAACTGCAATAGAATATGGTTGCTATGGAGACTTTTAAGTATAAGCCTCCTCCTCTTCTGTACCTGTTTCCTCATCATCTGAGTTACTGACAGGTCTAGCTGGAACAATTGTAGCCTTAAGCTCCACCCACTGAGAAACTTATTTGGTCTTGTTCTTTATAGGATAACTTTTCAATGTAGAAGACTCATCGAATGTAACATCCCTACTATTAACGATTTTCTTTAACTCGGGGCACCAAAGTCTATACCCTTTCACACCTTAATTATAGCCAGAGAATATGGCTTTCTTGGCTCTAGGATCTAACTTACTCTCTTTAACATGAAAGTAGGTAGTATAACTAAATATTCGCAGAAAATTATAATCTGTAGCAGCTTTTTCCCTCATTCGCAACTGCAGGCAACCTATTGATGAAATGGCATGCGTATGTCACAGCCTCAGCCTAAAAGGCTTTGCCCAATCCAACATTTGACAATATACATCTAACCTTTTCTAACAAGGATCAATTCATGCGTTCTGCCACCCAATTCTGTTACGACGTGTTTCTGACTGTAAAGTGTTGAACAATACCCTCGTCCTGCATACTTGCAAGAATTGGTCCAATGTGTATTCACCGCTATTATCAAATCTGAGTCTTTTGATTTTTCTGCCAATCTGGGTCTTCATCACCTTTTTCCACTTCAAGAACACTTTTTAGACTTTATCTTTATGTTTTATGGTGTACACCCATACTTGTCTAGAGAAATCATCAACAAAAGACACAAACCAATGCTTACCTCCCAAAGATGCAACTCTAGTATATCCCCAAACATTTGTGTGAACATAATCAAGTATTCCCTTGGTGCGGTGTACTGCTATGCCAAACTTGACTCTTGTCTGCTTGCCCAGAACACAATGTTCACAAAATCCAAGCTTGCAAGTTTTGGCACCTTTCAATAGACTCTGCTTTACTAGTCCCTGCAAAGCCTTCTCACATGCATGTCCCAAGCATACATGCCATAATCTGGAAGTATATGATGCATCTGCCTCCGAATTATCTGCAACAGCTACTACGCCTGTAACTGTATTTCCAAGGAGAAAATACAAGTTACTTTTTTTCGTACCCTTCATCATAACTAGAGCTTTATAGGTAACCTTTAGACCATCGCCTTTCAGTGTGATCTCATAGCCTTTTGCTGCTAATGATCCAAGTGAGATGAGATTTTTCTTCAAATTTGGTACATACTGGACATCTTTGAGAACTCTGATTATTCCATTGTGCAACTTCAAACGGATCTTTCCTATCCCACTTGTTTGACAGGGATGATCATTGCCCATGAAAATAGCTCCACCGTCCAGCTCTTGAAAACTAGAGAACTACTCCCTGTTGGGATACATATGATAGGAACAACCCAAATCCAAGATCCACTCATGAGAACTGGATCGAACCGATACAGTCAAAGCAAACTCTGCAACTTCATCGTCACTGCTTACAATGTTGGCGGCAATTTTCTTGTCATCCCTGTTTTTCAACTTAGGACAATCCTTTTTCCAATGCCTTTTATTGTGACAAAAGGCACATTCTTCTTTGGTAAGATTTTTCCTGCCCGAATTTGATGCTCCTTTTGATTTAAATTAAGATCTTCCATGGCTACCAGACTTTTCTGATTTGTTCTACCACATACTGTTAGAGCTTCAGCTATTGAATCTCTATAAACCTCCTTATCCTTCTTGCAAAGCTCATTATACATGAGGGTATTAGAGACATCAACATATATAATTTCGTCTTTTCCATATAGTAGTGTGGTAACCAGATGTTCATACGAATCAGGCAGAGAGTTCAATAATAGTAATGTTTTATCCTCATCATCAATTTTAACATTCAAATTTTGCAAATCAGTAAGAATTTTGTTCAAATTGTCTAGATGCTTGGACATAAACATATTGTAACGACCCACTCCACCACATGGTATGATATTATCTACTTTGGGTCTGAGCCCGCACAGTTTTGCCATTAGATTTTACCCTAAAAGGCCTCATACTAATTGGAGATAACACCACCATATATAAGCATTTCACTTTTCCTTTACCCAGGCGATGTACGATTATACAACCATAGCTCGCCCAGTATGGTAACCTGCCAGTGCCTCGCACATGTTCACAAGGTTGCCATAATCACCCCCCCTTTGGGGCGCCAACATCCTTGTTGACCACACTTCCGGCTGAGTCAGGCTCTGATACCATTTGTAACAACCCCCACCTTACTCAGGCACAATATTATGCGCTTTTGGCTCCCTTGGACCAGAGACTTCCCAGGATTGGTCATCTTAGGAAGTCTCTGATCCAGGGGAGCTAAAAGCGGATAATATTGTGTTTGGGTAGAGTGAAGGTTGTTACACATTCCTTTTTTATAATCAAACCAGAAGAGTTTCTTCTTCAAATAGAGCCGATTTTCAATGCTCTTTGTCATATACTTGTCCTCCAGTTGCATCCAAAGTTTGTTTGCTGAAATTCCATGCATGAAAGGATATTTCTGATCCTTCCCGAGATAAAGTTGAATTTGACCATAAGCCTTACGATTAATCTTTTTCCAATCTTTTTCCTTCATTTCTTCTGATTTCTCTGCCCCCAGTGCAATGTCTAACTCTTGTTGAGTCAAAACATCCAAAACATTGCATTGCCACATCTTAAAGTTGTTTCGTCCATAAAAATTTTCAATATCAAATTTTGCGGTTACCATCTTCTTTTTCAACGATCAGGATCACCTAAAAGAATTTCTGAGTAATGGTGGTTGTGATCACACACTAAAAAGAATGCCCTCACAAAATAATAAATATGAGAAAATACACACACAAAAGGAAGATAAGGATTTACGTGGTTTGGCAATGTGCCTACGTCCACGGGGCAACTTAAGATCAATGCACTAATATCAAAACCCAAAGGGTTACAAAAGGCTCACAAATGAGAAAATATATAAATATTTTCTTCTCTCTAAATTAGCTCACTTAGAGCTCTTGTTTTTCTCACTCTAATGAGCTTCTCCTTTTGTGCTTCAAATGGTTTCTAAGGCTTCTCTATTTATAGGAGAAGCAATCATTTCATTATTGGAGCCAACAACAAGTGGAGTAACATGGAATGTTTTCCTCCATAAAACCATCCCACTGTTGAGCCATAAAAAAAGGATTCATGTTTTCAGCCATTAATCAACAGAGTTGTTATTCCATTGACGTGGATCACCATTGAAATGGATCTTACATTTTCAGCTTCAATATAACATCACAAAATGTTGCGTTTAAAACCCCGCTACTGGGGAAAGTGCACATTGAACATCTTATGGGGAATGCACGCACTTTCACCAACAAATAACGAACCCTGGTGAGAACTGCGCTAAGGAACATGAACGAAAGAACGAGCCTACGAAGCCCCGTCCGTGGGCTAGTCTTGAATCCTAAACTTTAACACTTAGAAATTTTTTGTCAAAGCCCTATTTTGAAAAACTAAGTGAAAGACACGGTTCATTAAGTCCATGAATGTGAAATCCATGGTAATGTGCTCCCATTTTCACTCTACTACTGGTAATGGTTGCAGCAAATTCGTCGGTCTCTGATACTCGGCCTTCACTTACTGACAAATAAGGCACCTAGTCACAAACTGCGCAACCCAAAATTTCAAAGTGGCGTAATGGGCTTGATTCTTACATCAATGGAAAGCTCTCATCAAGTGGAAGATTTTTCACTTCTAGCACAATCTCGAAAAAATCCTTTAAAAATCTTAATACTATAATGATAAAGTAGTATCAGATTTTATTTTTATTCAATTTGTTACAATTTTTATACCTGTAAAAGTTATATCAGATTTTATTTTTATTTAGTTTATTACAATTGGATTCTACATTTTATAGTCTGGGATTGGGTTCTTTGACATTGTTTATAGTCCGGGATTGGGCTATTTGCCTGAGAATTTTTAATGTGACGTAAAGTAAAAGGCAATTTGATGCACAGTAAAAGGCAATAAACAAAAAGAAAAAGTAAAATGTTAGACAGGTCAAATCCAAATAGTTGGGTAATACCCAATTTAATTCTAATAATGCTTTTGGACACTTATCTTAGAATGATTGGGCCACGTACCCAGGCTGATGAACTCAAGGACCATTTCCAAGATATATACACACACAAATATATAAATATATATATGTCTAGGTAATGGGTATATATATATATATCTATATATTAATTTTAATGTAAAGAAATTGTAACACATGGACGAAATAGTCAGGACAAATTTTTACTGCTCACCTTATTTCAATTTGAAGCACTTGGTGTCACTAGAAGAAGTACAGAAGATTTGAGCTGCTGGATAAAACTATTAGAATCTGTCAAAAAAAAAAAAAATGATTTAACCAAATGAATGATTTTAAAGAATTAGGACAATACAATACATGCTCACAGGAACAATAAATTACTTACCTAATTGTTGGAGTACGTAGTGTAGCCTTATGGAGAACCTTAAAGTAATTTGAAATTTTTTAAGGTTTCTGATTTATGTAAGGAATGAAACCAGCAAGCCGAATCTTATGACATGACTTTCGTGCGGGCATATATATATATATATTTATAGATAGAGAGAGAGAGAGAGAGAGAGAGAGAGAAAGAGCAACAATCCGAAGAAAAGAAGATGCTACTCAGATAAAGCTACACCAGGAAAATGAAGCAAGAAGATGCTTTCTTAGTTACACTTAGCGTTCCCTATCATGCTCATTTTGGATACATACATACATATATATATATACATACATACATATATATATATATATATATATATATATATTGAAGTGATGATATCCTAGCAGGAATGAGTTGGGTAGACAAAATGGAAATAAACAAGTGATATACTTTGTGACAAATATATAATTATTAAATAAATCGAGTGGAAAATTTTGTAGAAGTAGTTTTTGCAAGATACAACATTTTCAATAGCTGAGAGGGCAAAATGGAAATAGAGGAGGCAACTTGCAATATATATAGGCGAGTTTTTTTTTGCTGTTTATTACTAGGTATACAACCATTTTGATTAATCATCTTTTCTAATTTATATTTTTAAAAAGAAAATAATATTTTATAACCTTAACTTCAAAAGTTAATAATTATTCTTTTACAAATTACACCACAATCTTTCTAGATATGGTTGATCTCGACCTTTCTTTTTAATTTTTAATTTTTTGGTTTTTGACGGAATCAAAAAATTATTATTATTTAATTAACCCCATAACGATATATTTCACTATATGGTATAATATTGTTCACTTTGAACCCGAATCAGCACGGTTTTGTTCTTAAATTTTATCCCAAAATACCTCATATCATTTGAATTATATCTAAGTAACAATAAAAATAATTGATAGAAGGGAAAAACTCAAGGAACATTTCCAAGACATATATATACACATATATATGTCTGGCCGGGTAATGGATATATATATATATATATTTTAATGTAAAGAAATTGTAGCACATGGACGAAATAGTGAGGACAAATTTGTACTGCTCACCTTATTTCAATTTGAAGCACTTGGTGTCACTAGAAGAAGTACAGAAGATTTGAGCTGATGGATAAAACTATTAGAATCTGTCAAAAAAAAAAAAATATTTGATTTAACCAAATGAATGGTTTTGAAGAATTAGGACAATGGACAATACAATACATGCTCAAAGGAACAATAAATTACTTACCTAATTGTTGGAGTAGCGTATCCTTATGGAGAACCTTAAAGTAATTTGAAAATTTTAAGGTTTCAGATTTATATAAGGAATGAAACCAGCAAACCGAATCTTATGACATGCCTTGAGCAACAATCCGAAGAAAAGAAGATGCTACTTCGATAAAGCTACATCGGGCCAGGAATATGAAGCAAGAAGATGCTTTCTTACCGGGGAGGAATTCATTTACAATTGGATGATGGCGCGCAAAAAGTTTTAGTCCATCTCTTGGTCTAGAATAAGTGGAAGATGGAAAATACAAAGATTTATACGATTCGACACTAAGACCTACATTATAGACAAAGAGCCTAGGGTACACAGCCTACATTTCTATTATTCAGATTTGTATATTGTTTGAGTACAAGGCATGGTAAATATAATAGAATATAAAAGGTGTAAAAAAGTCAAATGAGGCAAATTGACCGGGTCACTATCATTGGTGGAAAATTTTGCTCCACGATTATATAGAAATATTTACATATTTCAACACTCCTCTCAAGTTGAAACATGAATATCATGAATGCCCAACATACCAAAGAAACGCTTCGAAAGATGATGCGAAGGTATTCGGAACAAAGCCAGGAAATTGACAAGATCTTGCTGGGAAAATGACTGGATGTTGCCAGGGAAAATAAACTGGAACTCGCCGGGAAAAATGGTCAGAACTAAGTTGGGAAAATCGGAACTCGTTGGGAAAATGCTAGGAACTAAGCGGGGAAATGACCAGAACAATGCCTGGAAATGACGGGAACTAAGCCGAGAAATGGGCCAGAAATACATCGGGGTAGGCCGAGGTGCTGAACCATCTGAAAAAGGACCGGAACTATGCCGGGATGAATCAACCGGAACTACGCCGGGAAAGGAATGTGAAGACATAAATCCATGATAATAATACACAGCTAGGTTTCTGATAACATGTTAAATTTGAATTTGCAAATATAAATGCAAATCAAGAATAAGCGGAAGATGAAAAACACAAAGATTTACATGGTTCGACACTAAGACCAACATCCATGGACAAAGAGCCTCTAAGATCTACATTTTTATTATTCAGATCTATATATTGCTTGAGTACTAAGAGCCTATATATATAGACATGGTAAATATAATAGAATGTGGAAGGTGTAAAAAAGTTAAAGGAGTCACTGTGATTGGTGGAGGATTTTAATCCACCATTATATAGAAATATCTATAATTCAAAAGAAATTGACCGAATCATCGTGATTGGTGAAGAATTTTACTCCACAATTATATCCAAATATTTATATATTTCAACAATTATTTTCTAAGAAAACAACTCCTCTTCTAATTCATATTGAGTCAACATTGAATATGATGATTATACCTTGAATTGATATGGTTGCACCGCAACGTCTCTTTTAGTTACTCTTAGCGTTCCCTATCATGCTCATTTTGGCTACATTATATATATGTGTGTGTGTGTGTGTGTGTGTATTAAGGTAGTGATATCTTAGCAGGAATGAGTAGGGCAGACAAAATGGCAATAAACAAGTGATCCATATATTCTTTGTGGCAAATAATTATTAAATAAATTGAATAGAAAATTTTGTAGAAGTAGTTTTTGCAAGACAAACATTTTCAATAGCTGAGAGGGCAAAATGGAAATACAGGAGGCAGCTTGCATTGTATATAGGCGAGTTTTTTTTTTTTTTGGTTGACACACTCTTACCATCTATTTTTGAGTAGCAGGATAAATATACTAGGTGTACAACAATTTTGGTAGAGGTGATTTTCACAATCATCTTTTCTAATTTATATTTTCATTTAAAAAAATATATATTTTATAACCTTAACTTCAAAAGATAATGATTATTCTTTTACAAATTACACCACAATCCTTCTGGATATGGTTAATCTCCCCACTTCCTTTTTAATTTTTAATTTTTTGGTCTTTGACGGAATCAAAAAATAATTATTTAATTAACTACGTACGTAACTACATACTTTACCACATGGTATGATATTGTTCGCTTTGGACCCGAGTCAATACGATTTTGCTCTTAATTTTTATCCCAAAATGTCTTATACCATTTGGAGATACCACCACCACCACATATAAAGCACTTCACATTTCCCTTACCCAGACGATATAAAATTGCGCACTTGTAACTCACCCAGTGTGGTAGTCGTGACGACCTTGTGGGTGAGTGTAAGATGCATTGATAAAGTGGGTCGTTACATATGGTATCAGAACTTAACCCAACCGAAAAGTGTGGCTAACGGGGATGTCGGGCCCCTAGGGGGTGATTGTGGTGACTTTGTGGGCGCGTGTGCCATGGGTGAAAAGTGTGGCTAACAGGGATGTCGGGCCCCGTGATTGTGGCGAGGTTTGTTATTATGGGTGCAAAAGGCACTAACAAATTATCACATTAGACGAATTACAGTGTATAATTCTACATTGCCTGAGCTGAAAAGGAGGAAGTGCTATATTAATGCATCTGATTGGGTAATTGGTGTGCGACAAATCTATCATTTTTGTAATTATCATTAATTCATCTTTTTGGGTAATTGGTGTGCGACAAATGTCATGGAGGTGGTTGATGGAGGCGGTGGTAATGGTTTTTGACAAAGTTGGGTATGGGTGGTGGGATTTTTTCTGCAGCGTGAACTTTTGGAGCTAAGACTGAAATAATAATTATCATTAATTCATCTTTTTGGGTAATTGGTGTGCGACAAATGTCATGGAGGTGGTTGATGGAGGCGGTGGTAATGGTTTTTGACAAAGTTGGGTATGGGTGGTGGGATTTTTTCTGCAGCGTGAACTTTTGGAGCTAAGACTGAAATAATGAATTGTTGTGAACATGTGATATTTGATTCCATTCCGACCATGGTGGACTCACTTATAGTGATGACTTTTTCTTAATCTATAGTGGTTGACTAGTGGATCCTACTTTCCACCAAATTTTATTTATTTATTTATTTTAAACTATTTATTTATTTCATTGGCAAGGAATTCGCATCTTCATTGATTTTAATTTGTAAGTAGATGAGATACTACTAGACTATGTAATATTTGATCACTACCCATCATAGTTGGTAAAATTCGGTACGGAAAAAAACCGATTAAAAAATGTAAGAGTATAATTTGATTTTTTTTTAAAATATGTCATAAAAATTTGACTGGAAAAAAACGAAAACATAAAAATTCGAATATTGTTACGTAGGTGTATAGTATGTATGGTTTAAAAATTCCGCTATATATACACAACTTATTTATTTATTTTCGTATAGTATTAAAATGTAAAAAATAATAAAATAAATAAGAAAATGTTAGAAATAATAAATAAAAATTCATTTTATATAAATTGACACTACCAGAATAACTATGGAAGAAATAAATTAAATATAATTAATTAATAATTCTGACATCATAAATTCATCAATCATCACAAATTAATAAAAAAAAATTATAATTCAAATAATTAACTATGAGTATCTAAAAATAAATAAAAGTTTACTTATTTCCCATCTTTTCTTGATGATGTGGACCATTTAGACCAATTAAATGCAATAGGCATAATGAGAGGTTGGTTTCATAACAACAACAAATGAACAATTGCTAAAGGCAGATGAACTGTACAAGATGCATGAAGTTAAGAAATTAACCAATGATCAATTTTTACAGTTCTTCAGTTGGCATGCCTTTGAACAAGATCGTCCCCTTGAAGTTTACATGGAGCACTCAGAAAGGGTTGTGAAGTATTGCGGAGGGCTTCTTTTAGCTCTTCAGGTTTTGGGTTCTTATCTATCTAGGAGAAGTTTAGATGCGTGGGAAAGTGCAATAAAAAAATTGGAAGTAATTTCTAATAGTCAGATCATAAAAAAGCTCAAAATTAATTTTGATTCTTTAGAAGATGACCACGACAAACAATTATTCCTTGACATTGCTTGTTTTTTTCGTCTGAAAGAACCAAGATTTTGTAATTACAATGTTAGATTGTTATATGTACCACGCAAAAGTTGGGATCGACAACCTCATTAAAAGATGTCTTTAACAGTCAATATAGGAAATGAGCTGACAATGCATAAGTTGCTTCGAGACATGGGAAGAGAAATAGTACATCAAGAATCACCAAAGAAGCCAGGGGAACGCAGCAGACTGTGGGATCATAAGGATGCCTTACATATATTGAGAGAAAAAACTGTAAGAGTTATGCCTTCGGTTTCTATTTGCATGTTTTTGTTGCATGGTGTGCTTAGTAAGTGAGTCATTTTTACAGGGAACAGAATCCATTGAGGGCCTCATGCTCAACTTGCCTGGAAGCAACTCATCGGAGCGGTGAGGTACTGGTCTAGGCTTCTTTTCTTTGCTCCATGTAACTTCTGCCTCAACAGAGTCATTTTCCACATCAGATGAAGTAGACTTCCAAACAGTTCGATGCATTTTCAAGGATGCACAATCTAAGACTACTCCAGCTCAATAATGTAAGGCTCACCGGAAACTACAAACAATTTCCTAGGAAGTTGAGATGGTTGTGTTGGCGTGGGTTCTCTATGGAAGTAATACCCATTGAATTTTTATTTAGAGTGTTTGGTTGTTCTAGATATGCAAAATAGTAACTTGAAAAAAGTTTGGAAGCACGGGAAAAAGGTATGATATTAAGTTCTCTTTTAATCTTTTTTTCTTTTCTTTGGGGACTATTAATAGCTAAATTCCTTCTTCTTTTGACAGTAGCTTAGATCATTGAAAGTCCTCAATCTCAGTCATTTCAGTAGCATTATGTTTGACTTCTCAAATGTCCCTAATCTTGAGAGCTTGATTCTTACAGATCGTATAAACTTGATTGAGTTTCACGAATCCATTTGGGAATTGGGGAGACTAGTTTTACTGGATCTTAAAGATTGCAAAAATCTTAGGAAGCTTCCATCAGGAATTGGCCAGCTAAAATCTCTTGAAAATCTCATTCTCTCTGGTTGCTCAAAGGCGCTTCCAATTGCCTAGAGAGTTGGGCAGAATGGAGTCTTTGAAATTGCTCCTTACTAACAGAACTGCTATAAATCAATCACTTTTAACGAGCACCGACTTAAAATCATGTTTTTCACACTTGTGTTACTGGGGATCAGGGCCAAGGGAAAATCTCAAAGCCATCAATTTTTCGGACGACTTTACCACGCTCGTTAACAAGGTTATGTCTTGCAGACTGCAATATATCGGATGATGTCATTCCAAGAGATCTTGGCAGCCTATCCTTGTTGCAGGAATTGGTTCTAAATAAAAACCCATTATGTAGCCTACCAGAGAGCATCAAGTGCCTCGCTATGCTTAAATCACTTAAATTAGACGATTGCTATACACTCCAATCACTTCCGGAGTTCCCAATGAGTTTACGGATTGTGAATTTAAGTAATTGCTCGTCATTGAAAATGTTAATTTACCAAACGTGTTGACTTCAATAATTGTTTGGGATATTCGTGGCTGTGAAAAACTACTTGAGATTCAGAGATTGTTTAAGTTAGAACCCATTGGAAACATTGATGCAGAAATGATAAGCAATTTGGAATGGGTCTATTGCCCAACGTTCATAGGCATTCCAGACATAAACAAGGAAACGATATGGTCAAGTCATTGGAAGATCAAGAAACAGTTGCAAGTGGACGATGAAATAAATGTTTCGGTGGTATTGTAGCCTTTTTTTTTTTAGAGATAAAGGAGTTGGGAATCCACGTTGTGTTCGAGCAAGATGAGAAGGGTACTAATGGCTACAACACCACCTATCCGTATTGTCAAAATGTCGATGACACAGATATATCAGTATATCAGCTGGGCTCTACAGGCGTGTACTCCCTTAGCATTACAGGTTTTGGCCCTGTTTCGCCTAGCATCCTAGGGCTCGATAACATCAAAATAAACTATCCATGATGCGTATTGTGATACCCCTAATTTTGGAACACAGGTTGATCAAGTCAGCGCACAAAATCAAGGGATATCAAAACAATTTAAGTATTTAACAAGCACAGAATACAAAGATGAATAATAAAGAATAAATAAACCGCTGAAGAAAACTAATAAATAAATATTACTTAATGATTCTCCAACAATTACAATTCGGAAATCCCATAACTCAAGGACCCTTTAAAACATTATCCAATAATCCAATACTATTTAAAAGTACACAAGATGAATAAACGAATGACTGCGAATCTTCAACCTCGAGACTGGAACCTCTAATAACCTGAAAAATAAAAACCCTACGAGCAAGTTCACTCTACCAGGCCTCTGAAAACCAATAAGCAGATCATCTCTGATCAAAACCAAACCTAATAAAGTTTTAACTTTAATAAAGCACGATATACATGTCTATATATAATTATATATACTATACTAATCACATCCATTAATAGGTTTATTAAATTTCCATACCTATTAAATAATTATTAAAATAATATTCATACCTAGACCAATCTACCATTTCATTTTATAAAAACTCCTTTGACCTTAATCCCATCCTAGTCAGTTGTCTAATCATTTAAATAACAAATTATAATAAAAGAAATACTCTATTTAATCCCAACCCGATAATGATTTTAATTGTTTAAATCACATATCCAAAATCCAAGTTTTGACAAATCATCCACGTCTTCCCCAATATTATTTTATTAATATAAAATAATACACTAACCAGTAAGTACTAAACTATTCTCATTTAAGAATATCTAACCCTAATCCAATCCATACATACAACAACCATAGATGATATTTTAATCATCTAACACATAACAACGTAATTATGCTTTGGCAAATCAACCATGCCATTGTAAATATTTTTATTTATATATTGGCAATTCAACCATGCCTCCATAAGTATATTTATTTATACATTGGCAATTCAACCATACCTCCGTGTATGTATATTTATACATTGGCAATTCAACCATGCCTCCACAGGTATATTTATTCATACATTTAATTAGCAATTCATCCATGCTTTCCATATATGTATTCTATTCATACAAATATTTAGGTAATATATTTAATCATTTGACAATTCATCCATACCCGCACTTTAACCATGAATTAACTTTAAAATTAACAATACGCTAAATCATACATAGCCATCACATGCATATTATACGCATATCATTAATTTAACAACCAGCCTATTAAGATATACCAAATAAGAATGATAATATTAATCATCTTAAATGATTTATATATATATATACCTACACATATGTTATTTAATGTATATATGTGTTTAACACCTTCTTTAATAATCCTTGATTATTTAAAATCAATATACATATATATATATATATATATATATATATATATATATATATTCATCCTTCCATACAACTCATAGACAAATTAAACTATATATACACATATATAAATAATTATATATATATATATATATATATATATATACACTTCCTTCCATAACAAATTATTAATTTATTATATTTACACAAATTAGTGCAACTAAATATGTCAGAAATAGTTTCCTTTAAATACTCCATATTGGTTTAAATAGTTTTCCGACACTTTCTCACTAAAACATAAATATCTCCTAGTAGGATGGGAATCTGATAATGAAATTGGTACCATTGGAAAGAAGACGAAAAATCCTTGAATTTGAGCTCAAGAATGACCCAATTTCGATTTAAAATGACTAAGTTATGACCGTTTTAATTTCTAGTGTCGAATTAGGCCAACATAGTTTCCCACGCGCGCCCACATGCTTACTATGCACTTGCACGCGCTGGATTCAAGCCTCCTTGTGTGCTGGTATTGGCTAAGCTCTTTCAGCTACCGTGAGCTCACCACACTGAATCCATCACTTCCTTTATGCCGCATCCAATGGTCATAAATGAGTGCGCAAATGAACACGCTCACACTAGATTATTTTCTATTAACTATAATAGATCTAAGGTCCAGATCAGCGAGTGCACCATCTTCTCATGGTCTGCAATACACCAAATAATCCCATAGTTGACCAGACCACTTTTATGGTCCAGATACACATGCGCACCAAAGTTTTATGCGCCGCGATGCACCATATCAATTCACATAAGTTTAATTAATCAAATGGCCCTAATTGGCGTATACACCCTATTATCCTACACCGCGCCGCACTGGATCAATTCTTTATTGTGCCGCCGCTCCACATGCGCCAGTTACCTAGTATATATATATATATAATTATTTTCCTAACAAATAATAGGAAAATAAATCCTAATAAATTCCTAAAAATATCAGAAAAATTCCAGAAAATTACAGAACAATTCTAGAAAATAAAGAAACCATAATTAACTCTCTTGGGTCACAAATCCACCTATAGATTGATTTTAAAATATACATAACACCTATATATATCAATTAAAATCCAATAATCTAAAAATCAAATATAATAGTTTATACTTTTTAATTATTCCGATCTAACCATAATTTTTAAACAAATAAATTTAATTAAAGCCTTGATACTCAAGGTGAAATCCTTATGAGTTCTAAGAGGAAAGTTAGAGAAAACTCGCCTGAAGGTTTCGAAACGAAACCGACGCTTTAAGCTTTAATTATCTCTTCCAATTCCGACGTCCTCCTTTTCAGATCCGACCTCCTCCTTGTCAGCCCTTCTTCTTCCTCTCTCTCTGTCTGTTTTATTTTTCTAACGTGTAAAACCTTTAACCCTAAAGCCTTATGTGTATTTTTATACACCTTAAATTCCAAATCCTATTCCAACTAGTATTATGAATTAAAATAATAATCTTTAAATAATTTATATCTATAAACATATATATATATATAAATATATATTCCTTCCATAATTAACTCATTAGTTAATTAAATCATATATACTTATAAATATCAATAAATATATATCTATATATATATATATATATCTTTCCATAACAATTATTAATTAATTATATTTATATATATATATATATATATATATATATATATATATATATATATAATTGATACAAAAGTGATCATTTAAATAATTAAATAACCACGGACCTTCATTAATTAACCCAATAAGGTTTCATACAAGCCCAAGACCACATCTTTTTGTCCAACTTTCCTTAAGCCCAATCCAATTAATTTAAATAAATAAGATAATTAATTAAATACAGAAATTAAAATAACTAATTACATGAAGCACATAAACAAACAAGAATTTACAACTAAGTCATATAATACCAATAAAATCAACACACCAATAATTCAATCAATAATCAACCACACAAACAATCAATCATCATACATAATCACGAAATATAACTTAATTAAAATAAGATAATTAATCTAGCACTCAATAAAATAAAATAAATCATTGAAAAATAAAATAAAATAATTAATCCTAATTAATAAATCTTTTAAAATTATCGGGGTATTACACGTATATAATTATATATGTAAAATCCGTCCTATCCAACCATCAAAATAAACTATCCATTTATTATTTTAATAATATGTCATCCAACTATTCCGTTGACCTGACATGAATAAGCAAGACTTAACATTATGGTTAATCCGTTCTCTTATTAAAAATAGGTAGGATTTAACTCTTAAGTTAATTCGTCCCTAATATGCCCCCATCCCATAATGGTGCATTAATCCATATTATAATCAAATAAAAGTTTCTTCCAATCCAAGGATAATGTAAATAATATTTACATCTAATAATCCAAATAAACATGATATAAATTATAGACACATCCTTTACATTTACTTGAGCAAAAATATCAATTCTAAATAGCATGCATTTAATTTACATCACAAAAAATTAACATGCATCTCAACTAAATTATACATCTCCATATCCTGATTAAATTAATTTAAATCTAAACAATTGATTAAAATAATTTAATCCAACAATATTTAATTAATTTATTCTTTTAAAATTAATTAAACTCCATACTCAGCATGTAAACTTAAATCATGCATTCCAATTCTTAATGAATCTATTTAAATTAAATAAATATTTAATTAAGATCCATCAATCAAAAACAACAAATATTAATTTAATATCCCAACATTAATCAGATTAACATTTAAAATATTTAATGCAAAAACTATTTAATCAAAACAAAATAAATAAATCATTATATTAATTATAATACCAATCATAATACTAATCATTATATTAATCATTATATCAATCATAATACCAATCATTATATTAATCATAATACCCATCATAATACCAACCATTATATCAACTGTGGCATTATATAACAATCCGTTATTTTTTTTCTTTAAAGGAATTGTCAATGATTTTCTCAATCAGCGTGCCTATTTTAGGAAAACAAATTTTGACTTCACTCACATATTGTACAAACTGATTCATCATGCTACCAATTTTATGTTTTTTTTTTAAAAAAAAAATAAAGAACAAGGCACCAACAGTGCCCAGTTCGGCACCACATGTTTTACTTTTTTTTCTTGTTTTTTTTTTCCCACCGTTGTTAATGATCCTATAAACTAATCTATATTCTAAAATTGTCCTAATAGCAATTAAATATTATATAAACACACCTTGAACATCATAACCACAATATATGGATCAATTTATCAAGATACGAAAAGTTCATTACAAACCATTACTAAAACATATGAATTGAAATTTTCAAATCAACCTATGTAATTAGATCAAATTAATTTATTTAAAGAACCTAGAATTAATCTAGCATGCATAGGGTATGAATCAAAGGATAAGAGAAGAATTAAAACTTGCCTTAAGGGATTTGAAAAAAAAACCCTAACCTCCTTCTTCCTCTTTCTCTTCCTTTCTTATCTCTCAAAAATATATTACATGATTTATTTTCCAACCCTTTTTACAACCCTATAACTATATATTTATAGGTAAATAAAATGAACCTAATCATTTTTCCAATTCAATTATAATTAAAAGAAAACAAAAAAGAAAAATATAAAAAGGTAACTAAAATATATGTTACGTATAATCTATATATATTCCTTTCTATATATAATATATAAATATATATCAGATTATTACTAAAGGACTTTCCTTATATATATATATATATATATATGTTTATTTATTATATATATATATATATATATATATATATATATATATATACACACAACTATCCATGGGTAATTATCCGTACCCTTTAAACCCCTTATCCAAGTAATCTATGGGACCCAATTGGTTAGTCCAATACTACTATCCATATATAATTCCTTAAAAAATTAAAAATATATAAAAATAAAATAAAATAAGAGAAAAATAAAAATAATTAAATTCCTCTATAGACCATCACATACAATGTAATTTAAACAAATAATTCAATTAACACATAAACAATCAAATCAATTAAACAAGTAAACAATTAGCTAAAAAGTTAATTAACAAGAAATCAAATAAATAATTAAAATGCAATTAAAACAATTAAAAAAAATACCGAGACTATCCTTTTAAAATTAGGGGTATTACAAGGTCCAAGCAAAAAAACGAAGACGAAATAGGAAAAAATTACCATCGACACGAAGAAGAAAACGAACAAGAATAGAATGGAGCTATGTTTACCGATCGGAGCCCGTAAGAACGTTGTTTGTAGCGACGGGATGGTTGAAGCTCGGTGCACAGTGAAATCACCTCCGAATCGCCCTAGGGTTGCTCTCGGTTGCTTCTCAGATTTGTGGTGATATTTTAGAAATATTGCTTCAAGTATTTGGGCCACTAGTGAGCTACAGTGCAAAAGCATTTTACCGCTACAGTAGTGGAAGCAACAAGAGCATCAAAATGATGCTTCTAAAAATAGGACCAATAATGGAAGTGTTTCAGCACTGTTTGGAAGCGTAGCAGATTTCACCAAACATGCTTTGGGCCGGAATTTTGCTACAGTAACTGGCCCAAAGCAAAAAACAAGTGGTAGAAGCAGCCACCAAATATTTTGTTTGTTGATTCTTTTGAGTTAAGAGTATACCCTTTCATCTTTATGGGGTTGAGTATCGACTGTGACAACTGTTGTTTCTGTTTCGATTCTGAACATTATTCCCCTCCATAAGCTTTAAGCCACTAATGTTGATGAACTTTTCAATCCTACACGAAGAGTTTCAAACATATATATATACACGTGGAATATATTCTGTGGTTACTTGTGTCCAGTTTTTCCTATTAAGTATCATGAAAATTATCATATAAAACATCTAAGCAGGACATTTTTCATAATTACTTTTCTAGCGTTTTGGTTCACATTAACTTTCATATAAAACATTAAGTTGTTGATTTTACAGTGCATAGCTTGAATTAATCACTTTTTATGTTTGTTATTGCAAAATGTAGTTTTGATTTGATTTACATATATTAATCCTATTAGTGGAAGTTGTTACGAAATAAGGATTGAGTAGGAGTTTATGAGAACAAGAGAAAAATAAATGACAAGAAAATAAAATAGCGCACACACAAACGAGATAAGGTTATACATGTTTCGGTTGTGCCTTCATTCACGGGGAGAAAATAGAACAATATTTCACTATAAAAATAAAGAGATACAATGCTTAAGTGGCTCACACCCAAAACTCAAATGCACCCAAACTCTCACACACTTTGCTTTGCTTGACATTGAGCAAAACACACATAATTGTTGGATGCTTAAAACACCATGGGAGCAAGGCTATTTATAGCCAAAATGTCATCACACTGTTTGTGAACTTGGAGACCACGCATGGGGAAGCTTGCAGAATACACTCCTTGGCTGCCAAGAATAATGAAGTAATTGGTGATGCAAATTGATGATGCAATGGCTGACATCAGAATTGAGCCACAAAAGTTAACAAATCTCCACATTGGCGAAAATTTAAATGAGCCACTGTATCTCTGCAAAACAAACAGTCTTCTCCACTAAGCCCCTAAGGGCAATTTCAACATTTGAGAATACCAACCAAGTCCAAGCAATGCTCGAACTTGAGAGTCGAAATGGACTTTGTCATCATATCCACCGGATTTTTAACTGTGCCAATTTTCTTCAATGTAGTTATTCCTTCTGATATGACATCCCGAATAAAATGATATCTGACATCAATGTGTTTGGTTCTCTCGTGATACATTTAATTTTTGGTCAAATATATCGTACTCTGACTGTCACAATAAATAACAATTAAGCTCTATTGCAAACCCAAAACACTAACCAAACCTCTCAACCAAATGGCTTCCTTCACTACTTCAGTGCTTGCCATATATTCTGCTTCTGTAGTAAAGAGAGTAACTGTAGATTACAAAGTTGCTTTCCAACTAACTGCACAACCTGAGAGAGTAAAGACGTATGTAATACCCCTAATTTCAAAAGGATAGTACTGGTATTTAATTTATTGGTTAAATTGCATTTTTAATTGTTGACGTGCATATGTGTTAATTGAATTGATTTAATTGCATTTGATAATTTAATTGTTTTAATTTAATTGATTTAATTGCTTTAATTGAATTTAATTGTTTAATTGTTTTACTCTAGTTATTTTAATTGAATTAATTTACTTAAATTTAATGGTTTAATTGTTTTAATTTAATTGTTTAAATTGAATTGATTTAATTACATTTAATTATGCTTTCAACGTGACTGTTTAGATGGTTGTACACAGATAGCATACATTAGGTTTATAGTTCACAGCCGACATTAAATATAACCTAGGTTATTCTATAGGCCAAGTAAATTAGATTAGGGTTTAGTTGAGCCTAGGATTAGTGTGGCCTATAAATATTCACCTAAGATGTCTGCCTAGGGTTTTAGAACAATACTACGACATAGCAAGGCTGAGAGAAGTTTTGGAGACGGTTGGGAAGAAAACATAGTACATATTCATTCATTTCTCAAGCACAAAGTAAAAAAAGTGATTAAAAATTAACAAAAAACGAGGTTATTTTGAATCCACAAGATAAATTACATTGAACCTACACAGAGAAAAAAAAAAAAATCACATGAATCACATGGAATTATGAAACATTATTGATAAAAAATTATATTTCTTTCAAAGAAAAAAAAAATTTACATAGAATTATGATATTCTTTTGGACAAGAAACTGTCCCACCAGAAAATGCAAGAAAGGTGCCACAAGAATGCTCGTCCGCCTCATTTTAGAAGTAACGTTACTTGGACTTGGATTCGTATATGTAGTAAGGTGGAGAGAAAAGAAAGATGGAAATTATATTTTGGTCTTAAAATATGAAAATTTTTAGTAAACAAATGTCATTGTAAAGGTTATCAAGGTCAT
Organism: Cornus florida; assembly: GCF_030987335.1. Classification (NCBI taxonomy): domain Eukaryota; kingdom Viridiplantae; phylum Streptophyta; class Magnoliopsida; order Cornales; family Cornaceae; genus Cornus; species Cornus florida. The sequence goes on along the minus strand of NW_026775573.1, from coordinate 11,002,248 downwards.
TTTAGATGTAGCATTAGTGTAATTAGGCCGTAACATTAATTTTTTATTTTTATTTTTTTCCAGCGTATGATGCCTTCGATTATATGCTGATGGATTGGCATCATTATACATGCAATAAAATAAATTAGTAAAGTAGAATTGAAAAAATAATAATTTCTTTATAATTTGTTGTCTTCTGATTTCCCTTTTAATTTTTTAAAATTTATAATATATATTTATCATTTTAATGATTTTATTTTATTATTTTCTTTAAATGTACTGCAGGACCGAAATGAAATCCTGCTCCAGTTCTTGACTTGAAATGACTTATTACTATACCAGTCAGATCATAATTGAGTAATTAGGTAAGTTAACATTCAATCATTCAATTCAAATATTTAAATTATTGAATAGGTTAACAATACATATTCATGTATTTCTTCATGCACAAAGTAGCAAAGTGATTAAAAGTTGACAATAAACGGGGTTATCTTGAATCCACAACATAGGATACATGGAATCACAGAGAAGAAAAAATATTCACATGAATCACATAGAATTATGAAATATTATTGATAAAAAATTATATTTTTTTTCAAAAAAAAAAATTTACATAAAATTATGAAATATAATTCATAAAAAGCTATATTTTTCTCTTGCATTACACATATTTTTATAATATATATAAAAAAAAAACTTTAATATTAAAAATAAAACTAATTGTTTAAGTAAACTAAAAACACAAGGAAATTTAATATAAGAAAACTAAAAATATAAAACAATTATCTAAACAAATTTAAAATAAAAATAAATAAATAAACCTAATTAAAAATTATACTAAAATCTGCCAAACATCAATCCATCAATCCAAGTCGAATGTGGTACACCACTGGAGGGATTATTTTTTCCGCAATTATTGGTAAATTTCGTTTGCAAGAAGCTTCAGTTGGTGGATGCCACCTGTATAAGTTTCTTCCCTTTTCCTCCCTTTTTTTTCTACCATTTCAGACTTTACCCTCTTTAACTATCTTGCTCACTACAATCGGTCTTCTTCAATTTACACCATGATTGCAAGTTCAAAGAATTATTGCAAAGAATAAGTCTTGTCCCATGTCAAATTCGAATATAAAGTAAAATTAATACATATATATTAGATGTTAACTCCACCTAACAACTAAAACTTTTGAATCAAGACAGTAAAATCAAGTAAGAAACTGTAAATGAATGTCCTGATACAACCCAACAAGATTCAATTGTTAATCTTTTGAAAAATGAAAAGAAAGGAAGAAAAAGGGGGGCATCCATCTCCTTAGTCAAAATATGCATCTATTAATCCGCCATAGGGTCAAGAAACTGTCCCACCAGAAATTGCAAGGAAGTTGCCACCTTATATGCTTCTTTCCTTTAATTTCCTCCCTTCTTTTCTACCATTTCAGACTTGCAACTTCCTAATCTTTAATGCTGATGTTCACTTGGACTGTCAAGAAACCGTCCCACTAGAAATTGCAAGGAAGCTTCGTTTGGGGATGCCACCTGTATATAGGGATGCAATTTAGGTTAGGTAACCCAAACTCAATTCAAGCCCGGATCGATTTTTTACGGGCTTGGGCAATCATTTTTATAATTCGGGTTGGGTTTAGGTTAAAAAATCTCAATCCGAATTTAATTAGATTTGGACTTGGGTTGAAGCTACCCGAACCCGAATTATAATATTACTTTTTTCTTTTCAACTTTTTTTTGTTAAATCTAAACTTATTGTATGTTAACATTCAGGAGAATTAATTTTCTAAAAATTTGTTTGTAATTTATTAAAAATCTACAAAAGTCTTTAAACTTCTTCTTGTTTAAGAATATTTTAATCTAAAACTAATTCAAGATCATATTAAATTTTCGGTATAAAGATTAATCATTTGAGTAAACCGAATTAACCCAAAGTTTTAATCCGGAATTACAAGGAAGCTTCGTTTGGTGGATGCCACCGGTATATGCTTCTTTCCTTTATTTAGTGTGCATGCAATGTCATTGGTATACTCAGTCAATGACAATGCATCATTTCATAAAAAATTGGTCTACCATATACCATGTATCCCATGGGTATTGTACCATTAGGTTTCGAATGGTTGGATGCGATAGTAAAACCCACTTGATTGATGATCCAACGACTGAAAGATTTCAGAATATAGTATTTTGAGGGTATTGTAGACTTTCTCGTAAGGCGCAAAGAAAAGTAAGATGGAAATAGTATTTTGGTAAATAAATGAAATTGTAAAGGTTATCAAAGTCATTTCAGATGGAGGGAAGGCATTTTTATTGGATGACACTTATTCTTTTAGATGAAATGTGTTAACAAGTGAGTAAAGTTTAGGAGGATTAGGTGTAAATGTTTTGAAAAGTTTCATTTGATATTGTGTTGGAGTACCGAATAATCATAAACATAGCATGAGTGTAAGTAGGCGGAAGCATTTAAACCTTGTTTTTTGGGTCCAACACATATATTGCCTTAGATTCATGCTGAGATTTGGCATCAATTATACATGCAATAAAATAAATTTGTAAATTAGAATTGAAAAAATAATTATTTTGTTATAATTTATTTTCTTCTGATTCTCCTCTAATTTTAAAAAAATTATATTATACAGTATTTATCATGTTAATGATTTTATTTTATCATTTTCATTAAATATATAAACTCAGGACCGAAATAAAATCGGTTGCAGCAGCGCTTGCTTACAAGGACTTTTTTGCAATGAGTCTTCTTCTTGGACCCCACTTGCACCAATTCTTAATGGTGCATCTCCCGCATCAATTTTTACATTTGAATGTCAGGTACAAAGGACTCGTGAGCATTATCGGGTAGCCAAGGAGCAAGTGGCCCAAATTCAAGCACTGCGAGTTCGGATAGAGAGATTGTCACAAGAAACTTTGGTCCCCTATCAGATTCAAATAAAATTGTAAAATTGGTATGTATAGAATGACCGTTAATTTTACCTAACAACTTAAACTTTTGAGTCGAATAAAAAAAAAAAAAAAAAAAAAACGAATGTCGTAAGTGTAGACCCTACAGTTCAAATGTTTTACTTAATAGCTTATTCGAAAGAAAAGAAAGATCCAAATCTCTTCTTAGCAGCTTCTTGGAATTGTTAATCTTTTGGAAAATGAAGAAAAATGGGAACATCCATCTTTAACGCAGATTTTCACTTGGACCAGTGAGGCATAGTGTCAAGAAACTGCCCCACCAGAAATTGCAAGAAAGATGCCACCTTTATATGCTTCTTTCCTATAAATTCCGGACTTTACCCTTTTTAATTATATCTCTCTCTCTCTTCTTGAATCAACAAAACAATCTCAATAATATTTCTGTGAATCAATCAATCATCTAATACAGGTAACATTCTTGTACCTTTCAAGCTAACTACATCAAGTTAATAAGTTTTTTAGCTTTTTTTTATTATTTTGGTTTATATGATTTGAAAGATCCCAGTACCAGAAACACCAATAAGATTTCTTTCTATTTTTTTTTTTTAATTTATTTATCATACATAGGATTGATTGTTCAAAATCATAAATCAATTGAACTTATATAATTCTGTTTCTTGTTTTGGATGTAGAATATGTTGACCTCAAACGATTGAGATAAAATTTTGTTGGATTATTGAATTTAGCTACATAATTTGTGAAGCCAATTTAAAGCATTTGTATTTGTCTTGCACTTTTTGTTATGCGTTTTCCATTTAACCCTTGCCTTGTGTATACTTTATTAAACTGTTTTTTTTTTTTTTTGGGTAGCATTTTGCTTATGCAGGAGATATATAGGATTTAATTAATTTTGCTTATTTCAAATTTTCAGTATATAAATATTGTTTTTTATTTATTTATTGACATCTTATATATACAAATATTGGATGTATTGTGATTACACGGATTGTGTATAGCACCGGTCAATTGATCTCCTTATTCTTTGTTTGATGGCTGCTACGGATCTCAATAAGCCTCCTCAACTTGATACTCTTATCATATTTTCTTAAGTTTTCGAGATAAAGACACTAGGACTACCTTTTTCGATCACCTATTGGCTTCTTGGAAAGGAAAGAAAAGAAAATTCCAAATCTCTTCTTCGAATTGTTAATCAATTTATACCTATAAGTTAATTACAGCCAACGTCTTTTAGCTTTTTTATTTTGCTTTATATATACAAATATTGGTTGCGCTGTGATCATAAATATTTTGTACAGCACTTGTTCACCTCACCCTGGTAAGTCCTCATCTTCATCTCGTGAGAATCTCTGTTTTACAGTACTACATATATATACACCTGGCTTTCTTTCTTTTTTTAAAAAAAAAATCTTACTGTATTTGTTTTTTTATCCCATTTCTCTGGATTTATATGAGTCTAGTGTTTCTAATTAAGCTTTCTCTTCTGCTTGGAAAATCTGTACAATTTTAATTACTTTAAGTATCAGTTGTACCATTTATTAGCTATAACTGTTTGCCTAAATCCATATATATATAATGGGAAGTTGTTCCATTTTATGCGGTGATCATCAGCCATTACCGAATTGGTAGAGCACCCAGCTCTCCGAGTGAGTGTGCCCGTGTTAATTAGAGTTGCCCCTTTCCCTAGTTTGCTAGAAAAAAACAAAAACTTATCATCAATGTGATGACCTTGTGGGCGGGTGCAAGAGACACTGACAGGCTACCATACTGACAAGCTAAGAGTGCACAGTCCCACATCACTTGGGAAGAGGAAAGGTGAAGTGCTTATATGTAGATGTGTCACTCCAATTGGTGTGAGGCCTTTGGTATGAAGCCCAAGAACAAAACCGTGCGGGCTCAGGTTCATGGAGTGGGTGATTACAATCAATCTCCTACTAAGCTAGTAAAAAAAACTAAAACCAACCTATGTAGATGATAATTATATTAAAATTTAAATAAGAATATTTTTTTTCTTTTTTATAATTATAAAAGAAACTGAAGTTTTCATTCCATATGATATATTGTACATTAATTTGACAATTGTGATAATAAAGTTTTTCTAAGAGAGATAATAAACTATTAGCAAAAATATATAGGGATTTTTTTTTTTTTTTTTTTGAAAAGATGAGAAAATTTTTGAAAGTGGGTTAAATATAGTTGATGTGTGCATAACACTTTGTACTATAAGATTATTAGCATACACACACCCTTATGTATTTTTGAAAGAGTAAAATAGCAAAACGGGTATTACATTATTATTTTATGTCAAAGTTTTGATTGAAGGGTGTTTTCGTACAATTTTAAAAGAATATAAGAATATGAGTGTTTTTGTACACTTTTTTAAGTAAGAATAAAAGTGCTGCTCAAAGTACACACATTAAGAATATTTTCTGTAGAATAAAAAATCTATTGAAGGACAATTGTTTGGTTATCAAAATCCTTTCCCACCAACGCGTTTTCATAAAAGAGACTTTAGACTAAAAACTCTTATTTCCTTATCATTCCATATTAGCTTCCGCTACTTCCCCAGCTCTATTTTTTTTTCGTCATCAAAATCCTATCCTACCAAGGGTCCATTAGTATTGATGGTTTAATAAATAAAAAAAAACATTTTTATCACTAACGGAATAAAATATTCTACTTATTAATGACTTCTTTGAAAGAAAAGAAAATTTCAAATCCCTTCTCAGCGGGCCAGCGGCTTCTTCGAATACATATTATACCCGACTGCAAGAAGAGTATTGTGAGTTTGGATAGAGGGATTGTTACAAGAAAGCCTTGTCCAACATCATATCCGGATAAGAATGTAAAATTAGTATGTATAAATTAGTATGTATAGGTTGGGTGTTAACTCCACTTAATAACTTAAACTTAAACTTTGAGTTGGATCGTAAAACCTAAGAAGAAAACTGTAATCAAATGTCCTGGATACAGACCCAACGGTTCAAATATTTTACTTATTATTGATTTCTTCGAAAGAAAAGAAAAATCCAAATCTCTTCTCAGCGGCTTCTTCGAATTGTTAATCTTTTGGAAAATGAAGAAAAGGGGGGACATCCATCTCGCTAGTAATTGTATATGCTTCTTTCCTTTTCCTCCCTTGCAACTTCCTCATCTTTAATGCTGATGTTCACTTGGTCTTAAAATATGAGAATTTTTGGTAAATAAATGTCATTGTAAAGGTTATCAAAGTCATTTCAGATGGAGGGAAGGCATTTTGATTGGATGACACTTTTTTTTAAGATGAAATGTGTAATAGTAACAAGTGAGTAGAGTTTTGGAGAATTAGGTGTAAATTTTTTGAAAAGCTTCATTTGATATTGTGTTTGGAGTACCGAATAATCATAAACATAGTATGAGGCGGAAGCATTTAAACCTTTATTTTTTTGGTCCAGCACATTTGTTGCCTTAGATTCATGCTGAGATTTGGCATCAATTATACATGCAATAAAATAAATTAGTAAATTAGAATTGAAAAAATAATAATTTACTTATGTCCTATATAGAGACCCGACAGACCGTTCAAATGTTTTACTTTGTAGCTTCTTCCAAAGAAAAGAAAAATCCATCTTTAACGTAGATTTTCACTTGGACCAGTGAGGCACAGGGTCAAGAAACTGCCCCACCAGAAATTGCAAGGAAGATGCCACCCGTAAATGCTTCTTTCCTATAAATTCCTCCCTTTTTTTAAACAATTTCAGACTTTACCCTCTTTAATTATATGTCTCTCTCTTTCTATTCTTGAATCAGCAAAACAATCTCAACAATCTTTCTGTGAATCGATCAATCATCTAACACAGGTAACATTCTTGTATCTTTCAAGTTAACTACATCAAGTTAATTAGTCTTTTAGCTTTTTTTTATTTTGGTTTATATGATTTGAAATAACTAAGTACCAGAAACACCAATAAGATTTCTTTCTTCTTTTAATCTATTTATTATTCATACGATTGATTGCTCAAAATCATAAATGAATTGAACTTATATAATTCTGTTTTTTGTTTTGGATGTAGCAGATGTTGACCTCAAATGATTGAGATACAATTTTATTGGATTATTGAGTTTAGCTACGGTGTTTTCCATTTAACCCTTGCCTTATGTATAATTTATTAAACTATTTTTTTTTTTTTTTTTTGGCTTATGTAGGAAATATATAGGATTTAATTAATTTTGCTAATTTCAGATTTTCAGATTTAATATTGTTTTTTATTTATTTATTAACATATAATATATACAAATTTTGGATGTATTGTGATTACACAGATTGTGTATAGCATCTGTTAATTGATATCCTTGTTCTTTGTTCGATGGCTGCTACGGGATCTCAAGAAGCCTCCTCAACTCCGAGTCCTTATCATGTTTTCTTAAGTTTTCGAGGCAAAGACACTCGGACAACATTTTCCAATCACCTACATACAACTCTATTAAATGCAGGAATACGCACATTTAGGGATGATGATGAACTTGGGAGAGGAGATCATATCGCCTCAGAACTGATAAAGGCAATCGATGAATCAAGGATTTTAATAATTGTCTTCTCAAAAGACTATGCATCTTCAACATGGTGCCTCAATGAACTTGTAAGGATGCTTGAACCAAGGAGGAGTGTTGGTCATATGATTGTACCCGTGTTCTACCATGTGGAGCCATCTGATCTAAGGTGGCTAGAGGGAACTTTTGGAGATTCATTTGCAAAACACGAAGCAAGATTGAAGTCGAAGTCCGATGAAGAAAAAGAGGAGGGAATGGTTAGGATAAGAAGCTGGAGGAAAGCTTTGGAAGAAGTTGCAGATTTGTCAGCGCATGTGTTGGGAAACGATGAGTTAGCTCCTTCCTCCTTTCTTTGAGTGAATTTGAATTTAGTCCTACAATATTTCATATACAATTAGGAACCACTCTTTTTACAAGCCTATAATGTTAGTTAGCCATTAAAAGGAGGTCCAAGGTCGGCAAACCAGCCTGGCCTAATAAACTAATAGGATCGGGTAGGCCTGGGCTTAGGTTTTAATATTAGGCCAAGCCCAATTATTAGCCCAACTCAACTGGTGCCAGTTTTGGGTCTATTATGTCTTCTTAGGCCATGAAATAAGAATCCCGACTTCCAAAACCCATTTGGCCAGTTTTGGGTCTATTATGGCTTTTTTGGAGGTTGCCAAACAGTCCCGTTTACACGGCCTGAAAGATATATGTGTGTGTGTGTGTGTGTGTGTATAATATATTTTTTAAGGTTTTCATAACAGTTTCCTCATAATTGGAAAACCTATAGGAGGGGTCCAATTTCTTAATTTTGATCAGTATAAATGAACAAACACTATAGCCTCTTCTTTTTAAATAAGCACTATCAATTGATGTAACATCAAGAGGGTTGCTTAGTGGCAAAGACTCTCAATTCATATCTTGGAGGTCGAGAATTACTGGTAATGGCAGAGATGTGATTGATTAATCTTGCCTTCACAACATTTGATGATGTGCTTTTATAACCTATTAGATGTCCCTAGAATCGTTTCTTTGCAACAAATAAAACTAATGTCCTTAAAACTTTCTTCATTTTTTAATATGAACATTGTGGGGGTCACATGATAACATTAAGTATATTGATAAGTGATTAGTAACATTATATATGCTTTAGTACATAACAATGCTAACTTATTATTCCAATATATTTATGTATATATATAATCCATAATAGTAGTTAAATAATTCTATTTATATATATATATATTAGTCCTGGATTACGCAAAAACAAAAAGGCCCAAAATCAGCCCCTATTTCAGCCCAAATTGAACTTTATTGCAAGCTTGAGCCTGGCCAATTTAAGCCCAATAGCCCAATTTTCCTTCCACAACTGCTTGCGCCTGGCTTGGTTGAAGAAAGGGCTAATCCCTAATAATTTTTAAGAGACCAATGCAAAAAAATATATGCTGTGACTTAAACCCTTATTAAGCAAAGGCAATTTAGGAAAAATGGCATCAATAACTTCAACTTGGTTGTTTTAAATGAATAAAAGCACTTTGAAAGAATAAAGATAAAATTTAAAAAAAAAAAAGAAGAAGAAGAAAAGAGTCCGAGAATAGATGAAGCTTTAAGAATGAAGCATGGCCAGGGTTGTGAACCATAAGAGACCCTCATTATGAAATTGCTTTCTCAAGTTGGATTTGAAATTTTTGCTAACATTATTGCAATTTGCGACAATTTTCTTTGTTTGGTGCATTTTTAACAAATTATTGATTGTGTAATTATATTAATTCAATATTGTCATAAATATTCAACATTTTCCATGAAAATATATATATTTGTGTGGTAGTGACCACACTGAAAGCATGAAATTATTATTATGTTTGCATTCTCATTAAATTTTTTAATTCATTTCAACTTAATAATGACATGTTACCTTTTTCTATTTCCATCGCAATTTGTAGGTACGAGTCACATTTTATTCAAAAAGTCATTAAAGATATTGGAAACAAATTGGGTCGTCGCACAATTTTAAGTGTTTGTCGGTATCCAATTGGATTGAACTCTCGTATAAAAAGAATTAATTTGTGGTTACAAGATAAATCAAGTAAAGCTAGCATAATGGCAATTTATGGGATGGGTGGCATTGGCAAGACAACCATTGCCAAAACTGTGTATAACCAAAACTTCCATAAATTTGACGGGAGCAGTTTTCTTGCAAATATGAGAGAAACATCAAAACAGCAAAATGGTTTGGTCGGTTTACAGAGAAAACATCTTTCAAATATTTTGAAGGGAAGCGAAGTAAAAATTAGCAATGTTCATGAAGGAAACAAAATGATCAAAGAAGCGCTTTCCTCCAGAAGAGTTTTACTTGTTCTCGATGATGTGGATCTAGTAGACCAATCAGCAGCAGTGCTCGCAATGCAATATTGGATTAAGCAGGGAAGCAAAATTATCATAACAAGTAGAAATGAGCAATTATTGGATGCACGTGAATTGTATGAGATTCACAGAGTTACGGAATTAAACTATGATGAATCACTGCAGCTCTTAAGTCAGCATGCGTTTGGACAATATCATCCTTTAGCTCTTGAAGCTTGCAAGGAGCACTCTGAAAGGGTTGTGAAGTATTGTGGGGGCCTTCCTTTAGTTCTTGAGGTTTTGGGTTCTTCTCTTTCTAAAAGAAGTGCAGATATTTGGGAAGATGCAATAAAGAAATTGGAAGCAGTTTCTGATTGTCAAATCATAGAAAAGCTCAAAATTAGTTTTGATTTGTTAGGAGACGACTGCGACCGAAAAATATTCCTCGACATTGCTTGTTTGTTTGTCGGAAAGAATAAAGATTTTATAATTACAGTTCTGGATGCTAGTGAACTCCACGGAAAAGTTGGAATCGACAACCTCATTAAAAGATGTCTATTAACTGATTGGTGTAACGTGCTGGGAATGCATCCTCTTCTACAAGAAATGGGAAGAGAAATAGTAGGCCCGCCGGAATCACCAACGGATCCATGGAAGGGCAGCAGGCTGTGGCGTCATGAAGATGCCTTGAATGTATTGAGAGAAAAAAAATGTAAGAACTGTGCTTTGCAAGTCTATTTGCATGTGTTTTGTTGCATGGTGTGCTTGCTTACTTTGTGAGTGCTCTTTATCAGGGAACAAAAGTCATTGAAGGTCTCATCCTCAACTTGCAGAGTGGCCAAGGCTTCTCTTCATCGAAGAAGCGGCGTCGACTAAGCTCTTCCTCTTGGATCCCTGGAACTTCTGCCTGGACAGAGTCATCTTCCACATCAAATGAAGTAGACTTACAAACTGATGCATTTTCAAGCATGCACAACCTTAGACTGCTCCAGCTCAATAATGTAAGGCTCACTGGAAATTACGTACAATTTCCTAAGAAGTTGAGATGGTTGTGTTGGCATGGGTTCTCTTTGGAAAATATACCAAGTGAGTTTTCTTTGGAGAGCTTAGTTATTCTTGAGATGAAATATAGCAGCTTGACAGAAGTTTGGAAGGAAAAAAAGGTATTATATTAAGTTCTTTTTTAATCCTTCCTTTTTTCTTTTTTTTTTCTCTTTTCTTTCGTCTTTCTTTGGCAATTCATATAAGCTAGCTAAAATCTTTTTTTTTTTTATGACAATCGCTCAAATCATTGAAAATCCTCGATCTTAGCCATTCCCATAGCCTTACAGAGACACCTGACTTCTCAAATGTTCCTAATCTTGAGAGCTTGATTCTTGAAGATTGCATAACATTGATGAAGGTTCATGAATCCATTGGGGAATTAAAGAGACTTGTTCTGTTAAATGTAAAAGACTGCAAGAATCTTAGGAATCTTCCCACAAAAATTGGTCAGCTAAAATTGCTTAAGAATTTCATTCTTACTGGTTGCTCAAAGCTTGTCGAGTTGCCCAAAGAGATGCGCGAGATGGAATCTTTAAAGTACTTTAATGCAACTGCAATAAATCAACTACCCTCTACCAGCAATGGCATAATCTCTCGGCTTTTTAGACTAAGAAAACCTTCGGAATCAATATTGGATTGCTTGCCGTGCTCATTAGTGAGTTTGAATCTTGCAAACTGCAATCTTAGGAATCTTCCAAGGGATCTTGGTAGGCTATCCGTATTGGAGGACTTGGCTCTATCAGGAAATCCGATCTGTAGCCTTCCAGAGAGCATCAAGTGTCTCACCATGCTCCAGTTTCTTAATTTAAGGGAATGCACAAAACTCCAATTGCTTCCAGAGAGCATCAAGTGTCTCACCATGCTCCAGTCTCTTCATTTAAGGGAATGCACAAAACTCCAATTGCTTCCAGAGCTACCAATGAGTTTAAAAATGTTGGATATAAACCGATGCAGGTCACTGGAAATAATAACAAATCTACCCAATGGGTGTAAACTGGATTTGTATGCATATGATTGTGAGACAGTAGTTGAGGTAAAGAAATTGTTCAGGTTGGAACCTATTCGAAACATAGATACAGAAATGATCAAGAATTTGGAGTTGATTGAGTTGGAATCCATGGAAGAGGTTGAGGTGAATTTGCTCAATAAGCTGACAAATTATCACATGATTTGTCCCATCCAGGTGCTCTCTCTCTCTCTCTCCTCATGTCGTAATTGAAGTTATGATTATCATGGAACAGGGACTGTATGAATTCGGTATATTCAGCATTTATCTTTCTGGAAATGAGGTTCCAGCCTGGTACAGCAGTAAGACTACAACATCCTCGATATGTTTCAATGTTCCTTCACTTCCTAATAATCTCAAGATCCGAGGCTTGAATGTATGCGTTGCTTATAATTTCCATGGTTTCACCGGCTTTTTGTATGAATATATAATGAGAACCTTCAATAAGACCAAAGATGTGAAGTGGACCTATTACCCAACCGTAACAGGGTTTCCAAATGAGGGGGAAAATATGATATGGGTAAGCCATTGGAAGCTTGGGAATCAGTTTGAAGCTGGTGATGAAGTGGCTGTGGATGTGGAATTTTTTGACGATTTGTGTTACGAATATGGAGTAAAGGAATTGGGAGTCCACATTGTGTATGAACAAGAAGAGGGGGAGAAGGATACCCAGCACAACACCTATACTTCTTTTCCTGATGATGTTTTTGATGGTGCAGATTCACCATCACGTGGTTACCACTTCATCATTTCCAAATTTTGTACTTATATGTCCAGCAAGGAGGTGGAGGAGGATGATGATGCATGATGTCTGTACAATCCACGAGTTTTATATGGAGTCAAGTGCAGGACTACATGGTTAAGGTGGTACTTTCTATTGAATTCTAATCCATTGAGTGATGTCAGCTGATGTTTGTTATCTATATAAAACTTGAATCACCCTCTATTTATTTATTTATTTATTTAAACGCTGAGAAAGTCCAATTAAACTTATAAGTCTTGATGGTGTTTTCATATTAGTTTTAGTTTGATCTCCTAATTATTTTTATTTTTTTTGATAATCTTCAAAATTATTAGCGTCATTTTAGAGTTTTTTTTTTTTTTTTTGTCATTTTCTTATGATTTTAATTTTCGCTATTATAAATACTTATTAGTATACGACAAGAGAACAATAATCATTAATTATTAATAGTATTTCATATTACTCTGCAATTTGGGTTTACTTTTTTACTTTAAAAATTTATTACAATGTAACTTCCACTTCGCAATTCAATTGAATGCTAAGAAGAGACAAAGGGTACTTTATTTGGAACTAAATTACTTTCCTACAAATTATATAGAAAAATATATTTTTGGAATAAGAGAAATTAATTTAGTTATTTCAAAATGAGAAGTCAAAACCTAACAAATTATCATTCAAAAGCCTAATGGATGCGAGTGTTGCGTTGCTTCAGTAATTGAGTTGCTGGAGTTCGTGTTCGGACTTTACACCCCTTCTAAGGGTCCGTTTGGAATGTGTTTTGTTTTAGTCGATTTATTTTTAGTTAAAAGAGAAACTGTGTTTTTTGTTGTAGGAATGTTTTAGAAAAAAAATCGAAAGCACGTTTGGGAACGATATTTTGTTAAAACAGAAATAGTGTTTTTGGTTATTGTTATAGTTTTGGGTTATGAACAGTTGTCAAAATAAGAAAAAATAATTTTTTGGTGTTTTAGTTTTGGACCACTTCACAAAGTGTTTTAGCACTATACTTTTGTTGCTAAAATCGACATTGTAGAGGTCAAAACTAAAAACAACAAAAACAAAACGCATGCCAAACGGGCAACATCGACACTGTAGAGGTCAAAACCAAAAACAACAAAAACAAAAAGCATGCCAAACAGGGCCTAAACATTCTTGCCATTTGAAAAAAAAAAAAAAACTAATGGACAAAATAATGGGTCATAAAGCCTTTCACTGATCAACAAGGAACAAACTAATCTCCATCTATTAGGCTTTCCTAAAAGCCCAAGCCCTGTTAATTGGGCTGGACTGAACCGATCAAAAAAGAATATCTGGAATGAAGTTGTTTCAGCCCAGTTTAAGGTTTGACCCTCAGCCCATTCCTTGCAACAAATTTTATGTTACCACAATATTAAAAATGAGGCATGGAGGTGCTATATCTATAATTCACCGTATCATCCGATATGCGATCGTTTTTCAAATCCGATACGTAATTCATATAGGCCAGTTGACATTTCTGGGATTCTTGCAAACAATGGGACATTCTCTCCTGCATTCACTCCTTGAAAATGTTATATCATTCATCTATACTTTTGGGAAGCATAAATATTTTTGCTATTGTATTCACTATTATGCATTTTTCTTTTTTATTTTTCTACTGTCTTGTTTCTTTCTTACTTTTGTCGCATTGAATATGATTTCGGAGGGGACACATCAAATAAAAAACATTTTTTTCAATGAGTGAGTGATATAGCCAGGAATTTATTTGGGAGGGACACATCAATTATGATTAAAAAAAGAGGGGTGCTAATCACAATCATCCCCGTGACCGTAGAATCTCAGTCGCTAGTTTAATGATTGACGCATGTATTTTTTTTTTTAATAATTAATTACTATTATTATGCTAACTTCTTTTTGGGTCTCTCATTATATATAATTACTATACTAGCCTCCTAACTGAGAAACCAGTGAAAAAAGTACTATAATCTGATTCTTTCTCTAAAATTATCTATTTTTTCAGATCTCTATTCTCTGTTTTGAAGTATTCGGTTGTTTTTTAAATAAAATCAGATGAAAAAAAAGTATAATCTGAAAAAAAAAATTATAGTTTTTTTTTTCTTTTATGATATTTTTTTTTTTTTTTTAATCTGAAAAATTAGAACAATACTTCAAATACAAAGAATACGGATCTGAAAAAATTCAGATTTGAACTTCAAACATTTAGATATGGACTTTTGTATAAAGAAAATTTTGGTGTTGGAACTTCAAACATTTAGATATGGAATTTTGTAAAAAATAAAATTTTAAAGTAAGATGGAACCGTGGAGGTTTCAGATTAAAAAAAAATAAAAAAAAAATCAGTGAAAAAAGTATTATCAATCCCTATTTTCTGTTTCGAAGTATTAGGTTGTTTTTCAAATAAAAAAAATAAAATCAAATAAAAAAAAAGTATAATCTGAAAAAAAAATTTATAGTACTTTTTTCTTTTTATTTTATGATAAATTTTTTTTTTTTAATATGAAAAATCATAGCAATACTTCGAATACAAAGAATACGGATCTGAAAAAATTCAGATTTGAACTTCAAACATTTAGATTTGTACTTTTGTTAAAAAAATAATAATAATAATAATAAAATTAGTGTTGGAACTTCAAACATATATGGAATTTTGTAAAAAAATAAAATTTTAAAGTGAGATGGAATTGTGGAGGTTTCTGAAGTTTCTCAGTTAGGAAGCTAGTATAATAATTATATATAATGAGAGACCCAAAAGAAGTTAGTATAAAAATAGTAATTAATTATTGAAAAAGAAAATACACGCGTCAATTACTAAACTAGCGACTGAGATTCCACGATTGTGATTAATACCCCTCTTAAAAAAATGGTAATAACTTATAGTGAGATAAAAAGTAAAAGTATAGCAACAGTCTACTTTAATATTCAAATAATGTCATTATTCAACTAAGCTAGTGATTTTCAAAGAGATGTCAGTGATTCGACTCTCAGTAGAAGCATAGAAGCAAGTGTGTGTAAGTACAATTAAGAAAAAAATAATAATGTCATTATTCAAAAATAATAATAATAATAATGTCATTATTCCAAAAATTATATATAATTCCACTAAAAAATCAAAAAACATAAAATATGGAAATTAAGTTCATAAAATCAGAAAAATAAATTTAAAGAAGATGGAAGATTAAAAAAAACAAAAAAGTTAGCTACAAATACATCATACATGAGTACAACAAGAATAAATTTTAGAAGAGCAAAAAAAAAGAAAAGAAAAAGAAAAGGGTAAGGGAAAGGGAAAACTTTGAAGGGGAAAAATTAAGGTTTGAATGAAGAAGGGGGAATGCAAATTGTTTTTAAGGGATGACTGAAATTTGGATAAGAAAAAGGGCAAGAGAGAGAAAAAGAAAGAAAGAAAGAAAGAAAAAAAAAAAAAAAAATAGACATTTTAAGGAAGAGCAAATTTTAGGGAGGCATTTCATAAAATTACGTACATAAAATAATAATAATTGAGGAGCCAGCTTGGGGCAATTGATTCCTGTGAGCCCAATGTGGCTTCATCATAGCTGTTAGATTAAAAGAACATCACGCGTGAGGGGGAAATAGTGTTAGAGATATAAATATTAAAGTTATGTGAAAATGACCAACAACTATACCCTGTCAAACTTTAAAAAATTTGAAGTTGCAGTAACATGACATTCATAAAAGGGGAAGTTTTCAATAACATGACCCTGTCCAGGTGCTCTCTCTCTTTCCCTCAATTCTTCTCCCCACCAAACAAAACATTAGTTACAGCTAACATGGAGCTTATCAAAGCTCATCTATCAAGAGTGTGAGAACCACTACAACTTTACATCTCCTGTTCAGATTATTGAGATGCCGTACTAGCACATAAAATTAAATTAGCTCCGAACAAGTCTGGAATAAAATTGAATTAAGTACAGGTCAACAATCATGGAGATATTACTACATTTGACTTGGCATATCACAAAGAAAATAGTCTACAATTAGTGACAACTTTGACATTTGCACATTTGCTACCACTGACAACTTTGAAGAACAGATTAACTTACAGAAGGGAAATAAAAAATTCAAACACCAGATTGTAGTCATTAATATGACAATGAAAATATACAAGACACGGTTACCAAAGCATAGATTGAAGAATGAGGTAGAGCAAAATGTATTTACAACAGCCAAAAGGACGGATGGGCATATTTGAGGATCTTTGCTAGAAGATAATCAGGGTTGAAGCATCCACCAGGCACCGACTTGCTAACATCATTAGCAGAAGCCAAAAAAAAAAAAACACATACATACATACCTATATATAAACTGTTTTTTCTTTTTAACGGTTCACGTATAAACTGTTCATAGTAGCCAATTGTTTCTATTGTAAATAAAATAGCTGAAAAACCACTCTGCTTTACCATACCAGAATGTTGAAGCTAAATGTTGAAGCAGCAATGGCTTTCCCATTTCACATTTTTCACTTTATTCAGGCTTTTTCCAATCACAGTGTCCTTGAGGGAAATGAAGCTTGGAATGTGAGCAATCACTTCAGCCTTCGGTAACTCCAGAGTCTTAAAATCTCTGAAAGTTCCTTTTTCAGGACTATATATAACAAGAGATTTGGAGCCGCATATAAGCCACAATTCTCCATTGTTGAGAAATTTAATTGGTTGATGCAAATCCTCTACTCGCAACCCACAATAGAACTTCGTGTCAATGACAAACTCCTTGATCCAAGATTCCTTGACCCCGTAATCCTTCATCACCCAAACCTCAAATTGAGCATCACTGAAAACATAGCAAATACAAAGCCATCCTCCCAGTGCCCCAACGTTGATCCAAGAAATTTTTGATGTGTAAGCTGTGTCAAAATGAGCAGGTGGTGGTACAGGTCGAAATTGCTCCGTCTCTAAGTCAAACGAACATATAAGATCAGAAGTTGTACGACTATCAGCAATCCAATGAAGAGCACCATTGAGAAGAGAATCAAATGATCCCTTAGCCTTTGGGCAAGGAGCATCCTTAATGCTTCTCCATGAGTCTGTTCCGAGCGTGTGTATCTCAGCCACTGTTTTACTCAAATTTTGTTCAAAATCTGTCGAACGCAGAAAACGAATGACCTTGTATTGGTTCGTCCTTGGACAGAAACCAAACCCAGAATGGTTGAGGTAATTACAAAATGGTGTTGATGGAATTCGGGAGGGGACAACCATATATTCACCAAGAATAGGATTGCAAATATAGTAAGAAGACTCCTTTGATGAATTACTGTATAAACAAAGCAAACCATTACAGGAACCCACTAGAGTCGCCTCACCATTGCGGAAACGTAATTCAGCATTTTTCTTGTTCAATGCGTGGCTGGGATGAAAACGATGAAGAGGATCATCAGTGCTGCAGGCGGTAGAGGTGGTTTCATCAAGGTTGAGCATGTATATGTAGAAAGAGATGCTGAAACTTTCTCGAATGATAAGGGCGGCAGTAGATGAATTAGTTAAGTGGACTTTGGCAAAATAAGGATCTGTGAGAAGTTTGAGAAACAATTTACAAACACATTTGCAACAAATTATCGTCTTCAGGGGGAGTCTTGAGAGTATGTCACATATTATGTGTACGGGAAGTTCCAGTATACAAAAATTAAGACCACGCAGCATTGCTGTTGTTTGAAACTGTTGTTGCTTCTTCATCCTTATGCCCGTCTCATTTAGTAGTTTACTTATGATGTGTTTTGCTCCTCTCTAGCATCACATGGCCACTGTCCCCTTGATGGCTCTGGAGTCCGGAATACAGATCAAAGGTAAACTGTTAGAAACATATACATACCCCAAGCTCAAGTTGGCAGCAGTCTAATATGAATTTGGTATTTTATACAAATCAGCATCAATATTGTCTGTTCATCATCACCCAAGATTTCTGAAACACTGGCATCAGTACATGTTCGCCCTTGCAGCATGTGAAGACACGCGGGAATATTTAAAACTTAACCATATCAATTAAACAACTACAACATACTTACGCTCCTTAGAAATTATCAAACTGTTGGAATAACGCGAACTCAAATAAGTAAAGTCATAAGAATGCTTATCTGCCTCATTTTAGAAGTTATGTTACATGGACTTGGATTTGTATATCGGGTATCAATATGTGTCCAAGCATCACATTATCAAATCTTCAATTCCGGGTACGCAAGGACACAGCAAAATATTCATACTTTTTAATACTCTTCTCTTATTTTCTAGGATTATAAAAATTAAAATAAAATAAAAACTTAAATTTTTTTAATATGCTTATTAGTTGCATGTCCACCACATATCCCATACCCAATAATGGTGTGCTCAATATGGGCAATTTACGCATTTAGAAGAATGAACTCACATGTAACATAGTTCGAAAGCAAGCACACATAATGGGGAAAATAAACAAGTAGAATCAGCATGTTGAAACATGGGCAGCTTGTAGAAGGATAAATATGCCTCTACTTTTGCAGTATCTTAATCTCAAAGTCCAAATAACATTCAATATTTGCTCCAATTCAGACGATATATGAATAATAAATGGTAAGAGAGGTGTTTACTTTTTCATTCGATTCATGCTACCTAAAGCGTCATAGGGGGAAATGGAAGCTAACGAGCAGTCCTGAAACAATAAAAGTTGGGATTTTGAGCATAACATCAAATACTGTAGGATAACCCATTTTGAACTAAGTTTCATCCAATTCCAGTTTTAAACGCAAAATATGTGCAAACATTTTAAGGTCACTTGGCACAATGGTAAGGTTGCTCACCGGTTCCCAGACCCTGCAAGGGCAATAATGGAGGTAACCTCGTGCATTGGGACTGCCTTTTTTTAAAATATATATATATATATATATATATGTTTTCCATCACGAGATCAATGTTCATGAAATGATAAAGAGATTAATACATACTCCGTACTTGATTAAGAATTTAAGACAACAATAAGCCTCTACCTATATGCACAATTAGATACATATAATACATATCAACATACCTATATAGATGGGCATATAGGTGTATAGATTCCACAAGTTATTCCACCCTAGCCATCATCCACGCCTGTAATTCGGCAACTCAAGCTTTGATCACTGTAAACCCTTTTTACAAGGACGAGAAATTACTAATTTTTTTATAATTCAAAATCTGATTCCACCTACCCACAAACCCCAATTATCAAAAAGTCGCATAATTCAACTAAATTGTAATGGGAATTCAGTTACTTCCAATCCAATTATCTGTCAAGGGTTCACATACATGTGTGTGTGCATGTATAAATATATAGTCATGTGTATTACCAAGAGATACATACATGCATATATAAGGAGAGAGAGTACCCTGAGCGAGGAGAGTGAAGCTGAAGCACCTTGTAGAGAGAGAGACTAGAGGAAGTATCCTCTTGTGTGTGTGTGTGTAATATATATATATATATATATATAGATATAAAGAGAGAGGGGGAACCGTGTAGAGAATGAAGACTTGGAAACGAAGTTTTGACTGAAGATGGACTGAAGCCTGAAAAAACAAGATGAAGTCCAAAACAGAGGCCCAATTTAGAATCTGAACTTGTAAACTTTAGGCTTGGTCAGAAAAATATATATGGGCTTAAATTCATCACTCAAGCCCATATTTGTGAATGATAATTTTGGAAAGAATGGTGCAGAGAAGTAAAGTTTTCAAAAAATTGAATCAAGCAGTTTTTTTTTAGAAAAAAGTTAGAACATAAAACTGTTTTCAGACAAATATAAAATATGTTGAAAGAAAGAGAGAGAGAAAATATAAAATATGTTGTTGAGGGAGTAATACAATAATATAGGAGAGAGTCTGAGGCGAGTTGCAAAAATTCAAGTTGATCCGTAGATCCAAGACAGTTATCCAAGATGAGTTGATCCGAAGATCTGAGACGAGTAGGGTATGATAAACCTGCTCTGATACCATGTTGAGAGAGAGAGAGAGAACGAGAATATATGAAATCGTATATGTTATTGAGTGAGTAATATAATAATACAATGATGTTTATATAGGAGAAGTTACGGGAGTTGATGAATGGAGAATAAGTAAACCTTATACATGATAACGAGGATATTGAAAATAAGTCCTATTTGTGTTCTTAAAAGATAGTTTTTGCAAAATTGGAGTTACAAAAGTGCAGTTTTTAGAAAACTACTAAAAGGTGTACTCCGTTTTTCTCAAAATTGTTCTCCTTTGTGTGAAAAAAAAAAAAAATAAAATAAAAAAAATAAATAAATAAATAAATAAATAAATAAATAAATAAAAATCCACGATTAGTCACCAAAAATAATTGAGATTTTATCTTTTAAAGGGTAACAAAAAAAATCGTATTTAGTAAAATATTTATAATATTTTTCTAATGCAATCCTCTTGCTAATAATGGTCTATTGGAAGTTGGGCAATATTTATTATTTTTGGTAAGTAATTAATTTGAAAACTGGAATAATGAAAAGAATTTTGTAAAAATAATGTCTGTGTATAAAACTGAAAACAATTTTCAGAAAACAATAAAAGACAAATCTTTGAAAATAGCTATTCAATCGAAAATAGAAAACTGTATAAAAATAAAAAAATAAAATAAACTGCTTGGTTCAATTTTTTGAAAATTATTTTCTAAAAACTCATTCTGGTTTTTAACTCTGAAAATAGTTCTCAAGAATTTAAATAACAAAAAACAGTTTTTAAATAACTATAAAAGACAGTTTATTGAAAACAAGACCTTTTATAACAGAATTTTCATAAAACAATTTTCAGAAAACTAAACCAAACATATTTTTTTTGTACAGTTTTTTGAAAACAGAATTCTATTCTTAGAGTTACAAATCAAGCAGACTAGGTTTTTGTACAATTTTATATTTTTAGTTTTCTAAGAACAAAAAACTGTTTGCATAGTTACAAATCAGGCAGACCCCTTGTTTCTTACTCATTGTAATTATTCTCATTAATTTGAAAATTAAAGTTTGATATATTATGATTGTACTCCTAATAGTTAAGAACTTATTCAATATTAATCCTTGAATTAAGATTATCCTACCACTTTAAGAGAAATAGTAATTTTCTAAAATTTAGTGGTAACAGTAAGAATGATTTCGATAGTAGATATTGTAGACAGAATGTCGATAGTTTGGAAGCATTGTATTCACAAAATTTAGTCTATATTCAATATTCAATGTTAATTTCAATCATTTCAAATACGCTACCGTACTTTTCTATTAATTTCTCCTCCAATATCTTCTCTTTAAATTTGTCATCCAACTTATGTAGAAATTTTATTATATATACTGAATTTGTTAGTAATAGAAATTGTTTTACAATGGAATCCACATTATGACATTAAATATTTATATACATATATATTCAAATATTTTTTCCATGCTATGTGCCTCGTGTAGTTTTTAGTTTTCGACGTGATATTGACTATTTTGGACTGCCATGTATTATAGGATGCAATTGATAATTCAAGTCCTTAATAATTAGTCTTTATGTAGAATTCCTTTCAATGGTGAGTCACGAAAACTCTTTTTTTTTTTTTTTTTAATAAAAAAATAGAGAGCTTTCAAATGATGTGTTTTTATTGATTTGAAGTACTGCACAGTAAAGTAAGTCTTGCAAAGTATTCTATGATTTTTCGTTATTCATATGCTTTTTCACAACTATGACCCTTGTCAATAAAGTCTAATGTAATGCTTACCCGTTATTTAAAAATTTAAATAATTAAGTAGTATTACATACTCATTTATCTTTATACACTTCAACTCTTATCCAAATTTGATGTGAGACAAATTGTACTTGTAACATTCTTCCACATTCGAACCCGCGCAACGTCCTCGTTGCGATCGGACCACACTGTTCATTCGGGGACAAATCCAGAAGCCTTTTGGGTCGGGCACTTGGCGTGACACGGGATTAAAGATTGAATTTGTCTCTGATAGAATACTAATTGTAAACGGTGGATGCTTGTTCATTTACTCAAAAACTCAAATTATTAAATATTGTTATATATCCATTTATTTATACACACTTCAACTTCAATCTAAATTTGACGTAGGACGAATTTCACTTGTAACACCTAACCATTAGGCTGTAATATAATGGGCAATGAAGCATGGTTACCGAAGAGATTGAACACAGAACAGGGGCTCTGAATGTGTTCTCCCCTCCCCCGCCCCCCCCCCCCCCCCTTCTCTCTCTCTCTCTCTCTCTATATATATATATATATATATATATATCTCACTTTTGAATAAACGTGGGAACTCCTTTTGGCCGAGGAAAGAAAACTATGTTAAAGTAGTTCAACTGTGCTGGGGCTGCTTGGCATATTACTCATTATATTATCAAAATTGTTATAATTAATTGATTTAGGATGTAAATTCATGTTAATATAATTTTTGTAAAGCCCTTTTTTTGTGGGGTTTGTGAATCATTCTCGAAGAAGTTATGATTGTAAGCATGTTAATATTTTTTTTATGTTGCTACTTTATTTAGAGGGCAACAATTATTCCAATTGGAGGTTCTTTTGAGTAGTGGGCAGTGTCCTTGGTCAATAAAAGAATGGAAATGGAAATGGAAAAGGAAAAGGAAAAGGAAAAGGAGAAGGAGAAGGTGGAAAGAAGTGGAAATACTCCCTTAGACGGTGGTTGTACATTGCACAAGCACATCCACTTTTTAAGGTAAGCTATGACATCTATGTTTGACCTAGGCAAGACTAAAAAGTATTATTGTTTATTTTTTATTTTTTTCGATCACATCAAGAGCGAAATTATTAAATAGTCATGAACTATTAACACGGTCTAATCTAAACTTTTTCTATTATAAAAAATAAACTCACAAAAGTATAATATATTACAAACAAATATCAACATTACTTTTGATTATTATAATTATTATTATTTTACAATTGATTAAACTGAATCACCAAGTTAACAAAGGTCCAGAACCATCTAATATTTGTATTAGATCAATAGTTTGGTGGTATAAGGCTATAAGCAAATAGTGAACTAAACTGAAATTCCATTTTTTTTTTTTTTTTTGTGTTCTAGCAAATAACTTTTGGAGAGACTTGACATACAAGTTTGAAAATAAAAGGGATATTACAAGACCACATGTCTTAGCGATGAAATAAAATATCTTGAAAACACGTACTAACATGTTATCTCCGTTCCAAAATAATTGTTTATTTTGAGAACCGTGATGAACAACTATTTTGAAAAGGAGAAAAGTGTTAATAGGATTTGGATGATCATTGATCAATTATTCATGTGAGATATTTGATGGTGTCAACATTTAATGTGCTCAAAGGAAAAATAATTTTTGCATCAAATAGTTACAATAAATTGTTAAATTTATTATTTTAATTAGTCAATTATATAATAAATAAAATAATAAATAAGAAAATAATCCTTTCATTAATTTATATTTAAGTATAAATAACCAATCAAAATTCATTCAATTATTTTGGATCCAAATATCAACACTCTTTCCAAAATTTGACACCTCAATCATAGTTTTGTTAAAACAAAGTGGTTTTAATTGTGCCTCTTAAATCTCATAGGCCGTTAGGCCCCACAATTTCATCGTCATCTACTACTCCTTTGATCATTCATGTGCCAAAGTAATTTATTATTATTATTATTATTATTATTATTTTTTACTTTTGTCATTCAAAAGCACAAAAGGGAAATCAAGATAACAGTAAAGAAGCACAAAAGCAAAAGCAAAAGCAAATAAATAAATAAATAACAGACTCTAGATTTGTAAAGGAAACAGAGCCCAATCTTATGTAAACCGAATCACCATGGAAGAAACACGGCAACCACTCAAAAGTTACAACCACAAGTCGCTCTAATACCTAAGAAACCCTGCACAAGATCAAATCAAGGAGAAAAAAATTAAATCGAGACGAGGAAAACCAAAAGATACCTAGACCAGAGATTTAATCGGAGAAAACAACAGATTCGCTCATGTAATTCGAAAACGAACTGAAAATGAAACAGATCTAACCAAAGAAAATAAAAAGGGCGTAAAAAACACACACAAAACACACTTATTAAAATATGTTGAGTTTATTGCAGTCACGGGAAGCGAGTTTCATCTCGCCACTCTCATGGAAAGAAGCAGGGAGGCAGAGTGAAAAAGACAAGCTGCTAGAGAGAGAAAGTTAGAGAGAGGTGGGAGAGAAAGTTGGGCGGCTGATCTACGTGCCAAAGTAATTGACAAGTTGCCTTTAATCATAGTTTCCAAGTCACTAGCAATATATATGTATATATAACCGTTGAAATTTGGTGGCTTCAATGATTTACTTGAAATTCTTAGACAAGTGACTTGTGAGCCTGTAAATCCTACTTTTTCTTTAAATGTGGATGGTTTATTTAGGTGTTAGCTCAGTCTTGCCTCCTCCTGATTGATTTGTTTATGCGAAAGAAAAATAATAATTTGTTTCTCTCTTTACCATTGAATATCATTACAAATTAAAATTTCCTCAATAGTTTTTATTTTATTTTATTTTATTTTATTTTATTTATTTTTAAGTAAATCAATGACAGGGCATGAATTCCTTTCATTTCCATCAATTTTCTCTATTTCTTTCCTCAAAAGACAAGAGTTTAATATATATATTTTTTATTTTCTCATAATTTCCAATTTAAACAAGATTTTAGAACACCATGGCACGTAGTTTTTTCTTCTCATGTCAACTCCGAGCCTCTCACTCTCGTGTTAACATTTAAGATTACACCTGAAATTAGATTTAAGATAGTGAGTTAGGATCCTCTGTTGTGGTGCGGTACAATATCCGACAGATCCCAAATCACACACGTGTGAGCGCTTAAATCCGTTCGATGCGATACGACACCACAACTCCAATATAGCTATACTATAAATGTTAAAATTTGCTGGTGCATTGCAAGAACTTTTTGGACCTTGCTAAAAAACTTCACTTTCAGAGGAGAGTTTAATTTGACATTTAGACACTTAAAGGTGCTGTTTGATTATTTAATTTAGCGCCTAATTTTGAATGGATTAAGCGTTTATTTAATTAAGTGTGTTTGCTAACGAAATTTAAATACCACTGAAAACGGTTAGTAACACTTAAAATGAAGTAAAATTTTAAGTGACTATGACACTGAATACTGAATACTAAAAATAAAAATAAAAATATTAAAAATTATTTATTTTTTAATTACCACTTAAAAACATCAACACTTAAAAATCAAATCTTAAAATTTTCGATACTTCATTTTCAATTTTATGAAACAGCACCATAGATTTCCCACCACCCTTTTTTATATAGAAGTTCTAACTTAGCCGCTAGTATTTTGATAGTAACATTGTGAATAGTCAAACAAATGAAGAAAGGTTCATATTACATGTAATATCACCGTCCAAGAGGACCAATAACAGCACTCTCATTCAAACCACGCATGGCACTCTTATTATAGCCAGACATACAGAAAACAAATTTCTTTCCCAAAATAAGGGCAATAGTAATCAACAAGTGCCCCCTCTAATCTTGCACAGTGACAGTATATTTTGGCATTTTAACTTGTTTTAATATCAACAACCCCTTGTCTGTCCAAAAACGAGTAAGGATAGATCCTCCGAAAATTAGAGATGGTAAAATTTGACATGACTCGTCAACACGATTCGAACACAACACGAGATAAACAAGTTTGAGTTTACCTTAAATGAGTTTGGATCATAAACGGGTCGTCATGATTAACCCATTTAATTAATAGTGTCGTGTTAGGGTTAAGGAATTCAACACCTGTAATCTGTTTAGACCCGTTTACCTAAGAGTTTTATAATCATATTAATATCACACGTGTAACTCGTTACCTGTTTAAACTCAATTACTATAGATAATTAGGTCATTTCAACATAAGCAACAAAAATATACATTACCTCTTTAATTAATGCATATTTTTTTATAGTATTTATTATTTGATTGAGTATTATAAATAATTTAAATAATATAATGTTCGATTTTGGTAAATAGGTCTATAAACAAGTTAACATGTCTAACCCGTTTAATAAACAGGTCGGGTTAGTGTTAAAGGTTCCCGTCACCATTATTAAATGGGTTGGGTTAGTGTTGACCTCAGAATACCCTTAGATTGATACGACACGATTATGACACGTGAACACGAATTGTCACGTACTCCTACCGAAAATAAAAAACTGAACGCTAGACGAAACATTTAATGTTTATTTGTCCTCACTAGTGATAATATACACCGTCCTCACCGTTGATTATGAGTAATAATAAATGGAGACATCCTCTATAATTACCAAATTATAGATGATGGGCATATGTACTCACTTACTAAATCAGATATGGAGGGTGCATCACCGTTTTTGATTTGGTAATAAAATAAAACATGTCTATTTTTTATTGGTGTAACATAAACAATAAAAACGTTGTACATTCTTACTGATGAGAACTTAAGTATCAAACCGAATTAAATAAAATCTTATTCAGACTATTTGGATTAAATACCTTAATCTTGTAAATTCATAAAACTGCAAAAGATAAAAATATAGTAAAAATGAAGGATTTTCATTTGTACGTAAAGGCATATTAACAACTGTTAACAAGTCAAAAGATCAAATACCAAGCGACTTTTCTTGGTTTGCCTTTGGAACCTAAAATAGAAAAAGTTTACTCTGGTGGTCCCACAAATCACATTCATTGAACCCTAGTGATGCATCACATTCACATTCATTAAAATTTATTGTCACAACTCACAACCAATGACTTCTACCGCACGTGCTTTTTTTAACTCTCGTTTTTTCCCCATTTGTCTTGTTTTGAGTCTTGTTTCACTTGTTGATTTCCGTAGTTAAAGTATATAAAAATAGTAATAATTATGATTATAATAATTTTAAGAAAAAAACAAATTGATAAAATTTTAATACTCAGTTTGAGTGTTGTGAATTTGTAATAAGCTTGTTATTAATCAATACCCATATATGCTTACCCTTTTTCCAAAATAATAATAACAATAACAATAATAATAATAATAATAAAAAATTAGATCACTACTCATATAAATTTTACAAATGTCAGGGTGTATTATTAAAACCAATGTTGTTTTTTTTTTTTATTTTTTTTTTATATATATTATGTGTCAAGTATTGAAAGAATGTAAATATGGAGAGACAGGAATAGAAGAAAGTTAATATAAGAGATTAAAATGTGAAAAAACAAAAGACAGTGGTAAAAAAAAAAAAAAGGTTAACAAAGGTGAAATAAAATCTGTTGTAATTCACCAGTGGACCATTAGTCAAACTGGTATAACCTCTCCTTTCTCAAATGCTCTATTTTTAGTTTTTATTTTTTTGTTAACAACTCAAATGCTCCATTTTTTTGTTATATGAAAATAAAATGAAATTTTCAAATGCTCCATTTTTTGTTATATGAAAATAAAATGAAAATTTTCTCAACACTTTATAGGTTTGTTTAGCAAGAAAACTGAAATCACCACCTATTTTTTTTGTAAATTTATCTAATTTTTCATAAATTTTTCCTTACAAAAAATACAACAAAATTTTGATTTCTTGAATAAATTTTATGATATTCAAATAATAAAATGACAATTTTTTAATAATTATTCCCTCTGTACCAAAATTCTTGGAGTTTTAGGGAAAATTAACTTTTTATGGTAGTGGGTTTTAATATATTTTTATTATATTGATAAGAGTGAATTTTAAAATTTATGAGTATTTTGTAATTAGTGCACTTGTTTAATCAAATAAATGTCAAGAAAATAGTTTGGGAATGTTATAAAAAATAATTCATTCATTTTTTTTTTTTTTTTGAATGAAAGATGTATTTTATGACATTACAAAATAAAAAGATGAATAAGAATTTTGGGACTATCTATTATTGTAAGTCTGGTATTAATGTTAGATTTGCCACTCTCTTTTTTCTTTTTTTATTTTCTTTTTAAAAAATTAAAATAAAAATTCCTTCTTTAGGCAAAGTGGTAGTAGTTAGCTTTCTCCCTCAAGCAAACATTTTTTTGGAGTGGTTCCAAGTGCAAACTTGTAATTTAGTCTTTAAAAAATTGTGTCATTGAGCATGTGCATTTTCTCTACCGAATTTTTTCTTTTTCGGATTCTCTACCTAATTATGGAACATCATTTATATATACAATTGGCAAGACTTTTTATGGGAAAAAATAAAAAATGATTTGAGTAGTCAAAGCTACTATATAAAGTGGACGGAAAGAACAGCAGCCCCAAATCTTTAAATGCCGCATGAGACCAACTGCATAAAGATGGGCACTCACACTTTCTATCCGCCATCTCCGTGTAATTTTGATTAATTTGGGAACGGAAATAATTTTAGAGTCCTCTTATTTTGACTCCATAAATAACAATTTATTATTTTACGGAGTCTATGTAATTATTCATGAGTCAAATATAATGGAATATATTTTAAAATATAAGGTAATTAATTCTATTTGGGTTGTAATATTTTTTTTTCTAAGTTTATCTCGAGTATTCATTAAAGTTTCAGTCACTATGTATACGAATATTTGTTTTATATTTTAAATTGTATCTCTGTAAGGACCATTGAAATACTTCATATTATGTTTTTGATCATTAATATCTATCTAGTACTTTGATATGCGTTGTTAATTGCTATAATGATCAAAGCTAAATGATTTATCTAACTCTCAAAAACAAAAAACAAGAAAAATAATTTAAAAAAAATGTAGAAGTATGAAAAAATTATAAAACATTACAGTTTTTGCTCCAGATTTTGTACAAATCAAATTATTAAATTTGAGTACTTTGAAACTTATTGTGAAAAATAAAAAGAAGATGATATGGTTATGAAAAACTAAAAAGATAATTTAGGAAAAAAAGAAACACTAAAAAGATAAAGGAAAGAGAAATGGAGTATTAAATTATTAAATTTGAGTACAAGAATAGTAATGATGCCTATTTAAGTTGAAATTTTGAATAACCACATCATATTTTTATGTTTGTTAATTTTAAAATGGATATTAAAGTTATCAATAATATCATTTTTTATAATTTTAATTCCGAGCAGTAATTGTTGTGAGTTGTCAAATTTATTATTTTTAATTTATGTAAAAAATAAGATTTTAAAATTCTTTACTTATTTATATTTTATATAAATTATTAATCAAAATCATAATTCACTGCAACTATGGGATATTATTTAATCTCCCTCTCCAAATAACTCTTGGGAATCACCCTCTCCAAATGGATACTCCGTATAAAATAAATAATAGGGAGTAATAAAATAACTAATTTAGACTGGTTCAAAAAAGTATTAACAAATTGTCCCAATGTCACATGTCACCACAATGACGTGATACTAATCAATACAAAATGAATTTCTCATTGTAAAATATATATATATATATATATATATATATATATATATATGTATATAATATCCAATTAAATTGCATCATGTGGCTTACATTCTCTTGGTCACCGAAACTTGAAATAATTTATTCATTCAATTTTTAAGCCTCACATACATGATACATCCTCTCCTACTTACCAACAGATATAGATGTTCATACGTTACAATGAGCTCGACCTCATGGTGGTTGTCATAGACGCATAAGCTCTCTATCTTTTTATGGTGATTATATATATATATATATATATAGAGGGGTACGTAACTAGTGTCCGAATATTCGGTCGTAAATTTGGTGCTATTGTAAAAAGTGTACAAATGTAAGATGCTCCCATTTATAACATTTTCTTTTACCCAATGCAATAATGCACTCATTGTGGTCAGGTAACTTTGCCATCTAAAAAGAAGACTCGATTTTGGGTCGGAGTTTTGGCGCAAAAATGATTTAAGAATTGGGTCTAATTCTGATATCAATTATAATGGATGGACAATTGATTATTCATTTAAAAGTTTAAACTGTGATACAGTGTTTCATATCCACCCATTTGTACACATTTCAATTCCCATCTGAGTATAATGTATAACAAATTTTACTTGCAACAACAAATTACTGACGTAAAGAATCACTACCATTTGGGCTCATCTAACAATTTAAAAATGAATAGTTAAAAAGTTATATATTAAAATTTCGTACCAAAATTGATTTAAAACGAATCAAACTCTTATATAATTTTGCTGTTGATTTCATTTAATAAAATTAAACTTGAAGTTTACTTGAATAGGCTTACGTGGTGATGTAATTGTGCATTACTGTGTTTTTTTTAATGTAAATTTAAAGGCGAGCTCATGAAAACTGTCACGGGTCGACCATATACTAACATTACTCTATTGCCACAGCACTACAAGAAACCGGGAAATTCCTCCATTTTTTCTGTAGCTCAACATCCAAACATCTCTCACTTTCTCTCTCGAGAATTCTCTCTCTCTACAGACACTAAATTTGTTGCTGAATAGTAGGGAGCAGTAATGGCAGTGAATGGGTTGTTGTGGGCATCAATGGATGAGTTCTTGAAGCAGTGTGAGCAGTCCGGTGACTCTGCGTACGCTGCTTTCAGATCACTGCTCGAGAGGCTCGAGGACCCGATCACCCGAGTCCAAGCTCGGATCTTCTTGTCTGATCTCCAGAAACGGTTCGATTCCAAGGAAGCCTCTGAGCAATGCCTCCAGACCTTCCATTTCCGAATCCAAGACATCTATATTGAGCAATATGAAGGTTTATTCTCTCCCTCTCATCCAATTCTCAGTAATATTTTCTCTATAATAAATTATCTTTCTCTTTATATATATATATGCGCACATGTGTGTACTACAATGATACAATGAAACTTGTTTTTTTGTTCATGAATTTAGAATTGGGACATTTGTTCTGGTTTTGGGTGCTAAATAATAATCTGAATATATATATATATATATATATATATATATATACACACACACACACACCATGGATTTAGAATTGGGACAATTGTTCTGCAATTGGGTGCTAAACAGTAATGCAAGTTCAAATTTTGGAAAATGACATAAGACCTATATAAAAATGGTTATAACTTAAAATGATGAGTGGGTTATTGTACTACTTTAGGAAACTTCATCAATTTCAAGTCAAATTTCCAACAACTGTTAAGTTATCTTTTTCAGTCAAACTTTCAAGAACTCTTTATCTTTTCAAGTTGAGTTTTTCAAGAACTCTTATGTTTACACTTGATTACCCTATTTCAAGTCTAATCAAGAACGAACTCTCAAGTTCACACATGCACGTACGTCTACTGAGGCATAGATCTTATCACACATTTATATGGTCTTATCTTTTCAAGGCAACATTTAATCCCTTTGGTTTCCCCCAAAATTTTCTTTGCCATATTCGTAATATAACTTGTCATTTCCTTCCACGGGTTATTTTGTTTATCATTCCAATGGACCAATTCCATTGTTGTGATTCTTTGGAGGCCATTGTCCTTGATCTCGATGAATATGACTTAGACATTGAGCTTGATTTCGAATTAACGGGCCTTGACTATGATGACAGGCTTCGTTGCAATGGTAAAGCTGTTAGCACAGTGAAAATAACACTGGCATGTCATCTAGAAGAGAGGGATGGGAATAAGGGTTAAAGAATTGTTATGATGATATTGAAAATCAGAGGCCAGGGAAACTGTAAGCAGTTGATGAATGTGGTACAATCTTTAAAGTGCAGATAATTTGTTTGATTGCCTCGTGTTGGTTATTTGTTTTTAGTGCTCTAGAGAATGAGATTTTCTTTGAAATGAGTTTAGTTTCTGCTCTAATTATCTTGCAGTTAGACCAAATAAGGCAGAACTGAGATTCTGAGTTTATGGGGATACTTTGTCTTTGAAACTTATCCTATGCTATTCAGGAGAAAAAAAACATAATAAAAAAATTATCCTATGCTTTTGGAATTCCTTTAGAGCATCCCTTCTAAAGTCTCACATTGCCACATCGCAAAAGTTTTGCAATGTAAACCCCTCTACCATATTGAAGATATCAAAGATGATTTGCCTTAGGAGATGCATCTTTAAACCACAAATTCTGCCTAAAGCAAACTTTTTGACTGCCAGGCATTGAGACACATACTTCAAAAATCATCCCAATCCTAATAGCCTTGAAGTTTGACCACCACTACTGCATATGGCCTTCACACCTCTTTAGAAATACAACCTTTTCCTCCCTCGCCATGGTCACAAGTGACCAATTGTCTCTACATGTTATCCCCCCTGAACCATATCCCTGAACCATTTTCCTTTCAAAGCTTAATTCAATTTTTGGACTAACTCGAGTCCCCAACATCAAAAGGAGAATACATTATGCCCTGCCCACCATGAAAAGTTAACCACACTCCCTTGTGCACCGAATCCTTGAAGCTTCCCTAAACAATCAGTCACCAAAATCAAAGTAGGAAAAATGGACACGAAATACATTTGCTAGATAGAGACAATGAGTGCCACTCTTCTACCTTTTGATAATTATTTCTTGATTTCTTCTTCCAACCTGCAAATCTCGTCTGGTTATCCAACTGAATTCTGATCTGCTTTAAATATAAAGGCCAACCCCAAAGGCAAAAATAGATGAGAGGATCAAAGAGAACCCACAGTGTAGTTGTAACAGATTCTTAGAAACCATCAACATCCTCAATCCTGGAATCAACTAATCCTTATCCCATGTTTACTTTCAACCCCTAAAACAGTCTAGCACATATGATGTCCTCAATGGTATCTCGATATCTCCTTGAAAGCCCTTTAAAAAAAAAAAACACTTCTGCTTATTGACATTGCCAGACTGCCTCTATTACTTAGGACCAAAGTGCGGGTCCCTCAGCAGACCTCCTGCTAGAGCTCTGCAAAGCATCATGATAAAAGAGTTGTATAACGAAGTCCCCTTGAACTACTGAAAAACCTTAGAGCATCCATTAACAGACACTTAAAAACTTATTGGTGAACTCTAACATCCACCTCTCCCATCTCCCCTTCGCCCCCCTTGAGTACAAAAAAGAGTACAACCCATGATTTACAGAAAGAGATCCAATTGACCGTGGATTATAAATTTTCTCAATGAGCGGATACTCTGCTTTACCCTGAATTCCAAGCTTTAATTTGGTCGCCATGACCACATTTGGAGTTGCATGCACACCATCTGCACCATCCTTTTCATCTCTGGACTGATATCTTTGCCAACAACTTATGAACACCTCTCCCTAGACTTATCAACCAGCAAATCCACAGGCACCTCTTTTTTTTTGGGGAAGCAGCTAATAGAAGAAGTTTTAAACTCCTTCCGCATTTCTTTGTTTTTTGAAAATGGTAGCACATCATCAAATTCTCAAGTCCGTGGTTGTATATTCATTTAATTTCGAAATTGAGATCAAGCTATTCCTACCACATAAACATGTTTTTTTAGTTGCTTCTTTTTCCCTGCAAGCAATAGCGGGTTTGAAAGCTGTTTTAGAGCATTACAAGTATTAAAATGTTCCTTTTAATGTGCTTCTCATATCAGCTGCATGGAAAATTTTCTTTGCCCATTTCAGGTTACCAGAGAAGGAAGAAATTGACAATGATGGTGATTCCTAGCATTTTTATCCCAGAGGACTGGTCCTTCACTTTTTATGAGGGACTGAATAGGCATCCGGACTCTATTTTCAAGGACAAAACAGTTACTGAACTTGGTTGTGGAAATGGATGGATATCCATTGCCATTGCTGAGAAGTGGTTGCCTTTGAAGGTTTATGGTTCTTATCCTCCCAACGTAGAAATTGATGATGCTTAAATGATTCTTCCCATGCAAGTGTCTTTTTTTTATAATAGAAGTAACAAAATTTATGGAACAGAGTGGCAATTTATTGCATCTAATTATTTAACGGGAAAACAAAATTTATTGCATCTAATCTTTAATGAAAATTAGATTTAATTTTTTAAACTGTTGATCAATTTTTTTACTGTCTACTTTGGGAGCTTTCTAAATAGTGCCTGAATAATATTTCACAGGTGTATGGCCTTGATATCAATCCGAGAGCCATAAAGGTTTCTTGGATAAACTTATATCTAAATGCTCTGGATGAAAATGGTCAACCTGTCTATGATGAGGAGAAGAAAACTCTACTGGATAGGGTGGAATTTCATGAATCCGATTTGCTAGCTTACTGTAGAGATAATCACATAGAACTTGAACGAATAGTTGGATGCATACCTCAGGTATTGCCATCTCTTCTATGATATTTTCTAGGGACTCTAATGAGTGAATTTATACTCTTATCTTTTTTTAACATGGTGGAAGTTTTTGTAGTCCATCCCATTGTTATTTGACAGTCAATGGAAGGATTATGTTTGTGTAATCACACTGTGTTATGTTTTCTCTGTAGATTCTTAACCCAAATCCAGATGCAATGTCCAAGATGATTACAGAAAATGCAAGCGAGGAGTTTCTTCATTCGTTGAGTAACTATTGTGCACTTCAGGTTGGAAGATATTCTAGTCATTTTGATGTTACTTTGTGAATATTTAGATTTTGTTATTCTATAAGCATTTCAAGTCTGCATGCCTAGGAATCTTACTGGCTTCCCTCTTTTGTAATTTTATGCTTCTAAATTACTTAATAAATTCACTTTGTTTAAGAAAAATATGTAGGCCATCTCTGGGCGCTGGACACTGCTAGCATTTTAACTCTTCGTAGTACTGTTTGTGGTTACATGTGATTTCACTCATCTGAATTTTTGATTCAATTTTTGTCACTTGAATATAAGATTTTCACAAAAGTTAACATTAAGATTAATACAAGGCATGTGACCTAGTGGTATCTTATTTCCTTTCAAAGCGGAAGTTGAAGGGTTCAAGACTCTCCAACTTTATGAGAGTTGTTTTCCAGGAAAAAAAAAAGTTAAAACCAATCAAGAGAACCAATGCAAGGTAAAATTTCAATAACTCGACAAACTGTGACATTTTCCTCCTTTCGTGTAAATGAGAAAGAGAGACTGCATGTGGGGTAGGACTGGTAGGGAGAAATAGATGAACAATGAATCCAAAGAGCTTTGTCTTACTTACACAATTAATTGCTATAAACAATATTTTACATGGGCCCATTTCATGCTTGCTCGTTAAGATCTCAGTCTTAAATATGCCAATTCCAGGCCCTTGTAGATGATATATTTTAGGCCATTTAGGGGGCTGACGAATTTATGTTGATGTACATAATGTTCCTTCTCTCTACATTGTCAGATGAATATATATATATATATATATATATATATTTTTTTTTTTTCTGTTTTTCTCTAATTAGGGCTTCAATTGTGTTTGGCCAAGGTCAATTTGTTGCGGCAGGTGTGAAAGAGATTGAGAAATACTGAATCCAAAAAAATATTTCCTAAATATATTGCTAAGGTCTTAATTTTAATTATTGGTATGGTTCTTGTTTCATGTGCTATAAATAGCCTTATATGCATTGAGTCATGACTTATGCATACTTTACTCCTCTTCCTTAACGCTCCATGCCTGATGCAACATTATTGATCAATGTGCCATTCTCTTTGTTTCTGGGTTACTGAAAGATGGAACAGATTTGTTACCTTTACTATATTGATCTAATTTTATAACTATTCTTCTTATTAGGGTTTTGTTGAGGATCAGTTTGGCTTAGGTCTAATTGCCAGGGCAGTTGAAGAAGGAATTGCTGTCATCAAGCCTATGGGAATTATGATCTTTAATATGGGAGGCCGTCCTGGACAAGGTGTTTGTAAACGTTTGTTTGAACGCCGTGGTCTCAGTGTTAATAAGCTTTGGCAGACGAAAGTTATTCAGGCAAGTAAACCCCTCCTTTCATGGAAAAAAGAACTTTTCCATAAAAAATGTACTCTTCCTGAAATCTCTTATTGCAGGCTGCTGACACAGATATTTCAGCCTTAGTTGAAATTGAGAAGAACAGTCCACACCGTTTTGAGTTCTTCATGGGGCTTGTTGGAGATCAGCCAATTTGTGCCCGAACGGCATGGGCTTATGGAAAGGCTGGCGGTCGTATTTCTCATGCTTTATCAGTTTACAGTTGTCAACTTCGTCATCCACATCAGGTTTGAACTTAGTCTGTATTCAACATTATGTGTGTTTATACAATTTGAAGGGGCAGGAAATCATATGTATACTGATTGTGGTAAACTGACAGGTTAAGGTAATTTTTGAATTTCTCAAAAATGGGTTCCATGAGATCAACAATTCTTTGGATTTGTCTTTCGAGGATGATTCTGTCGCTGATGAAAAGATCCCTTTCCTGGCTTATCTTGCCAGTGTTTTGAAAGAGAATTTGTTTTTTCCATATGAACCACCAACTGGAAGTAAACGATTTCGCAATCTCATTGCTGGCTTTATGAAAACTTACCACCATATTCCACTTAATGCCAATGTAAGAAACAATTATCTCTTGAACTCATCTTCTAACAATGCATTTCCTTAGCATTTTATTTCCCTTTATAAATGATTCAATTAATCCAATGGTTTACATCTATTGTTTCTATTATAGATGCTTGTGAGCTGTCTCTGCTCAAGTATCTTATTGGCCATGTTGAGTAAAGAAAAGCTGGGGCAAATGCCCCAATTGCAGGGTCTCTACCTGATGGAGCTCATTAATGATTATTTAGTTGAAACTCCATGAGATAGACATGTACGCACAATTCAGTACATATAGCTTAGACAAAACAATTGGCACAAAACAAACCTCCTTGAGTTATTTTCTAGCTTGGCACCAATTATAAAGTAAAAAGTCCAGACATCTTTCAGGGATTTGAAGACATGATTTGAGAATTGAAAATTAATAAAACAAAGAACTTTTTATTTATTCAATGTTTGACTGAAGCAAATGAATTTTCTGATGCTTTAAAAGTTTTATTCATACACTGGTCACTAATGCACTAAACCTGACACCCACTCAAAAACATTCTTGGCTTAATGGAAAGGGTACGCAGTGTATCATGGGTTTCATATCCAGCGTTGTCTCCAGAAGGTGGTATGAGTGACAATTGGATTCAATACATGAGTCCTGAAACACAGTTTATAGACTATTGTAATATTTATAGGGGTGACATTTGCAGAGAGATTAGAAAAGTAAAGGACCGAATGGTAGAAAAATTAACCTTCACTTTCCTTCCCCATTGACGGATGAATTGGAACTGGTAGCAATTCTATGGCTACACTTCCAAGCAAATATTTTATGAAGAGAAAAAATTAAAAAAATTCCTATACATGGGCTAAACATTTAAATCGTTTAGATAATAATTTACATAAAGTCGAAAGAATTGAGAGAATTATGAAGGATTGATGCACTGAGGGAAAAGGTGCATGTTGGAGTGTAGTCTAGTTGGAGGAAATATATAATAAAAACTATGAACCTTCCTCAAAGCTTGTCTTGCATCAAGCATTCCTCCAGTAGTTCTAGGTCTGCTCTCCGCGTTCAAGTGATCAACAAAGAGAAACAAAGTAATGATATGTGCATATATAAATAGATGTTCATGTAATAGCAGTTGATCATCTATTATAGCTATTTTGAAATCTTGTTGGCTACTTTTGTTATACTATGTTGATTTTATCATCATACTATATTGCAAATGACAACTCCAAAGGAAAAACCAGAAGGTTTGTATTGTGTCTCCACATATTGTTTATATGTATAGTCTCTGTGGTCTTAGCAAAAGCACATGGTTTAGTAATGTGTTGATGCATGGTTTGATTCATCTTTCATCAAACTGGATGGGTTTCCGCATCCGTGCATTGTTGTTATGTAGACACAAAGGTGTTTAATATCTTCTGGTTTCTAAGTGCTTGAAGCAAGCACTGCCGTATGGCTCTCCCTTTACTTTTATATATAAGCTGAAAATATGACTTGTATAAATTTGCAAAAATATTGTTGACAAATTACAATCTAATAGAGGTAAGTATCTCCAAGTTTTTGTTTTGTATATTTCAAAATAAACCTTTCTAAATGAACAACATTTCCTCTTTTTCAGGAGTACATCTGATTTGTTAGTTTACTTTTCGTAGTTCATAAAGTAAGGTGTATTCCTGATTTGCGTGTCCTCATTGTTCCAGAATGTCATTATATTTCCTTCAAGGGCTGTGACAATTGAGAATGCTCTTCGATTATTCTCGCCACGTCTTGCCATTGTTGACGAACATCTGACCAGATACCTACCCAAGCAGTGGTTGACATCTTTGACAATTGAGGTATGCTATCTTTGCGATGCTGTTAGACATCCATTCTTCAATCTTTTTAGTGTTTTATGTTAGAAAAGTGGATTTAAGTTTATATTATCATAAGTATTACTTCCAAATCATTCCAGTACTACCAGCATAAGTTTCTGTCTTCCTTGTGAAGAAAATTGCAAAAAATATGGTGCTTCTCTTAAGGAAAATGACATCCTTTAAATATCATTCCATTACCAAAAAAAAAAAACTAAATAAGAAAGATTGGGCAGAAATGAAATTAATTAACGTAACCTCATGTGTAGTGGTATTAATGTATTAGGAACCACCATCACAGTCAACAATATTGTCTGCTTTGGGGGTCCCCATCATGGCTTTAAAATGCCTTGTTAACATATGGTGTGTAGACACTTGTCTTCACGTGTGCGCCTTAAGACGCTGCCCCACCTGCACAACTCAAGTCCACACACTTCCAGTTGGGCATTTGCTCTGATACTATTTGTCAGTATCCACCATCACAGTCAACAATAGTCTGTTTTGGGGTTCCCTCACGGCTTTATGACCCATTGTTTTATGTTGTAGCAATGTCATGTGTGATAGTCTTGCTACATCTTTTTATGGGAAGTATTAGTCTTGATATACTAATTAAGCATCTCCCTCCATTAGATGCAACAAATGGGGGGTCCCACTTGTTCCCCACCTGTTACATCTGATGGAGGGAGAGGCCGACTTCGTCTGTTTTTTTCACTTCTTATGTCTCACTCTTTTTTCTTTTATTTTTTTGGCTAGTAAATTATCATTTTTGTAGCCTTTTCCTTGCTACTGTTGCCTCTTATTTGAAAGACTGCATTCAAGGCAATCAACTTTTTATATTGATTTCATTTGGCTGGTCCATAAATTTATACAATGTATATTGAAAATACCATATGTAGCACACACTGGACTTGACCCACTAATCATCATCTCATCTGGTGCAAAGCACGTGCATCTGAATGCTCTGAGGTTTGAATAGTCTACTGTTTGAAAGAGAATAAAACACCTATGCTTGATTCATAATTCTTCAGTAATTATAAAAAAGCTGAAAGAGTGCAACACATGAAAAGAAAAGTACTACCCAACTTTGCACAATGAGACTCGGAAAGGATAGTGTGGAGGGAAAAAAAACTCCCTCCAATAAAAAACGCACACGTCACCACTACCCATATCTACAGGCCAAGGACATATAAGGCCCATCATGCTCAAGCCCAAGTTGAGGGTATTTACAGCCCAAGACCATTCCATCAAGGCCGAATCAAGAAGCCATCAGCCCAGCTTGTCGTCAGCCCAGATATGAGTATTTAACATCCGGCCTGTTACCCAAGCCCAGCCGGATCAAAATATATTCAGCCCAAGAATGCACAAATCCTACCATTTGAAGAATTTACCGTAGAAGGAAAATTCGGATAGGAAGTTCTGTACAAGGCAAGTTCTATGTATGGAAAATTCAACAATGGAAAGAACTCTATTAGAAAAGAATGGTTATATAGAAAGAATTGGAGGGCAAGCAACGCGAGTCCTACCATAATTTTGCAATCTTTTGTATATAAATAGAGGCTAAGACCTCCAATAAAGA
Source organism: Cornus florida (assembly GCF_030987335.1). Classification (NCBI taxonomy): domain Eukaryota; kingdom Viridiplantae; phylum Streptophyta; class Magnoliopsida; order Cornales; family Cornaceae; genus Cornus; species Cornus florida. Next base: position 10,961,896 of record NW_026775573.1, on the reverse strand, counting down.
ATCAAGCAATTCCACACTTCTCTACACATTGTTCTTATTTATTTTTATTGTTTTTGAGTGAGTTGTTTTATTTTTCTCAGTCATTATTGGTTGAGCGAAATTTTGCACCTACACTTTGGCGCCGTCTGTGGGAACCGTATAGAAATATACTCCCACTTGTTCTTCAAATTAAATCCTTTAATCGTGTCTGGAATGTCAAACGGAGAGTCAGTAATGAATCAACAGATAGAATTGATGCAAAAGATGCGAGAAGAGTTCTTGCACCAATTTGAGACACTCCGGCAAGCAAACGATACGAGTGTCGCCCAGATAGCTGCGCTTCAGCAGCAGACTCATACACTGCACACGGCCATGGCCAGGCTAACGCCACAACCACCACCAGGCGATGCTGCGGCACCACCTCCCACCCGGAATTTACCTCCGGTTCACGAGCCTCCAGCCAACGAGACACCACCCAACGGGGCTCGACCTAGTGAGGTTCAGCAAAAGCAAGGGACGAGGTCCGAGGCGGTTGCTTCGGATAATCTCCCGCATCGCACTCAGGACGAACAGGCCGAGTCCAGCCGTAGGCTTATGGTATGGTCCAATGGCGTTCCGGATGGCGCACGTGTACAAGATGCCTTCGACGAAAAGAAGCTCTTGAGAGTCCAGACACCAGCCGAGATGGCTAGAGAGCACAAGAATTCCTTGGTCAAGACCCCCTTTACTGACGAGGTGTACCTTGTGGAGAGGCCGAAGAAGTTCACTATGCCATCCTTCACCCAGTTCGATGGGGCAGGAGACCCCTCTCGGCATCTTGATCATTATGCGCAAAAGATGGCACTGGACGATCATAACGATCCGTGGATGTGTAAGGTTTTTCCTACCAGTTTAACCGGAGCAGCGTTAGAATGGTTCAGGAATAGGCCACACAAGTCTATCCCTGACTATGAGACCTTGTGCACCATGTTCTTAGCCCAGTATTGCGGAAATAAGAAGCAGAAGAAAAGTATCGCCAGCCTTTTCACCATAAGGCAAAGGAAGGGAGAAACTTTGCAAGATTTTTTATCCAGGTTTAACATGGAGGCCTCGGAGATAGCAGATTGCCATCCTGCCACGGCAATCGAAACGTTTAAGTTGGCGATGATCCAGGGAACCAAGTTTCACACATCCTTAGTCAAATATTCCCCCCCGGATATGCAGACTTTGAACGCTAGGGCACAAATCTACATCCGGTTGGAGGAAAACGTAGCCCACCGTGCACAGCACGCTACCCTCGTCACGGTGGAAAACAAGTCTCGAGAGAAAGCTGCGAGCACAAGGATGCAGAAGGTCCCTCATACCGCCACACAAGTCACCCAAGCGTCTGAGAAAAGGCGAAGGACAGAGGACAGGCTTACCCCTCTCCGTACTACCTTGGCGCGCCTATTCCAAGAGAATAAGACGAGGTTCGCAACTCCTCAGCCCATGAAGCAACCCTTGGAGCAGAGGGACAAAAGCAAACATTGTGCCTACCATAGAGATTATGGGCATACCACCAATGACTGCAGGTCCCTACAGCGACAAGTAGAAAGCATGATAGCGAGAGGAGAATTGGTGGAGTATCTCGCCACAAAGGAGCACGTAAGACCTCGGGAGGTTAACCCTCGACGGGTAGAGAGCGGTCAGGTAAAGGTTATCCATGCTATACACGGAAGGTCAGAGGATGATGAAGAATCTGAAGAGTTGTACAGATCCAGGCTGCGAGAGGCTCATAAGTTACGCAGGTTGTCTTCGGTAAACACAGTTGCACCAGGCAGCATCAACATTGGATTCGGTAACAATGACCTTTCTAGAGTCCAGCGCCCGCATGAGGACCCCTTGGTCATCAGCCTCCTGGTAGCGAATTACATGATCAGGAGAGTGCTGGTAGATTCGGGAAGTAGCGCCAACATCATTACAAAAACAGCTTTTGATCAGTTGGGGATTTCACCATCATCCATCAGGCCAACTTCCGGCCCCCTAATGGGATTTGATGGTACTAAGGTGAATCCGCTTGGGGTGGTCGATCTATCCGTTACTGCAGCAAAGAGAACTCTAAAGGAAAACTTCGTCGTGACAGAGATTCATCCATCTTATAACCTCATTATGGGAAGAGGTTGGATCCATCGTATGAATGGAGTCCCTTCTACACTTCATCAAGTAATGAGGTGTTTATCCCCGGATGGCAGGGAGGTCATCGACCTCTGGGGAGACCAGGTTGCTGCCAAAGAATGTTACATGCTAACGCTACACGAAGCAAAGAAAGCGTCAAAATCACCTCAGTCAGAGGCGAATCCCAAAGACGCAATCAAATAGCAGCTACAGTATCCTCTGCCCAAGTATCTCAAGGCAGAGGAAGAAGCCGAAGCTGAAGCACCTACCGAGGAGTCCCTCGAAGCTGTAGAGGTAGTCCTCGGAGACCCTCAAAAGATCACCTACATTGGCTCATCTTGCACCGCCGAAGAGAAGGAAGCATTGATCAGGGTTATTCGGTGCAATTCGGATGTCTTTGCCTGGGATCACTCAGATATGGTGGGGATCAATCCTACAGTCTCATGCCATAGTCTGAGGGTTAACCCAGAATTCAGGCCAGTCAAACAGAGGCACCGACGGTTTGCACCTGAACGCAATCGCATAATAGCCGAGGAAGTGAATAAACTGTTACAAGCAGGATTCATTCGAGAGGTGCAATACCCACAATGGCTCTCGAATGTAGTAGTCGTTCAAAAGAAGAATGGGAAATGGAGGGTGTGCGTAGATTATACCAACCTTAACAAAGCTTGCCCAAAAGATAGCTTTCCTCTGCCCAAGATTGATCAAATGGTGGATGCTACGACGGGTTATGAAAGGCTCACATTCCTCGACGCATACTCTGGCTATAATCAGATTCCCATGAATCCTGAAGATGAGGAGAAAACTGCTTTCATTACAGAAACGGGCACTTACTGCTACAGAGTGATGCTCTTCGGTCTAAAGAATGCCGGAGCCACCTACCAGCGACTTGTCAATAAAATTTTCAGTAATCTGCTGGGCAATACAGTTGAAGCCTATATCGATGATATGGTGGTTAAAAGTATACGGAAAGAGGACCACCCGAAGCACCTCCAGGAGGTCTTTGATACTCTCAAGAGATACAATATGAAGCTGAACCCCACCAAGTGCTCCTTCGCCGTTTCGTCAGGACAGTTCCTTGGGCACGTCGTAAATAAAAGAGGAATAGAAGTAAGCCCAGCTCAGGCAAAGGCACTCATACAGAACCAGGAACCGAAAACTCGCAGGGAAGTGCAAGTTCTAACCGGCCGAATTGCGGCTCTTAGCCGGTTCATATCCCGATTATCTGATAAGTATAAACCTTTCTTTGATGCTATTCGATCCAAAAACAAAGATATGTGGGGACCTCAGCAGCAGGAAGCTCTCAATCAATTGAAAAGCTACATGGCAAAACCCCCAATCCTTTCTGCTCCAACGCCCGGAGACACTCTCATCCTGTACCTGGCAGTATCAGCTGTAACAACAAGTGCAGTGTTGATCAAAGAAGAAGACAAGGTTCAGCACCCAATCTTTTACACAAGCAAAACTATGACGGATGCCGAGACACGGTACAGCAAGACAGAAAAGGTAATCCTGGCGTTAATTTATGCCAAGAGGAAACTTCGACATTACTTCGAGTCTCACAGCATAGTGGTACTTACAAATTACCATATACGGGCTATCCTAGCTAAACCAGACCTGTCTGGTCGAATTACAAAATGGGCTATTGAACTTAGCTCTTTTGACATCACCTATGCACCGAAGGTATCTCACAAGGGGCAGTCGGTAGCGGATTTCCTACTAGAGTACGAAGATCAACCTGAGGAACCGACACTTCCAGAGCCATACTGGGAGTTACGAGTTGATGGCTCGTCCAACCGGAAGAGGGCAGGGGCTGGTATTGACATCACAACACCCGAGGGTACCAAGCTGCAGCAGTCAATTCTGCTAGATTTCCCATCTACTAATAACGAGGCCGAGTATGAGGCAATGCTCGCCGGACTTCGGCTAGCTAAACAGCTACAGGTACGATGTTTAAAAGTTTTTAGTGATTCACAGCTTGTGATCAATCAAGTGACAGGGCAATATTCTCCCAAGGAGGAACGTATGAAGTCATACAAAGATGCTGTAGAGAGTGCTATCCGAGAGTTCGATCAAATCGAGTTCCATCAGGTACCACGAGATGAAAATGCCTAAGCAGATCGATTGGCCGCAGCCGCATCGTCTTCAGATGAAGAATTGGTTCGGCTTATTCCAATCGATGTTCTCGAAGGACCTAGCATTAATCCCCAGCAAGAGGTGGTGGTGATACCGGAAGTACCACGCGAGCCCTGCTGGATTGATCCAATCGAAGCCTACCTCAAGGAAGGGGTTCTCCCGAATCAGAAAGCTGAGGCAAGGAGCTTAGGCTTACCGCGGCTAAGTATGCCATCATCAATAACCAGTTGTACCGAAGGTCATTCTCCGGTCCCTATCTCAAGTGTGTAACCCCTACTGAGGCTCTCACAATTCTAAAACAAGTTCATGAAGGAGATTGTGGAAACCACTCCGGAGGAAGATCCCTTGCACACAAAATTCTGACCAAAGGTTATTTCTGGCCACACTTGGCTCGGAATGCCGAGGAGTACTCAAGACGATGTGACAAGTGTCAGCGTCATGGTCCAATAAAGCACCAACCTGCCGAGGGTTTGCACGCCATGGCTAATCCATGGCCGTTCGCCCAATGAGGGATTGATATAGTAGGACCATTGCCCAAAACCATGGACAAAAAGGAGCATGTGCTTCTGGCTACGGATTACTTCACCAAGTGGGTGGAAGCTGAAGCCTTCTCTAGCATCACCCACGAAGAAGTAAAGCATTTCATTTGGAGCAACATTATTTGCCGGTTTGGGGTACCAAAAGTCATCGTAATGGACAATGGTAAGAACCTCGATAACAGAAGTACAAGGAAATTCTTTAGCGAACATGGAATCTTGCAAAAGTTGGCTGCAGTTAGTCATCCACAAGGCAATGGGCAAGCTGAAATAACTAATCGCACGATATTCGGGTGCTTAAAGAAAAAATTGGAGAAATTGAAGACAAAGTGGTACGAGAATCTCCCTCAAGTGCTTTGGGCCTATCGAACCACTCCAAGACGACCCACGGGAGAAAGCCCATTTGCTATGGCATATGGGTCCGAAGTTGTCATTCCTACCGAGTCCATAATCCCAACCCTTCGGACATCCTTGGTGCTGGAGGGGAACAATGAGCAACAACTCGAACATAGCCTTGATTTGGTGGACGAAAGGAGAGATGCAGCAGCAATTCGACTCGCGGCCTACCAACAACAGGTGTGTAACAGTTATAACAAACGCGTCAGGATCAGGAGTTTTGTGGTAGGCGATTGGGTGTTGAAGCAGGAGACAGCTCATGTAAAGAAACTGGAACCTCATTGGACCGGACCCTACAGAGTTACCGAAGTAGTGGGGAAAGGAGCATATCGTTTGGCCGAAGCTGGCGGACGCCCCATTGCGCGTCCTTGGAACGCAATACACCTGAAAAGGTATTTCCATTAGTTAAGTTTGTCAATTTTGCTATAAGTTCTTCACAAATAAGGCTGAATATGTCCGCAGTTAGCCAAACTTTTCTTTATTTTGCTTCTCTATTCAATATCACTCTCCTCTGTTTTTTCTTTTTATAAAAATGGGGAGTCATACGAACTCTATGATTACGCAATTTTTATGCGCATGCCAAGTCGCACAAAACAATGATTTTTACAAAACAAAAACAAAAACGAACAAAACACAAGCACAAAAACCAACAAGCACACAAGACACAAAACACATGAATTATGGCCTGTGCTTAAAACTTTCTATCCCACATCGATAAAACAGTATGTGCTACATTCTGTTATATATGGGAATATTCAAATAGTTAATTACGGTGTAAGGAGGGCCCACTGGTATTTAAAGCTGTCAAGCTCAATACCAGAGGCATTCCTTACACCGACTTTTTTGACAAAATTTAGTCTATGTCCCACATCGGATAGAAATAGAGAATAAATGCGGTTCATATATGCGCGGTCCACAACATTTGGCTGCCAAGAAGGGAGTATCAGTGGAGGCAGGTCTCTAAAGTCGACAAATGGAGAACTTCACAGCCACTGTTACTCGCTTTCTTGGCCTCCTATCATTTTTGAGTCTTCAGCCTCATAATAAGTGATTTGAGGAAAAATATGAAATAAACCTCCCCTCAGGCTCAGCGCCGGGGAGTAATTCATTCGCCTCGGACCTCAAGTGTCTGGTTCGGCACAACCTCCCCTCAGGCTCAACGCCGGGGAGTAGTTCTCTCGCCTCGGACCCTAAGTGTCCGGCTCGGCAAAACCTCCCCTCTGGCTCAGCGCCGGGGAGTGATTCATTTAAACCTCCCCTCGGGCTCAGCGCCGAAGAATAGGTCATTCGCTTCGGACCCTAAGTGTTCGGCTCGGCGAAAATCTCGCCTCGGACCCTAAGTGTCCGGCTCGGCAAAACCTCCCCTCTGGCTCAGCGCCGGGGAGTGATTCATTTAAACCCCCCCTCGGGCTCAGCGCCGGAGAATAGGTCATTCGCCTCGGACCCTAAGTGTTCGGCTCGGCGAAAATCTCGCCTCGGACCCTACGTGTTCGGTTCGGCAAAACCCCCCTCCGGCTCCACACCAGGGAATGTATAATTCGCCTCGGATCCTGAGTATCCGAGGCAACTTCGGACCCTAAGTGTCCTATTCAGATCAGAACTCTTCCCCCCGGACTCCAAGTGTTTAATACCTTGTGTATGCGGATATGTCATAAGTTCATTATATTCCACCCCACATCAGGAACACATGAGAAGGAAAGAGTATGTATACTGAAGGCAAGTAGAAGGCGAGGAAGGTTCATTTACCAGTTAAATCATTGTCCATACGACTCATCCTGCGATATCAACTAAACTGTTAAAAGGATCTCCTTCTTCCCACAATCCTTGCATTTTCACGGATAGCATAAATCCGAAGTATAAAGATAATGTTTAGTGTTTAAACACATTACCAGTCAGAGAAATATATCAAGAGCATACAGCAAAAACAAGTCAGGCAAGCCTAAAACGAAAAGTTATATTCATTATCCCAAAACAGGCTGTTCATAAAAACAAAATACATAGTTCTACTTCCTCTTCGGATCGAAGGGAGTAGATTCAAAAGCATCCACTACATTAGGACTTGAGGTAGCCGCAGGAGCAGGGGAGCTAGGAGTACCCTTCAGGTGTGCCTTCACCATCTCGGCAAAGCGAATTTCAGCTTCTAAAGCCTCTGGCCCTTCATCATATGGGAAGTGCACCCCCACCTGCTTGTCAAAGGCGTCCGGATCCATCGTCTTAGGGCCTGAGCCCTGATTATAGCCAGACCGGAACGCCTTAGCACTAGCCAGGTGCGCCAGACAGGAGTAGCGCCCCTGCATTTGCTTCCCCGCCTTGAAGCAAGTAGTAAGAGCCTCGGTCAGGCGTTGAACCTCGGCCTGAAGAGAATCCACCTTAGCCTCAGAGGCTGACAACTGCCTCTTATACGCATCCTTGGCTTCAGAAGCTATCTTCAGATTGGTAGAGGCAGTAGTGGCTCTCTTTTCTGCATTGTCAAGATCCTTTTCCAACTTCTTGATGGAGAGGGATTGAGCTTCAGCAGTGGCGCAGAGGGCCATGGTGTGGTATAGACTCTGTTTAACAGGGAAGCGAATATAAGCATAAATAGAAACACAAGCAAGCAAGAGTAGCATAATTCTGAAGGTGCAATGCGAACCTCTATGGCCCGGACTGGGGCAGAGGGGAGTAGTTGCTCCAGCCCCATTTGGCTGATGGCTTCCTCGTCCTTTGGGAGCCACATTCCTCGAGCCACCGCCAGTGCAGCTGAAGGGTCTGTAACCACAGAATCCCCTGAGTGTAGGACTGACCTGTCAGCCCTGGTGAAGGAAGGAGTCCAAGGAGCTCCAGTCTCAGCAAGAACAAAGGCCCTGACTTCATCTTCAGGTTCAGCCTCCCCAGCTTTTTTCCCTCTGCTTTTAGAGGGGACTTTGCCCTTGCCAGAGGAAGAGGGGTTGAGGCGAGATTTCTTCAATGGTGGTTCCTCAACCTCCACCTCATCCTCAGTTGATCCAATGACGACCAAGGGTTGGGCATCTCCGGCTTTCTTTTTCAAAGCCTCAGCCCGCCGTATCTCCTCCTCGGTCATAGGGAAACTGTCAAAGGATGGTAAAGCCAGGTCCATGAGGTCTGCAGCAACGGCACTGGAAGCAATGTCCTTGAGGTTGGAGGAAGTTAGCAAGTCCTCGATTGGCGAGGGGTTACTCCAGACTCGTTCCTCAAGAAAAGAAAGTCTGTTCCTTGCTGCGGAGGCCGGGAATGTAGCTGAAAAAACACCAAGAAATTCATAAATACGGCGAAATATTAAGACTTGGCAAGGAAAACAGCCAGAACACTTGGTATGAAGGGAGGTTAAATATTCTATACCTAATTTCCCGAATTTGCGCGGAATGGGAAGCGCAATTGATTGGGACACGAACCATTTCCCTTTAACTACAACCATCCTTTCTTTCCATTTCTTTTCGGATGAAGGAAGGTTCGTGCATATCCTTTGATGAAGGGGAGAGGTAAAAAAAAAGCGACCAGGCTCGGTCCCATGCTTAGATATATTGTAAGTAAGCAGAAGGTCGGCAAGGGTTAAATCCAGAGCCTCTAATTTCCGGCGCACCAACAACGCCGAAAGGATGCGAAAGAAATTGGGATTTACTTGAAGGGGGGCAAGACCTAGCTTATTGAAAACTAAATGATAGAAGGGATGAAGAGGGAATCGGAGGGCGTTAAGGTGCCCTACAGAAAAAAGCAACTCATCCTCCTCAATTCCCTCGCCGGAGGTGAAATCGGCACCCTCGGGATATTCTGCAATGTCTACTCCTTCAGGAACATCAAATTCTTCCATTACCGAAGCAATAGAGAATTTGATGCGGCGAATAGAGATGATTGCTTTCTTCTCTTCATGGGTAAGAACGTAATCAGAGCCTGAGGTGGATGTTTCGGTTGGAAGAGGGGAAGTACCTGATGGATTCAACGAAGGGCGATCTGTAGAAACCCTAGGAGGGGGAGCCCTAATGCGAATGGGGGAAGATGAAGGTGTGGATTTAGAATCCCCAAGGTCTACACGTTCGGGAGTAGATGAAGTACTCATAATGAAAGATTGAAGAGAAAGATGCGAGACTAACTTGACAAAGCGAAGGAAGCGATGAAATGAAGGACGCAGAAGTGCAGCAAGGGCAAATGTAACTCTTGCAAAGTCTTGTGCGACGGAAGTAATAACGAAAGGCCACGAACCGTTTCTGAAGCAAAGTGAAAACCGGTTTCAATTCCCTCTTTAATAGGAGCCGTCACTCAATTAAAAATGGAATTTGGGGCAAAGTGTGGAGGGAAAAAAAACTCCCTCCAATAAAAAACGCACACGTCACCACTACCCATATCTATAGGCCAAGGACATATAAGGCCCATCATGCTCAAAGTTGAGGGTATTTACAGCCTAAGACCATTCCATCAAGGCCGAATCAAGAAGCCATCAGCCCAGCTTGTCGTCAGCCCAGATATGAGTATTTAACATCCGGCCTGTTACCCAAGCCCAGCCGGATCAAAATATATTCAGCCCAAGAATGCACAAATCCTACCATTTGAAGAATTTACCGTAGAAGGAAAATTCGGATAGGAAGTTCTGTACAAGGCAAGTTCTATGTATGGAAAATTCAACAATGGAAAGAACTCTATTAGAAAAGAATGGTTATATAGAAAGAATTGGAGGGCAAGCAACGCGAGTCCTACCATAATTTTGCAATCTTTTGTATATAAATAGAGGCTAAGACCTCCAATAAAGAATCAAGCAATTCCACACTTCTCTACACATTGTTCTTATTTATTTTTATTGTTTTTGAGTGAGTTGTTTTATTTTTCTCAGTCATTATTGGTTGAGCGAAATTTTGCACCTACAGATAGTGAATGCAATTTAACCAAAACAGAATGAGACTCAGAAACATGATTCTTGTTTCTAGGTATTGGAACATAAACACGTGGCAATGCCAAATGTGCCATAAGTCGTTGACTATTTTTTCTGCATATGTGATTACTAACTAAAAAATATTCCTTTGTCGCAGAATACAGAAACTGATAAACCTTCAGAAGACATACTTACAGTCATTGAAGCCCCACGTCAGTCAGACTTGATGATAGATCTGATAAAAAAGCTAAAGCCACAGGTGGTGGTTACAGGGATGGCTCATTTTGAGGCGATTACAAGTTCTGCTTTTCAACACCTTTTAGATACTACAAGAGAAATTGGATCTCGACTGTTTTTAGACATATCAGACCACTTTGAGCTATCCAGCCTCCCTGGTTCCAATGGGGTCTTGAAATATCTTGCAGGAAATCCTCTGCCGTCACACGCAGCAGTTATATGTGGCTTATTAAAAAATCAGGTATGTTTTTTTTTTTTTTTTTTTTTCTTATTATGATCAATCAAGGTAGCTTGGTCTTGACAGGTGATGGGTTTAGGCCCATGAAGCATGGCACAGACATTGGCATGGGATACGGACACATCATACGAATACGGCCATGTGACAAATTCTTAAAAAACGGTTATAGATACTGCAAGGACGCATCAATATATATTATACTAATGTAGTTTTGTAGAAAAGTTAAAATATATATTCTATTAATAAATTTAAAATAGTAATTGTTCGTCATGTTATTGCCAACATTTCCTTATAAAAAATTATGACAGAAAACCTGGGAGTTGAGAGTTATATTGAATGCATGGATAATGTTTAGACTAAATTAGTCATGATATAAATGCCCGGACTTCTTTTTGAAGAGATTTTAAGCTTTTCTTAACAATTATACGATGATATTATACTTGAAAGAAGTTATATGACTTGTAATATGTGTCCCAAAGTATCTGAAAAGTATCGGAAACATAGCCAACGTATCTGAGAAGTACCTAATACGTGTTAGAAAAAAGAAAAAAAAATTCAAAATTTGGATACTCTTAAGAAGTATTGACACGTATCTGCATGTATCCAACAAGTGTCCGTCAACACGGACACGATACTGGTACAACCCCTTGTGTAATCAGCTAAATTCAAGAGCTCTTGAATTGATTTATGGATTCACCTCTTTATCAATTTCATTTGATCAAATTACTTCTCTAATTTTGAAGACTTAATTCTCTTCACAGGTTTATTCAGACCTTGAAGTAGCTTTTGTGATATCAGAAGAAGAGACCATTTGTAAAGCATTATCCAAGACCGTGGAACTATTAGAAGGAAATACTGCACTGATTAGTCAATACTATTATGGTTGTCTCTTCCATGAGCTTTTATCTTTCCAGCTTGCTGATCGACGTCCTCCCACAGAGGTTAATCAGCCTCACTTCAATTTTTCAGATATTTATCTAGTATTCTTTTGAATATCTTATAGTTGTATGAATATGCCACGTTGATTGTTTGACTCTTTCCTTTGGACTGTATGAAATGCTAATCGGGTTACTGGGGTCACTGGACAAATTTGGTGTGATATTTATCAAAAATAAAAAGGGAAAGAAATTTGAAAATGCAAATTTTTTTTTTCTGAAGTTACATTGATGTTCCATTGCCATTGAAGGGTTCCCAAGTTCTTTCACATCATTTTTAAAAAAGAATGTAGTCGTCAAATTATGGTGACCAATTTCCTGACCATCAAGTGTGAAAATTGAAAAAAGGCTTTGTATCTGTACAATGTTTCATAAACGGGATAGTTTTTTACCTAATATTTTGCAACACCTTTAAGAAACATGAAAACAGAAAACACTATCATTAACTGCAACAATTGCCTGCAAAAAGGTTCAGTTTTTTTTTTATTTTAGCAAAAAGGTTCAGTTTGTAATGTAAATGAAGACATCTTTGATTTTATATGGGCACCTTAAATTAGTAGAAATATCATTTTGCAGGTTGTTGCTTGTTGATTATTTACAGCAGCTCCTTGAAACCTATGTAATTTTTTTTTTTTTTTTTAAACTTCTAAAGCAAGTATATTTTTCAAATTGACGCTTCAATATTTGCCTATCAGAGAGAAGGTGAAAAGGTGAAAGCTGGTGAGATGATTGGATTCTCTAGTTCTGCCATCTCGGTCCTTAATCATGCTGAGTTGTCAATTACTGAGGCAGATTCCTCTTCCCTAATTCACATGGATGTGGATCAAAGCTTTTTGCCTATCCCATCTCCCGTTAAGGCTGCTATTTTTGAAAGTTTTGCAAGACAGAACATGTTGGAGTCAGAAATTGATGTGACAACAAGCATTGGACAATTTATCAAGAGCAACTATGGTTTTCCAACAGATAGCAACAATGAATTTTTATATGCAGATTCCTCACTAGCTCTTTTCAATAAATTAGTCCTCTGCTGCATACAAGAAGGTGGAACTTTGTGCTTCCCAGCAGGCTCAAATGGGAATTATGTATCTGCTGCCAAATTTCTGAAGGCAAACATTGTCAATATCCCTACCCACTCTGAAGAAGGGTTTAAGTTGACAGAAAAGATTCTTGCAGGTTTATTTGAGAAATTGAATAAACCGTGGCTGTACATTTCCGGTCCAACAATCAACCCTACTGGCTTGCTTTACAGCAACAAAGAGATGGAAAATATATTATCTATTTGTGCCAAGTATGGGGCAAGAGTTGTAATTGATACTTCATTCTCTGGATTGGAGTTTAACTCTAAGGGCTGGGATGGTTGGAATTTGGAAGGCTGTTTAACAAATCTGAATAGGTCTGGCAAGCCACCCTTCTCTGTTTCTCTGCTTGGAGGACTGTCTTTGAAGATGCTTACTGGAGGGCTGACCTTTGGGTTTCTGATTCTAAACCAACCTTTCTTGGTTGATGCATTCCATAGCTTTTCAGGGTTAAGCAAACCTCACAGCACTGTTAAATACACCGTAAAGAAGCTGCTGGATCTGACAGAACAGAAAGCGGGACACTTATTGGATGCCATTGCAGAACAGGAAAAGGTTTTGGGAATTAGATCTAAGCACTTGAAGGAGGTAAGTATTAAATCTAAAAATGGTTTTCCATTCGTAGAACATAATTATCTTTTTGGTTTTTTTGGTAGTTTTATTTTTCTCAAACCAGATATGACAAATATGGTTGGATATTGTTGTGATTGGCTAAGCTATCTCAGCAATGGCATGAACTTTTTGAAAAATAAGCAACTAATCTGCAACAACCGACTCTCAGTTGCATTAACATGACAACATCTAATGATCCTTTGGATTTTAGTTGAAGATGTATTGTGATTTACTGGACCATTATTCTGCTTTTCTTTCTTCTTTCTTTTTCCGAATAAATTATTAATTTTACTGAAATAGGAGAAAGAAGTACAAAGAAGGAATACCTAAATGGTTTGAAAAAAATTGCTTCTGGGGTGCTAAAAGATACTAAGCCCTCTTTTGCCAGGGAATTTGTCTCAGAACTAGCCAACCTAAAACCCAAGTGAACTCTGCCTTTTATTTTATGGCTTCTGACAGAATACAAATCTTATGCTCAGTTGCCTTATACCCAAGGGAGAAAATAAAATGTCTTTAACCTATCTATGAGCACACACCGGTCAGCCTTGACAATATTGCCACTGAGCCACATAGAATAAGTTTCTGATAAGAAGTGATAACCCTTCATGAAGAGCTTGTATTTTTGCTTCGATAGTGTACCCACTATCAGCTGATAGCCTGGATAGAATAGGAATGGATGAATATTACCTATGTGGTTTCTGATAACCTATTTACGATACCATGTTGACCCAACTAACCTAGCTTGCATCGAGAACCCCATAAAAAATTAGTTTCAGTTCCTCCTCCGGTCTCTGGTGGCTTCCAGTAGAACAGGCACTAAATGAAACTATTGTCACACCTGGATGAATCCAAATATACCTTCATAATTTCTGATTCCTAAAATATAAAATCTATTAGGATGATAAAAAGAGGACTTTATCCCATAAGACTTCTAAATCAGCTCTTTTACCATGAAATATCTAGCAGTGTTATAGAGCCAAAAGGACATCTGTCGTGGCACAATACCATAACAATTTGTTTCTTCCCTTTCCATAGCCAACAAATGCAATTTGTAGAAAGTGGTGCTGCAAGTACCCAGCTGACATAGTCCTGTCGAGGAAACAACCTTTCTCTCGACAATAAGAAAAAGACTAAAAAAGTAAGCGAACACATGTTGCATGTATGGTCATAAAGAAGCGAGAAACATGCTGAATTGGAGATAGTAAAAGTAAAATGCCCATCAAAACATTAAGGTAGTTAATTCAAGTGCATATATGTTGGTATTGGAACTCAAAATTCTGCACTGAGTTATCGGGCCCCTTGGTGTGTGCATTGTAATTTTCTTGGAGTGGTTTCTTATTTGTGATTTTTCCATGACATGCATTTTGCTGCTCAATTGCAACAGACGCTAGAGAATTGTGGATGGGAGGTACTTGAAGCTCGTGCTGGTGTTTCCATGGTGGCAAAGCCATCTGCCTATCTCGGCAAGAGCATTAAGCTCAAGGAAGATGCGAACACTTTTGAAACCAAGCTGGATGATTCAAATATCAGGGAAGCCATCCACAGGGCCACTGGGCTATGCATCAACAGCGCTTCCTGGACTGGAATTCCTGGCTTTTGCCGCTTCACAATTGCATTGGAAGATAGTGAATTTGAGCGTGCATTGGCTTGCATAGTCAAATTCAAAAGCATCATCAGCAACTGAATTGTTTTTGTTGTTGCCATCTCCTCTCTGATTGGTTGCTTCCGCAACTTAATGTTCCATGAAATAAACTTCCTCCCATGGTTTGCCATAACTCATGTCAAGCTCTCTCCACAAGTCAGTGTTGATTCAGGTTTTTCTCCTATCCATGTAAGTGTATACAAGATTACAAATGTCATCTTTGTCTCTTGATTATAGTTTTGAGAAACTTCATACAATGTCCCACAGATCACACCTTCTGTTTTTATATAATGATGAAAACTTTTTTTATTTTTATTTTTTCCATATGATTCTGCTGATTAGTTTCTTCATTTATTTTCAGTTGAACATGGTTAAGAATATGTCATATTTACTCTGAATAGCTGCCAAATTACACAGAAATAAAGTTCCAACTTCTTTTTTGGAAGCAAGTGTTATGTGAATTAGTTGAAGTAAACATCAGAATATATAATGAGAGAAAATAAACTAACATAGGCTTGTTCATGTAAAAAATATGATAGTAGTATTGTATTAGAGATATATTTTTTCAGAAAATTACAAAAGAATATGTTATAAAATAAATTATGTTTTAATTCATTTTTGAGTATTTTTTTTTCACTTTCATAATATAAGAATAAATGATTAATGTTTTCCATTCTTAGTCATGGCACGAATGGATATACAATTTTAACTGATTTAATGTGAATGGGAGTTGACGTGGGTTCTATATTGATACGAGTCTCTATTTATATTAAAATAGGTTTTTAGGTTCTCAACCAAGACAGTGTACGTCTTTATTGATAAGTATTATCTTATTTACTAAAGAACCAAATGGTCCAACGGTATCACCCCTTTCTTTCCAAACGAGAGGTTTTTTTTGGGATTTAAACCTAATATCGGTGGAAGTGTAGAGTGTGTGCGTAATTGTTTTAATTAAAAAAAGAAAAAGAAGAAAAAAAAAAAGTATTATCTTATTTTATTATTTATCGAATTTTACCAGTTAGGTGAAATTTGATGACATGTCATCATCTCATTACTCAATTGATCATAAGCCACGTCAATTCAATCATTCATAAATTTAGATCCGTAATTAATGAGTTCAACCCCATTCTTTCTCGTGAACATTCTAGCATCGTGTACCATCTGTTGCATGTGAATTTACAAATCCAGTAATCCACTACAAACCTCTAGAAACTACTTTATATATCTATATCTATATATATATATATATAAAAGAAGTATCCAGAAACACCCACACCCTTCAAGTTTTCTCCTATATAAAGCCCAACCCATTTCTCTCATCTCATCAACGCAACAACAAAACACGTCAAAAACAACATATCAATTCTTCTCTGATCTGCAAGCCTATTAGTCACAAAACTCCATTTCTATACTCATGGCTGGTTCAAAGCTCACCATGTGTGTCCTAACTGTAGCAATGGTCACACTACTCATGCCCTTCACAGCCAATGCACTAATTCCCTACACTCGAACCCTCTGGGACATGATGCTTCCAGCCGACGACCCTTTCCGAATCCTGGAACAAGCCCCATTAACAGTGCCCAAAGGCGTCGAAACTCTCGCACTCGCTCGTGCCGACTGGAAGGAGACTTCAACGGCCCATGTGATCTCACTTGACGTGCCGGGCCTCAGGAGAGAGGACATCAAGATTGAGGTGGAAGAGAACAGGGTGTTGAGGATCAGCGGGGAGAGGAAGGCGGAGGAGGAGGTGGAGGGTGAGAAGTGGCACCGGGCGGAGAGGACGGCCGGGAAGTTCTGGCGGCAGTTCCGGTTGCCGGGAAATGCGGATTTGGAGGGAATCAAGGCGCGACTTGAGAATGGGGCGCTGAGGATCACTGTGCCTAAGTTGGCTGAGGAGAAGAAGAGGCAGCCTAAGGTGATTGGTATTGTTGAGGAAGGGAGTGCTGGAGAGGATGTCAAGGCTACCAAAGCTAAAATGTAGAGTGAGAAACAAAAACAAAAAAACAAAAATGTGCTTTTGATTTTTATGGGTTTTCTTTGTTGTGTTCTTGTTAGTTCTGGGATAATTATATATGATGGATATGTATATTAATGCATGTGTGGTGGCATTGTATTTTCATAGTTTTGGGTAATAATGGCAATAAAATTGAATTGTTAAAAAAATTATCATGATTTGCATCCAACTTTTATGATGTAATAATTGCAATAAACAGAATTGTATGAATCGTGATATACAAACAGAATTGTTTGGTTTTGGGTAATAACGGCAATAAAATTGAATTGTTAGTCTATTAATTTCAGAATATGAACTCACCATGTCAAATTATCTCATGGTTAAAAGCATTATCGTGCTTCGAAATTTGGACCTGCATTTAATACGTTTAACCCTTTCGAAATTTCAAATTTATTCATTTGAAATTAAGAATATAATAAAAATAAAAAATTAGAAAAAGCCAACGAGAAATTTGGGCGCGAAGATGGCCTCTTTGGATCATTTTTTTATATTGGAGTTTTGCTCAAGTATCTTGTTCAGTTATTGATTTTTATTATGAGCTCGTTTTTTATATTAAATTAGTTCATTTATTTTTCTCTTTGAAAAAAAAAAATTCAGTATGTTAATTAAATATAAATAAAAGTGGCATAAACAAACTATATTTTATGACAAAAATAATAATGACACTAAAAAAATAGCTCCAACAAATTTTTTTTTAGTAAAATTATGTCATCCAAATCTTTTTTTACTCGGAAACAAAATAAAGTTATTTATTAATTATTAAACTTAATACAAAAATAAATAAACATTATACTTGCATTATCTTTAACATTATCAATGTACAATCATTGGTCTCATCTCACCGTCATGCGACTGAATTTTTTATTGTTTCTATCTCATTTTGAATACTGAATAATACTTTTGTCTAATTTGCTTGTTTTAATCTCTTTGCATTAGGACTTGTTGCCCTAAAGCTTACTCCTTAGTCCTTATATAGACGTCTACTCCTTAATGAACGATTAAAATACATTACTATCAACTATTAAGATTAATTCTCTAAAAACTCCTCTAGATATTATACAAAACTAACTCTAACTCTCCAATTCTTTAGAAATTTCTCTATTCTAAAAATCAATTATTGGTTCCATCACCAATTTAGAGTTTTGTTCAGATTTGAGTGTAAGTAGAGTTGATGTTCCATGAAAAATTAGTGGCTTTGATGAGATTCATGAAATATATAATGGACCATACAAGTTTTACATACAGCACAAGTTTTTCAGAGAGAGAACAATGATACAGCATAAGGAAACTTGGGCCTCACTTCAGCCCATCCAATCATAGAAAGATTCAGCGACAGTTATGCTGTAGGCCCAGTTC
This sequence comes from Cornus florida, assembly GCF_030987335.1. Taxonomy (NCBI): domain Eukaryota; kingdom Viridiplantae; phylum Streptophyta; class Magnoliopsida; order Cornales; family Cornaceae; genus Cornus; species Cornus florida. The sequence goes on along the minus strand of NW_026775573.1, from coordinate 10,943,745 downwards.
AAGCCTTTTATCCATATGGGCTGTTAATAATACAAGTAGGATTATGTATAGAATTTCTATAGTCCAATAAAGAAACTAAAAAAAAAAAAATTTGAAAAATATCCTTGTTCGATCTATAGAGTTTCAAAAGTAATTTATTTATCTCATTATCAAGAATTTCTTATATAACTAGAACGCTCCTCACAAATTGTGAATTCTAATTTGTTAAAAAATCTGTTGAAATTCTCGAAACGATACATTTTCGAATGGAGTCTGAATTTTCTCTTGTAGAAGTCCCTTGTAGTGTTTTTGAACGTCTTTACCTCTATTTTTAATATATTATTTTATATTATGCAACCGAAAGACGAAATAATGTGTTGAAACACAAAAACACTATAGGTATGTTCGGATTGTATAGAATTAGAGTGTTGGAATTGAAATTTGTAAAATTTTAGAAGAACAATTAAAAAAATTGAACCAAAATTTTTTCAAATGTCATTAATTCTAATTTCAAGACTTTAATTCTACGCAACCAAACACAATCCATATATAAATGCATTAATTTAAAATGTCAATATCAATGTGCTACAGTAAAGAATTTGGACTCTACTCAAACGACAATATATTTTTAGTTATAATCAACAATGATTACAAAATGAGCTAATCATATATTCGGTCAAGATATGTTTGCCACGGATCTAATGTAACAACGTTGGTAAATATTTTTTGTTTTAATCAACAATGATTACAAAATCGGTAATCATGCCGTATGTTTAATTCGGTCTAGAATCTAGATATGTTTGCCACGGATATAATGTTGTAACAACGTTGGTAAAAAGTACTAGTATTTAACAATAATAATAGGTGTAATGAGATGTTAGCCAAAGAACATATGAAACTCTGGTGAAGTTGCAGGGTAGTACGTATACCAATCCATTCAGGTTTTCACACACACACACGCAACCAAACCTGACAATACACAGATACGTACACAAAATTATAAGCATCATTCCATGTAAAACCTGTAATCACAAGTCATAACAGACGATGTCAAGTTGGCCTCAATATGTATATTTCATTATAACATTGGCTCTAAATGTGCTTTTATCTCATCCATTTATTGTTATTATTATTATTATTATTATTATTATTATTATTTTCCTTCCTGTCTCGTACACATCTTTATTCACATGGCTAGTACCTGTACATTGCCTTGGATGTCATATGTGTGTCCTTTGCAACAGAATCAGAAGAAGCAACAAATTATGCTCTCTCTCTCTCTCTCTCTCTCTCTCTCTCTCTATATATATATATATATATATATATATGTATGTATGTATGTTTATGTGTATGTATATATCCATGGAGTTTTTACATTCCAAACCTCTTTAATTCATTTATGGAATGCAGTTCACCCTCAAAAAAGTACCAAATCCCCATCTCTGCATGGTTAATGGTTAGTGTTGTGAAAGTTAACTAGAAAAAAATTATGAATGTAAGTAAGAATATACATATTTACGTAATTCAGCCAAAATTTGAGAAACAAAATTACGAATCTTAGAATTGAACCATCGCTCTCTTTATACTCTCGTGAAAACAGATCATTTTCGATGGAATCTCTTTTTAAATTCCGTAGTCTTCATTCTTCTTGTCCAACTTTAGCGCGCCACATCATTATTTTACTAAACTTTATGTTTAGAGTTTTTTTACAACTACGACTCCGTTTATTTTAACGTAAAATATTTTTCTCGTAAAATATTTCCTAAACAAAACATTTTTTTATGCAAAATATTTTTTTTTATTTTTTGGTGTTTGGCAACAATATTTTATAAATCAGTTTTCGTGCACAATTAACTCTCTTTCTTCAAGTGTTCTTCACAAATAGGGAATAATACTCACAATTAACTCTCTCACTCTTTCTTTTCAGTGTTCCAACAACAGAAAATAATACTCCCTAAACTATCCCTCGCTTTTCATTTCGTTACTCTATCTCTCCACTCTCTTTCTAAAACATGCCCTTGATCCAAATCTGTTCATCGACCAACTCAAAATTTTCCTTCTCCCTCTCCTCTCCTCTCCTCTTATGTATACAAATAGAGAAAGAAGATGAAAATTAGATTTTTAAATTGAGAGGACCGAAAGAGTTGATGGCATGGTCGAAGTTAGACCGCATATTGAACCTTATGAAATTCAAGACGCGGATAAGTTAAACAATATTTTACTTACCATGAAATCAGAACCACGTAACGAGTGTGAAAATACAATGATACCCCCTGTTATATTTTTAAGATGTACAATATTATGAGGCATCCTATCATATTTTCAAATTAACCAACCCTTTTGTTTCATCCGTAGTAAATAGTTAATTAGTTGGTAAAACGTGTTAGTGATAATGTTATATTCCTGGATTTCAGAGCTCAGTACCTTTTTTTTTTTTTTTTTTTTTTTTTTCTTTCTTAGATTTCCCGCTTCCCCATTTCAAAGAGAGAGTGAAAATAGTTGAATCATGTGCAACAAATCCCAATAACTATTACGAGTAATAAAAAAGAGTTCTTTTAATCTATTTCAGGTAACATTTTGTATGTTATTTTAAGAGTTACATTTCTGGTGAAACAAAATTAATTTCCTCAAAGTTTGTGATATAAAATGATACTAAACAAATATGATATTTGGATCAATTTCAAAGTAGGGATTTTTTTTTTTTCTTTTTTTTTTTTTTTTTTTAAGGATGTTGGAAAAACATTTAAGTTCATTAAACTTGAGTAAATCTCTTGGGATGTTCAAATTGTAGACTAATTATTCATTCAATAAATTGGTAATAAGATATTTGAGAAATGAATGGAAAGAAAAGACTAGCTAGGGTTATGTTTTTCTCCATCTTTCTCTTTCACAATGGACCATTTGGGATATACAAGCAAGCATAGAGATCGAATAAAGAGCACAGAGATGTGAAAAAAGTTGGTAAAAAAAGCAAAGGACAAAGCAATATTCTCTACTTCATTCTTAGCAAGTGACCTCATTATTGAAAGACATCAACATTTGAAGAATTCTTCTATATATGTTGCAAAATGATTTGAACAGTCTGTAACATTAGTTCCAACTTTTCACACAATGAAGGCTCCTGGTTGTAGAGTGAGTTAATGTCAAGAAGGGGAGTTCGAATCCTCTACAACACAGAATGCATGTTGTACCATATTATACTGCAGTAAAAGATTAGGATTATTTACGTGTATGGAGGTGTCACACGTGAATGATTCTGACCGTTCATATTGTTACAGGACTGTACTGTGATAGTAGAGGATCCCGATTCTAAAAAAATACATAATTGTACATAATTTAATGGTGTAGAAGCGACAATCATGATGACATTTCTCTAATATCAATGTTTCAAAATTGACTTCAAGACTACTTGATTGTAAAATTAACTACGCATGGCTTAATATAGTCAAAGTGATAATTGACATGACTATTATGTTGGTAAATGGAAAGATAAAAAAAGAAATTAAACTTTGATAAGAGGATTTAATATCAAGAAGGGTAACCTAAATTCCCTACAGCACAATATGCACGTTGTATCATGCTATTCTAGAATGAAGGATTAGAATTATTCACACATATAAAGATGTACACGTGTAAATGATCTAACCGTTCCTGCTGTTACACTATTGTAACAATAGAGGATCATGACTTCAAAAAGGTACACAATTGCACACAATCCAATGGTGCAGGAGCGACAATTGTGATGGCATTTCTCTAATTCAATACTACGGATTGTAAAATTGACTACACATGGCTTAATATAGTCAAAGTTATAATTGACGTGACTATTGTCTTGGTAAAGCTGCAAAAATTTTTTTTGATTAATTTATGGTGACAAAAAAATTAAAAATAAAAATAAAGAGACAAAATAAAGGGAACAAATGCAAGGAATTAATTCAAAGCAAATTGCTTTTTTTTTTTTTTTTTTTTTTTTTTCACTTTATAAATTTTTATCACATTCTGAATCATACATTAGAAGGTGATGGTGGGACATGGGAAGAGGATACTAACGGATAGTATAAAAGGAAAGGTAAGTCTTTTAATGGGTCATGTGTCCTTAATTTGCTTTGAATCTCATGCCCTGGAGGCAAAAGAATGTTGGGTTGGAGCCTTTTTTTGTGCTTTGAGTCTCAAGACAAAAAATTAAAAGTGGTGGGAATGTTCCCAAGGGCTGGTCTTTTGTGCTTTTTGTTTTTCCAAAATTTATGAAAAAGAAAGCAAAAGAAATTCCTTCACAAGAGGAGGGTCCCAAAGACAGAAAGCACAGCCTGCCCAATAGACAAATCAATGCATGATTTTTTTTTGGGTTAAAAAAAAAATTGCAATGCATGATTAATTGTACACATAAAACACATTTGAATTCTTCATTAGTTACATGCATATAATTATGATGAGTAATGCATGCAATACTAGAATAAACCTTTAAAGAATAATTTTTCACAACTAGCTTCTAATCAAAACTATAGCATTGAATTATAAAGGATGTTTATAGAAATCCCATTGCATTTTATTAAAAATAGAAAAAGAAAAAAAGTAAATGAATTCATGAAAGGAAAAGTATTGTCTAAGCATGTTTTGGAACTCTTCTCCGTTAGGTAGAAAAAGTGAGTCACCAGTTCACGTATAAGATACTATTTTTACAGTCTGGACAATTAGACATCCAACACGTAAAGTGCGCGTGAAATTTATTTTTTAGATTTGTGAGTGGTGAAATTTGGAAAGAGAGAAATAGAGAGTAGAAAAAAAAAATTATTAAAATTCCATGAGTGTAAAGTGAGACAAAATTATAGTTTTGCAGCTTTTAAAACCCTCAAGTGTAAGAAGAAATAATGCTATATATTCTGCATATTAACTCAAGCCCAAGGAACCCAAAAATAAACTCAAGAAAGCTGTTGTACTGTTAGTGGAAGTATGAAGTTGAAATCACCATGAGTATGAAGTTAGCAAGCATGATATCCACATATGGATATATATATGGTGGTGGTGGTACTCTTTGAACTGATAATTAACTTCCATTTGTAGTACAGAGAATATATTGCATGTTGAGTGTTTTCCAAACAAAGCCTATATATAGTTATAGCTGGCTATATTTAGGTAGCTAGCATGCATGTACTATTTCATTATATCACTTTGAAATGAAAGATTTTTTGGTTTTGAAAGCGGTGGAATGTTCACAAGGAACGAATTATTTTGAATTCACAAATTATGGTGTTTTGAATACATAAAATAAAAGATAAATTCATAAAAAATTATGAAATATTATTGATAAAAGGTTAAATTTTGCTTTTACAATACATGAATATTTATAATAGAGAAAACCTAATATTAGAAGGAAACTAATCATAGAAATAAGTATAAAAGTAAATTCTCTTTAAAAAATCCAAAAAAAATAGAATAAGAAATCTAATAAATAAAAAATACTAAATAAAAAATTTTAGAACAATCCGAATTCGTTAAGGCCTTGAACAAAAATCCCAAAATAATTAGCAGGTCTCGTACGCAATTTCGGAACCCTAAACCTGTTTTCCGCCGAAAACCAGCATGACCCACAAGCTAATGTTAGTGGGTTTTCCTCAGCACATCGTTTTCACCCAAAAAAACACTATTGGTTTGTCGAAAACAAACTTGTTGAACTGTTCAGAATTTTGTCCTACATCAATCCCCTCTACTTCAAAAAAATTTGTCTATGGGTTTGGCTGCAAATAACATGAAGTCTTACCTACCAAAAAATCATAGTGTTCATTGCGCTGAGAACTTTCAAAGCACGACACCAAAGTATTTTCATTAGCACCTTCCGGAATAAATAATTCTTCAGTTACAATCTGTTCAAAAATGATACTTCACCAACTTGAAGCCCGAATTAATTCTTCCATACCATATTGGACATTTGATTTGGAAAAATTATTAACCCGCTGATCATCAATTAGTTCTTGTTGCTCAATTTCAATATCGAACTCCTTGTCACCATCTTATTATTTTGTTGTGCTAAAGTGTTTTTCTGCATCTACCAACTCGTGCAAGGAAATTAATGTTTTCACATCCTTGACTTCATATTTTTCAACTAAAATAGATGAAGCAACATAATTTTTCTCTTGATCAATCTTAATAATATCAGTCGTTGTCTCAACAAAATTATTATTATCCTTGGTGCCACTATTTTTTTTTGTGAATCTTCTTTGTAGACTTTTTGACAGGTGGACTATCTTTCCGACAATTCTGATATTTTTGAAACATCAACTCTTCATAATTTGATGGTAGAAATTTAGCCATGAATATCCGTTTCATCTTGTACCACTACTGAACAGGCCAGATGTGATCCTTCCTTCCTTTAATGAAACTGTATTTGTTCCTACTAAATTGAAGTCAATCATTTAAGCTTGAAGGCAACAAGCGGAACTTACTTGTTTTCAGGTACATCAAAATATTCAAAAAAAAATAAAAAAATTAACTTCTTCAATCCAGTCCAAGACATCTTCAATAATAAAACTTCCATTAAAAGTAAGTAGATCAAGTTTTACATGAAATTCACGATTGTTGCGTCTACCTCGATCACGAAATATAAACTTCTCATCATCGGAAGAATCATCGAAATAATCCACATAAGCTGAAGCCTACGTGGATAAACAGAAACATAACCCATATTCAGCTGGTTGCAAGACACATCATCGGCGCGAACTCGAACTGAACGATGAACCTAGTTGCCACCAATTCCAAAACCAGTTACTACGAACCGATCATGAGTATGCATGACTGCCTAAGGGGCCTGCACTACCCGATCAATGTCGCGAGAGCGGTTGCTGCCAAGACAATCAATCGTCATCAGCCTAGAGCAAATCAAGGCTATGATACTAACCGACGTAGCAGAATGTTAATAAGGAATAGGTTACTTTGAATTCACAAAGTATGTGTTTTGAATTCACAAAATAAGAGATAAATTCATAAAAAAATTCTGAAATATTATTGATAAAAGGTTACATTTTACTAGATAAAGCTTAACACTATAAGGAAACTAAAATATAATCCTACAAGGAAATTAATCCTAAATAAGAATAAAAATAAATTATTTTTAAAAAATCCTAAAAATTATAATAAGAAACCTAATATATAAAAAATACTACATCTAAAATTTTAGAGCAATTTGAATTTGTTAAGGCCTTGAACAAAAATCCCCAAATAATTAGCAAGTCTTATACGATAAAACGCAATTTTGGAGCCCTAAACAAAGGTTTTCAGTCGAAAACTAGCATGACCCACAAGCAAAAGCTAGTGGGTTTTTCTCAATGCGTCGTTTTCACCCAAAAACACTATTGGTTTATTGAAAACGGACTAATCGAGCTGTTTAGAATTTTGTCCCCTACATCAGTTTTGAAGAGTGCTAGAAGATAATGGAGTAGTTGTATAATTCTAATACTTTTTTTTTTTCTCAAATATGTAAACCCTAAATTTAGAAGACTACATTAGATGCATTAGAAGTTTTTTTGAGCAATATTAACTGAACTTTCCTCTTTGTAATCATGGATTCAAAGTTTCAAGCTCAACCCTCAACTAGAAAATAAGGATCTTTATTTGTACAAATAATATAATTAATCTAATTAACCTAACGTCAACATATGTTATTATGTGCACTAGTGAATCAACTTTGCAACATATTGCATCACAATACAACACGTGCAACAGTTATGCAACACATATACATCGAAACAGTAACACTCACGTAACATAGTACGTCATGTTATAATGTTACAATACTATTAAATTAAAATTTTAATACATTTATATAATTATTATATTAACAATTTAAAGTTATTGTGTTGTCCATGTAAAATTGTTGCGTGATACAAATATAGAACAAAACAGACACAAAAAAAGGATACTAGAGTCTAGACAACCTTCTCACATAAAGTATAGTATCAACTATAACAATCTCTTTTGATTTATGATGATTATATGTCAATCATGAGACTTCATTTGGAATCTTAACAATGGTTTCTATTTTAAGCTTTTAACGTCTATGAAATTAAATTCTTTTTAATCTTTCAGGTCAATCAAAAAAATAAAATAAAATAAAATTTGAGCTGTAATCTGTATTTACACTCGAATAATAGTCCACCTGTTCTGTTGTAACCAGCACAACAATATGTATGAATAGGAACACAATTGGTTATGATGAGACACTATTCATTGCAAACAAATAGTACAATTTTCTGCTTATGAACTTTAAAAGCGTGCTAGCACACGCACGCACATGAGACATATATATATATAAAAGAGACCAGAAAATACAAATGATTGGGATATAAAGCAAGCCTTGGTAATCCAAGATAATGAACCTGAAATAAAAGGTTGTCTCAGATTTATTAAAAGTAGTGAAATTAAAAGAGGTCATCGGTAGGATTGAGAATACTAAAAAAAAGTTGACATTTTAAAGTACTCCGGGCCATATTGAAATTCAATTGGTCTCTGTATTATTGGCTCCTTTTGTAAAAATATTATAGGCTTCTTATATAGTAGTAACAAAGAACTTAATATTCAAATCACATAGTCAATTGGACATCAAACTCAAAACTTATTACACCAATGTGAGGTCAACTATGCTGGTGGTTTTTTGGTTCCATCTCATGTACGATAAGTTTCAGTTCACTCTCACTAGTTATCCCCAAATTTTCACATGAGCTAGGGCTCGTTGCCACTTAGAGCTTTCAAAAGTGACTTGCAGATTTAAATTTTGAAAACAATCATTAAGTGTAAATAATATTAAATGTTATGTATATATCCAATCAGTCTCTCCCAACATTCTCAATTAATGAGAACCACAAATCTAATAATGAAACACATAAAAACAGAACTCAGAGCATCTCCAACCGATATGTCAAATCTTACATGGCATTTGCAACAGCTATTTTTGATATCAAGAACTCTTCCAACCGATACCTCAAATGCCTACGTGACATTTGGCATACCATCAAATATGTCAAATTTGGCATATCAAAAAGTGGTATGCCAAATATATTTTTCCCATTATTTTAGTCTACGGATCCCAGAAACAAGTCAAATTTGGCATATTGAGCATCTCAACCCGAACCTTCAAATATTAATAAATTAATAAATTTGACATATCCATTGGAGTATGTCAATTTGGCACATCAGGTATAAAATTTGAAGTATCGGTTGGAGATGCTCTTAGAAAATACGTTTAGAGAATCGTAAAAGATTGTTCACCGATTTAGAGAACTATAAAAAAATTATTCATTGAAAATAGACATTTCTTTAACTGATTTTTTAAATTAAAAAAAAAAAAAAAATTACCCAACAAACTTTTTTACAGTAACATGCCCATAGTTTTTTTTTTTTTTTTTTTTTTTTTTTTTTTCAAAAATTATTTACTACAAAAAGTATATTTAAATGTTCCAAACTAATAATACAATGGTATGTTAGTTGTGTGTGATTGTATTTGTAGTGAAATGTGTTTGTTGAGGAGGAGAAAAATTGTGCAACTGACGCATCTGAATCATTCGTATAACATACGTGCTTAAACATTCGATGATAAAGGTAAGATGTGTCCATTGCACCATTTAACGGATACAACCAAATTTTTCTTATTGACGAGGGGCAACCCATTAGTAAGAAAAAGACAATGGTGCCCTTATTATCCCATACTGAAGATACACCCCCCACTGATCAAAAGTAGATAGCAATTGGGCACATCTTATCCTTTTAACTTACAAGTGGTAAGGGTCAAGACACTCTAGTTAATGCAGTGTCAATACAGATAATTTGGACTGGCAGTGATTGGGATGGGTGGATATATGTGTTTCTTCTCAAAGCAAGAAATTTTTTGGCTCTGAGAATCTTGAAAATTGTGATCAAAGTTGAGTCATCAACTCCATTTATTCTTGTGGCCCCTTTTATACAGTACCATAATTATACCAACCCCCCCTCCCTATCCCTCTCTCTGTGTTTTGGAATGTTGAACACAAACTTTTGTAAACAAGCAGTAAAAAACTGTCAAAGAAGGTAATTGAAAGCCATTCCATAATGAGCAAAGGGCACCTACGTCAATGGCATAATTTCTCCATCCTCAACCCGGAGACGGAGAGGTTTGAGTCAGGGGGTGACCTAAAAGATTTTAATTTTAACCAATGATTTTAATTATTAGACGCAGATAATACAATGCATCATTTCTAAAGTGGAAGTTGAGTATTTAAACTCGTGTTCAAACCCCTACTAAAAGTAATATTGTGGGTAGGTGCACATTTGCTTTGTAAATTACTATTTTTTATTGAATCAAGGATCAAAATTCTCTGTGTTTCTTTGAGTGAGAATTTACTAGATGTGATTGAATAATTTTACCTTCAATTACTAATTATATATCAGTCAAAGTTTATATGTCACTAAATTTCATGGTGTATGAAATGTAGAAACTATTATATGTGTAAATAGAGAAGAATCTTGTGGAATTACTAGTAAGAGGGACAACAGTAATGCAGACAAAAAACTAAAGATAGATAGAGTGTCTTGTATTTGGGTTGGATTGTGGAATAAAGGCATAGATATAGTGAGGAATAAAGTGATTTGGATAACTTAATAAAGGAATGACTGAAAACCAAACTTGTGACTTTACCCAAAAAGTGTAAGTTATTTAATTAATAAAAGAAAAAAAAAACCTCTTGGGCTATTTTTTTTTTTTTAATTTTATCTTTACCTTCCAAAAAACACATGAGATCTATTATTAATTTGTTAAATCATCTCTAGCAGCGTGTTAAAAGATTATTTCGTGTAAAATATACACAATGTGTAAAAAAAAAAAAAATTTATTTCGCACAGTATATTAAGATACATTGTCACTTTAGCAATGTGTAAATTCTATGTTAAGTAAGTTTGTAAAACTTATGTGCGGTTTTAAGCATAACACTGGTTGGTTGTTATTGACAAATATATTTTATACATTTTGATTTTGAGCATAACACTGGTTTATTGTTATTGACAAATATATTTTTACACAAAAAATATAAAATAATGGCTGGAGCTAAAAATTCTTTTGATTTTTTCCTTTCTTTTGATCTCGAGTTGTATAAATAATTAAATATTCTAGAATGTTAAGTTTAATATTCAATCTATCCCTCTTGCATCTATTTTTCTTTTCATTTTTGGGAATTTAATATTTTCAGCACAAATTGAAGGGTAAATTGATTCCATTTCTTGACCACAATTTACACTAGACCTAATTGAAAATTTCTTCAACTTGGTAAAAATTACCCCTATTATTTATTATATAAAAGTAAAAAATAGCTCAAATAATCTCAGTTGAGCAACATATATTAAATAATAATAAAATTTTAATTGTCAATTCCTTTCCTGGATTAACTTCTAATCCAAAAATTTGAGATATAAAAAAGAAAGAACAAATATACAACGAATTCATTCTTATTCTACATATATAAACACAATTTTTTGAGAAGTGCTCACAATTTCCATATCCAACAAGTAAACTCCAGAAAAAAAAAAAAAAAAAAAAAAAAAAAAAAAAAAGGTCAAATATTAAAACGAACACATATCTATTACCTGGGCCGCAACAGGCTTCTAATGAGATTTGAACTAATTTTTTAAAAAAAGAAAAAAAGAAAAGAAAAAATCATCACATCCAAATTAAAAATCTTAATAATAACTTGTGACTCTTTCTTTTATGAATAACAGTGTTTTGAGGCAAAATCTAGGGCTAAAAACTCTCTATCTCTCTATCTCTCTCCATGTGATGATTCTAAATGAAATGTCATAAGGAACACGCACAATCTCTCTCTCACACACTATATTTCTCTCTCTTCATGCGATGAGCCTGAATATGAAATGGCATTGTCTCTTGCTATTCAAAGGGCACATCATTGTCATATTGAGTAACCCTTTTCAATAAATTTATAAATATTTTAGGGACCTCTGTGAATGCTATGATAAGTTTTTTCCCACAGCAGTAAGTGCAGCGCGTGAAGAAAAGAAACCCACTGACAAAGCTACCTATTTTTAGCTCAAGAGTTAATTATCATCACCCTTTCCCTTTTGACCATATGTAACTAGTATGTGAATCCACTTGTATAAACCATTACATCACTATTTTGTCCTCTTTGCCGGTGAAAGCTTGAATGATTGGGGTGTATTAAAAATGGAAGATAATACATTATATACTAAAATAGCCTTCAAAATATATTTAATTACCCACCAAGTGTTTTTTTTCCCGGAAGTTAATTACCCACCTAGTTGGTGCCCCTGTTTCTCATCTTCTGATTTGTCAGGAATATATATATATATATATATATATATATATATATATATATATAGTTAATTAGGCATTAGAATATTGAAATTTTAAATCAGTCCAAGATTATTTCGCTTAATCTTTCAAAAAAAAAAAAAAAATGCCTCCATTGAATTTCTGTTTTTCTCTAAGATGTTGCATAGCTATTTATTTTGGTAACTTATATGACATATTAAAAAAAAAAAAAAGTCATTACTTGATATAATAATGAAATATAGATTTCATAACCTTAGGTGTAAGGATACTTACCTGGCCAGACACAATATTGTTCGGTTTTAACTCTCCTGATTTAAAAACTTCTCAGGAAGTCACACATTATGGTACTATTCACGCTTAACTTCGGAGCTCTGGTGGGTTCGTGACCATCACGTCTTTAAAACGCGTTATGTTATAGAAGGGTGTTGAATACATACCACACGTGTCCCATCCACACTCAAGCGATGTGAGATTATGCACCTGTAACTCGCCATTGTGATAACCTACTGGTGCTACCTTCACACACCCTCCCACAAAGTCATCACATTTGGATAGAAGTTCAAAGTCAAGAAATGTGCAATATCAAAACCAAATTCATATTCCTTACCAAAAAAAAAAAAAAAAGAAAAGAAAAAAAACTTCGTGTTTTTTACATATCTTATGATTAAATCATGCATGCATGACAACCTTTTTCTTTTACCAATTTGACATGAATTTGGCACACAACCAAAACTTCATTCTTCGTTATCAAAGAGAAAATCATGTTCTTAAATATTATTATATATTGTTAAATTTGCACATTGTTTTTAACATATATTAGTCATATTCACTAACATGCTCTATTAATATGTATTGGTTTGCTCATATTATCATCTCTCCATTAACTTGCATCCTCTAAGTTATTACTTAATTTTCTTTATAACTTATACAATGTTTCAAGCAAACCAAATCAAGATGCAATCTTACAAGTAAAAAAAAAATGATTGCGTTAAATTTGAATTTGTAAATATAAAATGCAAATAAAAAATAAGTGGAAGATGGAAAATACAGGCATATACATGGTTCGACATTAAGGCTTACATTTATGGACAAAGAGTTACTAAGGACTACATTATTATATTCAGATTTGTTTTGCTTGAGTGCAAAGAGCTTCTATATTGGCACGGTAAAGATAAGAAAATATGGAAGGTGTACAATATTCAAAGAAGGCACCGTGATTGGTGGAGAATTTTGCTCCACTGTTATATAGAAATATTTTTTTAGTTGGAAGGAAATTAACCGGATCACTATAATTGGTGGAGGATTTTGCTCCACAATTATATAGAATTATTTATATATTTTAACACTTCTCTCAAGTTAGAGAATGAATATCATGAATGCCCAACGTGCTAAAAAACGCCTTGAACGATGATGAAAATGTGTCCGGAACAAAGCCAGGAAATTGAACAGATCTTGTAGGGAAAAATGGTCGGAACTAAACCGGAAAATTAACCGGAACTAAGCCATGAAATGGCCTGAACAATGCCGAAAAAAGCTGGGAAATGCCGAAACTAAGCTGAGAAATGGGCTAGAACAACATAGGGAATGCCAAGATGCTGAACCATCCAAAAAATGGACCGAAACTTTGTCGGAAAAATCAACTGGAACTCGCCGAGAATTGGTTGGAACTACATCGGGAAAAGAATGTGAAGACATGGAGAATATATATGCTCTATGATAATAATTTCCATACCCCCCTCAAAATCTAGGATCGATGTTCTAATACCATGTTAAATTTGAATTTGTAAATATAAAATGCAAATCAAGAATAAGCGGAAGATGAAAAATACAAGCATATACATGGTTTGACACTAAGGTCTACATACATGGACAAAAAACTACTAAGGGATACATTTTTATTATTCAGAGTACAAAGAGCCTATATATAGGCACCGTAAAGATAAGAAAATATGGAAGGTGTACAATAGTCAAAGGACACAACATGATTGGTCGAGAATTTTGCTCCATCATTATATAAAAATATTTTTATAGTTAAAATTGACCGAATCACCATGATTGATAAAGGACTTTGCTCCTCAATTATATAAAAATATTTATATATTTCAACAGATTGTATACATTGAAAACTTTCCAAAACACTATCATTATAAATATAAATACGAATCAACATTCTCTTCGATACACTTATATTTCGTGTTACACGAACCAATTGTTACTCAGTTAATTTCAGTCCTCCCTAGTGTACTGCAGAATACAAGTCATTGGAGATGATTCTGTCTAGGGATGTCAATTTTTACCGCCCCGTTAATAACGGATATGGGAATTTTTTTTATACCGTTGGGGCGTGCATGAATACAAATTTTGTGCCCGTCGCGAGTTACGGAGCGGGTAAGGGTTCAGTATACATATCTTAGGGGCCCCACTCCACTAAACATATAACTATATTTATATATATATATATATATATATATATATATATAATATTAATAACTTATTTTAGCGGCTTACCTAGTTACCCATCTCTTACAATCCTAATTTGGGATGTAAACTTGGTATTAAATTTGCTTTTGTTTTGGTTATGGTGGAAGTTGGAGTTTAGAACTTCTTGTGATTTGATTCTATTAAACTTTTATTTTTATTTATTATGTTCTCTCAATTATGTTATATGCATGTTATTTTTTTTATTTTTGTTGATACATAATTTCATTTATGTTGTGTCATTTTTAGGCTTTCCACATTTAAATAGTAGGAGCTTAAGTTTCAAAAAGTGGGACAAAAAAATTTGTTAGCGGGGCGGGCACGAGGGCACGGTATTTCCCAACGGGGCAGGGTTGGACGTGAAAATCCAACCCGTCGCAGGTCTCGGAGCGGGCATGAACTTGACAAAAATTAAAAGGGGCGTGGCGGAATTTAGGAAAACTCGCTCCAAACCCGCCCCGTTGCCATCTCTAATTCTGACTCATAAATACATGGTGTGATGCTAATTACACGAAAATATTTTCTATTTTTGGGTGATTAATTATGAAGGAATTTTTTTTTTTTCTTTTGGAAAATTAAATTTCAAAGCCATTTCTTTCCTAGAATTCTATTGGATCTCTCTCTCCCCCACTATCTGACACACAGCTCTCTAAATGGCGTAAACTGGATGCCTGATAGTGCAAGCAAAGCAATCACATTACCCTTTTTATCGCCCTCTCTAGAACAGTAAAACTCACTGTATTCCTCTTTGTCTGTAAAAAAAATCTGCTTTTTTTTTTTCTCTCTCCTCATCACTTTTTTTTTTGCCACTCACTATTGCTATAAGCTCATGTTTAGTGCTTCACTAGCTAAACCTCACCTGCAAAACTCTCTCCATTCTCTCTCTCTCTTTCCCTTCCCTTCCCTTCTCTTCTCTTCTCTTCCCACTTGCTATACAACCTTTTTAATCCAAAACCTCTATATTCACTCCATTTTCTTTCCCAAAATATTATCTTCTCTTACACAGCTTTGTCTTTAGCAATGGAAGGTCTTTAATCTCAAGAATTCCAAAGAGAAGATTATGTAAGTGATCTGTTGGAGAAGATATAATCATACTGTCTTAATAGTTTACATGCCATTTTCTTCATCTCTTTGTTTAGTGTCCCAAGTCATCTTCATATACTATCATTGTCTTTTTCAGGAACTGTTTTTGAGTGTTGACTCCCTTCTCTCTCTCTCTCCTCCTCCCCCTTTCAACAGTTAGAGAGAGAGAGAGAGAGTTGTTTGCTGAATTCCCTTGTCTTTGTTTTTTTCTTGTCTCCATAACTTTGGAGACAATGAGTTGCATATCCAAAGTCTAGGTTTTTGTTGCAATTGCATAGTTTTTTTTAGTTCAATTACATGGGACCAAAGTATGTGTTTCTTAACATTTTCATGAGTGGGTCACTTTGGTATGCAACTATGTTGTCATTCTAGTTTGTTCTAAACTTTTGTTGCTTCCAAAAGAGTGGACAATATATATTATCAAGAAAAATTCCCAAGAATTTAAGACTTCAAGAACTTTCAATTTTAATCATTTAGGGCTTCTTGTAAGTTGTAACTCTCTCCCCTTTCTTGTTCTCTCTCTTTTGGTCTCCAAACAAACAACACAAATTTTAAAAGATAAATAGAAAAATGGAACTTTCAAGTCAAGAAGGGGAGATCCCAATTCCAATTAACAGCTCATATGGTGGGGGACATGGGCATGGGCACATGATCCATCATGATCCTGAACCTCGCAATCAAATCCCTTCCAATGGCCCCATACCCTCAAACCTGGAGGACCATGTGCCCTACAAGAAACTGGTCAGGTACAGGGAATGCCTCAAGAACCATGCAGCAGCAATGGGTGGGAGTGCCACAGATGGTTGTGGGGAGTTCATGCCTAGTGGAGAAGAGGGTACCCTAGAAGCCCTAACCTGCTCAGCCTGCAACTGTCATAGAAACTTCCACAGGAAAGAAACAGAAGGTGAGCTGCTGCAGCTCTCCTCATCCTGTGATTTCTACCACAGCCCACATCCAAACAGGGTTGGGAGGAAAGTCATTTGGGGCCATCACAAGAATATTTTAGGCCCAGAGGCTCTAGGGTACCCTACAGGACCTCATATCACACCTTCCAGAGCTATTGCAGCACCACCTACCCACCAGATGATAATGTCCTACAACATGGGGGGGTCCCTACCTTCAGAGTCTGATGACCAAGAAGATGGTGATGGTGGTGGTGGTGGTGGGGTTTTGTCCAGGCCACCTCAGCTGGTGAAGAAGAGGTTCAGGACAAAATTTTCCCAGGAACAGAAGGAGAAAATGCTCAACTTTGCTGAGAAAGTTGGGTGGAAATTTCAGAAGCAAGAGGAAGCTGTGGTGCAACAGTTCTGCCAAGAAATTGGAGTCAAGAGAAGAGTCCTCAAGGTTTGGATGCATAACAACAAGCACAATCTTGCCAAGAAGAGCCCCTCCACTGATCAAAATCAAATTTAGAAAAAGAAAAAAAAAACTGTGCTTCGTTTTTTTCTTTCTTTTTTTTAACCATTTCTTTCTCTGAGTCTGTTGAGTTATCTTTATATCTAAAATAATATTGCTTATGTAATGTAGTGAAGAAAATTGAGTATGGTAGAGTTTCAAGTTTGTGGGTGATGTTCTTTGTCCAATTAGAAGAAAGGGATTGATATACAGTTTGATATATTTCTTCCTACTTATGAATATTATCGTCTATGATTGTTTTTCCTTTTCTTCTTAAATATAGACTATAGTATTAAGTTTCATACATACAATTTTTTTTCCTTTCTTTTGACACCAAAAATATTAAATTTTAATTCTAAAAGTAAGAAAAGTGCTTATACTAGTCTTGAAATTGGATCTTATATATATATATTCTGTCTTGGATACTTGTATAAAGAAGAAGAATGTTTCAGCATCTTCTGAGTTCTCTATATAGAAGGATATTTTAACCTATTTTCACTTGATAAGCAATACATTAAATTAACTAAAATGCTAATAAGACATTAATTGATAAGATTTTTTAGATTCTATTGTTGGTGAGGAATTGACTGACACTTTCCTAGAGGTGAGAAGGCATTTTTGTTATTATTGTTGCTAGTAGTATAACCTTGTTGGTTGGTTTACTTACTCTCTACTTAAGTACAAAAGTCTCTTTTGTTCAACACCAATTTTGGATAATTTGAAATATATATATATATATGTATATCTTTTCTATTCATATTTGGTATTCTATTTGTGAACTATGTGCTTAATTTTTCTTTGTTGACTTCACACTAATCTGAATTGACAAACATTTTGGCAGAAGTTTTAAAAATATTAATACAGTTGAATTTTACTAATATTTTCTTCTTATTTTGAAGAAGAGAAGTTTGATTTAAAAAAATAAAGCAAAAACTACATAAATAGCTTAGTCTAATCCAACACTTAATCTTACAAATTTATCTGGTTTGCAAATTTTGAAAAATGTTCAGAAATTAGGATGCACTCATACCTCTGTAATCTACAATCTGATAATTAATCAGTGATTAATCTATTAGTTTATTAGTATAATATATTCCATTTCACCAAAAATCATGCTTAAATCATTAGTTTTAAAGACAATCATTGATATTTAGAGTTCTTTATTAATTGACACTGAATTAAGATGCAACACTTACTGTCTAAAGTTAAGATGGCATGGCAACTAATTCTACATGAATTATTGCCAACAAAAAAAAAAAAATACATATATACATATATATACATACATATATATGTATATAAATTTTCCTACAAATATATAATTATATATGTGTGGTATTTAATTTAACATTTAGAAAGGGACAAAGACCGTTTCTCCAGTGGAAACACAAATGGAAAAGGCTGATTGTGATTTGATCATTACTTAATCTATATATATATATGTTGAGCTCATCATCTAGGGCACACATGTTTAGATGAATATATAATAAAATATAATTGTCTGTAACATCATCACATGTTTCACTGGATAGGTTTAATTCAAGACCACTCACTCAATCAGGCTCAGAACTGTTCTGTAATTTTCACATGCATCCCTAATGTCTTCAATTTATGACACACATCAACCTAAGATGACCATAATATTTAATTCCTCAAAAGGGCATTTAATATAGCATATATATATTATTAAATTCCTCAAAATTAAGGACATTTAATAAAACATGGGATGTGGGTGTACTCTACAGCTTTAGTGTTATGTTTCTCTCTTAAATAATTGGTATTAAATTCCTCAAACTAACAACTGCTACAGTGTTAGTGGTTCGATGGTACAAAATTTTAAATGGACAAAATGAATATTAGTGTATTTCTTATTAAAATAAAAATATACATATATATATATATATATATATATATATAATTGGTCGGATCATAAATTAAATCAACTTTGGCGTTCTCACTCACACACAAAGATCATATTTTTCTTGACGTGGCAATTCTACAATGCCACTAACACGCTGCCATTCATTGCAAGAGTCGAAATAACCGACTACTCGAGCATCACTAATGAGTCCAGCTACTCTCCTACTTGTTACCCTCGATTTTATTTTTATTTTTTGCAAATTTTGTTTTGAAGGTACAAACAAAGATGGTGTTTCACCTTTGTAGATTTTCATTTTCTGGGTTAGGAATAAAGGAGGGTAAAAATGATAATTTAACCTTCTTTTAAGAGGTGTCTTAATTTCAAAACGATGATCTTCTGAGCCAAAATAAATATGCCTATTGCCTAGAGGACAAATTTAATGGAGCTATGCTGTACTGAAATGACACATCTACCCGTAAGGCACCAGTAGAGTGGAGTCCGTAAACTGTAATGTCTCCTGTAAGGTCAGTTACAACATTGCTGTATAACTGGATTCCCACTGGGCCCATGTCACGTGGAACGCCACAATGGAAGGGTAAATGATTCGTCACAGGGTACAACTTTCAAATGACACACCACCTACACAGCACTCTGTGTTAACACGGCACGACATAAAGTACATACGTGGCATGTAATTACCACACATACTCGAATCGAATATCAAAATCTTCTAAAGTATATTACCAAGTATATTATCAATTTTCAAGTATATTTAATCTCGATTATTATCAAGTATATTACTAAAGAATTGTATCATCAAAAATTACACTTTTATGTAGCATATACTATGTTCTAAGTGTCACATTTCAACTAAGTCTCACACGTACGGGTAAAAGATTGACACATATGAGTTGGTGTGACTCAACTCAATAAAGTTATGGAAGCACATGGTGCCGACAGGAACAAACCTAAGAATTTGGCTTTTCATTTTCTCTTAATATAATAATAATATATCATATAATATCTTTCACCGTACCGGATAACCAGAAATTTTTACGTAGCCGTATGCAATTTGGTGAGACCATGAATTTTTTTTTTTTTTACCACCAAAAGAAATCCCCGAATTTTTTTTTTATTTTTTATTTTTCTTTCTATAACGTGGAAAGCAAAACCCGTTTAAAAAAAAAAAAAAATTACAAATTTGAAAAACAAAAATGGACTCTTTTGTTTTACTGGACTGCTATACTTCACAGCTACGTGGTAACTGTGGTTTTTTTTCTCTCTTCAGCTGAAGATGAAGATCATTCAATCCTCCTTATGGCAAGACAAAGACTATGCACTGTGTGCCTACATTGAGGACTGACCGTTTCTATGACAATATACTCCCATGATTCCTTTGGTGCAATGCGAGCCCATCCAGCTGTGCACGTCGCCTTGTCCATAGAAGTTGTTCTAACGGTCAAAACGAATCTGAGCACCTAGGGCAAGCCAGACGCAAGTTTGTGTAGAGGTCGTGAAGTCTAGCATATCACCTCAATTCACCACTTCACAAAGGCGAGCTCGGCCAGGATTAAGAAGTGATTCGGACATCACCCATCCCTGCACGAAATGAAAATCATTGGCATGTTCATAAGAGCAGCGTAACAATCAATGCAATTAATCAAGTAATGGTGCCAATGTTTGGTCAGTCAGAGCCAATCTATCAGTCGAAAATGATTAAAGGATCAAGGGACTGTGAATACATATTTTGAGTCACCAAATCTATGCTCCATTTAATAAGACGGATGGAATACTGGAAGGGAAGAAAGTTTATTTGGCTGAACAAGAGGAAACAATGAAAGAAGATTGCAAGATTTTACTAACATGACCATATCTATTGAAGTATAAGTTCTTTTCTGAAGGGCATAAAAGGTAAGGAAATAAAAGGAGGGGAGCCCTTTTCTCTCTTTCACTATTAAACTATAAAAGCTCAATTCTTTCCTCCCTCCACCCCAACACCCTCCCACCAAATGGACCACTAGTGTTTCGTGGACCACGTCATGCATGGAAGACCCAAATCACGAGGGTACCAACATATTGTGCCAACACAGATATTGACATTAACAACACATAACTGTTCACCTCAAGAGGAAGCAGTAAATCACATGTTCCCACATTTTAACCAAGTACATTCAACAGCAATAGAAATACTATAAAGTAAAAGGAAGATGTGTTGTTCTTCCCCCCTACCTGTTCCATAGCTATTCTCTTGAAAGGTGCGTATAAAGCTGAGACCATCTTATAAGATTCCACAATATGAGCTTCAAGAGCAGGAGTAGGGGGCAATAACACTGAATGATCATTTTCCTGAAGCTTTCTAGAAGAAGATTGATTCTCATCTGATGAACGAATGATATGCATAAGCACATGAGCCTGTCATGCAAAGGTAAAGTTAGTTTAAACCACAGCTATGTAAAGTTCCTGGTGATATATAACACAAAGAATCGTTGCCTCACATGGAAAGCTGCTTTCAAAATGTCATCTGATTTTGCTTGATCCTTGAGCAATGCATATATATTACGCTTAGAAGGATTGTATGTCACAATATATCTCTCTTTCTGTAACCCAGGAAAAGAGAACATGCATTACTATGTGAGAGGTGTAATTGACAAGCAAGCACAACCATGTGCGTGTGAGAGAGAGAGAGAGAGAGAGAGTTTGCATCTTGAATATCATCTCTCTTTAAAAAGGAGGTATACCTCAAAGACGGGTTCTACGGCAAGATATGAATTTGGGTCTTGGAACGCATCCTTAAATCTTGGTCCTGCCAAACAATTACAATTAACTTAAGCAGAAACAAGTGAATGAATTCTATGATTCACATGAATTTTAAAGGAAATATCCGTACCAAGAACGATGGGCCTGTGTTTTGCCCATGGAAAACTGAATATATTTTCCATCATATTTCCCTCCTGCAAGGTTGGAACTCGGCCTGTCTTAAGGAAGGACTCTACTGCCACAGTGAATCTTGCCCGATTCAGTGTATGCAGCACAACAGATTTTACCTGGAAAAATATAAAACATTGATGCAATTAGAAAATTCAGTCAGTGTCAAAAGAATAAAATACAATTTTTAACATTGAGATGAAAAATATGTATACTGTTTATACTGTGTCAAACCTCTTGGTAAGAGCTGAGAACATATCCACATGAGAGGAGTGCAAATGTGGTAACTAAAGATGGATTTCTTTTTGCAAGCATGATACTCAACCCGGTACCCAGCTTCATAGGAAAAAGAAAAGGTTTACTGAAATTAGCTAAACAGAAATTGCAGTCTGCATAAGCAGGTATATTACAGAATACTACATCAACAGGGAAAGAGTAAAAAGAAAAATGCCCTATTTTAACTTTTTTTATCCATGCCAGGAACACTAACAAGTGGATCTGAACAGAGGACATCAATATCCTTGTCATAATTCCAATTTTCACAAGATATTGGCACCAACTAATATTTGTCTCAATCTCCTAAAGCATAAGCTTCTGGAAATTCAAAAGAGAGATCAGACAAGCATACCAGATCAGCAACATTGCCAACACATTCTCCTTTTGCAGTAACATCTCCAATGTTTTCTCCTTTTGCAAAGGCTTTGTATATTGGAGTACGAGTAGATGTTGATGTGACAGCACCGACATTCTACAAGTAAATGGAGACGAATGTAAAACAATGGAACTAATTCAACCACGCATAAATGATCCTGTATAGAATGAAGAATAAGGAAAAGAAAGAGCAAACCTTAGCCACATTGGCAACACAGGCCATCGGCAGAAAAAGGTGAGGCATAGCTGCAGTTGCCAATTCTATCCCAGCACCCAACTCCATTAGAAGATCGCCTGTAAACCGAAGCTGATAGACTCAAGATTTTCAAGAAAAGTAGTCTTATTAATCAGAATACCGACCAAACAATATTAATGACAAAGGTGAACATCTTCAATTCTAATTTCACCTGTTTCAGGTCATAATCAAATTTCTTCCCTTGCCGAGCAAAAAGCATTTTTCCAACCCGACCAGCACCATCCTATACACATAAAGATATACCATGTTTTTATATTCACAAAATACAAAATCACCAGTAACATCTCTAATTAACCAGTTTTGAACACTGAAGAAAAATTAGTAAAGTCAACCACGGTAGGAAACATGAGAAGACCCTAAAGACTCTGACCAATTAGCAGTAAAATCTTTAAACAACTTAGTACATAAACATTTTATAGCTGGGTTTTAATGCCAAAAAGTTTTAATTACAAATAGATCTTGAGCCATGCATTAAAATTTTCAAATTTTCAAGGAATGCAAAAGAGCATACATAAACTCATCAAAATTAAAATCACCAATAAAAAATCTTCAACTTCCCTTTGATTTTTCCACAGTTCAATTAGAATTGTCTGCTTAGGCACCATTTTGAGACTTTTAGACTAATAAAAACTCTCTGTGAAATATGCCCCATCTGCTACCTTGTGGCAGATTCAGAAGAAAGAAGATGCTTGAGCTTCTAAAACAGAAAACAGAGAAATGGCAATACTATTTGTTTCCAGGTGGAAGAGAAATTCAAGTTAATAAGAATGAAAATAGAGAAAGAGAGATTCAAGCACCCCTTTTTTGATGGTGTTCCTCTTCATTGGGTTTAAGATAGGTTAAACAGGGTAAAGCAGTGTAACGGCTGGGACAATATCTTTGAAATGGGTAAAAGGGGAGGAGAGGGGGGCACCCAGGGTGAGGTAACCAGCTAGGAAGAAACTATTTTGATTATTTACAGGGTTTTCATTTTTGGCTTTTGTATTGATCACTAACTGAACTCTCTTTTTCAGGTGTCAAGAACATGATAAATAATTGAAGTTAAGACCGCATAATCCCACATTCCAATTTGAATGGAACCCATATATTAAAAAAAAATTCAAAAAAAAAAAAAAAAAAAAAAAAAAAAAAACCGGAGGAATTTTAAACTGCACAATGACAAAAGAAATACCTCAACTTTTAGTTACAGATATTGTAAATAATAGAAAATACAAATTCTAAAATGACCAAGCATACTCAATCATTAAAAAACCTAAATTTGCAATTATAAATAATATCATGTAGATTATCTATCCAAAAATGTCTAGAAATAAAATAAATAAAGTAATGAAAGTGTTAAAGTAAATGATGATGGCAGTTTAACTGCCTCATAGTGCCATGCTCTCTGAGTGTGGCAGATCTCAAGTAAGCATAGAAGAAAAACTTACACCAAGAGAGACAGTAACTACTAGCAATATTTATAAAGAGACGCCAAATCCTAATTGGTACCAAAGGCAAAAGCTACCAAAAGCTGCCTCTAAAAATTAATCAATTGTACAAAATAGGAATGCTAGTTCATGCCAATTATATGAAGATCACGTATACCTTCAGAATCCAGTTGATTGCTACAGCTCCCGGAGTTGCTCTGTTTCTGGAGACTCCAACCGAATTCAGAAGTGTTTGTGTTGTAAACACACCCATAGCTCCACCAAAGAAGTGCTAAAATGAACATGGTAATCATTATTACAGCATTTAATAGAAGCAAGACAATGAAGAGCTTAAATAGCCACAGTTACTATATAAATCTCCGCAATTGAGTAGTTTTTTTGTCCTTCACAGATAGCGCTGACAACATAGTTTCAAGAAAAATACCTTCAAAGCCCTCCATGTCATGTATGGCACATATGAAGGGGTAACACTATCGGGGAAACCTTCTGGCACTACATATGATCTTATGAATGACATCAATTCCTGCACCAAATTGCAATACAAAAGAACAGTACAATTCGCTTCAGAAACTGAATATCGTCATGACCCTTTATCTAATATTCCAATCCAAAGACATGAAAATATGCACCTGTACGGGTAAATATCTATAAACAATAAACATCAACATTTTCTCTCTTTTTTCTAATTCTTACATCAAATTTTGTATGTGTATGGTTTACTATGAGAAATTACATAAAGCATTTCTCATGAGAAGCACGCAATGATGATGACCACGATCTTCTCACCAACATCATCACCAAATTAAGTAAGTATTGTGAGTTATGAATTCAATGCAACATTAACACTATCAACAAAATTAAAACTTTAGAAGTTTCAAACAAGCCGCATGACGGAAAAAAAAATATATATATATGCATGAACTGATTACAACATACATAGACTAGTATATATTAATGTTGATCAACATATATAATAAGAATACATAATATATATACTCAATTAAAGTAAAATAAAAATCTTTCCCATACAACGTCCAATTGGTAAATCGCATGCTCACATTCAGAAACACAAGAACAATTGTGTATCACACAAAAACATCAGTGAATTAAGTGTAAATAAAACACGCATAACTAAGTGCATATATGCAAAATATTCAAATTCCGTATAAGCAGATTACATATAACCGAAAAGAAGAAGAAGAAACTGACATCAACAGGTGCCTGGGGATTCTGCAAGCTAATGGCACGGATCGATCCCTTCTTGAATTGCCTGGAACCGGCGTTTTGAGCGAAGTACTTCCATCTCCGGCCATCGATTTCTTCGCAACAGATCAATCTCAAGCTGGAATCAACAAATTGCTCTTCAACGATCCCCAAGCTGGCCTCGTGCGGTCTCAATCCAGCAGCGTTCTCCGCCCCCACCACCGATGGCGGCGGAGCAGAGGCGAGGTTGGCGCTGATTCGGAGAGTCTCGCGGACGAGGAGGTCGTGAGAGGGGGTGGTGGCGGTGAGGGTTTGAGGGGATGAGTTGGAGGGCTGTTTGAGCTTCATTGAAGAATTGGAGTTGAATTGGAAAATGTAGTGTAGGTTTTGAGAATTGAGAATTGAGAATTGAGAATTGAGAATGAGAAGTGGTGGTGGTTTTTATGGAGGAAGTGAGGGCTTTGGTATTGACGAGAGAGGCATTTTCCCGCTGTGAGAAGGAACAAAAGGCAGGTGGCCAACAAACGGAGCTTAAGAGGTAGAGAGAGAAAGAGAGGAGAGAGAGAGACAGATACGTATGCAGAGGGAAATAAAGCAAGTTATTTTTTCAGAGAGAGAAGGAAAAGTGCTTTGTTTCTCTCTCTAGAGGAGAGAGAAGGAGAGAGCAAGAAGTATCTGCTTGTGATCTGGTTACGACTATTATGGAGTCTCTGTGACATCGACCGCACGTGGACACTGAACGATTTGTTGATTTTTTTTTTCAATATTGCCCAATTTTATTAAAATGCCTTTAAAATTATAGAAATAATATTCGCACTATACTTTTTTCTAATTACACCTTCTCTTTTTCTTTTAAAGAAAATGATAAAAAAAAATTCTTAAACCCAATTACAACTCTTTCTTTTTTTCTTTTTCTTTTTTTTTTTCCTTTTTTTACCTTCTTTACTATTTTTTTTTCTTTTTTCCAAAGGTCCTCTCAAAGAAAATAATTTATTCTATATTAATAATTTTATTTTTGGTAGTCAAATGGGATAATTTATTCCATAATAACTTCTTTTTTTTTCTTTTTTTTTTTAACAATCCAAAGAGATATTTATTTAACAAAATTGATTTTTTTTCAATTTTGTTAAAAGAAGTAACTTTATTTTTTTGTAAATTTTTATGGGTTATGTCAAAAGAAATAATTTATTAGATAAAATAACCTTTTTTGTACTTTTTATTATTATTATTTTTTGGGATCTTGACAAAGAGATAATTTATTCAATAAATATATTTTTTTGGGATTTATTACTCTTTTTTTTTATCCGGACAAAAGAGACAATTTATTCAACATAACAAATTTTTTTTTTTTTTTTGGTCTCTTAAAAAAAAATTTATTTGTGTTGTCAAAAGATATTTAAAATATTAAAGATTAGAGATAAGGAGAGAAAATATGAAAGAATAATTGTGTCATTTAAAAAGTAATAATTATTTACTTGTAAAGTTAAAGTTAAAATTGTCATTTCATTTAAGATTGTAGTGCATATGTTGAAAGGTAGAGTGCATATATTGCCTCCCTAAAATTATTTTATATTAAAATACGAATTATATCATTTACCTCTAATTTGTCGTGGCGTTTTCCTATTCAAAATAATTTACTTCTTTGTGTTTTAAATTATGCAATTGCAAACGAGATTTTTGGAAGATCAATATCCAATTTATATCCAAAAATGTTATTAAAATTAAAAGACTAACTCAAATAAATAATGCCAAAAGAATTAACAAATTAAGTCATGCAAATTTTAGATATGTTGATCCTTTATCTTTTAGTTTGATTATTTTTAAAATGTATTTTTTATTTGGCCTTTGATTGATTAGTTCAAACATTAACAATCCGAAAATGATCAATGTATGTTTGCCTTCTCACCGGGAAGATTTTTCTTATCAGTTATTCCTGATGTGGTACAATGATTAAATAATACGTCTTTATTTTGAATTTAAAATATATAAATAAAAAAAATTAAATTAAATTATTTTTATTTTTATTTTTATATAATCTAAGGTTTTTTTTTAAAAAAAAATGTGATATTCTATCATTATGGGTCTAGTATCTCTATAAAATTTCGAGATTTTTGTTTTGTAAAGAGTCCTGGTATCATTATGGATTGAACCGACTTAGCTTGAGTTGGTGTGAGGCACTAAAATCATATGACCTAACCCCAACTTTAAATGGAGAAGAGCCGTTTATTTAGTTGGGCTGCTAGTCCCATCCTTTTTTTTCGGTGCATTTGTCCACAACATTAAAACCCAAAAAGCCATTGTCAAACAACATTGACAGCTTTGCCGCCAATTTTTCCTAATAGCAAAGCACACACTTCGTAAGCACATGACAAACACAAAGAAGAAGCTAGTCATGACATTGGTGCCTAATAGCATCCCCGAAGCGCCCTCTAGAATTAGTCTTTCTGAATTTGCTACGTTAGTATTTTTTAATAGTTATGTCAACATTTTTCATAATCATGTCAGCGTTTTAGAGTCTTCAAATTTTATCTATCGCATGTATTCTAATGGTGCATTTTCACTTTAAAAAAAATATTAGGGTTTTAATATTTTTAATAAATTTTATTTTTTAACTTTTTCCCAACGGCTATATTTATAACAGTGAAGAAAGTGTTTAATTTATGTTACATTTATTTACT
The DNA here is from genome assembly GCF_030987335.1 of Cornus florida. NCBI lineage: Eukaryota > Viridiplantae > Streptophyta > Magnoliopsida > Cornales > Cornaceae > Cornus > Cornus florida. Next base: position 10,915,487 of record NW_026775573.1, on the reverse strand, counting down.
TTTAAATTGTTATGAAGTTTATGCAATGGAATATTTATTGTGTTGTTTTATTTTAAAATAAATAATTAAATTGTTTGTTGATTAAATTATTTAGTCAATATATATGAAATCTTGTAAACAATACAATATCTAATATCATTTGATTTATTAATTTATAGAGGTGAAAACAAAGATACATTTTTTTAATAAAAAAATCATATTTTAAAATAAATTTCAATTTGTTAAGGAAAACAAATATAAAAAAAAAAAAATTTGTTTCATTAGCCAATATAGCCATTAAGACACTGTTTGGGTCAGCCAAACAATACCTAAAACTGCTATAATGTCGATAGGTACATTAAAAATTTTGAAAAGGAGAAAAAATCACTTTTTTTTCAATTTTTTAAAACCTTTTTTGGCCCAAAAAAGCCTTTAAGACACTATTTGTGTCAGCCAAACAGTGTCTTAACAACTCTTTAGTTCAATTATTTTGAGGAAAAAAAAAAAAAAAAAAGACCAAAATAACCCAAATAAAAAATGACCAAAATAACCCAAAAATCTAATTTTTTTACTTTTATTTCAGCCAAATATATCTTTACAAACAGTCTTCTGGGCTAAAAAAATACAGGCGGACCTGCATGGCAAGCCCACGCTCACTAACAGGGTTTTCCCGATTGGCCCAATTTTAGCGACTCATAATGGAGTAGTTGGATAGCCAAGATGAGCCCAAATCGCCACGGTCAACCTGCGTTGGAGCTGCTTTAAAAGGTTGTGGATTATGTAAAAAAAATTCAAATTGTCATTATTGACCAAGTTATATAAGATATTAGGGTTACATCGACCAAAGTTAGGTTTATGAAAAAGAGCGCACCTGTGATAATTGTGCATTCATGATAAACTCGTAATTTAATATGTTCGATTTATTAAATGATAACATTGTTTGTAAATTCTATGGACGAGGACACTCTATCATCCTAATCATAGCATTTTCATAAAAGAAATATTGGAGCTCATTTTGTTCCACATAAATGGTAATGTACCTACCCGACCAATACAACTTCCCATGACATGAGGAATAACTTTTTTTTAGATTTTTCTTTGAAAATCTTAGACCAGAGATAGTTTACTAAATAATACCTTTATATTGAATTAAAGTTATGGTTATAGATAAAAGAAATAACTTGAAAATCTTAGACCAAATATAGTTAATCAAATAATACCTTTATATTCAACTAAAGTTATGGTAATAGACAAAGGAATAACAATATATATATATATATATATATATATATATATATATATATATTCCAATTACCAACCTAAAAGAATTGGGAGAACACTTTTTGAGTTAAAATGAGTATATATGTTAACTCAATTTCTGATTTTTTTTTTTAAAAAAAGAGTATATGGTAACTTCATCACCATAGACAAATTCTTTTGTTTTATTATACAAATTCTTTAGATTAATCCAATATTTTGAACAAATTTGATAATCCAAAATCCATCCTATATACTTCAGGTTCTTTGAATAGTTTCAAATGTATATGATATTAACTAGTAGCTCCCATAAGAGTCATCAAATTATTCAAAAAAACTATGGGAAAATATCTCATTTCTATAATTATATTGCTTTATTGCTCAACATTTTATATTTGGATTTCTAAAAAGATTATTTAATTTTTTTTTTTTTTTAATATGTCCTGTTTTCAAGTAATTTTAAAACTAAATATATTTGTTTTGTTTCCCGAATTTATTACTACAATACATAAAATCGTCAAAAATATATATATATATATATCACTGAACAAAATAAATAAATCCTTTCATCAATGTAAAATTACACTAAAATGCTTTGTGTGTGTGTTTGTGTGTGTAGGCAGCTCCAAGGAGGGGTTCTCTGACATCTATTTTCTTGGGTTGCTGAGGCGGAATGGATGAGAATAGGCCCACCAACTCAACCTGCAAATTGCGAAGAGGATTTGAGGCCTGTGGGCCACAACTCTTATTTGAGCTGTTCATGAACACTGCCACAGGCCATAACATGCAACGACAAATTGAAATTTATTTAGACTCACAAATTAAATGGGCAATTTGGAGTTATGCACTAAAAATTAAAAACAAAAACATATATGTAAGAAACATATATGTATGATGTTTGAAATGTGTCATGATATTTTTTTTAAAAAAATTTGTGTTTTGGAACCATTGATATTAATTTAAAATAATTTATAATATATTAAATTTTTTTGACCAAATTTATATAACCAAATTAATAAAATTGTATATTTTGATATTGTAATGGAGGAATTAAAATAAATTTTAATTTTTTTAATATAAATTTTTATTATCAAATATGATCCAATTTTTATTCAAAATACTCTTATAATAAAATGAGTGTTTTAATATTGAAAAAAAAAAAAAAACATAACCATAAAACATATGGCATGTCCAAACACGTAACTCCCAATTTGTTCTCATAGTCATTGTTCTCTCACATACATAGATAAAAATGGCACTTGGGCTCTCCTTTCCAATTCCTGTATCAGCCTTCCCAACATCACCCAAAACCACTCAATCAAATCTCTCTGCACAAATCAAACCCACTCCCATTTGTACCCAATTCATCAAATCCACAACAATCACGTTTAGGAGGAGAAAATTCTTGTTCTTCATCAAAGCCATCGACAACAACGAGCTTGAGTCTGAATCCGAAACTGCAAGTGCCCAACAGAGCGCTTCAGCTGATCCACCACAACCAGATAGTCTATCGGAATTGGGTTCGGAGATCAAGAAAGCGATGAAGGAGAGAGAACAGAGACAAGGCAAATATGGAGACTTTTGGAGCGGAGTCACTGAGGAAGTCAGAGAGATCGAGTGGCCGGCTTTTGGGAAAGTCTTGGGAATTACGGGGGTCGTGCTCGGCGTCATCGCCGGCTCGAGTGTCGTTTTGCTCACTCTCAATGCCGTTTTGGCCGAATTCTCCGATCGGGTCTTCGCCGGAAGAGGGGTTCAGGATTTCTTTTAGTTGATAGGAAGAAGATAAGGAATTGGTTTTGGAGTGATTTAGTGTGCGAGGTTCTAGCTCCCTCACCCTACCCTTGCTACTCAAATCAGGACAAGTGGAAGGGAAATTTCTCAATTTTGTGGGCCACAATAGGTGGGTCCCATGGCACCCTTTTAGAGTTGAATGCCAAGAAGCTTTTCAGTATTCATCCTTGTGTGTAATTTTGTTTGACCGATCTGTCTGCTCTCACTTTTTTTTCCATCTAAGAACACTATTTAAGCCCTTGTACGCATTTCGGTCTCATTGGAAACAATTTGTGAGTCAATGTTTGACCTTAATTGCTGCTATAACTAGACATACTTTACAAACTAAGCTAATTGACACCTTATTGAGAGGAGAACTTTTGATATGTTAAAATTTAGATAAGTACCGTAGTAACCTAATGATAAAATGAGCCAGAAAATTTCAATAATCTTACTAATTATAGAGAAATTTTTAATATGTTAGCTTTATTCACATTTCATATTATGGAGACCCATTTAAGAATTTAATTTTTTTGTTACCTTAATAACATTCGGTTCACAATAGATGCTCAAAACTGGAACAGCCTAACCAGAGAAAAGCAAATGCCAATGATCTTCCAACTAATTGAAAACAAAATCCCAGATTCATATCTGTTACAATCAATTAACCTGATTGACCAAACGCTCAGGGTTTAAACATCCTGATACATAAAACAAGCTAAATATTCTTGAAAACAGCATCCGGGGAAATAACATTACAAGGAATATGAAAAACACAAGACCACTCTATTCGTTTGCAGGACCTACAAGAACACCCTGTGCAGAGCCTTCCTTCCTGCTATTCTCATCATTCACCTCATCAGCTTTTCTAATCCTGATTTTGTATTTAGCCTCAAAGTCGACAATTTCCTTCTTCTTCTTGTCCAATGCTTCATGAAGCCGAGCAATTACCTCCTCAAGCCCCTCCTTGTTGCGCTGAACAGCAGGCATGACCTCTTTAATGGTTCTCTCCACTAGCACTCCTCCAATCATCCGGTAACACTTCCTTGAAGGATCGAGTGGTTGAATGGCATTGATCACCAATGAGTGCTCACTCACTTCTATCTCCAGTTCAGTTATTTTTGAGTAAATTTGGTTGATTTCAGACCTCATGGAACCATATATGTTGGCCACAGCTTGCTCATTTATTGGCTCCTTACCACCACCTTCAGCTTGCCCAGCCATAGCTCTGATCAAATCAAGAAACAACGAAGATAAATCAATCATTACTGTAATGCTTCCACGCTATGAATGGATCAACAGATGGCTGCTTGCAGATTCTTTGTGCAATCCGTAAAACAGATTACTCAACAAGAATTTGCTAATATGAAAGACGTTCAAGTGATGTGTAAATGTGCATACAAAAACTATCTGTACAAGTTTTGTCTTGCTTTCAACCAGATAATGAGTTTGTAATGAGTTAAGGTTCCATCAGGGTAAGTAAGGTTTCTATTCAATGAGAAGATTATTGCACTATTCTGAATAAAAAGCAAAATTATCAATCCTTCTCGATGATTTCACCACCTTTCTGGGAGAACTGAGAAAGTAAGCACGGAGGCTGCAAAGAAGGAAAAAGGAAGCATACACCACTAGAATAGCCTTACCAAAAAGGGACCAGAACACCAGGAGTACGGCTGCAAACGAGCCAAGCCGAGATGGCATTGTAACCTTGTTTGAGCTTGGCTCCAATGTGCAGCAAGTGTGTTTGCTCTTGGCTTCTCTATAGTTGAGGAAGCTCAAGCTGGGTTAAATTAGCTCATTTGACTTGGCAAACCGAGCTTGAGCTCAAGACTGATTATGCAGTAATGAATGCTCTAAACCCTTAATGCCCAACTCTCTCTATGGCCTATCATATTTTTATAATTTTATTTAGAGAAAAAAGATAAGTGGAGCGTCAATATCATCAGCTACTGTTAAGTATACTGTTAGATTACAATTGCTGTTTAAGTATCATGTATCATAGTATTAGATTACAATTGCTTTCCAGGATGCTGCCCCATTATGCCTTGTGGCTCGGTCAAGATGGGACATGAATGAATTACATGGATGATTGATGGGTATGAAGAGATGTGAAACTTAAAAGGGAAAATGATAAAAATGTGAACTTTTGACCAAAATCTGACGTGGATATGAAAACACGCTATTCATTTGTCCAAATTACTCTTCGTTTCTTCGAATACCACCTGCATGTAAGTACTACTTTTATGCATATAAGTATCACTACCATTTTTGTGATCAAAGGTATCACTCTTGTGATAAAAACAACTACTTATAGGTAAGTATCATTTTTGTACAGAAGTACCACATTTGTGCACAAATATATCACTTTTTGTTTAGAGCATTTTGATTACTTGATTTGCAAAAACATAATTCCTGTGTTACTAAAACAAAATTGTAATCCAACTTAAAAGTATGGTGGGCGATGCTAAATGGAAAGTTTAGTGGCGCCACAGACTCACAGAGTTCCTAATTGATGAAAATATGTGGTAAAAAAAAAAACAGTACAATGATGAAAATATGAAATTGTATGTGCACGGGGAGGCTCATCCATTTGCCCAATAAAAGATTTCTCACCTGACATCTCTTTTGCGTAACATTCTGACCAAAAATGAATATGTAAAATGATACACATATAATTATTATTAGTAATAAAATGAAAATTGGACCAAATCAAATCATATAATTCAAATCAAATCATATACTTCAGTTCCGTTCGATTTTGAATTTAAAAATTAAAATTATTGATAACAGTTCAATTTCAATTTAAAGGACTTAGACGAACCAATGGAACTTTTAGTATAAATTAAATATATATTTGCATATCAGTAGGGTTCTAAATCAGTAGCAGTCGCATATCATTTGCAGTTGGAATATTTCAAGGATAATTAGTTATATATAGAGAGAGAGAAAGAGCACCTGAAAGATCCTGTTGACAAAATCGATAAACAGAATGAATCACCAACAGAAATTTGCAGAGAAAAAGCTTCGATCTGTGGTCGCGAAGAACTCTAGGGTTTCAGATTCTGGTCACACAAATACATAACAGAGAGAGGATTGAGATGAAAACCAAGTACGGAAGGATTGATCGATCTGTAGCCTAGCAACAAAGGTGTAAAAGGAAGAAGAATCGCCCATGAAATCGCCTCCAACGAGCTGCGCGAAGAGAGAGAAAATGAGGATGAAGGGCCTGTTTGGAAAGAGGTTAGATATTGGTTTGAGTGTACTGAATTTTTTTTTTTTGGGCCCATATCATGGTTGGGTTGGAGTGGGCTGATATGAAATTGAATAGTGTAGGGACAGATATTAAATTTGGGTTAAAATTTGTATCACCAATTTATTGATACTGGGTGACATAACATGCAAAAATGATATCAGCTCAAAACAAAACATATGAACTCTCGTCTTTCACCGTAACGGATAAGTTAAGTAGTTAATTATCAAATTCTTTCGAATTTCTTTCCCCCAATTTCTTTACTTTATAATATATATTTTTTTGAAATCTCTTCAACTCCGCTGTCCTACACAAGCCAATTTCATTTTGAAATCGATCTGATTCATATAAAGTCTTAAAATTCCTAGCACAATCAAATCAATATTAAAGCTTTTAAAATCACGAGGAGTTAAGTATAAGTACAATCTTTTGAATTTATCAAAATTCCAAGCCGAACTTGGGAGGAGTAAAATGGAAGAAAATATAAAAATCCGAAGCTATTTAACTATTATAAAAATTTAAAGGTCTTTTATTGTAATTACAATAATATTCTCGCGAACAAAATAAAACCTCCCCCCGATTCTCACGCAATCAGATGAAATTGTACCCTTTCGACATCATCAAACAAGTCAATTCCTTCGTCTCCCTGCAATTCATTCACTAGAATTCCTTAAACAAACAACATGCAAGGAGACGACGAACTCAGCATAGAAGAACTCGCTTCGAATCTCTCTACTTACAAAGAGCAGCTTCAACAGGCAACTACTCAATCCCTCCTCTCTCTCTCTCTCTATATATATATATATATCTGTATATGCATTGATGTTTATCATTTTTTTTTCCCTACATTTTCGAGATGCTTTCAAATTATTCATTCATTTCTGCTGAATTAGGGTGTTTTTAAATTGCCATTTTAAAAAATTGAAGTTTATACATTTTCATTCTATGTATTTAGAGCAATTCTGATGTGACAGTTTGATGGTTTAAACTGCTTGAATTCACAATTTCTTTTATTATCAAATTGTAGACCTCATTAAAGTCCTTAATTTGACATCCTTGAATTCCTCTACGGGTTGTTTGGATTATTGAAGCAATTTTATTTATGATGCTACAGTGTTGATATTGAGCTGAGACTGCTTAGTGGACTCTTTTTAATCTCTTTGGATTTTTTTTTTTTTTTTTATTCCATTCTGGTAATTGAATGGATGGTTATCGCATAGTCTTTGTTGAATTAGCTAGGGCTTTTGGAAGCGAAAGATTAGGGTTTGATAACATGCAGTATGGTATCTCTAAACAGAATTCCTTTAAGGGTTGTTTGGATCATTGACTCAATTTTATTTATGATGCTTCAATGTTGATATTTAGCTTAGTTAGGGCTCTTTTTCATCTCTTTGAATTTTTTTTTTATTTCATTGTGGTAATTGAATTGATGTTTGGCACTTATACCTTTGTTGAATTAGCTATGGATTTTTGAAGTGAACGATTAGGGTTTGATAACATGCAGTACGATATCTTTAAACAATGAAAATACTATCGTCGCATATTTTACTTGCCTTTTAGTCTGTGATGAATTTGTTTGCATTAAGCTATTTGATGTTCTTACTTTTTCGTATTCTATTTTGTTTAATCGTGTGCCTATTATTTACTGTTTTTAATTCATCATCTGACTTGGATTTGATTTTCATGGTGTTTAGATAGTTAGATCTAGTTAGACGACACATAAATTATTAAATTACAAAGAAGAAAGTGATAGTATTAAGACTTTTCTTGGAGTGCTAATATCATCTCCTTGAAGAAAGAAGAAAAAATTTCCACCACCTTTATACTGAGAGGTTGTAGCTTATTTTCATAAAGCTAAGATTAGAAGTTGCTGTCAATTATAGACTACAAATTTACCTTGGGCATTATAACAGTGATACTTGGAGATAGTATCCTGGTAAGAGTTAATTATGTTCTTAATAATATGTGATGACCCTGTGGGCGGGTGTGCCGTGGGCGGGTACAAGACACTGGCAGGCTACCACACTGGGCGAGCTACGGGTGCACAATCCCACATCGCCTGGGTAAGGGAAAGGCGAAATGCTTATATATAAGTGTGTCACTCCAATTGGTATGAGGCCTTTTGGGGTAAAACTCAAGAGCAAAACCGTGCGGGTTCAGGCCCAATGCGGACAATATCATACCATGTGGTGGAGTGGGTCGTTACATAATACCAAAAAAGTTATAGAAATAATCTTGTAACTGCCAACATATTACACTATTTAAGTTGTCCTTGAGAAGATGATAGGTCAACTCATAGATGCGATCTTTAGATATAGTCAGGGGAACTAGGAACTTCACTTGGAGCCTGGAGGGACCGAATTAGTGTAATGATAATGGATTTTTTTTTTTTTTAATTATATAATAAGTAACAGAATATGTATTTAATATAATTTTATTATTTAGTATTATAAAAGAATATTTAAAATAATATTACTTATAAAATTAAATGTATTTCTGCTATGAATCTTAAAAAGAAATGAAAAAAATTATTAAGAGGACAAAGCAAAGTGTAAAAGAATTGAAATGTAAATTAAAAAAAAAAAAAAAAAAAAAAATTATTTACATAGATTAAGATGCTAAATCATGCAAGTTGATATTTTACATACATCCAATACATAATTGGATGCATGAAGATTGGAATTTTTCTTGTGTAACATTATGATAAAACCTTATACTATATGTATATACCAAATCCATATGTATACTGTACACGTACATACTGTACACATATGGATATGTTCCTATCATTATAATTTGTGTATCAGTAACATTGTGATGAATTTATATGTATACATGTGATAACATTGTATGTGATAACAACAATTGTAGGTAAATGTATGTACTGATAGAGAAACAAATACAGATTTGTACATAAACATATTGATTTAGGTTGGTTAGATGAATGCAGTATATTTATATGCTTAGAACACTGGTAGAGGAAGAAGCCCAAGTTCTGGACCATGATCGAACACGAATATTAGGCCAAAAGTTTGAGCAAACCATTGCAAGGTTTACCGTAGCTCATAACCCATTTGGATTTTTGTGGGAAGAAGAATTAATGTGTAGGATTTTGCTTAGTTCATTATTGATTTGGATGTCAAATGTCAATCAATGGTAAAAAAATAACAAAATTAGTTCATCATCATGACCATAATAGTGACTTTGGACCAAGAATTTAAGATATTTTTGTTGTGACACAAGTTTAGATATGTTGTTCACTTATATTCATGCTATATGTATTCATTGTTAAGCATATACTTTTGAGTATATATATGTATATATATTACTTATCAAAAAAAGAGTATATATATGTATATTTATTAAAATGTCTATGTAGGGTAGATTGTACTACAAACTTGTGTTGCTGTTAATTTTGCATGCTTTATGTTGTGGTGGTTGTTATATTTTATTTTAGTTGTAATTGTGACTTCGGCCCATGAATCAGGTCAGAAATCTTTTGGACGACGACCCTGGAAACTCTGAATATGCTGACATGGAAAGGGAGCTTGTAGAGGTGTGATCCTTACTCAACTTATCCTCGTCAATTTGTTTTATTTTTTATTTTATTTTCTTAGTTATAAAACTTCCTTGGGTATTTTGTTCTGTTCCTTTAACTTGAAATGCATGGGGTTGAGCTTGTTTTTGGATATTTGTTTTGAGAGAGCAGTGTTCATATTCTTTGGGCATAAAGGGATAATATTTGACTGTAGGTGATTGTTTGTTGTATATGTTTTTTCTGTTATTATTATTATTTTATTTCAAATATTTCCCTCTTTCTCAAATAATCATCTTGTTCAAACCAGCAACATCAATTAATTGCGAATTACTGGAGAAGATTGTGTTTTATTCTTGGGTTTAGAAGGTGAGGACGCTATTCATGTTTAAAAAGAAATCCTTACACCTGGAAATGAGAACTCTATGGAGCTAGAAACTTTATAAAGGTGTCCATCACTTGTATCTTGGTTCCTGTGCAGGTGTGCTATGTGTTGTGATGGCCAGCCTGCCTTCTCCTGATTTCGGATGTTCAGACTGCGTTTCTAAGTTTGAATTCAACTATAATTTGGCCTTTTTGATGTTATAAATATTTTATTAATTTGGACTTGGCTATATCTTTTGGGTCCAGGTGATTGCTTTGACAGAAGAACTCCTGAAAACTGCAAAGCAAAGTGAGAATTCTGGTTTGAATATTGGGACAAGTGCTGATGTCTCTCCTGGTTCGCACTATTCTGGGGATACCTCTCAGCATAATTTGGTAAGTATATCTTATATTGCCGCTTACCAGAATTGAAAAAAAATAAAAAAATCTTGCACTCGCTTCAAATTTGTTATTTTTGTTTGTTTGTGTTGGGTGGGAAATATGCTTTATCATTATGTCTCCATGAAGGTAATATGTTGCTTCTGAATGGAAAAAACATAAATTTGACAGCTTTCATGCAATAGAATAGACAAGGCACAATATTAATTTGGATTGTGTGGAGTTTTAATAGATCTAGTTAGAAAATGTTTTACAAAGCTAGTATACAAAAGAATACAGAAGGTTAGGTCTGTCCCAAGTGCTCTCTCCCAAAGGACCCTGTTGTAGTGGGACCAGAACTAGTATGTCCCTTTTAAGTATACAGAGAATAAAATGAGCAAATTTTGTTTATATATGTGAGAGTTCCTAGAGGTTTTAGTCAGGTGAAACACTTTTCTTTGTCATCAAGATTTGCTAGACTTTCACAAACATTATGCAGGCATGGAAACAATAGTTTATTCTCATTAGCATGCGGCAGGGGTTCTGAACTTACAAGAAGTTGACTTTTGAGTTTGAGAAACAAAACTTTTGTTCATTTTTATTAAATACAGAACTATGACGATAGAATAGAAATTCAAGAGGAGAAGGATGAGGATCCCCAAAGAGAAAAAGTAAAAAAACGGCATTGAATACAAAAGAAGAAGATATTTTCTTCCAAGACAATCATCAATATATGCAAAAAACAATTTCTCATGTTTGGGAAAATAATTTTGTTTCGTTGTAATAGTATTTCATTGTGTACCATGTTGCACCAAAAAGAAAAGAAAATCTATATCTTGTTACATTGGTTATTTTACGTTTGGATAATGAAGCTGCTTGATGGCCATTCCAGGTTTCTTCTCATTTATTATATTGTTAATGTTATTAGCTTTTGCATTGTAGCTGGTGAAAATTAGTTGTTTCACTTCTTCTTAATCTGTTTATCTAGCATATAATATAGTTTCTTTAAAAGCTAATTTTTCCCCTTCAAATAATTCAACTCTAAGCGGGTGATTAAACTGATTTTTCATGCACGTGTCCCAATATCAGCTATATATCTGTCTTGCATAGGTGCTCATATGACGTTATTTCCCCCTCTATTTTGCAATCAGGAATTAAGAAGCATCCATGATCATTCTGACAAGTTCCCTATTGGCACCAAAGTTCAGGCTGTTTGGAGTGATGATGGGGAGTGGTATGTTAAATTTAACTAGGGAGATTCAATTTTTAGTCAATTTACGTTTTCCATTTCTTCTTAATTTCATTTATTTTACCATTTTCCTTTTTGTTGTCTGTGTTTGATTAGTTGAATGTTCAGGTATGATGCAACGATTGAGGCACATACTCCAAATGGGTATTATGTTACTTATGATGGATGGGGTAACAAGGAAGAGGTAAGATGTTCACCACTACAGAAGTCTTGCTTTGCTCAACGTTTTATATGTTTGGAAACACATAAATTGTAGAATATATGACTTTCTCATCTGTTGGTTGGTTTCACAAATCTACAGAATTGAATTTATGACGTAGTTTTTAAGTTATTAATGGTAATTAGAGGAAGCAATAAGTTGTTAAAGCTGGTTTAATGACCCCTCCCCGACCAAAAAATAGAAAGAGAGTAATGCTCAACCAATGTGCATGATTTAAATTTTTTAATAAAGTTTTTTATTTGGATATAATCTAGTGGTTATGATAGAAATCTATCTATGCTATTGAGCACCAGAAGAAAAAAAATATGGTGGGCTATCTTCCCCCATGAAGCTCATACTCCGTTTGCTTCATGACCCACCATCTTTGTCATGTGCATCTCCCAGTACACAACCACCCCCCCCCCCCCCCCCCCCCCCCTCTTCTATCATCCAAATCCCTTTTCCCCCTATGATCGTCATTATTTTACTTTGGTGATTTGGTTGTCCAACATAACTCCCAAACCTTTGTCTGGATGGTGGCTTCTGGGGAAGTGAAGGCTGAATACTTCCATAAAAGGAGAATACTCACTAAAGCCAAAATGGGGGTAAAATGGCGCTGTAGGTAAAAGGTGCACATAACAGTGTGTTAAATAAAATAAAGAAGAAGATGAATTTGAGTTCCATGTTTACAAAGAATCCAATGATAATTGTTATGTTAGTCACCATAGGACTTGCTTACGTAGAATCACACGACCAATCGGGAATGGGAACTCTTGAAATCAGAAACTTTTGGCAGACAACAATTTTAATTTTAAAAAGAAGAAGAAGAGATGTACCTAAAGAAGAAAAAATAATTAGATAAAACAGCTATTATAATCATGTTTAAAAATATAGCGCAACGCTTGGTAACTTTGACCCAGAGAACCAATCTTGTAAGTTTATTTAGGAAGGACAAAAAAAAAAAAAAAACTTGTAAAATTATTAAATAATCCTATGGCTGTAAGTATTAAGTATTAACATAATGCCTTTGTTACACAGACATATGATTTCTCAAATCAAAAAGGGTTAGAACCATGCTTGTTCGGACGAACCCCACTGAAAATAGTCGTCATTGAAATTTATGTTTCGAGGTTATGTTGATTTTCTTCCTTGCACAGCTGCACTAGGTTCTCTGTGGGAGATATTCCTTTTTCTCAGCCCTACTCAATACTTTTGGGGCTTTCTACAAGTTGTAATTCCTTTATAATCGTCCTTGATTCTCTTCTCGTAATGATCAATTTTGGAATTCCAATTGTTTTAATATAAAATATGTTGGAGTGTCAGAGCTTGATTCTTTTACTGAGCCCATGAAGGAAGGTTATCTATCCTCTTCTAGCATGACTGTCTGGTTTGGAGCTTCAAGCTTTCAGCCATGTTTTCTTCTTGCTGGCCACAATCTGAAACCTTTCCAAGCTGGTAATATGACATAGTTCTCAAAGGTGCCTCCTAAGTTAAACCTTTTGCTTGGTCAGTCGCTGTAAGTAGGATGGAGCACTGGTGAGTTTATTTAAATGCAAAACCCTTAGAAGGATAGATCCCTTTGGAAGTGTTTGGAACCCTTCATTTGCTTGCCTCTGCAAGTACTGCAATTGGTGCCTGAGGCATGCGCATCACGTGTAGGAGGGCTGGGGATACCGTTGATCATATGTCCGTCCATTGTCCATTTGCCTATAATTTGTGGGAAAATTTTTTGTTTCTTTAGTTGGGTGAGATGTGTTGCCCGTCTCTTTGTTTGTTTTATCATGTCTTTTCAAGACTTGGAAAGCATTGGAGACAAGATTAGTTAGAGGGCCGCAATCTTGCCAATATTTTGGTTCTTTTGACTCGAGACACACTGCAGTTTCTTGGACTCTTATAATCCAAGTAAATTTTATTTATTTTTTAAATTAAATAGATAAGGTAAAAAATATATATTTAAATACTTAGAAGAAGAAAAAATCAATGTAACAGTTCCCCATGACCCTCCCATACTAGGGCTTTCAGAAGTTGTTCTCATGGACTTCATATTAGACGGTGGAAAGCCGTACATGGTTGTAGGCTACAGCTACATGTCCCAGTTGTATCTTAGAAGTATGTTGACATATCCCAACTGTATCCGATTTAAAAATATATATATTTTAAAATTTTGGATAATTTTGAATTGTATCGGACACATATCTAGCGGATACGTTTTGGCATGTGTCTGATACTGCCACGACGATGCTTTCTAGATCAAATCATCTTTGCTCAGTAGTTCCTTTAACATGCTTTTGACTTGGTTTTGCAAATGCTTAACTAACCACTAGGTACTGATAGTGCATTAGGATTCCGGCCCAATCCACACTCTTGGTGGTTTCTATAAAGAGGGAAGTCCTCTTAAAGGAGAAAGAAAATGTAAGGCATTTAACCATCACTTCAGTGATGTTGATTTACACGGGAATTGTGAAGTAACTTTCATTCCCACAATCCATCACCCTTGCGAAATCATTACCTGTGGTTTCATATCCGTAACATCATGCCTGCTTCATTATGCTAGTGGAAAAGGGGATATCTTGAGAATATTGCTCAAGGATCTGCACACTCAAGTTCCTCGAGGAGGAGGAAAAGAGGTAGGAAGAACGAGGCAAAAGACTATTAATTCGACCCAGGGTTGTGTTACGTCACTACCATTTGATTCTTAGTTAGCAGAAGTGCAATTATGGTGGGAGGCACATTCATTATTAACCTTCACGAGACAATCGTATAGATCGTCTGTTAAGGTTGATATGGAAAAGCAAGTCTTCCTCGTGACTCATTTTTGCTGACCCTCACAACAAGAACTATGCTAAGGTTTGTTTTAATTCCTCCCTCTGGTTTTGGTGTGACGCGTACTGTGGTAGGTCCTAAAAAGCGACGGAGAACTCGTGTAAGCCAAAGCATGGTGTGGTGCTAGTAGTGCTGTGTTGTGATCCCAACCAGGACAAGGGGTATATATCTTGACCTGGAGGCTCGAAAAAAGAGCCCGACAGAGTGGGGTGAAAGGGAGCATACTTACGACCCTAATTCGAAGGGATTGGGATATACACACTTTGACCCAAAAACTGGAGCAAGTAAATGACACGTTGCACAATCATGCCACGTAAAATATTCCTTACACCTGACATGTGTTTGGATTACTAGAAATAGCACAGTTCCTTGAAGCAGGAGGATATTCAGAGCTTCCCTCCCTGGCATTTTCTTTGCCTTCATTCTCTCCTCCATCCTGCTTCATTCCTCCTTCCTACTCGTGATGGAGCCCCATTTCTTACCCTATTCCTCTACAAGTTCCTAAATTAATGCATGAGATTGTGCATTTTTTCAAAGGACTTTTTATGTTCCTTTTTTGTTAAACCCCCCCCCCCCCCCTTTTCACTTTTCCCTTCTCTTGCTCACTCTTTTTGTTGTGGTTATTTATTCTTAGGTCTATCTATCTATGTTGTTTGTGTGTGTGTTTATATGTATATATATGAATGTGCATCTTATATTACTGACAGCTGCTGCTGATTCCAGGTGGATCCTGCTAATGTTAGGCCAATTCAAGAAGGGGCTGTCAATGCTTTGCTGGAAGCTGAGAAGGAAGCTGAGGCCACTAGACAAGCTATTAAGCGGAAGATTGCACAAGCTGCTGTTGTGGACTTCCAGTCAAAAAGTTTACCAGCAAAGCTTCGTATAGATCCTAATGATCCCGAGGATGTGGTAAGTTTGTTGATGTACAATTATTGATTACTGACACAGGAATAGTTTATATATATATTAAACTTCATGGATTTGTTCTTGTTATTTTTCCCCATTCTGAAAATTATTGTTTTTTCTTTTCTTCGCAATCGATAAACTTGAATAATCTTTCATCCACTTGTTTAAGATTTTTTGGTTGGCCAAGTACACAATTTCGAGTCAAACTCCAGAAAATGTGTTTTTAATTAACAACCTAGGGTGCTTTGGTTTAAGATTTTGGGGCCCCCTTTAAGTTTTGATTTTGTTAGCTGCCTGGTTTGCTGTTCCAAGAATAGCATTCCATAACTTGGCAAAAACAATAAAAAGAACCTTCTCTGTTTCCCCAATATAAAGATCTTTCTCCATTCTTTTAATCTATATTTTTCTTCAGTTAGGAGTCATTGCTTGTGCAATGGTATGAGTTATCACTAATTAGTGTGGGGTTGCAGTATGAGTATGAGAGTAGCCACTTTATCTGGATAGTGCCAATTGTTAGGCCTATCTCCATACTTGCCCTCCCAAGTCCCAGACCCACATAGTCGGGATATGCACCGTCTTCGATTGATTTCTTCTAATTAATTATTCTTACAATTTTTTTCTAGATGTACTCGCATTTTTAATGAGCGGACTTGATTTTCTCTTGTTCTTGCACTGATTGATTTAGTTTATGTTTCTTTAGTTCCTAGTTTTCCTTTTTTATTTTATTTTTGGTAAGTTAGATTTGCTTTTGTTTTTGCTTTCTAAAATCTAAAATTTACAGAAAGTGACTAAGCGTAAGAAGATTCATGCTTTTAAGTCAAAGATACGGATGGAGCAACTTGAGGTCACACAGAATAAGAGGCAAAATGCTTGGCAGCAATTCCAGACAACCAAAGGCCGTGCTAAGAAGGTATGCTTGGCAACCATTTTTGAACTTGCAAGTTGCATTATCTGATCTTGCATTTAACCTTGACAAACAATGGGGAAGGTTGATATTAATTGTTTGTAATCAATCTTGCATGCCACAGTACTAGAAGTTCTAGGTTCAATGCCTCTGCAGAGTTCGCTCTCTGTTCTCCCTTTGGGACCCATAAATGGCGAAATTTCTTTACTTCTGATCCTGCAAGAGTTAACATGGATTTTGTTCAATTGTTATTGTTTAATGTAGATATACCCCAGATATAAAGGACACAAAGAAGTCTGATACAACTACAACTACCAACTTTTTTTCCCAACTAACAAAATAAATAAAATTTTAAGTGCTACTAATTGGGGAAAAAAAATGTTGGTCTTTGAACACTTCATGTTTAGTGTTTTCTGGTTAGAACTAAATTCTGTAACAATTTCATCTAAACACTTGGCATAACCCCCTACTCTAGCTTCATTGGTTTAATATATTTTATAGCATACATAATAGGAGCTCAATCTATCCAGTTATTCATTCATTTTATGGATCATTTATGCACAAGCATCAGCTTAATTAGTTTGGTATGTTGTAATGTGTCTCTTAGAAATTTTATGCAAGTGCACATCTTTGACTTTCAGGGGGGAATATAATGCGTGTAGCGGTGTTGAAATCCGATTTGTGCACCTTAGTTCAATAATTCGATCAATAATAAGTAATAACCATATGTACCTGTACCATATGGGTGGTACCATACGCCTTTTTTTTGGGTAGCGCCTTTTATGTCGTTTTAATTCTATTGCCCTGTGCGACACATGCGAAGCTTTGCATGCTGTTTTAGCTTTCTTGATATCCTTTCCCTATCTCATGAATTTATAAACAAATTTTGATAATCGATATGGGATTTAAGCACATAAATTGCTGATCAAATTGACTCGTGTAATTTCTTTTTCACATTCTAGATCGGTTTCTTCTCGGGGCGCAAGCGAGAGAGCATCTTTAAGTCTCCAGATGATCCACAAGGTAAGGTTGGCGTGACCGGAAGTGGGAAAGGTTTGACGGAGTTTCAGAGGAGGGAAAAGCACTTGCATCTCAAGGGAGCAAATGCCGAGGACTAGATAATTGAGTTGCTGTTCATCTTTCTCTGCTGTTCATCTGCTTTGTCAATCTTACTCGCCGCCACAGTTTGGCATAGAGAGTATTAGTGATGCAAAGTTAATGTAGCCCACACCACAAGTTAAAAAATCTTTTCTACTAAAATGATGTCTTAGTTTTTGCTTTCTCTTGCCTCTGCGTGGAAGGAGACAAATGGACATTAAACATGTAATATTTTTGTGAATATAATTCGATGACTAAACCTAGAAAATAAGAAAATTGAAAATGCTTACCAGCCTACATTATGGCATTAGTATTTCTATGCTAGGAACTTCTACCCCCAGAAGATGTGGGACCCAGCTTCCTTGCTCACGGGATTCCATCAAATTGTGTTACCTTATTATGTATAGATATTTTATGTCTTACGTATTCTGGTTTTAATTTTTATTTTAAATGGTCTACATTGTTTAATGTATAGATATTATTTGTCTTGCACATTATTTAGGAACCGTTCTCGTGATGATGTGGCATAAACATTCGACAGAATCCAATTCCGAGTCTTGTTCTCCATTAATTAGGGCATCAAATAACATGGAAAAGATTGTGACGAAGTGACCAAAGCGTATTAGCTGTGAAGGACTGATCACCAACTTTGTGACTCGTGAATTTTCTAGCGAAAGGAACGAAGAAAGCAGGACAAGGCTCCAATCAAGTCGAACATTTGATTGTTAATCTTTTAATTTGAGCATGAATATCATTTAAACTCTAGCTTCAGTGAAGTCAGATTGACTCAAACATACTTGAGCAAGCTCGTTTGGCTAATATAGAGTTTTAGTCATGACAACAATATTTATAAAGAGAATATCTTTAAATAATACCTGATAAAACAAGCGGTTTTGTGTTCATGACCGCATTCTAAAACACGACTTGTGAGATTCAACAATTCTGTTCCATTAACATATAATAAATATACATTCGTGAACTTCTTTTGTTATGTGTTTTGTTTGTGAGTGGTGTACTATAGCAAAGTTTAAGAATCCAAGAAAAAGAGCAAGATGCAAACTCATCAATAAGATCGTAAGAAAGAAAAAGTAAATGTAAAGGCTTTGTAAGGCCATCAATGACCACTAATCTGTGAAATTAAATCGCGATTGGTTGTAGCACCTCATGGAAGCTCAAAAACTCAACCTTCACTTTGAAAAAGAGGGAATATTACCAATTAATTAAAAGGTCAATTCTTTATTAAACAATATTAAAATAATTGCATCATTATGTATAGAATTGAATATGTTACAATATAAACAAAGCACTTAAATATATTTTACGAATAAAAATAGGTGAGTGTTGTATAAGTTAAAATAGATAAGTGCTTAATAAACCGTCTATATAATAAGGTAAACGAGTAGGTGAAAACGATAATCCTAAAACCCTAAATTGTAGCCTAACAAACAATTTTAAAATTAAATCAAACCTGAATGATTCACTTAACAAAAAGGCAGCTTTAATGCATTAATAGAGAATAACTACAAAGATAGACGGTAGTGTGACACCAATGTATGGTGGGGCATAAATTATGCCCCAACCTCCACATATATTAACAGTGACGTAAAATATTACTGTATGTTATAAGACAAAATGTATATTGCATCGTTTTTACGCAAATCCAACGGCTGTGCGTTGTCCCCGTATAATCTGCGCCTTGCAAAAATTCCCAAATTATACGCTCCGCATTTCTCAACCGTCGACTCTCCGCCGCCGGCATTCCGTACACACACTGTCTCTCTCTCTCTCCTCTTTCTCTCTCTACCTCACGATTGATTATCTGCTTGTTTTCTGGTTTTTTTTTCTCCAGATTCAGTCCAAAAAAACCAAGAGCTGTTTGGGGGGCATAAAACTACTGCTCTCCTCCGATTCTTTAGTTCTTTGAGGTGAGAATTGATTAGTTTTTTTTTGTTGCTTTTTGCTATTAAATGATGCTGCTTTCGTAAACGCATTCTAAATTCAATTCGATATTTCTGCTCTTCCTTGAATTAATTTTCAGTTTCATGTTACAAGTGCAATCATAATAGAAGCTATTCTCTTGCTAATTAGGGTTTGAAAAGCAATATATATATATATATATATATATATATATATATATGAAACTATCCAGTATTATTTATTTCTAGCTTACATATTAAACTATCACATGAAAAAAGATGAAGTTATAGCATGGACATGGACTTTTGACTGAATTAGACATAATAAAATTTTCATTTTATTTTTCTCCTAGGTAAGACTAGAAAAGATAAAATTAAAAATGTTCACATTCGGGAGATGGTTGGAGTAACACAAATTTGAGATAAAATCAAAGAAAATTGGTTAAGATAGTTTGGACATGTTCGACAAAGACCTCTAAGTGCGCTAGTTAGAAAAATTGACATAGTACACATTGAGGCTAATACTAGAGGAAGAGGAAGACCAAAGCTAACATGGGTAGAGTTAGTAAGGGAGAATATGATAGCACATGGATTGATTGAGGCTATGGCATTAAATGGAGAGAAATGGAAACATTGATTTATGTAGCCGACCCCAAGTAGTTTGGGAAAAAGGCTTGGTTGTTATTGTTGTATATTTTCCTCCCAGCATGGGTATTACCAGCATTGGGTAATGACTTTTATTTGGTTTTTTCTCAATTATTGTATTGCAAGAGCGTCAAGTTTACGTCCTTTCTAACCATAATGGTATTATGAAATGTTGCATTTTAGATATGTGACCCTATGTATATGAGAAGTATCGGATATGTGCCCCTATGTATATGAGAAGTATCGGATATGTGTTTGAAATAAAAAAATAAAGAAAAAGGTATTTTCAATGATGAATACGTTTAGGAGGCATTGGACACATAACCGCGAGTATTCAAGGAGTATCAATAGGATTCCCTTATAGAAGTATCCGTGCTTTGGGATAGTAGTAATTAGCAAACATCACAGACAGACAGACACACACACGCGGACAGTTTAATATACTTTTAATTGGTAAGGTCTTATATTATCGTTCTTGTCCCATAAAAGGCACAACAATAATAACAAAGATACTAAGTGTGATGGCAAACTTGTTGGCAATGATTTAATCATAAATATTTATAAGTGATCTTTAGCAATTCATGGGTCCATGTTTTAGGGTTTGTGACTTGCTTTTGAATGTTTCATGACTTTTTTGGTTGAATAAGATCAGTGCTGTTTGGCCCTTTTGAGTTTTGAAAGTTGTTTTCTTTTATTTTGTGTACTACTAGGTAGCTGTTTTTATCTCTTCTTTGTATCTCCATGAAGGACACCTTGTTCTTCCTGTATTATTTTTCTATTGAAACAAGTATTTACATATGAGATAACCTTTTCTGCTCAGAATATTGAGACTATGAAATGTAGTGGTTGTTTTCTTTCTTTTTGAGGTTGAGGTTTTACAGTCTATTTTCCTAAAGGATTGAGATACAAGGTGCTTTTTATATTATTAGGCCTCATTTGAGGTGGTTATTGTATGTCTTCTGTGTGTGACTAAAGTTTAATAATTAGTTGAATCGTGAATGAAATCTAAATCTAATTTATTTTGTCGTCTTTTCCCAGAAAAGAGGTTCCGTCATCGAAAATTTTAATTCACCCTAGAATTTCTTGCCATCATCTGCATATTGGTGGATCTTTAGTTATGGGTGCTGTAGAGAATGCCATAGACAATAAAGTAGGTCGTTTACCAGAAGAAGCAAAGAGGATTCTACAATCATTGGCTTCCAGCTGGGGGGATGTAGTTGAGTCAGATGCATTGCAAGTGATTCAACTGAAGGGTGCTATGACAAATGAGGTCTACCAAATCAAGTGGCCGACAAATGAAGAACAGTCACGAAAGGTATTGGTTAGAATTTATGGTGAGGGTGTGGGGATTTTCTTTGACCGGAACATTGAAATCCAGACATTTGAGTTCATGTCCAAGCATGGGCAAGGACCTCGTCTTCTTGGAAGGTTTCAGAATGGGCGACTCGAGGAGTTCATTCATGCACGGGTACTTTTACGCAATTTACTATGTTAAGTTATTTTATTGAATTTTCTTTTTATCTAGAGACTGAGAATCCTTATCTAGAGACTGAGAATCCCTGAAGTTGCTTTGGAGATTGGGAATCATTTAATGTTTTAGGTTTTTCGTAAAAAGATGCCGTTGTTTTCAAGTAGCTAGTATTAGTGCTAATTCCTTATGCTTCTGGATCTAAAGTCAGGATATTCTAGGGGGTTGGATATGTGACTGAATTTTGTCATATAAATGAGAACCAAATTTGTGAATGCTTTTGAACGACCTTAAATAAAAATAAAACAACTAAATCTCCTGGAATTTCTTTTAATACATTGTAAGGATACTTCTTTATTAAACTAAAGTCCAGCCTGGGGCACTTGTGTTTGTGCGTGTTGTACTTTTTCTGTAGTCCAGCCTGGGGCACTTGTGTGTTTGTGCGTGTTGTACTTTTTCTAGTAGGTACATGTGTTATACTCCTCAAAATTGGTGCCCCACTTCAAAGATTTTGGCATGTCAGAATACGGTGGTATAAGCTTGTAGGACACAATTTTGGGCATCGACAGTTATGCAGTATTCTTTTTCTTTGTTTTGTTTTGAGTTTGGTGTCTGAACTTATTATATATGTATCAGACACCACTATCCTTGTTTTCTCCATGCCATGTTCAAACAGTTGGAAAATGTTTTTTTTTCTCATAACGTAATTGGAGCTTACAGATTAGCATCCTAGTGCTGCTCTACATGGAAATAGAATAATATGACATTCTCCTTTGAAATCTGTAGTTATTAAACTCTAGGCATCTCTATGTTATTTGGTTTATGATACCTTCTCTTAAGTTGTTGAATTTCATTGTATCATCAAATTATCGGGTTCATTCTAATTGATCTACTGATTTTCTGAAATTAATTTGTTTTCTTTATTAGAGGCACACTCACACACACACACAACCACACAGAGTAGTTTTGCCTGTCCTAAAGCACAAGTTTTACTCAAACAGTGCTTCAAATGTTCATGATATCCTGAATAGAATTCACATGGCAGGAAATGCAAGTAAATATTGCATTTTGATGGGCCTCATATGCTAGTATCTTGCACCAATAGGTTGACTAATTTTGACAGTTTAATTATATCAGGATATGAGCCCATGATACACATGTAAGTCAAATTTGTGAAGGAGATTTGGGACGCAAGAAATTTCTATATTTTGAGTACTTATCACATATGCTACAGCTCAAATTTCACTATTTTTTTTTAAGAAAACATAACTTCTTTATATATTTCCTTGTTGCTTGGGTTTGTAGATGATGATTATGGTGGTTCAATTATGCTTGGTGTTGTTTCAAGTATGAATTAACTAGGGATATCACCTAATAATTGGAACTGTGCCAGTTTAAGGAGGAGTTGTTCATCACTTCATCTCCCTTTGAATATTAAACTACTCAATTGTATCCTTCCTCAAACAACTAAAATTTCTTCTTTGTCTTATGGGAATTACAGACCTTATCAGCACCTGATCTGTGTGATCCAGATACATCTGGTCTTATAGCAATTAAAATGAAGGAGTTTCATGATATAGATATGCCTGGTCCAAAGAATGCCTTCCTCTGGGTTAGACTGCGGTATGATCTTACTCTCTTTTATTTCCTTCCCTCTCTTTTGATGAATGGGGTTCGAGTCATATGAACCTCAAGCAAGATCATGGTTCAGTTATAACTTATAACACAAAAACATTTTATACTACAGCTGTACATATTTTAAAATATATTTTTTACATATGCTTCAGCAATTGGCTTAATGCGGCCAAAAGTATGTCTACCCCGGAAGAAGCTGAGGCCTTTCACTTCGATGCCCTAGAGGAGGAAATATCAATATTGGAAAAAAAATTGTCAACGGATGATCAACGTATTGGATTTTGCCACAACGATTTACAATATGGTAACATAATGTTCGATGAAGAGACCAGATTAATCACTTTAATTGTAAGTATCTCCTTAGAGTGATTAATTTGTATCTTGATTTCTTTCTGAAATTTTAGAGACAAAACTTTACGTGGTCAGTCTCCTACCGAACATTTCTTGTTATGATATTTATTGTGATTGGATCTTCGTGGGTAAAGGCAACATCTAGGCAATAGGTGTAGTTCACTTATTATTTTCTTAACACTTCTATGGTATATGTGATCAACAATACGTTGTAGAACTAAGGGATTAGATGGAATTTGTATATATACATATTAAATTCTGAATTGCCTATTAATATTCTTCGTTCTATTGATGTAACCGATCTGTTTTGACTTGCTTAGATTCATTTGAATTGTGCTCACGAGTATTTGAGAGAGAGAGAGAGAGAGAGATGATATCAATTCATGGGACCCTTCTTCCAAATCTTTGAATATTCTATAACTATCGGCTTTTGCAAGATCCCAAGAGCAACCATTTTGTGCAATCCAAGGTTATGTTTGTATCTAATTTACTGTTTTCCCCTCCCAGTACCATTGACTTTTAGGGAACACACTGGGTCCCTCACATCATACGAGAGAGAGATAATTGCATAATTGCACAAAGTGGTTGCTCTTAGGGGCTTGTAAAAATCTGTGTGTTCTTTTTTCATGCTTTTGTTGCCTTTAGGCCTTCATTTGGTGTCGATTCAATGTGTTCGTCTTGGGGCTGGTTTTTGTTCAGTTTCTTGTGTCCTTGTTTTTTAAAATTTTACTGTGCATATTTTATTGTCTGGAATTGGTTAACTGGTGGATGAAATTATATACTAGCACCTGGACCAGTCTGAACCTATATTAAAATGGTCCTTACTTTGAATTGGGCAAAAAGGATCTAAATAGACACCTTGCAACCCTTAGTCAAACTTCGACTTGTTGACACAATAACATAATTTTCCCATCCTGTTCATCTTCTTACTCTGGTAAAAGACCTATCTTGAGCTATATCAGCAGCTTGTGAGATCTTTCTTTTATTTAGAGAACTCTTGGGATAACTGAATAATAGAAAGTGAATTTGGAACCATACAAGAAGAATCAATTTTATAAAAATCTGAACATAGAAACTTGATACCATCTGGAACAACTGTGGAAGCAAGATTAATCAGACATAAGAAAGATTAGCAATGTGATGACACCATTCATGTGAAAATGATAAGAGCTTAAGCTTTTCATAGATCAATATTGGTTGTTATTCATTTAATGTTTAGTTTAAACATGCTTCTAGAACCTTTTTTTGTCCTGCTCAAAGGAAGGAAGGTGGAAGACATTTCGATTTTATGATTATTATTATTATTTTTTTGAATGATGGATTCAAATACTTCTGTTACTATGCCTTATAATATTTATCTGTTTAGCCAATATAGGTGGTATGTTACTCGTATAACGAATATATCTAGAGTGGTTATATTCTTATATGTACATTCAGTCTAGTTCACATGGCATGTAGGTAAGTTATGACTCTACCTAGTTGAATGTCTCATGGGGCAGTGATGGGATGACCTGTCTCATGGATTTTCCATTAACTGAGGTCAAGTGAAGATATATGTCTCAGGTACACTTGATACCAAGCTGCAGTCTTTATCTTCTCTTAAAAACTTTGCCTTTATTTTGTTTTTTGGATGGCTTGTCTCTCTATTACCTGGGTCATTACTTGCAGAATCTGTTGGAAAGTTCATGAATATTTCTGTCATAGAGCACTGTCCTTGCTTAGAATTTAAGATTTCACTCAGACTATCCCACCATGGCTATAGAGGCAATAGTTCACTATTTTATTTAGAGTTCCAATGTGCAGTTTGATTCATCTGAATGAGAAGTTGGATATTTTCTGGTCTCTCTTATTGGAGGTTATACAGCAGATTGTCCCCTTCCTCTTTTACAAAGGGTCATTATCCAGTGTAGTCACCTTCTATTTTACAATATTAATAAATAAAATTAGGAAAAAGGATGATTTGATTTAGACATGGACCTTGTTGATTGAACCTTTTGGTATATTGTTCTTTGTTGATTCTCTTAACATCTTTGAATCTTTTAAGTTGTAGAGCCCCTGAAATTTACCTCTTTTTTACTAGGATTATGAGTATGCAAGTTACAACCCTGTTGCCTATGATATAGCAAATCACTTTTGTGAGATGGCCGCCGATTATCACACAGAAACACCTCATAATTTGGACTTCAGTAAATACCCTGGTGCGTGACTGTCAAAATTTATTTCCTTCCTATGTTCGATTACTTTGATTGCTTCCACGAATATACCATTGTAAG
This sequence comes from Cornus florida, assembly GCF_030987335.1. Classification (NCBI taxonomy): domain Eukaryota; kingdom Viridiplantae; phylum Streptophyta; class Magnoliopsida; order Cornales; family Cornaceae; genus Cornus; species Cornus florida. The sequence continues at coordinate 10,889,488 of NW_026775573.1, read as the reverse complement.
TGTTTGACTCGTCACTGAATCTAATTGAGTTCTATTGACTAAAATTGCCAACAGGTTTGGAGGAGCGTAAAAGATTTCTGCGTATGTATTTGAGTTCTTCAGGTAGTAACCAATTTTTACGTCATTTATTGTTTTTTATGCAACATCCATGACCCTGAGGCTATGTTCGGCTGCATGGAATTGGAGCCTTGAAATTGGAGAAAATAACTAAACTTTTCTCCAATTCCACCAATTCCAATTCCATGCAGCTGAACATAGCCTGAAGGTCATTCAGGACATATTGTTCCTACCACGTCGAGATTTTAGTTTCTAACTTTCTACTGACCAGAATGTAAATCTTTAATATGCACCTTCAGTGGTAAAATTATTATTAAAAGATTAAAGGTTGTGTAACTTTGTATTGATGTGTCTGAAAGGAGTGGATCTGGATTTAATACCTCAAGTTCAAATCTCTTGCTCAAGGATTTTATGGCTTAGATTTTACTTTAATGAGATCTTTTTATGGCTTATATTTTACTTTAATGAGATCCATGGATGGACTTTCCAGGTGTGTTGATGGATTTGAAATAACAAGGTGAAAGGGAGTTTTTGAATCAAACCCAATAATGATTCTACTTGTACTAGTATCCTACTTGGACATGTATTATCCCCTCCTCCTCCATCATTTCTCGAAGCTCTCATAATCCAACTCTAATTGTCAGTCCTATATAACGGTTAATTTCAATGTCAAGTCCCTTCGGTTCAAATTCATCAATCCAAAAACAACTGAAAAGTATTTTGGAACCTCAGGTGTTCTTTGGCATCTTTTTAGTTCTGGTTGTTTAAAGGGAAAATGATGCACATATGCATGATTTTAAGTGTTGAGACTGCAGTTATTTGATTACTTTTGTCAATAATAAAAGGTGTTGCGTGATATGCAACTTTGCAATAGGGTTTCTGTATTATACACGCCTATACGAAGAATATTTGGAGAAGGATCAACAGAAGGAATTCTTTTCCCGTCTTTTGCTGAAACTAAAATGTAATATATTTATAAATAATCAAAGACATTCAATTCCGGTAGAAATACAAACTTGTTAACAAATGGAAATGGACTATATTTATTTTTTTAAGGGAGAAAAAGTGGATTGTTACCATCATTTCTGAACTTAAAAATCTTCATGCAGGTTATCAACCTAGTGAAATGGAAATGGAAATGGAGCAGCTAGCTCAAGACGTTGAGAAGTATACTCTTGCAAGCCATCTGATTTGGGGCTTATGGGGAATAATATCGGTATCTTATACCTCACCCTAACTCGTGATTAGAATTCTGTTTATATTATATTAATCATCCAGAAAGATTGATAACAATTAGATTGAACTAATTTTTCTAGGAAGTGTCCAATGCATTAAAAAGGAAGGGAATAAGAAGATAAGAAGGATTAATGCTCTCCTAAACATAGGGAAACAGAGGAGATTCTGAAGCAAGAAATTGTGAAAGTTGGAAAGTGAAACTAGACAGAGAGAGAATCAAATCTCTGTAAACCCATCTTTCAAATGACCTTAAAAGACTCTGAAGTAGCTTAAGCTTTTGTATTATACATTTGTAGTTATGCCAAGTGCTCCACTGATAGATAGGCAATACCATGGACTTCATCACAGTTTTACCCAAGTCAGACGGGCGTGGGAGTATCATTGTGGTGGAGGGTCGTTTCAGCAAGTATGCCACATTCATACCTGTGCCTACGCGGATTGCATGGCTGAGAGTGAGAGGACACCCAAATGACCTTAAAAGATTCTGAAGTAGCTTAAGCTTTTGTATTTTACATTTGTAGTTATGCCAAGTGCTCCGCTGATAGATGTGCAATACTAGAAACTATAGTGCCATAAACATTAATTTGTTTCAGCCCAAGTAATTACTGAGAGGGCCCACAAGTTGGAGGTCAATGGTTCAAGCTCCAATGGTTTCTTAGTGAAAAATGATTTCTGGTGCATGATTTACTTAAGAGTGCACCAGTAATCAAATAAATGAACGAGATGTTCTCAACTTCTCATTCAATTTCCATATCAACCTAGAGCTGTTTCCATCCTAATATTCATCAAATAATAGGTGCCTGCACCTGACATGTTGACTCATTTAATGGATGAGACGATACTAAGGTAGCAAAGAGAATTGCAGTTCCATTTGAAACTTCCCAATTTAACCCTATCATTTTCATCCTTTTAGGAACATGTTAACGAAATTGACTTTGACTACATGGAGTATGCAAGGCAGAGGCTTCAACAGTACTGGTTAAGGAAACCTGAGCTATTGGATTCTTTTAGAGCTACCCCTGATGATGTGGCTGATGGTAATGCTACTATCTATTTCTTTGTAGCTTTCTCTTTCTTACTGCTTTGTTTGGATATGATCGTATATGTCCTCTGCAAGATATATGAATGTTATTTACATTTGAGTCATTTGACCCAATGAGTATTCACTGGTTCAAGTCTTGAGGGTAGTCACTTTATGTAAATAGTCAAAGTTCACCCCTCCCGAGTCCCAGCACCCTTGATTAACAAGTAACACACTGTGCAATGGCATTTTTTTGAGGTTGTTAACTAAGTTTCATGATGTACTAAAATCTTCATTTTGAAACATCATTTATATTTTCTTTTAAATTAAAAATGCTCACTTTAATTTATATATTTTTATTTTTATTTTTTCCAGTGCCTTTGTTTTTAGTTGAAACTTTTTGCTGTACTCTTCTTTATGACTTAGGTCTGAATATTCTTAGCATGATTTTATTTTATTTTTTGTACTCTTTATTACTTACCAATGGATACTCTAAACATGATTTTTTGTGATCTAACCAATTAAGGTTTCCTACTGATGTCAAAATTTGATCTTAATATCACAAGATAAATTGCCCTTGGATAATGGAGTATAAATGCACTGTCATAGCTTTTGAAGAAAGTTGGCAAACATTTGGTTAAAAGTTATTTGTGAAATTGTTGGAAATCTTAAACCAGAGACTATTTGAAAAAAATTTAGAAATGTGAATATGAACATTTTATTTAAAATTACTCATTGAAAAAAATTAACTTAAGATTAAGTCAAAACACTTGTATTGGAGGTCCTAGAATCTAGTACTGAGGTTATGTGTTGTACAAGTCAGAAATTTTTTGACACATTGATAGAACAAGAGCTAGCATGTTTAGAATCACATGCTATTTTTTTACTATCGGGAGAAGAAAAAGTTTGGCTTGTTGACCGTTCTGCACATCCCACTTGAATTTCAAGTTTTACTAAAATTTCATTTCACATATATTTTGTAGTCCTACTTATCTTGATCTAGAGCTTATCTCCAGACTTCTAATCTGACAATTATCCATATTCCTTACTCTAGTTTTATCGACCAAAATAATATCATAGACAAAAAGCTATACCATGGAAACTCATCCTGAATGTTATTTAGTAGCTAATCCATAATTATACAAAGATATATACTTAATGTTGATCTATGATGTAAGCCTAAAGTAATTAGAAAATGGCTTGATTCTCTTGCAATTGTTTTAATTATAGTCAGTTCCATGGTACATGTTCTTTCATTTCGTGATATCTATATTATGACTCCTTTATATTCTAAAATCCACCGTATAATATCTCTAGGGAACCTATCGTAGGCTTTCTCTAGGTCTATAAATGCGATATGAATATCTTTCTTCTTCTTTTCTTTACATCTTTTCGTTAGTCCTCTCAGTAAGTTCTAGCTTCCATTGTTACTTATCAAAAAAGGTTCTAGCTTCCATTATTTACATCCCTGGCATAGTTCCAAATTGATTTTATGTTATTGTAGTTCCACATCTTTTACTCTTGTTTAATCGTCTCTCCCAAAGTTCCATAGCAGGACACATTAATTTAAGGGTAAATTACAGGGACCTCCTCTATGGTTTGGGAAATTACTCGGACCTCCCCTAAAAATGAAACTAACCTACACGGATCTCCCTTATGTCACAGTCAACGCAAGTCAATGACGGAAATTGCTAATGTCATGTACTGAATTTATTAAAATTCCTATATTACCCTTTGAGTGCTTTTTCTATATTTTACTTATCAAAAAAAAAAAAAATCCTATATTAACCTTCATCTATCTCCTCTCTTACTTTCTCTCTCTACTCATTTTCTCTCTCTATATTATATTCACCTGGCCAACCACCACCATCACCATTTCCATCACCTCCCTCACACTCTCTCTACTAACTTTCTCTCTCTATATAACATGTATATATACACAGAATGCAACATATTTAACCCATATGAATTCGGGTTCTTAGTACCCATTTTTTCGGAGCCAAACCCAGGAACACCCATATCAATCTTTCCTCACCAACTCTAACCCTCTTTTTCTCTCCCTCTCAAATCGATGGCAGCACTAATATATAGTTTGTAAAATTTAAATATAAAATAAATAAATAAACTGAACCTACCACCAAACTACCAGTTTCAAGCATAAGATCTCTGTTATTTTTTTTTTACTGGTGCACATATAGATATAAAATTTGCATTTACTGTACATGTTTTTCCGGTAACATTCTTGGAAGGTTCTTAATTTTTATTTATTTAGAGCAAACCCACATATCAATTGACACGTATAAAGCGTATTAACCACGACCCCCCATGCTCCAGTGAAGAAAGAAGTTACAACTATGGCACCAATGAAAGCTCTGAACAGAAACCTCCATTGATTCCGGTGAACAAAGAACTGAACTGGAACTCCATTGATGACGAGCTAAAGACGACCCAACTGCTGTGGCCAAATTTGCGAGAAGATCTGAATTAATGACGACCCAACCGAGACCCAAACTGGAAAAACTATAGTACCCAACCGGTGAGCTTCGTATACACATTTCCGGCAAGCTTCAAAAAAGACCCAACCAATTGTGAACTCTTTGATCGCGAAACCCAATCTGCTGCCGCATTAGAGCTCAAGTCCTTGCCACCGACCGATCACGCGTGCATCTTGCTAGAAGTCAACACAGACTTCCCACACAGTTTCTCTCTAGAAAATCTAGATCTATCTTCCTCTCTCTAGAAGTCTCTACAAATGGAAAGACCCAAGAAATAAAATAAAAGAACAATCAAAGAAAAGCAACAAAGCAATATGGAAGGACATGAAGGTGCACGTGGCTGTATTACTTGGTCAATAGTGAGCTTATAGGCTAAGGAAAAGTTAAGGAAGTCAAAAAGTGAAAGGTATATTTATACGGGTACATCATTCATTTATCCTAGCAAATTGAGGGTATTTCGGTAAATTAGACAGGTTTGTTAGTGCATTTGACAGTCCGTCACTAATAGGGGAGGTTTGTGTAGGTTAGTTTCGTTTTTAGGGGAGGTCCGAGTAATTATGGCAAACCATAGAGGAGGTCCCTGTAATTTACCCTTAATTTAATGCCTCAATAATTTTTACAATTTTGGTACTGTAATACCATTGCACCACTCATTGGCAGTTTAGCAGTCATTATTATCTTATTGAATATTTTTGTTAGCCAAGACACAATATCATCCCCTAAACATTACCAAAACATACCAGGTATGGTATAGATTCTAAACTCTTTTTGTTTTTGTTGATGCGAAAATCCTCAAGACTTTGAACGACCGCGTTTACCTGCAAAACAAAAGGACGTCATCTCGAATGGCACAGGTAGGGTGCCAGCCGAGGACCCTCCGACGATCAAGTTAGTACTTGTAATCGTATCACATAATAATTATGTAAATTATGTCTAGGGGTTTTTTCTCGTACCTTTTTTAATGGCTTGGTGCCCTATTTATGGCTGTCGATTGGAATCAAATTGGTCCCGCGGGAGATCCGCTTGTGCGAGATCAGAGGAGATTGTTTGTTGCTAGATTTGTCGGGAATATGATTTACTCCTTTGATTTTCTCAAATTGTGCCAAGGCTATCCTCACCTTGTTGAACCACGTCGTCATTCATTATCCTGGATAAGAAATGTCATCATTCTTATCCGATGGAAATCTTTATCTCTGATAACGAAATATGTCGAAGAGGTCTGGCGGCTGGTCAAGGTAGGTTATTTTTCCCTATCAGTTGCCCCCCATTCCCAAGCTTGCTCGTCTAACTTTGGGAATGTAAAAAAAAAAAATTTCTTTTTTTTTTTTTTGGGCCCCGGCACTGTTCCCGAGGGAACAGTACCCGTGGGTACTATTCACTAGAATAGTAAAACTTCTTTTTTTTTTTTCGGCACTGTTCACTGAAACAGTATTTTTATTTATTTATTTTTTTGCCCTGGGCACTCTTCCCTCGGGAAGAGTGCCTCGAGTACTGTTCATGTGAAAAGTACTTTCTTCTTCTTCTTCTTCTTCTTTCTTTTTTTTTTTTTTTGCCTTGGGTACTATTTTTGGTACCCTTGGGTAATCTTCCATCGGGTACTATTTTTGGTACCCTTGGGTGCTCTGCCCTTGGGTACTATTTTGAGTACCCTTGGGTACTCTGTCCCTGGGTATTATTTTTGGCACATTTGGGTAATCTTCCCTCGGGTTCTATTTTTAATATCTTTGGGTATTCTGCTCCTGGGTACTATTTTTGGTACCCTTGGGTACTATTATTGGTACCCTTGGGTAATCTTCCCTTGGCAAGGGAATAAATTATACGAGCTTCACTCAGGTCGTCGCTCCTTTAATAAAGGAATTAAATTTTACGAGCTTTACTCAGCTCGTCCCTTTAGTAAATTCTCGAGACTCAGAACGACAGCGTTTACCTGCAAAACAAAAGGACGTCATCCCGAATGGCACAGGTGGGGTGCCAGCCGAGGACCCTCCGACGATCAAGTTAGTACTTGTAATCGTATCGCATAATAATTATGTAAATTATGTCTTGGGTTTTTTCTCGTACCTTTTTTAACGTCTTGGTGCCCTATTTATGGCTGTCGATTGGAATCAAATTGGCCACGCGGGAGATCCGCTTGTGCGAGATCAGAGGAGATCATTTGTTGCCAGATTTGTCGGGAATATGATTTACTCCTTTAATTTTCTCAAATTGTGCCAAGGTTATCCTCACCTTGTTGAACCATATCACATAATAATTATGTAAATTATGTCTAGGGGTTTTTTCTCGTACCTTTTTTAACGGCTTGGTGCCCTATTTATAGCTGTCGATTGGAATCAAATTGGTCCCGCGGGAGATCGGCTTGTGCGAGATCAGAAGAGATCGTTTGTTGCCAGATTTGTCGGGAATATGATTTATTCCTTTGATTTTCTCAAATTGTGCCACGGTTATCCTCACCCTGTTGAACCACGTCGTCATTCATTATCCTGGATAAGAAATGTCATCATTCTTATCCGATGGAAATCTTTATCTCTGATAATGAAATATGTCGAAGAGGTCTGGCGGCTGGTCAAGATAGGTTTTTTTTCCCTATCAATTTTCATTTTTATCAATGCATTTTTACCTTGCACAACCTGACCCGATGAAACATTTGTTAAAAAGTTTGTTTTCTGTAATCTCCCCAACATTTTGCATATTCTTCTCAATCTTAACCTCCTGTATAATTTTAACTTAACTACTTCACAATGTAGCTTTTTCGCCTTTCTATATAATTTTGTCTCTTTTTACTAAACGCTGCAAATTTTCACTCTTGAGGCACTTATCATTAAATCCTCTGATTTTTCTCTCCCTTAACTTGGAATTTATATATATACTCTCTCCCCACCCTTAAGACCTAATTCATCTTCTGTCACCAACTTTTATGCATATATGTATTTTCAAAAGTTTATTTATTATTTTTATTTTGCTGAATTCTATAACATTCGCTTTTTGTTTCTATATCCTAAAATTATTTGTAATTTTTAATATTAATAAACATGATTTTTTTTTTTTTTTTCTTTTTAAATCTAACTAGTGGCCCTGGTAAGCTAATTCTGAAATATCCAAAAGGACAAACAATCCTTTGCGTCTTCGTGCCATGTTCATTGTTAACATCAAGGTGACAAAATTTATGATGATACTTTTAAAATTACGTTGCCAGTTTTAAGGGCTAGCCCAGTGCACGAGGCTCCCGCCAACAATTACTATACTATAATTTTGAAAATACTAGTTGTTCATTTGTTAAAAGAATATATCACACGGCAAGGGAATGTTAGTATAGATATGTAACCAAGAAAGATGTGTGTCAGAAGTAAGCAGAAAATGCATTCTATGTTGAGAAACATTCCAGACATTTGTACATATTCCTAAAAACATTTATCCCTCTTCTCAGTATGATCAGAATAAAATATTCTCAGACAGCAAGGTGCACTGAGGTCAAATGGTTTTACCGTTTACATGGTAATTCTACAAGCTTGTCTCTCCTAAACATTTGATTAGGACTTGCATTTTATTTTAGTTAATAGTAGAACCCAAAAGAACCTTTTCTGCTCCCCACACATACTTGAACACTTTCCTTTCCGGGGTTGCAGGAAATAGCACTCCAGAAATCAAGATAACAGGTAATGGAAATACTCCAAAGAACCATACAAATTGTCATCTGAATTAGAAAGATCAGTCGTATTAGTGAACTTCAACATTCTCTCGTGCTTGCTTGAAACTTACTTACGGTATTTATGACAGACAACTTAAAGCATGATTTTTCGCTTTCAGAACGTGAATGTGAGTTTTGGTATGCAGGCAGCAGGCAATAATGTGCAAACAGTGCTGAAGCTGACAGATCTGCCGGAGAAGAAATTTTATGAAATTTGCATATGCTCGGCAAAGACTGACAAGATGGTACTCGGGATCCTTGCTACTCTATTTGTATATTATTTAGAAAACGAAAAATACAGTACCTGTGATGTTGCAGCAGAGGGATTAATGGTATAAAGTGAGAATGTGCTAATCACGGATGCCACCATTGTTATCGTAAATCGTTGTTAATGAAACCAACTTGTCACTTTGAATTAGTCCCTTAATCGTTGTGAATCAGTTGAATCAGTGTTGTGACTCTTGTCTGAGTTTTACATGGGATTTTAGAAGAGTGGAGTTGTGCTTTTTGTATCATTGAGATGATTTCATTTCTTTTCAGCCAGATGTTTATGGGATTATGTATTTCACTGGTTTGCAGTTGATGTCTCTAGACCATTTGTAGGACTATGTTTGATGCATTCGCACGTTAATGCATCAAACTAGATTCTAACACTCGCTTAACCTTTTCATATTTGAAAGTCTGAACTTACAATAAGGAAAAGATTGATGTTTAATATTATTTTACATAAAGAAATTGTTCTAATACTCCAAATTGTTTTTGATGTCTGCCAAACTATTAGTATTGTAATAAATAAGGACTTCCTACAAACATATACATATATGCATATATTTAAATGTAAATTAAGCTTATTATGAGGCGACCAAGCGGTATTGTAGCTTAGTCATACTTTCTCGAGAAAATGATGGCTTCTCAGTAATTAATATAATAAGTATTTTTTTTCCTTTAAACGTATAAAAATAACATGCGCGAAATTTTGTATATATATATATATATATTTTTTACAAGACAAGAAGAGTTATAAGTTAAATTAGTAGGTGTAAAGAGTGGCACTTTCAAAATTCAGCAGAGACACTTATCACTGGACAAGACATTTGTTTTAAATATTTTTTTTGATTTGACATGTTTGGAATACTGAATTTATAACAATTTTTTTTTAAAAAAATGAAAATCTAGTATAATTTTCAAATATATTATGTATTTATTAAAATAATAATATAAAATTTTTTAAAAAAATAAAAAACAACACTCAACTAGCTTTAATTTCCAAATTAGCGATTTTATTTGTAATAATGTGAATTAAATGGATAATATATATATATATATATATAATTGGATCATTATTTTTTTCACGTCCCCATGGTTCGTGAGCCTAGCCAAAACCTTTGAAGCGTGCTGGACTCAACATCGTTCATTCAAAATCAACCACAAAATACCCATCCCATCCTGAGGTGACTAGTGACTACTACTCCTAAAAATCTCTCTCCCTCCCCGAACCCGAGCCGCCTGTTTCTCTCTCTACCGCCAACCCACAAGAAAAGAAAAGAAAAGAAAAGAAAAGAAAAAAAAAAAAAAAACAGACCTCACTAGTCCTCCTTACCAATACAATACTCACTCACTGTATTGCTATCATCTCTTGTATTGAATTGTGGTCTTTGGATTGCTTCTATACAAAAATGACTTGTGCGTCACAAGCTATGATATCAGCAAACACCTGCAATTTGTTCTTCAAACAATATCACAAGGACTCGAAGAAGAAGCAACAACATCTCAATCTCTTCACAGTCCGAGCTTCCTCCGATGAATCTGACTGCAATGTCGAGGAATGCGCCCCCGACAAGGAGGTATCTTGTTTTTCTTTTTACTGTTGTTTGGTTCCCGAGAAAAAAAAAAGCTAGGAAATTTCTGGGTTCTGATGAATTTTTCGTATGGATCTTTATTTACACGAATTTGGGTACTGGTTTGTTCTATAAGATGACAATGGGATTGAATTTGTTTGAAGTACTTTATTTTCCGGTGTTTCTGATTAGGAAGGAGATTATGTTACAATTGTGGAAATGGTAGATTCAGATAATATCTGGTTTCTGATTAATTTTTTATAGGAATGTTTATTTACATGAATTTGGGTACTAGTTTTTACTATAAGATTAAATTCTTTATTTTTTAGTGTTTCTGATTAGGAAGGAGATTATTTTACAATTGTGAATTTGATGAATTTAGGTCGTTATTCTTAATTTTTTTTGTTCCACTGAATTAATGGAAAAATCATTTAATTGAGAAACTTCAAGTTGTAAAAAGAATACTCTGTATTTTTCAAGAGAAAGATATAAGAATGGAATAGCAAGTAAAAGTAAAAAAAAAAAATTAAAAAATAAAAAGGATATATTCTTATTTTAAGCAATCTCATGATAAATTGGGACTTTTCTTATGTTACCTTTGGGAGCACCGAATCGGTGCCTTGGATTGAACTAAATTTCCTTCAATTGCAGTTCTAATTCCAAGGCGCCGATTACGTGCTCTCAAACATGGCTTTAAAGGTTTTTCAATTGTTCACTATACTTGGGCTATTCACAGTAATTTCTATATGGGATAAAGGCAAGATGATTTATGAAAGTTTGTCCAACGATGATCAGGGAGATGCCTATGATCACTGTTATAGAATGTTGGCATTGCGCTTGGATAGGTTAGAACATTTTAGTCTGTAATAAACTATTGACTATGTTTAGTGGCAGCTTTTAAGTTTTAACCAAAGCTCAATTTGGTCCTTTTTAATTGCATTTGTACGTGGGGGTGAATAATTTATCAGATGAGGTTTTTATGGAGAATATTTATGAGAAGTGTCAAGCACTAATTGTATCTAAACACCCTATACCAGACAGGTTTATCAAAAAAATGAAACAAACCCGACAATTATTCATCTAAATAGCATCATGAGCTGACAAGGCATGATGAATTGAGTAGATTTTAGCGTTCAAATTCATGCCCATTCTTGTTCAGTGAGGAAGATGCCTTTTCATTTCTTTTCCTATACTCTGAATACTTCTAAAGAACAAAGTCATCCTCATCTTAATATCTTATTCCTTAATTTTTATATATTACTCCATATATATACCCGAGTTAAGTGGTGGTTTGTCTTTTTATGTACACCGCATCTGATATCTATATATTTGTTTTTTTTTTTTCTCGTTGTTTCTGGTTATATGGGCAAGTTCAAAAATTTCATCTCTCTTGGTAGAAAAAGAGAATTAAGTGCTCAAGTGCATGTAATACACCAGTCTTACAACAAGAACTTTAATTATCATTCAGGCCAACACTTCATAGATTCTTCCAAGTTAACAACTCTAGTTCGATGAATCTTAAGAGTGATATATGTCATCTAATTATTGGTTACCACTTAAATATATTATCTTTCAATCATTTACTGTTTGGATAAAAATCTTGAAAATTTTATTTTCTTCCCCCTCCCTTTAAGCTATTCATAATCTGGACACAATTCTAAGCAATTGGTCCTTAAGTTGATGTATGAAGCCACCTAGAGAAACATAAATTTAGCTATATTCTATTTGAAGAAACTCTTAACATAGTGTTAATAGTAAAAACAGGTTGGGAAAGTTAGCATGGAATGGGTAGCTGTGGAGAAGACTAAAGTGGTTGGGACATTCCCACCTCGTAAACGGGGTTGGACGGGCTATGTTGAGAAGGACACTGCTGGACAGACAAACATATATTCAGTTGAGGTGAGTATTTGTAAGGTTTCTGATATTAAATAATTCTTTTAAGAACATCAAGTTTTCTGAAATTTGAGTTGCTAACCAAAAGAGTACGGGAGAATTGCACACTTACATGTCTCAATTCTAAATTTTTTTGCTTGCAAATTTACTATATATTGCAGCCATCGAGGCATGACTCATGATATGTTTATCAAAGCACTCAACAAAGATACAAATATTATTATCATACAGCTGTCATTTTTAATTAATAAAAAATCCAGAGATGTGTTTTGGTATGATCTTCTATTTAATTTGCATGAAAACCGGGAACATTTGAAAGTGATTATCTGCTAGTAACGACAAGGATGATGTAACTTCAACAGTGATGTGTTAAGTACTTTTTACTGTGAAGAAAATTGTGTCTATACTTCCATAAAAAGTTTATTTGTTCACACATGAAGTCCTCCCATATCCCAGTTTTTTTCTCTCCTTTAATATATCCTAGTTAATAATCTAAAAGTTATTTAACATATGGTTCGGACTTTACTCACTGTTACCTGATTTATTTTATCTGTCTTGTTTAAATAGTTTACACAAGTTAGTCGTGCTTCATTCTCAAGTCCTTATGAATCACTATCGGTTTTGGAGGTAAACCAATTATTAAACTTAGTCGTCCATGTTAAGTTGCCGTTGCGATGAAAGCGTACTTATTTGAGAAAGTTATGGTTTGGAGAATCTTTTTTTAGTCTCTCGATACTTTTTTCACTTTCTTTCTGTAACATATCAAATTAGGTGCTCTGTGCTCAGCACTTGGGTTCCTTATTCTGCAACACTCTTTTTGTTCATAATATCCAACACTCTTTTTGTTCTATGCAAAATTGAAATAGATCATGTGATTGCACTCTTTAAGTTGGTTAGGTCCGTCATTAAGGCCTTAAGGGTATTCTTGGCTCCTTATAGGTGCATCGTCAATAGTCCACAAACTTTTGTTATATGTATGGCTCTTGGAAATTCTTTTTTGAATTAATTAGTAAATGTTTTGAACTATATGTTTCAATATCTAATCTGTTATACTTTGCAGCCTGCAGTTTACGTTGCCGAAAGTGCAATTAGCTCAGGCACTGCAGGGTCTTCTTCTGATGGATCCGAGAACACGGTAGCAGTAGCTACAGGTCTTGCACTGATATTTGTCGCTGCAGCATCATCAATAATCCTTCTAGTTGGGAAGAACCCACCCGAAGTGCAGACAGTGGAATACTCGGGGCCATCCCTTAGTTACTATATCAATAAGTTCAAGCCATCAGAAATCATCGAAGCCTCGGTGCCAGGAAGCTCTGCTCCGGAAGCTCCCCAGGTTGAGGTTGAATCTGCATACCAGCCGGACGCTTCAACTTCAAGCTCTATTATCTCTTAGGCAATTGAAATAGGATGTCTTTCTCAAATAGTTAAAACTCATCAGAGATTTTTCCTTAATACAAAAAATTGTATACTATTGTAATAAGTTAATTGCAGCTTTGAATAGATATTTTGCATGGATTATAAGGTCATGCTATATTGGAAAAATGTAGTTCCTTTTTTCTTTTTCTTTTTCTTTTTCTTTATATTAATTGTTCTTTTATTGATGCTTCTAAGTAACTCTCAGTTGATGACAAATTGGGTCGAACCCAAAATTGTTCCAAATTAAGGTTGGGTTGGGTTGGGCTGGGCTGGGCTAATTTCGCAAACAGATCGGAACATCCTGGACCCAGTCTTATGACTCTTATATAACCTTTTGGCCAAATTGCATAAAAAGCCCCCTTTACTTTTAATTTTTAACAAGAAATCCCCTTAAAGAAAAAAGTTGACAAAAACTCCCCTAAGTATCTAATTTATTGCAAAGTGATGTTATAGTAACGCAAATGCCCTTCAAATAAAATTTTAAATATTTTATTTTTAACTTTTTTCCTTTTAATTTTTTGTTCAGCTTCGCCGGTGTTCTCTTTGTTTCTCGAGAGCAAAGACGACAACTCTCAATGTGTCTCGCCGATGCCCTTGTGTTCTGAATAGATCTGTCGGTGCTGATTTGTATACTTTCTAATTGTTCGGTGATGCTATTCAAAGTCCTCCTTGGACCGTTTTGAAGATTAAAGTTTATAAAGTTGCCTATTGCTATCACTTGATACAAAAATCTTCATTTTCCAACTTCATATTTGCATATAAATATATATATATAGAGAGAGAGAGTTAAGTAAAGAAAAAAAAAATCCCTCTACTATTAATATAATGCAAAACGGTCTATGTGGGGTAAAAATCTCTCATATACTTTCAATTCGGTGCAAATAGATCCATGTGTGGTATAAAAATGACGATAATACCTTCACTTCAATTAAATAAATTAATAACTATAAATACCTTCAATGTAAATGACCCTTTTATCCACCTAACAAAAAAAGAAAAAAAAGCAGGACGATAATTCTTCCTAATGCAAATATCCTACTACTGTATATATCTCTATACATTAGTATATATTTCATATATAGAGTCGAAAATGACCCTATTTCTTCTTCTCAGGAAACCACTTCTTGAAGGCGGTGGACGAAGTTGGATTGAAGGACACTGCTTCCCTTTCACAAAAGCTTATTTCTTCTCCTCTCACAATGGCATCTTATGGAGATGGTAATTGCTCCTTTTCATGAGAAAACACTCCTGCTTATGATTTCATCAGCATTTCATATTGATTTGCTTTCCTTGTCTTCTCTACCATGTCTGGCAGTTACTTCTGTCCCAACCTATGATTCAGTCAGCAGCAAGCTCCCATTGAAATGAAAATGAATTGCGGGCGGACACCTTGCTCCTTGTCATCAATTTTGTGGCAAAAGCAAGTTTAACACCCAATAGGTATAGAAGAACAAGGAATTTTGATGCTCTCCAGATTAACAATAATATGTTGGATCCCTTTTATTTTTATTTATTTATTTTTATCGTTTTTTTAAGGCCTACTTTTTGTTACTTTCCATTATCATTGAATATTTTCTGTCTATTCTCTTGTTTCATTTTGCCATATCTACACCGAATTCATGTTTCAGTTCTGTTTTTGGGCAAATGCAAATCTTTACACCCCAATAGCAATGGAAATGTAAGAAGGAATTTAGATGCTCTCTACAGTGGAAAAGCACCTGTTTTGAATTTTTGATTCTCAATATATTTTTGCAGTACTTGTAATAAATATGCAAAAAAATATGTCTGATTTTTATTTTTTATTTTTTGTCCTTTCAAGAAACTTAAGCTTGGTCTCAATATTACAAGTACTGGGAATGCACAATATATTTTTGCAGTACTCAATATATTTTTTAATGCACATATGGGTGAGGGGAAAATGGAAATTAAAAGGGTAAAATAGGGTTTTTATTTTTATTTTTTTGTTAAAAAGTTGTCAGAGGGCTTATTTGCACATTTTTTTTACTTTTATGAATTAATATGCACATTTTCAAAAAGTAGGGACTAGTTCTGCACAAAAAACCCTATATAAGAGGTTTTTTTTTTTTTTTTTGCACTCAACCGTGTATATATATATATATAATATTATGATTGTTTTTTAATGTTCATCTATTTGTAAGCATTCTTCCGAATTTTGACAATTAGTGTTAATGGCTATTGAATCCGAGTATGAAGTTGCTCTTGTTAGCCTGGGTTTAAAAAACAATGTGGAAAACACCACTGTGTTGTGCTTATTTTGAACTCAATGGGAAAGGGATATGCTATTAAAGCTGAAGTGTTTGCTCTTCTGGAAGGAGAACTGGTCGATTTGAAACAGAAGCAGATGGGAGAGAGAGAGAGGGGCATTTTAGTATATTCGCTGTTCCGGAATAGCTATTTTTGTTTTTCACAATAGCGTTGGTATTAAATAACCTATTTTTGGTTCTCGCACATGTTATTGTTTTGGCAGGTTTTTGGCACTTCACTCCACATACATATAAAGTTGTTGTATGACACCGACTGAAATACTAAACCCTTACAGTAGCAGACTTGCTGATTTTCTTCCCCGTATAACAAAGAGAAAGCGGAGTGTGATTGATTGATCATATCATGGGAGTCAAGGAACACTCTTTTGCGCACGGCAATAATAGCAAAGAGTATGTTTTTCCATATACATTTATATATACACACACAGATTCTGAGTCATATATATATATATATCCATATATGCACACGTTTCTGCATATTGATTTTAAGTGTAGAAGAGTTTGTTTTACTTATTTAATTTTTTTTGTAATCTTTTTGTTGGCTTTGGAATTTAGGTTCGCTGTTGACAAGCAATTCCTGGCTGCTCCGGTGAAATCGGTTGTCGATAAGTTTCAACTTATTCCAGAGTTCTTGAAGGTAAATCTGTTTTTGAATACGTGATGCTTTTATAACGCAAAAGGGTCTGGTCAATTTGTACTGATTTTATGTTCAATTAGTTTGCCCCCATGACTTCATTTTGCACCACAACAATTATGAAGTACTGTATATATATATATATATATATATATACACACACACACACACACACACATAATTTTGAGAAGACTGCAATTATTTGTGTATTTAAACAAATTTCTCAAGATATTAGGGACAATGGTTTGATGAGCATATACCGAGAGATGATTATGTTTTGATCTTTTGGGACTTGTAGGTGAGAGGTTTGGTGAAGCAACATCTGGATTCGTACAATTACTTTGTCAGGACCGAAATAAAAAAGATTGTCCGCGCTAATGATCTCATGACATCTAAGGTTGACCCAAATATTTATCTCAGGTAAAATTTATTATCTATATAGGGCAATCATGGACGACTCATGAAATTTAAATGTATCTTTACACTGCATTTGTTTTTTTGTTTTTGTTTTTTGGGCATCATTTACGGTGGATTTAGCTTTACTTAACGAAGGAAATTGGAGTTATCACAACTAACAGTATTGGAATACTTATAGGACTACATTAAACGCTGGACATTTCAAATTTTTAACTATCATTTGTATTAGCTGCTGATAATTCCTTCACCTACCTTCTTTTGATGGATTTGCGATGAAAATCATAAACAAACCTCAGTGGAATAATTGTTTGTTTGAATATTTTAAATGCTCTGGCTTTTATTAAGATAACGGTTTTTTTTCCCTACTCCGGGTACAGGTACAAAGATGTTTCAATTGGTGAACCTTCAATGATAATTGATGGTGTGACTGAAAGGCTCAGTCCCCATAGATGCCGGCTTTCTGATATCACGTAAGCAATTGGGCTGTATGTTAATTTTATTTTTGGTAAAAATTCTACTGAACTCAAGCAAACAACCCCCCCTCCCCCCAGGCTTTATTTTTCCATTGTACTATGTTAATTCGTTCCTTTTGGGTTTGTTTTGCAGCTTTTCCTTCTTGCTGCTATGTCTTTGTTTTTGTTTTTTTAAATATAATTCAGCTTTCTTTTATATATATATATATATACACACACTTCTCCCCCAAGAAACCTCTAAAACCATATCATTTATTGAGGGATAGGGAAGGACACCACTTGTGAGATTGTGAGAGGAGGAGGGGGAGGGGGAGGGGGAGGTGCAGATGATTGAGAGAGGGGGAGAAGCAGATGGTTCAGAGAGGAGGATTAGTAGGGGGGTGAGCAAGGTAGAGGTACAGGGAGGGGGCCATGTAGTTGTGTTAGGGTATGTAGGGTTAGATATGTAGATATACTAGGTAAATATATATATATATATATATATATATATATATATATATATATATATATATATATATATATCTATTCGGGGCAGGTTGAATAAAATCCATCCCAAGCTCCAAATCTGTGATTGGGCTTTACTATCTTTTCATATACCTGTCCAAATTATAGAAAAGGTCCCATACATGAGCCAGGAGGGCCGGGACGGGTAAAATTGTTACCCCTAGATGGAAGGTCATGATGAACTTCTAGTGGTGGTTAACGATGTTGTTGGTATTGGTGAGATGGCATTCTGCTGTTACTTACGTGGTATCAGTGACATGGCTCTTTTGTCCATTGAGAACTCTTTCAGACGGGGGTATATTGGAGAAGGAATAGAGATGAAAGTAGATTATTTAAGGATATATTTATCTGTTGAAATAAAATTCTTAAACCTTTTGCCATTAATTGGAAATCTGGAAGTCTCTTTCACTTAAATTGTACACGATCACATTCACTTATTATTGGAAAATTACACAATTTTTTGGTTTAAGTTTTTAACTGTGTAGTTGGAAACTTCTTGGTATGAAGAGTGATGCATGTTTAGAACTGTAGGGCCTCCCATCCACTATGTTCATGGCTCAACTTAATATACCTTAAATGCTAAAAGTTTCTTGGTTAGTGTGGGCACCGAACCCCTTGTCCTATGTGTCATTTAGACACCCATCCTAGGCACTCTCCTGTGGGCATTGAACCCATTGTCACCATGTGTCATTTAGACACCCATCCTAGGCACTCTCCTGTCATCTCAACAACCCATATGGCACTAATGAACATATGTAAAATATATTTTGTTCCAATAAATGAAACATGATGCTAAGAGAAATAATCTAGAAATTAAAGGTCACCAGGGTCATATTTGGATTGAACTATTTATTCTGCTTTTGATTTCTATAGTTAATATATATATACATACATATATATATATATATATATATATATATATATATTTATAATTGATAAGATCTAAATAATTTTATAGATAATGATTGTTTTGGAATTTTAGATTCTCAGTGTTACGCCCCGAATTAAATACTATCTCATGATCTTCCTGACTTGTCGACTAAGTCCCAGCCATTTTCCCGTTTTGAAAATCAGGAAGTTGGCTGAGACTCTCTCTAATTTACCCACTCGCGCCGGATCCACACTTCATTAGGGCCGATGCTCAGAAGGGGCTCTTTTGCAACAAATAAAGTAGAAGTCCTTCTGCAGTTTGTCAGTAATATCCGCATAAACACGACCCTGCTTCTTTGGTCCTTGTCGTCCCCCGACTGCTGCTGACGAGATCCAAATTGTGTTGTCTGTGCTCCTCGAGTTTGCTGTTGAGGACGAAATGATGGATAAGCTCCTGGAGGTTGCTGCTGAGGACGGGTTGGTTGATATTGTTGCTGAGGCTTAGCTTGATAGGAACCAGAGCTTGAGCTGGTGCTTGGTGAGGCTTAGCTTGATAAAAAACCATAGCCTGGGTTGGCACTTACTGAACCGGCCTTTGTTGTATAGGCATCTGGGGCAGTTTCTCTTGATGTGCCCTAGTTGTCCACAGAGGAAACACGTGCGGCTGTTTTGTTCACCAGAGGAGTGATGTTGAATTGCGTTGCTGATTTGTGGTCCAGTATGTTGGTTTTTGTAACTGCCTCGACCTTGTTGCATTCTCCTCTTATTCTGGTTCTGAGATTCCTAAATCTTCATGCCATGTTGAAAATTCTCCTCTGCTATTAATGCTCTATCCACCACGTCAAAATCCTTTTGTAACTTTAGCACTGAAATTTTGTTCCAATGAAAATCTAGACCTTGCTCATATTGCTTAACGTTATAGGCCTCATCTGCGATAAAGTGTCGAGCGAAACGTTATAATTCCTCAAACCTGGCCTCATACTGGGTCATTGTCTTCCAAATCTGTGTAAGATCAATAAATTCCCTAACCTTAGCGTAGCGTACTACTGCTGGAAAGTACTAAAAGAAAATCCTCTTTGAAAACCTTCGACCTTTGGTACTATAGAGTTGGTTGCTATGGGTTGAGGTTGCGGGATAACCACCGGCGTGTTATTGTGTATGGATTGCTGCTACATCTTTGGTGCCAGAAGTTGTTTGTTGCCATTGGAGATGCGTGTGGAGGATTCCGGGATGTGGAGGCATTTGAGATGAGCGATACGGAAAGAATTGTGATCACTGTGGCTGATGGCGGTGTGATCCCGAAGAGCTTTGTCGTGGAGGATGGACGGTGGGCTTTCAGAATTTCGTTATCTGAAGAAATCGCTCCGTTCTTGGTCCCGCTGACTAAAACCAGTTCCGTAAAGGGTGCCGTGCTTCCACCGGCGGCGTCGGCTGGAGTTTCCCATCCGTCGCATAGGTCTGGTTGTGCGAATGGATTCTCGCCGGTGATCCAAAAGGCAGCGGTACAGGCCAGCCGGTCTCAAGATCAGGGACGGGTGAGTCGTCACGCGCCTAAGGCGAGTGGAAGAGGAAAGAATGCTGTCGGGACACGTGGTTGGAGGAGGAATGAGGTCCGTTGTGAGTGGAAGATAGCTCCTCCACCACGTGTCGTGGCACGTGAGCCTCGAGATTTTTTGAAAGTTGATTATGTTGGGCTAGACGAGATTGGGCCTTTTCAGCGTAGGGATCGTATGGTGGGCTCGAACGTGGTTGGGCAGGCTACACATGAGAGGGGTGGGTCTGGGCCTGGGTCATCATTTGGGATGGGGCAATACCCCAAACCAGTCAAGAGGGATGGACGCCTTAAGTTCTCTGGGCTTATTTCTACTGGGCCTGTTCAGAACAAGTTAAGAAAGGCTAAAGATAGGGTGGTTCGATAGGGCCCAAAACATTGCCTATCAATTTCTTTGCATGGTGGGCAGCCCAAATCATTTTCAGAAGAGGTTCAAAGCTCGGTGGTTAAGGATCACCATTCGGACACGTCACAGAGAAAGTCAGAGGTGCGTGTTTGGTCGAAGAAGGAAAAGATGAATTGGGCAAAGATGAGTTTGAGCAAGACGAAGGGGACCGGATCTTGTCCGAAGACTTTCCGACATGGAACGTGCTGTTAGAACCTGATCTCGGGCAATAGGTTCGAGCTTCTTCAGTCTAAATCCTTGGGGGATGATGAGAATGGTGTCTGCGCTCTTATGAAAGAAGACGGCTTTTCTTCGAAGAAATCCAGTAAGAAATGGTCCAGAAATGAAAAACAGAAATGGGTTGCCAACAAGGTTCCCCATTCGTGTCCAGGTATGTCCGATTCATCTCATGCTCAGAACTCTATGGCTGTTCCTCTCTCTACTCCTACTCCTTCTAGCATAATGTTAAGAAGCAAAAGGGGGAAGGTTTTCGGTGGGAGACAGTAAATGTTATCGCCTGTCATTGAGATGGGCTCGGTGGATGTGGTGAGCTCTACGTTTGGTTCTGACTCTGGATCTGTTGGGCCGTCAAAGAGGGATGGGACGGTTTGTTTGTCTGACGACAGGGAAGTTGACCATTTTTGTGGTGGGATTGCTGAAACATGTTCGGAGGCTTCCTTCTCCTCTAGGACTTCAGGGGAGGAGATGGGTAGGCCGGTTGAGCCCCTGTTGGGTGGTATGGATGGGCTGTGTTCTTCTTTGAAAGGTGGTCCAATGCATTGCGTAAAGGGTTCTGTGCCTGAGTTGGTGACTGTTTGTGTGGGCAAAGACATCAGAATCTCTCTCAGTGATGAATCTGCCAATCTTTTGGTGAAGGAGCTGCAAAAGCATAGAGCCTCCATTAAGACCAAACTGCTGATTGTAACCCGAATTTTTCCATTCAGGAAGGCATGTTAGATTATGGGGATGATTGGTTGTCACATGCTGAGGAGGAAATGGAGGCCATGGGAGGTGAGAATGATGGATGCAGGGTGGAACAGGGTAACTCTCTTGATATGATTTTGTGGGAAAAGGAAGGTCATGCTAGTTTGGGGGTGGTGGATCCCTTGGCTGTCGTTCATCCAGAGGATTTGGGCAGCATGGTCTATAGGCAGAGAGGTGAGGATACTGGTAAGGATTGGGTTATGGCTAATATTGGGGCTACTAGTGAGAAGCTGGGGGTCTCTTGCAAGGGGAATAGTGAACAAGCCTTGGCCATTCTTCAAGCTACTGTTGAGGGGAGAGAGGGGGAGATGATTCAGTTTTCTAGAAGGAGAAGCAGGAAGAAGAAGAAGAACCTTACTCCAGGAAGAGGGGAAAGGGAGTTAGGGAACTTGTGTTTTGATGTGAACTATGACGGAAAGTCTGCGGGGGAGAAGGAGAGGGGAAGTGGTAAGGGGGGAGGGAGAGGTAAGGGGGTGATGGGGGCGTCTGTTTCCTCATAAAGTTACGAATTCTATCCTGGAATGTCCGTAGTCTCAATGATCCGGGCAAGCGGAAGGTGGTGAAGATGGCAGTTAGAAAAAGGGGGGTGCATTTGGTGTGCCTCCAAGAAACAAAGATGGACTCTATGACGGAGAAAGTGGTTAGGAGTTTGTGGGGGAATCGATTTGTTGAGTGGGAGGCGCTGGATTCTGTTGGGGCTTCTGGTGGTATTCTTATTATGTAGGATAGGAGATGGATGGCTAAGATGGAGGTTTGCAGGGGGAGATTTTCTTTGTCTTGTGCTTTTGTTTTGGAGGAGGATGGGTTCTCTTGGGGTTTTTTTGGGGTGTATGGACCGGTTGATGATGGTGTGAGGGATGGGTTGTGGGAGGAGTTGAGTGGGGTGAAGGGGAGGTGGTCTCTTCCTTGGTGTGTGGCCGGTGATTTTAATGTGGTTAGGTCACCGGCAGAGAGATCTACAGGTGGTTTGTGGACTCAAGCTATGATGCATTTTTCTGATTTTATTGATGGTCATCGGCTTATTGATCTTCCTCTTGAGGGAGCTTCTTTTACTTGGTCCAGCGGGAGGGAATCGCCAACTTTTTCTCGGCTTGATAGATTTCTGATTTCCGGCGACTGGGAGGAGAAGTTCCCGGATGTTGTTCAAGCTGTGCTGGCTAGGGTTACGTCGGACCATATCCCCTTGGTTTTGGATTGTGGAGGTTTGAGATCTTGTTGCACTTCTTTTAGATTTGAGAACATGTGGCTTCGAGCGGATAATTTCCAGGTTTCTTTGCTTTCTTGGTGGGAGGAGAACCTGGTGGTGGGTACGTCCAGTTTTATTCTTGCAAGCAAGCTTCAACTCCTAAAGAATAAGCTCAAAAGGTAGAATAAGGAGGAGTTTGGGAATTTGGAGTGGAGGAAGAATAGGGCTTTGGCTGATATTGCCGAGATCGATAGAATGGAAGGGGAGGGTGTTCTTTCTGAGTCTCATCGCACTAGGAGAGCAGCTTGTCAGGCAGAATGTGTGGAAATTGCTCTATTGGAGGAAATCTTGTGGCGCCAGAAATCTCGGGCCTTATGGCTCAAAGAGGGGGATCGTAATACCAAGTTTTTTCATAAAACTGCTAATGCTCATAGGAGGGGCAACCATATTGGGCGACTGTGTGTGGATGGTACGGTCTTGTCTACAGAGGAGGAGGTGCGAAATGGTATTGTCTCTTTCTACCAAAGGCTTTATTCTGAGCCTCTTCGATGGAGGCCAAGGCTTGATGACCTTCATTTTGACTCTATTTCTGTTTTGGAAAGGGATGGGCTGGAGGTTCCTTTTTCGGAGGAGGAGGAGGTGTTGAAGGTTCTCAAGAGTTGTAATGGCGATAAGGCTCCAGGCCCCGATGGTTTTACTATGAGATTTTTGCTGGAAAGTTGGGAGGTGGTTAGGCTTGAGATCATGAGCGCTTTTCATGAGTTTCATTCCACGGGGAGATTTGAGAAATCACTGAACGCATCCTTTATTGCCTTTATTCCTAAAAAGGATGGTGCTTCTAATGTCAAGGACTTTAGACCAATTAGTCTGATTGGGTGTATCTATAAGATCATTGCGAAAGTCCTTGCGCTTAGGCTGAGGGAGGTGCTTGATGGAGTTGTTTCTGAGTCTTAGAATGCCTTTATTGGGGGTAGACAGATTCTGGACTCGGCTCTCATTGCCAGTGAATGCGTGGATTCTAGACTTTGTAGTGGTGTTCCTGGTGTTCTTTGTAAGCTGGATATCGAAAAAGCCTACGATCATGTTAGTTGGAATTTCTTGTTGTATCTGTTGGAAAGGATGGGTTTTGGTGCGAAATGGAGGAAATGGATTACTATATGTGTTTCCACTGTCAGATTTTCGATTTTGGTTAATGGGTCTCCTACGAGATTCTTTGGTAGTTCTCGAGGTCTGAGGCAGGGGGACCCTCTTTCCCCATTTTTGTTTATTATTGTTATAGAGGCCCTTAGTAGGCTGATGAGAAGGGCTGTGGATTTAGGGTTTATTAGGGGTTTCAAGCTCGGCCCTGAATCGGTTCAGCAGATGGAGATTTCTCACCTTCTTTTTGCGGATGATACTATTGTTTTCTGTGAGGCAGAGGTGTCCCAGTTGCAGTATTTGAGATGTGTTTTGGTTTGTTTTCAGGCTGTCTCTGGTCTGAAAGTCAATGTGGGTAAAAGTGTGCTTGTCCTTGTGGGGGAGGTGCAGGATGTGGATTCTCTGGCTGCTGCTTTAGGCTGTGGGACGCGACGCTTCCCTATTTCTTATTTGGGTCTACCGCTGGGGGACTCGGCAAGGAGGGTGGGAAGTTGGGACTCGGTGATTGAGCGGGTCGAGAGAAGATTGGTTGGTTGGAAAAAGCAATATCTCTCCAAGGGTGGAAAAGTCACGTTAGTGAAGAGTGTTTTGTCAAGCCTTCCAACATACTTTCTCTCGCTTTTTAGGATTCCAGCCTCTATTGTGGGAAGACTGGAGATGCTCCAACGGAATTTCCTTTGGGGGGGTCGTGAGGAGGAGTTTAAATATCATCTTGTCAAATGGGATCAGGTTTGCAAGCCTCTTCAGCTTGGTGGTCTCGGAATTAGAAGACTGGCCCCTTTTAATAATGCTCTTCTAGGCAAGTGGCTTTGGAGGTTCGGCAGTGAAAGACATAGATTATGGAGAAAGGTCATTTCTTGTCGTTTTGGGGAGGAGAGAGGGGGGTGGTCAGCTAGGCCTGTTAGGGTTGCTTATGGTGTGGGGGTGTGGAGGTCCATTGGGAAGGGGTGGGATGAATTCTCCAAACACATTAGATTCAGAGTTTGGGATGGAAGATTTGTCAGCTTTTGGGAGGATTCCTGGTGTGAAGATAGGCCTTTGGCTCTGTTGTTTCCAAGATTGTTTAGGATTGCTGTTGACAAACATGCTATGGTTGTTGACTGCTATCGTCTTGATAGCGGGACGTTGTTTTGGGATGTGCGATTCAGGCAACCTTTTCAAGATTGAGAGTTGGATGATGTCACTGGCTTGTTGGCCCTTTTGTATAGACAGGAATTGGATGGCACTGGTGTGGATTCCTTGTTTTGGGTGCCTTCTTCTAATGGGACGTTCCAGGTCCGGTCATTCTTTGTGCGCCTCTCTGGGTTTCATGGGTTGCCCTTCTCGTGGAAGACGGTGTGGCTCTCTAAGGCGCCCCTTAGGGTGGCCTTTTTTGTGTGGACTGCAGCTTGGAGTTAGATGACTTTGGACAATTTACGGAAGAGAAGACATATCATTGTTAATTGGTGTTGTCTTTGCAAGTGTTTTGGGGAGTCCGTGGATCACCTTCTGTTGCATTGTCTTGTTGCTTATGAATGTTGGAGTCTTTTGCTTGGTTTGTTTGGCATCCATTGGGTCATATTTCAGACTTCTCGAGGATTGCTAGATATCTGGAGGGGCCAATGGGTGGGGGCTCAGGCTAGAGACTTCTGGAGGGTGATCCCTCTTTGCGTTTGGTGGAGTCTTTGGAAAGAGCGGAACAGAAGATCTTTTGATGGGAAGGAGTCATCTATTGGAGAGCTGAAATTTTCTATTATTTGTACCCTTTTTTGTTGGGGTTGGGGGAGGGATTATTCTTCTTTAGAGGACATTGTGGACTTTTTGGGTTCTTTGAGTTCATAGATTCTTTTTGTGTATATCTCGGGACGCATTCCCCTTTTGAATGCTTTCTAATATATTTTACTTATCAAAAAAAAAAGAAAACCTTCCACGCCATGACTGCTTCTCCACGAGCCCCCTCTTAACCATCTCCCACCATCTATCTGCCCGACCCTCTAGTTGATAGCTAGTAACAAGAACTCTTAAGTCCTCTGTTATGCCTAGAGCATCTAATCTCTTTTTAATTTGCCAAAGTCATTCTTCGGCCACCATGGTGTTACGTTCCCCCTTAAATACTGGCAGCTTCATTTTTCGGAATTTTCTTTGTGCTATCATAGTTTGAGGGGGATGTGGAGCTGTGCGTGCAAGTTGCTGCATAGCTTCAGCCATATTACGCATTACTTGGAACATTCCATCGGGACCCTGAGGTGTAGAGTCCGAGCCTCCTTCCATTGGATTCTAATAATTTAAAAATACATTTTATTCTATGAAAAATAAGAATAAAATGGAATTTTCTTGAGCTAATATTAAAATAGTAATTCTCACGTGAAAACGAGTCAAATGAGTATAATATTGATTATGCTTCGACTTGGTGGAATTTAATTGGTATTATTATTATTATTATTTTTATAGACTTTGTTACAGGTTTATCTTATGAAACAATTATAAAATATGTAGATATAGACCTATGTATGTGTATGCGGGTATACTAATGTGAGATAAATATGATTGGTCAATGATGGGTCTTGGTTTAATCAATGAGTTGTGTCAGTTACTTATAAGAGTTATGACCTAAATAAAGAAATGACCTTAAGGTTTCTTCAATTGACAAGTCTGTTCCTTTCCATAGACAAAGGTTAAACCTAAATAATTAGTTCAAAGGTTAAGGATAGACTTCTCAACTTTCCATTCCATGTCAGTTACATAAAGAAATATATAAAAGGAGACTCATGTGCATCACACACATTACTCGATTCATTATATACGTGTATTTATGCATATATAGTGAGAGAAAGGGATTAAGGGAGATGAAGTAGAAAGAGGGATATCAGATCAAAGAGGAACCAGTCAACAGAAAAGGGAAAAAAACAGAACTGTTACGTGTAGCAGGGAGGTTGTATAAAGGTAGAAGTCAAGAGAAGGAATTCACAAAAGGTAGGGAATTTACTTTCAGTTCATATATGCTAATAGATAGAATCAAAATTAAAATTCCAGGAGAAATAATCTTTAAGCTTTCTGTTTTGTGTGTTTTTATACTGGTACTGTTTCTTACTTGAACATTAAATTGATTAATGAAGCCGGGTGTGGAAGTGTGTGGTATGTGATCAGATGTCCCATTTTTATATATGATGTGCACTGTGATATGATGTCTCGTTATTATATATATAGATTTATTTATGTAGTTTTAAAGTACATAGAATATATTTATACAGTAGATATGTCTATATTACATTGTTGTTCATATTTACTTGTATAGGGCCTGGGTAAGATGGACCCAGATTGGGGCGGAAAAAAACTCTTTGCATGTGTAGACCTATTTTTCTTTCTACTTTTTTTATTGGTGGTGACTAGCGACCTTTTACCAAATCAGATTCCTGTTTTATACTTGTACCAAATCAATTTCTTATTATTTTTATTTTTTTACCAAATCAGATTCTTACTTTCCTTTGTAATTGGAATGAAATTGAATAAATTTATAGCTTTGCAATAATTTGTTTTTATTTATTTATTTATTTATTTATTTTTAAATACATATATGTTTATTTATTGCTTAGGTGAAAATTGAGTATGATCAGTGGTGTTCTGCTTGCTTATATATTTATTTAATT
Organism: Cornus florida; assembly: GCF_030987335.1. Lineage (NCBI taxonomy): Eukaryota > Viridiplantae > Streptophyta > Magnoliopsida > Cornales > Cornaceae > Cornus > Cornus florida. Next base: position 10,861,794 of record NW_026775573.1, on the reverse strand, counting down.
GCCTACGTGAAAAATTGAGTACATGAACAATGTCTGGAAGAGAAAATTATACAAGCATTTTGTGATTCTGATCCTGTGGAAATTTGTACAAGTGATGTATCTTGTGTATGGTTCACGAATGGAATTTGGTTGCGTGTGCTTGTACATGCATAGCCGGCTGAAAATAGGAAGGGGGTGAAAGCCCTTGGGTAGATTGTTTTGGAACTTAGTTGGGGTCAGCTGTCCGTCGAAGAATGACCGGGAATCCACTTTTGTGTGCGTTATACATGTCAATGATTATTCTCTTAACCTTGTGGGATGAGATTTGACATTATTGCTCGGATTTGGATTGTGTTCGGAGGTTTTTTGTGTTATTGCTTAAATTCAATTATATTTATGCCTAGTTCCTTATGTATGTATATAAGTATGATTAAAAAGGCTTAATGTTATATCTTATTGTATATATAGATTTAAAGCATTTTTGGGCTGTCGGCAGAAGTGGGTAGTGAAGAATTCCCGGAATTCTTTGATGCATAATGAAATATTAGAGATACTTAGTTTTTTACTTTATATTGTAATTGACCAGAAAAGCCTTCATGTTTATGCTTAATGTCTCATTCAGTTGCTATGTTATTTTAAGAGTTGGATTATTCGTTCTACGGCGACACTGAAACTTGTTATTATTCGTTCTCTCTTTAGTTATGTGGAGAGGAGTTCTTGTTCCTCTTCTGATGATTTAATTTCCTTTTTGGATTCTGTGGGGCCTTAGACCCCCGTTCCTCTAATGTCTAAGGGGCGCGTTCCCCTTTTGAACGCCTTTTTTAATTCATTATTACTTATAAAAAAAAAAAGAGTTGGATTATCGATATGGGTTTTCTTTTAATGTTATAAGGTTTCTATTTTTTTTCCTAAAAATTGTAAGGTTTCTAATTTGTTAAATGAAATTTTATTTTATTTTATTTTCTTTTATCACGTCCTAAAAATTCGGGGTGTGACAGTCAGTTTGAAGCACCTTCATTTGAAATGAATCAGCCTAGTCATTATTGTGTTTTCGCAGCTGTTCTGCTCAATCAATTACAAAATAATAATTTTTATTCTAGATGATAAATCTGATTAGTTTTGAATTAAAAGTTGATTTAGTCACATTTGATTTAGTTGGCTGAAATGATCCAGACAAACACACTATAGGCATGGCTGCAATTATCTATACTTTATACACAGAATCCCTGTTTTGTGAACCTTTTTCCAATATAAATATGAATTAGAGAAGGTGTAACTTGGGTATGAGAAAATTATTGCAGTTTTGAGATACATTCTTAAGTTTGTGAAAATTCTAGCGGATACAGTGTTTCTTCAGTTCTACTGTACTTTCGAATTGTTGACTGGTCCGCCGCCTCTATTGGGTCCTTGGTTTCAAATTCATGAGTGTACTGGTAGAGCTGTCTGCATTCAAGTGCACTTCCCATTTTTTGAATTCCGTGTAAGCCTGCACTATATAAGGTTCAGGAGGATTTTATTATCGGTTGGTAGATTCCTGACTGATTGCAACTGGAACTACTGAGTAGGATTTGGTGTTCTTCTTGAGATTGTTCGAGTATTGTTGATTTGGCAATTTTATTTATTTATTTATTTATAAGTAAGATTTATTAAAAAACGCTCAAGAGGGGAGCGCTCCCAAAGGAAATATCATTTTTTTTTTTTTGGATATTATAGAATGCGTTTATATATTATTCAAGAGTCAAGGATCATTCAAACAGGGTTCGTTGTCGATTTTGCTACAGTTTTGACTTAAGATTACCATCATTTTACATGGCTGACATCTCTTTTCATTTTTCCCATGATATGCCACTGATTTTAGGTATGCTGCTCCAATATACGTCAACATAGAGTACATTAGGGAAAGTCATGGTCAAAAACAACTAACAACGAAGGTATTTTCCAAATTTCAGCTATATATACTCGGTGGAAGACATGCCTATGACTATTTGACGTTACGTTTGTGTCTGCAGAGCAATGTTATTATTGGTAGAATGCCTGTCATGTTAAGGAGTTGCTGTTGTGCATTATACAAAAAAGATGAAGCTGAACTTGCAAGGCTTGGTTTGTGTTTCTGAAACTCTAAAATACTCTGTTGCAACTTCTTTCTAGTCTAACAGCAACCATTGTGTTCTTGTTGTTCCTTTGTTCTTGGCTTTAGGTGAGTGCCCCCTTGATCCAGGAGGATATTTTATTATCAAAGGAACTGAGAAGGTAATTCTACTCATCATGTTGTTGTTATGTTGAGCGTGCGTCGTGTGTTTTCTTTTCCTTTTTTAACAATGTGGAGACTATCTTTATACCTTCACAGGTATATTTAGTTTTCAACTTTTCTTATCCTTTATGCTTGTTAGTAGTTACTATCAGTTTCGAGGATTGAGGAGCGATTAGCCTAGTTTGGAATTTTTTTTTTGGTGCATGGAAGGAGTAAATGATTGTTTTGGGAAGGGGAAAGGATTCCAAATGGATGGTTAGTATCATCCTGTAAAACCAATTATGATTTACTTAAGATTAACTTTGTTGGTTTACTTGTGATGCCATTGGTAAGATTTTAATCAATCTCTCAAGCTAATTATAATTCATTTGATCTTTTTAGTGGTCGGCACATGTTGCTGCCCTTTATATGATGCTAGTATAGTAAGTTCTGAAATAGTGACTAATAAGGTAAATCATCTTGATTATTTTCTTATAGTTCTTTAATGATCATATGACTTCTCTTGTAATATCCATATTGCCTTGTGTTTTTATTGTACTTTTTTCTTCGGTGATAGAATGAACTCTATTAGAAATAGTTAGTGTGTAAAATATTGAGAATTAGGATTTGATACGAAGAGGAAAATTAGGATTAGATGAGAAGAGGAAGAGAAGATGTTCAGAGAAAGGGTTTAGGGCACGCTCAATAAATCTGCCCTTTCACCCAGTCATATATTTATATTAAATGCAAGACAAATACAATAGTACCCTTAGGTTAATATAACCAAAGGAGGTAATAACTGACTCTGAGAAAAATAATAACTCTAATGCTCTGCCTCAAGCTGGGCCATATAAATCAAACATGCCTAGCTTGGAAGACAAACGTTGAAAGGAGGTACAAGCTAATGGCTTTGTGAGAATATCACCTAGTTGATCATCAGAGCGAACATAAGGAGTGAGTATGATTGCTAGCAATAAAGATAGCGGCATGATTGTCACAATGCTGCATAGGAGTAGGAACATCGACACCGAGATCTTGAAGAAGAGAATGGACCCACAACATTTCCGAGGCAGTATGAGCTATAACACGATATTTGGCTTTAGCACTAGAATGGGCAACGACAGTCTGCTTTTTTCTACGCTAAGTAACCAGATTTCCACCAACAAAGGTACAATAGTCAGAAGTAGACCACCGATCAGAACGACTACCAGCCCAGTCTGCATCACTAAAACCAGTCACAAATAAGGAAGCTAAAGGCTTATACAATAGGCCTCTCCCAGGTGCTCTATTCAGATAACGTAAAATATGACAAACAACATCGTAATGAGGTTGACGAGGAGCATGCATAAACTGACTCACTGCGCCAACGGCATAAGCAATGTCAGGCCGAGTGATCTCAAGATAAATCAACTTCCCAACTAACCGCCGGTATCGACCAACATTAGCAAACAATTCTCCTTGCTTACTGTCAAGCTTATTAGTGGAATCCATAGGAATATCAACTGGTCGAGCACCTGAAAGACCACACAGAAGATCAAGCACGTATTTCCTTTGCGATAGAGAGATGCCTTGGCGAGAACGAGCAACTTCAATCCCAAGAGATGAAGAACACCCAAATCTTTAGTATGGAAGTGTTGGTCCAAATGTCTCTTCAAATCATCAATACCCGCGGAGTCACTTTCAGAGATAATAATATCATCCACACACAAAATCAAAACAGTAGTACCCGTAAGAGAGTGACGAACAAAAACTGAATGATCAGAATTACAACGTTGGAAACCATATGCAAGTACAACTGCACTGAAACAATCAAGCCAAGCACGAAGAGACTGCTTTAGACCATATATTGCTTTTTTCAGTCGACACACTAGATCGCCTTTTTCAGGGGGTTGATCCATGTATACTTCTTGACGATTGCCATGGAGGAATGCATTCTTTATATCAAGCTGGTATAAGGGCCAAGAACAACTGACAACAACTGAAAGTAGGATCCATACAGAATTTAAACGAGCCACAGGAGAAAAAGTCTCTTAAGTAATCAACGCCATATGTCTGTGTGTACCCTTTAGCAACCAAACGTGCCTTAAGACGCTCAACAGAACCTTCAGGAAGGTACTTAATAGTGTACACCTAACAACAACCTACCGTTTGTTTCCCAAGAGGAAGAGTAGTAAGCTCCCAAGTCTCATTCCTATGAAGGGCACTCATTTCCAAGAACAACTGACAACAACTGAAAGTAGGATCCATACAGAATTTAAACGAGCCACGGGAGAAAAAGTCTCTAAATAATCAACGCCATATGTCTGCGGGTACCCTTTAGCAACCAAACGTGCCTTAAGACGCTCAACAGAACCTTCGGGAAGGTACTCAATAGAGTACACCTAACGACGACCTACCGTTTGTTTCCCAGGAGGAAGAGTAGGAAGCTCCCAAGTCTGATTCTTATGAAGGGCACACATTTCCTCATCCATAGCATGTTTCCATCCGGACGAAGACAAGGCCTATTTATAAGATGTGGGAACATAAATAGAGGACAAGGCACAAGCGAAGGATTGCAAACAAGGTTAAGCATGATTATAGGACACAAAACGAGCAATAGGATGTTGAGTACAAGTGTGCTTACCTCGTCATAGTGCAATAGGTAGATCATCAGTGTTAGGAGTAGATAATGAAGAAACAGGAACCTTTGACGGCGAAGATGTGGTATCTGGACTAAAAGAAACAACACGCTTATCTAGGGATCGCTAATAAACCTGCAAGGGAGGGTTAGTTGAAGGAGAAATAGGTGAAGAAGTTAGTGGTGCAGGAAGAGTAGGCAAATAAGGCTTCCCCTCACGACAAGATATGAGATCTGTAGACAAGGATTAACCAGATGAGGAAAAGAAGGAGTTGGACTCAAAAAAGGTGACATTGGCAACAATGAGAATCAAGACAGTAACAACGATAACCCTTCCAAGAGTACCCAAGGAAAACACATTTGCTGGCTCGAGGAGATAATTTGTCCCGACTAGGATCAAGAATATGAACAAAGGCAACACAACCGAACACGCAAGGAGTGAGCTGAAAAGGTGAGAGACTAGGGTATAACAGGGGAAAAGACTGACGATTTAGAACAATAGAGGGCATACGATTAATGAGGTGACATGCAGTAAGAACATCACTCTAAAAATGTTTTGGTACGTGCATATTGAACATCAAGGTACGACTAACATCCAACAGATGACGATGCTTCCGTTCAGCAACACCATTTTGTTGAGAGGTGTGAGCACAACTAGTTTGATGAATAATACTATGATCATTACAAAAGGAAACTATGACAGACTGACTGTATTTTAATGCATTATCAGATCAAATGACTTTATTGCGTTTACCAAACTGGACAAAGATCTTATTATAGATTTTAAAAGCGATATTAGGTAGCTCAGACCTTTCTTTCATTAAAAATAACCATGTCATATGAGAATAATCATCCACAAATATAACAAAATAACGAAATCCATTCAAACTAGAAATGCGGGAAGGTCCCCATATGTCCGTGTGCACTACAACAAAGACTACTACGAGAAAAAGAGCTACGGTGATGCTTGCCCATCGCACAAGCTTCACTTTCTAAGCTAGACACATGACTCAAACTAGGAATAGCTAACTTGAATTTGGCCAATGATGGATGACCCAAACGGAAGTGCCACTGATTCACTGAAGAAGTGAAATTGTAGCACACAAAACAGATGAAATGGAAAAGGAAGAGCCACTGTGATCCAGATAATATAGGCCGTCCTTCTCATACCCCAAACCAATCATCTTCTTCGTCTTAAGGTCCTGAAAGACACAAGTAGTAGGAAAAAAGGTTATAGAACAGTTTAATGATTTAGTTAGCTGACTAACAGAAAGTAAGTTAAAGGGAAAGTCAGGAACATAGAGACTATAGGGTAAGGATAAGGAATTAGTGGGTTGAAGAATCCCTAGGACTGGCCAAGATGAACCATCAGCTAATACAATATGATGTTTAATGGGGTTCAAATCAGAAAAAGAGAGAAGGTATACCAGACATATGGGAGGTTGCTCTAGAGTCAATGACCCAGGATGAAGGTGAATGGGCTACACATGCAATATTACCTGAATTAGGCAATGTAGCAGTGGAAAAAGAGGGAAGTGCAGTTCGCAGTGTCTGAGCCAGCTCGCTAAGCTGAGTAGTGAGTGCATCATTTGAACTAGTACCAGGAGTTACGTGTCCAGATAAAGTAGGAGTCGAATGTGTTGTGAATCATTCGGCTTTCCATACTTCACCCAACAATAAGGCTCAGTGTGATTAGTACCACCACAATGATCACATTTCCTGTCACCACGACCACTAACACGACCACCCCCTCTAGAACCACCATGAGAGATGCGGCCTCCACAACCACCATGAGAACCAGACCCATAACCTCCATTACCAGAGACTAAAGCAGAAGACTCTAAACGAGTGGCAGTGGAGCTCTGTCCCAAAGATGAGCACAATAATCGATAATAAGCATTAGCAGAAGTAGGCAAGATCTCACTAGCAACAATCTGATTTTTAAAGCTACGAAGGACCAATACTAATCAATTGTGCTGGGAACTATTAAGTGAAAAGGTCCCACTAGCAGCACAAACAATTGTGCTGGGAACTATTCAGTGAAAAGGACCAATACTAACCAAAACAATCCAGACCAAGAAAGGGGGTTTTGGTTGGGGGTGGAACACCTTGACAGAGGACCAAAATTTACCAAAACAATACTGCTGGGAACTATTCAGGGAAGGATTGAACCAAAAAAAATAACTGCTGCCCACCCTCGAAGCAACCAAATCCATAAAAAATAACTGACACTAGAGGCTTAGTCGCACCTCTCTGTGTAGATGACTCCCAGAAATTTGAGCCAAAAACTCACCCAAAAACAGATGAACCAAAACCAACCGAAAATTAAAAAAATGTTTCCAAATTAGAAAACACCCATCGGAAGATCTCAAAAAATTACAGAAAAATCACCGCAATTACCAGGAGGAGAAGGCGATCCATGAGATGGGTTCATCACATGCTGACATCATGTTTGTGCTGACGTCATCACAACGAGGATGATATCAGCACCTCAATTTGAGGATGCTGATCTCCCAATTACTGTCAAAATAATTTTGATGGGCTTTAGTTGCGTCGGATCGTTTGCTCTGATACCAAGTTAAGAGTGTAAAATACTGAGAATATGGGTTAGATGAGACGAGGAAAATTAGGGTTAGATGAGAAGAGGAAAAGAAGATGTTCAGAGAAAGGGTTAAGGGCACGCTCAATTAATCTGCCCTTTCACCCAGTCATATATTTATATTAAACGTGAGACAAATACAATAATACCCTTAGGTTAATATATCCAAAGGAGGTAATAACTGACTGAAAAAAATAATAACTCTTAACAGAAATAAAGGAATGTAATGGCCCAAGTTCATTCATTCATGTCCTAATATGTTTCGCATTTCCTGTCACATCAACTTTTTGATGAACTTATTAATTTCACATGCCTGCATTACATATAATTTCAGTCACTTTTTTTGTCACAGTTAAAGTGAATGTCTTTCCATATGTCTATGTAGTTCCTTGTTGTTAGCAAGGCTTTAACTCTACCGTCTCTTCCAGGTGATTCTGATACAAGAACAACTTTCAAAGAATAGAATAATTATCGATACTAACAACAAGGGGTGGTGAGTAGTTTTCATTTTATGGTTTGCTTGTTTTATATCGTCCTTTGATTCTTCCTCTTCTTCTTCATCTTTTTTTTTTTTTTTTTTTTTTTTTTAATTATTATTTTTATATCTCTTCCCTTCTTTTCTAAAATTTTCATTTGTTTATTGTTGGAGTTAACTACTTGACATGGTGCTTAACTTGGCTATGATTGTCCTCTGCACAGTTTTGCTTTCAATTAACTATACAATCTCAACGATCTTGCCCAAAAACAAATGTAAAATAAGTGATAAAGTTAAAAATATTTACTAACAGGGGGTGTAATGAGAAAATAATTAGCAAGCTCAAAGTATCGACTCCTTTTACTATTTTACCTTTTGCTTACCCTCATATGTGAATGAAATATATAGCAGATTTTTTTTTTTTTTTTTTTTTTTTTTTCATGGTTTACCAGCTAAATGATAGTATTTGTGATTGCTGGCGTTGCTTAAATTTCTCTTCTGAAGTGTTTTGGTTACACTTATTGTTATCCATTTGTTTATGTTTTTTGACATATGATGTATTGTGGGTGGAAATTCTTCTTTGATAATGTAGATTATTATGCTGGGTGAAAACTGAATGAGTTTGTGAACACAAACCTGGTTGAAGTGCACTAATGTTATTGTGAAACTTAAAGAAAAAGATAGAGCTGTTGTGTCATCCAAGGCCTTTAGCACAACTCTCAGAGTATCCACAAAACCCGCTAACTGCCCCATAGATTTACAGTTTCTCCCCTGAAGCCAAAAACTAAAGTGTGGAGGATAGAGAACTTTAGCACACTAATAGGAGTTTCCTCTCCCTTGAAGGACCTCCTATTCCTTTCCGTCCACAAAGACCACTGAAAACATAATGGCACAACTCTCCAAGCATCTCGAGCCTGAGCTCCCACAATGCAACCTCTCTAAGCCTCAAGGGCAGTTCTCACAGAAAGAGAGACATAACCCACTGTGCCCCGAAGAGGCCAAGGAACATATCCTAGCAATCACGAGCCATTGGGTAATGGAGAAGGAGATGATCTACTGTCTCCTCATCCCTCCTGCATATGTAGCATCCGCTCACTATAATTTGCCCTCTCCTCCTTAAGTTGTCCATTGTAAGGATCTGGCCCAAAGCTATTGTCCAAGCAAAAACAGTCCACTGTCAAGGGGGCTTCCTGCGTCACACTGCCTTCCATGGAAAAGGAAGAGTCTGATCACTTACCAATCTCATGACAATTGCAGCCAGCAATCATGGCATGTCTTTTGGTTGCAATCCTGAACAGCCTACGATTGGAACAAGCTAAAGATCGATCTCCACACCAATGATCCTCCCAAAGCCAGATACTACTACCATCCCTCACCTTGAAGCGAATATGATTTAAAACTCATCCCAGCTCTTCCGAATGAATTTCCAAACCCCAACTCCAGCCAACCCCTTCACTTCTGAAGAACACCAACCACCCCTATCCTCTCCAAACTTCGAACAAATGACCCTCCTCCAGAGCCTATTCCTCTGCACCCTTAATCTCCTGAACCACTTACCCGATAGGGCATTATTACTATTTTTTTTTTTATATAAGTACCCAACAGGGCATCATTTGAGGGGAGTGAGTCTCCTAACCCCCAAACCACATCTTATTTAAACATGGTGTACTTTTTGAATTGGTTTGGACATGGTTTATTGCTACTTCATGGGTTCCATGGCTGCTTTGGGTTGTTCCTTTGTCTTAATTTATTTATTTATTTATTTTTCAGTATACAAGCATCTGTCACAAGCAGCACGGAGACAACAAAAAGTAAAACATCTATTGTAATGGAGAAAGAGAAGATATATTTAAATTTAAATCAATTTTCTACAAAGGTCATTATGTATTTCTTTTCGTCTCTTTTTATTCTTTTTTTCACATAATTGTTTTGTCTAAGAAAGGGTTTTAAATTCTCTTTTAGGTTCCTATTATGGTGGTCATGAAGGCTATGGGTATGGAGAGTGATCAAGAGGTTGTGCAGATGGTTGGAAGAGATCCTCGATACAGTGCACTACTTTTGCCATCTATTGAGGTACCACTTGTGGTGTAGGATATTAGAAGTTTAAAGAATGTTGTTATCAGAAATATCTTAAGAGAGAGTTTGAAGGGAGTTTTTTTTGCCACCTCCTTGCTAGGCGCAATGCTAATGTTGCACGCCAAAAGTTTCTCGTGTTTGGGAACCACAAGCCGAAATAGCTTGTTGCATAGGGATCAACTTAAATCAAAACAAGTGATAAATACTCGACTATTGTTCTCACAACTTGTGTTAATTTAAAGCTCCTGTGTAAAATCTTGAATCATTTTATCACATTAAAGGAGCATCATACACCCTTTTAGGTTCTAGTGGCATGGATTCTTAAGTTTGCTTCTAACATACTCCAGTGATCAATATGAGAGAACCTTACTAAAATTAATAAAGCCTTGTCAGAACTATTTGGGGTGGTTACATGAATTTTGTGTTATCATTCTTCTATTTGCTCCTTATCGTTTTTGACGTGTGTATTTATTTATCAATAATAAATTACCACTCGCAATAGAACGAATCCTTGCAGGATAGGGCTATATTGAGGGTGTCGAACCTCAAGGACTGTGGTGGTTTATCGAGTCTTCAATTAATTGCTATTTTAATTTTGAAAGAGGATTTGATTTGTTGTGGTGTAATAACATGAATAGAAAATAAACAAGGTAAAGGGATTGAGATCTATAGAAGAAATACTTAGGGATTGACTTAACCACGAACCTCATACTATGGTCAACTGTTCTACCTTGGGCTTTCAACAATTATGTATATCATGGAATTAAACTGAATAACATTCGTTTAATTCAGATTTAAAGAAAGATATTTCATGAATTTCAGTTAATACTAACCTATCTTTGGTTGGTACGAATTATCTACCTACCTACTTCTAACTAATTTTGCAGTATAACTCGTCTTCCCTAGGCATAGACTATGAAAACATCATTCATGAAAAACGTTGGAATACCATTGCATGATCTCTATTCTTAGTGTCGAGAAGCCCTTATGCCGCCATCTCGTACATTTAGAATAGGTTGAAAACAATTTAAGAACAATTAAATCTAAGACAAGTTATTAATCATTCAAAAACCATTATTTCATTAGACACCAATTGATATGACTCAATTGCTTATAATCATGCAATCAAAATACATAAATAATTAAATTCCCAAAGTTAGAACAATCAAACCATAATATTCGAATTCGGGTTACATCAATGCCCTAAGATGGAGTTTAGCTACACATGACGATGCAAGATATTATCTGTGTTGTTGTAGACTTCATCGCCATGGACCGCTAAGAACTCCTTTGGATCTTTGTCTTCAAAACCCTAAAAGCCACCAAGAATTATGAGAGAGATAAAAAGCTAACTTTCCTGTGGCCTTGTGCCTCCTTTTATAGAATAATTGACTTCTAATAAGGCTTGGATGGGCTTTAGGTCTTCTGGGATCATCTGGGCCCGTCTCATAGTTATTAAAAGCCCAAGGCGCTAAAGCTCCCTTGGAGCCTAGGCGCAAGGCGCACGGCGAGGCGTGAGCCTGAGTGATGTAAGGTGCACAAGTAAAATTTTAAAACAATAATTCTTAGCAAAAATAACACAATTAAACAATGAACATCCAATAATAAAAACACTAAATTAGTCTAAGTATATCACAATTAAACCAATAAAGCAACTAGAAAAATAGAACAATTAAACTAATAAAGCTATTTATTCATAGGAAAGATTCAAAAAAAGCAAAACATAAACCAATTAACCATATATTAGAATGGAGTCAATGGAGTGATGGACCAAGTTAAATTCAGCAAACAACATTCACACTTTCAGCAAACACCATTCAGAAAGATGCATTCAAAATTTAAATAATCCATGTAGCAAAATTCAGTAGAACACAACAACAAAAAAAAAAAAAGAACAGATAGACAGCCTTCAAAGAAGAAGGGAGAAAAAAATGAGAGAGAAATTATTGGAAGAAAAAGTCAGAGATTGAAAAAAAAAAAAGAAAAAAAGAAAGAAAATATGGTGGAGTAGATGAAGGGAAAAAAAATGAAGGCTAGAGAGAACAAAAACAGAATTTGAAATTTTACAACAATTAAGATGCACAGACAACAAAAAAATAATAATTTTAAAAAGTCTTATTCTGTTCGGTATTTCTTTATTAAAGGGTGAGGTGGTGTACTGATTCTCCTACGGGTAATATAGCACCGCAAACTATGTTTGCTGAAGACTTTGATGATGAAGAGCGTACAGATATTATAGCTATACACCAAGAAGTTGAAAATGATGGGAAAAAATACGAGAAAAAAATACAGGCCAGAGAGAATATATATATATATATATATAGCAAGACACAGGAGAGGAGTAGATGAAGAAAAAGAAAGAAGAAAAAAAAACAGAGATCCACAAGAACAAAAACAGAGATGGAGAAAAAGATAGAAGGAAAAAAAAATAAAAAAGACCCAGAAAAAGAAAGAGCTAGAAAAACACAAAACCAGATATATAGAGAGGAGGAAGAAAAAAAAGACCCAGAAGAACAGAAACAGAGACGGAGAAAAAGACAGAAGAAAAAAAAAAAAATCAGAGACGAAGAAAAAGATAGAAGAAAAAAAATAAAGAGACCCAGAAAAAAAAAAAATATACCAGTCTACTAGAGACCCAGAAAAAGAAAGAAGAAAATCAGAGAAATAGAGAAGAAGAAGAAAAAAAGACTCAAAAAAAAAAAAAAAAAAAAAAAAAGGGGCGAGATATAGAGATTAGAACAAATGAAGAGAGAGAGAGAAGAGGTGAATTGGAGAAGGAAAAAAAGAAAAAAAACAAAACTGACTTGGTAAGTTGATTCAGTGATTCCTGGCCGGATGGAGGCAACTGATAGCCCTCTCCTCTTCTCTTCTCTTCTCTTCCTCTCTTTCTCTCTTCTCTCTCTTTTCTTCTCTTTCCCACTCCCTCACGTCTTTATTTCTGCTACAGCTTTTGGTCTTGACTGATTTGTTTTGTTGACTATTGGGAGACATTGGGTTGCCAAGTCACAAGAAGACAAATTTTTATTTTGTACTTTTAAGTTTCCATTTTGTACTTTCAGTTTCCAAAAGCTGTAACTATATATATATAATAATATAAAGTAAAAAAGCAAACACATAGTACACGTAATACATCAAAGGAAACACACAAACAAATTATAAAAGGAGCACAGAATATATGAAGTGCGCCTCTTAAAATATCCAAGGCGCAGCCCAGGCGCGTGCCTAGTGAAGGTCGCTGCGCCTGGGCTAGCATGAGGCGCATACACGCTTTTAATAACACTGGCCCGTTTGGGATGAAATAGGACTTAATTAGAACAAATCCCGCAACTTGGAAATCTAAATTAACAGCAAGGACTCGAGGCCAGAAGCTTGGGCTCGAGCCCAACTTCTATACTTAGTCATTTTTCTTCAATTATTTTCCAAAGCGTCATTTTTCTTCATGGTGCTCGATCACCTTGCTTGGGTGCTCGAGCCTTGGGGTCCCGGCTCGAGCTATTTGGTCTCGGCTCGAGCTTTTTGGTCGCGGCTCGAGATCTGGCAATATGAAACTTCCGAAGAGTCTTTTTACCTTCCGAGGCATATTAGGCTCGAGCCCAAAGGTTTAGGCTTGAGCTCTTTTGCCTTAGTTGATTTTCTGTCAGCAACTTGTTCTGGAGTTGTAATGCAATTTTGACATATTTGGAGTGCGAATCTCGAAGTTGCTATTAGAGACAAAAACATCGGGCTTCGAGTCTTCTTTCCATAGCCGCTGAGTTTGCCCAATTTGGAGTTTCGAGTGAAAAGTTATGCCCAAAATACTGAAGCAGGTCCAGAATTTTCATCATTTTGACTCCAAGCTTGCTTCAGATGAACGGCAACGGCTCTGTAAGCTTCAATATCAGTCTTTTCATCTTAAAATCCCGGTTTTAACCATTTCTTTGGGACAGTACCTACAAACACGAAATAAACATAAATTAGTCTAACAATGGATATAAGTATTATTTAAGGTCTTAATATATGTATATTTAGGGGCTCGAATATGCAATATTCAGTGCTCATCGGTTTCAATCCGTGTTAATTTGGTTTTCACGTGTCAACACCATAGTTGTTAAAGGCTTAAGGCGCACTAAGGCGCCAAAGGCCTTTTGGAGCCTAAGCGCAAGGCACACATGTAATTATATTGCATATTATAACTTATATTATTATGTATAGTCATAATCATCAAGCACTAATTGCAATTAATGTATGTAGTGAACTATAAATTTATGAATTTTGTCAAATATTTCATAAGGTTAAACAATACGATATATGATATAGAACATTTTAATTTAGCAGTCATTAAATATAAGTGAAAATGATATGAATAAATGATTAAAAAATACAAGGCACATTTTTTTTGAACCTGGAGCCTAATAAAAAACGTAAGCGGGAGGGCTATATTTGAGCCTGACTGAAGGGGCCTAGCCTGTACTAGGTTGAGACGCTTTAGCTGAGCCTTGATGCGCTTGGGGCTTCTTTGGAGCCTAGGCGTGCCCTTAACAACTATGGCGGATCATTCACTTTTCTAGATTGATGTAATTTTAGTTTTCGTTGTACATTGCTATATGACCTTGATTTGTTCTATCTCATTCTATCTCTGACAGGTGCGCACTCATGCCATATCACGAATTTGTTCATTTTTAATTTTATCCTTTGTTGTTTACTGCACTCATATTTCGACATACACATTTACCTAGGCTCGTTTTGTAAAATTGTTATTTTTAACCGCCTGTCCCATAAAGTATGGCAGGCGTTGTAGATGTTTCATGAAATTACCTATCATACAATATACTAGAAGTACTCATCCACTTGATCCATCCGTTACAGTCTCGCCTCTTTCCTGTTGTGTGAAAATAACTATATTGGAATGCTGAATAATAATTTTTTTTTTTTTTTTTGATAAGTAAGATTTTATTAAAAACGCTCAAAAGGGGAGCGAAGCCCGAAGAAACAAAAGGAAACAAAAGGGCCAAAGGGCGCCTTAGACCTTCAGAGAGGCCAAGAAAACTATAATTTCCTCCATAGATCTATAATCTCTCCCTGAAACCCAACAAAAAAGAGTAGAAATAACAGATTATTAAATGGCTAGAATAAAGGTAACCATGAGATGAGGGACACACTATGCACGCTGCTCCATTAAGTTTTAATGAATAAAATAATCACGAACTATGGCCCCAAGCTGGCTTCTATTGAGATGGACATAGATATGTTACAACTATTTAAGTAAGCTCTCCAAGTTTAGCTTCTAATTTATGTTGGTACTACTGTTTCATCTTTGTTTCTTCTTGATTTGTTTGTTTGTTTTTTTGTTTTTTGTTGTTTTGTTTTTTCGAAATAAAAAATACTCTATATCATTTCTCCCATTGATTAACCCATTTATTGTTAAGAAAATAGGAAAAAAAATGTGTTGCAGGCTCGCAGCAGAACAGTGTTTAACTTGCATACAAGTTAGTGGGTCCAAATTAGAAGAATTGATAATTATAAAACGTACTATTTTGCATATGAAATTGAAAACTTTAATCTATACCATTTGGAAGTTAAATATTTCTGTATCATATGCATTGTATTTTTTTAAAAAAATAAACGCATGCCCTCTTTTTGTTTGCTAAAGTTTCTTTTGGGGCATTGCTGTATTATGCTCTTGATGAATGATGAATCCCTCTTGATTGCTTGTATCATATATATTTTTTTTTCTTTACTTCATGTCATTTTTACGATACGGCCCTTGTGAACTTTTGATTTTTTTTTATCTCGCTTCTTATTTTGCAATGGTTTTTTTATGCCTCATTTTCCAACATTTTTTGGTACTATCTTTATCAATGTACCATGTTGTTCCAATTTCAGGAATGTGCAAGCCATAATGTATATACACAAGAGCAAGCCCTGGAGTTTCTTGAGAAGAAGGTGTGCTACTTTACTTATTCATTGTAAAATAATTTGATGTTTTGAATCTCTCTTATAGATTATAATGCTTCCAGAGTACCTTGAAGTACATTGTAAAATTTCTTGTTCATAATATAATTTTGGGAGGACTATCAACTATCTGGACCAACCCTTACTGAAACTAGGTTGGCCAATGGAATGGTTTGACATCTTTCTGGTTATAATTTTTTTTTTTTTTTTGTGTGTTGGGGGGGGGGGGGGGGGGGGGGGGGGGGGGTTTGTTATTTGTGGTTGTGGCGGTAATTATAATTTTATTTTTTGGATCCTTTTAGTTCTGGTTCAAAAATTTAAATTCTCCATAGGAAGTTTACTATTATAATACTCAACTAGCTCTGGTTAAATGCCTTATTTCATTGTGCGGTTGCCACATTGTTGACTTGTTTCTTTTTCTGCTATGTAATTTAACCACTTAATCTTAACTGGCTTATGATGAAATGGGGGATTGAATTGTTGTGTTTGCATTTTAAGAATCAATGTAGGTAAATGCATGGGAGAGGCATAGAGAGCATTGTTGAGATCTGATGTAGATATCTGAAATCTTAGCATACAGTTCAAGAAATTTTTGCCTATTGAGGGATTAATTGTAAACCAGTCCTTATTGTGTTGCGAGAAGATAATCACACATTGATAACTTATCAAAAAGAAAAAGAAAAAAGAAATTCACACATTGATGAGTTAATGGATGCAGGAACTCTCTTCTGCTGAATTTTGGCCAATTGAGGGATTAACGGTAACTCAGTCCTTATTGTGTTGTTAGACGATAATCACACATTTATGCAGTTAATCGATGCAAGAACTCTCTTGCTTAGATGCCACTTAATAACAAGGTTCACTAGGTGGTATAAAGTTGGCCTGAATTTCGGCTTTTGCAAGCCTTTTTTTTTTACTCACCAGAATAACTTCATCAAACTTTGCAGCATGACATTTAGTATGGTTTTTGAATCTACAATTAGAAGCTTTGGAAATATTTGAAAAGAGAACTAAATGTTTCTTAAAGTTTTTTATGTAGGTGAATAATAATTTTCCCCCTCCTGATGGCCTTTTGGTTTTTCAGCATGCTGTCTATATTGTTTTCAAGAAAAAAAAGAGTTCATATATAGATTTAGAATTGACCTAGTTCAGATTAAAAGTAAACCATGTTGTGTTTGCAAATAAAGACACTATGATTTTTGTGTCATAATCAACTATAATGGTTGTAATCTCCTATTTGACTTGATTCATATGCCCTAGAAGCATGGTTCTTCGATTTACATTTTCTCTTTTGTTATCCTCCAATTATTTTGAGAATAATTTGGGCTTTTAGAAATTCAAATTCAGAAAGCTTATGCTATTGTGATGCAGATAATAATTAATAGCCTTGGAAAGTTTCTAGTCAAAGTTCTAATTATGCCAGTGGAAATCTGAAAATGTCATGGGAATGGTAAAAGCTGTATGCTCTTTGGTAGTCTCAAAGTCAGTCTAGAGAATTGAAGAGACATTAAAAGTCTTTATTATAAAAAGAATAGGCCTCTATATTTGATGTATTCAAGTCTTTATTAATATCAGTTTGAGTTATTTCAGAGTATAAACTTCTCTTAAAGTTTTTCCTAGATTTCTCTTCAGAAATCTAGGCTCCAACGGTGATTGGAGTAACCCTAGTCTTCCTTAGTGTTGTAAGAAGACTTTGTTCAACGCCCATAGAAGGGGCAATCATATTGGGAGGATTCAGATGGAAGGTGTGACTTTGTTCAAGGAGGGAGATGTCTGTAAAGGTGTTGCTGAGTACTATGAGCATCTGTTCACAGAGATGGCGGGGTGGAGACCCTTGCTTGTGGGGTTTCAGTTCGACTCTATTTCTGAAGAGTGCACAGGTCTGGAGGAGCCTTTTTTTGAGGAGGAAGTTCTGGTTACTCTGAAGAGTTGTAATGGGGATAAAGCCCCAGATCCAGACGGGTTCACTACGAGATTCCTTTTGGAGTGCTGGGAGGTGGTCAAAGGGGAGGTGATGGTTACTTTTCATGCTTTCCACTCTCAGGGGTCTTTTGAGAAGAGCTTGAATGCCACTTTCATTGCTCTCATCCCAAAAAGGGAAGAAGAGGGGGGGGGGGGGGGGGGGGGGGGGGGTTGGATGTTTGGGACTTTCACCCTATTAGTTTGGTGGGGTGCATTTACAAGTTAATTGCCAAAGTTCTTGCTTTTAGGATGAGGAGAGTGTTGGATGGTGTGATCTCTGATTCTCAGAATACTTTTGTGGAAGGTCGTCAGATTCTGGATTCAGTTCTTATTGCTAGCGAGTGTGTGGATTCCAGGCTTCGTTGTGGGGAACCAGGTGTTTTGTATAAGTTGGATATTGAGAAGGCGTATGACCATGTGAGTTGGAGCTACCTTCTCTATCCAATGGAGAGGATGGGATTTGGAGAGCGGTGGAAATGGATTCACTTTTGCATCTCCAGCGCTCGTTTCTCTATTCTTGTGAATAGTGCTCCGACGGGCTTTTTCTCTAGCTCGAAGGGCCTGAGATAGGGGGATCCGCTCTTCCCTTTCTTGTTCCTTCTTGTGATGGAGGCCCTCAGTAGGTTGTTGAGGAGGGCTGTTGAGCTGGGCTTCTTGAGTGGGTTCCGGGTGGGTAGGGATGCCGCCAGCCAGTTGGAGATTTCCCACTTAATGTTTGCAGATGATACGCTTGTGCTTTGTGATGCGGAGGTGTCCTAACTCAGATATTTGAGATGTGTTCTGATTTGGTTCCAAGTTGTTTCCGGCCTCAAGGTGAATGTTGGTAAGAGTGTTTTGGTACAAGTTGGGGAGGTGCCTGAAATCACTTTGCTTGCTGGCATTCTGGATTGTCGTACTGGCTCTTTTTCTATTTCTTATTTAGGGCTCCCCCTGGGAGCTCCTTCGAGGTGTGTGGGGGTTTGGGATCCTGTCGTGGACAGGTTTGAGAGGAGACTGGCGGGTTGGAAGAAGTAGTACCTTTCTAAAGGGGGGCGGGTCACTCTGATTAAGAGTGCCTTTTCTTGCCTTCCTACTTATTTCATCTCGCTTTTTAAGATTCCCCTCCCTGTTGCTGAGAGAATTGAGCGGTTACAACGTAACTTTCATTTGGTTCGGTGGGAGCAAGTGTGCAGGCCGATTCGAAATGGTGGGTTGGGCCTTCGAAGATTGGTGCCTTCCAATAAAGCTCTCCTTGGGAAATGGTTGTGCAGGTTTGGGGTGGAGAGGCATTGGCTTTGGCGGAGGGTCGTTGCGAGTAGATATGGGGAAGGTAGAGGAGGGTGGTGCTCTCTTGAGGTGTGTGGCCCGAGGGGTGTGGGGGTTTGGAAGTGTATTCGGAAGGGATGGGCTGATTTTTCCACTTATGTTCGTTTCAGACTTAGGGATGGCAGGAGGATCAGTTTTTGGGAGGATGTTTGGTGTGGGGATATTTCTCTTGCTCTCGCTTTCCCTTGGCTGTTCAGGATTGCTATTGATAGACAGGTCAAGGTGGTTGACTGTTATCATCTTGATAGTGGGAGACTGGTTTGGGATGTTCGATTCAGGTGTCTTTTTCAGGATTGGGAGGTTGAGGATGTCACTCTTTTGTTGGAGGCGTTGTATCGGCACGGTGTCATGGCTGGAGATTCTGATTTTTGGATTTGGAAGCCAAATTCGCAGAGTTGCTTTGATGTTCGTTCCTTCTTCAGGTGTCTCACAGTTGAGTGGCCTTCCCGTGGAAGTCTGTTTGGCGCTTTAAGGCTCCTCTCAAAGTGGCTTTCTTTGCTTAGACCTCTGTTTTGGGTAAGATTTTGACCCGAGACAATTTGAGAAGGAGAAATTAGGTGGTTGTCAATCGGTGCTACATGTGTCTTCGGGATGAGGAGAGAGTGGATCATCTTCTTTTACATTGCACCATGGCTAAGGATTGTTGGGACTTGATGCTTTGTTTGTTTAGGTTCCATTGGGTTATGCCTCACTCCTCTAGACAGATGGTTGAGGCTTAGAGAGAGTGCTCTGTGGGGGCCCAATTCGTGATGCTTGGAGGGCTACGCCTCTTTGTGTGTGGTGGTGCATTTGACTGGAGAGGAATATAAGATATTTTGAGGGCAAGGAGAGGCCTATTTCTTTTCTTAAGTTCTCTATTCTTTCAACTCTTTTTTTGTTGGGTTACGGGTAGAGATTATAGATCTTTTGAGGATATTGTTGTTTTCTTGGCCTCTTTAAAGGCTTAGACGACTGCTTTTTTGGCCCTATGTTTGTTCTCCTGGGATGCGTTCCCCATTTGAACGCTTTCAATGCATTTCTTACTTATCAAAAAAATGAAAAAGAAGACGTCTGTGTGTTTTTCTGTTTACTTCAAGTGGTATTAGAGCCTTCCGGAAAGATCTGTGATTACTGCACCTCAACATTTGAAGAATCTTTGTTGAGGATGATCTTGGGAATTATGTTGATGACACCTCAACATTTGAAGAATCTTTTGGATGTGTAGATGAAGAAGATGAGATACTGGGATGTGAAGAAAAAAATAAGGCAGAAGAGGAAAAGTCTGAAAAAGAAGCCAAGAACTTGTCAAAAACTGAAGCTGCTATAATTATTCAGTCTGCATATCGTGGATTTGAGTTGAGGAAGTGGGAACCATTGAAGAAATTGAAGGAAATGTCTCCAGATGATTCCCAAGAAGTAGAAATTTCAGAACTTACGTTTGTCAACAGACAAATATATGAAAATTTTGAAGATAAAACCATTGAATATCCAATGGTAAGGGGTTCATTAGAAAATCCATCCAAAGAAGTTTACTTGCATAATTTGGTTAGAAATGAGTCTTCTTTGGTCACAGAGTTGAAAAATCAAGAATTCCATATTCATGACTTGATTTGGGATGTATTCTTGGTGCGACATACAGCTAGGAGTTGTTCCAATTCAAAAATCAGATTTATTCAGTTTTTGTTTCGTGATATATGTTCAAGCAAGCTTTGGAAATCTTCTAAATTTAAAGAAAGAGATCGGGATGAAAAGATGTTCTTTGCGAGTGAAAGAAAATTATTGTGTTTTGTTTAAGGAAAAGAAGAAAGAAAGGGGTTCTCAATAGATCATGGTAAATGAGGAGGGTCTGACGCAAATAATAATTAATAGCCTTGGAAAGTGTCTAGTCAAAGTTTTAGTTATGGCATGAGAAATCTTATAAACATGTCTTTGCCTTCAATACATGATTGGTTGAGTTTTATGATAAAAAAAAAAAAATTATAATACTTACAAGTTCCCTGCTAGGAGTTAAGTGGTTTCTCCTCAATCAAGTGGGACTCTTGCGTGGCTTGGTTGTATCGATTGATTGTCCCTGCGAATCTAGTGTGCGGTTTGGTTGCATCAATTTATTGTCTGGTTAGCAATGAGAAGTGACTCCACTGCACTTTCTCAGGTTACCACCAACTTTTAGCTTTAAGCCATCTCAATGCAGCCAACAGTGCAGGCAGAACCTGTTTTAGAATGTTATCATTGTTAGCATAGATCTGCTTCTTCATTTTTCTAGGAAGCATTGGTTTAATTGTTTTGCGGTAATAAATTTGATGTTGATCTACCTGATTGTGCTTCAATGCATGCTTTTACATTTTCTAAATGTAGTATGCTACATTTTCTGTTTATGTTTTTAACTTGTATTGCTTGCTGTTGCAGGTCAAAAAAATGCCATATTTTAATCCTCTACTTGAAAAGGTTTACCCTTGTCTTATGCATTTCGTCATCTTGTTTCTTTTTCTCAATCAAAGGATATCATTGAATATTTGATATGCTGATTGCAACACAATATATTTTCACCTATCTTTTTTTATACTACAATTAGGAGGGCAGAGCTCTGGGTATCCTACGTGATGTATTTATTGCTAATGTTCCAGTAAGTTTTTGTTCAGAATCTAAAATTTCAATGCACTAATAATCTTTTCAACTTATTCCCCCACTCCTCTCACTCTCTTTCTTTCCCTCCTTTACTTTAGGTGCGGCAACATAATTTTCGTGCAAAATGTATATATGTTGCCGTAATGTTAAGACGTATGATGGAAGCAATCTTAAACAAAGATGCAATGGATGACAAGGTAAATTGAATTCCACTTCCTGATTTTATTCTTTAGCTCATTATTGGTGGTAGTAGTAATTACATATGAAGGCACTAGCCAATCTACATGCAAAGTCTACCTTTTAGTACACGGATTTTATCCTACAGACCAAAGAGTAACTCTCCTCTTCCTAAATATGAAACTATAAAATATGTACTAGGACATAAATTTCCTTTTACTTTAGAGTAGGAGAATTTTGGACCTTCAAAAAGTTGTCTGTCATGCTTTTCTACGTACTCATTTTAGTGTGGGGACCATTTTCAATGGTTCAGTTCTTGTGCACAAACAAAACAAGAAAAAAAATCCCGATTTTATACACACACACACCACACCCAACCATGAAGAAAGAGAAAAAAAATTAATGGAAGAGTAAATAAGTGAAGGCAATCGGAGTGTACTTTTATTTTAGGTTTGTTATATCCATTTCTAGGCACCTTCTTTTGTAATGTTTGTACTCAAAATCCTTGGTTACTTCCTGTGACTCCTGCTTCAACTCACTAAGAGGAATAAAATCAGAAGGTAATTTGACTGGAACTGGCTGCAGAAAGAGCCAAAGAGCTAGGATCTACAGGTACTAAGAAATGGTGACTCAAAATACTGGTAGCTTCTTCAGGAGTCCATATGTCACTCAATCTGTTGAAACATTTTTTTTGACCTCACCTCGAAATCCCATCTTTGTGAATTATTTATAAATGATTATCATTTTACCACAAGCATCTATCTATTTATATATAAGGAATTTTGAACTAGAAGATGTTACTGCATGCTCATGAACTATTGATTATAATGTTTAAATAAATTCTTTATAGGACTATGTTGGGAACAAGCGGTTGGAGCTATCTGGTCAATTATTATCTCTCCTTTTTGAGGTAGTATTTATTAACTTATTTCATGCCAATAATAGTCAAAATCCTTCCTATTGGTTTTACTTTTCTTGGTGGGCTTTATATTTGTAGGATTTGTTCAAGACGATGAATGATGAAATCAGGAAGAACATAGATCTCATTCTAGGAAAGCATCGGTCTAGTCCATTAGACGTCTCTCAGGTGAGTGTCTTAATCTTTTTTAAAGGTAAAGGTGACAATGTTATTTAGGATTAAGCCTCATGGTACTTCTTTGTTTTGTTAAAAGTCAGTTAAAAACAAGAAAATCTGATGACAAATTTTAGAAAGCTTTTGGTTTTGGATTCCCTTGCACACACAATTTGTTTACAAGGACAACAACAATACATTATGGCAGGACATACATCTAGATATGGTGGCATAGCTTAAAATAGCGTGTGTAAAATTTCAGTGCTGTACATATTCATTTAACTTACTTTGAGTCTCTGTATACATGTTGAATTATTTTGCGGAATAGTGGAGAAAATAGTAACACCAAAAAAAGTTTTTGTACATTTTCATTTAACTTACTTTGAGTCTCTGTGTACATGTTGAATTATTTTGTGGAATGGTGGAGAAAATAGTAACACCAAAAAAAATGTTTGTGAAGAAAATACATTATATGCAGATACAAGAAGATGCCTATTGTGTTGCTCCTTCCAAGAGTTAAGTACTTCAGAAGATAGAAACCTTTAAGTCCTAAAACCTGAATAGGGAAGTTTATATTCCTTGTTGGGTTTCAGGAAATAATCATCATGGTAATAAAGAAAGAAGTTCAGAAAAATGTTCTCTTTAAGAAACTGTATCTCACAGCAAGTACTTTATTTTATTTTATAAACTTCTTATCTTTCCGATTTCCAAGTGATCAATAGAAGTATTCCATCAGATCTAAGCCTTCAAAGACCAAATATGTTTTTTGGGTCCACTGCTTTTGGGCACTTTTCAATGGATACTTATTAAAAAAAAATAAAAAAATAAATATATATATATTTATTTTGGGTTTACAAGAACCTCATAATTTAGTACTTATCTGATTTTCCATCATGTGGGCTACAATGTGGTCTAGGTAAACTTTCTCTACTATTTAGACTTCTCTTTTGATCTTCCATGGTGACACAACTACTCAGCATGTACTAGTGTTGTGACTTCTCAAGTAAGGTTGCCCATCACTGTAACTAAATTACA
Organism: Cornus florida; assembly: GCF_030987335.1. Classification (NCBI taxonomy): domain Eukaryota; kingdom Viridiplantae; phylum Streptophyta; class Magnoliopsida; order Cornales; family Cornaceae; genus Cornus; species Cornus florida. The sequence goes on along the minus strand of NW_026775573.1, from coordinate 10,837,732 downwards.
TTCAAATGCTTCCACGTCATAAACAAGTTAAAAAATGTAATCTGTCATTGATGTCTTAATCTATTTGTTGGTGATTGAGTTGAAATTCACGAGTTGCAAAGTCACAGTAATTTTCTTGCTACATTGATTTGAATTGACATTTATTTTTTTATTTTTTTATTGTACTTCTTCTTTTACCTTGTAATGTATGAGTAATTCTTGAAATAGATGCCATAATCTGGTGACTTCCTTTTCTCTAATTTTCCGCAGTATATAGTCAAAGACACTATTACTGTTGGCCTAGAAAGGACACTTTCTACTGGCAACTTTGATGTAAAACGGTTCAGGATGCACAGGAAAGGCATGACACAGGTTGTTTATTTCCCCTCTCTTATTTGCTTTGCTCTAGTGTGGCCTTTCTATGCTTCTGGTTAAAATTAAGAAGATACTGTGGTCTCAAGGTAGATTCTTCTTTTGGTAGGTTGTAGCTAGGCTATCTTTTATAGGGACATTGGGCCACATGACAAAGATTTCGCCGCAATTTGAGAAGTCTAGGAAAGTTAGTGGACCTAGAGCATTGCAACCGAGCCAGGTAAGGCTGATGTGTTTACCAAGCCTTTACAGCCTTCTGAATTAAATCCTTCTCACATGATTTTGTAGGCTTTTGCAGTCAGATCTTATCTCTGTATTTAACTGTACCTCTGTTTTGTGCTCATTGAATTATAGTGGGGCATGCTATGTCCTTGTGATACTCCAGAAGGTGAAGCTTGTGGATTGGTGAAAAACTTGGCCTTGATGACTCATGTTACAACTGATGAAGAAGAAGGCCCATTAATTTCTTTGGTAAGATATATGTCTCTTGAATTTTTTTTACGTCTACAGAAATTAAGTGAAACCATTTTCTGTCTTCCAAATTATTTCTTAAGGTATTCATGTGCAGTTGTTTTTGGTTGCATTTTCAAGACTTCCAGGATTTTGTACCTTGAAAATATGGATGTCATGGTACCTATAAAACAGTAAGTAGACATTAGCATGTAGGTTTACCAATTGATTGAACTTGGATTAAATATTGCTTTATATAATTTGTTTGGTTAAAAGAATGCAATGATTATGGTACCATTGATGCTGTTGTCCATCATTCATCTTAGAGTTGTGATAGAGGGTCTGAAAGTTGGACACATCCGACGGCATTTATGTGAGTGGGGGATTATGTCATCCCCCACTCACATAAAATAGTCGGATCAGCCTGAGAGTCGGACATCATTTTCCTTCTTCTTATGCTTTTTTGAGAATGGTCGCCTAGAAATCTGGCTGCCTGCAAAGCATAGAAACTTACTATCTAGAAGCCAAAGCAAGTTTTCTGAGCATGGAAGCTGAAAACTAATTCAAATTGGCATTAGATAATTTGATTGAAATGCTATTCATCCTTATGTTCCAAAGATGATAATCCTCCCTTATCTTCTGTGTAATTTTATTTGTGTTTTTTTTTATTTTTTATTTTTTATTATTTTATTTTATTTTATTTTTCTTGAATTTAGTCAAAATTTTCTAGCAGTTTGTTATTTTTGGTGAGAAGCAGGTACTAGTAACTTGAATTTATGCTTCTCAAATCTATTATTATTATTATTTTGGCAGCAATTGATTAATTTTGATGGTAAAGTTGTAATTGAGGTAGCGTTTGTGGTTATTGAAAGAAAAAATGTAGTATGGCACTTGTTATTTGAAAATGGAAGCAACTGCGAATTACATCAAGAAGCAACATAGCAGCACCAGCAAAAGGAAAAAATAAATGGAGATAGAAACAGCCACTATGGTCATCCAATGAGTTTTTAAAAAAATAAAGGTGAACCTCCCCTGAGGTTTGTCCAAATTACTCATGGATGAATCTATTTGAAAAATCTCTCTGATACCAATTGTCAGATTCAAAATTACTCCCATTTTATCTTCCTATTACAAAATTACTTCTCTCTTGTAACCTTTAAAATGCTTCACATTTTCTGATTTTGACCGATCATTTTACTCTCTCTATAATATATATATATCACCTCTATGCATCCAACAGCCACTGCCACCACCACCCTCTCCACATCTCTTCGTCTTGCCACCACCACTCCCTCCACAAATCAAATACACCATGGCTGTTCTGTTGTTGCCGCTCATGATCCTTTGGAATTTATTGATATTTGAGGGCCATGTCACCATCAAATAGAAGATTGCTAATTGTTACTCAGAAGTTACATCACTCCCATTTTATCTTCCTATTACAGAATCTCTACTATTTATATATATATATATATACACACACTATACACACACACGCACACGTATAAAAGCCTCACCTCCATTTTATCACTCCACTGTTCCACCCAAATTACACACTCATTTTCCCTATGTGACCAGAAAAGGACTAAGGGCTAGGGTTTCAGTAACTTCGTGGCTTTTAGACCTTCTCACTTCCCGATCTTGTACAACTATGGAGCTATCGAGCTGGCCATTAGCGAATAGATCATCTCCCTGGTAGAGCAGGTGGGTGAGAGAGAGAGAGAGGACCTATGCAGTGGTATGGTGGTGTTTAGTGTGGGGGTTGCTAGGTTAGGAGAGAGAGAGTGTGTAAATTGTCCAAAGAATACTTTTTGGTTTATAATTAGAGTGAATTGTTAGAAATTGAATAATAACAATTCAAATTCTTTGCTCTCTTTTTAGTTGGGGTATGGGGAGAGATTGTATTTCTTTGGATGAGATTATGGACTTTTTGGGGTTGTTTTGTTCATAGGTCTCCTTTTTACTTTTTTTTCGTTTTTTGTACAGCTCTTGGGACGCGTTCCCCTTTTGAACGCTTTCTAATACATATTTACTTATAAAAAAAATATATATAATAATAATAATAATAATAAATACACTTTTTAATTTTTATATAAGTTTCAGAGAATGAATCTGGGTTTAAGAGAAAATGAATTGGATGGACTAATTTTGTTTTTTGTTTATTTGTTTTTTTTTTTTTTCCCCGTTGTTTGTTTGTTTTTGTTTTTTTTTACAAGCAAAGGACAATTCTAATTTTTGTAAATTGATTGTACAATGGCCTAGTGAATCATATCATTAGGACACACAAAGAGAGACATAAAGAGGGTACACACCGAAATTAAATAACATATGAAGGTTGAAGTGAAAAATCTAACAAGGGATCTGAGATGTGATCTACTCGATGACCTGAATTGGGACCTTGATAAGGTTTAGACACAAGTTCCTTTCCTCGTCATATCCCAGAAGGAAGCCCAGAAAAAAGAATTGTCCACCTCCATACAGGTTTTGGATAATTACTCTGACCACCCCTATCATTAATTAGAGGTCAAGTCCATAAATTGGATATTTTTTTAAATACAAGAAATACCCGTACATGAAGTGAAATGACTTAAATGACCTTATTAACTATGTCAAATGACATTTGACCCAAATTTGATTGAACAAAAATACCTTTACTATACAAAATTAGTCCAGCCTACACTTCAGTTAAGCAATTGTAGAGAGAGAGGAAATTTTAGAGAGAGAGAGATCATGAGCTGTGGTACAGTGACGATGATTTTTCACTTGTGGGTAATTTGGACAAACCTCAGGGATGTTAGAGTCATTCACCCTAGAAATAGATATGTACTTTTTGTTAGAAACCCCCCTTTGGAGAATGAAATTATTAAGCGATCATTTAAAAATAATTCATATCCCTGTGGCTCATGCTTGCTGGAGTATTATTTTTTGGTTTGTTCGACGTTCAGTGGGTTATGCCACGGTCCTCAAGGGATTTGATTGACGGTTGGAGAGGCTTCAGTGTGGGGGCCCACGCCCGGGATTTTTGGAGGGTGTCTCCCCTCTGCGTTTGGTGGTGCATTTGGACGGAGTGGGATAGAAGATCTTTTGATGGGGAGGAATCTTCCATTGGGGCGATGAAATTTACTATTATTTGTTTTCTTTTTAGTTGGGTGAGGGGGAGAAATTGTATCTTTTTAGATGACATCATGGATCTTTTGGGGATGCATTCCCCTTTTGAACGCTATCTAATATACTTTTATTTATTAAAAATAAAATAAAAATTCATATCTGGAAGTGTGTCGGGTTTTTTTTTGTCAGCTGAAATGCTGGTTAGAAATTCTGCCCTTGGAGAAGGAAATTATTAAATGATTGTTAAACCTAAAGATAATTCATATCTGGATTTTTTTAAGGGGTTTTTATTCAGCTGAAATGCGGGGATATTGTAAATCTTCTGTTGAAGTTGTTGGGAAGAAATAGCATTCTGAATTTGTTTTCTAGGATCTGCACATTTTTAACTACATTGGCCTGCATTTGAATTGTTTTAGATTCTTTAACTTATAGGAATTCATTTCTATTGCACATTTTTTATAAGAAACTTCTATGACATCCATGACAATTAGACAACCACGCATTGTTGAGGTAAAAAATAGAAAAATAGAAATAGAAATCAAAAAACCTGTTGCTTAGCAGATGTTGAAGATTTGTAGAGTTAATACTGGTTTCATGCTATGCTTGTAAGTTTATTTTTTCGTTGCCCTTCCATTTTTATTTTATTTACGTATTATGATAACATGTGATGGTTATTGTATCAGTGTTACTGTTTGGGAGTTGAAAATTTGGAACTACTCTCTGGAGAAGAACTTCATACGCCAAATTCATATCTGATTTTATTGAATGGGCTTATTCTTGGCAAGCATCGGAGGCCACAGGTGTGCATTGATCCTTTAAGATTGACTGTTCTGTATGTCTCTGCATGTTTTTTACTAAAATTCTGTATTATTCATTTATTTGTCTCCTCACCCTACATAACTCACTCCATGTTTAGCATTTTGCTTATACATTGAGAAAGTTGCGAAGGGCTGGCAGAATTGGTGAGTTTGTGAGCATCTTTGTGAATGAGAAACAGGTATCTTTTCTATCTCATGATTTCACTATTTGCACTTGTTTTTGTAGTGTTTTATAATTTTTGCTTTCACTACATCTGTTTATTCGCAAAAGATTGACAAATAAGTTTTTGTTTTTGTTTTTTTGTGAATGATATTTTCTATAACAAAGGCATTTTCTTTATTTTCGGGATGATGATGCCTTTCAACATAATTTTTATTTATTTTTGATAAGTAAAATTGTATTAGAAAGCGTTCAAAAAGGGAACGCATCCCAAGAGCTATACAAAAACCAAAATAAAAAAAGGGAGTCCTATGGACCCAAAGAACCCAAAAAGTCCATGATTTCATCTAAAGATATACAATTTCTCCCCATAACCCAACTAGAAAGAGAACAAATAATAGAAAACTTCAATGCCCCAATAGAGAATTCCTCTCCATCAAAAGATCTTCTATTCTGCTCTTTCCAAAGACTCCACCAAACACAAAGGGGGGGTCACCCTCCAATAGTTACAACCATGAGCCCCCACCCTTTGGCCCCCCCAAACGTCAATCAAATCCCTTGAAGTCCTGGGCATAACCCATTGGATGCCAAACAGACCCAAAGTAAGGCTCCAGCAGTCATGAGCCACGGGACAATGCAAAAGACTCCATCATTCTTACATAAACAATCATTCTTACACAGACAACGCCGGTTGATTATAATTTGTCTTCTCTTTCTCAAATTGTCAAGAGTCAAGATCATGCCCTAAGTTGCAGTCCAAACAAAAAAGGCCACCCCAAGAGAAGCCTTCGAATGCCAAACCGTTTTCCACGGGAAATGGGAACCGTGAAACCCGGAGAGGCAGAGAAAGAAGGAACAGACCTGAAAAGTCCCCTGCGAAGAAGGCACCTAAGTCAAGGAATCCGAACCAGTACCATCTACCTCCTGTCTATACAAAAGGTCCAGCAAGCCAGTGACGTCATCCAACTCCCAATCGTGAAAGGATCGCCGGAACCGCACATCCCAAGACAACCTACCGCTATCGAGTCGGTAATAGTCAACTATTCTATCAACAACAGTCCTGAACAACCTTGGGAACAAATAAGACAATGGGCGATCCTCGCACCAAGTATCCTCCTAAAACTGGATGTCCCTTTTTTCCCGAACTCTGAATCTAATATACTTAAGAACTCAACCCATCCCTTCCCAATGGATTTCCACACCCCCACGCCGACAACAAATCTGACCGGCCTAGATAAAGTCATTTTGCAACTATAATCCTTGAACATGAATATATCTTATGCTTAAACATGATTGTCATGTCACACATAGATAAATGGTGCTGGATAAAATAGATCCCCAAAATGTATATACAAATTCTGCCTATATGTATATCGTTCATTAAATGACTATATTGAATGTACATTTTCTTTTTTCTGATTGATTTTGATCCACAGAGATATGAAGTAAAAAAATGATAAGTAGATATTATATTTGAAGAAAAGGTAACTAGAGAATACAGATTCATGCAGTGGACCCCTAGTAATTGTAGGGGTGGTAATTCGTGTTGGCGTGTTGTGTTCGTGTCGACACGAACACGATTAGGATCGACACAAACACGACACGATTAATCATGTCTAAGACCTTTGACACGAACATGACACGATTATTACACGTGTAACACGACATGACACGCGTAACCTGTTTAATAAATGGATCAAGACTTGACATGAAACGAAAAGACACGTTTAAGTTATTTTTGATACGAACACGACATTTTTATTCTACACTTTTAGCTAAAATGGTAATTTTTTACACGAACACGACATTTATATGACATGTTTAGTTAATCGGGTTATTCGTGTCATAATCGTGTTTATAGGGTCAAACACGAACACGACACGTTTAGTTAGCGGGTCAATCCGTGTCGACACGATTACGACATGAACACGATTAGCCCAAACCCAAACCCTCTTATTTCATGTCGTGTTCGTGTCGTGTTAACGTGTTGTGTCAAATATTGTCACCCCTAGGTAAATGTGATTAAGGTTTCATTGAGCTTTGTGAATTTGGGGAACCATAAAGTCCGCATGATCTTGTCGCGATCTATTGTCGAGGAAGTAACATACTACAAAGATTTATAGTTTGCTAGAGTTGTTCTTGGTATAGTTTATCCTTCTTTTGAATATGTCTCGTTCCTTATGGTTAAAGATCTAATCAAGAACTATTGATCTACAAATTAGAAGACATGAAGGGCTTATGTTGATGTAGGATAGATTTTAGTATTTTTTTAATTAGGTTTATTTATTTATTTTTATTTTATATTTTTAGATAGTTTTTAGTTTTAGGTAATTTTCTTTTATTTTTACTTTTCTTATATTAGATTTCCTTGTGTTTTTAATTTACTTAAGCATTTAATTTCCTTTTCAATATTAGGGATTTTTTTCTTTATTTTAAATATACATGTAATGCAAGAGCAAAAAATTTGAACCTTTTATCAATAATATTTTAGAATTCTATGCGAATTTTTTCTACTTTGTGGATTCAAAGTACCCTATCTTGTGGATTCAAGGTAACTCCGTTCCTTGAGAACGATATTATCGCTTCTGCTACGTCAGTTGGTATCAGAGCCTTGATTTACCTTGGCCTGATGACGATTGCTCGTTTTGGCAGCACTGTTGATCGCAGAGTGAAGGCTCTTTGGGCAGCCATGCATACTCAAGAACGGTTTGTAGCAACTGGTTTTGGGATTGGTGGCAACCAGGTTCATGGTTCAGTTCGTGTTTGCGCTGATGATGTGTCTCACAGCCAACAAAATAGGGATTATGTTCAAGTTTATCCATGTATGCGGATTATTTCGATAATGAGAAGATCAGATTTAGAGAAGTTGCGATGGATCGTCGTGATAGAAACTATAGATATCCGTACAATCGTAAGTTTTAGAAAGAAAACTAGATTTACTTACGTTTACTTCTAGTTTTTGTGCTGAGGATGTGTTCTATTGGCTTAATGAGGTCGAGTACTTTCTTGAGTATTTTGACATATCCGAACACAAGTAAATTCCTCTTGTAGCAATCATGCTTAAAAAGGCTTCAGCTTGGTGGGAACAAGTAAAGACTAACCGTAGGAAGCAAGGAAAACAACCTGTACAATCATGGGCAAAGATGAAAAGGTTGTTGATTGCTAAATTTTTACCACCAAGTTACCAGCAAATGCTGTACAACCAATATTAGAATTGCAATAAAGAGACTTAGTTTGTCAGCAAGGAGGAGAATAGTGATGATTTTTTTGAAGTAACTGGTCATTTTCAAGAAAATAATTGTGAAAAAAATTCTACTACAACTCTTGTAGCCAAAGATGATAAAGTTGCTCAAATTTTAGCCGTGGTAGATGTACTTGGAGAGACTTCCAAGAATACAACTTCGTAGACCACATTCTTCAAGGATGTAATTGATGGTTCAACAGAACCTCACATAGAACAAGAGGATGATGGTCATGAGCATTGCAACATGGGTCTGGGGGACAATTGCTATCCAAGTAACTACGTTGACTCAAATTTGATGGATTACAATGGCTCATAACTTATCAAACCTACTTTATTGGGGGAATGTAATACTGCAGGTGGAATTCAGGATGATCCTTTGATGTCCAGTAAGCATATTGGACAGATCATTGATCCTGGAAATGGTGCATGGAACCATATTTGAATGACAACGTTGATGACTTGGATAAAGATGCAGCCTCAAAAATTGATGGTGATTCCTTGTTGGTCAATGAAGTCCAAGTTGATGAATTAGATTCATTCAATGATGTGATACAAGAATTAGACCAGCAACTGTCGTCATAACCTGATTCTAAGTAATTATAATTGGCCTATTGGGTATCAAGTTCAAAGTATGATGGATTTTCGTATGTCAATAGATTGGATGATTTTGCAATCATGATCATTGGTGAGGCAAATCCGGAACATACCATGGTATATTCAAAGCGTGGATTTTTCAATATGTTGATTGGAAAAGGAGAACCAACTGAAGATGCCAGCAGACGTGACTTTTACCTTCAGTTGGTGGCAGCTTCCAAATTGGAATTAGTCAATTATTCCAATAAACATGAAAGGTATGTGGTTGCTAAGTTGGAAACTGAGCTAGTTATTAATACGAGTCAAGTGCAGAAAACACCCCTATAGTATGCTTATAGTGCATATCACACCCCTCGTGCAGAAAACTCCCCTATAGTTTCAATTTGGTGCAAATTGGTCCCACCTGACACATTTAAACTATAGTTTGACTAAATTTCCCTTATATACACATTTTACATATTATTTAAAGAAACGAAAGGAACAATGAGAGGTAAAATCGAAGCATTTTTATGAAAGGTTGAGATCAGGTTCTCAGTGGTACACAATTTTGTTCATACTCATGTATGATGAGCTAAACTTGAGGACGGGTTTTCTTTTAAGTAGAGGGGATTGATGTAGGACATATTTTAGTATTTTTTAATTAGGCTTATTTATTTATTTATTTTAATTTTATATATTTAGAGAGTTTTTACTTTTAGGTAATTTTCTTATATTTGTACTTTTCTTATATTAGATTTCCTTTTGTTTTTAGTTTACTTATGCAATTAGTTTCCTTTTCAGTATTAGGGGTTTTTTTTTATTTTTTATTTTTTTTATTATAAATATACATGTAATGCAAGAGCAAAAAATTTGAACCTTTTATCAATAATATTTTAGAATTCTGTGAGAATATTTTACACTTTGTGGATTCTAAGTACCCTATCTTGTGGATTCAAGATAACCTCGTTCCTTGAGAACGATATTATCGCTTCCGCTACGTCATATGTATAAGTCAAATTGTAAGATTTTAACTGTTATGTCTCCATATATTTAGCATTGCACTGTTACATTGCCATATATTTTGCTTTGCACAGTAATTGCCAAAAATCATGGCACTAAATTTGTTACCACTGCTAATCTGTTGTGTGGTTGCATCAGGTACCTTATATCCATGTTGAATTCTATCCCTCTTGTTACCTTAGTGTCCTTGAGCTTCATAGTTTGCTAGGGTTGTTCTTGGGATAGTTCATCCTTCTTTTGAATATGTCTCATACCTTATGGTTAATGATCTAATCAAGAATTATTGATCAACAAACTAGAAGACATGAAGGTTATGTATAAGTCAACTTATAAGATTCTAACTATGTTACGTCGGCATATATTTTGCATTACATTACTATACCACCATATATTTTGCATTGCACTGTTACATCACCGCCATATATTTTGCATTGCATGGTAATTATCATCGCACTAAATTTGTTACCATTAATAATTTGTTGTTGTGAGGTTGAATCAGCTCCCTCATAGCCATGTTGAAATTTTTTTTATTTTATTTTTTTTATTTTTTTATTTTTTTGTTAAGTAAGATTATATAAAAAAGCGATCAAAAGGGGACCGCATCCCAAGAAAAATACACAAGGCCGAATAGGGTTTCTATTCTCTCAAAGAGCCCAAAAAAATCGACTATCTCCTCTAAGGATCAATAATTTCTCCTTACAACCCAACAAAAAAGAGTGGTAATAATGAAGGAATAAATGACTCCTTTCCTTCAAAGGTTGTTTCTTTCAAGCCATAAAAAAACACCAGACGCACAGAGGCGTAGTCCTCCAAACAGCCTGGACTTGGGCCCTAACTATACACCTTCTCCAAGCCTTAACAACCTCTGGAAGACCTGGGCATAACCCACTGAACTCCAAACAAAGTAAACATCAAGTCCCAATAATCCCTAGCCATATGACAATGCAAAAGGAGGTGGTCAACTATCTCCTCATCTCTAAGACATATGCAACAACAATTGACCACAACTTGATTTCTTCTCTTCAAATTATCCTAGGTTAAGATTTTACCCAAGGCAAACTCTTAACATAGAAAATGGGAGAAATGGTTATTCTAATGTAATAACATAAGCCAATAACGACATGAACACGCCGTGTTGAATCTGCCCTCTTGTTATTGTCCTAACATGGTTTAATTACAATCTTTGCTTTTTATTTATTGTTTTATGTAATTAAGAGGAAGAGAATACTAAGATGAATGAGGTGAGCCTTGGTGAAATGGTAAGGTTGCTCCCTTGTGACCTCGAGATCACGGATTTGAAACTAGGAAATAATCTCTCTACATGCGGAGGTAAGTCTGTGTATATCTAACCTTCCATGGACCTTGCAATGGCGGGAGCCTTATGCACTGGGTTGGCCCCTTTTAGTATAATAAGATAAGAATTATAAGATGAATGGTGATGTTTCAATTTGATTAATGTATGGTAAACTAGAAGAATAAAAGTACCTTAATCAAAGCATTAACTTTCCATGGCTTGATAACTTAGTTGTTGTAAAGCATGAAACGGAAGTGAAGAGATAAATAAAACAAGTAGAACAAACAAATTTTATGTGGTTCAGCTACTAGGGCCTACATCTACGACACAAAGAGCCCAAAGGGCTACATCACTTTTATAATACTCTCTTAATTCATATACAATACAATGTTGGAGGCTCCTTTATATAGGAGAAGAAATTATGAGAATGCAAAAAATTAAAAAATAGGAAATAAGGAGGATTTTTCTCCACTGATTCCTCTAGTAACACCAAATCTTCAATAATAGGAAACAATATTAATTACTGAAAGATTTTCCTCCACTGATTCCTTCATTAAATCTTCAATACTCCCCCTCAAGTTGGAGCATGAATGCCCAACTTGCCATTGAGATGATGAGTAACAATAAGCGTGAATGATGAAGAGAGAAGACGAAGAACAATGCTTCCGAACACACCGACAGCCCAAGGCCCCAAGCAAGTCAACGAAAAACTGCTGGTGACATGGCAAAGGCGAGGACAATACTACTGAACACACCGGCAGCCCAAACAAGTTGATAAAAACTGCTAGAGACATTGCGTATGGTGGTGCATATGGAAAGAGAGGAATAACAGATGTTTTGAGGGAATAGAGGCGTCTATGGCATTCTTGAAACTTCATATCATTCGTTCCATTTTCAGTTGGGCGAAGGGGAGAAACTATTATTCTTCCGATGATGTTGATTTCTTGGACTCCATGGGTCCATAGATTCCTGTTTTGTTTGTGTACATGGGACGCGTTCCCCTTTTGAACGCTTTTTATAAATTTTTACTTATCAAAAAAAAAAAATTTGCCCGAGACTGGCAAAGACGAGGGCAATGCAACCGAACACACCGATAGCCCAAACAAGTCAACAAAAAATAGCTAGAGACACGGCAAAGGCGACAATGCTATCGAACACACCGGCGGCCCAAACAAATTGATAAAAACTGTCGGAGACGCGGCAAAGACGAAGACAATGCTACCGAACACACCGGTAGCCCAAACAAGTCAATAAAAATTGCCAGAGACACGGCAAAGGTGAAGAACATTACTGCCGAACAAACCGGCGGCCCAAACAAGTCACAAATAGCACTGAGAAATGCTTAGTAACATTTCAGATGCTAAGGGAATACCCCCAAAATAGGGGTCTGAACCTAAGAAGATAAATTAGGCTTTGTTACCATGTTGTAAAGCATAAAACGAAAGTGAAGAGGTAAATAAAACAAGTAGAACACACAGATATTACGTGATTCAGCCACTAGGGCCTACATTCACGACACAAAGAGCCCAAAGGGCTACATCACTTTTATAATACTCTCTCAATTCATATACAATACAATGGTGGAGGCTTCTTTACACAAGAGAAGAAATTATGAGAATGGAAAGAATTATAAAATAGGAAATAAGGAGGATTTTTCTCGAGGATTTGCCAGTGTCATTGTAGTGCGCAATGACGTCACTATGGGCGATTTCACCCCACTAGGGGTGATTTTTATAGCGATAGAGACTTATCTTTTTCTTTCTTCTTTTTTTGTTTTATTCCGCGATGAAATCTTACTTAGAAACTGCAAGGATTCCAAGAATTTCATTAACTGGGGATGTGAAGTCGGCTGTTCCGCACCGAGGACCGTCTTTGTATATCGATAGGAAGTCCGTCGGAGGGAGGAAATTAGTACTCTCATCTTGCTTGGTTGGTCATTTTGATAAGGAAGTTGGGGGCTGTGATCGTGTGGATGAATGGGTAGCGAAAGCATGGAATACGTCCTGTGGTGTGGGGGTTACTCCATTATCTAATTCGATGCTTCTTTTCAGGTTTCCTTCTCAGGCCGAAGCCCAACGCATGTTAAAGGAAGGACGACGTCACTGGGGATCTGCAACTCTACCCGATCGATGTGTGGTCTTTTAGGGTTGGATGTTGTGGCGTCCTTAGAGAAAAAGGACTCAAACAGATCCGGATGTTTGGGCTCCCCCTTCATCTATGGTGTTATGCCCTATTTGTTGAAGTAGGGGAGTTATGCGGCGGATTTGTGGGAGCTGTTGCCGATAAAACCAGGGATGCTGAGAGTGTTCGTATTACAGTGAGGATAGGATCGACTTGTCCGCAATTTGTGGTCATTAATGATGATACTTTCTGCTACAAGGTGGCGATTTGGGAAGAAATTGCGCCGGCGTTGGTTCCTTCAACAGAGAGTATCGAAGGCGGCGAAAGGCCTACTCATATGCCGGAGGAAGGATGGGTACGAGGAAGATCAAGTCAACGACACGCGCCGGTTATGCGCGTCACAGCTGATAATAATTACTCTACACGTGGCGCTTATAAAGTTTCATTTCCAGATTTCACACTATCCTTATCTACAAGGGTTGGTGAGGAAAATGGGCTGGGCCACCCAGATTGGCCTAAAGTTGATTTGGGCCGGAGGGGTTATGGGCAAACTAAAGCGTTCAGGCTCAAGCCTGATTTTGGGCCTAAGCCAGCCCATACTAAAAGACGGGTTATTAGAGGACCAAACTCAGTTTCTGTTTCAGTTCTTAATGACCTAGATCCAAGGAAAGCCCAGGTTAAAACTCAAGCCCAAAATCAAACTCTCTCCTCTTCTTCATTTTAGCGTCGGACTGAGAAAGAAAAGTGGAGACGGCCGGTTGGTTCAGCTAGTCGATAAGGTACTCGATGGGCTCGTACTAAAAAACAGAAATGGGTAGTACGCTCTCCTTCTCCTTCTCCAGGTTTGACCCCTGTTTCTCATCCTTAGAGCTCATCTTCTACCCCTTCTTCGAGTAAGGTGCTGGGAAATGGTGCAGGTGGAGTGGAGGATCGTTTGGATCAAAAGAGAGGTTTTTCTAAAGCTATTGTACCACGGGATGCAGAATCATCGTCTTCAATGTCCAAGTCCGGAAGTATTGATTGTTCTAACGGGGTGACAATTTGTGTTGGTCGAGACCTTCATTTTAAACTGAAAGATGATTTAGCCGTGACTTTACTTAATGAACTCAAGCTCTGTGCTGCTCTAAAAGGCTTAAATGGTCTACCTCCTGTGACTGGGACCAATTCTACCTATGATTTAATGAAAATTTTTATGGATGACACTGGAACAGAATTGAATTTGCAATTAAACTTGTATCAGAACAGTGCTGAAAGCAAAGGGGAGGACTTTGATGATCAGTCTCAACAGATTTGTCCTCTTGCCTGGGATGTTGATCAATCTAATGTGGACATTATGGAACCCTTAGCAACTGTGCACCCTTATTGCTTTGAGACAGTTAGCGATATGGGTATGGACTGGGTGTTGGATAATATTGGCGAGGTCAGCGAAGCTTTGGGTGTCTCCTCGGAAGGAGATGATGATCGAACGCAAATCATTCTTCGTGATATTGTGGAAGGAAACAATAATGTAGAGACCTTTAAAAGCACAAAAGTTGTTAAAAATAAGAAACATGCACATCAGAAAGGTGATTAGGAGGTTAAGAACCTTATTTCCAATATCAATTACGAAGGGAAGGATGGGGTGAATAAAGAAAGGGGAAGGACTAGAAGTGGGAAGCAGGGAGGAGGGGCACTAATTATCTTTGGTTCTCAATGAAGATACGAATTATTACATGGAACGTCCGTGGATTAAATGATCCGGACAAAAGAAAGGTGGTTAAAGTTGTTTTGAAGAAGTGGAATGCCCATGTTATTTGCTTGCAAGAAACCAAGTTGGCTTCTATTTCTGATGCCGTGGTTAGAAGCCTTTGGGGAAGTAGGTTCGTGGATTGGGAAGCTTTGAACGCTTATGGTACATCAGGCGGTATTCTTATTATGTGGGATCGTAGATGGATGTCTAGAACGAATATCTGGAAAGGGCTATTTTCTTTGTCTTGCGTGTTTCAGATGGAAGATGATAACTTCAGTTGGGTATTTTCTGGAGTTTATGGACCCGTTATTGATTGTGTTAGACCTGCTTTTTGGCAAGAACTCAGTTACATTAAGGATTTGTGGCCGTTGCCTTGGTGCTTAGGCGGGGATTTCAATTCTGTTCGGTCTCCATTTGAAAGATCCACAGGGGGGAGGTGGTCTTCAGAGATGACCCAGTTCTCTGACTTTATTGATGGTCACCTTCTTATTGACTTGCCTTTGGAAAGGGCAACTTTCACTTAGTTTAGTGGCAGAGAGACCCAGTTACTTTATCGAGGCTTGATAGATTCCTGATTTCTGGAGATTGGGAGGAGAAGTTTCTGGATGTCACTCAGTCAGCTTTGGTTAGAGTCACGTCTGATCATGTGCCCTTAGTTCTTGATTGTGGAGGCATGAGATCTAGACGGACTCCATTTCGTTTCGAAAACATGTGGTTGAGAGCTGAGGACTTCTAAGGGAAGGTCCAGTCCTGGTGGGAAGAAACAACGCTTACTGGCTCTAATAGCTATGTGCTTGCTAAGAAGTTTCAGACTCTCAAATCTAAGCTTAAGAAATGGAATAAAGAAGTGTTTGGGAATCTTGAATGGAAGAAAAATAGAGTCCTGGCTGATATCGCTGATCTTGATCGTCTTGATGAGACAGGGCAAGATACGGATTCTCTTCGCTCTAGAAGAGCGTCTTGTTAGGCGACTTTTACTGAGATTGCTACTATGGAGGAGATATCGTGGCGTCAGAAATCTCGGGCTTTGTGGCTTAAAGAAGGTGGCCGTGATACTAAATTCTTTCACAGACTTGCTCACGCTCATAGAAGATACGATAATATTGGGCGTATTCGTGTGAATGGTTCAGAGCTGTGGAAAGAAGATGAGGTGCGTGGGGGTATTGTTTCTTTTTATCAGCAGCTCTATACTGAGACTTTGGAATGGAGACCAAAACTTGATGGTTTGCACTTCAATGCTATTTCTATGCTGGATAGTGATATGCTTGAGGTTCCTTTCTCTAAAGAGGAAGTTCTTAAGGCGTTATCCAGTTGTAATTGTGATAAAGCTCCAGGCCAGATGGATTCACTATGCGGTTTCTTAAAGAGAGTTGGGAGGTGGTGCGTAATGAGGTAATGGGCACTTTTCAGGAATTTTATTCTCATGGCACATTTGAGAAATCATTAAATGCATCTTTTATAGCTCTTATTCCTAAGAAGAGCAACGCCTCTGACATTAAGGACTTTCGGCCAATCAGTTTAGTGGGGTGTATGTATAAGCTTATTGCCAAGGTCCTTGTTCTTAGAATGCGGAATGTTTTGGATGGAATCATCTCAGAGTCACAAAATGCTTTTGTTGGTGGTAGATAGATTTTAGATTCTGTTCTTATTGCAGGAGAATGTGTCGATTCCAGGTTGAAGAGTGAAGTTCCTGGTGTTTTATGCAAACTGGATATCGAGAAAGCTTATGATCACGTGAATTGGAAATTTCTTCTTTATTTGCTTCGGAGAATGGGGTTCGGAGATCGATGGATAAAATGGATTGAATCTTGCATCTCATCAGTTATGTTCTCTGTGCTTGTGAACGGCTCTCCTGCTGGTTTTTTTTCTGAGTTCGCGTGGTTTGAGACAAGGAGATCCTTTGTCGTCTTTTCTTTTTCTTATTGTCATGGAGGGATTGAGTAAATTAATGAAAAAGGCAAAGAATCTGGGTTACATAAGGGGGTTCACTGTTGGTAGAGATGTTGCTAACCAGATCGAGATATCCCATTTGTTGTTTGCAGATGATACCCTGGTTTTCTGTGATGCTGATATTTCCCAACTCAGGTATTTGAGGTGCATTCTTACATGCTTCCAAGCAGTGTTTGGTCTTAAGATTAATGTTGGAAAGAGTGCTTGTCCCAGTGGGGGAGGTCTCTAATATTTCCAATTTAGCTGCTGTTCTTGGATGTGGAGTGGGTGCCTTTCCACTCCCTTATCTGGGCTTACCTTTGGGAATCTCCTCTAGGATAGTGGGGACTTGGGATCCGGTGATTAACAGGTATGAAAAAAGATTGGCGGGGTGGAAAAATCAGTATCTTTCAAAAGGGGGGAAGGTCACTCTTATTAAGAGCACCCTCTCGTCCCTTCCCACATATTTCTTATCTCTATTTCAGATCCCGTGTTCTGTTGCTTAACGAATTGAAAAAATTCAGAGAGATTTTCTTTGGGGTGGAAAAGGAGAGGAGTTTAAGTATCATCTTATTAATTGGGAGCAGGTTTGCAAACCGTTGAAGTTTGGCGGTTTAGGTATTCGGAAGTTAGTCCCTTTCAATAGAGCCTTATTGGGGAAGTGGTTATGGAGATTCGGTAAAGAACGTCATCGACAATGGAGAAGAGTTATCTCGTGTTGTTTTGGGGAAGAGAGTGGAGGTTGGTCCTCTCGTCCTGTTTCTATTACCGGGGGCGTTGGCGTTTGGAAGTTCATTCGGAAAGGTTGGGATGTGTTTTCCACCCATATTCGGTTCAAGGTTCGTAATGGTATGTATGTTAGATTTTGGGAAGACTTATGGTGTGGTGATCAATTGTTGTCTCTTTCTTTTCCTCGTCTCTTTAGCATTGCCGAGAATAAGCATGCTTATGTAATTGACTGTTATCATCTTGATAACAGTGGAGTTACGTGGGATATGCGTTTTAGGCGTTCCTTTCAGGATTGGGAGATAGCTGAAGTTTGCGTCTTTTTGGACCTGTTGTATAGACAAAAAGATGTTGGCAGAGGTTGTGATGATATTTTGTGGACTCCCTCTTTTCATGGTAGATTCGAAGTTCGATCCATGTTCTTGTGTTTGTCTAATTTTATTGGTTATGAATTTCCTTGGAAGTGTATTTGGCGCTCTAAAGCTCCTCTTAGAGTTGCCTTCTTTGTTTGGACTGCTACTTGGGGAAAAATTTTAACATTGGATAATCTGCGTAAGAGAGGTAATACCATTGTTAATTGGTGTTGTCTTTGTAAAAATGATGGTGAGTCCGTGGACCATCTTCTTATGCATTGTCCTGTTGCATCTAATTGCTGGAATCTCATATTCAGTATTTTTGGCGTTCAGTGGGTAATGCCTAAGCACTCTTTCCAATTAATTAATGTTTAGAGAAGATGCCCTGTTTCTGGTCATGCTCGTGATTTTTGGAGGGTCGCCCCACATTGTGTTTGGTGGTGTATTTGGAGAGAGAGAAATAACAGAAACTTTGAAGGGAAGGAATCGTCTTTTGCAAACCTTAAGTCTTTTATCCTACGCTCTTTTTTCTGTTATTTCAGAGGCAGCGCTTGCTCCTCGATCGATGACTTTTTTGTTCTATTGGACTCTGTTGGTCCATAGGTTTAGCTTTTGCTCTTTCGTTTTTGTGTATTAGGGACACGTTCCCCTTTTGAACGTCTTTCTAATATATTTTTACTTATAAAAAAAAAGGAGGATTTTTCTCGAATGATTCTTCCATTAAAGGAGTGAAGAGAAATTAAACGTGTAGAACACATAGATATTACGTGGTTTAGCCACTATGGCCTACATCTACGGCACAAAGAGCCCAAAGGGCTACATCACTTTTATAATACTCTCTCAATTCATATACAATACAATGGTAGAGGCTCCTTTATATAGGAGAAGAAATTATGAGAATGCAAAGAATTAGAAAATAGGAAACAAGGAGGATTTTTCTCCACTGATTCCTCTAGTAACACCAAATCTTCAATAATTGGAAACAACATCAATTACTGTAAGATTTTCCTCCACTGATTCCTCCATTAAATCTTCAATATAAGTCAACATTTCATGATGGTGGCAAAGGTGGGGGATTTGAGTTTCTTTCTATTCCTTCAGCACAAAGTGGGTTGTTCTCAATCTTCTTTTCCGTGTCTCTTGATGTTTCTTTCACATTATAAAAGCAATGTGAATCGTGTCACTGAAAGGATCAAAAGAAAGTTAGGCAGCTAGAATGGCCGTTACCTATCCAAACGTGCAAGTTGGAATTTTTGTAGATAGTGATTGGGGATTTTGTTGAGGTGGCAATGTATGTACATTGATTTGGAAACTCAGACTTAGTTGACAGCGGGCAGTTTAGATAGTGAATTTTGCAGTAATGAGCCAAGAGAACGTGCTTAAGGGTCACTGTGACAAAGAATTGCTTAAAGCTTTTGAATGTCAAAGGGGGAAATCGGCCAATACAAATATGGTAAGCATTCTGACTTGGGTACAGAATGGAGTACTCCCTTGGACTTGCCAGCTACATACAGGATGCTATTATTGGGTAAATGCTACCACATGTGTTTTAGCTGACATGGAGGAGATGCCAAGCACAACATGTTTTTCAGAGAGTACACTGCTTTCCTCTCAAATCAGCTAAGAAGCAGCCTGCCACCCATGAAATCACAAGGATGAGGTCCATCACACTAACCTGAAACTTTAGCTGCCAAGGATCTTATAGGTCCAAGGTGTGACAATTGACAACATGTCACATTACTAACATGCTCGTAGAACTCATTGGGCCATATTCCCGAACTAGATAGGTGTCAATGCCTTAGAGCACTTGTGCCTTGGGGAGCCTTTCAAAGGAGGTGAGGTGTTTTTATATGTTTAGGACCAATTTGCACCATGTCGAGGCTCATTATCGAGGACAGTATTGCCTTGTTGCTCTTGGAAGTACTATGGGATTAAGGCAAGGATGACGATGATACCTACTTAGGGTTTTCAACAATAGTTTCAAAAACTTTAGAATGTTGTGATGTATTTTCTTTAAACTGTATAAATATTTTTAATAAAGATTTTTCCCCATATTTTATTGCTTCTCTCATGAATGTGACGGTAGATGAATTTATAATTGCTCCTAGTTTTGCATTTTGTTCCATTTGATAAATGTGACATTGATCTGGTTATTCAAAATTACAAGCGGACAACTAAACATTAAGAAAAAATGTCTTGCAGCGGTGTGTTTACATTGCTTCAGATGGAGGCCGTGTTTGTCGTCCACTTGTTATTGCTGACAAGGGTGTATCACGGATCAAGGAACACCATATGAAGGAGCTGTTGGTAATTGTCTTTAAAGCTATTTGCTCTTAGTAATTTGTTCTCTTGAAGGATGGAACAATTGTTTATTTTCTTGCCTGATCAGTCATTTGTTTTCTTTGAAGGATGGGGTTCGTACTTTTGATGATTTTTTATTGGATGGATTGATAGAGTATCTTGATGTTAATGAGGAGAACAATGCTCTGGTTTGTTCCGCCCAATTTTTTGTGAAATCTCTTCTGTTTTTTAAACACTTTATTTTCTTTGCAGTGGTTCATACTAATATGTTTTATAGATTGCTCTATATGAAGGAGAGGCTACTCCCGAAACAACTCATATTGAAATAGAACCGTTTACCATCTTAGGTGCTTGTGCTGGGCTAATTCCTTTTCCTCATCACAACCAGTCACCCAGAAATACCTATCAGGTATGTTTATGTATTTTCTCAGATTTCTTGGATCATGCATTGCGGTAAACGGAAAATTTTACTTTAAGCTTCTTTTGTTATTTTTATAGTGTGCAATGGGGAAGCAAGCTATGGGTAATATTGCTTATAACCAGGCAAGTGGTCTTTTGACAAAGTTTATGCTGTGTTCATTTTTTCCTTTCTCCAAGAATTCAACACGTTGAAGTTGTGTGGGTAATATAACATTTTTTGTAATGACTAAAATCTTTCTTGGTTTTTCTGTAAAATTTGTGTGCATGTGTATGTAAAACATAGTTTGTAGGCATTATGTATGTGTGTGTTTATATATATCCTGGGATTGTATGAAAGGATTCATATTGTGCTGTGCACCCTAACAACTGGTATAACACAAACCAACCAACCATCTGTTGTTATCTCAAATTCTCGAATAATTTGAAGGATAGATATTTTGAGCTAGTTAGTTTGGTCATAATAATTATGAGATTTTGCATGGTCAGTTTATGTGGTGCCCTTTGCCAATCCTTTTCTACATATGTTACTGTCAATTTGATATTTTGAATTTTGTGCCAATATACCTTCTAAATGCTTTATGAGCATGGATGTCACTGGCCATAATGAGTTGATTGCATCATTCCCTGGAACGTTTTCTGTTCCACCACCCAACATCATTTCACATGGATTTCCCCCTCTTCTCTAAGTAGTATGGAGCAAACAGAGATAGAATCAGTTGATTCCCAAAACGCGTTTAGAGATTGTCTATCTTCTATATATATATATATATATATATATATATATATATTATAACTGTACCACGGAATGCGTTTTGCTGTAACTAATTTGATCATAACATCTTGATTTTGTAGTTATGTCGGATGGACACATTAATCTACCTTCTAGTGTATCCTCAACGGCCATTGCTAACGACAAGAACCATTGAACTGGTTAGTGTGCTGAATGTTGGTGTCATACCCAATTTCAACATGTGAATTGACAAGTTCATTTCAGGTTGGATATGATAAGCTTGGAGCGGGGCAGAATGCAACTGTTGCAGTTATGAGTTATAGTGGCTATGACATTGAGGATGCAATAGTTATGAATAAGTCGTCTCTGGATCGTGGTTTTGGTCGCTGTATTGTCATGAAAAAGTACTTAAAACCTTCACCCCTAAATTTTTAGAGCTGCAATTGTACATCATAATGTCAAATTACTTGTGTTTTTTTCTTTTTCTTTCTTTAAGATATATTTTCTGATGGCAGTCTGTTGTGCTATTTGTGAACAGAATGTCTACCCTAAATCAGAAGTACGAGAATAACACATCAGACAGAATAATAAAACCCAATAGAGATGGACATGATGCGGAAAAGATGCAGGTAATGATTGTTGATGCTTATAATATACACACATTTTGTCACACCCTGAATCTCAAAACCCAATACCCGAGGTTAAGGTGCGGGGTTTAAAGTTTTATGTTGAATTAAAGTTATTCTACTTTTTAAGGGTATATTATTCCTTTTGAGTTTTTATCCAAAAATTTACAATTTGAAATGTCGACCTCCATTTGATTTGAAACTAAAACCAGGCAACTATATACTAATGAGACTTTGTGGATAAAAGTATAATTCAAATCAATTAATGCAATCGGGTGTCTTTAAACCTGTAACAAATTTGCGTATCACGACTTGTTCATGTACTGACCAATACGAACATCCTATGTTCACTAATTTATAGAAAATGCCATAAAGCTTGGACAATGGCATGAAACTCCAAGTTGTAGGTTGTGTACTTGAGCTTCCCCCCAGTAAGCTTCTCACTGAAATATGCAATAGGTCTCCCTCATTGGCTGAGGGCTGCACCAATGCCAACGCCCGAAGCATCACAATCTACCTTAAATACCACCTCAAAATCTGGTAAAGCAAGCACCGGTTCTTCCGTTAGTTTCCTCTTGGGTGCTTGAAAACTCTTCTCCGCCCCTTGGGTCCACTGAAATTTTTTCTTTTCCATCAGTAAGTGGAGCAGCAATGGTGTTGAATTTGCGAATCAAGTGCCTATAAATTGTCTCCAAACAATGTAAACTCCTCATGTCACGCACTATGGTAGGTGTGGGCTACTCAAGAATGACTTTAACCTTGCCATCATCTACCTTAATACGTGCAGGAGAGACCACATAACCCAAAAATACCAATCCTGAAAAACTGCCAAGAAGTGGTTTCAGCACTTTGATCATCACAAGCATGAAAGTGCTAGGTGCATTTGATAAGCCGAATGGCATTACCAACCACTTGTACAACCCATTCTTCATTTTAAACACCGTTTTTCCCTCTTCATCGGCGTAATTCGATTTGATGGTAGCCAATCTTCAAGTCAATCTTTGAGAAGATTGAAGAACCGACAAGCATATCCAGCATGTTATCAAGTTGAGGAATCGGAAATTGGTAGTTGACGTTATTTTGTTGATGGCTCAACTATCCATGAACATATGCTAATAATCGCCTTTCTTTGGAATGAGAAGGGCTGGGACAACACATGGGCTCATGCTCTTGCGAATAAATCCCTTGTTTCGGAATCAATCGTGACTTTTGCATAACCAAAAACTCATCTACATCGATATCATTATCCTCTTATTCCGCCAATTAATCATATTTTGGCTCAACCACCAGGTCTGCATGATCTTCCTCGATCAAAAGTTGTTTTTCTTCTCTACCAAGACATCCTGCAAATTCAGGAATTTCCACCTTAAAGCCACCAATCTCACACCTTTCATCTAGTGGAATTGGTGCTGGTCTGGATGATGCGTTGTTGTGAAAAGGACTGACAAAATCCTCTTCAATATTGTCTTCTCCCTTATGAAACTCAGGAATCTCGAATTTGATATTTGCCGGCCAACGATGCTCGTCGGGTGATCAATTGCGACATGGAATATCGAACGGATTTTCTATGATAGTCTTGGTGTTTGACACATCATCATTCACTCATCGGGTGATCTATCTCGTCTTCTTGTTGCTAGGGTAAGGGCCGGACCCTGCATCATACGAGTTCCTCCTCTTGGTTGTTGTTGTGGAGGCATGATTCAGCAGTCGGAAAGCCGAAACTGAAGTTCTGATACCAAACTGATGCTGCTTTACCAAGAGGAGACGATCAAATAGTCTTCACAACAATTTTGAAACGAAATAAAAGAACGATGCCAAACGAAAAGAATTTGCTTTAAAATTAATGTCTTCAATTAAACCCTAGCAATTACAAGACACCTTAGATTAGCTAACTACCAAATATAAATTAAAATCAAAATAGAAATGTTGCTGAAAATAAAGGAAAATTGCTGAAAATTTAGAAACAAATCAAAACTTCCTATAAATTTCTGGTTCTCCTTGCCCTTCCTCCACTTTTTTTCCCCCTTTCAGGTGTTCCCAATGTTTTAGGAAACTTTTAACTGGGTCCACTACTAAATCATTTCATTTCAATATTGCTGTGAAGACGATTTGATTGTCTCCTCTTGGTAAAGCGGCTTCACCTTTCACCTTTACTTTGACTTCCTACTTCTAAAACCTTAAACCATAAAAAAACTTGCTATCCAAATGTCCACAAGCTAACTATTTTCAGTTCCTGTAACTAACACTGCTAATCCCTAAAGTTGTGGGCCTTGAATAACGTTAGACCATGAAAATGATTATGGACAGCATTATTTGAAGCTCCTGGTGCTATCTTAAATATATTTTTTGTGACATCTTGGAAATCAGAAGTTGATTCCCTATTAGAATAAAGCAGGAGTGGAGCTGCTATTGTTATGGCATTGTACCTCTATGATTTGTGTGATGTTGTGGCTTGAATTTGGTGTCGGATCACATTGCGACCTGCTTTTGACCCGTTTTATTGCTTGTGGACCGTGGACCCTAATTAGTATTCTCTTGTAGCCCGATATATAAGGGAATTTAGGGTTTGGAGTGGGTAGAGAGAGAGAGACTGAAAATCATACAGAAAGAGAGGGTTGAAACATGTAAATCTCTGATTTTACACGTAGTGAAGACTTTCGCCGGATCTCCATTGTGGACATAGGCTTTGCCGAACCACGTATAAATTTGTGTTCTTTGTGTGGTGTGTTTACTTTTCTATCGTGTTTCGTGATTGTTGCTTGGGTTCATTGCGTTTGTTGTAACAATTTGTTTCTGCAAATATACCATTCTATAGTTAACTAGCTGCATATGTTACCATTTTTATAGATATTGGATGATGACGGGATCGCTGCACCTGGAGAAATCATTAGACCTAATGACATCTATGTCAATAGGGAGAGTCCAAAAATTACAAAGGGGCCACCTTTGCCACACGGATTGCCAGATGGGTCAGTATTTGCTTTCTGATGGAAATGTTTAATTGGTGTTCTGTTGATACCAGTTTAACTTACCTTGTGCAACATCCAGTGCATATAAACAAAGTAGACAAATTTACAAGGGTCCTGAAGGAGAGGCAGCTGTTGTTGATAGAGTAGCTCTCTGCTCCGATAAGAATAACAATTTGTGCATTAAATTTATGATTCGCCATACGCGTAGGCCAGAGGTAACTAATTCTAATCTGCTTCAACTTTGGATGTTGAAATTAATGTGAAGGTTTGGGTTCCCTTTTTTAATGGAAAATTCATTTCACTCAGTTTGTCACCTTATTCTATTTTGCTTCAACATGGGATGTGGAAATTAATATGTAGGTTTTGGTTCCCTTTTTTAATGGAAAATTCGATTCACTCAGGTTGGCGACAAATTTAGCAGTAGACATGGGCAGAAAGGTGTTTGTGGCACCATTATTCAACAGGAAGATTTCCCATTTTCGGAACGTGGGGTTTGCCCTGATTTGATTATGAATCCTCACGGTTTTCCAAGGTAACATATTTGTTTTTGTTGTATTCTCCCTCTAAAAATATCATGATTAACATAGTAGAATTTGTGAGCTGATGCTTCAAATGTAAGGGAATTTCTCATTGAAAGCTGCTATTTGGTACCGAATGAAATAAAGCACGTGTCTTAAAAGGAATATATGGAGCACTGAAGTACAATACTGCATAATCTCAATGTTAAAGGTTTCTTGATTTTTAAAACTGACTACACAGTCACACTCACATGCAGTGTTATTAAAAGCGCGCCTAGGCGCGAGGCGCGCACAGGTGCAAGTTTAGTGTCTCTTGTTGCCACAGGCACAGCGACCTTCATTAGGCACGTCCCTGGGCTGCGCCTTGGGCTTTTTGTTAGGCGCTCCTCATATATTTGTCTCTACAGTTTCCCTTTTATGTGCTTTACTGCTTTGTATGAAACAAAAAAGAATAAAATATATAAAGCAACTGAAGAGTCAAAGAAAAGAAAGAGACGTGAGGGAGTGGGAAAGAAAAGAGAAAGAAAGGAAGCAGGTGCAGGTGCAGTTGCAGCGACAAAGACAAAGCCCTAGCCGACAAAACAGAGCACAAAAACAAACAACAGCAGGAATGTTAACCCAAAATGCAGGAAATAAATTAGTCAAAAAAAGAAAAATCAAGAAGAGTGAGAGACAGAGAAGAAGAAGACACAGAAATGGACAGCAAAAAATATATATTTTTTTCCTGAATTGGATTTTTTATAAAATTTTTCAAAAAGTACATTTACAATAGGAGTAAAAAACTCCAATACAAAGGAGGTAATGGACAAACCCACAAACCACCAAATTAACTTATCCTTAGATAATCAAACAACAAACCAATAAATAACCTAAAACAAAGAAGCAACACATAATAACCACTGTGCCCTGCTCCACATGCTACTTCTAAACATGAAACCCAAGAGACAACCCTCAAGTCTCAACCATTCTGAACCATCATGACAAGACAAATATCCTCGGCAAAATTACTGTCAGCACCTGCTAGCAACACTTACACCAGAAACAACCAAGTGCAAGAGCAAATCTGTCATCACAACACAAAACAAACCTCAGCAAACAGTCTGCTGTCAAACTATACAACCACAAACTGAAACAGGAAAAACAATTCTGTCAGCAACCACTGCTTTCAAAACTGCACTCTGTCTTCAAACCCTCATATGTGCTTGTCCACAACTAATCAAAATCCTTGAAAATCAAAATCAGTGCCTGGAAGTTACTAGCCTTTCCTGCAAGGAACAAAACAGACTCAATCAAAAACAAAGGTGACCTCCACTTCAAAAATGAGATTTTAATCTCCAAAAATTATCATAAAATCAGCCAGACTAAGATTTAGATATGCAATTACATCCCAAATAATAGGCTGCACCACCTGATTAGGTTGATCCTGAATCCCACTATGAAACACATTGTTTCTCACAGACCAAATCTTCCAAATTGTCACTGCAAATAGACCGCAAAGAATATTTGATTTGATAGATTTTGTCACAGTATATCGAATGAACCAATCCACCACCTGATTCAAAGATACAAATCCTGGACACTGTAAATGAACCAGCTCAAAAAAATAAAAAATAAAAGAAAAGGAAATCTTTAAGAAGAGGGAGTAAAAAAAACACAGAGAAAAAATTAAAACCACTTAAGCCCCTCAGAACAAGTATTCCGGACGGGGAAAAACACTGTTCACTAGAAAAGGGTAAAAACAGACACAACAAAATAGAGAGAGAAGTAGATGAAGCGAGAGAGAAAGAAGTAGTAGTAGATGAAGAAAAGAAAGAACGAAAGAAAAAACAGAACCCCCAAAGAGAGATTGAAAAAAAAAAAATAAACTGTTCATGAGAAAAGGGAAAAACAGAGAAGAAATAGAAAGAGAAGTAGATGAAGAGAGAGAGACTCAGAGAGAAGAAGAAGTAGATGAAGAAAAAGAAAGAAATAAAAAACAAAGGCCCAGAAAAAGAAAAAAAAAAAAAAGAGAGGAGAAGAAGAAGACGAAGAAGGAAAAAGAAAAAAAAAAAAAACTGAACTTACCTGTTCACCAAACAGAGATTGATGTCGGCTAGGGCTTTGTATTTGTCGCTGCAACTGCACCTGCTTTCTTTCTTTCTCTTTTCTTTCCCGCTCCCTCACGTCTCTTTCTTTCTTTTCTTTGATTCTTCTGTTGCTTTATATATTTTATTCTTTTTTGTTTCATAAGATGACAAAACTTCCTTTTTTGGCTTTGAAAACTAAAAACTTAAGTATATAAAAAGCATACAAAGCAATAAAGCACATAAAAGGGAAACTGTAGAGCCAAATATATGAGGCGCGACTAGGCGCGTGTAATAAATAGCCCCAGGCGCGCGCCTAATGAAGGTCGCTGCGCCTGTGGCAACAAGAGGCACTGAACTTGCGCCTTGGCGCGCTTTTAATAACACTGGTTTAAATATCTTCCATTTGTTGTTTTACTTGGAGGAGCTTTATTGGTTTAATTGTGCTATTTTACTGGTTGCTTTATTGGTTTAGTTGTGATATATTTAGTGTTTTTATTACTAGATGTTCATTGTTTAATTGTGTTCTTTTTGCTGAGAATCACTCAAGCGCGTGCCTCGCGCCTAGGCTCCAAGGGACCTCTAGCGCCTCAGTGTGCCTAGCGCCTTTAATAACACTGGTCGTATGATATGAAAACGGTGCAACATTTATATGTTAACACCTCAAATCTTACAAAAGTAAGACATGGACGCGGTAGGAATGCTGCAATAAAATATATTTCATATAAGTATTATATTATGTATGATTACTACTTTAATAGTTTTTTTTTTTTTCCTAGTTGGTACTGACACGCATTTGCCTCTTCTGAGACTTGAACCCCTGACCTCCCTTTGGGAAGTAAGAGGCTGATACTGCTAGGCCACTGACCGTTGGTACTACTTTAATAGATTAAGTGTAATATGACTGCAATTTGAAATTTGTAACCTTTGAATCAGAAGAAATACAAGAGAAATATGTAAAGGCTTGAATGAGAATTAAGAAAGGGTTATATTCTGACATCTCTACACCCATATGGGCTAACATATCTTAGCTAACACTCTCCCTCAAGTTGGTGTGTGGATATCTGAGACGCCCAACTTGGACAATGCATCTTCAAACACGATATTGCTTACACCCTTCGCTAGAATGTCAGCACGATGCGGAGTGCAAATCTGACCGAAGATGATTTTTTCTCAAATGAAGTGTCAATTAACTAATCAAAGAGTCTTCTTAGATCATAAACAATCAATTTTTCTCAAATCATAAACAACTAACCATGTCTCATTTTTTTTTTTTTTTTTGATAAGTAATAATAAATTAAAAAGGGTGTTCAATAGGGGAACGCGTCCCGTAGACAAAGGAACCGGGGTTTAAGGCCCCAAAGAATCCAAAAAAGAAATTAAATCAACAGAAGAGGAACACGAACTTCTGTTCACATAACAAAAAAGAGAGCGAATAATAAAAAGTTTCAGTGTCACTGTAGACGACTCCTTCCCTTCAAACATTCTACTATTTCGCTCCTTCTAGATACACCACCAAATACAATGTGTTGCAGATCTCCATTAAGCACGAACGCTCCTACTCACACGACAACCTCTCTAAGTATGAATTAGCTCCCTAGTAGAACGTGGCATTACCCAACACATGCCAAATAGGCCAAGAATGAGATTCCAACAATCGTACGCTACAGAGCAATGCAGTAGGAGATGATCAACTGACTTCCCATCCTGCTTACATAAACAGCACCAATTAACAAGAAAATTTCCCCTTTTCCTCAGATTATCGATCGTCAGAATCTTTCCCCAAATAGCAGTCCATACAAAGAATGCCACCCTAGTAGGAACCATGGAGCACCAAATAGTCTTCCAAGGAAAATCATAGGATGCAAAATTAGACAGACATAAAAACAAGGATTGACAAAGTTTCTTACATCAAGGCAACAACACGAATAAGATTTGGGACTTGGTGCTTCACAATGGGCAGCAACTGGTGTTCAAGACGACAATGACACTGAAGGGGAGATAATAAATGACAAACCTTGAGATGAGGCTCAAAATCAAATTAGTGCAAGCCACTGGATTCATGCCCCGTCCCAATCTTTTTCTTTGTCTTGAGATCATGGAAACACAACAATAGGGATTAAAAAACTGAACACTGTAGAGACTAACTAAGCTTACTAAATACTAATATACATCAAGCTAAAGGAAAAATGAGGAACATATAAAACAGATTATAGAGATTAACTAACTAAGCTTCCTAGTAGACTTCTAGCTAAAGGAAAATTGAGGAACATATAAAACAGATATTAGAGACAGGAAAGAACTAAGACAAGTTGTTCCAAACCTGAAATTTTAGAAGAGTAACACTCTGAGAAGGAGCCACAGCTTACAATATGACATAATATGTATATTCTCACAGCTTTGATGGAATAGTTTTACTGTTATGTGGTGATAAGCTTACACTTATCTTTTGTACCTTAGTTAACATATAAAAAGTCTTTTGACATAGCCAGTTGCAGATCCAGAGTGCTGTTGTTAAGATATTATCTATTTGTAGTTGAACGGGCTGAAAGGATTCTTTTGTCCGATCATCCGGCATTCTCAAATGATTTTGTTAAAGAAAGTATATTTCATGTGGCAATTATATTGACTAGAGAGTTCAATTGGGGGAGGGTTATATCACTGGTCTCCATCAGTCAAAACATTGGGGAGGGTTGTTTTGCAGAGAGCAGTAAGAGTTGCTATAATATGGGCCAACTAGTGTGGTTGGGGATCAACAGGTTTCTTTCCATATGGTTCATCAAAAGGTACTATCAAAGTAAAAGAGGCGTTTCTTCAATCTCTGATTGCTTTGAATTGGGGATCAACAATTCTTTTAGATTAGAACTGGTCACCAACAGCCTTTTCTCCGCCACTATTTCTTAGACTTAAAAAAAAAAAAAGGGAAAAAAAAAAAATTTCTAACTGGAATACTACTAATATACTTCTTAATCTTCTTCTTCGTATTATTATTATTATTATTATTATTATTATATTTTTTGTGTGCGTGTGCGCATGCACACACCTGTACTTGATCATCTTGCAACTGGACTCTTTTCCTTGTATCCTTTAGCAACCATGAAATTCTGTTTAAGAATTACAAGAAGGACAAAGACAAATTAGAAGAGCTTAACTATGAGTGCTACAACTCTAACCGGTTACTTGATATTTTATGCATGTATGCATGTATTATTATTATTATTATTTTATTTTGGGAAGGGAAGCTACTCTTTCTGTTGCCCCAGTATAATATTCTCCATGGTGTTCAATTTTGCATATTTGTTTCTAATGTGTTTTCCTTTTCCTTTTTCAATTTTATATTCATCAATGGTTTCTGATCTTCTATTATGATCAGTCGAATGACAGTAGGGAAGATGATAGAGCTTCTTGGGAGTAAAGCTGGAGTGTCTAGTGGCAAGTTTCACTATGGCAGTGCCTTCGGAGAACCTAGTGGTCATGCAGATAGAGTTGAAGCTATAAGGTGCGTTGTTCTCCTATACTGGACACCCATTTATAGATTGTCCCTTTCTCAGTTTCTGAATACCATTTCTAACTTTGTTATAGTGAAACCCTTGTGAAGCATGGCTTTTGCTACAATGGCAAGGACTTCATTTATTCAGGTTTTTCTGCTTCCTCTAAAGAATTATTAGATATCAGATATTTAGAAGAATAGTTATCATTTTGGTTACTCATACCGTCTTTCCCTCCCCCCCCCCCCCCCCCAAAAAAAAAAAAAAAAAAAAAAAAAAAAACCTCCCTCTCTCTCCATGTCCTTTTCGCTCTTCCTTGTTATCTCTATCAATGTAAGACTGCTTTGCATATGCCCCCACCCCCTTTCTCAACAAATGTAATATTTTGATTTCTTTCCTACTTGCTTCAATCTGCTTTGTGTGCGAAATTTAAATAGCTTTCTGGAATTCTTTTAATTTATTCATCTGTTTTTACTTTAAAGAACCCTATTTGCTTTAATTTTGGTACTAAAATAACTAAAGAAACATAGCATGTTTCAGTGAGCTCACCTCATGTTCAATGAAATTACCGCAAGGACCTTAATATAATTTCGAGTAGAGATTATGCAGCAACTAAGAAGTCTCATAATCAATATATTCACAGAGCTGTTGCCTTATTTGCAAGATCAAATACTATGTGAAGATCAGCCCTAGTTTGATATTTAAAAAAAATAGTTTAAATGTTATTGTCAAGATCAGCTTAAACTATTTCTTGAACCACTCAATCTCTTTTCGGGTGCTCTGGGGTCTGCCTTCCCATGGAAGGTTGCATGGCATTCAAAGGCTCCCCTCAAGATGGCCTTTTTTGCTTGGACAGCAGTGTTGGGTCAGATTTTGACTTTGGACAACCTGAGAAAGAGGAGACAGGTCACTGTTAATTGGTGCTGCATGCACAAGAGAGATGAAGAGAAGGTTGATTTTTGAATGAATTGTGCATGCTTACTTTTGAGTGAGCTCCCAAGACCGAGACTATTGGTGGGTGGCTCCCCTATGTGTTTGGTGGCGCTTGTGGACGGAGTGGAATAGAAGATCTTTTGATGGAGAGGAATCTTCTATTGGCACACTGAAGTTCTCTATCATTTGCTCTCTTTTTTGTTGGGTATTTGGGAGATATTGTATATCATTAAGAGAGAGGATTTTTTGGGCTTTTTTGGTTCTTAGGACCCTATTTGGTCCTTGTGTAGCTTTCTTGGGATGCGTTTCCCTTCTGAATGCCTTCTAATACAATCTTACTTATCAAAAAAAAATATATCTTTTCTTTCTTTCTTTCTTTTCTTTTCTTTTCTTTTCTTTTTTTTTCAATACATTATTGACCAGATGATGATAAAGAAAATTAAATAATTAGCAAATAAATAAGTAAATAAAATATAAGTTCACCATCCTGCCTTGTCATGTACTAATGAAAATTTAAACAAAGCTTTATTTTATATGCAAATTTGGATGCTCACGATCTGTGATGAACTTGATATTTCATAGTCATGGCCTATTAATGAATGATTAAAATACATCATTGTATTTGGATTTCATGACTTTTTTTTTTTCTTTTTTTTTTTTGTCTTACATGCTAAAATTGGTAGCGTCTTAAGTTTTGTGTTTTAGTCATTATTCTTTTGGAGCATTGTGCATCAGTTATATTTGTATTTTCAATTGATAATTATTTTCAAGCTTAATTGGGGACATCACACATGACCTAAATTAAATTTCAATACATTTTATCCAACATACAATGGAAATATGGGGTTTTATCTAGTGCCACGCTACATTATCCATGTCGCTTAGTAATGAATATATAACATGGAGATTACATAATAAAAGTAGACTCCTAAATTTAGGGAGTACAAATATCCTTGTGTTGACCCGCCCATATTGCGTAGATATTGTCCACTTTTGCACTCTGTGTTCACGGATTTCAATTGCGTTTACACAATTAGGGTTGTCCACACATATAAGTCTCATCTGCCACGGCTGGCCAACACCGTGTAAATATTGTCCGCTTTGGACACTCTTCATGCTCACAGTTTTCAAAACTCTTCTACACAGGTAGGGGTCTCCACACAAATAAGTCTCAACTACTTCTCCTCCCCAGGTAATGTGGGACGTCACAATCCATGCATGTGTATTTACCCCAAAAACTAGCGGTTTGAGTTTTTCCATCAACAAAAAATAAAAGTAAAGGCTATATGCAGTGCCATCCTAAACTAATTGAGAATAGACACACATATAATATTATTGAAGATTTAATGGAGGAATCAGTGAAGGAAAATCTTTCAGTAATTGATGTTGTTTCCTATTATTGAAGATTTGGTATTACTAGAGGAGTCAATGGCGAAAAATCCTCCTTGTTTCATTTCTCTCTACTTCTATATCATTATTTACAACATGGTATCCGAGCCTAATTTCTCTTCCTAGGTTCGGACCCCTATTTTGGGGTATTCCCTTAGCATCTGAAATGTTGCTAAGGGCTTCTCGGTGCTCTTTTTGACTTGTTTGGGCTGCTGGTTTGTTCGGCAGTAATGTTCTTGACCTTTGCCATGTCTCCGGTAGTTTTTATCAACTTGTTTGGGCCGCTGATGTGTTCGGTAGCATTGTCTTCGTCTTTGCCGTGTCTCCGACAGTTTTTGTTGACTTGTTTGGGCTGCCAGTGTGTTTGGTAGCATTGTCCTCGTCTTTGCCATGTCTCCGGAAGTTTTTTTTTTTACTTGTTTGGGTTGTCGGTGTGTTCGGTAGCATTGTTCTTCGTCGTCTCTCTTCTCTCTTCATCATTCACACTTCTTGTTACTCGTCATCTCAATGGCAAGTTGGGCATTCATGCTCCAACTCAAGGGGGAGTATTGACGATTTAATGGAGGAATAAGTGGAGGAAAAGCTTTCAATAATTGATATTGTTTCCTATTATTGAAGATTTGTTGTTACTAAAGGGATCAATGGAGAAAAATCCTCCTTGTTTCCAATTTTATAATTCTTTCCATTCTCATAATTTCTTCTCCTATACAAATGATTCTTCTCCTATACAAAGGAGCCTCCACCATTGTATTGTATATGAATTAAGAAAGTTTTATAAAAGTGATGTAGCCCTTTGGGCTCTTTGTGCCGTGGATGTAGGCCCTAGTGGATGAACCACATAATATATGTGTGTTCTACTTGTTTTATTTATCTCTTCGCTTCTGTTTTATGTTTTACAACAAATATCTATGTATTTCCATCTGTAACTTGGTATGTTTTCATTATAGCATCTTAAAGCTCTCAAGTCTTCTCTAGGTATTACAGGTTTGCCTCTCCAAGCATACATATTCATGGGGCCAATTTATTACCAAAAGTTGAAGCACATGGTGAGACTCAAATCTTAGTGTTCTTGCCTCTTAATGCACCACATTAGTTTATGATAGTTGTGTTCAGATTTCTGCTGCTACCACTATATTTCCTTTTTTGAACAAAAAAAATTTAAATTATATATCTACATTTAGTTGAAAGTTTTCTTCTTTAATGCATGCATATTTGCTAAATGCAGGCTTGAAAAAACTGTTCGAAGCAACAGGATAGACTGGGTACACATTTAACCCAATTTTCCATGAACCTACTGCCTTAAAGGACCTAGACCTATGCTTAAACTTGTCAACCAAAGCTTTTATCACTGCACTAAAGAATCGCCTTTGCATACAAAGAGACATTCATTATTTGTGCACAGAGTTTTCATAATTTCATTGTGCATGCATTAGTTGTGAATTGGATAGGTATGATTTATTTATAAGCCTTCCATAAATCATCAATAACATAAGCTATTGCTGTTTCATTCTGAAGACTAACTGATATCCATGTTTCAATTTAGCACTGTCATACTTTTTTTCCTTCCATTCACGCTTTATTTAACAGTAAGAATATATATTTAAATTGTAGAAACGTCTATGGTATGTTGAACGCTTGTCCAACAGTGATAGAGATTTGTTGGTATCCATTTAAAAGTGGTTGAGCTTCTTAGTTTATTGTTTCTCCCACAATTGTTAATAATTTTTCTCATAGTGTTAATGTTAATGTCATATGCTATGGTCAGGGATCTTATTCTAATAATAAATACATGACACTTCATTTTCTATAAAACATAAATGACAATCATTACAAAACTTGGATTGACATTTATTTGTTTGTTAGCCATCACACTAGGTCATCGTTGCCATCATCTAGTCTTGGTCCCATGATGGCAGCCCAAATCTTACACAATCGCCCTATTACACAAGCGTGCCACATCAGTGTAACATAAACATTTTATGGATGATTTTTTTCATTAAATTAATATTTTACCTTCTTATTATTTATTCCTGTAATTTTAATGATAAATAGGTCCTAGATAAAATGCATGCTCGAGGTAGCGGTCCTCGTGTCATGATTACTAGGCAACCTACTGAAGGGAGAAGTCGGAATGGAGGTTTAAATTCTTTCATCCTCAAAATGTTGTTATTTTACTTCCATTCAAAGATAATGTTGATGAAAAAATTTGACATTTTTCAGGATTGCGGGTTGGAGAAATGGAACGCGATTGTTTGATTGCTTATGGCACTAGTATGTTGATTTTTGAACGCTTAATGATTTCTAGTGATCCTTTTGAGGTTCAGGTACGTCCGACATGTGTGCAATTTACAATTCTCTTTTCTTGAATTTATATATCACTTATATGTCTTTGCATAATTAAAGTTGTGCTAGAATAGATGAAAATCAACATTAAAATATGTTGATTAATATTGTTTGCATGGTGTTATAGAGGGATATTGTAATTGTGTCTGAAATTTTTATTGTTAATTAGGTTTCTATCCTAGGGTTTTATGTTACTCCCTCCGTCGCAATTTAATTGTCCATCTTTCTTTTTTGGGTTGTCCCAAAATACTTGTCCCAGTTGAAAAGTCCAAGTAAAATAAATTCATCTTTCCGTAAATTCCTTTCCAAGTGTTCAAATATTTCCAACGTGATACTCCCTTAAAAGGTGACAATGCATTAACTACATGAAAGGATAACTTGGTAATTTTAAAAGGTGACAAAGCATTAACTACATTCCCCCTTAAAAAGTTGTACTCCCCAAAAGTGACTACCTAATATGGGACGGAGGGAGTATTTAGGAAAGTTCTTGTTAGGGTATACTTAAACTCCAATGAATTGTAATCCTTGTCCCACAAGGAATTGATTAGTGTTGACTTTAAAAGATAATCAAATCAAAGAGTAAAGTATAAGAAGAAGAAGAAGAAAAAGAGAAGAAAGAGGATGAGAGAAAAAGAGAAAGAGATGGGGAAAGAGAGAAAGAATGAAAGAATACTTTCATCCTTCCACCACATTATATTTATAATAATAAGGTTCAAAAATTACACATAAGCCCCAACATTATATAAGTAATAATAAATAAACCCTTGACAACATTCCCCCTCAAGCTAGTGCAAAGATATCTTTCATGCCCAACTTGACTAACATATTTTGCAAGCAAGTCTTGCTCACACTCTTAGTTAAAACATCAGCAACCTGATCATGTGTGCTGACGTATGGAGTACAAATCAGCCCAAGATGAAGCTTTTCCTTGATGAAGTGCCAATTGACTTCAATGTGCTTTGTCCTGTCACATTGAACTAGATTATGTGCATCCTTGTTGTCATAATACAACTTCATTGACTCGCGAATAGGATAACCCAACATCGTTCGTAGTCATAACAACTCACAAACTCCATGTGCCATGGATATGAACTCAGCCTCTACACTAGATCTAGACCCTGCCCAATCAGCATCATTATAGGCTTCAACACGCAAGTGGCCATGAAAGCCAAACAATATCCCCTTACCAGGTATACCCTTGAGGTAGCAAAGAATATGATAAGTTGCCTCAAGGTGAGGTGTACGTGGAGCATGCATAAACTGGCTAATCATATTTGTTGCCCAAGTATTGACTCGGGAGGGAGGGAGGGGGGGGGTGATTAGGGTCTATGACAAACAATGACCAATTTTCGGTTTTAATTGTTTTGCAAAATCTAATAAACAGCTTATAACAATTATGCAATAATCAGGAAATAAACAAAAGCAATTAATAGCACAATTGTAAAAAAAAAAGAAAAAGGAAGAGAAATGCAAACACTTGACACAACGATTTAGCGAGGTTCGGTAACTCCTACTCCTCGGCTCAAGATCCCTCTTGAGACTTTCCCAATCCCACTATGGCACCTTCTTACGGGTGGAGAGCAAATTGGTACAAGAAGCACAACACTTCTAATTCTTCTTGCTAAGAGAACAATCCTCTCTTAGACTTCTGCTGGATCACACCGATCCTTATAATTGATTGTAGCTAGAAATTTGTTGCACAAGAATATATCTCTCAAAGATTGATATGCAAATCAAAGCTCACAACTAGAGTATAAATGAATACAAATGAAGCTCAATACCCTACGAATGATATGTATGAGAGGATGAAGAAGATGAAGAACAAAAGCTCTTTGATTCTCAAGAAGGTTTCTCTATTTCTCTCCAATGCATACCCACAATGTCCAAATAATGTGTATTTATAACCCCTTTGAAAAATTTAGCCGTTAAGGGGCAATATGGTAAGTTCCCATGTAGTTTCTACCCGTTGGGATACTTTCAGTAGGTCATCTAATCGATTACATTAGTAGTCTAATCAAGTACATTAGATCTAGATCTCATCTGATCTATTACATGTATGATGTAGTCGGTTACATTAGATCTGAAACTGCATCTGATCGAGTACATGTTTCATCTGATCGATTACTTGGACTCATCTGATCGATTAGATCAGGAAGTAGTCAATTACATGGTGAAATACGGTCCAAGAGTGTGCTCACTGTTTTGAGCATCTGATCGAGTACTTGGTAATCGGTTAGATGACAGAATGAAAAAATGGTTTTTATCTGTTTTGGCCATCTGATCGATTACTTCAGCAAATACTTATTTTCATTGAAAACATTCAAGTAAATGTCCATTTACTTTAAGTTTACAATGTAAATAAGGAAGTACCCCCACTTGGATTCAATAAAAAAAATATAAGAAAATTAAAATCCAACTAAATCAAAATGTAAAAAATCAGTTTTAGTACAAATTGGGGTTCCCGACAGTTTTTGTAAAACTTGATCCTCCATGTAGGCCTATGTAGAATTGATGAAAAAATCACATAAAATCAGTTTAGGCTATTTGAAGTGTAAGGAGTAATTATCGGAAAAAATTATTTTGAAAATATCTTTATTTCAAAAAATCATATTTTCCATACTTGGCCAAAAAACCAA
Organism: Cornus florida; assembly: GCF_030987335.1. Taxonomy (NCBI): domain Eukaryota; kingdom Viridiplantae; phylum Streptophyta; class Magnoliopsida; order Cornales; family Cornaceae; genus Cornus; species Cornus florida. The sequence continues at coordinate 10,799,440 of NW_026775573.1, read as the reverse complement.
AAGACAGTTTTTCATGACAAATGCCCGGATCGTAAAGTCATTTACCAAGTTATGGTAACAAAGGCTTTGTAGATGAAAAAGTAAGTTCAATGCCTCAGACTCTACTTTCTAGAGACGAAAATAAAACATATGATTAATGTACATGGTCCTATCATTTCTAGCTCAAGTGATGAGTTCTTTCCAAGCTTATGCGAGCTTGAACTCACTCATTCTTTAGCAATGATTTCATGTGTCAAATATATATGCGATGAAGTGCATAGTCTATTGCTAGTGGATATAGGAACATGTGAATGATGATATGATATGCATGGTCCTACAGAGATGATGAGTTTCAAATGGATTCATAAATACTTTGACATTGAATCCTAAACACTCACCATATTATCTACCCCTTTCTTCATGCTTTGTCCATGATTGTTTAGGCTTTGAGGTATTCTTGCTTTCTTCACTTCTTTGAGTTGGTTGATTGTTCATTGTAGTCCAAGCTATCTTTGGATGGACTTGCATTTGGTTTCTTGCAACTTCAGGTCTCTTTGCATTCATTTCTTTCCATTGATGTGGCCTTCATTGCTTCATTGAGGTCATTCTTGTAATATGACTTATCTATAACACTCAATGTAAACATTAGTCCATACACACCATTAATGTTTTGTGATCATCAAAAACACTAGATTGTCCTTGGTTAAAGGCTTTGTGCCAACAATATTCACAGCGTAGGCAATATCTGGGTGCGTGAGAGATAGATAAATCAGTCTCCCAACCAATCGTTGAAATCTCCCCACATCGTCTAATGGGTCTCCATTTACATCGTTAAGCCTATGGTTTTGCTCAATGGGAATGTCAGTAGATCTAGCTCCAGGCTTGCCTATTTCAGCCAAAAAATCTAACACATACTTCCGTTGAGAAATGAACACCCCTATCTTCGATTTGCATACCTCGATGCCCAGAAAGTATTTGAATGATCCGAGCTCTTTAACCTCGAACTATGTCCCCAAGAATGACTTCATTCAATGAATCTCATCTAATCATTTCCAGTGATAACAATATCATCAACATATACAATAAGGGTATGATCTGCCTGACTCTTATGTGTACCCTACTCTTTTCACAGCAGTGTTGAACCTCTCAAACCAAGCGCGTGGCGACTGTTTTAACCCATACAAGGCTTTATTTAGCTTGCACACTATATTCTGACCATTGGCAAGCTTAAACCCTGGTGGCATAGTCATATACACCTCTTCCTCCAAGTCACCATGAGGGAAAGCATTTTTTACATTCATCTGATGTAAAGGCCAATTCAAATTAGTTGCCAAAGAGAGGACACATATAGAGTTTATCTTGGCAATTGGAGCAAATGTTTCCAAATAATCAATCCCATAGGTCTGAGTAAAGCCCTTTGCAACTAACTGGGCTTTATATCTCTCAATTGTTCTGTCTGCATGATACTTTATTGTGTAGACCCATTTGCAGCCTACTGGTTACTTACCCTTAGGTAATGGAACAATATCCCAAGTACCATTCTTCTCAAGGGCCTTCATCTCTTCAAGCATGGCTTCCTTCCATGGAGTTTGATTGATAGCATCTGAAACACTAGAAGGAACAGATACAAAGGAGATACACGAAGTGAAAGCACAATATGTTAGAGATAAGGCATCATAGGATACAAACTAAGATATGGGATGTTTTGTACAACTACGAACACCCTTATGATATGCAATACGAACATCAAGATCAATATGAATACTATTGGGAAAAGAATCAGGAGTATCAATGTCAACTGAGGAATTACCTGGATCGAGGGAGACTTCTTGGTCCTAAGGTGAGTCAATGGCTTGTTTTGCCCTCCTAGTGTAGACAATTGGCTGCAAATCAGTAGGTAGGAGGACCAGACATAGGCACCTCAGTAAGAAGCTCCCCCTGAATGGGAAAAGGAAAAGGAAAAGGGTATTCCCTCTTAATGGATGACAAATTCTCTACTTGTATAGTAGTCTCCCCCTGTAGAGAATCCCGAACAGTGGAAAAAAAGGAATAGACTCAAAAGAATGTAAAATCCATGGAGACAAAGCGACGACGAGTGGTAAGGTTATAACACCGTTACCCTTTCTGAGTGGCGGAGTATCCAACAAAGACACATCGGATTGCCTTAGGGTCTATTTTGTCCTTGCAATGATGAATGTGAACATAACAAACACAACCAAACACTTTCAGAGGGACAGTGAACAAGGCAGTGTGATGGTGTAAGACATAGAAGGGGGATTGATAGCCAAGAACCTTAAAAAGCATGCGATTGATAAGGTATGTAGTTGTTAAGGTTGCATCAGCCCAATAACTTTTAGGCACTCCCATCCCAATTAGAAGAGAACGGGTCACCTCCGTAATATGACAGTGTTTTCTTTCAGCTACACTATTCTTGTGTCGTGTATCGACACAAGTGGTTTGATGGACAATCCCGTTATCAGCAAAAAAGGAGGCACGACCACTATACATAAACTCTCCTCTGTTTTCAGGTCGAAGGATTTTGAGGGGACAACCAAACTGAGTGCATATCATCCTATGAAAGGTTTTTTAAAATGGAATGAACTTCGTATTTGGTTTTCATAAGATGAAGCCCAGTATTTCGACTAAAGTCATCAACAAACACAACAAAGTAACGAAAACCAAGTAATGAAGTAGTAGATTCAGGACCCCACACATCATAATGAACAAGCTGCAAAGGAGCTGTACTTTTATTAATACTAGTAGGATAATAAACACGACATTGTTTGGCAAAATGCATGTTTCACAATTTAACTCAAAAGATTCAACAGAGGCAAACTGGGGAAGCATAAGCTTCAAAACAGGAAGAGGTAAATGACCTAGTCTATTATGCCATCGCATTAACAGATCTTTATTGGCATTACTATTCCTAACACTAGATTGATTTGCAACATAATAAGAAGTTGGCCTCGCGTTCAGCAAATACAAGCCATTGTCCTCACATCCACTTCCAATCGTCTTCCCCGTATCCAATTCCTGAAACACACTGTGAGATAGAAAAAATGTTACACTACAATTCAAGCCTTTTCTAATGTGACCAACAGAAAAGAGATTATTTGTAAACTTTGGGACATGAAGAACAGAGGTTAAGGTAAGATTAGGAGAGGCAGAAACAGTGCCCTTCCCCGCAATGGATGTAAAGGTGCCATCAACCACTCTAACCTTATCTTTACCAGAACATAAGTTGTACGAAGAAAAATTAGATGTCATACTAGTCATGTGATCAGTGGCTCCTGAATCAATGATCCAGGGTGGCCCACCAGATAATGTGGAAACCTGATGTGCCAAATGAGAGGTACGTGTTTGAGCGAAGTTATAGGTGGAAATGGAGGCATTTTGAGCTAGTAGATGTTAAAGAGCATCAAGTTCATCCTCGGACAAAGAACTTGGTGGCCCTGAGGAGACATGACCAGTAGTCTCACGCTCTGCAGTATGTGCCGTAGATACCCTAAATGGACCAGGCCTTGGCCTAGCATTCGCATGTGCATGAGCTGGAGGCGTAGGGCGACTGTGTAGATTCTAGCATGTTTCTTTAGTGTGGCATGTACGCCTACAGTGATCACACCTCAACTTGCTCGTCATCCTGCTTCCCTTTTTTTGGAGGATTGGGCTTGTTCCATTATTGTGTGGCAAGAGCAGACCTCTTAGACAATGGTACGTCTAACTCAGGGTTAGCGTATATAGGTGCAAACATAGCCTTCATTCTACTCTCCTCAGCCTGGATATACGAAAACACATCTCTAACAGAAGTAGGGGTTGGATACCTGCCTAACACTTGTACCCTGGCATGCTCGTATCTCGGATGTAGACCACCTAAGAACTCATAGTTCGATTCATTTCTACTATAGCACAAAATGCTTTAACATCAACTGCACACGTGTATGTAGTCTTGGTAATGTGATCTAAGTCTTCCCATTTACCATGTAGAGTGTGGTAATATGTAGCAAGAGTTTTATCTTCCTACTTGAATCTTGATATCTATTGTTGGAGTTCATACAGTTTTGCAAAATTACCAACCGAGGAATACGTCTCTTCTACAGCCTGCCATAGCTCTTTAGTTGTTTTCATAAACAGAAACCCTTTGTTGATCTGTGGCTACATTGACTGCAACAACCACGTCATAACTAGTGCATTATTTGTACTTCACTCTTTGAATTCAGGATCACTCTTGGAGGGATACGTGACAGTCCCTTCGATATGGTCGATCATCCTTCGACCAGTGATATGCATACGAGCAAATTGAGCCCACTCCATATAGTTCGTCTCATCCAGCCTGACAGTTGTAATACGAAGGCTTGGATGGTGATCACCACTACCTCCCAATACTGGAGTCAAACTTGGGGAAGACCCAGCTTCTTTTAAAGTCACATCTGAGCCAGACATTTTATCAAACAGTTTCTAGGTATTAATCCTCGAAAACAAAAACAACGTCAATTACGTAGAGAACCACCTCTGTAACACACAAACTTCAACTAGAAAGATTACCGTCTTCTGAGATGCATAAAAAAGCGACCACACAAACCCTAGAAAGCAACAAAGTATACCATACTAGTATCGTGAACAACGAAGAAAAAACCGTTGTTGCAGAACCTCGCGAACACAAAAAAAAAAAAACACCAATCGAGACTGCAACACATAAAAAACAGGTCCAATTTTTTTTTTTTGCAAACACTACTTCCTTGCAAACAAATCCCATATTGAAATCTCTTCAAAACCCTTCACACCCACTAGGGTTTACACAAACTTGCCCTAGGGTTTACACCTAGAGCTTTACAAACCTTGCTCTGTTACCATGTTAATTTTAAGAGATAATCAAATCAGAGAGTAAAATATAAGAAGAAAAAGAGAAGAAAAAGGATGAGAGAAAAAGAGAGAGAGATAGGGAAAGAGAGAGAGAATGAAAGAATACTTTCATCCTTCCACCACATTATATTTATAATAAGTTTCAGAAATTACACATAAGGCCCAACATTATATAAGTAATAACAAATAAGCCCCTGACAACAATTAGAGCTCTATAAATAGATACCTAGGATAATAGTCGAGACTTGTGAGAGTGAGAGAGACATTATCTCGTGAAGGATAGTTAGGTGAGAGTTACAACTCCTCCACCTCTCACTACCTGTGGAGATGTGGTTTACGGTTGGTACTGGAGAGAGCTATCATCTTTCGACAATGCAATGATTGTAAAGGACAGAGACAAGTCCGTAGAAGTTGTCTCCGAAGAGAGAATCACGACAAAAGAACTAGACTTGGACATTGGTGAATCTTCCAATAGGTAAAAAGGTGATTGGGTGCGAGGGGGTGTTCAGTTGCAATGTCATAGCTAGAGTGCAATTCACTTAGCTAATAACCAAACGTGTTATGCAAGGACAAAGCACATAGACGTGGAATACCACAAATGGAGTTGACAACCTCAGGAAAGATTCAGTTGCAATGTCATAACTAGAGTGCAATTCACTTAGCTAAGAACCAAATTTGTCATGCAAGGACAAAGTGCATAGACATGCAATACCACAAATGGAGTTCACAACCTCAGGAGAGATACAGTTTATGAAGGTTTACACTGAGGAAAATGTATCTGACATGTTGACTAATCCTGTTTCCGCAGAAAAGTTCAATTATTATTTGGATTTTCACACATTGAAGAAGAATGGCACCTACCGTCAAAGGGGGTGCATTCAGGTGTCATGAGAGATAACCACCTTGGTGGGAGAGACTTCCAGAATTTCAAGGTGCTTGAAGAGTTTGAGTCAATGTGCAGATTTGCTGTGATGTGTTTCATACTCCTTGTTGGCTTGGGTTTCTAGTTTTTGAGTTGTTCTTGGTTTAAGGAAAGTCTTGTTAGGTTAAGCTCCTAGTAATTGTATTCCTTGTTCAACAAGGATATCTATTCCTTGGCCATCAAGAATAGGGTTAGGAGCTCCATAAGCAGTCCATGCTATGAGTCAGAGTCAAGACAGTTTCTGATATAACTTCTTGTGCTGGCGGAAACATATACACATGTGGAGATCCAATCACAAATAATAATGCAATTAGACAGGACACAAGATTTAACATGGTTTGGCACTATGCCTACGTCCACAGATGAGAGAAAATGAAAATTGAGTAACAAAAATTAAATCGTGTTTACAAGAGCACTCAATTTTCAAACCTTGCTCTCAACCCTCCCACTCAGACTCTCAACTATCAAAACTGTCCCTTATTGGAAATTCACTCTTGCAGTAATTGTAGTATTGGATTTTCTTAGTCACGCTATTAATATTGCCCAATATGTTGGTAGAACATCAGTAGAGTCTTGCTTGATATATATATATATATATATATATATATATATATATATATATATATATTGTGTGTGAGTGTGTGTGTGTGTGTGTCTTTTTACCATGGCAAGAAACACACACACACCTACTTGTCCCTACCGGGACTTGAATCCTCAACCTTCTACTTTTGAAGATGAGGAAGTACCACTAGCCTACAGCCTTTGGTCTTGCTGCAAATTATAGCCCTTGTTTTTAGCACTTCGTCTTAGCTTCTGCATAGTGAGATGTTGAACAGCCATCTCAAAGCATATACATCTGTTACTTATCCATTCGGTAATCAGCCTAGTGTTTTCTACTCACTGTAATGATTTCCTTTTATCGATAATATTATGCAGTTTCAATTTCAAAGGGGTGTGTATTTATGCAGATTGAGTATCCAATTGGTATTATAACATCGTTGTCGTCCAGCTTGTTTCCAACATGCACCAGTTTGGCACTCTTTCTTTTTTAAGCATAAGTAGAGTCATAATCTTCTAAAACTATTATCTGCATCAATTTCAATTAACATTTTCAATTATGTAATTAGTCTAAATTTTTTTAATTGTCACAGGTTTGCAGAAAGTGTGGTTTGTTAGGATATTACAACTATAAGCTGAAAACTGGCATTTGTTCGACATGTAAGAATGGGGAAAATATTTCTACCATGAAACTGCCCTATGCATGCAAGCTCTTATTCCAGGTAAACTTGACAGTTCAATGCTGATGATTTTGCATATTTAATCTGAAAATAAGCTCTTATTCCAGGTAAACTTGACCGGTCAATGCTGATGATTATGCATATTTAGTCTTCGATTTTCAGACATTCTCACATGTTCTTTGCTTTTTTGTAGCATTAAAGTAGTCATACATGGTTTTTGTAGATTTTGTACATTCTGAACTCTTAAGCATGAATAGGTGTGACCAAATAGCCCAAGGCCGGCCCAAGCTCGCTATGTGGGATAACCTGGGTCAACCAGTGCTCCCCATTGAACGGCCCTAGGCCTGGTGTCCCAGCCTGCGAGGCCCAACAGGCTGGCAGCCCATGAGTCCGGCACAATGTTTAACATTTTTTTACTGTTTTTTTTTAATAAAAACTTTAGATAATAATGCTTCCATTGGGACTTGAACTCACCTCCTCTCCTTTGGGTAGGTTGTGAGTACTCAAATCACAATCGGTTGAATATTCAGGATAAGCCTTTTAGTTTATATTATATGTTGAATATATCATGCTAATATATGAATTAGTTTATTAAGTCAACCATGCATAGAGAAACTCAAAGACCCATCCACGTTCCAAAACTTTCTTTAGTGCAGGACTTCCCAAAAATATTGAATTTTGAGTTTTTTTTTTTTTTTTTTTTCCTGTCCAAAATTATTGGATTTTGAGTATAGCCTTTAAGTCTTTTTACGGTTCAGCATTTTGCATATTTTGGTTCTTTGTTATTTGTTATCGTTTGTTTGTTCAATCCGGATATCTACTAAATTCTACTTACTCTAATGATTATTGTATATGCATCCTTATCCTCGCCAAATTATTTGAGAAAATTGAAATTTTCTATTTCTGGCTTGACAATGCAAGAACTAGTGTTGACCCGGTAGTCTTGCTTCCTGTTTCCTTGTTATTTTTGAGCCCTGTTTGTTGAAACCAGGATCTAGGGCCTGGTGGTTCAGCTTTGAGTTTTTGTTTTCTGAGAACTGAAAATCAGAAAAATGAACAAAAATCTGTTTTGTTAACAATTTCTGAAAACTTAGTTTAAAAAATGTTTGTTTTTTGTTTTCCGAGTTCTTGAGAACTGTATTTAGAAAACTGACCCAAACACTAATTTTTGAATGAATTGTGCTTGCTTGCTTTTGAGTTTTTGTTTTCTACTTTTCGAATTTGATGGATATGTAAAACAAAAAAAATGATAAAAACTATGTTTGTGGTAGTGTTGGAGGTGTATTCCTTCTCTAATGTTGTCTTGTGTTTGCCTTTGATTTTATTAATTATGTTTTTTTTTTCTTTTTCTTTTTTCAAAGGAAATTTTGGTAAAATTGGGCCAAAGGCCTTTTCTTTAACATGGCTATGTTCATGCTCTTAGGAACTACAATCAATGAACATTGTTCCTCGCTTACAATTAGCCGAGGCTTGATCTTTGGGGTTTGCCTGCTCGTACAAACTGAAGCAAATGGATGATAGGCAAGCTGCTGCGTGTCCTTCGAAAGTGCATTGGACAGGACTTCTGTGTGGAAATATGATCAGGAATAATTGATTTTTCAGCATATAAGGGCATTTTATTGGACTGAGGAGAAAACTATCAGACTGGCCTATCCTTGCAAAATCAGAAGATTGGTTCAGCATGAATGCCATTTTTGATGGATTTGATTCTTTACATTGAATTTGCAACATATTGCAAAACATAGACACGTTAAGGCTTTTCTATGCGTTGCAACTGAGTTGGTTCAAATGAATGTATAACTTGGTATCCATTTGTTGGAACTGTAAATAAACAAGATTTTGGTTTCAAATTATACAATTGAAAGAAAAACAGTATGGAGTCGAATCATTTTTTCTCTTCCTAAAATTTTAGTGCTATATTACTCTTCAAAGAATATTCTTGGTCACTTAGATGGCTCATAGGAGAGTATGTTAAGAATGTAAATTTTTGGAATTTAAATTAAAGAAATTCTGATTCTGTTGTTTGGGAGAACATCTTAGCTCCGAGGGAGTAACGTTTTTGTTTAAGAGAGAACTCTTGGATGGAGTTTGGACACCGGAGGACTAGGGCCCTCAAAACATCCTCTTTCCTTCAAACGGTTGTCAATACCAAAATAATCATTTTCTTGTAGAAGTGTGGTTAAATGCTATGGACAAGACGGTTCGCGTGCAAAAATAGATGTGATTAATTTTATAAAATTAATATATATTCATTGATTGGGCATACCAATGATGTGATATAAAATTAATATATATTCATTGGTTAGGCATAGCAATGATGTGATATACATGCGCACTGAATATATATTCCAAAGCATAAGTTCACACTCACACGGTCTTATTTTTGTATTCTTTCATTGTTTTTTATAGATTTAAAATTATAATTGACAGACTAGAACCAAGAGTCATAGCTAGACCTGTTTAAGCAGTATACACAAAAATTAATAATAATAATAATAATAGTAATAATAATTTCTTTTTTTCAGAAGTGATATTTGGCTACAGAAGTTTTTTCAGGGGCAAAAGGATCTTCTCACAGATGTATCTTATTATTTTTACACTTGCTTGCAGCATTGCCGTTTACAGCTCAAAAATTCAATGTGTGTAATAAAAATTATATATATTAAACTAAGTAAAGTAGGGTTGCAATTCGGGCGGGTCTAATTCGAAATAACCCCAGCCCAATCTGAAATTTTGTGGGCTTGGGCAATGTTTTTTTAATTTCAGTTTGGGCCTGGGCTATATATTTTGAGCCCGAATTCAATTCGGGCTGGGTTTGAGTTGATATGGATGAAGCCCGAAGTGCAACCCAAACCCGAAAATATTTTATATATTATAATTATACTTAAGTCACAATTTAGTAGCCAAGTTGTTAGTGTTCTTGGGATTTAAACTTAAAGTTTTCAGGTCATAGGTGTAACATTAATTGATTTATTTTTTACACACAAATTCTTCTGGGCTTAGTGCGGGCTCGGGCTTGACTTGGGCACCTTGGCTCGGGATTAAGGCTAGGTTTGGGCTGAAGATTTTCTATATAGACCTAACCCGAGATGAGTGCCAAGCCCGTCTAATCCGTCTGAGTTGCGGTCCTAGTAAAAAGTAAATAAGAGACAATGGTTTAGGACTTTTTGTCATTATTTTTTAAAAGAAAAGAGTGAGTGGAGATTTCCTCTCCATCATTAGAAGCCCACTCTTTTATGAGTGTTACATTTTCAAAGTAAATATATTCATGATTATTTGTACTGTGTGCAAAATTAAGTTGTATTGCATTTTCGATATAAAATAATTATTCATATTAATACCACTAACATTAAAATACAAACCTGATTGAGAAAATGGTTCACCAAATATTAATAATCCGTAATCATCTAATAATTTCTGAATTTATCTCTCGTTTTGTGGTCATGTTAGTTTTCAGCTGAAAGTCTTCGTTTAGGACTCCTAAATCACGTTTTATTACATTATAAGACGCTGATTGATTATGTAAGTTGTCTTAATGTTCTGGGAAGCGCAAGTACTGTTGTCAATGTTATAAGAGGGAAAATTGTTACATGTTAGAATATGCAATTTATCAGTTAGAAGAGAATAATTAAAACAAAAATATTACAACACACTAATAAACATTTAATATCTTACATACAACCAAAGAAAAGATGGACAATAATTTAGGACGAAAATAATGATTTAATAGACCCTAAACAATATTCACCATTCTTGCTGCAAACACACCATAGCTATCTTAAACCTTTAGGTCATACTAATTTAACAGGTCTGTGAATAAATAAACAAGTATCGCTATCAACTTTCGAAGAGTTTGAACGAAATGAAGAGTCGAAAACTCTATATCCATCATATACATTCAACTAGGAGTGACCTAAGATCCAGTTGAGTGTATTCATTAAATGAATAGTCTTCGTCTTCTAATTTCGTTCAAACTCTTCGCCGTTAATAGCATTACTCGATTTCATAAGCATCCAGAGTTAATGCTTGTCCTCACAAAACATCTTGAACGCCAGACCTGAGCCACCCAACTTCTCATCCATGACATTAGACAGTCGCTCCACCATCAATGGAGTGAAATAGTTCACCCAGTCCCCCACCTCGCCTTTCCGGAACAACTGCTCATTTGCAAAGTACGAAATGGACTTCCCGGACTTGTTCACCTCCAATTCCTTCATCTTCTCAAAACTGCACAGCCTTGATATGTCTTCAATCACTCCTCCTCTCTCTTCCTCCAAGGAAAAAGGGCATCCCAGGAATTTCGCAGTCCTTTTCAACTGAAAGGTGGTATCGTCTTTCATGTCCTCATATTTCAGAAACAACACCGTGTGGGGCTTCTCCAAGCTCTGCTTCCAGTAATCCAACATATGGTCCCAATAGGGCCCAAACCCTACAATCCCCTTGCAGTACATGTCAAATGCCTCTTCCATCGAAAAAGGACCTAAAGTTTCAGGTCTCGTCTTGCTCATGAAATGCCAAACTGAGACAAAGGTGTCAAAGGGGTTCCGACATATATACACAATCCGGCAGTCGGATGTCTTAACGGAGCCTGGCAACGAGGCAAAGGGCACGTGGGTGGCGAAAAGCCGAGGGGAAGGAAGGGCGGAGAGGTCAGGAACCTGGTTGTTTGAGTAGACCTTGTACTCGAGGAACGGTACAAGGTCATGAGGATTGTGTGTGAGCAAGGGATGGTTGTTTTGGTCACGGAAATGGTTCCGGTTCACGATTGCAAACACGAGTGCTTTCAGCCAGGTGGTGCCGGATTTTGGTATGGTGGCCACCATGACATCAGTGTCCTGTGCCTGGAAGTGTGTCTGTACTGAGACTATGGCCTGAATCTCCTTTGGCTGGCACCAGAAGCCCTGGAATAGATAGAGATGAGGAGTTCTCCAACCTCGCTCTTTCGGAAGAGAATCGAGCAGCTCTTTGCATTCATGGCTCACTTCTTCCAAGTTGGTGACACCCATTGAAAATGGTGGTGGTAGCAGAGATTTGCATGAAACTAGCTCACTCCTACTCACATATATATACAGAACCACGTTTTTTTTTTTCTCTTATAAAATTTAAAAGTAGAAAATGTAATAACAAAAAAATTTAGTGCGGGCCTGTTCAACTGAGCCCACTGTAAATCCGTGCCTGTCTCAGTGTCTTGTGTTAAATATGAAGCCAACTCAACTAATAGGCCATGTGTGGATTGATAATCTGGACAAAGACCTTTTTCTAACTTCCAAGAGAAATTAACATGAGTTAACATACACCGACATATACAGATTTGGATCGATGTTTTCTTCCTCGACAGGCTTGTCTAAATGTTTATGATGTTACTAATATAATTTTGGATTTTTTTTATTTTTATGTTGAGTTTGATATTCATTGTTGTTCACATGACTTGATTGATACCTTAATTTATTAGTGATCGGACCAAAGCAAATGTTGCAGTTGTTTTCATAGAAATCTTTATTTTGAGTTTTTTAATGATAGTTGTTTAGGGTCTATTTAGTTTTTAACTCTAAGAACAGTTTTCTGAATAAAAACAGAAAATTATACAAAAAAAAAAAAACAATTCTGCTTAGTTCAGTTTTTTGAAAATTCAGTTATAAAAAAGTCTGTTGTCAAATAACTATCTTTTATTGTTCTCTACAAACTGTTTTCTGTTCCCTAAATTTTTTAGAACTGTTTTCAGAATTATAAAACAAATAAACCCATAATTTTTTTGAAAGATTGTTTATGGAGATAGATATACATTGTTGGATTTATTTTTTTAATAATTTGATTCTTTTAAGATAGCCAATGTTTTAACATGTATCAAAGGTTGTGCGCATTACCTTAATCTTTCGAATCAAATGTTGCAGTTGTTTCTGTAGGGACCTTTGTTTAAATTTTCTGATGAGAGTATTTTAGTTTTGGATGATTTTATGGAGATATGATATACTTTATTGGACTCATTTTTTAATAATTTAATTTTTGTTTTAAGATAGTTGATGTTTCAACATGGCGTCAAAGCTTTTGTTCAGCAATTTTTTCCATTCAAGTCGACATGAAATCAGAGTCGGTGAAGTTGTAAGATTGATTTATTTGCTAGTATTTTAACAATTTTTGCAAATTTTATTATTTATTTAATTTTTGGGTACAATGGGTGGTTGGCAAAATTAATTTCGGCCATGCAGTAGCAATAGTTTGTTATTTTTTGTTTCCTCCTTATCTTGAAAGATAGATTGTCCTTTTTTTCTTTTTCTTCTTTATTTTATAATTTTTTTGGTAAGCACGAAGCATATATTGTCATTTATTTCACCAATAAAATGAAATTGATTGGTATGTGGTGTCTAGAACAGGATCCTACAAGTTAATTTTCTGTCTACTTTACCGTAGATTGAATTATTAAAGAGTTTGACACGTGACTTTCGTTGGTTGATTGCTTTTTTTCTTTTTCTTTTCATCAAAAATATATAAATAAATAAAATTATTTAAATTACAAAAAATTTAACCTATTATAAAATACTCTCATCCGTAAATGTCAATATTTCCTTACAGTAAATAGACCGAATTATTTATAAATAGTTGATATATAACTTGCTGCACGCTATTTACACATCTAAGACCCATGCTTTAAGAGACATTCTCTCTGACATAACTCTCAAGTGTTAGGGATTGATTATGATATTGTTAGATTCATTTCACCTAGCATAAATATTATTCGTTTTGCACGCATCTACACAAATTAAAGACATGAATGTGATTAGACACTGTATTGACTAATTTTCTACCTATGCATGAATAAAGATTATAACGAAATACACTAATAAATATGTATACATAATTAGTGAAAAGATTTGATAAAAAATTATAATAATAATAACACTTTCACAACATCGGGGTCGGAATGAAGAAAAAAAAATATTTATTTGCGCTGGTGGCAAAGCGTCATTGAATGCCTATCATTATCGCTGTATTCCTCATCATGACGCATTCAATGCTCTCACCTGTTTTGATTTGGACAGTAAAGAGACATAAAATAAAATTCGTTGAAATGGGAAATGTGTGCGTGTGCATATATATAAATAAAATAACAGCTGTTATGCGATGAAAAAAGAAAAAAATTATAGTCAGGATTGTTGAGGCTGAAATTCGCGCAATCTGATACGATATCGTTTTCCTATAAGGAAGAGAGGAGAAGATTGATGAACCTTGACGGCACAGGTGTGGTGCCTGTCAAAAGCTCTCCGACGATCAAATTAGTCACGGAGGTCTAAAAAGAAGGTAAGGATTAATAATAGTTTTTTCGTCGTATCTTCTTTAATGGCTTGATGCCCTATTTATGGCTGTCGATTGGAATCAAAATCGTTCCGCTGATGTCGATGGTTGACCTTATCTTCCGCTTGTGCGAAATCATAGGAGATTTATTACCAGATTTGTCGGGATATGATTTAATCCTTTTGACCTCCTCCAGTTATAGTAAGATTATTCTTACGTGTTGAACCACGTCAGATTTAATTTCATTATCCTTGAAAATGAAATCTAATCAATCTTATCGAGGGTAGGGTAGGTTTATATTTTTCCCTATCTAACTGCCCCCATTCCCAAGCTTGCACGTCTAGCTTTGGGAATGTAATAAAGAATAATACTTTTTTTTTTTTTCAACCCCGATGAACAGTACCCGTGGGTACTATTCCAGCGGGTACTATTCAAGTAAATAGTAACTTAGGGAATTTTATTTTTTTATTATTTTTTTTTTCATACCCCTGTGAACAGTACCCGCGGGCACTATTCATGTGAATAGTAACTCATGATTTTTTTTTTTTGGTTTGCACCCGAGGGAACAGTACCCTCAGGTACTGTTCATGAATAGTAATTTTTTTTTTTTTTTTTTTTTTTTTTTCACCCGAGGGAACAGTACTCTTCCTTTGATAAGGGAATAAATGAGTTTCACTCCTTAATAAAGAAATTGAACTTTACGAGTTTTACTCAGCTCACCTCTTTAATAAAGGATTTTTATTTACTATCCCTTTATTGTAAGGGGATGTCACGCCCCGATAATTCCAATAAAATCCTCCATTTATTCATATACAAATACATCAAAATACACCCAGGATCAGAAAAATTGCCCTCTCTTTTATACAAAAATCAATTTCCTCAAATATACAAAAATTCTCCAATAAATAAAATAAATCCTGTAACGCCAACTTTTCATCCTAAGCCCGTCTCTACGATCCCCGTCCATCTTCGGTACCTGAAACTGGAGGGTGGTGAGACAAAAGTCCCAGTAGGAAAAACCATAACAAGAATCTCATGGAGGTTTAATAAAACAGTTTCACAAAACATACATAATCATGTGAGTATATAGACAAAATAAATATGCATTTAATCAAAACATTTTATAAAACATTTAATCAAAACCTCCCCATGCCATTCAAGGTATAGAGAACCCTACACTGTAAAATAATATCCTCACTAAATCATCAAAGCCTCAAAGCTCCAGCCACATCTGCAACTCGCGGCCCTCTGTCTGCTCACTCTTCTCGGCTCACTCTCTCTGTCTCAACTTTACTATCTCTGTCTGCTCACCAAGTCACAAGAATGCACCTAATATATTGGCAAATTGTACACACAATTCACACTACACCGTACCATTATCAAATTGCAATAGTCAAAAGAAATCATCATAGTGGACCCCACCACCCCATCCTTATCTTTTGTCATCAGTTCACCAACTGCTTCTTTCTTTTCTTGACCACACCCACGTGAACAAAATAAGGCCTAAGAAATTTTTTTGTCCAACAAATCCTAGTAGGACCCGCGTGCACATCACAATCACCTTTCCCACCCTTTTCAATTCTTTTCATTTCACAGACAAGGAATACAATCTCACCCAATAAGCCCACGTGAAGGAAATGAAGCCCAAAAGCTTTATTGGCCACAAAGTCTTCAAGCTCCCTTTGGCAGAATACAATATATATATAGATATATAATATCAAATATAATAAGTCAAAAATAATAATGCTTCTTCCATATCTTCACATCATTCCAATACCAAAATCTTACTCCATCAGAACCCACATGTCACAATTGCTTTCTCAACCCCCCAACTCTCGACAGCCACCCATTTCCATCAACACACACACACACACACACACACATAAATATATATAATAACCACCATACCACAACTAAAAATAATTTAATAAATAAATGCTAAAGAACAAAATATTAATAACCCAAAGTCACCAATAAAAATTAAATAATCAATCTCTAACAACTAAAAATTATGAGATAAATATAAATTTAAAATCAGAAGAATTCGGGTTATCACAGGGGATATTAATTACGGGATTCATCCAACCCAGGTCCTTGTAGTACAGGATATTCATTTACTATCCCTTATATTACGGGGATATGGATTGCGGGATTCATTCAACCCGGGTCCTGATAATACAGGATACTTATCCCTTATAGTCCGGGGATATGGATGACGGGATTCATTCAGCCCGGGTCCTTGTAACACAGGACACTCATTTACTATTCCCTTATAGTACGGGGATACGGATTACGGGATTCACTCAGCTCGGGTCAGGACACTCATTTACTATCCCTTATAGTACGGGGATATTGCACGTATAAACTAAAAAGAATTTTATTAAAGACCATCATGACAAAAAACAAAATAACACGTGATGGAGCTACCCTCCATTTAAAATAATTAACTAAGATGCCCCCAGTCTTTATTGTGAATGACTTGATAAGGCTAATTCCAGCCGCAAGACAATTTCTAGTCGGTATACTCATCTGAGTCATTCTCATGATATATGTTGTCACTCTGGCTGAAGAACGATTTCTTATATTTGGTATTATTTTCATCCCTGGCGAGAGGGGCTGGCCTCTTCTTGTCCTCTCCTTCCTTCCGTGCACTCATGGTGTCTTCAGCGTTGATGTGTTTTTGCGCTCTGACCAGCAACTCTATCATGCTGGTGGGAGGTTCTTTTGATAAGGAGAACAAGAATCTGGAGGTTTGGAGTCCTCTTATGAAAGCGGTCAAAGCTACCTTGTCGTACGCCTCTTCTACCTGCAACATCTCTGCGTTGAATCGGGTGATGTATTCCCGAATCGACTCTTCCTTTTGTTGCTCCACTGTAAACAGGTAGGTAGCCGGCCTCCTATGCCTCTGACCTGCAATGAAGTGGCTCACAAACTGCTTACTCAATTCTTCGAAGGTGTTGATGGTTCCTGGCTTCAACTTGTTGAACCAAACTCTCATTGATCCCTTAAGTGTAGTGGGAAAAGCTCGGCACATGATTTCATCTGGTACAGCGTGTAAATGCATAAGAGCTTGAAAAGTTTCAGGTGATCGAGGGGATCTTTGGTCCCATCAAAGCTTTCGAACGAGATCATCCTGAACTTGCTAAGTAGTGGACATTTCATAACGGCGGGGCTGAAAGGCAAGTTTGTACCAGGTCATCTACAGCGGCAGGACCTTTCCCTTTCATAACCTGCATTACATCTTCTATTTTCCCCTTGAGATCCTTGATCTGCAAGTCGAGATGGGTAACTTTCTTTGTCTTTTCCTTAAGACAGAAGGCTATGCTTTCAGGAGGTCGGGAACTCCATAGGAGAGATGGGTGAACCACCTCTCTATGTCGGGTTCCCACCTAGCTTTGTTCCACTTCAGTCTCATTTTGGGGGGAATGATTATCCCTCTCTTCAAGATTCCCATTACCTCCGTTTGGACTTGAGAAATCTTGTCCTGAAAAGTTTTGTTGAACCGGTGGAACAAGGTGTTGCAAGAGCGTTGTATTTTGCTTGATCAACTGGTTCATACCCTGACTCAGAGTTTGAACCTGTAGTTCCAACGCTGCAAGCCGTGCCTGGTCATTTGGGACGTCCAGGTTTTCACCCGACTCTACCCTTTGACCAGATCCCTACGACGGTGTTCCTTCGGTAACCATACCGGACTGCAAACGTATATACCCAACGCGTAATTAATTGATTCAAGGGAATCGTCGTTCCCACAGACGGCGTCAACTGCTGAGGCTGAAATTCGCGTAGTCCGATACGATACCGTTTTCCTGCAAGGAAGAGAGGAGAAGATCGATGAACCTTGACGGCACCGGTGTGGTGCCTGCCAAGAGCTCTCCGACGATCAAATTAATCACGAATGTCTAAAAAGAAGGCAGGGATTAATAATAGTTTTTACGTCGTACTTTCTTTAATGGCTTGATGCCCTATTTATGACTGTCGATTGAAATCAAAATCATTCCGCTGATGTCGATGGTTGACCTTATCTTCCGCTTGTGCGAAATCATAGAAGATTTATTACCAGATTTGTCGGGATATGATTTAATCCTTTTGACCTCTTCCAGTTATAGTAGGATTATTCTTACCTGTTGAACCACGTCAGATTTGATTTCATTATCCTTGATAATGAAATATAATCAATCTTATCGAGGATAGGGTAGGTTTATATTTTTCCCTATCAAGGATAATTCATTCTCAAGAGATGAATTTTGAAAAAAAAAAAAAAAAAGGTTAGAACAAAATCTGAAAAGAAAAAATAATAATAATAAATAAAAGAGAATGAGAAAGGAATCCATATACAAAATAGATTTTGAGATTTTTAAAAAATACAAAATTAGTTTTATATATATATATATATATATATACACACACACACGTGTATTTTTTTTTTTTTTACAACTATCTCGATGAATGAATTTTTTTTTTTTTTTTTTTTTTTAAAAAAAAAAATCCATTTAAAGAAGGATAGTGGTAAAAATAAAAACAAAACGAAACATATATAAAATCCATTTAAAGAAGGATAGTGGTAAAAATAAAAACAAAACGAAACATATATAAAATCCATTTAAAGAAGGATAGTTGTAAAAAGAAACAAATCCATTTAAAGAAGGATAGTTGTAAAAAGAGACACTTTGTGTTTCTTTTTACAACTATCCTTCTTTAAATGGATTTTTTTTTATTTAAAGAAGGATAGTTGTAAAAAGAAACACATTTCTTTAAATGGATTTTTTTTTTTTAAAAAAAAAAAAACAAATAATCCATTCACCAAGATAGTTGTAAAAAGAAATATACACGTTTGTATATATATATAATAGTATAACACACACACATTTCCATATGGATAGATTAAAAGGGGAGAGAATAAGAAATGTTAGATAATTTAAAAGGGTATATTTGTTAAAAAAAAACAATATTTGTAGAGTTCCACTAAAATAGAAACTTAAATAATTAATGCATTTAATGGGATCTGATTCCTATACTAATAGGACAAAGGACTGTAAAGCCACAGTCGCCTTGCGCGACTGTGATTAGCAAAGTCCAAAAATCTAAATCCAAATCCTACCTATTACATCTAAATTCAAATTCAAATCTAAATCCTACCTATATTACATTAGAGCAATTTTAAATAAGCTATAATAAATAGGTTGAATCACATTATTTTTTGGGTTAATATCCCGTGTGGTACACTCATACTAGTTTGAGACCCACCTATTAAATCCACATCCAAGTTCAAATCCAAATCATACCTATATTACATTACAATATTTTTAAAGAGGCTGTGATAAATAGGTTGAATCAAATCAGTTTTTGAGTTAATATTCTCTACAGTGTAAAGTACTTGTTATATTGTGTTCCTTCGCCCCAATGTGTCACATCGTACACATGCAAGTTTGAGACCTACCGATTAAATCCAAATCATATCTATTGTTGAGGGTGAAATTCACGCGGTCCGATACGACACCGTTTTCCTATAAGGAAGAGATGAGCAGATCGATGAACCTTGACAGCACCGGTGTGGTGCCTGCCAAGAGCTCTCCGACGATCAAGTCAGTCACCGAAGGTCTAAAAAAAAGTTAGGGATTTAATAATAGTTTTTTCGTCGTACCTTATTCCCGAGTCGTTTTCCTATTTATCGTCACTTCCCTTATTCTTGATGAGGGAATATCATAATCCTTATCCCATGGAAATCTTATCCTTGATAAGATTTGTCATTATCCCATGAAATTTATCCAATGGAAATCGTTATCCTGATAACGAAATATTATCTTTCGAAAGTAGAAGAGATTTGGCATCTGGTCAACACTTAGTTGCCTCTATCGTTAGGTCAAGATAGGTTAGGTTTATTTTTCCCTATCAATTGCTCCCCATTAGGAACAACAGTACCCGCGAGTACTATTCCCGCGATACTGTTCACATGAACAGTCAATACTATTTTATTTTATTTTTTTTCGTCTTGCCGTGGGAACAGTAACTTCCTTTTTTTTTTCCTTGCCCTGGAAACAGTACCCGCGAATACTATTCCCCCGGTACTGTTCACATGAACAGTAAATACTTTTTTTTTGCCCTGGGAACAATACTGTTCACATGAACAGTAATAAAATGAAATTGATTGGTATGTGGTGTCTAGAACAGGATCCTACAAGTTAATTTATGTCTACCTTATCATAGATTGAATTATTAAAGAGTTTGACAAGTGGATTTTCGTAGGTTGATTGCTTTTTCACCTTTTCTTTTCATCAAAAATAAATAAAATTATTTAAACTACAAAAAATTTAACCTACTATAAAATACTCTCATTCGTAAATGTCAATATTTACTTATGATAAATAGACCGAGTTATTTATAAATAGTTGATATATAACCAACTGCACGTTATGTAGATAGTGACTTTTTATAGTCTATACATCTAAGACCTATGCTTTAAGAGACATCTTCACCGACCTAATTCTCAAGTGTTAGGGATTGATTATAATATCATTGGATTCATTTCACCTAGTGCACCTATGCTTTAAGAGACATCTTCACCCACCTAATTCTCAAGTGTTAAGAATTGATTATGATATCGTTGGATTCATTTTACCTAGTGCAAATATAATCCGTTTTGCACACATCTACACAAATTAGAGACATCATGAATGTGGTTTGACACTGTATTGACTAATTTTCTGCCTATGCATGAATAAAGATTATAAAGAAATACACTAATAAATATGTATACATAATTAGTGAAAAGGTTTGATAAAAAATAATAATAATAATAACGCTGTCAAAACATTGGAATCAGAATGAAGAAAAAAAATATTTATTTGCGCTGGGGGCAAAGCGTCATTGAATGACTATCATTATCCCCGTGTTCCGCATCATGACGCATTCAATTCTCTAACCTGTTTTGATTTGGACAGTAAAAGATATATAAAATAAAATTCATTGAAATAATAATTAATTCATCATTTGTCACCTGTTTGGATTTGGATAAAAATCCAAATCCAAATCCAAATCCTAGCCATATTATATTACAGTATTTTTAAATAAGCTATAATAAATAGGTTGAATCAGATTATTTTTTGGGTTAATATCCCGTGTGGTACGCTCATACTAGTTTGAGTCTTTGAGACCCACTTATTAAATCCAAATTCAAGTTCAAATCTAAATCATACCTATATTAAATTACAGTATTTTTAAATAGGCTGTAGGTTGAATCAAATCAGTTTTTGAGTTAATATTCTTTACGGTGTAAAGTACTTGTTATATTGTGTTCCTTCGCCCCAATGTGTCACATCGTACACTCATACCAATTTGAGACCTACCTATTAAATCCAAATCATACTTATATTACAACATTTTTAAATAGGCTGTAATAAATAGGTTGAATCAAATCAATTTTTGAATTGATACTTTCTGCCGCGTAAAATACTTGTTATATTGTACTCTTTCGTCCCCAATGTGTCGCATCGTACACTCATATACTAATTTGAGACCTACCTATTAAATCCAAATTCAAATCCAAATCCTACCTACATTACAACATTTTTAAGATGTAATAAATAGATTAAATCAAATCAATTTTTGAGTTGATATCTTCTACCGTGTAAGGTACTCGTTATATTGTGTTCCTCCACCCTCAACGTGTCACACCAAACACTCCTACTAGGTTTGAATGGCATAATAATCTATCTTTTCAGTCCTTTCCAAGCGTTACAGGCTTACAGCGATATTTGGGACCATTATGGTTGCATTGCCGACATTGGCTATACAACCATTTCTTATCCTAGTTAAAGATTATACCAATCTGAGTCATACTCGTCCTCGGACGATGTAAACCACTCAAGACTAAGGGTTGTTTGAACCTAAATGTAAATCAAGGACAATCTATTTTAAGAATCGAAAAGACTACACTAAGATGAGTTCGAATTCCTCATTTGTAACATTGAATGCGTGATCAATCAACTTAATATTTCATTTATTGGACATTTAGGGCTCATTACTTGGCCTACCTAACCAGTAACCCCAATGTCCGGACCACAATGTGGGTTCTAGCGCACATGCAATTTCAACCCCAACATTGATCACACACAGCTCAAAATGACGTGGCAGTGACATTGAACATAAGAATTCGAATATACAAAGCATTAAATTTCACAAAACTTAGAAAAATTATTCGAATGTGAAGCTCATGCACTTGTTGTGAACTCCTTATAGAAAGTATCAATATGGGAGAAATTATTAGGTAGTCCCCTATTATTGCAAGTGGGGTTTGTCCATATCTAATTTGGATGGGAGTTGAAGTGTGTATAAATGAATGGGTATATAGTACTACCCAATAACTTAAGGTTTTGAATAAATAGACAAGCGTCTACCCGTTATAATTGGTATCATAGTCAAACTCAATTCAGTGTCCGGAAAACATCCGGGTTTAGACTCTGGGTAGGCAGGGTGACCCGACTGCAACGAGAGCATTGCACTGGTTCGGGTGGGCAAGAATGTTACAAAAGGAACTTGTCCCACATCATATTTGGATGAGAGTTTAAATGTACGTAAATGGTTAGTTTTGAGCACTATCAAATAACTTAAAGTTTTTTTTTTTTTTTTCTTCATAAATGACACCTACCCACGGGTCGTTACTTTTTTGACATCCCTCCTGTACAAAAATTTCAACTCTCTCTCTCTCTCTACAGAGATGTTAAGACCCTCTGTTTTTTTCTCTTCTCAACATGATCATCCGGAGAAGATGATTATGCAAAACCAACAACACATGTATATTCAGAACTTTCTGTCTTTCACAAATTATTTCATGCAAAAATTCTTGAAGAATAGCGAAGAAAAATAATTTGTGAACACATAACAAATTAACAAATAAATAAAATAAAATAATAAATAAAACCTCCTGTTTGTATAATGTATACTAAATGTAACTTGCCCTCTTAATCAAACCCTAATTAGCAAAAAATCTGCCACATATAGGTAATTTAGTTGAGAAAATGCATAGATTCTTACCGGTGGCAAATTTGATGGCAATGAAATTTTCTTTTGAACAGCTTGGATATATAGTGTTTTTCCTTTATCTTTTTCTTTTTTTTCTTGGGATAAACCTACCTCAGATCTGTAAATCAAAGCTTCTGATCGACTTAAATGGAGAGAAACAGAGATGTCGACCAGCAAAACATATAGGAGTATCATTTTTGGTAAATCACCCAGCAAACATGTCAATAATTCAAATATTAAGATCACGTAAAGAACCCATGTCCCCTCCAAGATACAACATCAATGCAACATGTAATATAAAACCATTAACTCGAGAATTTAATACATTTACGGAGTTATTGCATTGTCAATCTAAAGTTTTGCATTCAAAATGTAAAGTTGCTGTATTAGGGACGTCACAAAAATTCTCTAACAAAAATAAAAATAAAGGATGTTATCCACTTTAAAAATATGCACATAATATGTGTTCACCAAGCTCAATTTTTTCAATGGTAGCAAAAGAGAAGAATTTGATTTCATTCACAAAAGTACTGAAATAGGAGTTTCTGTACCACATAGATCTAGTCTGGACTGGCCCACCAGCTTGGTGTAAGGGCCTGGACTTTTCCCTTAGGCCCATGGCCCGACACATCGGCCAGGCATGCCAATCCTTCAAGGTACAGAACTAGAAAAACAGATCAACAAGAAAGATAGGCCCAACTACCATTTTCATTTTTCTCTTTTCCTAGCGAGTCATTTACAGAAATTGGAAAACCATGCACAAAACACACACACACACACACACACCAGGAGATAGAGGATGGAGAAATTGGATTTTTGAGACTTAATTTGTTTACATATATCAAACAAATAACATAAAGTGAGAATTAGTTGAAACTTATACTGTACCTCAGTCAAGCACGTCTTGAAATGCTGTCTGTCTAAAAGCATCTGCTTGTCTCAGTTTTGCACCAAATGCCCTGTTGGGGAACACATTATCTGCTTTCATCCTCTCAAGGAACCCATACACTGGAGCTTTTGCGTTTACATAAGCCTGGAAAAGAACCTCGTATGGCTTGAGACGTCCGGTGTATCTAGACTGCCTCATTCTGAGGAGCAACTTCTCGGCATTATGCACATCGCCCCGTTTTGCATACTGATCCATGATTACCATATACGTGTTAAACATTGGGTTCTTGCGGGTGTTCCGAACTGCCTTCTGCAAAAGGTAGTCGGCTTTCTCTACTTCCCCAGCTTCCACATAGAGCCTCACAATTGCATCCCAAGTGAGTGGGCCAATCCAGCAGCCACCATCTCCCATCCGTTCCAAAAATTCAGTACCCTTAGTCACTAGCTTGTGGTTGGCATAAACGTTCAGAAGTGCAGAGGAAGGCCTGTATAACAGCTTTTTCCATTTCTGAATCATCTTCTCAAAAACTGCCTCTGCCTCCTCTATCCTGCCCAACTTGCCCCAAGCTTCAATGGCAGCTGTGCACTCATCAATCTTGGGATCCGATTCGCAAACCTTCCAAATTCTCATCACCTCATCGGCATTGCCAAGAGAAGCATAGAGAGGAAGTACTTTGTGGTGGCTATGCAGGCATGATTCTCCTATGTCCTTCAAGACAGCTTCAGCTTTATCTTTGAGCCCTCCAATTATATAATGCCGAGCTAAGGTAGTTCGGATATGGATGTCAGGTTCAATGGCTTCAGCCTTCATGATTTTGATCAACTCCTCGATCCCTGCAAAGTCATTGGCCTCACCTTTTGCGTCTATTAAGATTGCGTAAGTAATTAGAGAGGGTTTTATATCTTCTTTTTCCATGACTCTTAAGATATAGGGTATTTTCATCTTGTCAAGCCTCTTGTAGAGAAGGAGCATCTGATTGCAAGTAAAAACAGAAATTGGCAACTCCAGCTCCACCATTTTGTTGAACAGCTCCTCTGCTTTCTCCATGTTGAGAGGCTTGACACAGTTCGCTAACAGGGTTCTATATATTACTTCACCCCTGAAGTGCTCTGGAATATTATTAATATACTTCTCAGCCTTTTGGATGCCGCTTACTTTGGCAACCAAATCAACAGAAGTAACGTAATCTTGTTCAGTGAATTCAACCTGTTTATTTGCCTCGAGCCACTGCATGAACTGCATTAAGCATAAACACGTCATATTTTATATTCAGCAGTTGACAGCATCAAGAGTTATGGCTCGTCAAAAGCCTGTAACAGAGAAAAAAAGAAGCAATTTTTTTGGTGGAGTATGTAATCATCACCAAAATTCCAGGCAAAAAGACCAACAGGGGGAACTTTTATGGTGAAGCATAAAAAAGTTTTCCCACATGAGCCAGCAATGACAATTACACGTTGATAGAACAAATATTACATATAACCATAACGTATATTTTCAATTCTTAGTCACCAGCCCTGAACTTTATAGGAGTTAACTCCCATAAAAGTTCAAGATTGACGAAATAAGAATTTTTCCCATTTAAGTTCAAGATTGACGAAATAGGAATTTTTTATTTTTTAGTGGTGAGTAATATTGCAATTGACAAAGAGAGAGTGATGTAGATAGACAACTAGAGGTACAAAAAGAAGCCAAAATCTCCTACAGCTAGCTTTTCCTTGTACGTGTGTTTGAAGGAGTAAAAGTGAAACCATAGCCAGTGGAAATATATGAGACCGTCTATCCATGGCATTGGCTACTTGACACTGTCTTACCATGCCAGTGGTAGGATAACTCTTCACACATTGGCAGAGCCAATAGTAACGATCATGTTACCTAATTTTGAGGAATCCAAGTTTGAGAACTTTTAGGTCTAGGGTTCTTTTGGTAATTTGGGCAACCCAAATGCAATTCAAATGCATCTCTAGTGCGTTCCATCCAAGGT
The DNA here is from genome assembly GCF_030987335.1 of Cornus florida. Classification (NCBI taxonomy): domain Eukaryota; kingdom Viridiplantae; phylum Streptophyta; class Magnoliopsida; order Cornales; family Cornaceae; genus Cornus; species Cornus florida. Next base: position 10,773,263 of record NW_026775573.1, on the reverse strand, counting down.
CAAACTAGGCTAAGTTGAATTGCAGACAGCTGAGACTTCAAATGTTTGTGTCATCAGTAAAGCTTATGATTTACACGTTGAAAGGAATCACGGATTATACAATCACATCATGTATAAAGCTAATGAAACTACAATATACAGAGAATTTTATCAAGGAAGGTACTTGCTATAGTGTCGACCATAGATTAAGAAAAACTACCAAGATAAAACAGTCCAACGACCAAGGAGAAAGATTTTTTTAAATAAAAAAAAAAAAAAAACACTATTTTAGTAAAACTTCAGGCAATTTATCAATCTGAACCATGACTTTCCCCTCTTCAAATGTCAAGAATGATCGCAACTTGAATTTGACACTCCTCGAGGCCCTCCACCTGATTGCATCCTCCCCTAGTGGCATGAAAAAAAATACAGTGATCTAAAAGAAAATTGCCCCTCTATGAAATTAGCACAACCCACAATGGATGTTTCCACAGAAACAACAATTCTGCAGAGGACCGAGAATTCTTGTGTCAACAATATACATCCACGCCACTTATCATGCTGGAAACTCACCCTCTACCCATTACCCATCATGAAAGTGATGTGTTTTTCAAATTTCTCCCATCCTACCTAAGGCCATTCTGTAACACATTCTCTAACGCAACTCCATGAGGACCCTAACCTTCCTCGAGATCCAACACCCTTGATTAATCCCATATTTTCTTCTACAACTGTTCCCCGTAAGCAGCCCTTTCCTCTGCAAAACTCCAATTCTTGCACAGATAACATTTCGATGATCAGTAATAACGAGATTATCAAAATAAATGCAACTATGTAAAATATTGTAGTTCTTTTAACTGTTGGATCAATCAAACTTAAGACAAACGGCCTCTCAAACATGGGAAACAATATATTCATAAAATATTTTGATGGGGTGTAACATGAGATTCACATTTTCAGAATAAGTGTGAGTTGTATTTTTTATAATAAAAATCTCAACTCTTAGCTTCTCTTTTTTTTTTTTTCACAATGTCCACTCACATTGTTTAAGATAATTCAACTGCAATACAGGTGAATTGACTAACAAGAGGGAATATAATTAAATTAAACAGCATCAAAATCAACATTGTAAGATTTTCTATTGATAAGTAAAATGTAAAGATTTATGATTTATGTCAGAATGATATACACAGATTGCAAAACTGAGGTTCTTTAGGAAAAATAAGAAAATTGAGGAGATTATAGATCATGTGGAAGCACTAATAATAAATGAAGAATGAAATACTAAGCTATATGAACTCCATGTGAACAAAATTTCGAGCAAAAGCACCTGCAAGGCTCTGCTATACATCTTACGCTTCCGAAGATCACGCATAGCAAAAGAAATCTCTGGTCGACCCAAACTATTTCCTTTCTCTATCCGCTTCTGAAGAGCAATATTAATAGATTGGCCTGGTGCAGAAACAATAGCGTCCAACAACCCCGACGAAGCACTTTCCTTCTGAGAATTCTTGCCGTTTGCTCTCATCTCAGCAGCTGAAAGGTCCAGATCATTTGCATAAATTTCAGCTAAATCATTATCCGATAGCTCTGCCTCAGAAACTACGTCTTCCCCATCTTTTTCCCCCACATTGTGCTCAACTATAGCCGATGCTTCGGGCTCTGAACCATCTTCCATTGTATGATTCTCATCACTAATTCTTGCATGTGCCTGTGAACAAAAATTATGACTCCCCATATAGAAATTTTCACCTACATCTGGAAGGTAATAGAACTTAGGTGGAAAGTATCTTCCACTCGATGATCTTTTCGGCTTGCGAATACTGGCACTCTCTACTACAATATTTGTTTTGATATCTGATTTAGCACTGAAAGTTCTGGAAGCCCCGTGTTCATACATTAGACTTCTGGATGGATATAAAATAAGGATTATACAATTGGAGTTAGAAAAAAAAACAAAACAAGAAAGAATTATATATAACTGTAATGAAAGGATAAACAAAATGCAAATAAAGATGGGAGAGGGCAAGAGGCAAATGTTCATGCTGCTTTGAAGAGCTAAATATCATAAAGTTAAACATACAATTAAATTTTGGTGATGTAGAAACACAGTATATGTAAGGAAAAACCTATTTCGAAGTAAAATGAAGAAGATAAAAAATAAATAAATAAATAAAAATAAAAAAGACCATTACCAAGTGTTAGATCCATTAAAGTGGGACCATGGAAGTAACGGATTTGGTTCACAGACCTAAACGTTTGGCATTATTATATGAAATGACCACTTATTTGAACGGTTTTTCTTATACCAGTAAGTCTGACCTTTTACAGTTGCACCAAATAATGGCCCCAAAATGTCAAAGAAGGTAATGGAGATGATCATGACGGCAATGCCAATAACAAGAATGATGAAGATAATGACACCGATAATAGTAAGGCAGTAAAATGTGCTGCATATGTGCACGAGATAGAGAGAGAGCTCACAAACACGCGCGCACACACAAAAACTTTTCAAGCACTCATAATTTTTATCAACCTTAGTTAAAAACCAAGAAAGGGGTAAGGAAGTCTAAGTCACTCAGAGATCAACAACAACAACAAGCCTTTTCCCGACTACTTGGAGTCAGCTACATGATTCCTATGTTTCCATTCCAGTCTATTTAAGGCCCTATCCTTGGTCAAACCACATGTTATCATATCCTTTCTTACTAACTCTACCCACGTTAACTTTGGTCTGTCCCTTCTCCTAGTATTAACTATTAACCTTCAACATGGACTATGTCACTGTTCCTAACTAGAGCTCTAGTTGAAGAATAATTATAGGAACAAAAAAGGAATAGCAAAAATGATATAATCATTGCTAAATGAACATTAATTATGGGGAAAAAATGACTACCAAAAATTATAAAATTATTGGTAAATAAGCTTGAAATTTAGAAATTCAATTTCATGATTACTGGCAGAACGACATCAAAAAGGGTACTTTAATCACTTGCCAAAAAATTTAATCTTATAACCATTTTCATGATCCGAGAAGAAGTTGATATTAAAATCACTAGCAGTAAAACCTAACTTTTGTAATCATAAACAAAAATAAATAAATAAAGTGAAAGAAAACAAGAAATTGAAGAGCAAAATCACTCTCATCATAACCTATTGTCTCCATCATTGAACTAAAAATTACCCAAGGAGGAGAAAGAAAAGGTGAAGAAAAAGGTACTAAAACCACTTGGAATTAATTCCTTTTGATCACTTGCAGAGACGCAAACAATAGACAGAAACTCACTTAACCGACGACAGCATATCAAAAGTTCCATCAAGTAATGTAATCGTTTGCGCGTGCGTGCGTGTTCGTATGTATGCATATATATATATATATATATAGAGAGAGAGAGAGAGACCTGAGGGGTTGGGCAGCTCGTCGGAGTGACCACATAATGTGATTAAGAGTTTGTGGGGTAAAGTGTTTGATACCGTAAAGCAAAAAACAGGAGAGGAATTGAGTGAGGTTTCGAAAATTCTGTAACCCCAAAACCTCTAAAACCCTCCGGCACAGAAAATAAAGAAAATGGATAGTATTGGTGCTAGGGAAGAGAAAAATAAAAAATAATAACACCTAAATTACTATTATATCGTTTTAGAAGATAATTTTTTTTTTTCTTTTTAATTGTTTAGACTAGTTTTGAGATTATAAAAATATTACTTAATTATTATCATTTTTTTTTTTTTAAGGATAAAATATGATGGAATTTTTTTTTTTTTTTTAACACACATGATGAATCTGAAGGAATAGTTATGAATCTAAATATCTCCCAATTATTTATTTTTTCTTTTCAGGCAACTCAAATACACTTCATATTTCTTTTTTTTCTTTTCTTTTCTTTACAAATTCCTCCAAATCATTTAATCGAAACGAACCACAATGCTAAATGAAAATAAATAAATAAGATAAGATATGATTTTTTTTAGCAATTCCTTATATTAAAAATGTTTTATTTAAAAGAATAAAAAAGACAAATCAACTTTAAGAGGAGAAAGGGAGATGAATATATACCAACGGTGTGTAATCGAACTAAAAATGTTTTATTTAAAAGAATAAAAAAGAGACTTTAATTTCAAGAGGAGACAGGGAGATAAATACCAAGAGTGTATAATCTAATGATATATCTTCTTCTTTCGTAATTAAAAATTTAAATCAGAATAAACACACGGTCATCTTAAATCAAGAAGTGATCCAATCCAAAAAAATTTACATGATCAGGACAAATTACTACACAACACACAGCCATGTAATAATTTCTTCCTCAACCCTACGGAATAATTACATAGTCAGTCTACAACAATTACATAGTCAGATTCCACACCTCTCCTGTGTCTTTTAGAGTCGGCTTCATTTAAGGCAATTAAGAATGTCCCTTAAGGCCTCATTTGAAAATATATATATATATATATATATATATATATATAATACCCATTAATAAATATGTATTAATAAATTTATAAATATGTATTATATATATATATAATACCCATATATATGTATTTGTATTAATAAATTCATACCCATTATATGGTCCTGTTTAAGCTAATCACCGTGGCATAACACTACTAGTCTACTACGAGGCTACATTGTTGTATTACTGCAAAAATACTGAGTAACTATTGTTAATCATTCATTTTCAGATTAATTTCATCAATAAATTAAATTTGTTAGATGACTAATTGTGTGTGTGTGTGTATAATTATATATGCATATCAATCGGGTATACATGGTCTGATTGCAGATGGCAGACAATTAGAGAATCATCAAATGAACAATAGTGTTAAAAGAAGCTCAGTCAAAGGGCTAAAATTATTTGCTGGCTAATTATCAATTTATCAATCATATGACTCTCTCTTCACAGTTCACACATCATTTGAGATGTTCAACTGCTATTAAGCAACACAATAATTTGAAGAACACATAATTATTCCATACAATTGAACTTCAACCCATCATAGCATTTTTTTCTCGTTTCCATGATTGTCTTACAACACTAAACATAGATACATTATTCACATGTTCCTACATAACAAATTCTGTGTCACAATTTCTTAAGCTCTTACACAGTAGTTTTTGTGCAGTGTAGCTCCTTGAAAATGGCATCACAAGCAATTTAAAACCGAAAACCGATAACGAACCCAAGACAACGGCGACATTAGCTGATTTAACCCTACTCCATCCTCTTGAAACATTCAAAACTCTCGTGACAACTCTCTTGACATTTTCATGAATGTCCATCAACCCGAATTCATTTGTTTCGGATAATTCTTTTTCCCCACGAAAGACGTGCTAAGAAACAGAACTCACATCATTCAATAGTTGACAATTACAACTATCAATAACATCCCTCTCCTACGTACAAAATCTCATGCGATGTTTCAACCCTAAACATGCTATCATTTCCCATTGTTCCTCCTCTTCCACCAATATGATCAAATCCTGACGAAGAAGATGCTAAGCTCGGGGCCATTGTTACCATCAGGACTCATCATGTAATAAGTTTCGGAGTCCTTGGATCCGATGACACGCTCAAAGTGCGCCCTCATGTACGTCAGCTCACCCTCCGGCGCGTCTGTGGCCTCACTCGGGAGCACGCCGGCGCCCATTGACACCGCGTGCAGCATCTGCATGACGTTGAGATCATCATCAGTAGGCTCTCTCTTCACCCCATAGCCTGTTTTTCTACCATTGCAAAACATGGTCCATATTGGCTCATCAATGAGCTTAGTCTTCTCTCCTGGATTCTTCTCACACTCTAGTGCAATCCTAACAAGTCCCAACCCCATTTCTTGGAGTAGTTTTCCTGTTGGAATGCCAATCTCTAGCACCAACATTGGAAGGCACCTAGGGTTTTCTTGGATGGCTAGGTTAACCCTAGATTTTCTGCACCCGAAAAGGGTTCCGGTCATCCGTGTCCCTCCGTGGATGTGTCCGTCGTTGAGGCCCCGGTTCCCGTGGAGCTTCACCGGCATCTTGCACGCCGGGGTTATGATGGGGAATGACCGGAACACAGCCCGGAAGCGCCGAAAGAGTTTTGTGGATTTTGTGGGGCCTTTCTTGTGTGTTGGCTGTTGGAGGGAAACCTGAGGCCTGGTAGGCGACCGGTCATCGGGTGCCGTGGCGTGTGCCGTACGCGACCGTGGTGCCGGCGGAGGTGGGGGTGGAGGCTTTGGTGCAGCCATGTATACGAGTGTTTCTTCCACCCTAGCTTGGATTTGGTTAGAGAATGTGTGATTGATAAACGAAGATCGGTGCAGAATGTATTCAATATGATTCTACAAGCTCAAGCTAAAGGTCTAAGATGGGCAATGCTTGGTGGTGGTGGTGGTTATGGTGGTTGAAGGTGTGAGATGGGCTGTGTTTGGGGATGTATATGAAGAGGAGGTTGTGGGAGGCACGTTTTAGGGTTTGTTTTTGAAATCAAAGGTGGATAGGAGGATATGTGTGTATATTCTTGAGTAGGGTGGGAGCTGTTGAAATTTGAAATATGGTTAGGCATTTACTTAGCCAAACATAGAATATAAAATTGTGGTGAGTCTGAAGTGTAGGCTTAAAACTCTTGTTTTCTGTTTGATGAGACCACTTCCAAGTCCTTCTTGTACCCTAATATAGCGGCAAATATTGCTTGAGTGAAGTGTTATGTGACAGCTGGACATTTTTTTGCCGTTTGGATAATCCTAACAATATTGCCTAATTACATGGTCTACTTATAGCACTAAGGATCATATAAATATTGATTAATTGTTTAAAATAGAAGATAAATTCCAAAAAGATAGTAAAGTCTAGTTATAGCCCTGAGTTTGTGTCTTTTGGATAAGTCCAGATGAATTATAGAAAATAAATAAAAGATTAATTGCAAGAAAATAGAAAATCAAATGACTAAAAATACAATTTTTGGGGGACTAAATAGACATTAACAAAAATAATTTGGTAAATATTTGCACCCAAAAAAAAAAAAAAGTTGGATACAAAAAATTTCCCGGGAAAAAAATATATATATATGTGATACAATACTTTAAGGAATAAGGTGCGACGTATCATTTTCAATAATAATATGTTCAAGCTGGCAAGTACCCAATTCTTCATAAATAATTGGGAAAGAGTGGACTAACAATTTGAACATTCCTTTGAGGTTTTAGGTCTGAAACATTCTTAGGGAGTTGACTTCTTGATTATTCACAACTAAAACCTATCTTCTTCTTTTTTTTAATCTTTCTAGTATTGACTTTGTTATGAAATTGTCAAAAGTATCCAACCGTATCAAACAGAACTATAGAAGATTCAGAGTATCCAAGTAGGTAGAAAACAGGAACCAACATTCTCACACACACAAATATTAGGGTTTCAAGCCCTGGCATGGGCAAAAGTGTGTGCGAGTACTTACCTGATAAAAAATAAAACAAACATTCATCAAAGTCCCTAATGTATGTGAGTTGTGATAATTGAAATGCTGTCTTTACCTTCTCAGCAGAGAGGTCTAGAGACTTGACATTACAAGTCAGCATGAATTTCTCTCTCTAAAACATATTCAGCAATGATGTTCATTAGCAATCAGGAATTCTGATTAGGACTTGCTATTTTATTTCCAACATATCCCTAAATTTATCATGGATAATGACCACAAAGATTCAGGACCAACACAGGACCATATAGACATATAAACATGCAAAGAAGCTTAACAGTGAGTGGTACGAAAACAATCCATGTCGTGGAGTCTCGTGAATTTGCCCATCTGTCCTAAAAACTTCGAGATTATAAACCGACTAGGGCATTCTTCCACACAAAAAAAAAAAAAAAAAAAATGTAAATCAGCAGAGTAAATAGCTTGCTTGAAAAATGATTTTATAAAACAATTCGAGAGAGAGGTCTACAGCAGTTTACCATAAATAAGGTGTTCTGTTCTGGTGTATAAAAGGTTGGCTTTAAATTAAGTGACAGAAATGAACTACGATATTTTAGACCACAAGTTAATCAGCTATTTTCTTTCGTGTCAGAACGGTAATCAAATCATGGCTTACCATAACATAACTAGTAACTGATAATACAACCAGGAACTCAAGGCCAAACTAGGACTTAAGAACTCACTAATGTAGGAATTTTCAGAAGCATTTCCGGTGAACAATGGAAGGTCCAGTTTCATCGTAATCTGTCTTGGTTATATGCTGATTCTGAGGGAAGACAACTTTGGCAAGTATGGCACCTCCCACCCATGCTGAATACATTGTCAAGTTCTCTGGCATATACTCTGGAGGCTGTAATGCACAAATCATAACAATTAGACATCGGAGAAAGTAGGATCTAATGATTGCTTCTCCTCATAAATTTTGTAAATACTAATACACATTAACCACTCAAAACAAAAGCTTTCAAAATACAATTGTTGTTTGATGGAGAGTGCTTTAGTTTGAATGGTTTTAGAATGCTCTCTCTAAGCATTTAGATCAATACGAGATAAATTGTAGGACTACCAACCTATTTCCTGGAAAGTGGATCCCATAATACTAAACTGAAGATTCCATTACTAACAATTTTTTTGTTTGAAAAAGCAAGTGTGTATTTCGGAAGACCATTTCCCAATTAAGTGTTCCCTCAAATCTAACGACTGCAAAGGAAAACTATTTAGCTGCAATTCAGCATATTGTTAACAATTTATCAGGCAAAGTATCATAGCATTCGATTGAAATCAACTTCCTTTTCATCGACCTAAACATAGTCAGCACTTCCATAATGTTATAAAATTATGTTGTGACACTCCAATTCATTCTTGCAAAATACACCGCAGTTTTTCAAACCTATTTTTTATAGGAAACAACTCAATAATGTTAAAGAGACGGAAGACACAAGGATCAGAAGGATGAAGAATCCTTCTTAAACAAAAAGAAAAATAGAAACAAAAGAGAATGAGCAATGGATAAGGAGAAGAGATGGAAAATTACAGCAAAGAAAGGCAACTCCTCCCTTGACAAGACAACCTGAACCCCCTCAAGCAGGGAAGAAATGAACCACACCCCCAACCCACACACACACACACTAAAGTGCCAAAACCATGTTGCTAGATTATCATCCCACTCATTCTACAAACAGTGCACTTCAATGCTCATCAACTTCTAAGAATATTATATTTAAACATCTTTTAGCTGTTAAAGAGTTATTACAACACATCTACAATGCTATAATGACCATTACTCAGTGCTGGAAAATACTAGAGACAAACCAACATTTGCCATTATTTGGCAGAAAGTGGCAGCTCTCAAACTTTGAATCTGTGTCTTCACAGTTGTCAGCCTGAACTTTTACCATTAAATATTATTGCAAACAGACCAAAAAGAGTGATAATTACTCATTTCTACAAAATACTAATAAGAATACCCAGAGAAGTTCACCCAATAGTGAAATATTGCTAAAAAAGAGACTCCACTGTTCAAGCAAAAGCATTGAGGGAAGAATGAGAAAATCTCAAATGGTATCACTTGTGCTAAAATAAGAGAAGCAATTATGGCCAATAATCCTGGACTGGATTACAAGCTACCTAAGAGAAAATGGACCAAATGAGCAGAGGACAACTTAGAATTACTCTGGCAAAACCAGATCAACTTAGAATTACTCTGGCAAAACCAGATCAACTTGATCAAAAAATTCGTTAACAGGTTCTGTCCGAAGTGCACGCCAATTGGTAGGACAGGCAAAAACACTTACAATTTTGGTCTCATCAAGCAAACTACATTGCATTAAAAACCTTTCGTAATGAAATAAATTACCTTTACAAGAGAAGGACGGACAGCTGATGAGCAGAGACTAGCTTCTTTCTGGAATCTATCCTCAAAACCTACAGTAGGCAATAATATAAGATGGAATCAGCAGATATATAACAACAGTTCACCCCATAAGGCAATCAACAAAGCACATCAGACCATCCTCGCATTCTTTCTCTGGAGAACATCAGCAGCACAAACAACAATCACCATCCAAGCTTATGAAGCACATGGACATCCTATGTTCTCAAGAACTTAAGAGCCAAAAAACCAAATAGAAAACTAAAACTTACATCTAGCTAAATTTATACAAAAATACGAAGTCTTATTGAATATTGTTCAATAGCATGTACTAAAATTCCATCAGAAAAGAACGTGTTGCTTGCATGTGAGCACACCAGCAGCCAGCCATGGAAGATACCACCCCTTCTTTTCTTTTATTTTATTCTTTTTTTTCCCCCCTTATTTGACAAGAAATAACAAATTGAAACATTAAAGATAGAAATTATAATATAATAGACCCCTTACCTAGAGTTAAACAAGTAAACAAAAAAATATAAAATGGAGAAAATATAAAAGGTAGAAAGATTTAAATAGGTAAGCTTATTTAGATAGAAGGAATAAGTTTCCAACAAAGATAAAATCATAAGGATGCCAATATATCTCAATTAAAGTTGAAACAAAGCAAATGAACTCACCAGACATAGAGGCAGTCGCACCACAGAGTACTGTGTTTTCCAGCAGCTGTCGGTGATTCTCAGATGATACAGACGAGATACTACGAACTAGTTGCTCAACAATTCCATGTGCCTCTAAACCCAAAATAGAAGGTTGGAATAAAGCCTCTCCAACAGTATATCTTTCTCGCCCAATCGTGATAACCTGAAAGCACAATTGCATAGAATTTGCATTCAGACATCTAAATACCCCCAAAGAAAAGGTTGAAATTAGAATAAAAAATAATAATAATAATTAAAAAGTTAACACATAATCTTGAAAAAATAATTATAGGACATATTCAACGGGATATGTACATCAGGTAATTGCTTGGAATTTAAATATTGCAATTTGCCAAAGATAGCCATATCTTAGCCACTGAATCCCATTCCTTCAGTTTAAAACTAATAATTCGTCACACAAAGAAACCATCATATTCTATTATCTCATTTTTGAGATATTTCAAGAATATTTATCCTGTTAATCTCTAGGTTCTTAATCCAAGATATTAACCCATACAATCTCTCGCTCTCTTGCATTCCCTCATGTGTTCTCATGCATACACAACTAGATAAATCATCCCCTTAGACTTTAATTAATTTTAAATACTTGAAACTGATTTTAAGGTTTATATAGAAATTCTGCAATTATATTATTTCTTTATTAACCACTGACATGTTTTGAAAATACATTTAGAACCCTATCTTTTCAAAAAGAATAATTGCAAAAAGTACGCCGTCATGTCCTTAGTGTTCTAGATGTATCCCTCACGTGTCCAAGCCTTGTCCAACCAAAAAAGAAATTAGCCATACTCCAGGCCACTCCCGGTGAGTGTCGGACACACGTCCGCCACAGCCAAGGCACCACTTAGGGGAGTGTCCATGCTCTCTTGATACATATCTAACATTAGATCAAGTTAGATTCGAATGTCAGTTACTCTTGTGAAGTTAAAACTAGGCCACATGTTCTGAATAGTAAATATCATCTCATGTATTGATGATTCCTTAAAAAATAAATACATTCTCATACAATATATAGCAATATCAAGAAACCCACCATTATCGCAATGTATACTTTTCACAAATTTATGACATCCACTACTGTTATACCAACGATATATTTGAAATATAGCAAACAGAAGGATGAATACATGAACATCTATGATCAGAGAAAAATATCGATAGGGCCTGAACCATACATATGAGAAAGTTCAAACACCTCTTGCCATGGAGTTAGAGCATGTTTGCTTTGAGGAGGGTGGTGGCAGTGGGAGGCACTGAAATGATTGAGAGTTAAAAATGGAAGCATTACATCCTTTTAGAGGACCTGTAAATGAGTATCTAGCACTAATTAGTTCAGAGGATTAATGGAATTGTGATTTGTGATTGATGGCCTATATGAACTTCTGAGCATTTACTATTTGCATTATGAACATTGCATACTTAATATTTGTGCATCTTTATGACAATATATGACTCGATCTTGATAGGGTAGTATAAAGATCTTTATTACAATATTTGCATTGTGACCTAGCTCTCACGAGAACATCCTTCGAATGCCAATTAGTTCTGAGGATTAATGAAATTGTAATTGATGACCTATATGTACTTCCAAGCATCTACTATTTGCATTATGAACATTGCCTACTTGATATTTGTGCATCTTTATTACAATATATGAATCAACCTTTATAGCATAGAATTGTGGCCTAGCTCTCACAAGAACTTCCTTAGAATGCATGGTGTGCAAATTATAAGATATGATGAGAAAGAGAAAGAGAATAAACAGAGAGCAGAGACCAGACAGGAAAGGGAGGGTGTTCTGCATCTTCCAACTAAATTGACAAGAGAATAAGAGGGGCAAAGGAGAACAAAAAGAGAAGCGTAACAGGTGACCTCCAAGCCTCTTAATATCCACAAGAGCTGAGAGAGAGAGAGAGAGAGGTAAGAAAGAGAAACAGAGGAGGGGGAGAGGGAGAGAGGAAATATTTTTAAAAAAAAAAACTACTATTAAATGTATCTTGTCTTTTCCCCTGAGAGGCCTCCTCTTTGTAGGCTCACAGAACTCTATAAAAACATTATTACCTTATAAAAACCCCAGCCAACAAGCACCATGGAAACAATATAGGCTCAAGATTTTATTCCTGAAACCCTTATAAAGTCCAAAATTTAGAAAATACAGGAACATTTTTTTTTTTTTTGAATATATATATATATATATAAGAAGGAAGAAAAACTCCAACAATACTTCTAAAATCGAAATCGTCTCCTCGTAGGCTGCACTGAAGCTCAACACGATGAGAACCTAAATAATCCCCCATTTTTGTGTTGTTGGAGATGATTAGACCTCAAAGAACATGGTTGCTTCCTTGATATCCTTGGTATAGATCTCCTCTCTAATAACAAACTGCAGTAACCTGGGTCTCCTGAATTTATACAGACATGTGGTAGCTAAATGAACTATGCTAATTTCTTTTAAGTTGTATATAAATATATGACAAGAAGGAAGATAGGACGATGAGAACAAATACCAAAGAGGAAAAAGGAGGAAGGCACTTTCCTTCTTCCAAACAACTTGTTCACAATAGTAGAAGGGGAAAATGAGACAAGAGAAGAAAAGAGAGGAAGGGTACAAAGTTGGTTTCCAAGCCTCTCAATAGGGGAGAAATAAGATTAGAGAGGGGCAGAACAGCATGTAGAGAAAGAGAAAGAGAGAAGAGGGTAGAAAGAGAGACATAGCAAAAGCACTCTAAAAAATGCAAACAGTAACCCATCTCAAAGTGTAATCAGTTTTTCCCTTAAAAAAACTACTTCATAGCCATCAGAAAACCCTGCCATGATGTTGTTATCTACACAAAAAAATTTACCACCAGCCCTACCCAATATGCTAATAACATAGTCCTTAAATTCTATTCCTAAAACCTCAACATCTAATAATAAAAACATAGGTCAATATTTAAATAAATAAAAATAAATAAATAAATAAAAAGAGGAAAGAGAGACTCCTAGTGAGACTTATCATCAAAAATATCTTCTTGTGGGTCCTCTTTAAATAACCTTCAGGATGTACTGGTAAGCTGAACTTCACCAAAAATCATCAAAAATAAAACCCCTAGGATATTAGGATGCATCATGTGGTCTAATGTTTCTTAAAGCCTTAATTGACAAATCCAAGTTTTGCTAAAAGTTTACATTTTTTTTTTTTTTTGGGGAGGCAACAACTTGATGTCCAGTATCTCTGTGATATTAGGAACCTGGATATCACCATCGGTATTGATGAATTTTTTTTATTGGTTATTCCTGCTAATCTCAGACCATAATGCATTGTTAAGGTGAAAAACTCAGATACAAACCTGCCCGTCAGGCAGAGTATGTTGCTCTTGCTGGCAGGACTTTTGGGTCTTCTCGTAAGCAAGATCATCTTCAGCACAGCATGAGTATTGCTCTTTCAATTTCTCAACATCAGAAATATTGATTTTTACAAGTGGATTGGACTTAGCAAGCTCCTGAGCAAGCAGCTTTGTCAATTCAATACCTCCAATCTCAAATCTTCTCGAAGCTATCTGATGAACCGCTCCTTCAATCACTGGTGCAATATCTGGCCAAATGAAAAAAAAAAAAAATCATACAGCACAAACTATCAGCTCTGCTCATGTAGCATCTAGCATGTTCTACAAACAATAATGCAAAAGAAAAAAGAAATTATGAAATGTCTAGAACCTCAATTCCATTCCAGATGAACCATTTATCAGATAAACCTAGGCATTCTTGGTATCAAATGTAAGAAACGCCAAAACCAAACATCGAAGCCAAGTAAAATGATATTGATGATATGTGAACCACAAATAAGATCAGTAACTACATGAAAAATGGAATACACAAGTCCATAGGAAACTCCACAAGCTAAAAGTAACTAACAAAAAATCACTATGCAACCTATACATACCTATCTTTCCATGACCAATATCGACAGTACAGCCTGAGATACGCCCCACTGCATAAAGTGATAACACTGCTTGCTCCGACGCATAAAAGCCCGAGATGTTAAATGTTTCAAACATCAATTGCACCAATTGTTCTCTAACAGTCTGTTGGGAAGAAGAAAAAAAAAGTTTCTAAATTTTATTTGATAAAAAGAAAAAAGAAGGGATCATCGGTGCAATGATAAAATGCTAGGGCTGATAAGCCTAATAATGCAAGTTTGAGTTTGAGAGCAATTACTTTGTACAAATAATGCCAAGGTAATTAAATATCCAATCTACCCTCTCAGCACAGCACACTGATGTAACAATACAGGGTAATGGCCTTATTATAATGAAACAAACTATGAAGCATGGATACATCTATAAGGAGTATGTATTCCGGTATCCGTATTATGATTGTATCATATAGTAGTGCTATCTATATTTATGACAACTCTCAAATGTATACAGCTGATAAGTTAGTTAGTTCCAAAGAGTCCTGCTCCTACCAGCAAGGTCTCTAATCAAAATGTATTAGCATTTGAATAGATGCTCCCCTCTTCTGACTAGCATACTTGATCTCATTTTACTTTGGCCTATAACTGTGCTATTGCCTAATGGGATTGCACATGCTTCTAAACACGCACATACTGCACATGTGATGATGCGAGTGACTTTATCAAAAAAAACAGAATAACAAGCCTCAAAAAATAAAAATAATTATAATAAAAAGGGAACGGTTTTGCTAACCTTGGGAGTTGCAAGTGGGTCCGTGAATAAAATTTGTCCTTCATTGCCCATTTCCCATCCAAGGCCAGTATATAGAACATGATGCAACAAATCTTCCATGGCATCCCAATCTCTAATAAAACCCCGTACTACTGGATCAACAGTAATGTCCTCATCTAATGAAGTATCAGTCAATGATCCATCTTCAGGCATGCGTTTCATTTGGGTAGGAATTATCTGATCCATTATATAAAAAAAATTTAAAGACTTCCTCAAGCAGTCAAGTACATATTCATTCAAAAGATGTCCCGAGTCATAAAAAGGACACAAATCGTGGACACTATAGCATAGGCGAATTGTGATATAAAAATGCTTTACCAATTCTATAAAATTACATGTGTGTATACATTCATGTGTAAAGAAAAAAGGAATTGATTAAAAATTTCATTATAGTGTACATATTAAGCCATAGGCAACCATATGACCCAAATCCAACCATAATGTCTCCGGTTTCAACCCACCCCCCCCCCCCCCCCCCCCTCTCTCACTTGAGGTGAGAATGTAATTGGAAGCCCACTCCACTGAAATTATAGTGCACAGATAACGAAAAATAAAGTGTTGAGACAACAGCCTAAATGTCAATTCTCTCCAATATTTTGAGGCAACTCTTCAAGATTTCAAGAATTTTTACTTCTCTACTTATCAGAAAAAGAGTCTTTATTTACAAATTTTCAAAGAAGCTAAACACTAAGTAAATTATGAAAATTGTTTTTTTCTAAAACACAATTGCTCTTCTAAAGGCTAAATCTTTTTCTAAAATGGAATTCATAATCGACATATTTGCATTACATGAAGGAAAGAAAGAACCAACTACTCCCAATATCATACTTCTTGATATGATGGAAAAAAAATTAAAATCAAATAATACAATAGAAAATATCACTGTGTATTTGTATCTGATGTTATATTATATACTCCACCAATTTCCCGTTAGAGCTACGGTACTTGTCACCAATTGCTTACAAACCATGCTTAAATGCAGCTAATGACATCCTTCAAAATAACCTTCAACTAACTTCTAAGAGAAGTTGCATGCTCACAACTATATGACAAATCCCTTAAAATATATGAGAATTAGTAGGCACCAACCCTATTGAAGTTCGAAAATTTCGCAAATAACCGTACGCTGTAATTTCACTTTGCTCATAATTCAGTAGTTCAGTCACAAATTAGTGTATGAATGATTGCATTAACTTGAGGACAAAATTAACAGCAATGCATATATGTTTAATAGCATTTGTAAACAACCTCAATAAATTATTTCACTATTGTATTTTACTAAAGTTCAAATCTTTTTTAATTTTTCTCCTGGAAACCAACAAAATTAAGAATTATGTTCAGGAACAAAATAACCATAAAGTTTGGTTGGTGAGAGATTGTATTAACTTGAGGACAAAATTAACAGCAATGCATATATGTTTAATTGCATTTGTAAACAACCTCAATAAATTATTTCACAATTGTATTTTACTAAAGTTCAAATCTTTTTTAATTTTTCTCCTGGAAACCAACAAAATTAAAAATTATGTTCATGAACAAAATAACCATAAAGTTTGGTTGGTGAGAGAGGTAATAGAGACTATTAATTCCACTGGACCTAAATGGCAATTTTTTACTTCATAATTTGTTTTCTAGGAATTTTACAAGCAGAAAAAGTGAAACCTCAGGAGTCCGCTATCTAATTCTTTTCTTTTTTCCCTAAATTTTCTAGGGAACCAAACAGAAGATAGGGAGAGGAAAAGAAAATTGAGAATAGTTGTCATTTACCATGGACGGAGCCTGATCTGGGACGGCAAAGCCTGCTTTAAGGAGCTTCGAACCAGCGTCAATCACCACTGCCTCCATGGTGCGGACCTTCTTCTCAAGTCAGACGCAAACTGAATGAAGAGCAAAAACCCTAGTTCTCGATCTTCAGCTGTGATGGAACCTAGAGAGAGAATAGAGAGTGAGTCTCCACTTTCAAGTCTTCGTTCTTCAGAACACAAACCAGAGTCCCAACAATTATCTAAGCGGGCAGTAAGATTAATTTGAATTGAAGCATCTAAAAGAAAATTTCTGCTAACAGATGCATCTAATATGTACTACATAATACACACGCAGGGGACTATTTTGTAATTTTCTATTTTGTCCTGGAAGGTTAGTTTTATGAACTAGCAAGAAAAGAAAAATTTTGAAAGTAAATTACTTTCCATAACCATCCTACTTTCCAAAAGGGTCCCTTTGGTTAGCCGAAAATATGTATATAGTCCTAATTTAAAGCCTAGCCTCAGAAAATTGTAACTTAATAGAAGTCCTAATTTAATGAGCCAGAAAGTTATAAGAGTCCTAATAAACATATATATATATAGAGTGCTAATTTAAAGAGTCAACAAATTATATATATATAAAGTCTTAATTTAAAGCGTCAGAAAATTGTAACTTAATTAGGAGTCCTAATTTAAAGAGTCAAAAAGTCATAATATAATTAGGAGTCATAATTTATTAAAAAGAAGTTGCCCCTTTTATGAGTCAAAAAATAAGAAAGAGAAATAACTGACAAGGGTATAATTGGAAACTAATATATAATGATACAATTTTCATGGGAAACTAAAATTTTCGTGTGTGAAAAATCAACCATGGGAATATCATTTTCCTTAAAACTTTGTTTAAAAAATTTTGGTTTCTTTTCCTTTCTAGTTAGTTCACACTAACCAAACTAACCAAAAAAGAAAAAGAAAAATTTTGATTACTTAGTTGTATGAACTTACAGTAACACCTTTTCTTTTATGGTAAGTTTCATGTTATTAAAATTATCAAATGAAATTTTATTTTGTTTTGGTTTACTTTAATTTCTTTTATTTTCGCTCGTCATATCAAATTCTACAATACCAAACAAAGCCTAAAGAAGAGAAGATGTTTATCATTAATTTACACCTTTAAATACATATATTAATGTTTTGTTTGCTTAGAGTGAAAAAAAATAAAAAATAAAAAGAGGATGGAGGAGACATCCAGGGAAGGAAGAGGAATTGTCTTCATGAATAGTAGAAACGATAAATGGGGTGATATTTTTTCTTGTTTGATTAGAAAGAAGGGAAAAAGAGTTATTATATTCTTTTTACCAGTATACCCTCATTATATAAAATTATAAAAATTAAATATTCATTTTAAATATTTGAAAAGGTTAAAAATAAAAATTACATATTCACCTCTCCTCCCTTCCTCCGTCAACACAAAAAAGTTCCTCCCCTCGTCCATCCCATAAAAAAATGGTAAAGGATGTGTTATTAATTTATCAAGCAACTCTTTATTTTTCTCCCTCCTCTTGTGAGACTTCAGTCTATTTAGTATAATGTTGTAAGTTATGGACTTTTAAATTTTAACTACATTTTTGGACTATAAATTGATGTAACTAAAGCGTGTTCCTTGTTTAGATAAGATGGAAGAACTATCTGTATTGTGTGTTGGGACAGGATAGGTTAGATTTTAAGGCCCAGTGAGGCCATTGCATTTATTTTTGTATTTCAACGGATTGTAGAGGGACTTTTTCTGCGGAGGTCATGCCGAAATTTTATACATATTTTTTTATTATTATTTTGGTATCCTTTGGGGCGTTACATCTTCCTTCTAGTTTTGGTGCAAGATAGTGGAATCTGCACTATCCTCTGGAAGGCCAGAAATGTTGTTGTCGCTGGTACTGATCCATGGTGCCTGCAAAGGATTGCTGCAATGTTAATAGAGCAGTTTCTACAGTACGAAAACATTATCTGGTTTCCATGTGGGTGGTTCATACTCAATAGTGAAGTGTGTGAGACTAGTCTCTCTTCTTGTGCTGTTAAATAGTCCAAGCCTTCAGGAAAAAGAAGAAGAAAAAAAATGGTCCAAACCTTCTCTAGGCATTTTGAAGGCCAATGTTGATGATGCTGTTAAATTCAAGGTGATGAAGTACGGTTGTGGTCCGGTTGTTGAAGACCACAGAAGCTGGATTGTTGCTGCTGCTCCAATTTTCAAAATCAGTAGTGTCCAATTGTGCTTTGTGAAAGACATTCATCATTTTTTTTCCGTGTTGTCCTAGCAAAGAACTCCACAATACTTTTTGAGAAACTCAAACCCTCTACTTTTCATTGAAACAAGAGGAACCCTCTCTACGTTTCAAAATACTTTTTGAGAGACTCAAACCCTCTACGTTTTAAAATGCTTTTTGAGAGACTAAAACCCTCTACCTTTCACTTTAAGACCAGAGGAACCCTCTACCTTTCACTTTGAAACGAGATCATTTCATCCTCATAAAGGGGAATGCTGCTGCTCATGCTTTGGCTGTGCTGCGTTGATAATTTTTCTCCTGTATTGATGGGTGCGGTAGAAGAAGCTGATTGTACTACAATCTGTTTTTTTGTTGAAATGATATTCTTTTCTTGCATTCAAAAGTTAAAATAAACTTATGTGACATGATTTAGAAGCTGATTGTACTTCAATCTGTTTTTTGTTGAAATGATATTCTTTTCTTGCATTCAAAATTTAAAATAAAGGTATGTGACATGATTTGAATCTAATCTGATCATAGAGAAGATTTACAAGTAGCGAGGAAGAGGTATAGAGGGGAAGAAAAGAAAAACCACTTCTATTGTTCAACCAGTGTGATTCAAAAGAACAAACAAAACTGAGCAGGATACTGCGAGTACTTGCATCCTGCATACTAACAAAAACATCTCTTACTACATATTTACATTCATAGAACTTTAAAAACTTTTAAACATTCTAGGCTTGTGCTTCGTTTAGGAGGCCTTTCAAAGCATGTTTGCTGCACCACTAGAGTAGCGGTGATGCAAATTCGTAGTCGTGAATAGGTTCTCCTGGCCAAAGGTTGGAACTTCAGCATCATCTGCTGAACTTGTGGTGCAAGGGAAGTGAGAAATCTGTTCCTCGTCCAAGCTGCAGTTGAACGGTCCTCTTGTTCCAGTAGCTTCTGGCTTAAAATCTGGTGATGCTGCAGCGGAAACATCTTGTGCATTATGATCAATCTTATTGAACACAAGGCTGGCAACAGCTCTGTCAATGGTATTTGTCTCTAATTCTGCTTCTCTTAACCTGAAAACAGAACAGTTTGATCATGAGGGCTTGATTGATCAGTTCGAACGACATGATTAGTTTGCGCTCTTCATAATCAAAGATCAATTCAAGGGCTCTCATTGAACACACTTTCTGCTTAAAACAACATAATGACACATTTTTGGATTGTTGGACCTGATTTTCCGCTGTCAAATTGTCCCTAAGCTTCTAATCTAGGTATCTCAAGGTCAACCTTGCTAGAAAATTCTATAGACATTCAACAAGTATAGACATTTACCCAGCTGTTTCATCAAGGACAGTCCATGGAGGGGCGCTCTCTACGATGAGCTCTCCATTTTGGCCCTGGTTCACTCTAGAGTTCTTAGCAAGACGGTACAAAGCATCTCGAAAGCAGATTCTGGTCTGGTCAGACAACTGAAAAGATTGGAAAAAGAATAAAGAATTATAATCTTAGTATAACTTGCATTTGCTAAAGCTTCTGAATCTTAACTTATATTACCTGTGTCATCGCTGTTTCAAGATCCTGCAGCACAGACTCTTCCATTGATGTTTCACCACCTACTCCATTGATGCAGTTTTGCTCATATGTGACTGGGACCTTCATCACCGGTGCCTTGAGCAAACATTACCATGATTAATTAACCTTGATAATCGGTTCAAAACTGAACTACACATATACTTGACTAGGTGAAGGAAATTTCATGTAAAATGCAAATTACAATGTGTGTGTGCAGACCATTCACTGGTTCCCAACCGTTTAACTATCCAGTCCAGGTTTGACAGACTAGTTCTTAATATTATATTGTTTATTTTCCAATTAATAATCAAATGGAATAATATCTCACCTTTCCTGGGGTATTATCCCTTTGTCTCGAGTTGCTAAGATCGAGACACAACATAGCAACATCTTCTTTCTTTGAACCTGTTGATGAAGAAAAGGCATGTGTTTTAAGATAATTAAGATTCCAATGCCATAAATATGGCTTGAGATACAGAGTGAAACGAATTCATGGCTGAAAAGAGATTATACCGGCTGGGAACGAGTTGTGCTGAGATTCAGGAGAATAGCAAAATGATCCATTAACATATTCCACACCAGTCATATCTTCGTCAAGTATGGAATTCCTACATGAACGGAAAATCGGACGGTGAGAAACCATATCATCAATTTGTAAAATTTAAAGGTATCTCAGTAAAAAATCAGGAAAAAATCTTAACTACAAAGGAGATCAAAAGATTCCATTGAGTTACATACAGCCTTTAAAGCAAAAATCATGACAAAAATAGGCCAACTGCAGAAATTAGGAGCCATTACAACGCTTCATCACATTGGATCAGTTATAATATTTCAAGTGATGACCAAATTGATGCAGCTTCACTGAGATTATCAGAATATTTTACAGTAATGGCTCTCTTTTTCTGTTGTGACCGCAGTCAAAATGATGGATTTTTTAAAATCAAAAACAAATTTTAGTTGTCATGAGACATACAGGCATGCTCTTAACTATATGACAAGCTTATAAAGCATTCAATACTACATGGTTTCCTACATGCATCAATTCAAGTATCTTAACCCCAGAAGTTACGCTTGTACAAGAAAATGTCTTCCATCTGATCAACTCCGACCAGATCATTGATCTGGTAATCTGGCCACTCGTATGGAAGCGTCCATTGAACATCACAGATGCTTGAATTACGAGAATGCACCCTATCATTAGCAGAACCGTCCACGTCCATATCGAGGCTTAGTTCTCTCTCACATGGATTTTTCCCCTTAACAAGGTATTTATTTGAGGAAACGAAACATTCTGGTGCAGTTATTCCCCATTGCATCCACTTCTCTGATGACAGAAGCCTCTCTAATGGTTCATGATCTCTTGGAACAACAAGATCATCACCATCACTTCCGAAATACCAATCCATGGTATTTATCTGGAAAAAGAAAAGATTTAAATGTTACAAAAAATTTAACTCCAGCTTTCATAAAAAAAAAAAAAAAAAAAAAAAAAAAATATATATATATATATATATATATATATGACAATATTTGAAAAACAAACATTTATAAAAATTCTAAGGAGACCCTAGTATTAGTGTATATGAACATGAAAACACTACAACAAATCATCAAAAAAATGTTCCAAGATTTATTTTGGATACAAACAACTGGAAATAAATCATATAATCCAATATATGACACACAAAGAACAAACACTATATATATATATATATATATATATAGTTAGGGGATATATAGTATAAGAAGCTTTGAGCATGAAAATAACATGATTTTTGGTCAAAAAATTGCTCAATAGTTCCAATTTTTGAGGAAAGGAAAAAAAAAATAAAAAAAATAGGCATTTACAAACTGTTATTTGGGATGCAATATAACAATTTATGACCATACAAGGACAAGATTTATCATCCCAATAAAAATAAATAAATAATTAAATAATTAAATAAAAACCTCCAAAGATCTAACTGTAGACACAAAAGAAACTTTTACCACCTACTACAAAGACTCTACAACTAGCAGGGTATACTCGATCTAATTGATTAGAGTCCAAACCATGTTCCAAGAATCATAGAACAACCAAATCCAAGTCAACAGAAGCTAAAGAGTAGGAAAATAAAGCAAAATCATAAAATTAAATAAATCGAAAAATATAAAGGAAGAACATGAAATCCTATATTATCAATATGTACGTAAAAAAGTAAACTTAGAAGGGAAAATAAAAAATTAAATAAGTTTCGAGGAAAATTCACTAATACTGATCAGAAATTTAGAAATCTATGATTAAATGAATCAACAGACAGAGAAGAAGAACATGAAATCCTATAATATCAATATGTATGTAAAAAAAAAATTGATCTTTAGAAGGGAAAATCAAGAAGAAGAGAAAACAGATTTGTGGAAAATTCACTTATACTAATAAGAAATTCCCAAATCACAGAGAACTATAAGGATTAACTTGAATATATACTGAAAAAAACACAGAAATTGAAATAAAAAGTGACCTGGGATTGATTAATCGGAGGACTGAGAAGACCCAGTTTCGAATTGAGTGAAATAACTTAACCCAGATGATGAAAACTGATTGAAATGGTTGAGAGTTGAAAACTTGATGGGTTTTTCTAGCGTTGGAGTAACAGTGGTTCAGCTGAAAAAACAGAGGCGGCTGTGGTTATGTAGGCTTTGTTTATTATCTTTACTATATTTTAGAGAGAGAAAGAGAGGCCAGTTGGATTGTGTTTATGGCTGAGAATCGATGGACCTAAGTAGTGGTTCACAGCCCTCCATCTAAAACTGAACTCTCGTTGCTCCACGTGGCAGAATGGTCCCACATAAACAAAAGCAAGGACTCTCCTGATCCAAAAATCACGTGACGCACACCAGACACGTCCCCAACTTTCTTAATTCCCCAAAATACCCCTCCCAGGGTTATCTCATATTGGGGGCCCCATCTCAACAATTCTTCACTATTGCAAGCCACTGTAGTCGTGTGAGTCAGAGTCACCTAATGATTTTCTTTTTTCTTTTTTCTTCTTATCACTGTGTTGTATGTACTCGCCTTTGTCAAAAAAAAAAAAAAAAATTGCAGAATTACTCTGTTTTTCAACTTAATGTTTGCTAAATAGCCAGCTATAAAATTTGTCCAAGGTAAAAAAAATTGCCAAACAGCAAGCTATGAAATAGGACAGGACAACCAATAAAAACGCAAACATATAATTTTATACCCTAAATAACTTTTTTTTAACCTAAACATCAAACTATAAAAAATTTTAAACTAGAAATTTATACAGACCGAATTGAGTGTATTTTTATGGTACATTGATATCCCAGTATCTTCACTGCATCCAAACAAGTTGTATCACTCTGTTTGATCCAAACAAATCCCTTATTTCTTAATTTTCCCTTACATTTTTCTGTCAACTATTTATCTTTTAATTCAGAGAGCATTGGCTTTTGTTAGTTAAATATAAACTTCTTTGCATGTATAAAAAATGTTCACGAATCATATTGGGAGAAATTATTATATGGTGCTAGTTTATTGGTGTCCGGAACATCTAATAATTTTGAATATAGTTAAATTAACAAATATTATAAATAATATTAATACACTGACACGTGGTACGGTGCTATCCATATACAGACGGTGCTATGTGACAAAATAAAATTAAATAAATATACCCAAGTTCATCTCATATTGAGGGCCCCATCTCAAGAATTCAATAGTTCAGACCTATTTATTTTTTTTTATTTTTTTTTTTTTTGCCTACAATTGTCGAATTACTCTGTTTTTCAACTGCTACAAAATTTGTCCCAGGTAAAAAATTGCCAAACAGCAAGCTATAAAATGGGACAGGACAACCAATAAAAACGCAAACATATAATTTTATACCCTAAATCACTCTCTTTTTTGTAAGCTAAACATCAAATTATAAAATTTTCTAAACCAAAAATCTATACTGATAGAATTGAGTGTATTTTTAACGTACAAGTGATATCTCATTATCTTCACTGCATCCAAATAAGTCATATCACTCTGCTTGATCCACACAAATCCCTTATTTTCTAATTTCTCCTTGCATTTTTCTGTCAATTCTCTACCTTTTAACTAAGAAATCAATGACGTTTGTTAGTTAAATATAAACTTCTTAATTACACGTGTTATGGTAAAAAGTGCTCATGTATCATTTTGAATGTAGTTAAGTTGACACGTGTTATAAATAACATCAATGCATTGACAAGTAGTACAGTATTGTCCATATACTAGGCCTATTGTGAGACAAATAAATAAATAAATAAATAAATATATTGAGGCCCCATCTCAAGAATTCTTGAATATTGCAAGCCACAGTAGTCGTGTGAGTTCAGACCTATTGTCTCTATGAGGATGACACTGATTTTAGTTTTTTAACTAAAGTAAGTAGCTTATATTTAGAAATGAGAGTAATGATGGTGTTTTCATTAAGATATATATATTAAAAAATAGAATTACACTGTTTTTCAACTTAACGTTGGCTAAACAGCCAGGTATAAATTTTGTGCCAGGTATAAAATTGCCAAACAACAAGCTATAAAATAGGAAGGGCAACCAATAAAAACGCAAACATATAATTTTTACACACTATAAAAAGATTTAAACGAAAAATCTATGCAGATAACTTACAGAATTGAGTGTATTTTTGATATTCCAGTATCTTCACTGCATCCAAACAACTATATCATTCTGTTGGATTCAAAGAAGTCCCTATTTTTCTGTCTAATTGCCTGTAATGTCGTTTTTAGTTAAATATAAATTTTTTACTTTTACACGCCTCATAAGTTGCGTGAATATACTGACACGTGGTATAGTAGCGTCAATATATTGAGACGTGCTGTGAGATCAAAAATTAAATAAATATATGCGTTGAATTGTCATATATTCCCTATTTGTTTCTCCCAAAAATGTTATTTTGTTGGGTTAATAGATCACGGTAGACTTATCTTTCCACCATCCGAATCAAATGATTTCCGTAACAAATTTATTTTTTAAAAACGTAGAAAATTTTACGTCAACACTTAACTTGTTTACGTAAAATCACTCCAAAACAATTCACCTTCAAACTAAACTATATATTTTTTGTAGCTTTTGTTGTAGATGTGACTTCTACTTAGATCCACATCCTCCTTGATGAATGTTAAGGATGCATTAAAATCAATTATTCAAATTAAATTTTAGAATGCACCAGTATTTTTACAAATGTCTACAATTTCTACTACCTCTACTAGTATCCTACATACTTTTGTAGGACTTGTTTGGTACGTATTTTATTTTTGTTTTAGGTAATTATAACAATGTTTTTGGTAAAAAACATACGAGTGTGTTTTTCGCGATCCAACCCAAAAATTAAAATGTTAGGTGTGACTAACGCTTATAAAAATATTGTAGATGGGTGATTTGCGATCTGCTCCAAAAATAAAAATTGTTAGGTGAAGTTAACACCCAAAAAAAAACTGTAATAGGTAGCTGGATTCGAAGTCGGGCCACCTTATCTACCCGGGGTGGGGACTCGGATACCTTCGAGACTGGCGCTTGGCGTGACAACAGATCAGGGACTGGACTTGACTCTAATACTAACTGTAACGGGTGGATGTTTCACAATCCGGTCCAAAAGCTTAAACTGTTAGTTGAAAGTAACAGTCAACCTATATATACCCATTTACTTTTTCATCCGAATCCAATATAGGACACCTATAACATAACGATGAATAGTAAAATAATTATTAAAAACATGTTTTCATGATTTTAACACGAGTCACCAAAACATAGTAAAAAGTGAACCTTAATAGAGCCCCACTCTTTTGCATGAATCTTTTGTGGATTATAAATTATTGATTAAATATAGATGTATAATATCGAATTTGTTTTTATATTTTGTCCCTTTAGAAAACTCATACAATTGTTTTTTCTTAATAAGACTTTAACAACATTGAGAAAATATCACTGACTTTCAAATTTTTCATTTTCCATTTATATATTTTCTCCCTTCAGAAAGCCCTCAAACAATTTTTTTAATTCTTAATAAGACTTAACGGTACATAGAAAAAATATCACTGACTTTAAAATAATAATAATAATAATAATTAATTTTATTACCCCATATTATTTTATTTTAATTAGTGGTAGTGTCTAACTTCTTAGAATACTTCATAAACCATACAATTTTTTTTTTTTTTTTTTTTTTAAATCTATTAATCAAATCATAATGATAATTTGTGTCCACAAAATTGAACTAAACTCTATAGAATGTATAAAATAATTACATTTTTTTTTTTTTATAGGAATTAGTAAATGCAAGAAATATAATACGGAGTATATGGTTAGCAGAAAAATGAAACAGAAAGAGTAAAACCGAGTATTTCTTCGACTCGTGCCCTAGCGCAGAGATAAAGAGAGAGAGGGAGAGAGTAAGCGAAGAAGATTGTCCTCAGCAACCATCGTTGTCATCCGTATCACTGCCTTCGTCAGGTAACCCTAGGTTCTAATACACACATATCTACGATTTGCGAGAAGGGGAAAATTAATAGACTTGAAATAGATATGCAATTGCCAATCATGTTTACTGAGTTTATTGATTGATCGAATGGTATTTGAATGACAAACATGATGGGTTTGAATTGTTGGGAAATTACTGTTGAATGATCCGTTTATGCGATGATTTTGATTAACAAGCAACATTTTTTTGAAAATAAACATAGATTTAATTGAACAATCCTCCCCAACTTATATAACATCCTCCCCAACTTATAATAACACATATATATGTATGTTTGTGTGCCCTAATAAATAAGAGCTCGGTCTCTCACACACACACGCAGTGATATAAAGCTATATGTTGCTTGTCCAGTACAGTGTTAGGCTATTTTCTCCGTTTCTTTGAGATTGAGGGTTATATATTAGCAGTATCATTTTATTTATTTTTAATAATAATATGAGCATAGTAGCACCTGTCTATGAGACTGAAGACATGGGAGTAGATATTCCAGCTTTCTTTCACCCGCTGGTATGAGAAATTACTTTCGGGATTTCAGAGGTCAGAGAAGGCTTGATGATTGATTTAGCTGTGATGTTATGGCCGGAATTCGGTTCCGGCTTGCCCGATGATTGGGTTTTTTTTTTTTGGGGGGGGACCCTATTTAGTACTCTCTTATAGTCTGATGTATAAAGTTTAGGGTTTGGAGTGGAATATTGAGAGATTGAAAATTGCAGAAAAAAAGTGAGAGCCAGGGTGTGGGGACTAAAACTTGTAATCTCCAGATTTTTGCATAGTGAAAGTTTTCGCCAGCTCTTCACCTGTAGACGTAGGCTTTGCCAAACCACATAAATCTTTGTGTTCTTTATGTGTGGGGTGTTTATTTTCTGTCGTGTTTTGTGCCTTTTAGTTGGGTTCGCTCCATTTGTCATAACAATAACAAATATATATATATGTATGACACTAAATTATATACATTTTTTATATTCCCGTGTGCAATTGGGACTTTTATTTTTTATTTTATTTTATTTTTTGTGTCATTGGGAGGTAAATCCATGGTATGTGTGCAGATATTATAATGAAATCAAATATATAGATTAACGGCTTGAGTTACTTCTTATTGCAGTTTTAGTTGGAATTTATCAGGAAATGTTTAAGAACACATTCCAGTCTGGTTTTCTCTCCATTTTATACAGCCTTGGGTATGGCTTTTTTCTGTTTACGACATTTTATATTCCAAATTGGTAGATTACTTTAGACATTCCTATTATTGAAGGTCCAAATCCTTTTGGGTTTCTGCAGGAGCAAGCCTTTGCAGATATGGGATAAAGAAGGTGAGTAGCTTCTTCTATGGTATTGTTGGTGGTGATGTAGTTTTTCTTTCTTTTTCTTTTTCTTTTTCTTTTTATTTTATTTTTTACACCTGACTTTGTAGCTAATGTTTATGCTATATTTTCGTGTGTGTGGTACATTGACTTTCTCTGGTTTAGAAAGTTTATCATGCATCTTATGTTGATGTTAATACTTGATTTGTGTGGACTGGTTCTATAAAATTGTCAGTTTTTATTTTTGTTTTTTATATTGATAAAAAATATATATATAGATATATATATGGCTAGTCACTAGTGCGATGATAAAAATCAATGAAAGCTTTACCACAGGCTTCATTAACAGTACCCTGTTCTTATCGCTGTGAGTATTTGAGAATTGATCTTTCAAATTTTAAATAATGTACTATCTCAAACAATGTAAAGAAAAAAAGGCCAAAACAATAAGTTTTGGTTGGGTTAAGATAGGACTCAAGTTTGATGCCTGGAGTTCTTTTTTCCCCCTTTGATTTACAATATCGCCATTCATCTTTACTTATCAAAAAAAAATATCGCCATTCATCTAGGACTAGGAGATAAAATGAACAAAAAGGGGAAAAAAAAAAAAAAAGAAGGAAACTTTTCAAGGAGGATTAGAATGATAGTATGAGACATTTTTTCTTTTTATTCTTTGAAACAATGGAGCTTAATGGTAAAAAGTCATCAAAACTTGGAATTGTATAATATGTTCTTTACACTGAATTTTGGACATAAAATGCTTATACGCCAGAATTTAGTTGCCTCCGCCATCTCATGGTTGCTTTAATTATGCCTTGTATTTCTTAATTCAAACATGAAAATTCGAAAGACCGAGTTTTCTGTACCCCATTGCCAGCACCATGTTTGTTAAATATATGTTCACTTATTTACCAAAAACCAAAAGACTTGGTTTTAAACAAATTTGAGATATTATACAGCTGCCACATTAACATAGTAACTTGATTATGAAAGAGCAATTGATTAGGGTAGGTTGTGTTCGGACTCGTGAATTAACAAAGCTTAATAATATCCATATTCAACAAATCTCTGTTAGTGTTGGATAATAGATACGAAGTGATGCTATTTTCAATTTGGTAGTGTCTGGATATGATTTTATTGATAGTTAATCATATAGAAGTAAACTTCTACTAAAGTGAAAACAAAAATTATAATTTTTTTTTAAAATTTTTATAATTAAAAGAACAGTTTATTTACTCTCAGAATCCATCTGAAACTTTTGGAACAATCTGTGTGAGTGAGAAATAGACTCTTTTTTTTTTTTTTTTTTTTTTGGGAATTTCGGTGTAACACTCTAATGTTGATTAGTGTTTTCAAATGTATGGAAAGTGCTTTTTTTTTTTTTTTTTCTTTTTTTTTTTTTTTTTTTTTTTTTTTGCCCCTTTTTTCACTCTTGGGTCTCTTGTAGTTGTTAATGGACAGATAAAACGACCACAAGATGAAGACATACAGTCCAACGTCCTTGAAATTGTGGGATCAAATGTCCAGTCAACATACATTACATGCCCGGCAGACCCAGCTGCAACACTTGGTATAAAGCTACCATTCTTGGTTATGCTTGTGAAAAACCTAAAGAAATACTTCACATTTGAGATTCAAGTGCTGGATGATAAGAATGTCAGGCGACGTTTCCGAGCTTCTAATTTTCAAGTGTGTAAGTTTTCCCAATTTTTTGGGCAATCTTTGTTGTGTTTTTCTTTCTCCCTTCCTTCTGTTATATGTGCTTCATGGAATACTTCTAATGAATAGTGATGCTAGATATTAGTCTTGAAGAAACACTTCTGTTTGTTATCTAAACTTATGAGTCCTTTGTGGGTGTGGGATTAATTATATTGATTCTAAATATACTTATGTAAATCTCTTCAAGTTTTACATGCCAAATGAACTGATATTTATTATGCAGACATCTGTTAAAAACTGGTAGTATCTGTATGTTTTCATTCAATGACCTCTTCTTTTAATTTGATCATCTGTGAAAATCCTATAATTAGTTTTCCAGTTTGGTATTTATGAAAACTGTTGTGGAGTTCAATAGTTTTTCACTCTCCACATTGGCACATAATCTCATTATCCTTGGAGGTTCATCAAGGATGCATTTGGTAGTTGTCCTTGCTTGCTGGTGTACTTATGTTTGGCATTTTTCTAAAGTGTTAAGCTAGCAAATAACTGAGTACCCTTTGCTGGACTTGTTTAGTATCAAGTTTTTTAGAATTAGTGGCTGATGAGAGAAATGTAAAGGCTGCTCTGATTTTTTCGTATGCATCTGCTTGCCCGTATTACTTTCTTGAGTCATTGTAGTTTTGGTAGTTGTCCTTGCTTGCTGATGTACTTATGTTTGGTATGTTTCTAAAGTGTTATGCTAGCAAATAACTGAGTACCCTTTGCTGGACTTGTTTAGTATCAAGTTCTTAGAATTAGTGGACTGATGAGAGAAATGTAAAGGGTGCTCTGATTTTTTCATATACATCTGCTTGCCCGTATTACTTTCTTGAGTCATTGTAGTTTTGCCATTTGCTTGTGTATCTTCCCCCCCACCCATCCCCCTTTTCCTTCCTTCTCACCTCTCAATAACTTAAGACTTTGCAATTACGACAAAGTCTTAAGTTAATGCAAGAATTTTACACAGACGCACATGTCCACTATTGCAACAAAATGGTAATGTGAAGAATTGAGATAAGAGTATGTTATATAATTTACTTGTCATTCCATCTTTTGGGACGAAAGAGCAAATGTCTCATGTTTTGTTATCTTTTTCTTCAATTTAATTTGTGAGGCAAACATATATTCTGGTATTCACTTTTTTTTTTTTTGGTAAGGTAAAGCAATTTATTTACTCACACATACTGCCTCCAGTGAGGCTTGAACCCATGACCTCCCTTTGGGAAGTATGGGTGTGGTACCGCTGGGCCACTGGTTATATTATGGTATTCTTTCGCACTAAAAACTTTGCTGGAGTATCTCATCTAAATTAAAAAATATAATAGAAAAAAAAAAACTGTAAACACAACAATTGTTGCATTTGTGCTATAGTGTCTGATGGTAATTATGGTCTGTTTGGTGCAAGGGAACAGTGAAAGGGAATGGTGGGTACAAAAAGGGGAGTGATGGATAATCTTTCATTGTTCGAGGAAAGGAGAAGGGAAGAGAGGAGGGAAGGCCTTCCATTGGCCCATAATATTCTTTCCTTTCAAAATCGGGAGGAATGAGGAGAATAACTCCCCCACTTTTCTTTTATACTTTTGCCCTTCAAATATCACCATTTCTTTAAAGTGTAAAGATATAGTGGTAAAATCATGAAACAACTTTTTTCTTTCTTTCTTTCTTTCTTTCTTTCTTTTATTTATTTATTAATATTTCCTTCTAACACCACCTTCTTTTAGAATGTAAGGATGTAGTTGTAAAATTATGAAGCACCCATATTTTTTCTTTGGAAAACAACCCTTCCTTTTGCCATTATACCTTTCTTCAAGATTTCCATCCTTCATTTCAGAGGGAGCATTTGGTTGGGAGGCTAGATGTAAAATAATCTGGATAAACCTAATCTGAAAAAAGTGGACATGTTAGAGTTCTTGACCTTTAGCAGTTGATGACTTGATGGCCCTATCTGTGGAATCGGGGATGTTGACTTGATGATGCGTTATTTATATCCATTGGAATCACCGTTCGGCTTTGAAGTATTAATTTTACACTAAAGAACTCCACTTTTCTGTTGTAGGCTGTGACTAGAGTAAAGCCATACATCTGTACCATGCCTTTAAGGTTGGACGAGGGATGGAACCAAATCCAGTTGAATCTTTCTGATTTTACCAGACGTGCGTATGGAACCAACTATGTTGAGACACTGAGGGTTCAAGTGCATGCAAACTGCCGTCTTAGGAGAATATATTTCTCCGACCGCCTTTATTCAGAGGAGGAACTCCCACCAGAATTCAAACTTTACCTGCCAATGCAGGTGAGATAGTTCCTTTGGCTCTCCAGTTATTCATTGTTTTCGCTCTCTTACTTTTCAATTGTTTTATTGAATCTAACTCGTATATTAATGATTTGATTGCAGAAAACATGACTGCATGCAAAATCTCACTGGACCGCGACTTCTAAAGGAGTGGAGCTATACTATCGAATGGCAGCTTATAAGTCGTCTGTAATTTTTCAGTTTTTACAGGACGTAATCTCATAGATATTATTCACTTGGTGTTTGACTAGGACGATATTATTATTGGAGTTTGCAATGGTGATATGCATTGTCTTACTATCCAGTTGCTTAGTTTTGCTGATAAGCCTAGTGCTGTGTTTTCTGAGCGAGGTGCCTAACCCAATTGGGCCTTGATTTGGTTTTATTTTGTTGTGTGTGGAATTGTTGTGCTTGGTTTTCAATGGAAAGTTAAAGATTTTTATGGGATTCTTAAAAGTTTGGCTTGGTGGTAAGATTTCACTTGTAGAACAAGCAGAGACTTCACGGATTTAACTGTGATACGAAACTCCTACTTGTAATAAGTCGCTTGGTTTCTTGGAACCCTAACATTTCAGTTATATAATGTCATTTTTTTCTCTCCTCTTGCAGCCACTTTGAATCCCTCCTATCCTTTTCTTTCTCCTAACATCAGAAGTTTCCTCTCTTTTTACTTTCCCTTCTTTTTCTTCCCTCCGACCAAACATAGGCTTAGGGTTCGCTCAAGAATAATATTGTTGCATTGGACTCCCAGCGCCACAAACGGATTTGGTGAACCTAACATCGTCAACAAAAGAATGTTGATGCCGGGGCCTTGGTCCTCTAGTGTAGATTATAATAAATTGGCAATAAAAGAATGACTAGTGTGAAGTGATGAAAAAATGATAATAATAGGATCTAATACAAAGAATGGTGTATATATATAAACCTTATATATATACTTGATGACGATTGTTGTACCGAGTTTTTTATAGCACCTCATAATCTGGTTTATAGCACCTCATAATCTGGGCACATGCAGTCCCATGAAATTACTCATGGTTGACAGTTGGGCTTGCACTAGCGAAATTTTGTCTGCCATGATCACTTGATCTAGATTCATACAAGCGTTCATCACCTAATTGTTATTTTTTTCTTTTTTTCTTTTTTTTTAATATATAGATTCTTCATGCATCCACAGGTTCCTAAAAGTGAGGGAAAGAGGATGTATTTGCAAGTTCCACACTTCAGAAAGGGTAATAAAAAATATGACAAGGGATCTATATTACTAAAGCTCCTTGTGTTGTTTGGGAATTAAGCCCCCAATTCAGTCATTATATGTAACATGGAATACATATGCATATCAAAAAAGTCAGTTATATCTTGGAACAACGTTCGGAAACTTCTGTGAAGGGCAATAACAATGGGAAATCAATCCTAATCGTTTGTTTGTCTCGGATGACCGTAGTTTGAATAGCTCGTCATAAAGGATGCTTTTCGCAGTAGTCTCATAGGTTGGGAGGCTTGCTGTCGGGTGTCTTCAAAATGGGAAATCAATCCTAATCGTTTGTTTCTTTTGAGATTGCAGCATTGTCAACTCTTGGTATGAAAGCACACTCGTATTTCTCATCCTACTGCATCTAAATCGACCTCTGCATCCGTCTCTCCATCAATCATTCCTGCCTCTACTTCCACATCTGCTTCTATCTGCCCTGGCTCTGGGCCACCATCCGTGTCAGAGCTTTGCTTCTGACTTTCATCTGGAGTTGGAGTTTCACCCTGGGAAATATTACCGGTTATCACTTCAGTGTCCATTGGAGCTGCTGAGGCTTCAAGATCAGTTCTGCTTCCTTCACCATCCATCTCACTTGCAGGTGTTGCAATCTAGCCAAAAACAAAACACAGAGCAAAAAAAAAAAAAAGCGAAGCTTAGAGGGGAAAAAAAACAAATAATCATATGAAAAATGTTTGTAACCCCAGAGATTTTTGATACAAGAAACAATTGAAACAATAACAATTTTAACATAAGAAAAGAAAAACAAAACCACACAATCCCAAAGACGGCTAGTCATCTTTTACATGATCCAATCACCAGACTAGTTCACCTTCTGAGTTAGAACACACAAATCCGTTGTGCAAAAGAAAGAAAGAATTTTCACTGAAGACGAGTTTAAGATGGCTAGTCTTAGGCGAAAATCAGATTCTTGTAATATTTTTCTTCGTATTTTAATAATTTAATTACATATATACAGATCTTTTTATATGTTCCTAAGGTGTGATTCCACATATTTTGTAATCTGCTGAAGATTCATTTATCAACCAAACTCAATAATTTTAAGCTGTTACACAAATCATTACACTGGACTTTTCCTACGCAATTTTTAGGTCCATTAAAATATAGAGCAATCTTAAAACAAGAGAGTATAACTAATCAGAGAATAGAGAGATTCTTTACATAGAAAGTTAATTCCAAAGTAGATATACATTTATAATTAATGGCATGATGATTAGGAACATATACAGATAAAATTCATAAAGAATATAAGCAAATTGATAATGCTTAAAGAATCCATTGCAAGGATAACAAAGACAAGATGGATACCATTTTATATGGTGCATAGGTTCCAAGAACAGAAAAACACTATGGAAAAAAAAGACGTCCGGTGGAAAATTAAGCTAAAAAGAATTGTAGTCATTCAAGATTCATCCATGAAATTCTATCTCAAGATTGTCCAATCTAATCCAAGTAGCATGAACACAAGAAAGGGAAGAGATGCTACATGGACAGAAGTATACAGGAAATCCTAAAAGAGTAGGACAAGGACACCAGGAAGACATAGCAACATAAACATAAAAAATAAATAAAATAAAATTATAGGCAAATCTTTCAAGTAACACAAAACTTCCACTCTAAATTTCTATAGTAAGAATTGCAAAAGACGGAAACTATAGAAATATTAAAAGTAGTGCAATGGTAAAAGCTTTGATGGCAAGTGCAAAAAAGGCGAGTCTCAGTGCAAAATTATGCCAGAGGTTTGACCTTTCTCCAGTGTTGCGATCCCAAACCTCGCATAAATGGGACATATACTAGACAATGTAACTATTACCTCTTGCTATAATTTTTTTACAGGTATATTCTTGTCCTATATTATAAGTGTCCACTGTGTGTTTAACTTGCGTTGCTGTGCGCACATTGTAAGATTTCATTAAAAGAGATCTTGGCCATTTCGAGGTTGTGTTTTATTGTTTTTTTCAAAAAGAGTGCAAATGACTCCTATATTAAGTTGTGTTTATGCTAGACAAGTTTAGGGGATTGTCTAAAAATATGTCGGATATGACACCTCCATAGAAGTGTTTGTACTTCTTAGAATCTAAGTCCTCTTTTAGGGCAACAAATGAACTGGATTGTTCATGAACAGCTTGAACTCAACTTGAGCTTGTTCATTAAGAAACGAACTGACCACAAGCTCATTTAATAAATGAGCCAGGATTGAAAAATCTTAAGCTCAGCTCCCTATGTTTCAAATTATTATATTTAAAAGTTTATATCATATATCATAAGGTTAGCCAACTCACATATGTTTTAAGCCCTTTGTCTAAAGGCCCAAAACAATAATAAGCACTATCACCTGTGAGCCATTAGATTGCAATAAAATCCAATGGTTGTAAACAAACCTACCAAAAGGAGAGATCAAAGCTCTTAAAAAACCCTAATAGAAGACACCAAACAGTCACACCCTAGCAGCCATCTCCATCGTTCTATTAAATCTCTCTCGTTTTTAGATCAGCTCATGGAGTTCTCTCACACGTCTAGTATATCTCTCATCTCTCACTCTTACCTTTTCATCTTTGCTGCAACGGTGGTGGTTGAGCAATCAGAGGTCAATGGAGATATATATCAACAAAGAAATCAGAAAATGCAATTTCTTCTACGTCTATGTACATGTGTGATTGCGTATATACACAACCATATATATAAAAGAGCTCAAGCCAAACTGACCCCTAGATTGGTTGAACAATGACAAGCCAAGCCTGAATTCGCCTAGCTAAGTTCGCCCAAACAAGCCTCTAAGTTTGGCAAATTGAGCCCAAACAACCCAAAAAATAGGCTTGTCTCAGTTCATTTGCAGCCATATCCTCTTAAATCAAATACAACATCAACGTATTAGAGTGCACACCCCTGATTAAAAATATATATATAAAAAAACATGAACAAGAAGATGACCCGTGTCCAACTCAAGAGGGGTCTCGTGTTCAACGCCTAGAGGCGTTAGGCCTCCAAGTTGGGCTTACCCAATGCCTGTGATTTGGAGGTGATTGCAGGTATCCGAAGGAATTAGTCCCCCCCTCCGGGTAGAGGGTGGGGCACTCTTCCTGATGAGGAAAAAAAAGTCTGTCACTTCCAATTATTAACTTAAGATGCACTATTCTGATAGTTATTATTGGACTAATTAAGAATTTCCATGGTCAGGTATAATTTAGATTTGAAAAACACACACACACACACACAGGCTCCAAAAAATCCAAATGATCCATTGCGGACAACTTGACAACCCCCTTAAACCACCCCACCCCCCCCCCCCCCCCCCCCAAAAAAAAAAAGGGGAAAAAAAAAGTGCTTCCATGATTATAATTAAGAAACTTTCTACATACCTACAGTAGACATCAAAACTTTCTGAGGTCACAATAATTTTTTCCGAAGGCATAAATCATACAAGACAACTAGTTTTCAGAAGAACTGGTAGTTTGGCCAGAGATCTGTTTTAGGTCCACTTCCCTGCCAAACAATTTTCTTAGATGTGATCTCATGACATTGTTCATGCGTGAAATTATTGTTTATTCCCCAGTTCATATTTGAATCAGAAATGCATATTCTTGATTTCTTTTATAGCTCCATTTATAGAACTACAATTCTTTGTACAACAACAACTATCAACAGGTTACTATTGAAAATCTAAAAGTCCAAGAATCATTCTATGATCATTAGTATTTGATAGTAATCTGTTAAACATGGAGAAAGTATATGATCACATAAATCAAGTACCATTGTCAAAACCTCAAACAAGAGATTTATTTCAGCCTGAATTATATCTCTAGACCTCTGTGGGAAATAGGAAATACAAGGCCCCTGCTCTTTCAGTCAAATGCAATATACAGGGGTGTGTGTGTGTGTGTGTAATTTTCCTATAGAGAAGAAGATTTCCAATTTTATGTTAGTTACACATATGCCATCCACAGAATAAACTGTCAGAAGTAAAATAATTTCATTTTTTTTACTGGGGTTTCTTAATTTCCTATAGAGAAGAAGATTTCCAATTTTATGTTAGTTACACATATGCCATCCACAGAATACACTGTCAGAAGTAAAATAATTTCATTTTTTTTTTACCTGATTTTCTTCTACTTGATTTGCAGCACCTTTTGTTTCTTCCTTTTTAGCACGTTTAGACCTTTCACTTGGTTTAGCTTGATATTTCGACCGGACATCAGGAGGCAGAAGTTCTAAAGGCACAACCCCTTCAATACCATATTCCGTAAACTGCAATGTAACTTATATCAGCTTTTATCTCAATACAAGATTACTTGACACTCTAGTTATTTAATTTTCATTTGTAAATTAATCATACTCTAGAAAATCCATCCAAGTCCTGTCGAGCTGAAAAACGGAGACCTTTCCAGCAATAAACCTGTACCAAAAGTGAAATAATTTGTTTGGAAGAATAAAAGAGTCCATATATAAAAAGCAATTATCAAAAAATAATGACGCTCTATAACAAACATATAGAAACAAGATGCATTCCGAAAGAAGAGCATGTTGGTCGGTAGATTTATCTCAGACATCTACTGATTATAACCATTCATATCAGCAATTGGAGAGACACAAACTTAATTATTATACTCGGCATTCATTAACTTTTGTGCTAAGACTCAATTTGCATGATGCCCTAGAAGAGCACATGGGACACATGCCTTACTGTTGGATGGGAAAAAGGTTCCAACACGCAGGCAAAAAATATTTGGGGCTATGAGGTGCATCAAGGCATACTAAGGTATGAAAAGTGGGTGGGAATAGTTGTGAAGAAAAACAGTAGCTGTTTGGAGGTTTGATATTTAGTTCTGGGCCTTTGAAAGATACAAATTGCACCAACATATATAAATGGTAATTTAACAAATGTACAAACAGTAGAAAAATTAGCACAGACATTCAGAATTATTATAACAATGAAGTAGTGTAATATTTGAAGTTAGTTTGATAAAGAAAAGACAGACAACGGTATTCATCTGGATGATAATTAAATAGAGAAACAAACATGAAAATCCAGAGGCATAAAGTAACATGCAAAGGCATTAACCCCTAGCTTACTAGAATAGATAAGTTACTATATATCTAGTCTGGTTCCTTCTTTTTTCCTTTTTTCTTTTTTGGGTGTACCTGCCCCTAGAGAATGGGAGGGAGGGGGGTGTCGTGAGCTGCCAGACCAATCTGATATTTGCAGACTCGGAGTAGATTCCGTGAGTGCTTTGGATTTGACTGCGAGATGGACATTCAGCCACTTGTACTAGAAATCTGAAATTTGTTACTTTGGAAACTCGAACACATGAAACGTAATTATCTGCTGTCTTGGTTAATTAGTTATCATTCTTGTATTTGTATCTAAATAAGCTTTACTTTTATGCTCTTAAGCATTTCCAACTTTTTGAATCTCCAAGCTGTTTCCATTACTTTTCCAAGACCTTTGTGTTTTCAGGCATACCACAAGATATAATAACTCCTCGCTGCAAGCCTGGTGTAGGTATGAAGTCCCCTACTTGCAAAATGCGTGCTACGAGGGTAATCATCCACCATGTCATTCCATGACATGTCATGTCGGGAGCCTCCAAAGTAGGGATGACAATATGTCGGGTATGGAGGGGTGCCCATAATCCAAAACAGTTCCACGAAGAAAAATCAATTACCAAACCCGCCCAACTTTGGGATTGGGCAGTTTCGGAGTGCTCCGTTGTGTATAATTTAAATAGCTAAAAACAACCCTAAATATATCCAAGATAGAATTTTCGTGATTTTTTTTTTTTTTTTTTTAAATAAAACAAAAAAATAAATAAACAGCTCTAATCATAAATTTTGTTAACTTTATGTATAATCCAAAATATCATGAAAAAAATGAAAAGAACAAAAATGCAAATAATAAAATTACTATTTATATATATTTAAAAAAGAAAAATTAACCCGGTTATTTTTGTGGTGATATTCTGCCTCTATTCCTGCAGTTACGTCCATCTGTAAGTTCAAGAAGAATTAATATCATTCAGATAACTAAATTTCAACCACCATTCTCATACATCACATATACACATACATTTATACTAGGAAATTAGAAACAATCAATTTATGTAATAGTTTAACTTCAATAAGTGCTAGTAGGCCTCACATCTTCAGCCAAGGGCTTCCAGTATTCTGTAACAGCAGGAGTGCGCACACGTTGAGCATCAGTCAGAGCATTCTGGAGATTCAAACAAGTAAGGCATGAGGATTCGAAAATGATGTTGTAAATCTATGAAATAGTGGCATGGCACTAAGTATCATGTAAACTACAGAAAAGAAAATATCAGAATTACTTACAAAGCCACAATATATTGCTCATTAATGTTCTTGAATAGAGAAGGGTGTTATCTCCCAATGAAATATATTGTTGGAGTAATCATCATTTATTATGTAGAAGTAGGTTCATTCTATGATATTAGTATAATTCATACATGCAATATCCATTATTTCCATGCACCATCAAATATAGGATTAACAGACAGTTAATAGAACTAGGTAACTAATATCAGCTACAATGAACCTTAAACAGTGCTAAAAATACCCAAAATCAGAACTAAGGTTAGTTTTTCATTCTAAAAGTCAAATATATAGCCAATACGCCAGTAATTGTTACTTAACAATCATTGCCGAGGTAACAGAGACTTGAAGGTCTTTTGTTTTTGCTTTCGTTGACCATCTAGCACCTGAAACACTTTCGTGCTCTGTTGAACCAAAGTGAAGGTCCTTTGAAGTAAATTTTTATTCCGATTCTACCTAAAAAATCTTTATAATGTGTAGCATAGTTACAAAACTTCCTTAATTCTAGTCCCACCGCATTCAACATTAGCCCAAAAATCATTTAGCAAATCCTACCGCAAAGGCACTTCCCTGGAAAAACTTAGCATTTTACAGATCTGTTCTAAATGTCTAATGACACCTTCCTTTTCCCCATTCACTCACCAACAAATTGACCATAGCTGCTACCTAGTCAGATCAACCTATGCCCTCAACAAGTTCAACAACAATCTTGAACTTCCTTGAGTTCTATTTCTCTAATGTAAGGACAGACTACACTTCAGTTCACCTAAACACCGTAACCTAAATGATTTCCTTAGGATGACACAATATCCAACCATCAAGCTTACCACTTCATCTCAGTGTCTAGTAACCGCAAACATCTTTATACCGCTTGCAGTAGATGATTAGCTTTTATTTATCCACTTGCACATATAAAATAATCTGACACCTCTGCCTTAAGTTGTCATTGTGAATGAAAATCTTCTCAAAAAGAGTTGTCCAACTAAAAAGGCAACTTTAGGAGAGGCTTTTGCACACCAAATCGCCTTCCAAGAATCCCGAGCAACATCTTTACCCAGCTCAGGGCATCCTCCTTCCCCTCACCAACTGCTTGAGCACAAGAAAATGCGAAGCATGCCTGTGTCTCTTCCAATCATAAGTCCTAGCAGCTAATGAAAATATATATTCTATATGCCATCCCATCATGGGTGAACCAGAGATAACCTGCAACCAAGCCTGTCGGTCCACTCTAATCCTGAACAAGTCCGCAAACATCTGGCATGGGGGACCCCCATCACACCAACAACCAAACCAAAATCTGATTCTCTACCCACTCCTTACCAATATCAATTCATTCTTAGAAAATTATCCACAGTTTCACACCCTGTCCTGAAAATCTTCCATACTCCCAAATTAGGAAGGATCTGAACCTCGCTGAGATGTCAATCTTGGCTATTGCTCCCATACTTCCTTTTTACATTGTCCTCCACAAAGTGCCTCTCTTGCTCATACCTCCATAGCCAATTTCCCAATAGAGGCTGACTGCACTCCAATTAGCGCTTAAACTCATCCCTTAACCTCTCCACAGGAAATCCCTCTGCAGTTTCTGCAATCTAATCATAACAGATTTAGAAATTAGAATTAGTGGCAAAATATGTAGGCAGAATAGACAATAAGCTCTTGATGAGGGTCAACCTGTCCGCATTCAATAAATACTCTGTTCTAACTTGTCAACCCCTTCTCAAAACACTCAATATATACATCCCAAACAGCAATAGCTCTTTAAGCATCCTTATAGGTGGCAATGCAGAACTGTTTGAGTTGTACTCGAATACCGTTCCTTTTTCTCCACAATAAGTAGAAATTAAATTGCCAAACCAAACAATGGGGAAGAAAAAGGAGTGAGTCAGTCACAAAGGTAGTCATCACGGTGTATCACTTGGCAAATAAGTGCACATACATCAAATTTACCATTGGGCTAGATGAGACCATGTTGTTTGGATAGTTATTAAAAATGTTCTACACTAATTACAGTAACATTCCACATAATTCTGAGTGTTAATTCCAACTGCTGGCTATTAATTTATGAATATTTGATTACTTGATTCTTTCTTTTTTCTTCGTTATTTTCTTCTTTTTTATTTCTGGACCTGGTGGGTCAGCTCAGAGTTCAGGTTGTTTGGTGAATGATTAAGCTTATAATACCAGTATGATTAAGAATTGCTTTTAATAATGTCAGAGTTGGCTCACTGATAAAGTGGTCCACAATATCGAGCGTGCGCTAACAGGACAACGACGATGAAGCATGGAATTACAATCTATATAATAATGTCCTGCAAAGTAAGTTTGCAAAACAGAAAAACTGATAAAAATTAATTTATTGTCTACCATGAACCCCTGAACTATTCAGTATATAATAACACACCGGATTCTGATCTGCCCATTTCCACAATTGAGAGAGTTCTTTATTCCCCAGTCTCCAACGTGGCCTACTGCAGGGGAAAAAAATATTCTTCAGAAGCAAATCTAGACGAAAATGACATTCTCAAATTTCAAAATTTACATAACTCAGGCTACAGTGATGCTGCTTAATGATTTCTGTAATTAATTTATAAAACATAATTAAAAGCAAGTTTTTATTTCTAGCCGAATTTCCATACTAGCTAACCTGTCAATGTTTATCAACAAATTTCAAGAAAATTACTGTGACATTGTTTATGTGGCATGGAAATAAACATACCTCATTTTGCTTCCATGTAGAATCTATTTTAAGCTATAAACAAGGTCTAATACAAGTC
The DNA here is from genome assembly GCF_030987335.1 of Cornus florida. Classification (NCBI taxonomy): domain Eukaryota; kingdom Viridiplantae; phylum Streptophyta; class Magnoliopsida; order Cornales; family Cornaceae; genus Cornus; species Cornus florida. The sequence goes on along the minus strand of NW_026775573.1, from coordinate 10,730,263 downwards.
AGAGACTGAAAATTAAGTATTATACAAACTTTCAAACAAGGGCCATTAATTGGTGAACATCATATTAACAAACTTGATAACACAGGTTGGAAACATAAAGCAGCCTCTTTGAGCAAAAATAATGCTAAAAGTTAGTTGTATCTATAGTTTTCCCCCCCCAGAATCCTGCATAGACGGGACCATGGATAATGGCTTTTTTACAAGCATTCCAACTAAATAAAAAATAAAAAACACAGTTAATATTTATAACATGGTGTACGATAGATATCAATACATGCCAAACTGTTTGACAAGCCAAAATAACGTAACAATTATGGATTTTCAGCTTCCAATATGTTGAAGAGTTAACCGACACCTTCATCTTTGATATCAATAGTTGGCAGCCAGCAGTTGTTATGTTCTGAGTGTTAAAAAATCAAATAAAAGTCAAGTGAAGGAACAAACACACTTGCTCCCAGCGAACCAGATGATACTTGAACTCCCCCCCCCCCCCCCCCCCAAACAAGAAAATTACGCTGCAAACTCTCAATTCTCTCAGCCACAGATGAAGGAATCTGAAAGAGAGAGATGAAATATGTTGGGAGGCAAGAAAGGGTGCTCTTAATCAGAGTGACCCGTCCCCCCTTGGAGAGGTACTGTTTCTTCCAACCCGCTAGCCTCTTCTCAAATCTATCCACCACCGGATCCCAGGTCCCCACACATCTCGAAGAGGCTCCCAGAGGTAAACCTAAGTAAGAAATGGGGAAAGATCCAGTGCGACATCCAAGGATCTGAGCAAACATCTCAATATCAGGAACATCCCTAACAGGCACTAAAACACTCTTTCCGACATTCACCTTAAGCCCAAAGACAACTTCGAACCAAACTAAAACGCATCTCAAATGTCTCAACTGGGACGCATTGGCATCACAAAGAACTAAGGTATCATCTGCAAACATCAAGTGAGAGATCTCCAATTGATTAGCAACATCCCTGCCCACCCGAAAACCTCTCAGAAAGCCAAGCTCAACAGCCTTTTTCAGCAACCTGCTAAGCGCCTCCATCACAAAATGGAAAAGGAAAGGGGAAAGCGGATCCCCCCGTCTCAAGCCCCTCGAACTGGAGAAAAACCCCGTCGGAGCTCCGTTCACAAAGATAGAGAAGCGAGCACTAGAGATACAAAAAAGAATCCATCTCCTCCACCAGCTCCCGAACCCCATCCTCTCCATCAAGTAAATGAGAAAGCTCCAACTCACATGGTTGTACACCTTCTCAATGTCCAGCTTGCATAAAACACTCGGAACCCCACTGCTCAACCTGGAGTCCACACATTCACCGGCAATAAGAACTGAATCCAAAATCTGACGACCTCCCACAAAAGCATTCTGAGAGTCAGAGATGACGCCATCCAGAACCTTCCTCAACCTCGAGGCCAAGACTTTGACAATTAACTTGTAAAAACATCCAACATCAAACGCCCCTCCCTTTTTTCGGAATGAGGGCAATGAAAGTAGCATTCAAACTCTTCTCAAAAGAGCCAAAGTGGCATTCAATCTAGAGCAACATACCAAAACCTAACATGAATTCGTTTCATACTTCTAAGAGTGCACTCAAAATGCTACTAGTTGAAGATGTTATAGACTAACCTAGAAAGCCAGGGATGTGTGGCAGGTTGCTTGTCAATGTCTTTAGTAGAGTGTATGGCAGAGAGAAATAGCTGGTCTTTCTAAGGAATTGGGTCGCTTATTTGGACCCTGAAAGCTCCCCCTTGTTTTTTTGGCTCACTAGAGTGGCAGACAGTCTAATTTGATTGATTCTTATGCAGAGTTTTTGGGTAATATGATATTATAGTTTGTATGCAAACTTCGAAAGGGCAACCATCAGTTTTATGTAAGCCAAATTGAACTACTAACTTGCATACCGTTTCTTTGCTCCTTCTTGAATTGACTTCTTATCTATTGGTTGCTTTTCAAATGGAGGGCAACCATCACGTTTCCACCACACCTGAAACACTCCAATATTTGGAACAGAACATTCATCACAATGGTAAAGAGATGAATGTAAAGAGAAAGGAAGAGAGATGAAAAGGGAAACAGTGCTCACCCAATTCCTCTCGCGTTCTAATATCTGCTCGATGCTATGAAGAAACTCTTTCCCTTTTGGTGGAGTCATTTCAAGTAGTTTCTTTACGCGTTCCTCACAAGATTTTACTTCTTCTTTCTAGAATCACAAAGACATGCGGTTAATATTATTTTCAAAAAATTTTTTTTTTTTAAAAAGTACATAACTAGATATGCATCTGAAAATGTAAAAGTCCAATCAAGTAAATAAGCACATAGACAAAGCATCCATCGTGCTGCATTAAACAGGTAAAAAATATATATATACTTCCTCAACTTTAATCAGACTAAAACCAAGCAATATGCCATAAGGAATGAGGATAAGTGTTAAGGAACAAAAGGGTTGGAAGTGCAAGTAAAATCTAGTGTCTAGGTAGGTTTGAAAAGGAGGAATTGCTTGGCAATACAAGAGAGTAAAGAGAACTAGTATTGATATACCAATTGCAACTTGCAAGCATATAACGACAAATATAACAAAAGGCCACACCTGTGCTTTTCATAGATACAATAAAAAGAAGGAAAAAAAAAAAAAAGATCAATCCCATATAAGATGAAGTTGAATATTGAGTAAATGACTCCTACCAGCAAATTACCCACCTGTCACCCAGAGAAAGAAGCCACATAACAAGTTTGAGGGCGCTAGTTCAAATAGGGGCTTGAGATTGATGTGGAAACTAGTGAGCCGGTGAGGTCTTTTGTTTATGCAAGGAGTGGTGATTACCTATCTAACTTAAATATTTTATTGCTATTGCTTACCATAATGCTCTATGTGAGACTACTTCCAGGATTTCAATGAGTCCATTTTACAGAGCCATTTTCAGGATTGGGATCTTGAGTCTGCTGATAAGCTCTTGAAGATTTACAATAGTTCACGAAGTATCGTAAATATGTAATTTTGGAATATTCTAAACATCATTAATCATCTCTTTAAAACAACCAAGATGATGTTCTTTTTTGAACAAATGATCATGGTGATACAATTCTCTAACTGTTGCCAATCTTTTAATTAAGTTATTTTACTTGTGTAATATAGGCCTTCCAAACTTATTATATTCAAGAACCTGTTCAAACAAATTCTGAACTTAAAGTGAAGCTTCCATTCCTGAAAAATTCTCTAGTGAAAACGTATCCACATTATTCATTATTCACCTGTTGCTTGTCCCAGTCTATTTCATTCATGGATCTTGACATAATCATTCCTGGATAAAAACCGAAGGATGAGGAACGGAACTGGAGGCTCTGATGTCAGAGTATGCAAAAGGACCCAAACAAGACCTAGAAAGGGGAGGGAATTGAATAGGTCTTGACAAAAAACAAAAATTGAAAATTTAAACTACCTTTCAAATTTTAACTACTCTAAACTTATAAAGCATGTAAAAATCATAATGAAGTAGAATATAAAGAATAAAAATATAAAAGCAACCACACATAAACACAATTTTTACATGAAAAACTCATAGGAAAAAAATCACTGGATTTAGTTGAGTCAGATCAAATCCAATATGAAGAAAGATTGACAACTAGGTTAACCAGACTCTAACTCAAGAATCCCCTAGTTATCTCTGACCCAGGTTGTTGTCAGACGATTCACTCCAATCTCTATTGATGTGAGTTAATGAAATCACTCCTCACGTAGTCTCTTCTTCCTCTAGTACTTTGATCCCCAATGACTAGTTACGTCTGATCTACTTTGGTTATGAGGAAATTGTTTGCACTGTTGAAATCCTTTACAACTTTTTAAAATCAATTCTTCAACACGCAATAACACTCACATCTAAGTGTACGATGATGAATGAAAAACAAAGAAATCTCTAGCAAGGATTGCTCAAATGCACTCAAAAAACATTTTGATGCCCATTGTATGCTTTTGTGCTTCTCTATGTTTACAGAAGTTTCTTGACGATTTAGGCTTCGGGATAACTAGGAGGGAAAAGTAAGGAGAGAATAACATTAGTTATGAGAGAAATGAAAAGAAAGAAGAAAATAGTGTTAACCACTCCTCGTTTTTGAATAACTTACGAGAAAAAAGAAAGGAAGAGATGGTAATAACCCTTGATCATGTTGATAGTGGAAAGAAAAGAAAGGAATGGTTTGTTTTATTTTGTAGTGGGAAGAGTAAAACAGGAATTTGCTTGTTATTAAAAATATAAGAAAATATTGTTCAAATAGTTAGTGACTCCTTCACCCTCTTAATCCTTCCTTTTCCCTCCACTTTCATAAACAAATACATATGTTAGACTATCCTTTCATCTCATTTCCTTCTGTTTCCGTCAATCTAAAACAAGCTGAGCTCTTAAGGTGATGTAGAACGAGATGTGACTCAAACACAAGATTCGCACGTAATTCACCTCTACTTTTGGAGGAAGGGTAAAGATAGATAAAATTAGGAATTTTAAGTAATTAGGGCAATTTTAATTCTTATTTTAGTAATGTTTGATTTGAGAATTATTTTAGTAATTTATTTTGTAGAGGGTTTTACTATATTTTTTTTTGATAAATAAAAAATTTTAAAAAACACTCCAAGGGGGAGCGGAATCCAAGAACGATACAAAAAGCCACTCAATCCTTCAAAGAGGCCAAAAAATCAACAATTTCCTCCAAAGATCTATGATCTCTCCCTAAAACCCAACAAAAAAGAGTGGAAATAATCGAGAATTTAAGCACCGAAATCGACATCGCCTTTCCTTCAAAATATCTCCTATTCCTTTCAAGCCAAATGCACCACCATACACAAAGCAGCGTAGCCCTCCACGCATCCTGACTGTGAGTCCCCACAGGGCAACCTCTCCAAGCCTCAATCAACCCTCTTGTAGATCTAGGCATAACCCAAAAAAGCCCAAATAAGCCAAGCATCAAATCCCAACACTCTCTAGCCACATAGCAATGAATGAGAAGGTGATCCACTGATTCCTCATTACGAGGGCACATAAAACAACGATTGATCACCACTTGGCTTCTCCTTCGCAAATTATCCTGGGTTAGGATCTTTCCCAAAACCGAAGACCACACAAAGAAAGCCACCTTGAGAGGAGCCTTGGAGCGCCAAACAGACTTCCAAGGAAAACGAACATCAGGATCAAATGAGAGACACTTGAAGAAGGACCTCACCTCAAAACGCCCATGAGAGTTTGCTACCCAAGACCAACAGTCCGAATCCTCCTCCACAATCCTTTGGCGATAAAGCAGCTCCAAGAAGCGAATGACCTCCTCGATCTCCCAATCCTGAAAGTGACGCCTGAATCGAACATCCCAAACCAGTCTCCCATTATCAAGATGATAACAGTTGACCACCATGGCCTGCCTATCCGAAGCAATCCTGTAGAGCTGAGGAAAAGCGAGAGCGAGAGGAACATCTCCACACCACACATCCTCCCAGAAGCAAATCCTCCTCCCATCTCTAAGACGAAATCGAATGTGTTTAGAGAATTCATCCCAACCCTTCCGAATCACTTTCCAGACCCCTACCCCCCGAGGATCCCGCACTTCCAAGGAACTCCACCCTCCTCTCAATTCCCCAAAACGACACGCCACAACCCTCCTCCAAAGCCAATGTCTCTCCACAACCATTTCCCGAGAAGGGCCTTATTAAATGGCACCAATCTACGGAGACCCAACCCACCATTTCGAATAAGCCTGCAAACCTGATCCCATCGCACCAAATGGAACTTAAACTCATCAGCTCTACCTCCCCAAAGAAAATTACGCTGCAATCTCTCAATCCTCTCCGCAACTGAAGAGGGAATTTGAAAAAGAGAGATAAAGTAAGTGGGAAGGCAAGAGAGGGTGCTCTTAATCAGAGTGACCCTGCCGCCCTTGGAAAGATACTGCTTCTTCCAACCCGCTAGCCTTCTTTCAAATCTGTCCACCACTCGGTCCCAAATTCCTACACATCTCGAAGGAGCACCCAGAGGCAAACCTAAGTAAGAAATGGGAAATGACCCAGTCCTACAACCAAGAATGTCAGCAAACATCTCAATCTCAGGGACCTCCCCAACCGGCACCAAAACACTCTTGCCCACATTCACCTTAAGGCCGGAGACAACTTGAAACCAAATCAAAACACATCTCAAATATCTAATCTGGGACACATTCGCATCACAAAGAACTAAAGTATCATCAGGAAACATCAAATGAGAGATCTCCAACTGAGAAGCAACATCCCTGCCCACCCGGAAGCCCCTCAAAAAACCCAAATCTGAAGCCTTTCTCATCAATCTACTAAGGGCCTCCATCACAAACAAGAACAAGAAGGGAGAGAGAGGATCCCCTTGTCTCAAGCCCCTTGAGCTAGAGAAAAAACCGGAAGGAGCACCATTAACAAGAATCGAAAACCGAGCACTGGAAATGCAAAAGTGAATCCATCTCCTCCACCTATCACCGAACCCCATCCTCTCCATCAGATAGAGAAGGAAGCTCCAACTCACATGGTCATATGCCTTCTCTATGTCCAGCTTACACAGAACACCTGGGACCCCACTACGCAGTCTGGAGTCCACGCACTCGCTTGCAATAAGAACTGAATCCAAAATCTGACGACCACCGACAAAAGCATTTTGAGAATCCGAAATGATGCCATCCATAACTTTCCTCAGTCTAGAAGCTAGCACCTTGGCTATCAACTTATAGATACAACCCACCAAACTAATAGGGCGAAAGTCCCTAACATCCAACGCCCCCCCTTTTTTTGGAATAAGGGTAATGAACGTGGCATTCAAGCTTTTCTCAAACGAACCCCGAGAATGGAAAGCATGAAGAGTGCCCATCACCTCCCCTTTGACCACCTCCCAACACTCCAAAAGAAATTTCATGGTAAAACCATCGGGACCTGGGGCTTTATCCCCATTACAACTCTTCAAAGCAAACAGAACTTCCTCCTCAGAAAAAGGCAACTCCAAACTCAAGCATTCCTCCTCAGAAATAGAGTCAAACTGTAACCCTTCAAGCAAAGGTCTCCACTCAACAGTCTCTGTGAACAACTTCTCAAAGAACTCTGAAAATTCTTTGCAGATCTCTTCTTCCTTACAAAAAACAACCCCTTCAACCCGAATCCTCCCTATGTGATTGCCTCTTCTATGAGCATTGGCCAATCTGTGGAAAAATTTAGTATTTCTATCTCCCTCCTTAAGCCACAAGGCTCGAGATTTTTGCCTCCACGAGATCTCCTCCATGATTGCAATCTCAGTAAACTCCGCCTTACACTCCGCCCTCCTAATCTTCAAAGCCTCCACCAAATCCCCTTGACCCTCCATCCGGTCAATAGCCGCAATCTCAGCTAAAACCCGATTTTTCCTCCATTCCAGATTCCCAAAGACCTCTTTATTCCAAGTCTTAAGGTTCACCTTTAAAAGACGCAATTTGCCTGCGAGCACATGACTAGGGGTGCCGGCCACACCATACCCCTCCCACCAAAGACGGACCCTCTCCAGAAAGCCCTCAGCCCGCAGCCACATATTCTCGAATCTGAAAGGAGAACGTCTACTACACAGTCCCCCACAATCTAACATCAACGGAACATGGTCAGAGATAGGACGTGCTAAAGTAGTCTGGACAACATCAGAGAACCTCTCCTCCCACTCCCCTGACACCAAGAATATGTCAATCCGAGAGAGGGTAGGGGGAGAGCGGCCACTTGACCAAGTAAACGGACCTCCAACCAAGGGCAAATCAATCAGCCCAAACTCATCAATAAACTCCGAGAAAGCCTCCATATCAGACGTCCACCTACCTCCCGTTGACCTCTCAAACGGAGAACGAACAACATTGAAGTCCCCTCCAATACACCAAGGCAAACACCATTGACTTCGAATCTCCCCCAATTCCTCCCAAAGCAAGTGGCGCTCACCGTCCTCTGAAGGACAATAAACACCCGAAAGAATCCAATGAACTCCATCCTCAACTAAAGCAAGAATGCAAGAAACAGAGAAACGCCCAACCTTAGCATCCACTTTAGACACCCATCTGTTGTCCCACAAGATCAAAATGCCCCCCGAGGAGCCAATAGCATCCAAAGCAACCCACTCCACAAATCGCCCCCCCCCCCCCCCCCCCCCCAAAGACTCCTCACAATCCTATCAGACATCGAAGCCAGTTTAGTCTCCTGGAGACAGACCACATGACCCCTACTTTTACGAATAACCGACTTCACCACTTTCCTTCTAACCGGATCATTGAGACCCCGGACATTCCATGAGAGAATTTGTAGCTTCATAGGGAAACACTTGTAAAAGCAAATCCTCCCCTCCTTCCACCACCTCTCCCTCCAGATATGGACCCCCTATTCCTCCTTTCGTATGTGATAACATCATTGGGACTTTGCAACATTGTCTCCCCTCTCTCCTCCTGCCGCCCCACCTTATCACTCACCTTTACCTTAAAATGAGAACTGAGGACATCATTAAACAAACACATCGCCTCATCCACCCTACCTTCAAAAGAAACACCCAACAAAGGGCCCACTTCCAAGCCCTTCTCCCTCACCCACTCCTCCTCAAGGTCATTCACTCCAACCTCAGTCGAGTCACTAACCCAATTCTCCCCTGGTGGAACAACAGCCAAAGGGACAGCCAAATTCACTGCTTGTTCCAAATCTTCCCATGGAATCATGCCCGTGTCCCCATCAAGGGATGAACCTGCAGCTCCCTCCCAATCATCAAGAACTGAAGAAGAATGCGAACAATATCGTGAAACAGGCTCCTCCTCTGTCAAAACATCTCCTAAATCAGAAAGAAAGCCTTTTAAAGCCAAGTGGTCCCGTAACTCCTTCAATAGAACAGAGGCTGTTTCATCATCCAACTTTACCTTCACATCCCGACCAATACAAACCGTAATTCCCTCACCCATACCTTCACTTCGCCGAGAGAAACCAAGCCTATAACCAGAATCACCAACATGCCTTCCAGCCAAAACCGAGTCCTTCTCAATCACCGGAGCCAAGGATTGAGAAACCGTGTCAGTCCCACCCATCGCCCGATCCAGACATCGACCCCCCCAAAGAAGGAGAAGAAGTAGAAGGAGAGCACAACTTAGGAGGAGAGGAGTCAGAGGGAACTGAAACTGAAAACATACCCGGATCGAACCCCGACTGTGAAGATGCCACCCATTTCTGTTTATCTTTCCTTGACCACTTTTTGCGAAGAGCAGGAAGAATAATTTTCTTCTTATGCAACCGACGTCTCAGTACCGGATCCTTCACTCCTCGATCAACCTTGACATTCGCAAATAACAACCCGGCAGCACAGGAAACTCTGTCATCACTCATTGATACCAAAGGCTCAAACCTATTACACAGAAACCCAGATCCACAACTCGGCCCACTCTTCAACCCCGAAAGTCCACCAACAGAATCATCTCTAGAAGAATGGGCGCTCGGCCCACCAGCCACCTCACAAGAGACTTGCCCACCACAATCCAATTCCAAAGCATCTGACAGAGGCCTTTTAGCAGTAGGCCTATTAGGCCCAACAAGCGGCCCAACAAACCCAGGCAAAACATTATTAGAGACAAGGGCCCCATTCTCAAGACCACCATAAAGCCCATCTGAGTGGGGAGCCGAATTTGAATAGATCGTGGGAACAGTTGTTCTCCATTGGGAACGGGCAACGCCTGAGCGCCAACCACGTGGAAAAGCTGGAACCCTCCCCCTCCCACGCGCCTGCTGAGCGTGGAAGCCACCTCGTCGTCTTGATTGATCTCGCTGCTGTGCAAAAGGTCTACGACTATTTCCGGCGAGACCTCCACCCCACTGCAACTTCCGAGACGCTTCCTGCCATCGGCGATCCGACAAAAAGGAAAGCCCATCCTTGCGATTCTGATTGTAAATCCTTCTAAAACACTCCGAATTGCGAATCCATAAGTCTTCACTCCATTCCTTCCATGCCTGGAACTCAGCCATACCTTTTTTCCCCATGGATTCCCACCTCAACCATACTTTCTCCTTAATCAAGTGCGAACCATCCCCGCCTTCCAGGCTATCAGTCGTCGGAACAAGCTCAGGATGCTTCTCCTCCCAAACAAACACCTTATAGCAGAACTGGTCATCATGAATGAACACAAACGGAGGACAAACCTTCCCATCAGAGACAGTGATTCGGACTCTTTCAGCATCCAAAGCTTCATCGGCATCCACCCAAATGAACCCACCACAAAGATCACCAACTGTCACAAACAGAGCATGGCTCCAAAGGTGGAGAGGAAGACCGTACAGCGTCACCTTTTTCAGACCCTGCTCTTTCAACACCTCCGAGCACCCTACCCTAAAATTCCAAGCTTCCAGAGAAAGAGAAGCCGTTCCCCAGTCACGGCGACCCCTCTTGAGAACTCGAGAAGCTTCCGTCGAGGAAGGAAACCGGAACAGCAATAAAGAATCCGGCAGAGACGAGACCATCACACCAGAGGAGACCTTCCAAGCACACGAAGCCCAGGCAGCAATTTGATCCCCATCACCCACTTCCTTATCAAATTTTCCAACCAGACACGACCGAAGGTCTTCTCTTCTTCTTCGTACCGAATCATCATCCAAGAAAATAGATGGGCCTCTATACGGATTTGCAGATCTAGCAGATCCACCTTGGAACAAGCGAGGCAATCTAGCAACCTCCAAGAACGAGCGCATGACAGAGTAGAAAAACCAAACCAGACCAGCAAAACACACCAACCACGAACCACAGACCCAACCGAGAGAGCGAAAAGCGAAAGAAAAATAGCAGAGGATTTCACCAGAGTTAATGACTCCGGTGACTGGACGGAGCAGTAGACTCCGACCGCGTCTCTACCATGACAATTTAAATGATAAATTTAATTGAAACATATCATTTAAAGGTCCCTAAGCCCATTGACGTAGGCCATGGACTGTCATTAGAAAAGATAGAGCTCATTTTAGTCTTAAAATGATTTCAAATTTATACTTCAAGTGACAGTCCCCCAAGTGTTTGACTTAGTCGACTTGTACCTTCACCATTCCTGTCCCATTATCACAAACAAGTGGCTGAATGTCCTCAGCATCTGCCATCTTTTGCTACCTCCTCTACAAACCCTAGACTTCTCGTTTTGAGAGAGAGAAAGAGATGGTCTCTGATCGGCACCGTAAATAGAGAGAAAGAGAGAGAGCATAAATAGGGGGTTTTACTATATAAAGGCTACAATGTAATCAAACAATTCAGTTTTTTAGAATATTGATTATTAAGATACTCAGACTTCCCTATGTTCTTGCTTTACTCAAATCCTTTGCCTGTCTAACCTATCTTTTCACTCTCTTTTCTCATCCCTCCATCTGTCTTCTCACCCTCCTTTTAATCTCACCATATCTTCTGTCTCCTCAGCCCCTGTTTTCTTTCTAATCTTACATCAACAAGGTATCAGAGCATATTGGTACTACATCATAAAGTGTTTATATAAGACGTAAAAGCAGGGAAGGATTACGCTTAAGAATGATAGAAACTTTTTGGAAACTGCCTTGATTGAACCTAATCTAGTGGGTTTAGATAGATCCTTGATTGATCGAAATCCCCTTCGTAGATCCTTTAGGATTTGACCTTTCTGAAACAGTTTTATGCACTGTTTTTAATAAAATAAAACATGAAAACTGAAAACCTTACATGTTTAATGAAATAGATGAATGCTTATAAACCCTAATTTTGGTGAGTGCACAAATTGAGAGTTAAATTTACCATATTTCCCTTGCTTGAAACTTTGAATTCCTATTTTTCCCTTGGACAGAATTAATTCAGTTATCTGACTTACCTAACCTTTAAAGCATTAAAAAAAAAGATTAAAACATACAGACTCTAGTTTCATATGAAATTTGTTAGGATAATTCCTATTGACATAACAACTAAATTAAATTTGGCACTCTCCCAAACAATTCGCAATCCGAACCACCACCAGCTAATAGCAATGAGTCGTATCCCAGCCACTCGAAAAGGGGAGATGTGGCCTTAAAGTCTCAGTTATGACCTCGGTTTATTTGTCATCTTATCAAGAAGGAAAAATATCTTACACCACCATTATAGCAACAACCTAAAGATCTTCAGTTAATTATGGACATGTAGCCTGAAAAAAAAAAAAAAAAAAAAAGTTAATTATGGACAGGTTTTTCTATACTTGCAAGATTTTTCTCATTCATAATGCTATGTCAAGTTTAGTTGTCAATAAATGGATGTTATCCAACCCATCAATTGTCTATACAGGCCTGTCAACAAAATTTATTTGCCCCATAAAAATGTGATACTTTTTCACAAGATTCTCTATGGCAACATGAACAGCCTTCTTGTCAAAAAAAAAACATGCACACAAAGAACTGTCAAATATGTTATTTCAACAGTTCTAGAGGTTCTACTAAGAATTTCACCATTTCACTTACTGATTTTCACCCATTTTTATCAAGTCAACAATTTATACACATCACAAATACTTTAGCCTTGACATTCCAATTTTCTAGGGTCATATTGGCATTTGAATTCGACAACAAAGAGTTGTAACCATGAAGTTACGAATATTTTTCAAGACTTGCCTCCAATTCAAAGGTTCTTCGATTACTGGAAAATATTATTTTTTATAGTTAGTACTTGCTGTTTCCGTCAGATGTCTTTCTCGTTGAATTTAATTTCTCTCTGATGTGATTCTTCATTTCGTATACATTTATTTAATTTTAGCCAAAACATTTATGTTATTTTAAAAAAGAACAAAGTCGACATATAATGTAAAAAGTTAATATTACGAGTGAAAAATAATAATAAAATGATACTAACCATTGTTTCAGATGGCAAATCTTTATCGTTCTTTCCTGGAGCCTACAAGAAAATAAGATATAAGTATATCATTTATAGAGAAGGGAAATAAAAAGAAAGAAAAAAGCATGGTAAACAAAAAAAATTACATTAGATCTCCTTTTTTTCTGGTAGGTAATTTACATTTAATCTCATTATGACCTTTCAGGAGACAATGCAAGTGTGAGAACATGGGACTGATGCCCGTCAAAACGAAAAATGTCATCACAGTAAGCATCTAAGCAATTTCTATATAACGGATCCAGGAAATATTTATGAGATAAGTATATTTTAGTTTCTAGTGTCCATGTGAATTCTACATGAATTTCTGGTCAATCACAAAAGATAAGCAGTAATATTTTTGGGATCAGCAAGGTTGTTTTTGGCACAACGGTAAGGTTGTTCCATTGTGACCTGGAGGTCACGGTTTCAAAACAAGGAAGCAGCCTCTCTGCATGCGGAGGTAAGGCTACGTGCATCTAACCCTCCCCAGACCCCCACAATGGTGGTAGTCTCATGGACTAGGCCAGCCCTTTATTTTTGGGATCAATAAAGAGGAAGGCTAAGCCGAAACAAAGTCAAAAGAATACAAGATGGTATATTCTAAGCCAAAATAATATTACATATAAAAACCAATGGCAGAGCACAAAAGAAAAAAGCACAACCAGGAGTGTCTATGAAATAAAATATCCAGAATGAGTTCCAACACGCAGGAACACATTCCACAAGCAGCCACTGTTCTTATACAAAACATGCAACGTAAAATTCAACAAACAGCCACAATCCATCCACATCTTAGTGCTATGACTACTTCTACGCAAGAAAGTTCAAACTACGGCACAATGCGCAATTTGCATGCAGTGAGCAAATCCAATATCGATTGAAACTCTAAAACTGTCTATGCAGTGGGACCTTTCAACACTCAAAAACTGTCCCTGAACCACCCATAGAGAACTGAATAATGAAAAGGAGGAAATTTTAAAGAATTCCAGGCCTTTAAGTATTCTCGTTTACTTTTTAAACACCATGTGAACATTCACCATACACAAATTACTACCATATACACACAGCACGTGTACAAAAATTTACTTCACTTTTAGCTTGTATGGGAGTAAGCAGAAATACAGTAAACTTTATCACAGCCACAAAACCACCTGCATAACAAAAATAACCAATGCACAAAATAAAGAACAGCATTACCTTCAGATAATCAAACAAAATAAGGCACTGAACAAGGATATGGCGTCGAAAACTTGGATCTTTTAACTGTGGTACAATAGAAACAAAAGCAGGAAGTTAGCAAAAAAAATATATATGATGCAACACTGAACTCAAAGTAACTTTTATATCTGATGAGAAAACTTTTTAGTGCTTTAAATCACTCCCTACCTCTAGACCCATTAGTTTGCTGCTTGTAAGATATTTTATACTGAAGGTCGCCTCCTCATCCTCGAGATGATTAGCATTACCCTCTTCATCACTTAAAGGCTGAGCTTCAAATGTATTTAAAACAACCTAGCCATTCCATTGTTCAAGAAAAGCAATTGATGTCGCAGGTTATGCAACTAAACTATACTTCCAGAATAAAGAATAGCTGTGACATGAAGACCTGAGAAGAAACAAGAGCAGAGTAGAGATGTACCTTTAAACTGGAAGTAAATTTTTGCCACTTTGTAGGATTAAGAGTTAAGGAAGCAGGGTTACAGAAATGTTCCTGAAAACCCAAATAAATAACAACATTAGAATTTCTAATCCATTACAGTTCTCTTCCATCACCATTCCAAAATGCATGATTTATTCACCTGTAGACTCCAAAAGGTTTTGTAGAAGTTGAAATCAATAGAAATGCCTGGATAAAAAAGAAATGGATTAGTATATGAATATGAACACAGAAGCGTTAAACACCATTGAGTAGCTCAAGTTTACCATCAGGGGCCTCTTTCTCATATTTTGTCTCATTTGATGTGTTGAAAACTCCCTTTATATTCACAGCTGTAAGCATTGAACAAAAGGATATTAGCATGAATATAAAGCAAAAGAGAATAAATATAGAAGTAAACAACATGAACAAATAACAAGAAGTACCTGACCGTTCGGATAACGGGAAAAAATGGGCTAGAAACATTATAATTCGTCCACAAAACACCACATCATTTGCCTACAAAGTCAATTTTCAACGCATTAATGCTAATGGTGAAAATTTTGCAACCTTCCTAAAACTATGCTAATCATGATTGACACAAGAAAGTACCAACATATTCTGCCAAAAAAAAAAAAAAACTGTACTTTTTATGTTGAAAAATGAAGAACGATTTGGCATGATCAAATATCCATTTCTGGAACCTCACGAAAGAAATTTACAAAGAAATATGCAACTACCTTTTGCCTCGGTCAAATTATCAAGATAACTCGAACCAAAGAATTTTTTTTTTGCCAATTCAACAAAAATGCATGAGAAAGTGCCTATGTTACATGGACTCAGGTACATGTATGAAGTGAGTAAGCATGCTAATAAGCATCGAGCCTTCCAAAATCCCATATTTAGGAGTGGAGACTGGTGCCTTAATTTGGGTACGAAGACAATGGTTTTACCAGTGAGGAGAGTGATTTGGTCAAATATTTAAGGTAATGTTAAAGGATATTGGAGAACAAATCTAACATGGACTAAGGTACTAAGAGCTGAGGAAGAGAGCATACTATATATTTTAATTAAAGTTGTGGCATTAGATTTAGCAAGAAAGGCACATTAGAATTCATATAGCCAACTCTAGATAGTTGGACAAGCGCCTTTCAGATCTAGGCCTAATAAATTATAAACACATACTATCAAAGTGTATGAAAGGAAGTGGCTCCTGTTCTAAAAGATATTTGTAGCTTTAACTTTTAGAACTATTTTTACTCTAGTAAAATAACTAAGGTTTCTAAATCTATATTTTCTGAGGTTCGCAGAAATTCTAAGAGGACTCTTAGGAAGTAGCTTCTATATGTGCATGGGGGTAATCTCTAGGCCTAATCTCGTCCTCTTTTGCTCTTTCTTTTGTATGTAAGTGCTAGAGGGTCTGGTTCTCTATGCCTTTGTTGTATTTATTCAAATGAAGTTCTTGCCTTGCATCCAAAGTCAAAACATGGGGTGGTTCATCATATTTTCCAAGATTAGCTCTTTAGCACAAATTACAAAAGTGTAGAAAAGAGGAAGATGGTGATGAGAAGGAAAAAAAAAAAAAACACACAAAAGAGCATTTCCGGTGGATCATACCTTTGACAGACGACGAAGAAGTTGATTGCATGTTCTCAACATCACAAGTTTTCCTCGTGCAAACAGTTCTGGCTGTAAGTTTGCCACAACATAGTACATGATTGTCAAATACGGAGAACGTGCATTATAAAATTACAACGTCAAAAAAAAAGTAAACAAATAAGAAACAGCTAAATAACATTCCAAGGGAGAGGAACACAGGAACGATCAAAATATTACATACCTTACCCAATATGTCTTGTTTACTCTCTATATAACCAAAGACATCTTTACAATTTCTCATTGTGGACATTTCTGTCAAATCTTCTAATAGCTGGAATATCATACCACCTTCAACATGTTCTTTCTCACATAGATACAGCACAATGTCTAATAGAAAAATGAAATATGTGAGAGATAGAGGGAGAGGAGAGGGGGAGGGAGGATAACAATTTGAATTTAATTGGGTCTTAAATTTTCAAAAAATGCTAAATAACAAAAAATATGAACTACAGGACACAAAAGAATATATATATAAATTTAGCAAATTAAATGAATTATAATTAAAGAATACAGACATTTTGTTGGAAATGTCTTGCAGATTCAAAAAATATATTTTAAATATTTTGACTACAACACATTTCTAAGCGGAGAGGATCATAACAGACTTCAAGCTACTTTCTTTTACAACTTCCAGTAGATGTATTTTTTTTTTTTCATTTTCTTTTTTCTCTCTTCTCTTTTTGAGGGGTAGGGTGAGGGCATGCTGAAGTATTAAGAAGTGCAAGGAACCCCTTTAAGTTCACAAGATACAAACGAGCCTTAAATTGGATATAAACTGCAACACAAATCCAAACAGCCAAGCCATGCCCACATTTTGAAGAAGAAGGATATTGCATAAGTCTAGTGTATTGTAACACTATTAGGAGCAGGTCATCACAACAAACTTTGCGTCAAATTGAGGGCCTACATTTGAATTACTGAACTTGTATTGAACAGGTTTTGATTTATTCTAACAATTAGGTAATATATGATTTATATTAACCACAATACTGAAGAAATATATTCTTGTTATATTTCAGAATGCCATGAAAAATGCCTTATTTAAACTGTTTTAAAATAAGATAAAGTTCAGGATTAAGATTAACCAATAACAACATATAATAAAATCAAAAAATCTACAAGCCATTTTCTTCTTCCTTTTTTTTTTTTTTTTTTTTGGTAATGAGTCACAATGTTTTTTAATAAGCCAATCAGCAAGCAATTTCCCATAAGCTCATCCAATTTGTCAGAATTTGATTTTTTTCAGCTTTTTAAATTATTTATGAAATAAACTTGGACTTAAATTTGACTAATGTTAGGCCAAAAATCAAGGTTATCCATAGTTCTCTTGGGTTCCCCTCCAACCATGAAACTCCCTTTAAAAAAATCCCCAAATATTTCCCATTTCCAGAGATGCAATACTTTCCAAAAGAGTGTCAACAAAAGAGAAAATGCTTAACCGAAATTTACAACCAGTGAAATCATGCACACACCAAGAAGGCGAGGAATTTGACCCTGAGTGATCTCCTCATCAGCAATTGACTGCCCATAATGCATAATTTTCTCTCCAGACTGAACTGCAGCTGACTGTTCAAGACATAAGCATGCGTCAATTACGAGACATGGTAAAGAAAAGACCAGTAAAATGGATGTCCTGAATGAATGCAATAAGATTAGATGGATTCGTAGATGAACCAATGAGAAGGCTTATTTCTTGGCCAAGAAGGGAACTTCCATTTTTGTCATTTAAGGTTCGCTTTTAACCGTTGCAAGCATACTTTAAGGCTGTGATTTCCACACCCTGTGAAAGTATCCTTTAATTTACTTATTTTTTTATTGAAGGAAATTATACAATTACTTCTCAAAAGTAGAGTGTAGGATCACTTTATGGGACAATTACAGAGAGGGAGAGAGTGCTTTTTAAGAACCACTGTGTCATTTTTTTATAAAAATAAAATAAAAAAAATGGAACGTGAGAGTTCTTTGTGGAGTGCAAATACATTTCCTTCTCTTTTGGGAAATTAAAGTAATAAAATTTCAGGCTCGGATTTGTTAGGTTTATTATGCAGACTTTCAAGCTTTAGAGTAATGGGGTTTTTTTTTTCTTGCCTCGAAAGATTCCTTATCCTTCTGGAGGGAAAGATCACCATCAACATTTGCTAAAATCATGTATATTCAATAAAAAATATCCCAAAGGTGATACTGATATATGTTATGTTCTCGAAGGACTTGGCTTCTCTTTCGTAACAGCATCTTCCTTTTTGTTTTAGTTTAACCACTAGATCTTACGGAATCAGCATTCCCATTCACGCCCACCAGATGTTGGATCCAGTATGACATACCGACATCACAATAGACCATTTAATGTCTACCACCAAAGAGAATCCCACCCCTTATGAAAGCAGTTTAAGTATTTCCCTTCACCCATGGAAAAATAAAACACAGACATAATACTTTGATCCATGAGTATACAAAATAACTAGCGATAAATGTCAAAGGAGGTAACATACCACGAGTTCCTGAAGTAGCGTCCGTAGTAAATTTTCCAACAATTGATTCTCATCTTGTACTAACTTCGTTTGTTTCTGTCAAGAGAAATTCAAAAGACCTAGTAAGATTAAACTAAATAAAAAGGCTCCGTACATAGGATTAAATAGTATGAAAGCAATAAAATCCATATGTGGTTATTTTACACGCGATGCTTGTAGAGAATCTTTTAATACAACAACAATTATGAAAAAAAAAAAAAAAGATAGGCATAACATCATAAGCAACGAGGGGTGTTTTTTTATATGAAAACATGTCAGAAAATTATTGTTGTTTGCACTTTCAAGACAATCTGAACCAGGTGAAAAGCGTGTATTTTGATAGCTAAAAAGGACTATCATCACCAAATCATTCAACAAATAAATGGAAGGAATAGGAGCAAAAGCATACTATAGAACCAAGTTTACAATCTCTGTCACAAAAATTAGTTTTAATAAATGTTAGTGTTTTACTGTTCATCTAAGTGAAACCATAATTTGAGTGCCAATGTTGAGTTAGAATTTTGTCATAAAACCAGACATGGATATCAGTTGCTTCAGAAGGAGAAGTAATTCGTGAGATTTAAACCAAGAATCACATAAACATTCAACTTTGATTGGACAAAGAAGATGAATATTCCTTTGATTTTAACATTGCATTCATCTGTTCTATTCGAGACCATATTCATTACCAATGCATTCATCTTCACATAAGTCGTAGCATCTTCTATTTTATTTTTTTCCCCTGAATGGGGACTGTTTTATAGATCAACAAAAGATAAGCAATACAGTACACAATGAGAACAGCAAGGGCGTACCTCACTTTACGTCAAGGAAAAGAAAAGATAGAGAGACAAAAACCACTTTCAATATAAGAAGGAAATGAATCGGTGAGAAAGACTCAGAAAGAGGAGGGCTAGCATATGCCGTATCGCCACTAGATCATCTAAGGACAACCCAATGCCAAAAGCAGCCTTATAGACAAAAAATAATATATATGTAAAAATCATAAATGCACATATGCTACACAAAGTACATATATAAGTAAATACTGTACTGAAAAGAAGCAAATTTACAGACCCTTCAGATATCACATTCTCATTTACAGAAGCAACCCCATCACTTTATCATCACAAATTAACTGCCTAAGCCCATTTGGGTTGCACCGAGCCCATGCACAAAAACAAGCTAAGTTCCAATCCATTTATACTTGTGAGTTGTGTGACAATTACCTGAGGTTTTATTGCTTCTTGCACCATCTGAAGAGCAAACCCTTCAGGTGGCCCAGTTTCCACTATGGCCTTCCTGAATAAATCCTGAGAACAGAAAACAAAGAACAGAATAATTACAACTTTCATATAGAAAACTGAAAATAAAAACTTCAATAATAAACCACGTTCACATGAAATCAATGTTACACAGTAATCGAGTTCAGCTTTAACTATATTACCACTGCCACTCGGTTCCCGGTTAAACATACCCTCGCCAAGAATCAAATTTAGGGCGGAAAAATTATTACGTGAAATTTAAGATTCAAAATTTTCTTTTTATTGTATTTTCTCAGCAACCAAACAAAATACAAGCAAAATTATAAAAATACAAAGACAAGGGCTTACCATATCAAGTATTCAGCTGGGGCTGGCTTCACAACCAATGCTCTGCAGAGAAAAATTGGTAATTAACATCATATAAGAGTACAAACTGTAGTTGTTCAACACCAAGGGTAAAAAACATAGAGAGAGTGAGAAAAAAGGAAGAAAATTTAGTCTGGTTCGATTCGAAATTCACAGAATGCTTGATGTACGTTTACAGAGAGTGAGAGCAGGTACCTTTTAGCGATTTTGCCTCGGCTCAAGCAAATGATTGATGAATGAGTTGCAGAACACGAGAGAGAGAGAGAGAGAGGGGAATAGGGTCCGATAAAGGGGGTTAAACCCGAATGTGATTGGGCTAAGGGCTACGGGCCGTGATGGCTTGCTTACATCATAAATGTAATTTTGTATAACATAAATATATTATCCTATTTCAGACTTGCAGATTTATATCACAGTTATAACCACACTTCACAGTGACAGTTGGGAAAGAATATAAAAATATATATATTAACTTCACTAATCAAAGAAGAATTCAGCATGTTTTATTAATTTATTTGATCAAACGTAAGAATAGTTCTCAAATCATAAAATAGTAAAAAAAAAAAAGGACAAATGCCTCATCTGAGGAAACATCTTGAAATTTATTTTTCAATAAGTGATATGGTTGAAAATTTTCAAAATGCTTTCAAATACAAAATTAAAAAATATTTGATTTTAATAAATTATCTTTTACAGTTTTATGAAAAATGTTTTTTGTTTTTAATTATTTATTTAAAACTTTATTTTGAAAATTTTACAGTTTTGCAGACAACCCAATATATCGTCTCTTCAAGCCAGGGCACCATAAAAGTTTGCAAAAGTATCTCTTCATCTCTCAAGTAATGTTATATAGGTCATCATGAAAACTAGATTGGCACAATTTCCTGTACAATTTAAAGCAACCTGTGAATCTTGATGGGTTTGCAATAAACTAAGGTTATGGTGTTCCATGAAATTAGAGTTATAGAATAAAAATTGATTTAATTGAAGAAAATTTTGGTGCAACTTTGAACTAAATTTTTTTTTATTCCACCGATTCTAATTCGAATGCTCCAATTCCATGGTAGCTATATCCAATTCCAAGTAACTTAACATAGCCTAACATTGTGTTAAGCTGCAAGGAATTAAAACCTCAGAATTAAAATGGGTGAAATTAGAGAACATTTTAATTCAATTATATGAGTTTTCTCTTCAATTCCACAAATCTCACAATTTCATGCAACTGAACACGACCTAAAATCATTTCCAATCCATTTGGAATGACGGGAATCACTCCACATGTGAGATGATCACGGCCTGTAACACATTTTAGGATAGACAAGACATAACATTGGATAATGCACTACGGTATAGAAACAAATTCGTTTCTTGATACATTGAAAATACTACCAAAGTTGAAACATCTTCAAGGCCAAGAGAATGTCGTACTTGGTTAATACTAACAAGTATGAATAGACCAATAGAGTCAACAAACACTCACCAATCACAGCTACAAACATGAAAAGCTCTACTTTTGCATGCCAAACATCCCAATTCTATAGAGGAAAACTTGTGAAAAATAGAAACTGAATAATTTTTTACCACCCCAAGTTCAAGACCATGCCAATAAACCCTTTCATACAAGTAGACCCACCAAATCAGCAGACTCTGAACCCTTTCATTCAACAGGTCCTGTTCGGACTTCATTTGTTTGCAATAGGAATCAGTTATTGAGGAAAAGCACAACAGAAGTGTAGATAAAACAATAGCTATAGCAACTGTGTCTCAGCACTCTTCCTCGCCTAGATAGTATATGTCACCGCTTTCATAAAAATAGGCAAGCTGGAAACGGTCTCAACCTCATCTTGTTATATTAAAAGGCTCCATAAGAAATGAAAGCCATGACATAAAAAAGAAAGAACACCAAGTAAAATTTCCATAGCACCTGAGCACACATGATTAATTTTTCAAGTCAAAATGATTCTCATACAAACAAATTATCCAGGGCATCTAAACATAATGTTGTCTTATAAAACAATTGATTATCTCCCATCCTTGCATCCCTTGAATTAAGAATCAGCTTGAGATATGCATGTAAGAATGAACTGGTCTGCTGAAGGCCAAGGCAAAAACCGTAATCTGCATGACATGTAAGATTATTTTCAATGCTGTGAGTAATTAACAGATTTATAAGCAACTCCATGAACATAGCACAGTGACAATGGATAAACAAATAATGGTGGTCGAGCAATACCTTGACATACTATCCAAGGCCTCTTACATACTGGTCCAGAGTTGTATTAAATAGCTCAGACCTGCACAAGTAATTAGAATTTACCTGATAAAAGAGTTGATAACATCCACTGAATAGAAAAGTTAAACCTACTCTCAAATCAAAATTTATTTCTTAAGAATCAAAACATCAACAATTTTAGACCCTACTACTTTTTAGATAAAGCAATAGTTTCTATTTTCTGCTACTTTTAGTCAACTTGGCCTACTTGCTTTTAACCTTGGGTTGTCTCAACATTCTAAAATAACAAGGAACCTCAAAATCCTTCTTCACCTCCATCGCCAATGGTATTTCATTCATAATGGTCATTTTAAAGTGAGAAAGCTCATCCCTACCTTTAGACGAGAAAGCTCTGTTTTATATGCCCTGGAAAATAATTTCATTCATAACGGTCAGTCACACCTGGTCAATAATTTTTTTTAGATTTGCAATAATCCCTTCAAGGAAGAGGGGAGAGGATAAAGAAGAAGAGAGGAGTAGTAAGACCAAAAGAATGCTAAAACACACCAGAGGGGACATTTTCCATGTAGACTTGCGGTATAGAAAAAGCAATCCCAGCCAAGGATAACAACCCAGCTAGTTCTCATTTTTTAAATCATTCCTAAGGGATTCAGGAGTGATTCAAAAGATCTTTTTTCTTATCCTCCTCCTACTTTAATTTTCTGTTACACTTCTATACCGGCAACAGAACCATTTCTTAAACCATTATATTCAACTTAAATCCAACTTCTATAAGCTCTCCATGAAAATTCAACCTTAGCAACCCAAAACTCAGAGAAGGAGCCAACTTACCATCCACAGGTACATACAGCAAAAGAAAAGCCCCTGAACAACCTCCAAATTTCTTTCTTTCCCAATACCAAAACCCTAACCAACAAGTCTCTAATTAATCTAAAAACCTTTCTAAAAGGAACACTGACCTCATAAGCAATGTTGCAAAGTCAAACTCTTAAAGTCCTACATTTTAAGTATTGGCTCTTCCAGTTAACCTCGTCTCAAATATCCCTTCTACCAACTACAATATTTCCTCGGCTTTGTAAGACAATCCCAATTCCCAATGAAAGCCAATACAAAAAGCAGGAAGAGCACCTATCTCAAAACAAAGGTTAGGCGCCAACCTGGCCATATTATCCACTTTCTGTATAGAAATCAATGCACAATAAGCAACACCTCCAACACAACAGCACACATTAAAGGTGCCTAACTCACGACAGGATGATATACGCTGTCTTTAAAATGATAAACAGGAATTGTCACCCTCCCAACGCGGGGAGGCGGGCGAGCTGGCAGCCAGTTTAAACCTAGAGTCACAATGTACCTCCTTCACCACCTTACTAAGCATGTCACTCAACACCCCCATCATGAAATGAAAATGGAAGCGGAGGACAGATATCAGACGCCTCAAATTTCCAAAACCCAGTTGAACAGCCATTGGCTAATATAGAGAATCTCATGGTTGAAATACAAGCCTTTATCTGTTTACTCCACTCAGAGCCAATACTCATCAGCTACATCACCCAACTTAAAAAACCCAGCACATAACCATAAGCTTTCTTAAGATTCACTCTGAACAAATTTTGCCAGGTTACTTCAAATTCTTTAGTCAACACACTCACTAATTACCAGACTGAAACCAGACTCTGATGCCTTTTTTTTAAATTAAAAAAGGGCTTTTCGGGAACCAAAATCACCTTTCCGTCCTCTCAATGCTTTAAAGCCAACACCTTACTGTCCTTTGGTAGGGGGGAGAATGGGAGGAAGGAAAAGGGAAAGGGACTTACGAAGAACAGACAGAGTTTTACTTGTTAGGAAGGGGATGAGGAGGGAAGAGAAGATAGGAGAGAGGCACTTTCATATTAAATCCGCCATATTCTGCCTGGAAAGAGGAGAGGGGGAAGGGGGGGAAGAGAGGAGAAAATGAAAAGAGCCCTTTTTTTAATACATTTTTGCCATATAACCTCCTCTCCTTCCTTTAATATATAAAAGTATCATTGCAGAAGCAAGCAGCATCCTTCCCTCCCTTGCCTTCCCACTTAACCAATAAAATTTAGGAAAGCAGAACTTCCTTCCACTATGGATGCCTTTTGAACCTCCTACACTCTCCCATTCCAGCATCCATCCCTCGTGCCCAACAAACCATTAGCCATCAACTTATAAATAATACCCGTCATTTATCGACAATAAAACCTTTGATGTCCACCATGCCTCCTTTTCAGAAACAATGCAATAAAGTAGGCATTTAAGCTTTTTTCAGACCTATTAGCATCAGAGAAGATGTGCAAAACACCCATAACATCCTCCCTTACAGAACTTTGAAAATGTTAAAATAACAACGTAATCAACCTGTTTGACTTGGTGTTTTATCCCCATTCACACTGTTCCAAAACACCACCACTTCCTCTCTGGTAAACAGATATACTATCGACTCACTATCTTCTGCCTCAATCTAACCAAATTCTAAACCTTCTAAGCTAGGTCTCCACTCTCTTGTCCCATGTAAAACTTCTCATGAAATTCCACAATTTCTTGATCGTCTCCTCCCCCAATCTATTAGTCTGCTCCATTATGATTGAACATCCTATATTCATCTGCCAATCAATATATTGTCCCCGTCATTCAACCACAACGCCCAAGACTTCTTTCTCCAGCTAATGACATCTGCCCTTACTATTTAACCAAGCTCCCTCTTCCACTCCTTCCTGCCTGCCTCCTCTCCATCCGTTAACACAGGTCATTCATGCCACATGAATGAATAAAAGTTCTATTTTAAAATTTGATTCGTGTGTTATTTTATTTTCTTTTACAATATTTTATAACCATCCAGAAGGAAAGGAAAAACTGAATTGTCCTAAATGGTGGAACGTAGACCCGACCAGAAAGAAAGTTGAAAACAATTAACTTATACATAGAACATCTTCAAGGTGGCTTTCACCGGCAAAAATCCTTTATAGTAGATACATCATGTAAAGTCTTAAATGATAAAAACCCATTACTCACCTGATTGGAGTCCCTGGATTGTAGAGTGGATTTTTGACAACATATTCAACATACAAGTTGTAGATATACTTCAGGGATTCCCTTAAATCACCGGTCCTAGGGTGAGTGACAAGTATAATCTGCGAAGAGAAAAATATACAAAGTGGTGCAGTCAGAATTGAGCGTATTAACAGGTATAGTTTCTATCATTTACATAGGGACTTTCAGTCACGTGATCTCATAAATTGAGAATACTTATAATTTAGTTATACCAAAAAAAAATATTCACATACATTAATTAATAACATAAATTTTAACAAGACACATAGAAAACAACTTTCGCAGTACCTTGTGATCCTCATATGTTATCTCTTTACAATACTCTATAATCCCCCCCACCAAAAAAAAAAAAAAGAGGAAAGGAAAACTGAATTGTCCTAAATGGTGGAATGCACCTATCTGAATTGACAGTTGAAACCAATTATTTTTTACACTGAAATCTTCAAGAATGAAGGTGGCATCCACGAACATAAATTTCCATAATAGATACATAGTGTTAAGTCTTCTTCAATGATAAAAAGCTATAGCTCACCTAATTAGAGTCCCTGAAATATAGCATCTACCACAAGGTCCACAGAGTTGTGTTCCACTCAAATTGACAAATCAAACCATGACAGCAATATCAAATGGAATAGCATATTATAAAAATAGGCACTAGAATATGCCATATCAACCAACTCATGGGAGATGGAGACAAAGCAGAGCCAAATAATTTTTTTCCTTCAATAAATAGCCTTCTAAATTCTTTCTTCTTCAGTTCTTCCCAATCTTTTTATCTGCTAATACAATTTAAGTTTTAGTGATTTTTTTTTTTTTTGTTTTTTTGCAGCATATAATTTAAGAGTTCCCCCCCCCCCCCCCCCCCCCCCCAAAGAAATTGTTTGCACCCAAGAGGAGTCAAACCTTAGACCTGATGCTTCCTAAGGCACCAGGGTGACTTGCCACTTGAGCCAATCCCTTGGGGTTGTATAATTTAAGAATTGATTTTGAGTAAATTAATTTTTCTTATCTCCTCTGTGATTAGTATATTATAAGCCACAGAAAGTTCAATTATATGAAAAGTATGTTAGTCTAGTTTTCCAGAAGCTTGATTTTACTTGTTATATGCATCCCTCTAACAAAATTCAAAACTAGGTCATGTCCAGGTATGTAGTTCCACAACGCAGCTAGTTTTCTTGAAGTTGTATCAACCACTTGAAATACTCCAAGCACGTGATTTGCATTTATTACGGCGCTGCATGGGATCACTAATCACCAAGGTTTCAGAGGCGCTGAAGAAATATGCACTAGGAGATAATTTCTATGGTAGCTAGTAAATGCTCAACAACATTTCAGTAGCCTACAGATATAGTGCTCAGGAAGATAATTAAGTTGGCAACTATATGGCTGACATAGAAAGAAACAAATATTAGAATGTTTGAGGGCAGATTCCCATAGTCTAGGGATGTATGAAGTGATTATTATGCTTCATTTTGGACCTCCTGATAGATGATTTTATTAGCAAATGTCTTATAAAAATACTAGGTATTGGGTAATAATATGCTCTTCTTATCCTCAAGGGATCAGGGCCTTTGGCACATATGAATTTGCTATATACTTCATCCGGTGAATTGCGTTTATTTCTAGATGGCTACCCTCACGGAAATCTAAGCAGTTAGGTACTGGAATCCTTCACACAGCGTGTATCATGAGTAAATTGAACATAACAGCAGTCCTAAACTATTCTTGATCCAGTTAAACGTAAACTAATTATGTGTAGCGTATAACTTGCCTCATATGTGACATAAGTCCTATGTGGTCATGAATTTCCACTGATAAGTACCCAATAACGGAAAATTTCGAGTTAAAGCAGATTAGAATTACAACTGAAGTTTCGCATTTGGCGTCAATTACACACGGTGATTTAGAAAAACATAAACAAAAATCAAAACCAATTTAACAAATCACCTTTATCCCAGATGGACTCTCCATAAAACTAAGTTTGTATGTATTGGTACGAAAGCTGTGAAATGAACACCCTTGCCCAGGTAACTGGGGCACCCCAAGATTTCCTTTCTCCGCACTGCCCAAAACAATAATAGTAACAATTAATTGGAAAAAAAAAAAAAAAGAAAAGAAAGAAAGAGCAATAGTTTCATTACACAGAAAGCTCCTTGAAGTACGAGAGACTTCTTGGCCTTGAGAGTATAAATTATCATACTAATTAATTAGAGCGTCCAGCAATACAGCCAATTCTAATAAAAATTTAGTTCCTTATCCAACAATGCTGGAATTTATTGAAGTTTGGAAACTAATACCAATCAACAATCAATAGTGTCTATCAATCATATGCCAAATTCAATTAACATTTTATCAATCTACGAGCAAAGGTTAAGATTTAGAAAAATATTAATGCTGATAACTGCCAATGTGAGATTCTGGATATTCCGTGAATAAAACTCCCATTGTCTTAATTGAAGAATGTTCCATTATATAATAGATAGCATATAAAATGGCAACATTAGCTTCTATGAATGTATAAACTCATCCAATGGCATTATTTGCAACTGCAACTATCATGTTTAGCAATGACTCGTATCTTTAACTTGGTGCAACAATCTATTTTCTTTCAAACGCTAGGACCCTAAGGTTACTTTACAGATTCAAGATATGAGCGAGAAAACACACACCTAGTAGGATCCATTTTAGCTGTTAAGGATTTGAGGGAGAAAAGGAGACCAAACATAAGCTTGTGGTCTTGCTGGGCATTCAGGGTTCGAAGTGGACGGTTCCATTCCCTGTATAGCAGGCAAACCCCATTCCTATTGAACACATACATCATATGAGCATTGTTTCCTGATGCCGTCGGTGCTGGAGGCGATGGACTGATCTCTGACCCTCCAAAGAACTGCATTCTTCCTGACCCAGATCAACGCTTTGGAGAAGTGTATCAGTCTGAACACAAAAAACTTCTGGCATTTAATTTTACTCTTTTTTGTTTCATCAAAGTATAAGAAATATCTATTTGCAGACAGAAATTGGGCGTACAATAATGAATTAATTGATCTTGTACAAGAAAGATAACTCTTCGTTTGGTTACTGGGAAAATGTAGTAAGAGGAAAAAACCTAAAGGCTCCCTTTGTCACTATGTAAAAATCCTTTATTTCCGGTTTTTGGCTTAAATTTCAAAAACAAATATTAAGTTAAGGAGACATTTTATCAAACAGTCGGTGGACAAGGATTTAATAAGAAGCAAACGCAATTTCAATTCAGAAACAAATTGGGTCAAAGAAACTCACAAGAATTTTGAAGATTGTGCTATGATAAAATCAAGTTCCTTCAAATCAAATCAATCAATCCAAAACGTCAATGAAAATTTATATCTATCTATCGACATATATAACAGAGGAGAGAATACCACTGGCTTTGAATTCATAATATACAAACTCAAATCAAACAAACAGGTACCAAAATCATGATTCAAAACCAAATCACCTCGAGAACTAGTTCACTTGAGCCAAAAACGTCAAAATTCTTTGAAAATTGATACGGAATCGCAAACCGTGGTGACTATCGCTGGATTTGGCAAACCATCGTCGGCGTTGGAAATGCTAGCCGGCGACAGGGAGAAAACAAGATGAATCGCGGAGTTCGTGTGGAGAAAAATACGTAGGCAGAGAATGTCAGATGTAAAAAGACTGATAGACCATGGGTAAATTTCTAAGCTCCGCCTTGTGGAAAGAAAATAAGCAAAGTGAAAGCAAAAAATTTTGCAGAAAAAAAAATAATAATAATAATAAAGTAACAAATTTGAAATGAGTATTAAGATGATTTTTTTTTTTTTAATATTAAAATTACCATTTTATAGTTTTTTTTTTTTTTTTTTTTTACCTACACAGTTATTTTAAAAGTTCAAAAATATTTTCAAAAGTATCATTTTATAATTTAAATAGCATGAAACTTATTATAAAATAAATAGTATCGCTAGTAAGTTAATTTTTAAAATAAAAAAAGAAAAAAGAAAACAGTTTTTTCCTTTTTCTTTTTTCTTTAGAATGTTTTAATAGCTATGCAAAGTAATTTTCCTTCGTTACTAGACTCTTAAAATATTGAGAACATTTTAATTTCTTTTATTTTTCTCGTTATTTTCATCCGACCAAATGAAGCTTAACAAAAGTAATAAAAAGTAATGTATAATTACTACTTCTTTTTTTTTTTTTTTTTTGACTCCCAAAGATAAGGGGAGCCGCTCTGTTCTGAAATTATGAAGCATTCATCTTTCTTTATTAAAAAGATTAAATAAATTCAACAAAATTTGTTCAATAAAATTTTGTATTTTAAAACTTTTTCATAATATTCTGTTATGTTCTTAAGTTTCGTGATTAGTTTGGTAAAAAATAAGGAAGACTGCGGGGAATATAAGACACAAAGAGGGATGAGAAAAGATGACTGGTGAGTCATTACTTTGCAAATTTTTACCCCTCTAAATATGAAAGGAAGTAGAGAAGGAAGACTATTAAATAAATTTTAAAGTACGATATTATCCTATGTAATTATTAGATAAACCCAATATTAAGAATCTATCTCTTCCTTTATCTCTTATAGCAATTATTTTCTTCCCTTATTTTTCAACCAATTAAACAAAAAAAATGAAGAACGTTATCCTTTCACTAAAGATTAAATATAGCAAAAATCCCCAACTTGGGATCCGCCCCACCCTGTTTAGGGCGAGTTTGAGGACCTTTTTTTGTAAATGGGGATAGGAATAGGAATGGAGGTAGTTTTTTAAAATCGGCAAGGATAAGGTAAACCTGCCCCACACCTGTTTAGGATATACATTTACAAAAATATCCTTATATATTATGATATATTACTAAATTATATTGAATATCTATAAACACACTTAATAAAAATTATAACTTAATAAAATATCCTTCGTTGGACTGAATCTTGGAATTTGAGAATAAGAAAAATTATGTGTTAAACAAAATTATAGAAATTATGTGTTAAACAAAATTATAGTGTATGTTCGACGGAGATGGGGCTGGGGCTGGGGTGGGGGTGAAAATTTAAACAGGAATGGGGATGAAAAAATTCACCGGGTATGTGAATGGGGAATGAGATTACCGTCCCATCCTGTTTTGCCTCATTGTCATCTCTACTATGGATGTCTCATTCATCCATTTTGTTCCATTTTATTCAATTTATTTTCCTTCACACCGAACGGTGCATTAGTTATACTAAATATTACAATATGAGTTAAAAAATAATTAATTTAACTTAAAACCGACTAAAAAAACCCTATGCATAGAAATTTATTTTTTTACTATTTTTTGAAAGGCACGTGTAAAATACTTTGTTATATGAAAAATCTCGTATGGTAGAAAGCTTGAAATACAATTGGTTTATCGTGAAACTAAAAATGGTGTAATCTCAACTAAAAGTCTAAAATAATTCATAATTTCGAAATGGTCGGTGAAATTTTGATAGAAATAGGTTACAAAAAGTGTAAGTGGTGTATAATGAAATCAAGATTGGTATAAACTTAACTAGAACATGACTCGATGAGCTCGATATTATTATTTAAAGGAATGCTAATTACAGTTTCACAATTGGTGCAAGGATTGGTTAGTTTTGAATATATTAATTACTTGAGTTTTTATTTTTATGGGGTTCTACATATATTACTTTTTTAGACAAAAATACTATTTTAAATCATCTAACATTTATTTTTATCTCCTCTTTTGATCTATTCATATGGGGATGTGTGCGTATGTGTGTATATATATATATCACGGAGTATCTAACATTTTTTTTTCTTATATCCTCTTTAAATCTATCCATATGGGGATCTGTTTTTATGCATATATATATATATATATATATATAATAATTAATGTTATGTGAATGGATTTTGAAAAAGGAAAAAAAAAAAAAGTTAGATAGGATAATACATTCACAATTGCGAATTTATTTATTTTTTTTAAGAATATATCTATCTCTTGTGAATGAATTATCCTATCTATATATATATATTTTTTCCTTTTTGAATTTATTCACATAATACTAGTTATTTTAGTATATACACACACACACACACATTTTCATATAGACCGATTAAAAGGGGACAGAAGAAAAAAAGTTAGATAATTTAAAAATAATTTTTTGTCTAAAAAAATTAATGTTTATAGAATTTCATAAAAATAAAAACTTAACTAATTAATACATATAAACTAACCAATTATAATGATGACTATGATTAACACTTCCCTATTATTGTCATTACCTCCTTAGGTTACGATTGGATAACTTGCGGACTTTTTCTTCCATGAATGTGAGTCATTTTCTAAGACTGTCCTAATAATCTGTCATTGCCCACGTTTCCATAGTTGGCGCTACCATTAAAAATTTGATAGGGCAGACACTCCTCAAAATATTATTAGCAAAAAAAAAAAAAAAAAAGTGGTGCAAATAGCAGGTACAGGCGCCACAACTGGCTAAAAGGGTTAAACTCCGAATATGATTGGTGAAAATTTGAAGTAAATATGGTGAAAAGTCGAGGCATAATTGGGGCAAAATTCTATGTATACGTGTCATATAAGAGAAATAAAAATGGTGTAATTTCCTAAACTCGAGATGTGGTTGATGAAAAATTCACATAAAAAAAAGGTTAAGGTTGAATTTGGAGGGACATTTGTTTTGATGAGAGATATAAATGGCAACTATTATTATTTTTTTTCTTTGAATTTTGAACTAAAAAGATAAACAAATTGAAGTAGTTAAGTAGGGCTGGTCACCGATCAGATCCGATTAGGTATCAATCTTAATCCGACCCGTTTTAAACGAATTGAAATTTTTTGAATCTACCATCGATCAGTTTGATAGCGAATTGGATCTGTTGAATGAATCTCGAATTCACAGATTGAGTTTTTATCTAAATAGTCCAATGTTATTTATTTTTTGGCAAAGTACAGAAAACCCCTCTCGACTTGTAACATTTTTTAGTAAACCCCCATTGTCTAATTTTTTTACCAAATAACCCCCTCTCGACTTGTAACATTTTTTAGTAAACCCCCATCGTCTAATTTTTTTACCAAATAACCCCCTCTCGACTTGTAGTCATTTCCAATAAATCTCCCTTATCTAATTTTTTACTAAAGAACCCCCCTCAACTATCTAAGGGTGGTAAAATAGTTGATATTTAGACAAAAATGTTTTTTTATTTAAATTTTTATTTTTCCAAATTTCAAAAATTAATATCTCATAAACCATACATCAAAATATTGCAAATAGTATATGAACGGAAAACTTATAAAACAAGGATTCAAAAAATATAAGATTTGTTTGATGAAATTTTATAATCAGAGAGAAATAGACAATCTAAAAATCTACTGTAACAATATTATTTTATTTTATTTTATTATAAAATACTAGGGTTATTTGCAATAAATTTTTTAAAATTATTCATTTTCATATGGAGCATAACATATAAAAAAATTAACCTCAATAGAGACCGAATATTCATTTTTATTATTATTTTTTAAATAGTGAGTCTATAAAAGAATGAAAGTGTTTTGACATAAAATATGATATCCCATGAAATCGATCTCTGTTGGGGCTAGATTTTTTATATATTCGGATCCATATGTAAATGAATGATTTAAAATTTTTTTTTGCAAATATCTCGAGTATTTTTATTTTTTTTAAATAAAATAAGATTGTTGGAGTAGATTTTTAGATTACCTATTTTTCTCTAGTTATAAAAGTTTATTTTTTGAATCCTTATTTCACAAGCTTCTCGTGCATATATTATTTATAAATTTTAAATATACGGTTTGTGATATATGAATTTTTGAAATTCGGGAGAATGAAGATTTAAATAAAATGACATTTTGGTCAAAATATCAAATTTTTTACCCTTTCAGATAGTTGAGGGGGGTTATTTGATAAAAAATTAGATAAGTGAGATTTATTGTAAAAAGGTTACAAGTCGAGGGGGGTTCTTTGATATTCAATATTATTTTCTAAGCCAAATTTTTAGAAATATTTTTAATAACTCAAAAAACAGAAGGCTCTTTTTATACAATTACAAAAAGACTAATCTTAAAAAAAATGCCCTTTTTGACCTTAGAAATAAAAAAAAAAAATATTCAGAAAAAAATAAAGAGAAATTTGGTATACCAATTTATAATTTTCAATTATATGAAAACAAAAACTATTATAAAAAAATAAAAATATCTTCCATGCTTACATTGTGTAGGTTTCAATTCACGATATTGTAAGAAATAAACCTTATACATAAAAAAACAAAACATACAGAATAGGCAGTTTCAAACATTTATTAGATTATATTATAGTAATTTAAATACATACAAGATATCTTCATAATTACAACATGGGCACAGCATTTAACTATTAATGCGTGTTGTGTATTGGTTGCACATTCCACGTGAATTGTCGGCCACAATGCACGAAAATGACCAAAGAAAAACAAAAGAAATAGAACATTTGTGATTCTGTTCCCATTTTTATTTTCTTTACCAACGAGTGGAATAGCGAGACACTTGCAGAAAAATGCACTAAAAAAATAAATAATTTATATTTTAAAAGCAACAATTTAAGAAATGTAAATTTGTCTTGGGGAAAAAATAAAATAAAAAGCAAGAAAAAAATGAAATAAAATAAATTATTGTTGTCACTGTTTGAGACAGTGGAATTACCTGATAATGGAGGAAATTTAGTTTATAGCTTGAATTTATTATTATAATTAATTCCAAGGCATTCAGTATTACAACATAAGATTTTATTATTTATTTCTTTAATGTCTTTTAGGTCATTACCAGACAAAATATTACTACTATTATTTTGTAAAATTAGGTTCAAGAGTCGGTATACAATTGGGCTAATAGCCCATTGGTAATGGACATTTTTAATTCTTTTGTGATAAATGACTAATATAACTTTTTTTCTTTTAGGATAAATTGTGTATATTTGGTAGGTGACATCCATTTGGGATTTGTTTATCTACTACTTACTTAAAAACGCTTTTATTTAAAAAAAATTATTTTTAAATGTGTTTGATAAGTATTATAAGCGCTTTTAATAGTTGCTAAATTTAGCTTAGTTTGAATTAAGCTATAATTTGGAACTTTTAAAACCAGGTTGCAAGTATATGTTAAATATTTTCGGGAACTCCTTTTCATTAATCAAATATGTCATTTTTATTTTTTATAAAGACAATTACACCCATTCTTTAATAAAGTTGCTATTATCACAGATGGTAACATCCTATTAAATAATATTGTTGTAAAATTAGCAATAGAAATATTTTAAAAAATATTGTTACAAAATAAATAAAAAAATAATTTAATATAAAAAATATTTATTATAATGTGTCACCAAATATCTAACACATTTGTAACCGTAAATTTTTGACAACTTTATTGATAAAAAAACGTTTTTTTTTTATTATAACAACAACTCCAAACGGGTTCTAAATTGAAACAGGCAATTGTTAGTCAATCTTATATAGTTTTTTGTTTTTTAAAATTATAAAATGTATTTTTGTAATTTGAAAAGGTATTAAATGTATATGAGGTAACTGTTAGTGAACCTTATATAGTTTTTTTAATACTAAAATGTATTTTTTTATTTGTAAAGGTATTAACATTTTTTCAAATTCTAAAATTTATTTTTGTAATTTGAAAAGGTACTAAATGTATATGAAAAATAAATATATAAAATCTCTTGTACCAGTTTGCTTATTATGTGGCTCTTGGACTACTCCGCACAGGATTAGTATTACACGTTTCACCGCAAAACCAGTGAGTTTACGTGGACCCCACCGCTTCTGAGTTATACTTTCCCACTTTGAAACTGGGATCTCCTAGGCGAGCTCGCACTCATGTGTCAATTTATGTTAATAAGAATACTACTTAATTGCCAATGACCTAACAATTCTTCTCCCTCTTCGAATCAGAAAAGGTTTTTCTTTTATCTCTCTCTCTCTAAAATCTCTCTCTATATCTATCTATATATATCTCTGATTTTTGTTATTTGATGTGTCTAAGATTGGAAAATACAAAAGGGAGATCTGATGTACTTGCTCGTGGATCTTAACTACATTCCAGACCATGATTGCCCTCGAACATAAAGGTATGTTCTAGGTTTCGCTCTCTCTCACCTTTGATCTGTTGATCTCTGGTTTAATAATTTGGCTAAGTGTTGTTTTGCCCTTTATTTTGTGTGCCTATTGAGATCATCCGAATTTTAATTTATTAATTTATTAATTTATTATTTTTGTTTATACTGGAATCCGAATGTGTCGAGACTGAACAATTCTTCATGTTGTTGTTAGACATTGGAGCGATTTGGTTTTACATGATCGGTTTTGGAGCATTTTTAAAAAATTAAAAAAATTGTGTAATCACAGTTTGTGAATATTGTAACCGTCAATTAGTGTTGATCTTTTGACTGGTTTATGAGATAGAGAGTTAAATAGAGTTTTAAAGGAATGAATTTTAATCTGGGTTGTGTTGCTTTGTCTTTTTTAAAGTGGAGTCTGGTGGCCTGTGCAGTAATTGGCTATGAAGATACTAAATTGTTAATGGGTGGCTATGAAGATGCTAAATTGTCAATGGGTTGGTGTGTGGTTTGGTTGCAGTATGGAATTAGGTGTTAATACCATGGATAACAATATTTGAACACTTTCTACCGGACGAGACTTCAACCAGTTGCTTTATTGCTTTATTGCAGCATGGTGCTTTATTGCTGCATGGCAATTGATTTTGGCAATTGTTCTTACGCCCCTAAGTGGAGATCAAGAGCATCTTGATCTTTTCAGTCAACAAGTGTATAATGGGATATAACATAGCATTCCAACCGAGCAAAATTCAAACACGATGACAATTGGCGAGTCTCAAAATTTCTTAACAAATGTATATAGTAGCAAATTAAACCATGACCATTAAAATAAATCGAATTGTCATTTAGAATTAAATAAAATTTGTGTTTGGAAATTTAACTGCAAAAAATCCCTACTATATAATGACAGATTAACTATGAAGTATAAATGCTATTAATAAGGCCACTTGCCATTAAATAATTCAAGTACATAAAATGTGCAGAAGAAAAATAGAGCAAGTTTGCAAAACCCAATAGACAGTAATCTATCTAGTAAGTAATAATCATGTATCAAATAAATATTACAATTATATTAAATATTATTATTAGAGGGAGGGAGGAAGGGAGTTTAATAACTGTAAAGAAGTCTAATATGAAGATTTTCTTTCATCCTCTGTCATAGAAAAAATGGAAGAAGCAAAGTCACCACCAAAAGAAACCACACTCACCCCCTCAAAGCAGCTCCAGATCTCCCCAAACCCCAACACTCCCACTGTCGCATCAGAAATACCGGCCACAGGCGGTTCCAGGCCACCTGAACCATCTTCCACCACTAACCCCCTCATCCACATCCCCAGCTATTCCAGATGGTTTTCGTGGAACAACATACATGAATGTGAGGTTCGATTCCTTCCAGAGTTTTTTGACGGGAGATCACCGTCGAAGAACCCTAGGGCTTACAAGTACTACAGGAATTTGATAATCAAGAGGTTTAGAGGAAGCCCCGCCAGGAAGATCACCTTCACAGAGGCTCGCAAGACTATTATTGGAGATGTTGGGTCAGTTCGGAGGGTTTTTAATTTCTTGGAGGCTTGGGGTCTCATCAATTACTCTGCTTCTGCCTCCAAACACCATTTGAAGTGGGAAGACAGGGAAAGCAAGTCCAATGCCTTGTCTTCTTCGCAGACCAACAAAGCAAATATCATTGCTGGGTTTACTGTTCCCAAGAAGAGATTGTGCAGTGGTTGCAAGTCTGTATGCAGCATTGCCTGCTATGCTTGTGATAAGTATCAATTGACTCTTTGTGCAAGATGCTATGCCCATGGTAATTATCATGTTGGAGTTATGTCATCGGATTTCAGACTAGTAGAGATTAGTGAAGATTTCATGGCAGATTGGACGGATAAAGAAACATTGCACCTTTTAGAAGCTATTATGCATTTTGAGGATGATTGGAAGAAGGTCGCCGAGCATGTTGGTGGCAGAAGTGAGAGAGAATGTGCCACTCATTTTATCAAGCTTCCTTTTGCCGAGCAATTTATAGGACCTGCAGATTCTGTTGAGATCGATAACAAGTTCTGTCAAACAAAGGACCAGAGTGATGTGGAATTTGGATCTCAAAGTATCGGCCCTTCATTCCCAACCAAAAGGATGCGCCTTTCCCCGCTTGCTGATGCCAGCAACCTAGTTATGGCTCAGGCTGCTTTCCTCTCAGCTTTGGCGGGTGCAGAGGTTGCAGAAGCAGCTGCTGGTGCTGCTGTGAGAGCTCTGTATGAGGATGATTATAGAATAACTAAAGAGAGACTTGGATCTCCCATCGGTGGCACAACACAACAAGAATGTGTAGTTGCTTTTGATTGTGATAACACTTCAAATACAACGGAAGGAGTCTGTGCCGATGCACAGTTGCGGCTTGAGAAGGAAGACCAGGACCTGCAGAGAGCAGTCTCTGAAATTACTGAAGTGCAGATGAAGAAGATTCAAGATAAGGTTGTTCATTTAGAGGAGTTTGAATTACAGACGGAGAGGCAGTGGCAACAACTGCAACAAATGAAAAACCTGCTGTTTGTTGATCAGCTGACTCTTTTTTGTGATAGAACTTCCGTCCCAAAATCTGGAGAAAGAACGGAGGAAAATGTTAAAAAGAATGATGTCTCGTGATTGTTTTCTTTTCTTATTAAAAAGCAAATGTTACGCTTAAGGTGCCATAATAACTCAGTAAGTTTAGCAATGCATAATTTAATAACTCATTAAGTTTAGCGATGCATAATTTAATAAAAAGGCGCGTATACCAGTTTCAATTATGTTATCAAGCTATTTAAACTTTTCTTAAAGTCCAGATTACTTAAACAAATTTATTCACATGTGATCACAATATCCCATTCATTTCACACACTTTGATTACAAGTTGACGATGAGATTTAAATCTGAACTTCTCGTCACTTTGATTAACTATAAGCTACTCAACTATCCAAATAACCCTTTAAAGTCATACTCGTCAATCAATACCACCTCTAATGAGAAAACACTTCTCTTTAAAAGCCACGGTATAAATCACATAGCCAACCGACATCCCATCCTCTTCATGGCTGGGAGAGTTGTACTCTCCAAGTAAGTGTCGAGGAGATATATAACCTCACCCAAACACATACTTACCTCGGTGATACGGAATGTACATAACCTTACCCAAATCACTGTTAGTTATAACTTATAAGTGAGATGCATAACTTACCCAAGGTATGATTACTCTCTACCACTGTCTAAGCATGCTCGACTGATATGTTTGGCACACTAAATCAAATCTGGACTATCGCATTACACCCATGCTCCAGTTATATCCATCACTACTTAAAACCACTATCAAACATCAATCTATAGATACGAACTAGGGAGAGCACCATGTGGAAAACCTCCAATTATACCTAATTTAGGTGCCTAGGAAAAATCAAAACCCAACTACTTAAAACTAATTTGTACTCTCAGTTTTTACATGTTAAAGTAATGATTTCCTAATTAATGTTCCGGGAAAGCTTCTTCTTGTCAAGCTCATGCTTCTTCTGTTTGGTTCACCGTTTTTGATGTTGCTGATTTTAAGACAGAGGATGTTCTTTCTTAGTTTTGTTTGCTTTCCTTTTTGGCCGTTTCATTTATACTGGAAATGGATGTTTTCTTTCATCACTTTCTTTTCTTTGATCTAGAGGTTATGCCCTCTTTTCTTTTCTTTTTACTTGTACTGAATTGCTATATCTCTTTAATATAAACACCATTTATGAAACATAATTTCCTAACTAAGTTCACAAATATTCAAGCTAAGACCTATGTAAACTCAAGTTCTTAATTAATTAATTAATTCAGATGTTTTTATTTAATTAAATTTTAGTATATATTTCTGTATTTTATCTAATTTAAATTAATTTTAAATTCAAAATAAAATGTATTTTAGTTTCAGATGGAACCTAAAGTGGCCCATCCTTTTGGGTTGGGCAAGTGGAGCCTAGTGGCCCCAACCCGCCACCCAGGTGGCCACCCCACAGCACACACATGCTGCATGTGCCTCCCCTGTGTGTGGACTTGTGTGGTTGCAGTGGGTCTTCTCTATCCTGAAGACTTGTCCATACCTTCGGAGAAACCCAGTTTCTGAACCAGACACTTCAAAACCACCTCAAATCATCCTCAAAATTGGGGGTTTTTTATTCAATCATAGAACGAATCTATATGTTTTAGATTGGTGTTAATTTGTGAGACTAGTTGATAGGTTTCTTGTCCTGAAACTATACTTATGGTGTCATTCATCACCTCTTTTTAGTCCACATAAATTCACACACACACACACACACACACACATGATTTCATCATGGTCTTAACCTTATTGGCATATAGTGCTGCAAGTATATATATGCACACACACACATATATATTGTTTACGGTAAATTACACTACGTCCCCTAATGTAAGACCTACTTACACGGTTGTAGATTTTACCAAAGAAGTGTAAAACGGGTATTCCCTAACTCTCTTATTCTTTCTTTTTTATTTCCTCCCATACTTGTGGGAGAAAAGCTAAACAGTATTCAAGGAGTAAATTTTTGTCCTTTTCCTTTCCCTACTTCCTTTTAGACCAAATGTGGGATAATTCTCCCATCTTTCCCTGTCTTGTCATTTCCTTACAGTTTCTTCATTCAAACTTAAGTTAGCCGTTGGTTTAATTATATTCATGTTCCTAGTTATTGTTAAGAGTCAAGGTTATTTTGGTATTTAATGGTTTGTGCGACAACGGGCTGTAGCAGGGCACATGATTGTTATATATGGTTGCTAGTAGGTGCATATAAGCTTTATTAGTCAAAATATTTGAGTTTCCAAATAGGGAGTTCAATTCCTACTAGACACAAGAACAGAAGTCTACAAATAGCTACATAATGCTTTTGCTTGAAGGGGTGCAAGTTTAAAAAAAATTCAGAGCTTTTTTTTTTTTTTGATAAGTAAAATAGAGCTTTTGAAGCCTTATAAGATTTTTATGATGCAATTCTAGCCCTACTGTGATGTTCAAGGGACCCTAGGAAGTAGGAACAATTCCTTCCTTATCCTTCTCTTTCTTCTTTTAAATTTTTATGCACTTTCAAGCCTTTAAAAGCATATACCAGGTTTGATTGCTTTTGTTCTACCTTAATATACTTATTTATTACTTTTCAAACATAAAGTATACTTATTTATTGAATCCCAATCATCTTACACCCTGAAATACTCAACCTAACAACCCGAAAGGGACTAAACAGCACTAAATTACCATGCATGTACTGTTTACATCCCTGGAAATAGTCCCTAGGCTTTTTTGTTTCCTTCTTGCACCCGTTTTCGTACCCTAAAATACCATGGGTCTTTGAACTTTTAGCCAAATAAAACTGATTATAAACAACTCTATAAACCTAACAAAGTGCTATATATTAACTTTGGTGATGAAGTTTGTAGAAAAGTTTTATGTATAAACTTTGGTGAAATAGTCCCTAGACTTTGTTGTTTCTTTCTCACCTGTTTTCATACCCTGAAATACCATGG
The DNA here is from genome assembly GCF_030987335.1 of Cornus florida. Lineage (NCBI taxonomy): Eukaryota > Viridiplantae > Streptophyta > Magnoliopsida > Cornales > Cornaceae > Cornus > Cornus florida. The sequence goes on along the minus strand of NW_026775573.1, from coordinate 10,689,002 downwards.
GTCTTTGAACTTTTAGCCAAATAAAACTGATTATAAACAACTCTATGAAGCTAACAGAGTGCTATATATCAACTTTGGTGATGAAGTTTGTAGAAAAGTGCTATATATCAGCTTTGGTGATGAAGTTTATAGTGAAGTGCTATATATCAACTTTGGTGATGAACTTCGTAGAAGAGTGGTTTCTGCACGTGTCCTACATCAGAATTTCTTGTGTATTGTCTCAAAAGGAGATCATCTAGTGAGCTAAGGAAGATTAGGAACCTTTGACGAACAAATCATTGACCATATTCTGTGTAGAACAAACAACAATAGATAAAGTGGGGTGGTCATCGGCTGGGCCTATACAGTGGCATCAGTTTATTTCAGTGGTACAGGCCCAGGATTGGCTTTGTTCGACCTCAGGTATAAGCTAGCAAGCCTAGCTCACCCTTAGAAATTCTTTAGTGCTCAGGCCCATTCAACTCAGCCTGTTATAAAATTCTTTTCTTTCTAATGAGCCATTCATCAAATATAATCATAGATGATGTAATAAGTTAGCACCACTTGCCTATTAGCCTAGGTGGGATTCAGTTCTTCCAATTATGTGACGTGTACTTGGGCAGAGTTTTGGTGCACAATTAGGTAACTAAAAATGGTCCAAATGTACGAGTAGTCGGGTACCATACACAAAATGTTGTACTTGTGCACCTTCATATTCATTAAACTAGGTGAGCATAATCTACGTGAATCCTCATACTTATGGTTATGGGCTTATAGCAACTGATAAATATTTGAACTATGTATCATTATTACGAGGGTCTGAATTGAAACAAGAATAGAAGACGACTGAATAAGCGAAGTTATATAATTCGGTTAATTAAAAGGTGATAACAAGATTGACACTTCTGAATTAATTGCAGAATTGAATGTCTATTAGTTTATGTTTAGGTGGAATTAATGAAGCAGTACAAATTGGTGAGTGCAAGATTAAAAAAGCAAGATGCACCTGTTCATTTATGATTTGAAGATACACTTCTTTTTATAGAATTATCACTTTTTAATTTATTCTATGTAATCTTTCCCGATAATGAACTTTTTAAAATGTCATTGTCCTATCATCCAATATTTCAGGAAGTGACCTGATTTCTTGTGTACAAGTTTGAAGTTCAGTTACATTAACCAACTTACCACCACCCCGAAAGCTAACCTGATAAATAACCTTTTTAGTATGAACTTTACAGAAAAGCGAAATGTTGAAGTTCTTGTATGTATATACTGCTGCTAATTATTTCCATCTTCCCTGATGTTGTCATTCTCAATTGGTTGAAATTTTACTGCTGGTTGTCTAACACAAATTTGACTTAACATCAAATGTCATGAACTCTAATTAAGGTTCCCTAATAGAAATTTCTACAAGTTTGTTTAGAGCATGCCCATCAATATTGAACCAATCTTTACCAATAAAAATATGCAATAGTACAAAAGAAAAAGCATTAGGCTTATCATTACTTGAATAGTATTTAGAAGGTTATGTCTTAGAGCAATCACTTGTGCAAAACATTGCCAAAGGTTGGGTCTATATCCAAATTTTCCCTCCAAGACCAGCCGAGTAATGGCTTTTTGTATCATTACTTGAATAGTATTTAGAAGGTTATGTCTTAGAGCAATCACTTTTGCAAAACAATGCCAAAGGTTTGGTCTATATCCAATTTTTCCCTCCAAGACCAGCCGAGTAATGGCTTTTTGTATCATTACTTGAATAGTATTTAGAAGGTTATGTCTTAGAGCAATCACTTGTGCAAAACAATGCCAAAGGTTGGGTATATATCCAAATTTTCCCTCCAAGACCAGCTGAGTAATGGTTTTTTGTATATAGAAGAACCAATAGAAAAAAATTCTTTTAAGTTAACTTACAAAAATTCTGGTTCTTCGTTGGTCTTTATCCCTTTTCCTTTGTTGACATCAGGCGAATATTTCAGAGCAACATTGAAGTTCATCTTGTTACACTGTTGTGTGTAGTCTCGTGGGTTGTCTTACTGGTTCTTTCAACGATTCATCATTCACTATATATATATATAGATATCATCATCATCCCTGCCTATATATCCCATATGGATGGGGTGGGCAACATGAACTCCCTTTTTCCACTCTTTCCTATTATACACCATGTCCTATTAAATTTAAGTTTTATAAGTCATTTTTAATTACTTCATCCTACAAGCTTTGGTCGGCCTCTTTGTCGCTTGCCTTCTAAGCAAAGAACTCTTCATCTTTTAACAGGTGCATTATTGGGTCTATGTTGAATATGACCACATCCCACCTATAAGTCTGTTTTCCATGATTTTATTATTTATAGGCACTATACCGAATGTTCCCCTAGTTATATAGAGACATCTTATATATATGTACTTATCAAAAAAAAAAAAAAAAAAGAAAAAGACATCTTATATATAATTATTTTTATAATTTGACTTGTATAACATATGCTGGCTTTGTTATAACCTCGTGAAATACTGCTTCTGGAATCCTTCCTTTGTGCTGTGATTGTCAGAACATTCAACTGATTTAAGCTGATGTCAATTGGTCCCTTTCCATTCTATTTCCTTAACGAGTTGTTTGTTACTTATTTATTTGATTGCAGAAACTATGCAAATGAGCTCTGAGGCATCCATAAAATGCCTCCAGAGCAAGGAATCCCCTTACAATCTGCAGTGTAATGGGAAACCTGTAGAAGGTGGGGATATCATAGAACCAGGACGCTCATTAAGCAGCAAATCGCTTGAACCTTCAAATGAACTACACAAAAAGACCACCTATCAACATGACTTTGGCACGTGGTCGTCCTTCCATCCAGACTCTAATAATGTGCAGCAGTGCCAGCTGAATGCTTTTGAGAGCCAATTTCACCCTTTTCCAGTGGATAACCGGTTCCAATATGCCCCATTCAATATGTTCCCTCAAAATTACCCTTACGAGCACCAGTTTCAAGATTTCCAATATTTTGTGGTCATTGACTTTGAGGCTACCTGTGATAAGGAAAAAAATCCCCATCCTCAAGAGATAATTGAGTTCCCATCTGTGATAGTGAGTAGCATGACTGGTCAACTGGAAGCTTGTTTTCAAACATATGTGAAGCCTACATGCAATCAGCTTCTGAGTGATTTCTGCAAGGATCTGACAGGCATCCAGCAAATTCAGGTTTGTTCCGGGTTATAATCAGCTAATATTTCAGTTTTTGGCCTAAACAAATGTTTTATTTTTCCCCAGTTAATGGGAACTCCTAATATTAATTTGTCCTTTCTCAGTGTTGGTGGTAACATGCTATTCACTTTAACTTGTAGTAAACTGGGGCCCACTTTATGTGAGAAATTATGCTATGCATCAACAGGATAGTTTGCCAAAGGCAATGCATATGATCAACATTACATAGCATTTAGGAGGGAAGGTTGAGGTTAAGTGTTTGATTCTTTCTGATGATCAGAAAGATCAAATGGATGGTATATATCATTTATCTGTTTAGTGTGCTTCTTTGGCTTTCTGTTAGATCTAACTTTAATGTGATAGGCAGGATACAACTGAAGGAAGTGTTGCAAGAAACATTGAGGTGGCTTTTAGCAAATTTTGTGTTGCAAGAAACATTGAGGTGGCTTCTAGCAAATTCTGAGAGTACAATGGCATTCTCTCTTCACAAATTTTATTGGTTTAAAAATGAAATTCGAGTACTGCATAAACATCTTGTGTACATAGTACAACTAGTGATACATAATATATGTATACATTGGGATTGGGTGTACATCCTTTTGCGCTTTCTTAATGCACTATGTGTTATCACTTATCAGAAATCAATGTACTACATAAACAATTATCACACACACAAAGAGTAAATTAAGGGTTATATCATCAAATATAGAATGACAACATGAATATAAAATGGAGCAATATGTATATAAAGCCATTACCCCTTACATAATTAAAATAGGCAACTTATCAGAAAAAATAAATAAAATAAAATAAAATTTACAGATCAATGGATTTGTATTCAATTTGATATAAAGCCATAACCACCCCTTATTTGAATGAGTCTTACCATAAATCATTTACATTTGAAAGGATCTTTCTAGAAATCATCAACTAACTTGAAATAAAGGTTAAATCCTACTTATTGTTAGTTCAAAGTTATGTAGTAGGTAATTACGAAAAGAACAAGCTCTAGATGTTCATGTTTTTGAATTGTTTTGCTTCTTAATCATGTTGTTTTTGTTATATCTTCATTATTATTAGTAAATCAGCCCTGTGCGAATACCTCATAATTACTACTTTGTGTGGTTCTAGGTGGATAGAGGTGTTACTCTAAGCGAAGCTCTCCTTAGGCATGATAAGTGGCTTGAGAAGAAGGGGATAAAGAACACCAACTTTGCTGTGGTTACATGGTCGAACTGGGATTGTCGGGTGATGTTGGAATCTGAGTGCCGATATAAGAAAATTCGAAAGCCTCCTTATTTTAACCGGTAAATGATCAACTCTTTAACTTCACTTCTTTGCATTTGCTTTGCTCTCGAGAATTATTTCTTTGATCATTATAGCATCACACCTATGTGAACATTGACATGAATTTAACTGCTTAATTGGCCAGATGGATCAACTTAAAAGTTCCTTTCCGTGAGGTTTTTGGTGGTATGAGGTGCAACTTGAAGGAGGCTGTCCAGATGTCTGGGCTGGTATGGCAAGGCCGTGCTCACTGTGGATTGGATGATGCCAAAAACACTGCCCGCCTACTTTCCCTCCTCATGAACAGGGGCTTCAAATTCACAATTACCAACTCTTTGATGTGTCAGACTACTGACCATTCATTGATATGGAAGCAGCCCCCGGAATACCTGTCAATTTCCTCGTATTATCCTCAGAAACAGAAGGATCTGCATATTCCTATATTGCACTTTTACCCTTACTGTTTCTGTGGGGTGAAGAGCAGCAAAGGGATGGTACGGAAGCCAGGTCCAAAGCAAGGTAGCTGCTTCTTTGGGTGTGGGAACTGGACTACTGCTACAGGTGCTCGTTGCCATTTCTTTGAATGGTCTTCTACCTGACTCAAAGGAAGACATTACTTCTCTATCCTTCGTGATTGCAACCTAATCGATGTTATCTTCTGTGTAAAAAAAAAAAAAGAAAAAAAGGAAAAATGAAAAAGAAAAAGAGAGTTGGTTTGCCTCCTAGAGAAGCATAATGCGCTTTAGCTGCTTGGTGAGGTTTCTGCTTCTTACAAAGTAAATATAGATAGTTTGCTCAATAGTGTGTCTGCGTAATCCATCGAAGTGGTCTTGTAGGGGAAAGGGTGATCCAACCTGTTAAACTGACTTCTTATTGACAGAAGATTGAACAAATTGGGAATCTGTAGTTAGAAGGATGCTTTTACATGCTTTTGCATGCTTTAATTATCTTAAATAATCTGTTAAATGGGGACTATTGTTTCCCTATGCATTTCAGTAGTAGAGTTGCTTTCACCTATAATGCTGTGCTCTGCTTTTTATCTGTCACATCTTGGGTTTTTAAAATTTTACCTTAAAACAGTTCTAGAGGTAGATCCTTGGCTGGGTATGGATGGACGGCTCTGTTATGCGATGCTCTGCTTCAGTTTTCAAGTTCTAAGATAAAAAAGAAGAAGAAAAGATTGTGATTCTTTTAAGTTGGGGAGTGGGGACTGATAAGATGCTACTGTTAATTATTTTCTTTCTTGTTTTATGCTTGGATACATTTTTTGGTTTGGAAAAAGGCACACTGTTGCCTACGGGATTGTTAGTATGGGATTGTTAGATCCTAACTTTTAGGTTCGTCTTTTCTTGAAATGTTTCAATGGGATGGTCTTTATCACTTTAAATATAACAATAAAAATGTTTTATTTTTATTTCATTTTATTCCTACGTTGCCGTTTGTTGTAGAAAACAAATTGTGGAAAGAAAATAGTTTTTTTTTTTTTTACTCAATTTTTATCGGATTAGCCCAAAAAAGTTGTAAAAAAAATTATTTTGACCATAAGTTTAAGGGTATGCTTTTTATTATTTTTTTTCTTTCATTATTTTATAATGAGCTGTATGTATATAATAAAACACTCACTCTCTTTCTTTCTTTCATTTTTTTTTTCTTTTTTATTTTAAATTTCTCTTTTCCAAATACAATAAATGATCAATTTTTATCTTTTTAACTATCCAATCAAGATGATAAATTAAAATACTATTCTTTACACATTTTGTTTTACTAGGAAAAGACAAGTGCAATGCACTTAGTGAATATTTTATAACTTATAGAATTTTTCTTTTCATATATATATTTTTTTCTAATTGTTAATTTGAACATTGTAAAAAATAAACCTTACAATTTTTTGCAACTCTTTTTATATTAATTAATAAATATTTTTTATATTAATAAATAAATTCTGAAATATTTTGAAATTTGTGGCAGAGTTTAAGTTTTGTAAAATAATAATTTTTTTTAGGTTTTTATATTAATACTGAAATATTTATTTTTTATTTTGTATTAATTAATAAAAAAATTATTTTATTACTGAAATTGGTAGTAGAGTTTGAGTTTTGCAAAGTAATAAATTCTTTTAGGTAATTTGTAATTTGAATTTTATTAGGTAATATTTAAAAATATATATATATATATATATATATATATATATATATATATATATATATATAATAGTACGTATAGAATTGAATTTTATTAACTAATTTGTAATTTGAATTTTATTGGGTAATTTGAAATTTAGTATAATTTTAAATTTACAACAGAAATTCCATTATATTAAATTTTAAAATAGAAAATAGGTTTTTTTTTTTTTTTTTTTTTCCCTACTCAATTATTATCGGATTAGCCCAAAAAAGTTGTAAAAAAATTATTTTGACCATAAGTTTAAGGGTATGCTTTTTATTTATTTATTTTTCTTTCATTATTTTATAATGAGCTGTATTTATATAATAAAACACTCACTTTATTTCTTTCTTTCATTTTTTTTTTCTTTTGTATTTTAAATTTCTCTTTTCCAAATACAATAAATGATCAATTTTTATTTTTTTAACTATCCAATCAAGATGATAAATTAAAATACTATCCTTCACACATTTTGTTTCACTAGGAAAAAGCACGTAATGTTTTGTAACTATTGAATTTTTGTTTTCATATATATATATATATATATATTTTCTAATTGTTGATTTGAAGCTTGTAAAAATAAACCTTACAAAAAATTACTTTTTATATTAATTAATGTATATTTTTTATATTAATAAATAAATACTGAAATATTTTCAAATTTGTGGCAAAGTTTAAGTTTTGTAAAATAATAAATTTTTTTAGGTTTTTATATTAATACTGAAATATTTATATTTTATTTTTTCTTAATTAATAAAAAAAATTATTTTATTACTGAAATTTGTGGTAAAATTTGAGTTTTGTAAAGTAATAAATTTTTTTAGCTAATTTGTAATTTGAATTTTATTAGGTAATATTTAAAAAATTATATATATATATATATGTATATAATAGTACGTATAGAATTGAATTTTATTAAGCAATTTGATTTTTATTAGGTAATTTGAAATTTAGTATAAATTTAAATTTACAATAGAAATTCCATTATATTAAATTTTAAAATAGAAATTCAATTATACTAAACATACATTAGATTGAAATTGATATAAAAATTTATTATAGGGAATTTGTGGTTTTTTTTGGAAGACCCTAGGTTATATTTTATTTTCTTTAAATAAGTCATTGTCTAATGTAATAAAGTTTTATAGAAAATAAAATAGATAATTTGTGGTAGAGTCTTATATAAATTATTATTTTTCTTTAAATACATATATCATTGTCTAATTAGATTTTCTTTTTATTCTAAAACACATAATAAAACGTAATTTGTGATAGAATTTTAGAAAATTTATTTTATTTTTTATATCAATTATTAAAAAAATTATATGAATAATTCTTGTCTAGTTATATTTTTTTTTTATTAAAAAACTCATAATAAATAGATAAATAGGTAATTTGAGCTAAAGTTTTATGTAAACTCTTTTAAATTTTTTTTTTATTTTCTTTAATTATATCCTTGTCTAATTAGATTTCCTTTTATTAAAAAACACATACTAAATAGATAAATACAGGTTATATGTAATAAAGTTTTAAATAAAAAATAATAGATAATTTGTGGCAGAGTTTTAAAGAAATTATTTTATTTTTTTGTAAAAATATTCATTATAAATAGATAAATACATGTTATATGTGATAGAATTTTATAGAAAATAAAAAATCTAATTTGTGGTAGAGTTTTATAGAAATTATTTTATTTTTTTAAAATATATTATTGTCTAATTAGATTTTATTTTATTAAAAAACTCATAATAAATTGATAATATGATAAAATTTTATAGAAAATAAAACAGCTAATTTGTGATAGATTTTTTAGAAATTTTTTATTTTCTTTACATATATTCTTGTTAAAATTTATTTTCTTTTATTAAAAAACTCATAATAAATAGATAAATAGGTAATACGTGTTAGAATTTTATAGAAAATCTTTTAAAAACTCTTTTTTATATGAATTAATAAATATTTTTATATATTAATAATTCTTAGCTAATTAAATTACCTTTTATTGAAAAACTCACAATAAATACATAAATAGGTAATTTGTATTAGAGTTTTGTTGAAACTCTTTAAATATATCTTGTGATAGAGTTTTATTAAAAAATAAAATAGGTAATTAGAGTTTATATTAATAATTATTGTCTAACTATATTTTCTTTTATTTAAAAAGTCATAATAAATAAATAAATAGGAAATTTGTATTAGAGTTTCATATAAACTTTTTTAAAAACTCTTTTTATATCAATTAATAAATATTTTTATATTAATAATTCTTATCTAATTAGATTTTCTTTTATTAGAAAACTCATAATAAATAGATAAATAGTTAATCTGTGTTAGAGTATTATAGAAACTCTTTTAAAATTTCTTTTTTGTATCTATTAATAAATAATTTTTATATTAATAGTACTTCTCTAATTAGATTTCTTTTATTAAAAAACTCATAATAAATAGAGAAATAGGTAATTTGTTAAAGAGTTTTATGGAAACTCTTTAAATATATCTTTGTCTGATGTGATAGAGTTTTATTGAAAATAAAATAAGTAATTTGAGATAGAGTAAAATAGGTTATTTCTAATTTTATTAGGTAGATTTTAGAGTTTTTTTTTTATTTTTTTTTTATTTTTAAGAAACTCATAATAAAAGCTAATTTTTGGTAGAGTTTTAGAAAAAATATTTTATTTTATATATTAATTAATAAATATTTTTTATATTAATAATTATTGCCTAATTATATTTTCTTTTATTAAAAATTAATAATAATAAATAGATAATTAGGTTAATTTTAATTTTATTAGTTAGATTTTAGAGTTTTATGGAGTTTTTTTTTTTTATATATAAACTATTTTTATTAAAAAAACTCATAATAAATAGATAAATAGGTAATTTGTGTTAGAGTTATATATAAACTCTTTTAAAACCTCTTTTTATATCGATTAATAAATAATAATTTATATTAATAATACTTGTCTAATTAGGACTCATAATAAATATATAAATATGTAATTTGTGTTAGAGTTTTATAGAAACTCTTTAAATATATATTTGTTTACTGTGATAGAGTTTTATTGAAAATAAAATAGGTAATTTATGATAGAGTTTTATATAAATTATTTTATTTTTTTATAAATATAGCATTGTCTAATTAAATTTAATTTTATTAAGAAACTCATAATAAAAGCTAATTTGTGGTAGAGTTTTAGAAAATTTATTTATTTTATATATCAATTAATAAATATTTTTTATATTAATAATTCTTGTCTAATTAGATTTTCTTTTATTAAAAAATTCATAATAATAAATAGATAAATAAGTTAATTTAAATTTTATTAGTTAGATTTTAGAGTTTTATAGTTTTTTTTCATGTCAATTAATAAATATTTTTTTATGCAAATAAATAAATACCGAAACTTTTTGCACTTTTATACAATTAATAATTGTATAGATAAAAACTCTTTTTATATCAATTAATAAGTATTTTTTTATATAAGGAAATAAATACTAAAACTCTTTGGCAGAGCTTTATATTTTACTCTAAAATTCTGGATTTATAGAATTCTCAATTTTTGTACCCCTTCCTCCTTCCTCCATATCTCTATTTATAGGCTTCTTAAATTAATAGGATGATGACACGTGTCATCTCCTGATAATTACATAATCATAACTCGGCCGGACGGTTATATTGTGATAATTATCTATAAAAAATAACTATTTTTTTTATATCTATTTTATAATATAAATAAATAAATACTGAAATACTGAAACTCTTTGTATATTTAATAATAGTATAGATATAGATATAGATATAATCACATCATTTATCATTCTTCATTTCACCATGCACAGAATAAATTATGACTTTTTTTTAAAAAAAAGAAGAGTAATGCTCAAGTAAACTTACGAGTAAAGTCACAAGTTCTCCATATTTAACCAATCAATTGGTATAATTTTTTAAGACATGTTGAAAGTTTAAATGAAATATTTAATATATTTTTTAATTAAATTGAAAACTCTTGTGAAACCGGGTGAACCCAGTCTAGATGGAGTATTGTGATTTTATATTTTCACTTTTAGTTAATTGTATTTAGAGTATTTTTTATTTTAATTTGGAGTTTTATTTTTTTAAAATTTGTTACATGTAATTCATTTTCATTAGAAAAATTACATAAAGAAACCTTAAAAGAGATAACACAATTATATAAGGGCATAATAACTTTCTCTGCTTAAAATTTTGACCTCTTTTAAAAGTGTCCTAAAATTTTATCAAACAAATTTATTTTAAAAAATCATTTACTATGTTCTGCATTCAGCGTTGAATTAAGAAATCAAACATCCCCTTAACTTTATTTATAATATACTAATTTTTTTTTCATAATTAAGGGGATAAAAATTAGGGGTTACTGTATATGATACAAATATTTATGGTGAAGGGTATTTTTCGAAATTACCCCGAAAGAGAGAGAGCTGCGACGTACAAATCACACCGACTCCGACGTCTCTCTCGTTCTCTGACTTTCGCTTATCCGCCGAGTTCAAATTACATCACTGGCCTTCCCCAAATCACTGTCTCTTCTCTCTCTCTACATGCGAAGACTAGAGAGAGAAAGCGAGTTCAAACAGGAAGTTTCGCTCAAAGGTACCCGACATCTTAAAAAATGGTGGATTGAGCTCAATTCATTTCAATTTTAATCTCATTCCCTTCCAATTCCACTGTCAGATCGATTGTTTTCGTGTCCATTGACTGTTTTTGAAGTGCATTTGACCAGTTTTGTTATACAAAAAATGCATACTGAATTTCACACATTCGAGTTAATTTAGATGCAATTTGATGGGTTGTTTGTTAAATCTAGTGATAGTTTAAGCTTTTAATTGAAGTGCTTGTATCTGATTTATCGTTGCAATTTCAAGATTAAGTGGTTGATAAAATTTAGTTTTTTTTTTTTTCGGTAATTAATAAAATTTAGTTCGTTTTACAGTATCTTCAAGTCTTGGATTAATCTTATTTACATTTCATTATACGATCTGTTTGGCTGCCAAGAAAATTGAGATAATAAAAGAACGTAAGGGTTAAAATCTTGGGATCTTGTGTTGATTTGGCTGCTGGGAGAGTAAAAGGCTAGCTTCAAATAAGGTAAATGTTTTGGAATGACTCATTCAAGTGGGTGTTTTTTGCTTGGTCAGCTTCCAGTCAATGCAAAATTTGAGACATGGTATTTCACTCTTTTTTTCCTTCCATATTTATTTTCCCGGCAACCAAACAAATTATGCTTTGCTTTCAATTTACTACCTGTTTTACTTGATTTTTGGAGTTAATGGAGATTACAAGCTAAATTTTAATTATTTTTTGTGAAGTTCCATTTAATCTAATGCTGTTGATTAATGTGTCTTCAGTGATTGGTGTCATAATTAATAACATTATCAATGAACACCATATATTTTTACTATAAATTATAGTGTTATTTTTTTTTTTGCTTTCAGGTAGAGAAGCAAGCATTGTTGCAGAAATTGTTGTTGAAGTTTCTGGGACCTGATGAGTACCTGACCTTTGATTATTGTAAAATAGTTCATCGCTTATTTCTGAAGCCTTTGATTACCATGGAAGAGTATGGAATTATTTGTAATCCATCCCCTTACTGTATCTTCAGTATAAAAAAATGGTTGAGTTCCTTATCTGTTATTATTATTTTTTATGAATTCAGGGAAAATGCTGACGAGCTTCTTCAAAGATATAGGCGGGACAGGCAGATACTTCTTGATTTCATACTCTCTGGTAGCTTAATTAAGAAAGTTGTAATGCCTCCGGGTGCAGTATCATTAGATGATGTGGATCTAGATCAAGTTAGTGTCGATTATGTTCTCAGTTGTACTAAGAAAGGTTGTTAGATATGTTTTTATATGTGGTACTAGCTGATATACAATTAAAAAATAATAATTCTTCTTTCTAATAGGTCTTTCTAAATGCAGGTGGAATGCTTGAACTCTCTGAAGCCATTAGAGATTATCATGATAACACTGGATTCCCGCATATGGTAAGATTGGATATGCTATAATTTCATGTTATACCAAATTTTTTTTTTTCTTTGGGAAGTTATAATTTCATTTTATACTTCATTGTGTTAGTTTGAACTTTTGGAGTTCCTGCCATGAAATTATATAACCTTTTGCATAATTTTAGTATAATATTACCCCATTGCCTGTTTAATTTAGTGCGCATGGTATATTAGCAGCTTTTTCTACATTTTTGCATCTGGTCCTACTTTCCTTGGCATTTTTTCTTTCTTTCTTTCTTTATTTTTAAAAATGCTTCTAGTTTTTGAAAGTCCATCCAATGTATTTACTATTTAGTAATTCCTTCTCCTTTTTTTTTTTTTTTGTTCCCAGAATAATACAGGTTCTACCGACGAATTCTTTTTGGTTACAAATCCTGAATCTTCAGGTTCACCTCCAAAAAGGGCACCGCCTGTCCCTGTCTTCACACCATTGTCTGTCCCTGTCTTCACACCATCACCTGTCCCTTCCTTAATGCAATCATCCATTGAGTCCAATGACTCAAACCTATCAAAATCACAGTCCCTGAATTCCAGACAAGTTCAAGAATTATCTGTTGATGATATTGATGATTTTGAGGATGATGATTTCGATGAAGCTGATAGTCGAAGGATTTCAAGGCGAATTCCAAATGATGCCAGTGATCTTCTGGTGCATCTGCCTTCATTTGCAACAGGTAAAAATGGTAAAGCAATATTGTAGGCTCTTATAAACATATGGTGTTGTGCTATTGTTATGTCCTCTATAATACAGCTGTCTGGATGCAGTCAATTTCTCTTATATGTAGTTCTCACAATGATATTTCGGCACATCACTTTCTCCACCAAGAAGTTTTAACACAATAGTCAGAAACTTAGATTATATGAATATTATAATGTTTATGAGTGGATGAGGATTGGCCTTGGCTTAACGCTTGACGTTGCGGAAAGCGATAAAATTGTTCACAAGGAACAGGGTTACTTTGAATCCACAAAGTAGGGTAACTTTGAATCCACAAAGTTGAATAAGAATTGCAAAGCAATCTTAAATATTATTAATCAAAAGTTAAATTTTGCTCTTGCAGTACATATATATTTATAATAGAGAAAACCTAATGGTAGAAGAAAACTAAAAACATAAGGAAACTAATACTAGAAATGAGCCTAAAAATAATTTTTCTCTAAAAATTATGAAAAAAAATAGAAAACGAAACCTAATCAATAAAAACCACTAAATATAAAATATCAGAGCTTTCCGACTTCGTTAAGGCCTCGAACAAAAATCCTGAAATAATCAACAGGTTTCCTATAACACAATAAAATGCGATTTCAGAGTCCTAAACGAAGGTTTTCAGCCGAAAACTAACATGGCCCATAAGCTAAAGGTAGTGGGTTTTTCTCAATGCATCGTTTCCACCCAAAAAACACCCCATTCTGGTAAAAAACGGACTTGTAGAACTGTTCGGAATTCTATCCAACATCAGTCCCCTCCACTTCAAAAAAAACTCAGTACTCGAGTTTGGCTGTGAATAACATGAAGTCTTGCCTACGACAACAACATACAGATCGTTGGCGCGAGAACTTCCGAAACACGACACCAAAATATCTTCATTGGCATCTTTTGGAATTAAAACTTCTTCACTTACAGTTTGCTCAAATATTGATACTTCACCAATTTGAAGTCTGAATTCTTCCATACCATCTTGGACATCTGATTTGGAAAAATCATTAACCCGCTGATCATCTATTAATTCTTATTGCTCAATTTTAGTATCGAACATCTTGTCACCATATTCTTCTTTTAACATGCTAAAGTCCTTTTCTGCATCTACCAACTCGTGCAAAGGAATTAATGTTTTCACATCCTTTACTTCATCTTCTTTAACTACAATAGGTGAATCAATATAATTTTTCTCTCGATCAACCTCAATAATGTCAGTCGTTGCCTCAACAAAATTAGTATTATCCTTGGTGCCACTATCTTCTTTGTGAATCTCCTTTGTAGACTTTTTGACAGATGGACTCTCTTTCCAACAATTCCGATATTTTTGTTACATTATCTCCTCATAATTTGGTGGTAGAAATTTAGCCATGAACATCCGTTTCATCTTGTACCACGACCGAACAGGTTGTGATCCTTGCCTCCTTCGATGAAACTGTATCTGTTCCCACCAAGCTGAAGCACACCCTTTAAGCTTGAAGGCAACAAGCGGAACTTGTTTGTTTTCAGGTACATCAAAATACTCAAAAAATTCTTCAATTTCTTCAAGCCAGTCCAAGATATCTTCAATAATAATACTTCCATTGAAAGTAAGTAGATCAAGTTTTACCTGAAATTCACGATTGTTGCGTCTACCTCGATCACTGAATCCGAACTCCTTATCATCGGAAGAATCATTGGAATAATCCGCATAGGTTGGAAGCCTATGTGGATATACAGGAACATAACCCATGTTCGGTTGGCTGTGAGACACATCAACGGCTCGAACTTGAACTGAACCACGAATCTGGTTGCCGCCGGTCCCAAAACCAGTTGTTATGAACCGTTTTTGAGTATGTATGGCTGCCCAAGGGGCCTTCACATCAACGTCGGCAAAGTAGGTGCTACCAAAACGAGCAATCGTCGTCAGCCCAAGGTAAACTAAGGCTCTGATACCAACTGACGTAACGGAAAACGATAAAATTGTTCACAAGGAACATAGTTTCTTTGAATCCACAAAGTAGGGTAACTTTGAATCCACAAAGTTGAATAAGAATTGCAAAGCAATCTGAAATATTGTTAATCAAAAGTTAAATTCTGCTCTTGCAAGACATGTATATTTATAATAGAGAAAACCTAACACTAGAAGGAAACTAAAAACACAAGGAAACTAATCCTAGAAATATGCCTAAAAATAAATTCTCTCTAAAAATTATGAAAAAAAAAAAAATAGAAAACGAAACCTAATCAATAAAAACTACTAAATATAAAATCTCATAGCATTCCTACTTCATTAAGGCCTCAAACAAAAATCCCGAAATAATCAACAGACCTCCTATAACACAATAAAATGCGATTTCAGAGTCCTAAACGAAGGTTTTCAGCTAAAAACTAACATGGCCTACAAGCTAAAGCTAGTGGGTTTTTCTCAATGCATCGTTTCCACCCAAAAGACACTCCATTCTGGTAAAAAACGGACTTATAGAACTGTTAAGAATTCTGTCTTACATCAGTGCTGAGGTTGCTCCAATGTGATCTAGAGGCCATGGGTTCGAATCGAGGAAACAACCTCTCCACGTATGGAGGTGAGGTTGTGTACATCGGTCCCTCCTTGGACCCCGCAATGGTTGGAGTCTTGTGCACTGGGTTAGTCCTTTTATACTCTTGATGAGCGGATGACCAATTGAAAATTTCTTTTACTATTCCATGTATCCAAGTTACTAAGTACTACTTTGTTGCTGTTTTGGCCGGCTCGGAAATGCAGACATTATTTCAGAATTTTCATGGAATTGCTTGGAAACACTGAACATAATATTTGAGACACAAAAATATAATAAATGCTTAGATATCTGGAGGGTCGTCGTCTGGTTCAGTGGTTACGTGCTTGAGTATTGATGCCACTGGCGGAAGTTTGAGTCTTCCAACAACCTCTCTGTGAAATACCAAGGCTAAGGTCTGTCTCAAGTCTCCCTCCCCAGGACCCTACCAAGGTGGGACCAAAATTGGGTAATCCTTTTATACTCCCTCCATCCCAATTTGTTAGTCCCTCTTTCCATTTTTGGTTGTCCCGGAATATTGTCCCATTTCAAAATCCAACGCAAGATAATTGCCTCTTTCCATAAATATCCTTTAAGGTTTGAATTTTTTTCCAACTTGATGATATATATATTTAAACTTCAAAGGGTAACCTGGAGATTTCCAAAGTTGAGATTGCATTAAATGTATGTCTTCTTGAAAAGTTGGAAGGTTGGAGTAACTAAATAAGATATGCAAAGACCCCTTATGTTGGATGGCATTATCATGGATAACAATGTCATGAACTAAAATTAGTTTATGGACAGATTAATAGTCTCAGTTTTATTGAGTAAATTAAATTGTAAAGGTGTTCTGGTCATTGGACAATGCATAGTATGACACATATGATTATATGTATGGGTTTGACTTCAGGTTTGTCGATACGTAGTTATATTTACTCCAAGAAGTGGAAACAATTAAAGATGTGCTTCAAGTGCTTGGTCTGTTGAACAGAATCTAATCATGACAAAAGTATGTGGAAAATTCTCCAGATTTTCATAATCTTTATGGACTTACTAGGGCTTCTTCGCCTTCTTCAAAGCAACAGTTTTGGATCTCCACATTAACCGCAATGATTCTTCATAAAAACGACTTCTCTTAGCAATGTCACGAGGTCATACAAGGGGCATATGTTTTTGTATTTCTAAATTTAGATGTTTACCTTTTCAGGTATTACAGATGATGATCTCCGTGAAACTGCATATGAAATCCTCTTGGCTGCTGCTGGCGTTTCAGGGTATGCTTCATCGTGCCTAGCTTGTCTAGCAGATATACTTCCATGTTAGTTTAATAATATCTTGATGTTGTTGTATTGCTTTTTGCATCCTCAATTTTCTTTTGTTTCTTATTCTGTTCCCTGCTAGTAATCTTGTATATTATTTATTGCTTTCATTCTGTAAACAGGGGCCTCATTGTACCATCAAAGGAAAAAAAGAAAGACAAAAAGTCCAGATTGATTAGAAAACTTGGGCGTAGTAAAAGCGAACATGTCGTGACCCAGTCTCAGCACACTCCTGGTTTAGTTGGCCTTTTGGAGACAATGCGTGTCCAGATGGAGGTAAATTAAGTTCTTACAGATCTTTTTCTGTTTTCTTTTTGGGACTTACCTTTTTCCCTACCACATATACTGTGCTTCATCATATATTTTAACTTTTATTTTTGCTCATGGTATTGTTGGTTGTGAATTTTCGCAATATGTCTATATTATTTTGACATTTTGCACCAGTAAAAGGATGCAGAGAATGCCAAAAAGTGATAAACCAATATAACTGACAGAAGCACTTTGATCATTGTAATATGCTCTGTCTTTTCTGTAAACTGTATTGGCTCAAGTGGGTAAGAACTTGGCCTTGATGCTTCGGGAAGTATCAGGTCTAAGGTTCGACTCCCAAGAAAAAAGATTGCTACACCCTATCCACTAATGGATAAGATGCAAGTAATATTTATCTTACCATCCTTGAATGTGTTGAAGTCACATAGTTTGACACTTGTTCATAATTAGTATTGGGTTAGCCTGCAACTCTTTTTGTAGTCTTGTGTATTGATCTAAGACTAATAAACATGCTCTCTCTCTCTCTCTCTCTCTCCCGTTTTATGTTCAAGACCATCATTCGATGTCAATTATGGATGACATTTTTCTCTTTATTTGGATTACCGTCAGTCTAACTAGCATAAACGGTTGATTTTGCAATCAATCCTTCTAATTGGATGCTGTAAATGCATTTATTTCTATCTCATTCTTTTTTCCATCTCTTTTTTTGTATTACATACATAACTTTTTATTTTTGTAAAGCAACATTTAGTTTTAGGTTACCATAGAACTCCATGAATATACCAGTGGATTTATTCCTCTCTTAATGTTTGACATCTTTTGTTGTTTTCTTCAATAAACACTTGCATGCAAATCACACTATGCTGCTTCTTGTATATAGTTCATAGATTTTCAATGGTTGTAGAGTTGCTTGCAGTTTATACATTTGGGTTGCTGGTAATGTTAGAACTTCTTGTCCATTTTTATGAATAAATTCAGATTTCTGAGGCAATGGACATCAGAACAAGACAAGGGCTGCTTAATGCCCTTGTGGGAAAGGCGGGAAAGAGAATGGATACTCTTCTGATTCCTCTGGAACTGTTATGCTGCATCTCTCGAACAGAATTTTCTGACATGAAAACTTATATACGGTGGCAGAAAAGACAAGTGAGCTGAACTCTCTCTCTCTCTCTCTCTCTCACACCATATTCTTTCCTCTCTTTTTTCAACTTTTTTATTTTTATTTTTTTGTTCTTCTCTTGGGGAGCAAGTATGATCTGTGTCTGGTGTGGCTGTAAGTGGTGGTGGAGCTGGTGGTATAAAAAATACTCTCAGATGTTTCAAATTCTTGTCAGTTCAGTTAAACATGTTGGAGGAGGGGCTTATCAATCACCCTGCTGTGGGATTTGGGGAGTCTGGACGGAAGGCAAATGAACTGAGGATTCTTTTGGCGAAGATTGAAGAATCTGAGGTATGTTCATCTTCATAGGTTTTAGCTATTTACAATTATTGCCATTGGGTTTGCTCTTGCTTTTGATTGATCTTGGATGTCCCTTCACACGTTTGTCTGATACTTTTTTCATATCAGTTTTAGAGTCAAGATTTCTGTATTGGTGTGGCCCTGTGGGTGTACGCGAGCGATTCCTTTAAATAATAGCCCTTATTTATTTTTAAATGTTTTTCCTTTTGAAGGTCGTTCTCTCATGGCTAATTTGTTTTTGCATGGATAAGGGTAAAATTAAATCCCTTTTTGATGTCAGAAATGCATATGGGATTTTCTCTTTTGTTCGTCTTCCCTTCCAACTTCTTCTGTTGTTCTTTTGCTTTGTGCATCCCAACAACCAAATTTAGTAAACTGATTTTGAATGCTTCCAATTAAAAGTTGTAAATCTAACTTCAACCTGTCCTCTTGCTTGGCGGCATGGAGCTTTTCAGGATGTGCCATTTTCTCATAAATCTGGAGCTTCTTTCTTGATTATTACATAGAAATTTATAGCAGCTCTTTTTTCAAGATTCATTTTTTGTAATTTATGTGGTTTAATTGCTTCATAATCTGGTGACTTTGGTCAATTCTGATTTGAGTTTCCGTTTGCTTTTATTCTGGCATGCTTTCCGGATTTTTTTTAGTCCATCAGCTTTTTATAATCCTGGACCACACTAATGTTTATTTATTTTATGTCAGTCTCTTCCATTTTCTAGGGTTGAACTCCAGGTGTCTATCATCTTTCTCATCCTGGACTCCTCTAATGTTTATTTATTTAATGTCAGTCTCTTCCATCTTCTACGGCTGAACTCCAACGGACTGAATGCTTGAGATCTCTCAGAGATATTGCCATTCCACTTGCGGAGAGGCCAGCTCGAGGTGACCTAACTGGTGAAGTATGCCATTGGGCGGATGGTTATCACCTAAACGTCAGAATATATGAGAAACTGCTTCTCAGTGTATTTGATGTTTTAGATGAGGGCAAACTTACAGAGGTCAGTGACTTTCATTTTATTTCATGATGACTTCAAGAACGCTCGAATACTTAAAAAGTTTGAGATTCTGTTTCTTTTTTTTGGTGGAAGAGTGGTAGTTTTAGCTTTATAAAGTTACAGAAATACATCGGTTTGAAATCTTATGCTATAATAAATTGTATATTAATTCATTTTCAAACTCGAGCATTGAAGTGGGAAAAAAAGAAAAAAGAAAAACGCTGTGATTTGGTTAAATTTCTTGTGAAAATCGAAAATAAACAGAAACCAAGTCCTGCACATATTGCTCTGTGAAATGAATGTGACCAACTATGGAGCATCTTTCTGTCCAGGAAGTGGAAGAAATGCTTGAGCTTTTGAAGTCAACATGGCGTATTTTGGGAGTCACAGAAACTATCCATTACACATGCTTTGCTTGGGTGTTATTTCGTCAGGTATTGTGGTCAAGGTTTGCTTTTTAGACTTTTTTAAATGCAAAGTTAATCTTATAGAAAATGCCTCACTAATGAAGTAATTCCTGGATTGGTGCTCAAGAATATGGGTTAACACTGTTGCGTTACTTATTACTGGATGTTTTACTTGTTTCAGTTTGTGATCTTATAGACTTGACCATTTTTTTGTTTGAACTTTCAAAAGTATTGCCTTGTTTATTTGCAATCCTAATTCGAACAAGGCCTAAGGTACCTATGTGACCTTACAAGCATTTGCAAGTTTTTGAAGAGCTGTGACTTATGTGCGAGCCCATGTTATACAGACTCGGGTATGTGCACTAGACTGCCAGTTATGTATATGTGTCTGAGTATTAGATTTGTCGAATCTCCAAATCTGAGGCTCGATAAAAACTGTTAAATATTTATATTTTTGATATTCTTCCTTTATCTTTTAGGGTAAGGTAGATATTGGCCAAGGCTTGATACAAGGGTGAGCCAAAAGCAAATAACCTTTTCTTCCTTGCTTCCTCAACCTTCTTTCCCATCCTGCCAAACTGAGGCTACCGGTGCATTGTATCTAACCATGGAACATGGAGTTTTTCACATAAGCAATTTAGTAATTTACTTTTATGTTATTTTTTCTTTCCAGGTAAGTAAGCAGTTTACTTGTTTGTGAGTAACAATATTGTAAAAAGAACACAATAACAGAGTCAATGAAACTAGCAACGGGTTATACTTATGTACTTTCAATCAAGAAACAAATTTCAACACAGATAATTGGAATTTTTAAGATGGGTTAATAGGAGAACAGCCAATCTAATGGTTAAACTCTTGAAATTAATTTTTTTGGGGTACTGGCCTACTTAATGCTTCCACTTTGAAAATGTCTTTTAAATTGTTTTCCATATGAGAAGGTAGGGGTTTTTGGATGTTAGGAGGAATTTGGGAAATATTTCCCTTTCAGCAGCTCATAGACCAACCCAGACTGGGACCTTCTTTCCTGTCAAAGTCCATCTCCTCTTGACAATCGTGGGCTTTCTCATGAAGAATTCTTAACCCTGTGCCTTGAAGCACATTTTCGCTTTTCACAAGCCACTCAGAATGGTGACCTTGATTGAACATGACCTATCTTATGCACAGTCCTATTATCTGGCTGGGGTCAGTTTGAACTGAATCTCCATGTACGTAATAGTTCAATGGATTTCAAGATACAAATTTCTTAGATAATTATTTTAATTGGTTATTGTTGTAACATAGAGCTACCTTATGTACATTTGCATTATAACCAGTGCACGACCAACAAGAAGCCTTTGCCCCAACTACTTGGGGTCGGCTACATGAATCCTATGTTTCCATTCCGCTTTGTCTCAGGCCATAGCCTCATTCAAACCACATGCTATCATATCCTTCTTGACTAACTCTACCCACGTTAACTTTGGTCTTCCTCTCTTAATTATGTTGATAAATTAAAAAAAAAAAAAAAAAGTTTATAGTTTGGACCTAATATGTAGATTTGCTTGACAACTGTTGCACAACTGCTTCATCTTCAATGACTATTGGTTATGTTGCTCGCTTATTCTTTCCTTTTCTTCCTGATAAAAAATTTATATGCAAAATTGAAAATACAATGGCTGTATAGCTTTTATTTGTTTATTTATTTATTTACCTTCTGTTTTTCTTTTTGAAGTGTGAGTTTTGCAATTGGTCACTTTAGGAATCCAGTTTAAAAACTTCCTCTAGAGCAATCCCTTCATATATCTGTTGATTTTGTGTTCCCTTTTGACCAACATTCAATCAAATTGTTAAAGAAATATAGATTGGTTTCTATGCCAAATATTTCTATGGACAAAGGTCATGCCAAGTATACTGTAGCTGCACGGTAATAGGAACTAGAAACCCTAAACAGGTACTTATTGGACATCATGTCTAGAGGGTGGTCAACTTATTCTATGGTTATAAATGAGAGTCTTGATCCTTGTCATAGTGTCCATGGGCTATACAGCTCAATGTCTTTGATAGATTAAGTGCTACTTTAGATGCCATGGATAGAAATAATGATGCATATATATGTTACAAAAGATGAAAAATATTCAGGAAAAAAAAAAGATGAAAAATACTAGGAATAATGGAAACTCATGTCAAAGCATTAATATTATTATACATTACTAAAGATATTATAATTATAAAGGTCCAATAGATTATAGATGTGCGTTTTTATTCATTTGTTGCGTTTCTTTTTAATATGGTTGGATAGCATATAGCCTATAGAATCAGTTAACTGCTAATAAAAAATCTCATCCCAAGGGTCCTTGCTGGATGTGGCTTTTCTACCAACCGTCTGGTTCTTCGGCATTTTCACCTTCATCTTCACAGCTAAGTGAGTATCAGCAGGTATTTTGGCATGTGTAGGCTGAAATCAATTTGTCAGCAGTATAAGTAGTTCTTCTGATGTCCAACTTGCAATATAACCATTTCGTCAACCCCACCCCCACCCCGACCCTTTGAAAGAAAAGGAACCAACCAATCGCTCACCCCACAACTATGGGACAAGTATGAGGATATATGTATAGGATGCAACTATGTCTTATAGATGGTGTTTGATTGATGCTGAAATAATAATAACATTCTCAAAAGTTCAGTTTCCTATGTGTGTATATATATATATTTGGTCTTTTAATTGCCTTCCATTCTATTTTGATTCTGATTGTATGGACATTGATATTGACCCGACGAAGTTCCCTTTCTGGGTTCTTCTTCGATTATGCAATTATCATCACTCTTTGTTGGCATCATTCAATGTTCTTTTTGATTGTTTTATTACAGTTTGTCATCACAAACGAGCAAGGAATATTGCGTCATGCCATCGAGCAGTTAAATAAAATACCATTGAAGGAACAGCGGGGCCCTCAAGAGAGATTACACTTGAAAAGCTTGCATTCTAGGGTTGAAAGTGAAGAAGGATATCGAGAGTTAGCTTTCTTGCAGTCTTTCTTATCACCTATTCAAAATTGGGCTGATAAGCAGCTGGGAGACTATCACCTGCACTTTGCTGAGGTTGGTAAATTAATGAAGTATACACTTGGTTATGTTATTTTTTTGTTAACTTTGGAGCTGAGCTACATTGGGAGTTTGAAGTTGAAATCAAGTTGTTTGGACAAAGTGTGGTTGTCATTGAAGGAAAGCTAAATAATAAGTTGGTTGTAGTTGATTCTAAAACAGTGATCCTAGTTGCTATATTTTAATCCTTAAACGCTTATATCGATCTTTCCTTCATCCATGTTAAAGGATAGAATGTGAACAACAAAAGAATGAAGCTTCAGCCACTGCAATTGAAGCTCACTTCCTGTAACATCGATTTCTTGTTTGCTATTTCTTCATCTGTTGAAGCATCTAATACCAATCAGCAACTTCATATCAAGAAATTGGAGAGTGCGATTCCTGAGATACTTTAATTAAATCACAAAGGAACGTGTGGTGATCATGGTGCTGAACTTGCCAAAGTCAAGCAACAGATGGAGCTATAGTTGACCTTCTTATTGCATATCAATTTAAGGATGTGCTTGCTTGGCAAACTATCACAATCATATTTTGTCTTTCAGGATAGAATAAAAGGGACAACAGTTTAGGTGAACTTCTTTAAATTGCCCTTGTCCTTTCTAAAAGATAAAATTAAATTGAGTCACCCTCAAAATATGCAAGTTCGAAGTTTGTGGGATATTCATACTTTAGCACTATAATCTCAAGGGATTCGTGTTTTCTAATATGTAGGAAAAAGATGCAGAGTATGCTAACCCCCCCAAAAAAAAAGAAAAAAAGGGAAAAGAAATTCGGAACTTAGTATGAATTTCAATTTGGACCCTGTCAAAGTATGTTAGTTTTAATTTGAGTCTCATTTTTTGTTAGTTTTTGGTTATTATGATGCTTTTATGTTTTTATTTATGCATTCTTATTCAAGAATCTTGTGTATTTCATTAATTTCTATATTTTCTGGACACGGGGTTAAGTAGTCCATAGGTTATGCCATTATGGTCTTATTTGGGGTATGTTATTGGGTCTCTAGATGTAGTTTTCTAGATCTAGAATAGTCTTAGTGTTCAAAGCGTTAAAGTTTCCTTGTTTTGGCATTATATCATCTGTGGGAGTATTCAACACCTGTAAATATCTTTCTAACCTTCCTATTCAATTGGATTGAGTTGTTATGATAATTTAAGATTTCTGAATTTCTAACGAAACCTGACACTTCTACAACCAAGATTTCCACCTCCCACTTGCAGCCTTTTTTCTTCTTTTTGAAGCCTTATGCATAAGTTTTCCTTGATCCAACTCTTTTAATCCTATTGTAGGTAACAATTATAAATTTTCTAGTGCTGTCCAAAATCATACTACCCAGCACAGACCACATAAACAACCAACCCAGCCATGGAAACTGTGATATCAAAACTTGTGAATCTTTTGAAACAATCTAACAAAAAAACAGTGAAAAACCAGAACCAAATAGATCAAAGTTCATTAGAAATATAATCAAGGGAGAGATTCTAGAACAGTAACACAAAAATTCTTGAAATATATATATAATACTCAATATCTAGGATTTTGTCAGATGTCCCAAATTACTAATCCAATGCTTATGATATTTTAGACGAAGATCGGGAGCTGTGGCCTAGCGGTATCAACCTCTTACTTCCCAAAGGGAGGTCAGGGGTTCAAGTCTCAGAAGAGACAAATGTGTGTGAGTACCAACTAGGAAAAAAAAAGGATAGGGAGCTGTGGATAATCCTTTTCACTTAAACTAATTGGTTACATATGGTAGGACTTGGTTTAAATTATGAAAAAAGAGGAGCTACCTGGCAGTAAGTTCTTCGATCCTGGACTTTGTTCATTATAGATTTGGACGAACATACTCCATGGATTAACTCCTTGCGAGGAATTGAGTAACAGCCTCAAGGTTTGATAAAGCTCTGTTGTACTTCAGCTTTTGTCTGGCAAGATTCATAAAAACTCAAACAAAATTGCTGAAATTGGGACTGTTGTGATAATGCTATACAATTTACTGTTTCGATGAAAAACGGATTTTACAAGCATCCACCACAAAAGAATTAGCACAATGAAGATAGACCAAGAGGGTCTTGTTACCATGTTATATTAAGAATAGGTGATGTCACGTTGTATGTGAGAATAATTGATTTAAGTGTGACATTTATTAATGAGGGTGAAAGCGCTGCATATATACATTACATACACAAGACTATAGGCAATAATAACAATGTAAAATTGTACTGTAAGCATTATATTGCTACATTCTCTTAATTCTTTGTTCTGTTCCTTTGTGGGGGTTTTTTTTTTTTTTTTTTTTTTTTCTTCTTTCCTGAATGGGTTATTTCATTAAACGAAACAAAATACAATGATACAAGAGAGATTGGGGGCATACCCCCTTTTACAACCTTAACATATTGAAATAGAAAAGGCCCATTTTCAGTACGCACCAAAACACAAATAAAAATGTATAACTAGCACCATGATACAAGTCAAAAGACAGCCTTCAAATCCTCAAGGGAACACTTGGTGACCTGCTTCACCTCCCAAATCACCTCCACAGCAAGAGCATCAGCAGAAGAGTGACAGCCCTGGTGTAAAACAGCATTTCTATGTGTTCATATTTTCCATATCGTTGGCAAAAACAGAGGCAATGATGTTAGTTCTGAAAGAAACTATGACAATAGATTGAGAGAACCAAGCCACCAAACTGTCAAGGGAAGAGAAAGGACCAGCACTGATATTCAATTTATCAAACACAGCTCTCCAAACAGATGTAGCAAAGGAACAAGTGCAGAATAGATGATTATTGTCATCTGCTGCTGCATAGCAGTTATGACAAATGGAAGGGAGCTGTATCCCCTTTTCTGAAGATGAGTAAAAGAGAGGTTTCTATGCTGCATAATTAAAGAAACAGCTACTGATACCCTCGGCCTACAGTACTTCTTACAAAGACTTGTCCAAGCTAGCACCTGCTCCTTCACCCTATAGGCATTCCAAGCAGATTTCAGTGAAAAGGTACCATGCTTCCAACCAATATTGTCTGTGTCCAAAGTAATAGGAAGAGTAGAGAGAAAATCCTTTCACATGTTGTGGAAACACATCTGGGAAATACCAATGAGCATCTACAATATACTACAAGTCTTGAAGATTTATCACATCTTCTAAAAACAGTAGCACCAAACCTTTGAATCAAAGACAACCCTTCACACTAGGGATCATAGAACAAAGAAAATTTATCCCCCTTACCAAACCCGTAAGTGCAGTGCTCAATCATTTTTTTTTTTGATAAGTAAAATGCATTAAAGAGCGTTCAAAAGGGGAACGCGTCCCAAACTATACAAAAACAAAACGAAATCTATGAACTCAAAGAGCCCATGAAGTCAACAATCTCCTCAAGAGAGGAGTAATCTCTCCCCTGACCCCAACAAAAAAGGGTACAAATAATAGAAAATTTCAGCATCCCAATAGAGGACTCCTTCCCATCAAAAGATCTACAATTCCGCTCTTTCCAAAGGCTCCACCAAATGCAAAAAGGGGTCACCCTCCAGAAGACTCTAGAATCTGTTTCCACACTGCAGAATCATTCTGTTTTCGAGTGACAATCCAGAAATTAGACTTCTTCAGGTAATTTTCTCTGAACCAATTAATCCATAGCTTGTCTTTTTGCAAAATGAAGTCCCAACACAGAGTTACTTTAGAAGCAAAATCCAAATCAGAATTTTTTCTCAAATTGAAGCCACCTTCATTGAAAGGAAGAGTAACTTTTTTCCAGCTAAGTTGTGCCATCTTCTTTACTTCTGTTTTCCCACTCCACAAGAAGTTTTTAAATTTCTTCTCCAGCTGGATGTGCACATGCCAAGGGATTTTGAAACCAAACAGCCAATAGTAAAGAAAAGAATACAAAACTGATCTTGAGAAGTTCAATCCTCCTTGCAATAGATAGATTCAGTGAATTCCAATGATAGAGTTTAGAATAAATCTTATCAAGCAGAACTTTGAAATCAGCAGTCTTCAATTTTTTGTCTGACATAGGAATTCCTAGATAAGAGACAGGGAACTCTGTCCTCTGGAAAGGCAGGATCTGAGAAATTCTCCTCCTTCTAACAGTGTTAGGAAAAATGATGGAGCTTTTGTCATTATTGACCATCAGACCTGTAGTAGGTTCAAAAGATGAGAAAAGCTCAGCTAAAGCTTTAGTAGAGGAAGTGCAAGCGTTGACTACTACCATCAAATCATCAGCATAGAAAGCATGAGAAAACTGAAGCCCAGTTTTCACTACTCTGTTAGTGCACTGCAACTGACCAGAAATAATTTTTTCACTAACAAGACTAGAGAAAACCTCAGTAAGCAAAGAGAACAGCAAGGGAGATAGGGGACAGCCCTATACAATACCCCTAGAAGAGTGAAAATACCCTGCTGGGACACCATTAAACAGAATAGAGAAAGAGGCAGTAGTCACACATTCCATAACCCAAGCAGTCCAAGTAGTCCCAAAGCCATAAGACAGCCGCATAGCCCTAAGAAAACCCCAATCAACTGATCCATAAGCTTTCTTCAAGTCAATTTTTAATGCCATAGCTGGATCACCTCTCTTCTTGCCAAAACCTTGAATGAGGTCAGACATTAAAACGTATCATGAATTCTTGTGTTCTTTACAAAACCAGATTGCTCTAGTCCCACTAGTGATGGAAGCACCTGGCTGAGTCTATTGGCCAAAATCTTAGTGATAATTTTATATAAGAAATTACACAAAGAAATGGGCCTGTAATTTGAAATCAAATCACCATGGTTACCTTTGGGGATCAGTGTGAGAAATGTAGCATTAACTCCTCTAGGCATCTTAACAGTAGTAAAGAAGTGCAGCACAGCCTGAGTCACACCCTTCCCAACTTAATTCCAGTATTTTTGAAAACTCTAGCTGGATATCCATCTGGTCCTAGGGCTCTGTCTGGATGGAAATGCATTACAACTTGATGAATTTCTTCTTTAGTAATTTGCACATTCCAAATTAATTTCTTCCTTTGTAGATAATACTCTCCTAGGATGAAACTCAAAGGCACTAGTGTCCTTTGCAATTTATAAACTCTGATAGAACTCAATTAACCTGGCTTTCATCACCTCAGGGTCCTCTGACATCTCACCATCAGTATTCTTCAATTGAGTAATAGCATTGAAAGATCTTCTCTGTTTTACCTTATGATGAAAAAGGAAGTGCACTTGTCCCCATCACTGAACCATCTAACTCTAGATTTCTGAGCCCAGACAATCTCCTCCATGTCCAACTAAGTTCTGGATTTTAGTCACAGCCATCCTCTCTTTTTGAATAACAAGATCATCACTAGGATTTTTCAAAAGGTCAACCTGAGCACGCAGCATTTCCTCCCTAGCACTTTGTAACTGCTCTGAGATCATGCCTTTCTCTTTATTCCATTTCTTTACAACAACTTTAACCTCTCTCAGCTTCTGCATCAACTGATGTATAGGAGAACCAGATGTTTTAACAGCCCAAGCTTGATGAACAAGGTCATCAACTTCTGGCTGCATACACCAAACTTTCAAAAACTTAAATGGTTTAGGCCCTTCAGAGCAGGAAGAGTGCCATTTAATTGCCAAACCATAATGGTTAGACAAGGAAACAGCAGTGAGATACAGTTTAGAGTCGGTGAATTTATCTAACCAATACCGATTAACCAAAGCTCTATCTAATTTAGCAATTACTCTTCTCTCTAACCCTTGCTTGTTAGTCCAAGACTAGTCCCCATTATAAGTAGGTAAGTCCTCCAATTTGGCAGCTTGAATGACTTCATTAAACTCATCTAACGTCCTTTGAGGGACCTGCAAACCTTCTTTCTTCTCCCCTTGATATCTAACAATATTTCAGACTCCAATAGCTAACCACAGACCATCCACCAAGGTAGAATGATCTTTCAAAGTTTTCCATAGCTCCCTCTCACTCACGGTATTTGCAGCATATATAGCAGAGATAAACAGTCATTCCAGCTGCTATAAATCTCACCTTTACCAGGATAGCTTGAGCACTTTCATGAACTAATGAAACATCCTATACAGAATTATTCCACCCAATCCATATTTTACACAGTGAATTACAACTATAATTAGATAACCAAAGCCAATCACTACAAAATTTCCTTTGAATCTGAAGAGCTTTCCTTTATTTGACTCTGGCTTCAATTAGAACAAACTTATTTTCACTAATCCAGCTCTTGACGTCTCTTTGCATGCAAGGCCTATTCAGGCTTCTAACATTCCATGCTCCCAACATCAAAGACTAGCTTTTGGTGGAACGGCACCATCATTACCCTTACCTCTAAGCACCCTATCTGATTGGGGCAAACCGTGTTTCTTCTTTTGCTGCTTCCCTACCTGATCCACAGAACACCTGTCTGATTGGGGTCCCAACAACAAAACAGCACTCTCACCCTGAACCTCTTTTTGTCTTTCTGCTCCCATAACTTTTAATCCCTGCATCTTTAGGTACACCAACTTTTGTAGAATCAAGCTGAATAAACCCAGGCGTAGCAGTGTCTTCAATACCAATATTCTCACTGAGAGAGACATTTGGACCAAACCTCTCTCTACCATGAGATTGTTTCACACATTCATTCCGAAGAGATGGGTATAGAAGTCTTGGGATTTAAGTCCTTTTTTATGCTGGGATGGATATAGAAGTCTAAAAGATACCAAGTCCCTTGAGTAATGACAATCTGCCAAAAATTAGTTGTTCTACTGTAGAAACTTTTGTAAATAGTTTTTAAATATCTATCTTATGCAGACACACTTGGTTCACGCAGTTCATGCCAGATCTGTCAGAAAGCAGATGGATTTTCCTTTTCCTGGTTAGGTTGCAAAAGTCATCCTATCTTTTGTGTATTGTAACGTACCTTCCTTCATAGAATGGCAAGATAGAATATTGCTTTATGCTTGATCAATGAACCATGTTCTAATTTTTATGCGTCTACATATAAAATTATTATTATTATTTCTTTGGGGTTTGTGGGAATCTATGAACAATCCTACCTTTTGTATATTGTAATGTACCTCCCCTTATAGAATGACAAGATAGAATATTGCTTTATACTTGATCAATGAACCGTCTTCTAATTTTTATGCTTTTACATAGACAATGGATTTGTTTTAGGTTTGTGGGAATCTACAAGCAAAGGCTATAGATATTAATTATCACAAAAACACCATCATAAAAAAATATTTATTCTGTCTGAGTAATTGCTTTGTCT
The DNA here is from genome assembly GCF_030987335.1 of Cornus florida. NCBI lineage: Eukaryota > Viridiplantae > Streptophyta > Magnoliopsida > Cornales > Cornaceae > Cornus > Cornus florida. Next base: position 10,658,349 of record NW_026775573.1, on the reverse strand, counting down.
TTTTGTGCACTTTTTTTCTGATCGCGCAATCGATCATAATACTTATTGTATAACTTGTAGGGGTCATCAATGATGGAGAACATAGTTGCAGTTGCAATGGTTGCTCGAAGGCTTCTTATTGAAGAACCCGAAATGGTTTGTATGGACATTTCTTTGTGGATGCATTTGGAAGTAAACCTTGTCAAGGCATACAATGTCAATTTTGCTGGAAGTTCCTAAATTGTACTAGTTTTTTTTTTTTTTTTTTTTCCTAGTTGGTACTCACACACACGTCTCTTCTGAGACTTTGACCTTCGTTTGGGAAGTAAGAGGCTGATACTGCTAGGTCACTGGCGTATTGGTTACCTGTCCTCTTGTATTCTACAGAAGCAAAATATATATAAAATTCTTCATTGTGTTTTTTAAATCATTGTTTCTAACATGCTGTTGCATACTTTAACCTATGAAATGTAAGAAGTTACAGTGGTAGTGTTTCTTGCAGGCAATGGAATCTATTTATCTCACTGACAGAGATCAGATAGAGTCATATGTATCATCATCGATTAAGAATGCATTTGCAAGGGTAAGTGGGTTATTGATTATAACTGACTCTGATAGATCATTGGCTGTCACAATATATTGAAGTACTTGTAATTTGTTGGATATCTGAGATTTCCTTATGTTGATAGCAAATGGTCACTTTAATTTCATTTTATTTTTGACTTTAGTTATTTTATCATGGATATTTCGGATTCATGATGACATTTTGTGGCTGCATGCCTGTGTAGGGGGGAATGAGCTCAGCCGGCCAAGTAATGGCCTAATGGGGTCTTTGGATTTTGCAACATAAACCTGTAGTTTGATCTATCTAGGTTCAAGCTTTGAGCGTAAAGCTTGGGCTGAATTTCTTATGTTTATCAGAGCTCAAAAAAAATTTGATCTTGATTTCTCCTTTTTACAGATCTTGCAGGACGTTGAAACAATGTCTGATGCATCGGATGAACATCCTTTAGCATTACTTGCAGAACAGACAAAGAAGCTTTTGAAGAAAGATTCAACCATGTTTATGCCAATCTTATCTCAGAGGCATCCACAAGCAGCTGGTGTTTCTGCATCTCTTCTGCACAAACTTTATGGGAACAAGTTGGTAAGCCTATATTGAATTGTTGGTATATGTCTACTTAATTATGCTTATTTTGTACATGATATATTTGTATTATTTATTTAGAAATGTGGTAGCTTAATTAAACATCGTTTCTTCAGAAACCTTTCCTTGAAGGCGCTGAACATCTCACCGAGGATGTGGTATCTGTATTTCCAGCAGCTGATAGTCTTGAGCAGTATATAGTGACAGTTATCACATCTGCTTGTGAAGAGGGAACTGCAGAGGCTTACTGCAGGAAACTAAATCTATACAAGGTGAGGGCGTTGGCTTCAGAATTGCTGCATTTTTAATTTGCAAGTTTTTAGAAATAGCAAAGTCTGTCTAGTTTATATAGTGGAAGAGGAATGGGTGAATGCTAGAAAAAGAACATTTAATCTACTAGGCTGAAGGCAATGGGGAAAAATAACATGATCGAATGCTGCTAAACATTTATTACTGCTTTTTTTTTTTTTTTCCCGTTCTTGATGAATTTTTAAGTAGCATTCTATGTTTTGCTTTTCAAAACTCTGGATGGATGAGTTAATTTTTAACCGGGCAACTAGAATTGACCAACCAACCACGTTAGACTTTTAGACATTGGTTGATGCTAAAGACTCTCTATCTCCTTTTGCACCCATTGAATGGAGTGATCAAGGTTGGTGCCTCCAAAACTTATCAAAGAAAAAAAGGTTGGTGCCTCTAATAATAATCTTTTTATGAGATCTAATACCTTCTTCAAGTTTGCTGTATTTCTTACATTTTTATACTTTTCAATTGATGCGCTGAGCGACTATAACCGTTAAGCTACTCTATTTGGTACCATAATGAACAACTAATAAGAAAGTAAGCCACTTAACACTCAAATGAAAGTAAGCCATAAGCTACTGTGACAGACATGTTTCCGACACATCCTCGGTGTGTTAAGTTAAAAATGAAATTCTCAATTTTGCTATGTGGTTGACACTTCTTTGACATGTGCTAATATGTGGCCAATGAATCCTGAATGTCTAAAAATGAAGTAATAATTGTAAGAAAAATCAAATTGGAGTTTTACATAATTTTATATAAAGTATGATACTATATAAGAAATAAAAGTCATAGAAAGGTTTCACTGATGGAGTGAGCATGAGAGTAGGAGAGATTGTCAAATTTTAAGTAGACAATAATACTTCCTACCTTTCTAAGATTTGTCATGTCAAAGTCTCTTTGTTGTGTCATGTCCATGTTCATGCTTCTTAGGGTGCACCTGTTTGTACATGTGCAAACATACTGATGTCAGCATGGTCTACTCTTATCACATTTCTTTTTTACAATCTCTGATGTAATACAACTCCAATACTAAGTTGTGATGCTTGATTTTTAAGAAAAGAATAGAAAGATGAAGGAGAAATAAGAATATGACGGGAAGGAGTTGTGTCTTTAACATTCAACCTATTTTCTCTTTCTCATGTTAACATGATATACTTTAATTTTTCAAAATAGCCTTAAATGTAGGCTCATTCTACTCTTGGTCCCAGCATTACATCCTAAAATATTATGCAATTCCACACTCATATAGTATATACTTGTATTATGTGAATCATAGTACATTTACTTGTCTGAGAGACTAAATTTATCTCTGTTAATGATCATGTTTATTTTGTTTGAGAGATACATGTAATGGTTTTAGTTCTGTTGACACATTCAATAATGTTGCAGCTCCTATTTGTGCATATCTCTTGGGGTTACATATGTCAAACAAATTCTAACATGCGTTTCAGAATGACATCTAGGATGAAGTCTTCTTGCACTGTTATTTTCTTCTTCTTAACTATTTTATTCTCACAACAGATAGATTAAAACATGCATTCTTGAGGTTATTTTGTCATTAGGACATATCAAACTACTAGCATGCTATCAAATTGAATTTATTAAACTTGTTTTCTGAATTTCTTATTTAATACTAATTTCACACATTGTAAAATAAGAAATTCAGTGAGATGGGGTAAATCTTGTCAAAATTTCTCTTTCCTGTTTCAGATTGAAACTATATCTGGAACTTTGGTGTTGCGATGGGTCAATTCTCAACTTGCTAGAATTCTCGGTTGGGTTGAGAGGGCTATTCAGCAAGAGGTAATTACTTGATTCATTTCATTTTACCTGACCAAAAGTTGCCTTTTTTTGTATTCTCTCTTCTCCACTTGTTTTGATTTGCTGTTTTCTGGTTCTTTCACTTCATTCAGCACTCATCAGTTACTAATAGCTATTTGATTTCTTTCTACTTTCTGCTCTCTATATCTTTTTATGGTTTGGGTGTAAAATGATGGTTGGAGAAATGAGCGGGACAGGGGGTTCATTTTGGCAAATATATTTGTTTTAGAGGTGTTACTGCATCACTTTTGTATGCAGAATCAGTGTGTTATGATGCATAGTTGAAATCTGATATTTTATTATCTTTTATATTACTGTATATGAGGAAAGTGGATGTTTGTGCTTTTCACTTGGAAGGCCACCAAAGATGGTGAACTGTAGTGTTCAATGTTGAAGAAGGAAACCATTGTTCTCAGCGATGCTCCTTTAGTTGGCCAATGTAATCAATTATGGCTGAATAACTAACATTCTAAAATCTAAATGTCTATTCTCTCTCTTTTATGCAAGTGGTTATTTATTATATCAAAACTTATCTTTAACAAGGTTAGTTTAACTGAAACAATTTATGTTACACCATGTAATGAAGAAATCCATGAGATCTACCTTCTGATTATCACAGATGAAATTCACCTGAAGGTGGATGGTATGCCCACTGGGCCCCTAGCCAATTGACAAGTAGCTTGAGTAGTGGCTTTGTGTTTTTTTTCCCTTCTACTTGCATCTAGTTACTTCTTGATCTTCTGGATAACACCCTCACCGACTTCATATGAAGGACACTACACTATTCAAGGTGTCCTAAACAGGGGCGGAGGGAGGGGGGCCATGGCCCCCTCAAATTTCTATTAATGGTACTTATTTATGGATGTTGATGATGATTTTGTGTAGGAAAATTAACATTGCCTTCCCCCCAGCCCCAAATTTTTTTAAAAATTTCCTTTTTGTGGTTGCCTATCTATGGTTGTTAAAGGTGGTCTAAATGAACCTTTTTGATCCTGCTTTCAAAAATTAAAATCTATAAAAAACGTGTAATTATTATTGTAATCCTTGCTAGCTCGACATATATATTAGAACTCTATTCATATATATATATGTATATCTTTATACATACATATTCATATACCTACACACACATTATTTGCTATGAATTAAAGAGACAAGAAAAAGAATGCTTGACCATTTGACAACTTCATTTATTTGGCTCTCGACTATTATTCTCTCCATTTTTTCTTCTCATATCATTTATAGAGATGCGCTTAACAACCACCCTCCCCCCCCCCACCCAACACACACACAAACACGTGTAATGGTTTTTGGTCCGTTAACACAGGCTAAAATATTTGCTCTTTTATATATGACAGTAATGAACTTCTGATTGATCATAGGCGGTTTTTAGTACACTTTTTTTTTTTCTTCCCTGAGAGGTCAAATATGTGCTTCTGAATTTTGGTTAAATTAATCTCCCGCTCCGGGTAATAGTTCCTCATGCGAGCCTCTGCAAGCAGCACTTATTCACTATTGATTTGATGATTCCTGTTGGAAGTGGTCAGAAAAACTTATTTATTTGGGACAGACAAGAGTTCAAATACTGATACCATAGTCTTTGTCTTGATAAGTTACACATACACACAGAGGTTAGCCTCTGAACTGAATTCTCTTACACCTTATACAATTTTGTTTCCTTGTGCTGGGATATAGTGGAATATCAGGTTAGTTATAACCTAGGAAGCACATATACGGACTCTGGACATGAATACGACACAATACGGACATGATGATACAAAAATTTTAAAAAAAGAAAAGAAAAAGGACATGAATATGGCAGGGAAACGTCAAAAAATAATGATATAGTATATTATTATATTATATATATAAATAATAATTTTTTCTTATTTTATCCATTTATCATGAATGAAATTATTAATTCGGACCTTATAGCTGGATGTCTGTTGTGTTAGTTTTCTAAAATTGCATATTATTGTTTTATTTAACCCATAATATATTTTAAATTCCATTGAAACCCATTCTCCTAAGAAAAATAATTAGTCAACTCCCTGCCGTGTCCTGTAAGGTTGTAAGTGTCCCAAACGTGTCGCAACCTGTGTCCAACTAGAAAATAAAATATTCAAATCTCACGACAATTCTAACTGTGTTCGACTTATGTATGGTTCGCACATGTGTGCATGTCTGAGTGTCCGATACTGCCATGGCACCCCTAGGAGAAGTGTCCATGCTTCCTAAGTTAACACTTAATCTCTAATAAGATGCAAAGTTACTTTAGATAGATGTCCTCGAGTGCGTATGTGTATTTATTATTATTTTTATTAATAATTGTGGTATTCATAGTAATTGTAATCTGCACTTCCTTGACTAATAACTAATTCCATTGTAGTTCTAATATTAACATTAAGTTTTTTCAATACAATAGGCAGAGAAGGCCACCTAGCTGTGTTGCTAGTTGTAAGAATTTAGTTTAATTCTGTAATATTATGTGTATGCTTGTACTTTGATATAAAAATGCAGTGTGAGCCTTGTTTGTTGTTACAATCAAGTACCATGATGCCCTTACAATATTTCGTTTCAGTTGTGGCACCTAAAACCATTCTAGTTGGTACGGCTACATTCAAAATAATGCATTCCTACCACTGGGAGAAAAATTAACTTAATAGGTTCGCAATTTCGGGCAAATTTTTTACCACATATGCCACTGGTTAAATGAATTAATGATGGGAAGCTCCAATTTTGGGGACGGTGTGGTATTTACCAATGAGCAAACAAAAACAACTGCAAATATAAATAACTGTTCCTCAATAACTTTACAACCTTACCCCTGTTATATGGCTAAACTGATAGCAAATTTTAGAGGCAAAAATTGTGTAGTCTACGAGTTGGACAAAAAAATTACTTAGCATTCTCTTTTATTTATTTATTTAAGGAACGCTGAGTGCAGGGATGAACATATTACATTATAGTTGGTTGGATGTCTTTATCAGCTTCTAGGTGATTTAGAGCATTCTGTTTTTTAGAGTAAAATATGCAGTCGATTGGGTTTGGAAGTTTGTATGCCGATATAGGAACATTTTAAAGAATAGCATAAAGCACACGTGATACCAGTACACTGACACGTGAATCTTGGTAAAGTGGATATGGATGTAGATTGTAGAGAGGACACGTGAATATGTAGTTATAAAATTTTATTTGTATATATTAGATTATCTAAGACAGGTATATAATTTGCTTAATTATAATATTTATGCTAAGAGTTGCATAATGTGGAAAATGAAACTAACCAAATCTCATAATATATGATATTCTCCTACTATAAGTTTATCACTAATATATTCTTGTCCTATATTAAGAAAGTGTCCAGTGGATGCTTGACTTGTGTTGTCATGTGTACAATACTAAATTTTCTTAAGAAAAAAAAATGTTGGACATTTAAGTTGTGTCTAACTTGTTTCCAGGATTGTCAGAAATGGCTTCTTTTAGACTCTGCTTGTGCTACACAATTCATGTGTAGGGGAGTGTACTACATATTGAAATTTATCATTGAATTTGTGGGTACACCATTGGTTGTTCTATAATATTCTTTGGGAGTGTCCCCATAGTGTCATTAGCCAACACAAAAAAAAGGCTAAGAACATCAGTAATCCAAAAGATAGAAATACCACCGTGTTCATGGCCTAGATAAGTTGGACAGATAATGGTAGCTTCGATGAGTATAAAATCATTCCCACATGGACTGAGTTATTGGAAACAAAGGTGTTGTGGTCAAAGTCAAGTGACCATTTCACCACAACCCCTACTTCCAACTTTGATTAAGATTTCTAATGAATCCTGGTGTACTGTTTGCATATTTTGCAGTTCCTTGAATTTTGTAGTATAGAAATTTCAAATTTTTAGTGCTTTAACTTTTTCGTCTTTTAATTTCTTTTGTCACAGTTCTATCTCGTTGATTAGTATATTGTTTAATTGTTGTTAGTTTTTAGCATTATAGTAACATGGCAACGTTGTCTGCTTAAGAAGAATTATTGAACAGAAGAAGGGATGTAAGGTGATATTAGGACATTGTCATTGTGCACATGATAGTTCCTTTGTATACTTTTGTGCTGGCAGTTCTTTTTGCACAATTTATGTATTAGTAACCTTGGGCATTCTTTATTGTGGTTTCCATGTTTCTGTTTCGCTGTAAAATTTGTCACATTTTCCTTTCAAATGGGCGTATGTAGCCTCTTCCTCATCTCCCATTTATGTCCTTTCATTCATTATATATTGATTAATGCTCTTCTTGACTAATTTACAGCGGTGGAACCCAGTATCGCCTCAGCAACGACATGGAAGTTCAATTGTTGAAGTTTATAGGATCGTGGAAGAGGTTTCTATGTTATATTCAATTTTTATTGGCAATTTTTTTTTTTTTTTCTTTTGTCAAATTTTTTTCTCCCCGGTTTCATTATGTATATCTCACGACACATTATGTGTAAGTAGTGTGTAACATTCTTTAATATATGAGCAATGGTGTGGTAGGCATTCTCGTGGCTAAGCACATTAGCATAATACTGAAAACAGAAAAGATGCTATCTGATGTTTATTACCTTACTTGGTTATATTAATTCCTTTGAAACTTAATGAATTATAAAGAACTTAAAATGAAATCATATGCATTACAGTAAAATGTACAGCTGAGTGCATCTTGCTTATTACACGTGGACTTCTAAATATTAACAGATTGTATGTTATACATAACTCCTAATCACGGCATTTGGCTCTGTATGGCTGTTTTTTATTGGGTGAACCATGGATTGGGTGAGAAGCTTTGTGTCAACGAAGGACATGACCAGTAGTACTTTCTTTCCCACCTGAATGGCAAGAAGAGGAAAAAAGTGGAGCTGTTTTTGCACTTCACTAACAAATCAAGAAAAGTTGAAAGTAGCACAATTATTTATTTTGAAAATTATTGAAGACCTGCAGGAATGGAAGAAGTACCTGATTTCACAAATTCTAATTGACGTTCTAGGTCAGTGGATGTGACTTTTGGTTGTCTTGGTTCACACCTTGAAAAGGTGGTTAAACCTCCATCAGCAGAAAAAAGAATCAAGTTTTATGAGTTGATAGAACCACTTCTGCACCACGATGTGAGACCAAACATCATCTATGGAAAACAGTCATTTTGGAATTGCTTTTTCATCTTTTATTACTCTTCCCACCTGCTATGGTAGCGCATTTGACTCTTCTGATCTTCCTAGTCCAAACGCTTTAGTAAGGGGAAAGGAAAAAAAAAAAGACATTATGGCACATTAAGTAAGGTTACTGCTAATATGCTTAGAGCTTCCATGCGGAAGTTGCATTTTTTTTTTTTTGGAAGTTGGAACAAGTAAAAATCTGCTGTCATTACTTGGGGAAAACAATCTTCTGTCATTTCTTGTATGTGCTTTCACTACTGCAATTATTTTTCTGCATAATAGAGTTACTAATGCATCCTATTATTCTTTTCTGATTGCAGACAGTTGATCAATTTTTTGCTCTTAAGGTTCCAATGAGAGACGGAGAACTGAATAGCCTTTTTCGTGGCATTGACAATGCCTTTCAAGTGTATGCAGAGCATGTTGTTGACAAGTTGGGTATGTCCTTGCTTCGTCTACTGCTTCTGCACATTCTTACTGCGTTAAACTTTCTTCTTTTTCTCTCGAAAGCTGAGCTCTGCACTTATAGGTGTGCAAAATTTGTATTTTTACAGTATTCTGTGTTAAGGGAATTCGAACTGCGTTTACACATTAAAAATAATGAAGAATATTGCCTATCATTAGCATGCCATCTCTTTGGAGTAACATGTTTTAGTGGGTTGGTTTATGTACATGGCTGTTCCTTTACTAGAATCATGTCTCTCATGACTTGTTGAGAAATCCAAGCAAGACATCCAGTTTCCATTAGTGCATCTTTTATGGAATATCTCATACTAATGAGTTGATCTAATCAGTTGGAGGTTGCTTTAGTAGGATAATCTTGCTCGTGCAATGTAAACCATTGTCATGGCAAACTGGACTCTTGCTTAAATGCATCTAATGATCCTTGTAACAAACCTAGTTGAAACAGATTTGAAGGCTTGGCGCTGTAGCTCAAAGGATTAGACAATGTGGTCATGAACCATGGTACTGAGGGTCTGGGTCTATCCTCGTCCACCTCTGGCCCTAAAGGGTATGGCCTTCCCTTATGCGAGTAGGATAATAATTGTTGGTGTTGCATACCCATAGGTATAAATCTTCCGTATTGGTTCTTACCTTGTCTTTGGTTCTTACTGAGAAGCCCTAAGATGCTATCTTTGTCTTTTTTCTTTCACTAAATCCAACTGGTGCATCAGAAATTGTTTACTTTTATGATGATTTGAAGAAGTTTTGGTAAGTAAAGGAGCCTAGGAAGACAAAAGGAAAAGGTTGAGAACAGAACCTAAAGCTATTAGTCTGACATATGAATTGCTGTCAAGGAAAGAGGATTCTGGCACAGTGATGCCTTCAAAAATTTAAAAGAATAAGGATTCTGGTATAGCTAACCAAATTTACTTGAGATAAAATATCAGTAATCACATGATGCTATGCATTTATCTGGGTTGAAATGTCAACAACATTGTCTCTATGTCTAATACTGGGGATACTGTCTTTATATCAGTAAATCTTTCAATATGTCCACGGACATATTTTGACGACTAAATGGGATGATATATACCTAAAGACCCCTAAATGTGGATTATGCTTGCATAGACAAGGACAATGGACTCACACATGGGCTCGATGTGATACATACATGTTACATTGGCACTTTATAAATGGCAGGTCAAGAAGACAGCTAGGACTCTGTATAATACTTTGTGTTGGAGAATATTATTATAGGAACCTTTAGTTAAATTACTCGACATAATATTTCTATGAGACTTGTTGCCATATTTGTATTTGACTTTATTTGTAATTTTTTTATTATAAAATACTCCCTATGTCCCAATAAGAGTCATGTTTAGGGAATTGTGACTCACAAGTTCCCCAAACACGACTCACAACTTGTGAGTCATAGTTCCCCAAACATGACACTCTTTTTGGGACGGAGGGAGTACTTGTAAAGTAAGAATACTTCTATTCTCTAGCTACAAGTCTCTCTCATTTCACCTATAAATAGAGGTGCTCATTGTATACAAAAATCAAGAGAGTATAACAAAGATATGTAGTCCTTTGGGCTTCGTGTGCCATGGATGTAAGCCCTAGTGGCTGAATCATGTATACCCTTGTGTTCATTTTCTATTTCTCTCTTCAATTTCAACATGGTATCAAAGCAGGTTCATCATATCTTGCTCTATACTCTATTCATCTCAGTTCTTCGGATCAACTCGTCTCAGTTCTTCGGATCAACTCGAGAATATTATTATAGGAACCCTGACAGATTATTGCTACAGACTTGTTGCCATATTTGTATTTTACTTTTTGTGTAATTCATTTATTAAAAAATACTTGTAATGTAAGAATACTTGTAGAGCAAGTATTTTCTATTCTCTAACTACAATTCTTTCTCATTTCACCTATAAATAAAGGTGATCATTGTACACAACAATCAAGAGAGTATAATAAAGATATGTAGCCCTTTGGGTTTGTGTGCCGTGGATGTAAGCCCTAGTGGATGAACCACATATATCCTTGTGTTCTCCATTTTCTATTTCTCTCTTCAATTTCAACACTTTCTACGTCCTTCAATTACAATAGTAATTAATCACATTTAAAACATTGCAAATATTTTATATTTTCCATTTTACATGGAGTCTCGGAGAACTATTGATGTCTGACAAAATAAAAAATTATTTATGTTACTTGTACATATAAACTTGTTAACTGGCATTCAAAAATTCGTCATATCGTACATTGAAGTTATGTTAGACTTATGGCCTTTTTGTATCAAGGTAGTATTATGAACTGTTGGTGTTTCTTACCTTTCGAAAAAAAACTGTCGGTGCTTCCTTTTAAATTGGTTTTATTTATTTATTTATTTATTTTTCCTTGAATGGGAATTTTATTAACTATAAAGGAATAATAGTGCATCAGAAAAGAGGTATTATAAAAAAATAATACTACATCAGAAAAGAGGTAAACACCTCAATAACATAAGAAGATGGATGCATTTTTTTCAAAAAGATGGATGGAATTTGGTATCATTTTCTAGTTATACAATATTTGCAGCTCTCTTATAATGTAAGTTTTAGTTACTTAAGTGTCTTGCATGTAGCCATTTTTTTTATCTTCTAGATAATCTTTTATTATTTCCTTTTCCCCCAATTATACGATATGTTTTGACCATGCAGCTACCAAAGAAGATATAATTCCACCTGTGCCTATACTTACAAGATACAAGAAGGAAATTGGAATCAAGGCTTTTGTGAAGAAGGAACTAATTGACCCAAGGTTACCTGATGTGCGAAGGTCTTGTGAAATTAATATTTTAACCACACCAACACTTTGTGTTCAGCTAAATACTCTTCATGTGAGTTCAAAATCAATTTCATTTTTCCCTTTTTCTATAGTTGTTGGTTTTCTCTCTTTTTTGCAGAATTGGAGTTATTCCTTCTGATAATACTTAGTGCTTATGCATATGAAAATAACAGAATCAATTGTTTCAGTACTGGACTTGGAAGAGAATAATGGGCATGAATAATTAATCATCTGTTGAGACTCAAGAGAATAATTTCTATGTACACTTTGTTGTTATCATTTTTTTTTCATTGGCAAAAAATACACTCACACACCCACAATGCCCATGGGGACTTGAACCGTCGACTTTCTCCCTTGTAAGGTGAGGAAGTACCATCAGGCTACACCGCTGTTAGCATTAGTCATCTTATTATTATTTTTTCCTGTAACTTCATCATGTTTAGATTTAATTATTGAGTAAAATCACCAAGTACAATGCAAGTGAACTATTCCTTTTGTGATAGCAGGTTGACATGGGTTCTTAACTCGTTCTCATGAGACAAAGTTCCCACCGGACAATATATTAATAATTTTTTTATTTGTGTTATCCGTGCAGAAAGATTTAAATGTATATGTACCCAAGCAGTACACAATTTTATCTTTCTTAGTGAGCTAGGCAACTTATAGAACCATACTCTCATCAGAATCCAGCAAGCTTCTCAAAGTAAAGTAAATGGAAAGAAACCTAGGACTCGACCTGTAGTTGGAAGAGATTTAGCCAAAGTTCTTCCAAGATGTATCTTGCATAGGATTTCGGAGGATAATTCTTTGGACAGTGCATATTTAGGCATGTAGATAAGTATTCTGCAAGTCCTAGTTTAAAGTTGGTATGAAAATGAGTAATTTGCAAGCTCATTTCAATTATTTGTTTGAAAATCCAAGAAGATGTAGCAATGTGGTGACAGTTTTTGATCATTTTCCCTTGTTGCTATCCTTGCTATCTAAATTCATTTCTAGTTAAAACTTGTTGGAATACAAGCCCTAACATCATTCTTCGGCACTTTAAACTAAAATTTCCTTGATGACTTGAGGTATATTTTTAGTTAAAAATTAATATGCTTGCCATAGTGCCTGATCAATATTTACATTTTTGTTCTGTTCAATTTTTTTTTTTTTTAAATTTTGTATAGTTATTAATCCCCTTACCTTTATTCTTACTGTAAATTTATTTTGTATACTGAGTAGATATATACTAGGTGATGCATAATGTCATTCTAACACAAACTCACCCCCCCCCCCCCCCCCCCCCCCCCCCCCCCCCTCCCCCTGTTAATAGTATGCCATTAGCCAGCTGACTAAGTTGGAAGATAGCATTTGGGAGCGGTGGACAGGGAAAAAGCCTCATGATAAGCCATTGAGTAAGTACCAAAACATATAAATTTTATATTATTTTTGAATTCTCTGGAACTAGTATACCATGTGGCATCAATTGACAAAATTCTTTCAATTCAATGATCCTTTGTGGCAGCTAATATTCTATCATCCAAGGTACAGAATCAAGGGGAGAAGATTCTAGAAGGTCTTTATATAATATGACTAGTTATTGAGTAGGTGCATTATGTAATGTCATCACTGGGGGGAAAAGTGGGTGCTTTGTGAAGTTCTGATAAATGCCTGCTACATACAGAGCTGCAAAATTATTACGTAGTATTATTTTTTTATAGGAAGGATAATTATGATAAGAATTTGAAAGCTCTACCGAAATAATTTAGATAAGTGCCTGCTACACATAGAGCTGCAAAATTATTATTATTATTATTTTTGGGTGGGGGGGGGGGGGGGCGCAATTTTTTCCTTTTGGAAGATACAGGAGCATTTGAAAGCTCTGCTGAAATAAATTGATTGGGGACATGTATTCAGCAGATATGGTCAATTTAAATAATCACTTCCTTTCTATTTGTAGATGGATTTTGTTTGGATGACTCGCTACATACTTCTCCATCTAAAATGACACTTCAAAGCAGCTAAAGTTCTTTATAATCCGGGGCATACAAATTAAAAAGAAACCATAAAGGAGTTCTGTTTCTTAATAGAACTAGTTATTTACTATATCTTTTTTTCTATCTCATCCCCGTGCAAATAGGAAAAAATAATAAATAAAAAAAGAAAAAGAAAAAAGAAAAGGTAATAGTTGCAAGCTCAATATCTGGTTTATATGGAGATGGAGAACTTTGATAAGAACTTGAAAACTCATATATTTGGTAGATAGGTAAAAAAATTTTGGTCACTTTCCTTAAAACCACTTAGTCAGTTTGTGTTTAACTCCCTAAAGTAGTTTTCTCTCCATTTTATTTAAAGTATGTATTCTTAAACTTCATCTTAACCACCTGGTTATTCGTTGGGTCCAATAGCATGTCTCTGTACCACAGCTCTGGTGTCAAAACATGGAGGAAAGTTTTATCATAGGTGACAACAAGATGACCCAAAACTACTTCATAATGGGACATATAACACACCTGGACGTCATTGCATGGACCTTCTCTACCCATTCTCTGTTTTTCTAGCGGTCCCAAAAACAATGCAAGTCGATTATTATCTGTTATTTCAGCCTGTCATTCAGATTGAAGATGTTAATTTCTGATTTCCTATAAGGCTAGTCCCAACTGTAAGCATGGGTATTGCGATGCCTTTTTGTTGGTATTGCTGATGATTCATATGCTATATATAGGTTATATTTTTCTGAACAATATGTTTCACTGAAAACTAGATACCGCTACTCTTTATCCTTCAAAAACCTTTTCTGAACAACATGTTTCACTGAAAACTAGATACCACTACACTTTATCCTCCAAAAACCTTTTATTGTTTCATTGACCCTTTTTTCTCTAGGGAAATCCATCGATGAAAACTCTAGAAGTTTCAAGCAGAAGGACACATTTGATGGAAGTAGAAAAGATATTAATGCAGCTATCGATCGGATTTGTGAGTTCACTGGTGAGAATTTATGTATTTTTCTTTATCGAATTCCTTAAAAATAATTCTGATAGCTGATCTTTATTTTTGTGATATTTTGCAGGAACTAAGATTATTTTCTGGGATTTAAGGGAGCCATTCATTGAAAATTTATATAAACCCAATGTTTCTCAGTCTAGGTTGGAAGCACTAATTGAACCACTTGACGTGGTATGATTTTTCTTATCAGGAAGTTATGTTCCGTACAATATATTTAGTTGGGGTTGGAAATCTGATTGTCGAGTCTATGTGGAAAAAAATTGTCTTTTCCTTTTTCCTTTGTGCTTGTTTCCTTTTCTTCTCTCTCTCTCTCTCTTACATTTTTCATTTTTTTTCTCTCATATTAGCAACTAATGTAGCTATGAAACCTTACCATACATTGTTTGACCATTCCCCAACAGTTGAAGCTTTTGGGACATGTAGTTGTCTAACACGGTGTTAGAATTTTGATTCTCTGAGGCCTTGGGTTCAAGTCTTACCATTTGCATTTGTTTCACAATTCTTTTTCTGTTTGAACTCCGTTCCATCTGTCTGTTAGTCTTCTCTTAGAAGAGGGGTTGATATGCGAGGGAAGGTATGAGAGCTTAAAATATTTTGTGTGGTCCATTTTCTGACTGCTTATGCTTTCAGAGCAAGTAGTCTATCAGTGGCATATAAATAAATTTATACTGTTCTTTACAGTGGAGTTCCTTAATCTTGCTATCATATGCATTATGGGGGCTTTAAGCATGCAATCTAATCCTAATAGATTTGTGATGTAGTGGAAAGGCTACAAAAACTATTCACCTGTTACTGTTTGCAAGATGCTTCTATACTTGAGCTCAGCATTCAGAGTTGATATTTGCTGAAACACGTCCCTTGGACTTTTGAGCTATGAATTTTATAAATATCTGTTGTGTAAAGTGCATGAAATATGGAATTCGAAAGAAGCCAAGTTGAACCTTTCTCTGCTTTGCTTGGATTTTCTAGGATTTTTTGAGCTCTGATTTGGGCGTTGTACCACTTCTTATCAATCCTAAGAGCTCCTATTATTTGATGATTCTAATAAAGCTTTTACATTTGCACCTACTTTTGAATCTTGAGTCTGAACTGTCAATTAATTTCTAAGCTCTTAAGTTTGGTTGAAAATTTTCATATTTAAAATTGTAGTGACCCTGTCGTTTATAAATTGTTGATTTGTTTCAACTTCGTTCATTTGATGCTAAATTTAGGGTTGTCCATCTTCGTCAAACTCTGCAGGTACTGAATCAACTGTGTGATATCATTATGGAGCCGCTCAGGGACCGCATTGTGACAGGTCTTCTCCAAGCATCACTGGTCTGTACTTTGCTCCCACTTGTGAATTGTCAGTCATGAACATTATATTTTTTCTTTTAATGAAACGCTATCTTCCCCCAGGATGGCTTGCTCCGTGTTATACTAGATGGAGGACCATCACGTGTTTTCTTCCCGGGCGATGCTAAGCTATTGGAAGAAGATTTGGAGATCTTAAAGGTATCCTAAGGATGGCTGTCATGCAAAGTTTTTGGTTCACTGATTTGGACACATTCTTGTTTATGGCAAAGGAGAACCCTCATTTAGTGCCTTGACAAGTGTTCGAAGGATTTTAATTTTAAAAAATTGACAGTTTAAGCTTTCAGAGTGATGGTTGTTAACATGGTATTAGAGTAGGCAAAGTCCTCACCATCACTTATTGAAACACGTGTTGGACCAAAATGAATATCGTTTCAATATGAGGCTTATTACATCTGATTTCCTTATTTAGAAAAGGAGATAAAATTGAGGGTGCTCCAAAGTTTAAGATCATGTTACTTTCAAATTATTCTAGAGGATATTTTTTTTCCTCATATTTTACATAATTTCTGGCTTCTTCACAGGAATTCTTTATTTCCGGAGGAGATGGACTTCCTCGTGGAGTCGTTGAAAATCAAGTAGCACGTGTACGGCAGGTTATAAAGTTGCTTGGCTATGAGGTTAGTTCTTAAATTATACTTAATAGAAATTGAAAATAAGAAGATAACTGCAGAAACCTATTCAATGCACTTTACCAGGAGGTTGAGGTGAAAATGAAGCAAAAATATAAAACAAATAAACAAATAAATTAGTTATTCATGATTCTTGTCTTGAACTGCCCAATTGCAGGCTATAATTTACATATATGCTTATGAAATAAAATATCAGTCTCTTGATTCACGGATTTAGTTAGGAAAAGGAAGAAATGAAAAAGCCATTTCTGTCGTGTTCTTTTTCTTGCTTAAAAAATTCTAAAAATAAGAGGAAAGGGAGGGAATGACATGTAGTAATATTTAAAATATCTCCTTTCCCTTGTATTTTCTTCTCTCCTATGTTTTTCATGGTAACCAACCAAAGGAAAATAATCCCGTCTGCATTATGTTATCCTTTCTAAATGGTTCTGTCTATATAAGCGAAGCCTAAAATTCGTTTTCGTTTATTCGCTGAAGTTGGCTGTCATTTTCACCATTCTGCACTCATTTTCCTCCCAAGTCATCTGTAATGGATTTCAGGGATATCTGATTTTAACTCATCGTTATTAATTGATTGCAGACACGAGAATTGATCGAGGACTTGAGATCTTCCGGTGGGTTAGACATGCAGGGTGGCAGAAGCAAGCTGGGTGCTGATACTCGTACCCTAATACGAATATTATGTCACAGGAGCGATTCCGAGGCTTCTCAATTCCTCAAGAAACAATACAAAATACCCGAGTCTTCTGCCTAGGACAATGCTGCGTAACCTTTGAAATCCGCAGAAGGATAAAGCAAGAACAGGAAGAAATTGTATTTGCAAGAAACCCCCCTTGCCAATGAGAATGTAAAATTCATTTGTTTGTGTTTTTCTTGGAATAGTGTCGGGGTTCAGTGGAGGCATGTGCTTGAAAAAAAGAAAAAAGAAATAGTGGACATTTTGTTACATTTTTGCTTTAAATTTTGAATGTCTATTTTACCTTAATTTGTAAAAACTAGTTGTATTTGTCGCCTTCATGTCATTGTATCATTACTGCATTTAAACTTAATTTTGGTCTATGAATGATGGAAAAACTTATTTAATTGTCATAGCAATGTTTTGAACATGTATCAATTATGCTTTATAAGCAAAATCCAAATAAAAATTCAGGAGATTGTCAGTTGAGATTGATGTTTAGACTTTTAGGTTCCGTTTGTTTGGACGTAAAATATTTTTCAGAAAACATTATTTTTTAATCTTTGGTGTTTGGTTGTCGTAAAATATTTATATAAAAAAAAAATATTAAAATTTATTAAAAATAATTTATTCATCAATTTTTGATAAGTTATTTTACATGCTGATTGACTCGATTTTAATCTTGACATAGATTTTTGTCGAACACTGAAAAAGTAAAAATAAAAGAATATTTTACTTGAAAAAAAAATATATTCTTAAAAAAGAATATTTTATGTCTGTTGTGGAGCCTTAAAGAATGAAATAATTTTAGTAAAAGTGAAATCTAAATAAAAATCTTTGGCAGGCACAAAGATTTTTAAATTGAGAGTTCTTTTGGTATTTGGTATAATCTTTAGCATCCAATGTACGGTATATGTTTGGTAAGAGATGAATGTGCGCCAGGACAAAAAAACATAAAATAAAAAAATAAAAGCATCCAATGTACAGTATATGTTTAGTAAGATGATGAATGTGTGCCATGACGAAAAAACTAAAAAAATAAAAAAATAAAAAAAATGAGAAGATGAATGTGTGCCAATGTGAGTTGATAAAGATAATCCTTTGCAAAAGGTGGTGTACTAGATGGAAAATTTTACGATACCTTGAAGTATTGTACTTTTAAAGCTCTCCATCATTAAGTGTGGTGATGGAGCTTACCTGATAGATGATCTAACGACTGAAAGGTCTTGTGGCACCTATTGTAGACTTTCAATTCTCTTACTAGACCTCCGCTACAACCAAAATCTCGGTCATTGAAGGTGACGGTGGAGTCCACCTGATACATGACCCGACAAAGAGGTCTCGTTGTACATGTAATGTAGGCTTTCTCATACTTAGACCTCCATAGCAACCTAAATCTATATACCCAATGCTTTACATTTAAGCACAAGGGTTTATAATCAGCAAATACAATATCACATTTTACCATAAAAGATTTTATATGTGATCATAGCTTTTGGTGAAAATGCAGAAGAAATCAAAATTGATATTTTAATGTTTCATATTTAATTCATCTTTTGCATGAGTGTTCACAGGCCAAGAAAAGCATCTTTTGAGATATAAAACACATAAAACAACTTGCATGTTTTGATATATTCCTTCCCTGTCAAGTACAAAAAATCCCAAGAAAAGAAGATGTAACTCATGAATTATTCCTTTCTTTAGTCTCTCTAAATCAATATATATATATATATATATATATATATATATATAAGTTTGTCTATGTAAGAAAAGTATATTACTCTTGAACTTGGCTTTGCAGCTTTCTTCCAGTCATATAAATCATAATCTTAATGCTTCAATCCATATTTCCATAAAGCTGTTCACCAGGGCAACAGTAAGGTAGGCAATGCAATGTGTGCATGCAATTTCCTTGTGTATACTTTATTCTTTACAATGATCATTTGGTTCAATCAAGTAATTTATATATGTGTTACAATATCTTTCTGTTACACTACATACATACACATGTTATATATATTTATATGTACAAACAATGTTAAATTATTGTCTTTTCCTTTTAGCACTATATTCAATAGTACGATTTATTTATTTATTTAATACTGCTCAAGTAATTATTTATGTTGGCAGATAAAAAATTTGTTGCAATTCCAGCTACTCGATTCCTTTGTTGCATTGAAGTTATTCGCATTGAAATAAGGCATGAAGTTGAAATTTCTACTAAGATATTACTGTTCATGTGTTACAATATCTTTCCCTTACAATAGTAACAATACACACACACACACATATTATGCTCATAATTTTTATTTTTTGCTTTTATCACTATTATTTAATAGTATGATTTATTCATTTAATGCTAATAAAGTAATTATGTATGTTGGCAGATAAAAAATTTGTCACAATTCCAGCCACTCAATTCATTTGATACTGTGAAATTATTTGAATTGAAATAAGGTGTGTATTTAAAATTTTCTATTAAGATATTACTGTTCATGTGTTACAATATATTTCCCTCACAATATACACATGTATATATATGTGTGTGCATGTGTCATATAATGTTAATTTGTTATTTATTTATTTTTATTTTTGCTTTTGCCACTATTATTTAATATTATGATTTATTAATTTAATGCTAATAAAGTAATTGTGTATGTTGGAAGATAAAAAATTTGTCAAAATTTCAGTCACTTAATTCCTTTGGTGCTGTGAAGTAATTTGAATTAAAATAAGCTGTGTATTAAAAATTTGTTGTTAAAATATTAGTGTTCATGTGTGACTTTATCTTTTCATTACAATATATAATATACATGTATCTATATATGTTCAGACATTATTAAATGTTTTATTTATTTATTTATTTTAGTCTTGCCGCTGGTTCAATAGTATGATTTATTAATTTAATGCCATAATATAGTACAACTTTGTATATCTCGTGTCTTATTTTCATAAATGGGTAGTTGAAGGGACAAAACAATCCTACTGGGCCGGATCTGGCCCATCCCACCCGTTCAGGAAAAGACTCCAACAACTTCCTAGGCCAAGCATTCTAGGAATTGGACCTAACTTTGTGGTGGGTCAGCCCAATAGGAAACCAGGCCCACGAGGAATTTTAGGGCCACTGTAGACTTCTTTCTTTAGTAAGTATTTTTTGGACCAATAATTATCCATTTTCTTATCTTATTAAATAATTTTGTTAGCTAAAACATGTCATTTACCTAAAGCGTTTTTTTAATTTCATTTACTTATATACAATATTGTTTTTTGTTTTTTCCAAAGTTCAAGACAGATTTTGTTCCTAAAGCGCTTTTTAATTTCATTTACCTGAATACATTTTCATACCTCACATTTCTCAATAAAAATAAGTTACATTATTTTTATTAAGAATATCGTGCTCTACTAAGCCTAAACTTCATAGATAATTTTTATTCCACACTTTGAATTGAATTTTTACCTTTGAATTTTAGCAATGGAAGTATCCAGGTTAGAGTTTTTTCGAAATTGTATGGGGAAAACTAGGAAACATAGATACTTCTCTTAAGATATCGTGGCAATTATATGTTTTTAGACACTTTAAAGACATGACATAGTGGTTTTGTAATAATTATATTTTTAAAAAGTCATTCAATACAATTTAAAATGTGTTATTGGTTAATTAAAAATAACATAAAACTTAAGAAAACAAAATTAACAATCATCTCACTATAAGTTCCAAATTAATGATTTTATCCATGATTATATGGATAAAATGAAAAATAAAATATTATTTTTATATATAATTAAATATTATATATATATATATATATATATATATATATATATATATATATATTTTGATGTATTCATATATTTGCTTTGTAGGTGGAAACATTATGTTTGCATTTGATTTAGACTTTAGGAGGGATAAATTAAAATTTTGTTTTATTTTAAACTCGTATAATAAAAAACTAGGTCATTGATTTGTATTTAATTGTTCAAAGTTTATACTTGTTGATCAAAATAACACCCAACTATAATGATCTTTCAAGTATATAAAATGAATATTTTCCGAAGTAAATGATAGACGTTTGATAGTTAGCAAAATCATGTATTATACTCTTATAATATACATATGTTCTTACAAATAAAAACTACGTATATTCGTTTTTTTTAGTTGAATTATATATTACACGTATTATATATTTTCCGTATTATATATTATGCAATACATTTAAATTACATAATTTTTTTGAAAAACAAGTTTAAATTGTCTTTGATCAATATTGCATTATAAGAAAGAAAAAAAATTTAAATAGTGTGCAACTATAGGAAAATAATTGGTAATTAACCTAAAAATTCCATTTTCCTAGTTAGTAAGAAAGCTATTATTTTTATATTTCATGATTCATAACCAGTGTCATATATATATATATATATATATATATATATATATATATATATAGGTATTTTATAAAATTTTATAGTGAATTAAATAACTTTGTACTTATGCTTGTTTAAAAAAAAATTATATATGAATATTGGTGATAAAAAATGGAAATTCTATTTCTTTTATGAGTAAAAGAAATACAATGAATTATATACTTATGTTTATTTGTAATATATATGAACAATTAACATATTAATGCTACCACATTTTTTACCATAATTGTCTATTACCATTCGTGTTATAGTTGTATATGTATATATACATATATAATCAACTTTTTCACGCCACTAATAAGGTGTTAGTTTGATAATCCAATTCATTACTTAGAGTCCGTTTGGGGTTGTTGCTGAAATAAAAATAAAATAACAAACGATTTTATCAGTAAAGCTATCAAAAAATTGCGGTCAATAAACAGTATTTAGGTGTTTAATGACACTTTATAATAATGTAACGGCCTTACTCCAGAAGACCCGATTCACTAACGGGCTGTGATATGATTTCGGGTCTTTGCCCGGACCTGAGGACATACTAGGGGCAAAATGGTCATTTCTTAATTCATTAATTTATTATCGGCCTTTATTGAGTTTCATTTAATCATTGCGGTTCACAACGTGGCTTAAAGTCATCATTCGAATCAAGTGTGTAAGTCTAAGACAAATTTGGTTCAACAGCCCTACGATTGAGCGCAGGGTGCGTTGCGATCAAGCGTAGGTTGTCAACCCTGTGCCATTGTGTGTGGGAAAGACTGCATGTTCGCAAGGCCCAATGCCCTACGATCGAGCGTAGGACCTTTACGATCGATCATCCAATAATAATTTTATGGTGAATAGTAAAATCAGCTTTTAATTTTTTTGATATTTTAAAAACTGGGGGCGCGATCGATCGTAAGGTGGGTACGATCGATCATACCAAGAGATTTTTTTTTAAAAAAATTGTCCCATTTTAAATATCTTTCTTTTTGAAACAACATTTGGTCACTTAAACCATTTGAAACATGTCCTAACCAAAACAGAATGAATGATTGAAACGTCATTTATATCCCATATATGAAATGTCCTTTACAACAAGAGTAACCAAAGATATACCTGCTCAAAATAATATTGACTATACAAAATACACAACATCCTCCCGCTTACATGATTATCCAATTTAGATCAAAATTACAACTCTTCAAAAGGCCAATACGAAGCTATGTTAGAAATGTCCAAACAAGTCCAAAAGAACTCGGTCCGTCCCCTCCTAGACAATGTGGAATTAATACCTCCACTACATTGTTAATTCCTAAAAATATTTATATAATAATGGGGTTAGCGACAGTCGCTCAGTAGAATATGCCCAAGGTATGACTCCTAAAGTTACGTGAGTAAACACATAGAGAAATGGTGGTCAAGAGAATGGATTATACTTGTATGGGAAAATTCCAAGACCATTAAATAGACTACATCAACAACAAACACCAATAAAAGCTCATACACATATCCAAGCACCACCAAGATACTAATGCAATATAAGCCATGCATATGCCAATGCCCTGAACACTCCCTAGCCATGTTTATGACTAAAATCGTAAATTTAACCGCACCCCTTTCCCAATACCCAAACTTACTCAATACACTCATAGCGAAAATCAATAATCCTTATGGCACAAGACAACCGCTCGTACTCTTTAGGAACACTGGCTAACTATTCTTGCATAAGTCAACCTCTCATCACCATTTGGGACCTAGCTACCGATCACCGAAAAAAGTCTACCGTTTGTCTTCTATTTATCACAATTCACATTTGGGAACAAGACAACCACTCGTCTCCTGCTTATCGCAACCACACTTGAGAAAAGGCAATCGTTCGTCTCCCACTTACCATAAACCCTTTTACCTCAAACTTTAAAAATCAAGCCCCACGTAAGCTTTGAAAATGCATCCATCTCACACAACCATCCCACCCACACACGCACTACACAATGCATGAATGATGAATGTCCCTCGTAAACCAAAACCTCCAGTTGTTAAGAAGCTAATCACCTAGCCATCATCATGGAAGTAAGCATGCTCTTAAATAACAATACATCAAATCACCTCAAGGGTACACGTACCAATAATCATAAGATCGAGAAGCACTTAGAAGATAACCATATTCAATAACATGTTTTTTCATCTTTAATCTAACAAGAAGGCTTATTTAGACAATTTGACAAACACCTATCATCTTTGTAGTCAAGAGAGTTCAATCATAATAATTTATTGCATAGACTTAACAAATTTCACATCGGAACATATACAACTTTTCTAGAATCATCAATTTAGCTTGCAAGTTGACACAACTTCATCCTACCAAGCATGCTAGCAAGAATTTAACACGAACATCATATGAATTTGACAATTAGATACCAAGTTGCTAGTAGATAGCATGAAAGTTAACATAGTGACCAAATTTCTCTACAAAAACATATATAACATACTACATCACAAATTATTCATATAAAACCTCATAATAACAAAGGACTCCATAAATTAGACACCCCTACCTCTTGAAGCAAGCAAACCTAACCTTGCTCCCATGATGAAACTCCATCAAATTGAATGCTAATACTACCAAGATGAAGAAGAAGGTGAGGAGAACAACAATTTCTCCTAGAGCCACCCCAAAATCTAAGTCCTTGCCTCTAGACCCAAAACTTCAATGTGCTCCAATCTTTGCAAAAATGATACCAAAAGTAAACTATTGAAGTGTAAACCAAACTTTTCTTCTATCTCAAAGGTCAAATCTCACTATAAATAGATCAAACCTAAGGTTTAAGTATTAAAATGTGTAACAAAATGAAAAAGAGAGGAAGAGGAAAATGGGCAAAAATCTGATTCTAACTCCTTCTATTCCTACTTTAAGGATGCATATGGTTCGGTTTGGTACGATTGCGACAAGAACTTCGGAACCAGTCACAATGGTTCCTTAAAAATGGAACTGGAACCGGAACCATGTGTGTATGGAACTGAACCGTGAATACCGGTTCGGTTCGGACCATGGTTCCCCACCTATGAGCTTTTTCCCTGTTGTTCCCTTGTGTTCCCTTACTTATTCGAAAGCTTTGAGCCTTTGAGCCTATAGCTAAAACCATTAAATAGAGTTACATAATACAATAACAAAAATGTAAATATATATAAATACAAAAAGTATAACTTCAAACTGATTGTCGCTCACTGAGAAGTCTGAGATGGTGTGTGGATGTAGATCGAAGAAGCTGTGTGACCGTGTCACTGACTAAGAAGTTTGAAATGGTGTATGGGTGTAGATCGGAGAAACCGTATTAGGAAACAGAGTTATATAGAAGATGAGAACTTGATTGGAGAAGCTGTCTCGCAGTGTTGTTGACTGAGATAGTGTGTGGGCGATAGCCGCGATACAGAAGATGAGAGAATGTGATGACAGATGAGTGATGAGGAGTGTGGACTGAAGATGAGAGGAGTAGAGGACTGATGATTGACGAGTGATGAGGATTGAGGAGGGGAGGGGAGGGGAGGGGAGGGTGATGCAGCTTCAAAGAATCAAATATTAGAACATCAGAACTTGGGAGTTGAGATGAGAACTGAGGAGGGGAGGCGAGGGTTAGGTTTAGGTTTAGATGAGTTTTTGTGGTTTAGTGGTGGACCACATGTAACTTATTGTTATATGGTATGAGTTATTAAAAATATATATAATTAAAAATATAATCATATATATATATATATATATATATATATATTATATACAATTCCGGTTTCCAATGGTTCCCACAGGTCTGGAACCGGAACCGGAATCGTAAGCCCACGGTTCCTATTTTTATAATCGGGACTGGGACCGGAACCGGAACTGTGAGAACCGGAACTGCAGCCTCGGTTCGGTTCGGTTCGGTTCTGTTCCATGGCTTTTTGGTGCACCCCTATCCTACTTAATTAAATGGTGGTGTAACGACCCGAACCCAGGGGTCCGAATCGCTAATCAGGTCCTTAACCAAACTCGAGGACATTCTAGGGGTAAAATGATCATTTTACAATGTGAGAGGATAATCTACCTTAAAACTAGTCAAATGAAGTTTAAAACAATCATATTAGTCATTCCATGAGGTTTGAAGAGGTTCTACGGTCATTGGTTATGATTTCCCAAAAGCGCCCTTACTCGGTTTAAGGCTAATTCCGATACTGTTCCACTAAAACCATCATAACTCTCAACATGAATGGAATTTGAAGATAAGGTTTGTCTAATTGGAAAGCTAACTTAAAATACTTGAAAATGGATTCAAGAATGACCTAATTTAGGTTTGGAATGAAGAAGTTTTGACCGTTGGAAATCAGGTGATCAAAGATGACAAACTGACAAGGCAAAAGTGGGTACTGGAGGTCTTGAACCGGTTCAAAATGGGTAGCATGCCCATATGTGAACCAAATGCACCCCTTGAACCGGTTCAATGGGGCTGAATCGGTTCAAGATGCCCAGAATCTGGAAAATGCCCTAGAAACCTTAAAATTGTGCAGTTGTGCATATAGACACCTCTTTGGTCCATTGGTAACCACATTTCAGGTCTAAACCTGCCCCAATTCATGCATTCAAAAGTATGTAAAACATAATTAAACTCAATACGAGTGTAATACATTTTTTAAAGATTGAATTGTACAAATCCCATTTTTATACAATCTCTAAAGGATTAAATATAGAAATTGAGGCCTTCATGGCCAAAATTACGTAGTTTTAATAAAAATGAATCGAAATCCTAACTATATCAATAACCATGGACGTCTATCATTCAATGGCTCATCTCCGAGTCCCTGAAAAATGTTAATGATAATAGGGTGAGCTCAAAAGCTCAGTAGAAAAAACCTAAAGTATATTCCTAAAAATCCCTTGAGCTGCAACCAAAGAAAGGGAAAACAAAGAAAAAGGATCATGGGATTATGAGTCATATCATTCATACATGAATTTTACAAATTCATAAACCATAGCATCAAACATAAAATGCAAATGTTTTCTTCTTCCTTTCCAACCCAACCTCACTAAAACCTTCTTAACCACCACCTTAACTTACAACACCATCCTTCATCTCACTGTCTAACATTTTCTCCCACATCAAACCTTCACCCTCTTAATTCACCCCATGCCAAGAATATGCATATCATACAACCATTTATCAATATACAAGTCATTATTTACGTCATGATATCATATCAAACACCCAAACATAAAAATTAGTCACATAATTCATACTTTCACATTTTCTGATAGAAAATAGCATGCGTGGCACATATACAAGAAACCATCATATTCTCAATCCATAATAATTAATTCAACACTATCTTATGCTTAACATCACAACCAAAAAGTTACAAACTAAGCATGCTTCACAATATCAAGATTTTCATGTAAGAAAATATATAAAATCTCACTAAAATCATAGGAATTTGTAATTTAGACTTCCCCTACCTCAATGGAGCAAGCCAAACAAGCCCTAAGGCTAAACCAATTTTTGGATCTCTCCAAACCCTAGCAAGATTGGCCTCAATTTGGAGCTCATGCCAAGCTCTCCAACCTCCCTTCTTCCTCTCCTTCAAAATCTACCTTAAACTCTCCAAATTAAAGCTTTTTCTTTAGAAGACATAAATGTGTGATTGTGTATGAATATAAAGAGAGATAGAGAAAGTGATAGAGAGAGAGAGGAGGTGATGCACGAAAATGGGGGAGGAGAAAAGTGATGGCTTTACAAAACTTTGAAACTTTGGTCCATAATGTGCCAAGTGTCACAATTTGAGTGATCCCTCCTCTTTCAATGAAATGACATTCTTACCCCACAAATATCTATCTCTAATATATAGATATAGATGTATACATATATGTCAGAAAAGTCCATTATGCCCCTTTCTTAAAATGACAAAACCGGAAGAAGTTCCCGATTCTAGTTGTCTCGACTTCTGAAAATTTTTAAAAATAATACCGTCACTTCTAAATGACTTAAAATGATTAAAAATACACTTCTAAAATCCATAGCTCAAAAAAATGACCAAAACGCCCCTTTGGGCCCACGTGGCATGCAAAACGAGGCAAGGATTAAAATAATCCAGAAAAATCAAATAAATTCCAGAAAATAGAAAATAGAAAAAATCGGTAACATTACAGGAGGTCCCCATCCCATGCACCAAAAATAATAAAATGCCCTTCAATGAGTAATATAACCACAACCATGCCATAAGTATACCTTTAGGTACACATATGCATGTATATATATATACACCAATAATGAAATGCTAATGAAACCGAAATTTTTTTCTAGGGCCTTGGGTCCACACGGGACCTCACGGGCCCGAAAACTAAAAAATAACGAAACTACTCGTAATGCATTTCTAAGAATTCTAAATTCAAAGAAATGCCCTAAACAATCCTCGGAACTCATGTGGTATGCAAATCGAAGCACGAAAATAATAAATATAAAAATAAATATATAAGCCAAAAAAATTCAAAAAAAATCTGAGTCAATTCAAATAAGTACTTATCACAATTAAATTATTTTTTAAAATTATTTGGTAATAATATTTTTTAAAATACTTCTATCGCTAAATTTACAATAATATACTTTAATAGGATGTTATCATATTTGATAATAGAACTTTACTAAGAAAGGAATGTAATTGTCTTTATAAAAAATAAAAAAGACAAAATTGTCTAATAAAAATAAGTTACTTAAAATATTGAACTTCAATTCAGAATACAGTTTTGAAAGCTCCAAATTCTAACATCATTCAAAAGCACTACTGAACTAAATCCGGTAACTATTAAAAGCGCTTTTAATTGTTACCAATCACATCTAAAATTTTTTTTTAGAAAAATAAAAGCGCTTTTAAGCCGTGAAGAAGCAATCCCAAATGAGTCATGACCTGATTCATTACATATTTGATTGAGTGAGTTTGATAACGCAAAATTAATACCACTTAACAAAATAAATGTTACTTAAAATATGATAAAAATTTTAGTGATGAAGAGTTTACTTATCATTGAACACTTAAAATTCCAAAAAAATATAAGAAAATGTTTTAAATTTATAACTAAAATTTAAAATTTCAGCACTTGAAATTTAGCTCCTAAAAATTTTGGGCGCGTAATTTTTATTTTTACTAAACAGTGCCTAACTTTCTTTAAACTTCCTAAAATCACAATTTATATTCAATTTAAGATTCAAAGACCTCAAACGGTCATGCTTAAACATGAAAAAAAAAAAAAAAAAAAATGCTTAAACACTATTTTAATTTGATGATCACAAGATACACAAATCATAACTTCTATTAAATTTGGATTCTAAAAGACATTAAATGGCATGCTTCAGTGACGCTCTTAGTCCACTTATAACTCTGAGATACATATCATTATGAAAAATAAAAATAAAAATAAAAATAAAAATTCTACATATTTTATGTTACGATTCACCCCACCACATAGTATGATATTGTCCGCATTGTGTATCTGAGCTGTCATGATTTTACTCTTGGGTTTTACCCTAAAAGTCTTCGTACCAATTGGAGTGTAAAAATCCTATATATACACTTTTCCTTTCCATACACAGGCGATGTGAGATTGTGCACCTGCAGTTCGCCTAGTATGGTAGCCAATTGGTGCCTTTTGCACCAGCCCACAAGGTCGCAAAAATCACCCCCCTTAAGAGCCCAATGTCCACGTTGGCCACACTCCGATTAAGTCAGGCTCTAATACCATTTATAACGACCCACTCCACCACATGGTATATAATATTGCCTGCATTAGGCCCACGTCTGCACGATTAGTTTTTTAGGCGTTACTCCAAAATGCCTTGTACCAAATCCTGCATATATATCACTCTCCTTTCCATGCCTAAGCAATGTGAAATTATGCACTTGTCGCTCACTGAGTGTGATAGTCTGCCAGTGCTCTTACACCTACCCACGACACACCAGTCCACAAGGTCGCTACATCACCCCCTTAGGGGCTCAACGTCCCCGTTGGCTATACCTCTGACTGGGTCAAACTCTGATACATTTGTAACGACCAACTCCATGATCCACCACATAGTATAATATTGTACACTTTGAGCCCGAGCTTGACCCAGCTGGAAGTGTGGCCAACAGGGACGTTGGGCCTCTAAGGAGGATGAGGGGTGATTGTGGTGACCTTATGGGCGGATATTTTGCGAGTAGTGCAAGGGATATTGACAAACTACTACACTGAATGAACTACAAGTGTACAATCTCACATCAAATTTTGGGACACAACTCACATGTCCAGTGTTCGATCAACTCCTAGTGGTATTAAGCCTTTGTCTTTCGACATCTACGTATTCATAGTTTTCGTAAAGTGAGTGAGGACAAATTTTAGAATTTGAATGCCAACACATTAGACATAATAAAACTATTTTTCTTAAAAAATTAATGTAATAAACCCTAAATATTTGAAAGAAATTTTATTGAGTTTAACTATGTGTTACTATTTATTAGAGTGTAAAAAAAAATTAGGCCATAAAATAGTTACAATTAGGCCCTAATAAGTTCAGCTATAACCCATTATATCGTCATGTCATTTCACTCCGGGGCCCATGATGTGAAAAATAAATGCATAAACGCAGAATTAAGAAATTAAACTACTCAAGTGCAATATCAAACAAACAAAATCTAAGAACTTACATAATTGCAATAAAATCAATTCGTCAGCAGATAGGTTATAGCTTACGCTTGCAAACCATTGCAATAGACTTTTCAAAAATTTCAAATCCAACTTCATATATATATATGTGCTACTTATGTTGCATTCAAAATTCACAGAGAGGCAATGGAGTTGATTCAACCTTTGTACGATATTGCGAAAAACATGTGCACACCCATTTGTAGGCGTGTGGATTATGCGATAAACCTGTCAAAGAATTTCACAGAGCTGAGCAGGAGAGTAAAAGAATTATGCAACAGGAGGGATGACATTAAATATCGGATCGAACTTGTAAAGCTACAAAAGTGTCCAACAAATGAATGCATTGGCTGGCTTGAAAGAGTGGATGAGATTGATAAGATGATGATAGAAGATAAGCAGCTCATTGCCAAACGATGTTTTAATGGATGGTTTCCAGATGTCATTTCACGTGTGAAGCTCGGTAAGCATGTGGTGGAGATGATCGAGTAGGTTAAAGAGCTCCAAGAGAAATCCAGGTTTGAAGATAGTTTTGTCATTGATTTGCCACCAAAAATAGTTGAGGAGAGGCCTGTTGATGCTTTGATAATGGGGAATTCAACTAATCTCACCTTGCAAAAGATACGAGATTCCGTCAGAGATGAGGGTGTCCAAAAGATTGGAATTTGGGGCATGGGTGGGGTGGGAAAGACAACCTTAATGAATGTCTTGAATAATGATTCTGAAATTCAAACTATGTTTCATATTGTAATATGGGTAACCGTCTCAAAATCTTGGAGCATTAGGAAGATTCAAGATGAAGTTGCATCGCGCTTGTAAATATTACCCGATGTAAAGGATTTACCAGATGAGAGAGTTTCAGAAAAGTTTTTTGACAAACTCAAGGGCAAGAAATATTTGTTGCTTCTGGATGATGTTTGGGAAGTAGTGGATTTGAGTAGAGTGGGTATACCAAGTACAAGTCAAGATAAGGGTTGCAAAATTGTTCTGACAACCAGAAAAATTCGAGTTTGTCAAAAAATGTCAACTGATAAGGAGATCAAAGTGGAAGTTTTAAACGAAAGTGAAGCATGGGAATTGTTTAACTCAAAAGCAGGAGGAATCTCATTGCTCCCAACCATCAAGCCGATTGCTGAAAAAATCGTCAGAAAGTGTGGTGGCTTACCACTTGCACTAAAAGTAGCAGGTGCGGCGTTGAGAAAGGTTGAAGAAGTAAGCGTGTGGAGTAATTTTTTGAACAAGTTCAATTCACCAGCTATGTCTTACATTCATGAAAATATGAATGAGGATGTGTTCAAGCCATTGAAGGTCAGTTATGACGCGTTGAAGGATGACATCATCAAGAATTGTTTTCTGTATTGTGGCTTGTATCCAGAAGATGAAAAGATTAAAAAATCTCAGCTGATCACTTATTGGAGAGCAGAGGGGTTTCTTTGGAGTAAAGGGACTTTGAAAGGTGCTTATGATGATGGGTGTGAGAAATTACATGACCTTATTGGTGCATCTCTGTTGGAGAAGTGTGAGGATGAAAGACATGTAATGATGCATGATGTGGTTCATGATTTAGTTCTGATGATGACTTCAGCAGGAGGAGAGGAGAGCAGGTTCGTGGTGAGAGCTGGACTGTCCATGTCCGTGTAGGAAATACCTGATGATAAGGAATGGGAAGAAGCAAGTAGGATTTCCTTTATGTATGCCAAGGGATACAAATTACCAGAGAAGCCAAAATGTCCCAAGCTGTCAACATTGCTGCTTCAGTCACGTACTAATTATTTATCTCCTTTGAAGGCAATACCTGAATGTTTCTTCAATCACATGCCTAACCTTCGACTTTTGGATCTGTCAGGAAGTCGCATCTCCTCATTGCCATCTTCCATCTCAAATTTGGTCAGCCTTAGAGCATTGCTTCTGAAAGGATGCGAGTATTTACAGGCTCTCCCTCAGGAAGTAAGTGTGCTCCAGAGACTTGAGGTGCTCCATGTCAGCAGTGCGTACAATATGCCGTATCAACCTAGTGAGATGTGGAAGTTGACCAGCCTTAAAAGTTTGAAATTTTCACCTCTAGGTTTGAGAGTCCCCAAAGATGAGATGGTTCCTTCTAGTACAATATCCAGACTTTCCCTGCTTCAAGAATTGAGTATTAAATGGATGGAAGGGAATGATGAAGAAAGTTCGGAAACTTCTGCAAAAGAGGTTGGCAGCTTGACACGGCTCTCTTCACTTGCATTCCACTTCACAACAAGGAATTGTCTGAAACACTTTCTCCATAACAGCCAACCATGGAGAGATCGTACCATACAGAAATTCCACTTCCGTGTTGGAAAATTGGAGTCATTACAATGGTTTGGCAAAAGACCTGAGAGGCACCTGTCATTTGCGCCGGAATGTGAGGATGATGGAGGAGTAACTTGCGAAGAAATAAAAGAGGTACTCATACGTTCGGAGCATTTTGACCTATATGGTTGTGAAACCCTTCAAATACTATCAAAATTGGGAGTTAATGGGTTAAAAGGTTTATGGGTCCTTTCTGGTAAACTTGAATATATGATAGATGAAGAAGGATTGCGAGGGGATGTTTTTGAAAACTTAGAATACCTTTATTTGATTCGCTTAGATCATTTTAGGGGCATCTGCTGCGGCAAATTACCAATGCAATTAAGCAGCAGCACCAATAGTTTCACTAAACTGAAGGACTTGCGAATATATTTATGAAGAAGGTGTTCTCATGGGGAGTGATTCCGCAACTCCTTAATTTGGAATCATTGAATATTGAATGTTGTTCGGAAATGGAGGAGATAATTTCAGCTGATTTCGATGAGAGGGAGGAGGACAACAGGAGGCTTGAACACGTGAACCTACCCAAACTGAAGCTTTTGGCTCTTGGATGGTTACGAGAATTGGTTGGCTTCTCCAAGAGGAAGAGGAACCATCTGTACTTGCATTGCCCTTCCTTAGAGGAGGTTACTTTTAAAGATTGTCCAAAACTGGAAATATTTCCTTTTGGCATCGACAGTGCACCTCATTTGAGAAAGATTAAAGGAGAACTGAAATGGTGGGAAGCATTAAAATGGGAAGATGATGCCACTAAATCACGATTCGCCCCTCTCTTCCAAATATATATGGGACGTGTATACCTCCCAATGACGTTGTAGTCCCTGCATACAGGTAAACAATACGACACTGCAATTCTGTTTATTATTAGCACCCTTTATTGAAGTTGTAGTCCCTGCATACTTCCGGCCACCTCATATAACTACCCTTTCTTAGTCGTTTTAATTGCTCAAACAATTTTCTTTTCTTTGTAATAAATACGCTAAAACTTTGTTGCGTAGATTGATAATATATGGATTTATTTAATTACTCACACATAAAAATTGGTTGAGAAATTTTAATTTTTATTGAAGAAAAATAGTTAACTCCAAAGAATGTTTATCAAAGTACTTACGTTAAGGATCATATTTTATCATAAATAATTTTTTCCTATTTTTTCTCTCAAACCTACCATGTATTCGCTTGACAAAACCGCTTTTAAATACACAAAATTAAATTGTTATATCATCCGTTACAAAGTCACTGTATCACCAGTCATGTAATTCAATGTTATTTTTGTTATACTGTAACGTCTGTGTATATTTATTTGTGTGTGTGTGTGTGGTGTAATTTAAACAAAAAAGAAAAGAGAAAAGAAAAGTTAATGGGTGGGACCAACAAGCATTTAAATGGTTATGAGACCATCTTTGTTTTCTTTTTTTTTCTCATTCCCGCAAGGTCATCTCTCTCGTCCAGAAGCTCCTTTTTTTTTTTTTTTTTTTTTTTTTTTTTTTTTTTTTTGGTTCCAATCTTCAAGCTTTGATTCCATCTTCATTACTTGCCGGATTTAGGTGCCGTTTGAGGCAAAACAACGAGTGTGACGAGCTCTACGCGTTGATGCAAGCAATTTCCAGTTTTGAGCCTTCTTTGGAACTCAAAAATTTAGGACCCATTTTCTAGGGTTTGCTCATTTTTGAGGTAGGGGCATCTTAATCCACTCTCTTCTTGTTCCATTGTGAGTTATGCTCTTTTGTTGTGCTAGACATGCTAAATTTGAGAATTAATTGCTTCAATGAGGTGTAAGTGATGTTTAGAAAAAATTCATGTCTTAGGGTTATGACTTGTCTATGTGAAAAGTATGTATAGATGATGGCTTTGTGGTGTTTTTTGTGAATTATACCTCTTTTATGTGCTAACATGCTTTACTTGGGGATTAATTGTGTTAATGATTATTTTAATGTTGTCTAGAGAAATGTATGTTTATGCACATGTGATGTATTATGTGAAAAGCTTGCCTATGTGTTGAGTCTATGTCTATTATGTGTAAACTTGCTGAAAGTGATGTATGAGACCATGCTTAATTGTATTGTGCCAAAATTTCACATTGTCATGATATTGAGATTATATGTACATTCTTGGACATGTCATTGGGATGCATGAAATGGGAGAATTTGTCTTGAAATGAAAATGAGGAATTTTTGGGAGATGATAGTTTTTGTGAAATGGTTTTGATAAACCCGGTCGCTGTGGGGTTACCAACGGGCCGGAGGTTAATATAGCCTAGAGGGGACTAGGGAGTCGCCCTAGTGTGGTTGAGCTAGCTGGGCCCCATAATGATGCCGCGGGGTTACCAAGGGTCAGAGACACTAGCCAATCCTCCTCTCGTGTCGCGGCGGGGTTACCAAAGGGCGGGCTGTATTAACGTTTGAAAGTGATGGTTTTGAGAATGAAAATGGGGAGTGTCATTGACATGCATTGCATTTCATTGCATTGCATTGCATTGCATTGCATTGTTTATAATTGGAATTGAATTGTATGTTGTATTTGATCCCCTACGCTGTATGATCCCTATCTCCCATTGGCCTATGCTTTGCTTAAATTCACAAGGACACAAGATTTGTGTCTTAAGTGTCACCTACTGAGCATATAGCTCACCCTACTATTTATACATTTTTTTCAGGTCTTGGAAAAGAACCGGTGGACGACAACCCACCTCAAGCTTGAGCGATACTAGAAGCTCACTTTTGTGTCTTTTGTATATCTCCCATTATTTTTGCAAAACACTAAATGTGTGAAGGTGTATATGTATATTTTGCAAAAACTTTGTCATGTAATGTAATTAAGGTATTTGATGATATTTTGGATGTGAATTTGTTATTATGTAAACCTTATTGTTGAATAAGGAGAGTAATACTAGTTTGAAGTATTATTGTGGTCATTTGATTGTGTATTATCATCTACTATTGCCGTGAATTCGGAATTTGAGCCATGATAGGTTAAAAATGAATTTAAACAGGTTGTGATAGGCCTATTTTTTGGGGAGGTCATGCCGAATTTTTTTGTTTAAAAAGTATTAGTGTTGGGATCGTTACAAATTTGGTATCAGAGCAAAGGTTCGAAAACCTTTAGGACGACGGGTAGAGGCCTACATAGAGACGCATGGAATGTTGTTTATATTGTTTACTTGACTACTTGTTACGTGGTATCTTATTTAAATGAGCATGCTTAACTGCCTATGTGCTTGCTTGCTTATGTAAAAATGTTTCTTGCATAGTCTTGCATGCCAAGTGTTGTACGGTATTAATTCTTGTTGAGTCGTCCACAGTGGACCTTAGTGTCATGTTTCTGAATAGTTTTCTCGTTTTATAGCACGATGTCACGGCGTGAGGAACCTAAAGAAGTTGGCCCTAGGCCAACAAGGGGCGATGTTGGTGAGAGCTCTAGCTCCAATCCGGTGGAGCCAGTTGATGAGAACATGCTTCTTAGGGACTTGATTCCCCCAAGAGCTGTTCCCCCAAGAAGAGAGAGTGTTGAAACACCTGTACCCGTAGAAGTGGGTGAAGGTTTTGTGACACTGGAGTTTAATCGTTTGTTACAAAATGTCGTGAGGGCAACGATTGTTGCTCAGCCGCAGTTGATACCACAACCTACAGTCCGAGTTGAGAAGACTCCAGCTCAGAAGCGTCTCAAGATCATAAAAGGGTTTTCTCAGTTGATGCCGGTAGTGTTTGAGGGCAGTGTGGATCCAATGGTAGCAGATGACTACTTGGATCAAGTTGAAACCCAACTAACTTCAATGGATGTGACAGAGGATCATCTAAAGATCATCCTAGCTACGTATAAGTTTGCTAAGGATGCTAAGGTTTGGTGGAAGTCAGTCACCAACCAGTATAAGGTTGAAGAGATGAGTTGGGACAGGTTCAAGGAGCTGTTTTATGAGAAGTATTTTCCGCTTTCCAAAATATGGGAGTTACAAGACCAGTTTCATAACCTTATTCAAGGGAGCATGTCAGTGGCGGAATACGAGAACAAGTTCACCTCACTCTCCCGTTTTGCTCCAGAAGTGGTGAAAGATGAAGCTAACAAGACTCGGAAGTTTGTCTCGGGTCTTAATGATCGAATGAGGCCGTTGATCACGGCACAGTTTATTAAGGTTTACTCTGAAGCAGTGGAAAGGGCTTTGATGCTGGAGGCTGATAATAAAGAGAAGGATGCAAGAAGAGAACAGTTGAAGCAAAAGAGGGGTGCAGGGCCATTTTCAGAGGGATCTTCTTGGAAAAGGAACAGGGGTGGTCCATCTCAGGTTCAGGGGCAGCAGACTGCACGATCCGCTCCTACCACTCCTATGCCAGCTGGACCTGACAGGAGTGCAGTTGTTTGTTATCAGTGTCAGCAGCCCGGACATTACAAGTCCAGTTGCCCTATGAGATCGTCTTCAGTTTCTTCAGCTCCGAGAGCTTGTTATGGGTGTGGCCAGCAGGGCCATTTGATTCGAGACTGTCCGAGTCAGAGAGCAGGCACCACTAGTGGCAGAGTGTCACAGCAGAGGCCGTCACAATCGGCTACAGTTCAGTCAGGTTTCAGACCACCACCACCACAGCCTGCTATGTCTTCACAGGGTTCACGATCAGTTAGGAGGGATACTCCTACTATGTCAGTGCAGCAGTCAGGTGTTCAGGTTGGCAGTCCTCAGGCACAGGTACCACAGGGACGTGTTTTTGCACTGGCACAGACCGATGCATCTTCTGGACCGTCAGTTCTTCGAGGTATATTTCCAATGTTTGGTTGTTGGGCCCGTGTTTTGTTTGACTCTGGTGCATCTCATTCTTTTATTTCATCATCATTTGCACTTGCATCGGGGTTGGAAGTTAGTTTCTTGGAACGGGCGTTGAGTGTTGATACGCCAGTTGGGGTTTCAGTGTCTTTGAGCCGAATTGTGCGGGATTGCTCCATTGTGATAGCCGGACGGACCTTTGTGTTTGACCTTATCCTTCTGGAGATGACTAGCTTTGATGTCATTCTCGGGATGGATTGGTTGGCCTTCTTTCATGCCACGATCGATTGTTTCAAAGGGAGAATTACAGTTTGCACTCCAGAAGGAGACTGTTTCTTTTTCATGGGAGATCGGAGTGATTCCCAATCATCGTCGTTGTATGGAATTCATAAACGGAGTCGTGGTGATTACTTCTTGGCTAGTCTTATAGCCGAAGAGGATGATGTTGTGGAAAAAGAGTATCCTACAGTTGTTCGTGATTTTCTGGATATGTTTCCAAAGGATTTGACAGAGTTGCCTCCACATCGAGAAGTGGAGTTCTCTATTGAATTGATGCCAGGTACCGCGCCGATTTCTATGGCACCGTATCGTATGGCACCAGTTGAATTGGAAGAATTAAAGAGGCAACTTGATGATTTGAGGATGAAAGGTTTCATCCGACCGAGTGTGTCACCGTGGGGCGCACCGGTCTTGTTTGCTAAGAAGAAAGATGGTTCTTTGAGGTTGTGCATTGATTACAGGAAGTTGAATCGTGCCACCATCAAGAATAAGTATCCTTTGCCAAGGATAGATGATTTTTTTGATCAATTGGGAGGAGCCAGTTGTTTCTCGAAGATTGACTTGAGGTCTGGCTATTATCAGTTGCGGGTTAGGGATGAGGATATCCCGAAGACAGCATTTCGTACACGGTATGGACACTATGAGTTCCTTGTTATGCCTTTTGGCTTGACTAATGCGCCAGCGGCATTCATGGACTTAATGAACCCCGTCTTTCATGATTACTTAGACCAGTTTGTGGTAGTTTTCGTGGATGACATTCTTGTGTACTCACAGACTCAGGAAGATCACGAGGTCCATTTGAGTATTGTTTTACAGATTTTGCGGGAGCACCGATTGTATGCCAAATACGAGAAATGTGAGTTTTGGCTACAGGAGGTGAAGTTTTTGGGGCATGTTGTTTCAGAAGGTGGAGTATTAGTTGATCCATCAAAGGTTGAAGCAGTTTTGACTTGAGAGCGACCCAAAAATGTGTTTGAGATCAGCAGTTTCCTTGGTTTAGCGGGTTACTATCGGAGATTTGTGAATGATTTCTCCTGTTTGGCAGCTTCTATGACCCGTTTGACCCGGAAAGGGGTCAAGTTTGTCTGGAATGAGGCCTGTGATTCATCTTTTCAGGAGTTGAAGACGAGATTGACTACAGCTCCAGTGTTGGTGATACCTGAGCGAGGCTTGGGTTATGTGATCTATTGTGATGCTTCACGTGATGGGTTGGGATGTGTATTGATGCAGGATGGTAGAGTAGTGGCTTATGGGTCTCGACAGTTGAAGACTCACGAGCTTAACTACCCTGCTTATGATCTGGAGTTAGCGGCAGTTGTGTTTGCCTTGAAGTGTTGGAGACATTATTTGTATGGTGAGAGATTCGAGGTATACTCGGATCATAAAAGTCTCAAGTACCTTTTTTCCTAAAAGGACTTGAACAACAGACAGAGACGATGGGTTGAGTACTTGGAAGATTACAACTTTGATTTGCAGTATCATCCGGGCAAGGCAAATGTTGTAGCTGATGCCTTAAGCCGAAAATCTCGTGGAACTTTGGCCAGTTTAGCTATTCGGAAGTGGAAGATGCTTGAAGATCTGGCAGAGATGGGATTACAGTGTTTTGATGATGATGGTTACAGTGAGTCGGCATTCTTATTTAGTCTTGTGGCTCAGCCTACTCTTGTTGTACGAGTGATTGAGTCACAGAGACAGGACCCGGACTTAGATGTCATCCACGCTTTGATCTCTAGTGGTGAGACAGTGAAAGATTGGGCCTTGCATGCAGATGGGGGTCTACGGTTCAGTGGTTTGTTGGTGGTTCCCACAGTTTGTCGTGAGGATGTCCTACGGGAGTTTCACACTTCCCGTTTTGCAGTTCATCCAGGTGGTACCAAGATGTATCACAATTTGAGACGTCAGTATTGGTGGAACGGGATGAAGAAAGATGTTGCACAGTTTGTGGCTAGATGCTTTACTTGTCAGCAGGTGAAGACCGAACATCAGAGGCCAGCAGGTTTGTTGCAACCATTACCTGTAGTGCAATGGAAATGGGAGCATATTGCTATGGATTTTGTGACAGGTTTTCCAAGGTCACGGAGGGGCAATGAGGCCGTATGGGTCATCATTGACAGATTGACCAAGATGGCTCGCTTTTTGCCTATTAAGGCAACAGACGATGCAGAGAAGCTTGGTGTACTTTATGTGAAAGAGATTGTAAGGTTGCATGGAGTTCCAGTAACCATTGTCTCAGATAGGGATGCTAAGTTCACTTCAAAGTTCTGGGAAGGACTTCAAGTAGTGTTTGGTTCAGCGTTGCATCTTAGTACGGTATTCCATCCACAGACAGACGGTCAGTTGGAGCGTACTATCCAGATTTTGGAGGATATGCTTCAGGCATGTGTGCTTGACTTGGGTGGTAGTTGGGAGGATCACCTTCCACTTATTGAGTTTGCCTACAACAACAGTTATCAGGCGAGCATCCAGATGGCTCCATTTGAGGCGTTGTATGGTAGACCTTGTAGGTCTCCTGTTTGTTGGACTGAGGTAGGCGAGACAGCCGCTTTAGGACCCGACATTGTACTCGAGACTACTGAGAAGATTAAGTTAATAAGACAGAGGTTACTTACAGCTCAGAGCCGACAGAAGAGCTATGTGGATAAGCGGAGACGATCGTTATCCTTTGAGGTGGGAGACCACGTTTTTCTACGGGTTTCTCCACGGAAGGGATTGATGAGATTCGAAAAAAGTGGCAACTTGTCGCCACGATTTATTGGACCGTTTGAGATTTTGGACCGAGTAGGAGAGGTTGCCTACAGGCTTGCTTTGCCACCACAGTTGGATAGGGTCCACAATGTTTTCCATGTATCGATGTTACGGAAGTACGAACCGGATCCATCTCACATTTTGAGTTGGGTAGATGTGGATATTGATGAGGATGTTTCCTACGAGGAAGGACCAGTTCAGATCTTTGACACTCAGCAGAAGGTGTTGAGGAACAAGACGATACCAATGGTGAAAGTCCTTTGGAGACACCACGGAGTCGAGGAAGCTACTTGGGAGCTCGAACAGGGGTTCGGTCCAAGTATCCAGCGTTGTTTTCTTCCTCAGGTATGTCTTGATTTCGGGGACGAAATCTTTTAAAGTTGGGGAGAATGTAACGTCTGTGTATATTTATTTGTGTGTGTGTGTGTGGTGTAATTTAAACAAAAAAGAAAAGAGAAAAGAAAAGTTAATGGGTAGGACCAACAAGCATTTAAATGGTCATGAGACCATCTTTGCTTTCTTTTTTTTCTCATTCCCGCAAGGTCATCTCTCTCGTCCAGAAACTTTGATTCCAATCTTCAAGCTTTGATTCCATCTTCATTACTTGCCGGATTTAGGTGCCGTTTGAGGCAAAACAACGAGTGTGACGAGCTCTACGCGTTGATGCAAGCAATTTCCAGTTTTGAGCCTTCTTTGGAACTCAAAAATTTAGGACCCATTTTCTAGGGTTTGCTCATTTTTGAGGTAGGGGCATCTTAATCCACTCTCTTCTTGTTCCATTGTGAGTTATGCTCTTTTGTTGTGCTAGACATGCTAAATTTGAGAATTAATTGCTTCAATGAGGTGTAAGTGATGTTTAGAAAAAATTCATGTCTTAGGGTTATGACTTGTCTATGTGAAAAGCATGTATAGATGATGGCTTTGTGGTGTTTTTTGTGAATTATACCTCTTTTATGTGCTAACATGCTTTACTTGGGGATTAATTGTGTTAATGATTATTTTAATGTTGTCTAGAGAAATGTATGTTTATGCACATGTGATGTATTATGTGAAAAGCTTGCCTATGTGTTGAGTCTATGTCTACTATGTGTAAACTTGCTGAAAGTGATGTATGAGACCATGCTTAATTGTATTGTGCCAAAATTTCACATTGTCATGATATTGAGATTATATGTACATTCTTGGACATGTCATTGGGATGCATGAAATGGGAAAATTTGTCTTGAAATGAAAATGAGGAATTTTTGGGAGATGATAGTTTTTGTGAAATGGTTTTGATAAACCCGGTCGCTGCGGGGTTACCAACTGGCCGGAGGTTAATATAGCCTAGAGGGGACTAGGGAGTCGCCCTAGTGTGGTTGAGCTAGCTGGGCCCCATAATGATGCCGCGGGGTTACCAAGGGTCAGGGACACTAGCCAATCCTCCTCTCGTGTCGCGGCGGGGTTACCAAAAGGCGGGCTGTATTAACGTTTGAAAGTGATGGTTTTGAGAATGAAAATGGGGAGTGTCATTGACATGCATTGCATTTCATTGCATTGCATTGCATTGCATTGTTTATAATTGGAATTGAATTGTATGTTGTATTTGATCCCCTACGCTGTATGATCCCTATCTCCCATTGGCCTATGCTTTGCTTAAATTCACAAGGACACAAGATTTGTGTCTTAAGTGTCACCTACTGAGCATATAGCTCACCCTACTATTTATACATTTTTTTCAGGTCTTGGAAAAGAACCGGTGGACGACAACCCACCTCAAGCTTGAGCGATACTAGAAGCTCACTTTTGTGTCTTTTGTATATCTCCCATTATTTTTGTAAAGCACTAAAAGTGTGAAGGTGTATATGTATATTTTGCAAAAACTTTGTCATGTAATGTAATTAAGGTATTTGATGATATTTTGGATGTGAATTTGTTATCATGTAAACCTTATTGTTGAATAAGGAGAGTAATACTAGTTTGAAGTATTATTGAGGTCATTTGATTGTGTATTATCATCTACTATTGTCGTGAATTCGGAATTTGAGCCATGATAGGTTAAAAATGAATTTAAACGGGTTATGATAGGCCTATTTTTTGGGGAGGTCATGCCGAATTTTTTTGTTTAAAAAGTATTAGTTTTGGGATCGTTACATATACAATAATTTGTGATACAATAATTTCCTTTTACTCGAAAATTTGATCATCAATAAGACTTAATTTTGTTGGGATTTGCTTTTCACTATTATTATTATTATTATTTATTTATTTATTATTTTTCATTTAAAGGCTTTTAGAAGTTCATAATATGCAAATTCAAGTAGCGTCTGGAGGGACTTTTTGAAAATCAAATTACATATGACCAACTGACCTAGGGGCACTTGTACGTGGTACCCATCTAATCCATGCATGGTATCATCTAATACATAGTCATGAAATCTCTTAATTTGTCTTGATATATAAAAAATGATATTTTTAAGAAAAAAGTTCTACTGTGAATTAAACCGGAATACCTTGTGTAAAATACCCGTGAATATTTTACACGTTTTCCTTGCCAAGATGTTGATTTAGGTAGCGTTTTGATGAGTTTTTCTGAACCTGGAGTTGAAACAAATTACAGATCACATGGGCCAATTAAGTAAGTTTTGGGACTTAGATTTAGAATAAAGAACACTCGAATCAGTATAAAGATCAAATTGATCAAAAATCACAATTCACAAAACTAAAACTATTTGATCTTTTTTTTTTTATAAATTTATAGATTGCCTCTATAAAATGAAATGCATTACATAAAAATTAACAATGAATAAATAAATAATCAAAATCACGAACTGCAGCACTAGAACTTTTAATATTATATATATATATATATATATATATATGTAAACTCCGAAATTATTATAGACTCATAACAGTGGGTGAGTTTGGGCTTGAAAGATGCAGGCCTCACCAGCCCAACCTTGAGCTCATGACCCATATTGTAATGCCTGCAAGATGTAGGTTTCATTTACATAAAATGCTTTTGAATTGGTTCGAAACTACCTGGGATTTCTAAATTCACAGTGTTGAGTAGATTGATAATGTATGGATTTAAAATTAGTCTCACATGAAAAGCTTAAAAAACTTTCTTCAAATTAATAAATAGTACTGACATGCTTGTGAATTTGAAAAGTAGCCACGTATCCAATTGCTATTCTAAAATAGGAGTGTTTGTTCCAAATTTTGCATTCAGTTTTTCATTTTTGAATGCTCTCTCTCTCAATTTTTTGTCGGTCTAAATTACTAACAATTTAATAGTGTTCAGGGAATGTTTTTCAATATTGTTAACGCAGAAATTTAGAGACTTTTTTTTGTAGGCTGAGGAGTTTTGTCAAAATTCAGATGGCAAGGACAGACATTAGGGTACGCTTCAAAGTCTCATAAATTTACATTACTTCAA
This sequence comes from Cornus florida, assembly GCF_030987335.1. Taxonomy (NCBI): domain Eukaryota; kingdom Viridiplantae; phylum Streptophyta; class Magnoliopsida; order Cornales; family Cornaceae; genus Cornus; species Cornus florida. Next base: position 10,614,366 of record NW_026775573.1, on the reverse strand, counting down.
ATTCGTCTTCAAGTTACTGCATCTACTTTAGCAATATTTTGTGACCAAAATAGATCAACAGGATTTGATGGTAAGTGGTGCGTTGTTAACTGTTCTTTTTTAAGATTTAGGTGTTTTATCTAGAATATTAAATGCACAATCTTTAATATAAAATTGTGTTTTGTATCATAGCTGTGATTCATATGGTGTTCCAAACTCTTAAGTTACTGGAGAGGTTATAATTCAACTATTTATATATTCTTAGTCGTATGTAATGAATGATGCTTCTCTGTGCAGCTGATATGTACCATTTAATGTGGGGCTTAGCTCTCAAATGTCTTTACAGCTCTCCGTCTCTGCTCACTGTTGTGGAATTTGGTTAGCGGCCTCTTCAAGGAAATGATGTGATTTTATATCTGTTTTCTTCTTCGAGAATGTCATGGAAGGTGTGGAGTTGTTCTGCTCGAGCAACTAACAATTTCTCAAATCTCTGTGTTGATTATGTAATTGATAAGAAGTGACTGATACTTATTTGCTTAATAACTTACATTTGTATATATTGTCTCAAGGTTTTTTGGTTTGAGCTCGTCCCATTTATATCATTTCATGTAACTTTATATTGGATAACTTGACATTGAATGTGAATTCTGAAGCCTCACCAATTGGTATTGCTCTCTGTTAATATTTGAAGATACACAAATTTGAAGTGGCAAATCAATTCTCATCCACTCATTACCCAGTAAATGAACAGGGGGCCATACAAGTGATTCTGAATCGGAAAATACTTCTATTTTACGTTCTCTTGATCCTAATAAGGCTTTGTTGAAAGTCAATGCAATGAGTATCGATATTAGCACTTCGGATGAGAATTTAGCCTCCCTCATTTCTGATACCATCTGTATGTAGCAGTTTGAACAACATTTAGTAGAAGCAACAAGAGCATCCCTCAGGATTGGTTCCATATTTGTGAATGAAGCTACTCTGGTTTTGTTCTTGAACAATATTTGTGTAGGTGTAATTATATAACCACTAGTAATCTTGCTAGTGCTTCAAGCTTTAAAATTTTTGCAAGCAACATGCGATTTTGATTAAAGAAGAGACATCAAAAGAAACCGGAGTTTGTTGTTCATCATCTGAGAATTGGCTTTCGTCAGCTAGTTCTCACTTTTACATTCCAAATTTCATAATTTTCTCCTCCAAAAATTGGGAAAAAAAAAAGTGTGTCATGCCTGGAAATGAGCCAGCACTGTTATTTTCTACTTGCAGTCTTCTGACAGCATTGCAGAAGGGAATCAATGGAACCGTTGAATGAGGCACGGATGGTGTTGAATCAGAAAATACTTCAATTAACAAGGCTTTGATTGAAGTCAATGCAACAAATACTGTTATAACAATTTTTTTTTTTTTTTTTTTTTTTTTTTTTTTTTGTCTACCAAATAATTCACATAATACTCTTGGAAAAAATTTGAAGTCAAAATGCTTTTTATTTTGGAAGGAGTGGAAAAATACCATTGAACCATATATCTTGGAGGTACATATAATTTTCTTGCTTCATATGATTGCTGTAGTTTTAAAATATAACTTCGGAAAATTAATGTTCCATATTCATCTTTTGCATGGTTGTTCTCAGGCCAAGAAAAACATTTAAAAAAAAAAAAGAAAAAAAAAAAAAGAAGTTAATTTCAAATGTGTATATATTATATAACGTTTGGTGTGCAGAAATGAAATGAAATGCAAGTGGGAATGGAATGAGAATGGGAATGGAATGGAATGGTCATTCTCATTCTATTGTTTGATTGTAAATATGAAATGTGTAGGAATGGAATGATAATAACAATTCTAGTGTTTGGTTGGATCAATTTAAAATTTAGAATGGAATAAATTTCTAATTGAATTCTCCAAAATATCTCTCTTAATAAGAAACAAATTAAATTAAATTAACAAAATGATATTCTCTAATAATTTTTTAAAAATAAATGGTGGCAATGGCGGTGGTGGATAGTGGAAAGCGGAAGTAGTGTAGGTGGTGGTGTTAGAAGGCGGCGGCGGTGGCAATGGTGAAAATTGGTGGTAGCGGTGGTGGTGGAAGGTGGCAATGGTGTTGATGGTAGGCGGTGGCAGTAGTGTGGTGGTTGTGGTGGAAGGAAATAGTGGTGTGACTATAGTGGTGGTGGAAGGCGGTGATGGAAGGTGGTGGTGGCGGTGGTGGAAGGTGGTGGCTGAAGGTGGTGTGGTGGCGGTGGTAAAAGGTGGTGGTGGTGGTGGAAGGCGGCGGAAGGCGGCAGTGGTGGTGGCGGTGGTGGAAGGTAGTGGTGGCGGTGGCGGTGGCGGAAGGTAATGGGTGATGACGAAAGGTAGTGGCGGAAGGTGGTAGTGGTGGTGGCGATGATGAAAGGTGGTGGTGGCAGTAGTGGGTGGTGGAAGGTGGTGGTGGTGGCGGCGATGGTGATGGTGGAAGGCTATGGGGGATGCGTTGGTGGTTGTTGAAGGCGGCGGCGGCGGCGGTGGTGGTGAAAGGTGGCGGTGGCTGTGGTGGAAGGCGGCGGCGGTGGTGAAGGTGGTGGTGGTAGTGAAAGGCGATAGCAGTGGTGGTGGCGGCAATGGTGAAAGGCGATGGCGGCGGTAGTGGTGGAAAGTGGTGGCGGTAGCGGTGGTGAAAGGCGACGGTGGTGGTTGCGGCAAACGGTGGTGGTAGCAGTGGTGAAAGGCGGCGGCGGCGGCGGTGGTGGAAAGTGGTGGGCGATGGTGAAAGTCAGTGGTGATGGAAGGCAGTGGTGGTGGTGGTGGTGGTGGTGGTGAAAGACGGAGATGATTGTGGTGGAAGGTAATGGTGGTTTTTAGACTTAGAATATGAGGGTGTTTTGGGAAGTCGATTTTTTAAAATAAATTACTTGGGAATGGAATGGCCATTCCATAGGTTTAGTTGTGGAAATGGATTTTCATTTCCAGGAATGAATTTTCATTCCAATGGAATGGCGATTCCCACTTTAAGTTACATACCAAACAAAGGAATGGTTAGAATGGGCATTCCATTCCTGCACACCAAACGTAACATAAGAGTAATAAGAACAAAGCCCATTAATGGGATGCTCCAGAATACCCAGTCAAAGACAACAGGGCTTATAGCCTAACCCAGCTAAAAGCCCAGCCCCAAATTTAAAAACATGACCGTTGGCTATATAAATCAGAAAGATTCGCAGAACTATGAACATGGCATCCCCTGCACAGCTATCAATCCAGAGGCTTAGGTGGAGATCGAAGAACGGGAAGCCGGCAATTCCCATTCCGAGACGGATGTGCCAAGCTGTAGCAGAGTGATAGGAACATGACATCAGTTTTAGTCTTACAGTGTCAGAGTGATAGAAGTAGCCTTGTAGCCCGTTAATGGGATGGTCCAGAAGACCCAGTCTTGATTTGCCCTTCATAGCCCTTCGTTTCCTATCAAACCAGATATGATAAACAACCGTCGCGAAGCACAATTTAGAGACAATAGCCCTGTAATTCGTTTGTTTGATCTTCCCCAATTTACCATTGCCATCCTCTAGGAGGGAAGAGTGTAGAAGGCACAACGTGTTTGTATAAATGACCCAAAGGGCTAACATAAGAGCATTGAAAGAAAAGATGGTCATGAGGTTCAGGTAAGCTCGCACATAGCTTACAGAGGTTGGGTGGACTTCTATGAGCCATAGGCTTGCCGTCCAAAGTAAATAATCGAGTGTGACATGCCATCCACAAAATCAAATTGTGCTTGGGAATGGAAGGTGGGGACAGTGAAGAGAATGGACCAAGTGAGCAACAATTGTCAAACCAAAAATTGGAAAGTAGTCCATTACCAATTTCAACCTTGATAAGAGGTTTGACGGTTGGTCGAAGCTGAAGTAGTTTCTTCCAGTTCCATCGGCATTGACCAGGAACAGTGTGTTGGGTTTTATATAAATAATCCACATGTAGAAATCAAGAATTTTACAAATAATTAAATAAAACATTTAGTCTCTTACTTGATTGATGATTAAATTGCAAATACCTTTGAGAATTCATTAGTGTCCTTTGAGATATCTGAAAAATAGAGCGCTTTACCCCCTTCTGAAAGTTGTCGATACGATAGGACTGAATAAGGGTTTTAAAACCCTTATATATAACAACAACAGGGAGGGACGGCTTCTCTACAAACAAGTATATCTAAGTCTCTCTTCCTATCATGGAAATTTAGATATCAATGGTTAGAATTAAATCACACCAAATAAGTTGGAAAACCACAATCCAACGGTATAAAACCATACTCCCAATTAGACCACCAAATTAGAAAGTACAACCCAATCCATCAAGTATCAATAATCACATTGCAATCCTATTTAAGAAAACGTAGTATATAGGACCATAAAATAATTTTTATTATTTAAATATATATATAAAAATTCCAACAATCTCCCACTTGGTCCATGCACTCTAAGTTTTATAAAATGACACTATGAATTGCAACACACTTTATAAAAGTCGAGTGGCCACTCATTTTTATTTAGAAAACACAATTATCGAAATTGATGGATTGAAACTTTAGAACACTCTTCTCCATAAATTTTCTCAATAGTGGATCATGAATGCGTAGACAAGTAATATATTAGTCTAAACAGTTTCATGGTCTCAAAACTGATTCTATCTAGGATTCAAGCAAATATAGTGGTTTTACTGTATTTCATGAGATATGCAAACTGCATGGGGTCTAAACGCACACCTCACTATCCGTCCTGCTTCATGCCATCGCGGTATGTCACCTGAACATATTACAGCAAACCGCCAACCTTCTGTTCAGTGTGAGGGTTTACCGATATGGAGCCAATCCCATATCTAGCCCAAGCTATCCATCCTACTTCATACCATCGCGGTATGTCACCTGAACATATTACAGCAAACTGCCAACCTTCTATTCAGTATGAGGGTTTACCGATATGGAGCCAATCCCATATCTAGCCCAAGCTATCCTCATGAAGTGTGAAAACTCCCACAGGCAAAATTTAATATTTATGTTTGGATTTACCAATGTGGTGTCAATCTCACATCTAATCCAAACAACCTCATGAGTGAAATACCACTCACAGACAAATCTTATATTTGGATTTACCGATATGGCGTCAATCTCATATCTAGCCTAAACAACCGTATGAGTGAATTATCACTCTCAGACAACTTTTAATAATTATTTTGGATTTATCGATGTGGTGTCAATCTCACATCTAACCCAAACAACCTCATGAGTGAAATATCACTCCAGACAAACATAATAGCACGTGCATAAACCATATATATCAAGATGATAATAATTATCCATCATAAATTTATTTTGGATGCAAATAACTGTCACCATAAGGCGTAAACTGGAGGAAAAATAACTGTCACCACAAGGCGTAAAGAAACTAACTGCAATGTAGCATATATAAAAGAAATACTGGACATTATAACATAATGACTCTCGAACACTTATCCGAATCATGTGCTTTATAAATACTTTATTATCTTTGGCTGAAGACTTTTAGTGAGAGAACATGTAACAATCTTTCTATAACCATATGGGGAATCTTAATAGTACTTAAACCTTAGCCTTTTCACGCTGGAAAATGTACTTTATGTCAATGGGCTTACTACGCTTGGTCACAGTTAAAATTTTTCATATACTTAATTAATATAAGCCTTTTGAGAAAGTCCAAATATTTCAGTAGCATAATCTATGTGGATTCTAAAGCCAAGGACATACTTTGCTTACCCATGTCCTTCATGTCAAAACTTTACATAAAATTCTTAATATCATGTATCACATGAATGTCATTGCTACCTTGCAAAATATCATCAACATATAGGACAAGGAAAACAAAATGACTCCCACTGAACTTGAGATATATGCATTTATCCATAACATTCTCTTTGAACTTACAATTAGTAACCATTGTATCAAAATTTTGGATACTAATGCTTTAAAACTTACTTAATCCATAAATGAGTGATAATGAAAGAATGACTCTTAAAAAGTCCTTTAATTAAGCTGGAGAAAATCTCAAAGAAATCAACATTTAACTTTTGCTTAAGCAGTTGGCCATCAATTTTTGTCTTATATCTACCAGATATCTCAAAATTACCAACTACAGCATACTTCCAAGCTCTAGAAAATCTCCAAAGCTAAAATGGCTTAGGAACTAGATTGGAAACTGAAAGAAAGGTCTGCAAAGGAGAAATAACTGAAAGAGTAGGAATATGAGCTTTAATTGAAACCACTAAAGAAAGTGGAATGAAGCCTGGAATAAATAGAATAGATGCTGAAAATACCTTTCTGCAAAAAGAAATTACAATATTTTAAACTCCCACTGGATTCACCACTCTCATTAAATATGCATGACATATTCCAATAATCTCCATAGGTCTACAGGACAGTAAAATCTCGAATTCTTTAATCTTTCAAGATGTCTAATAAAATAATTATTGGTAATGTGAGTATTAAGCTCCTTAATATCTGCATTATATAACTATGTCTCTATAAGATATCCTTACACTTTCTATTTTCTGCAACTTTATTTTGTTCAGGAAAACTAGAAATGGTGTATTGTGACACAATGTCCTACTCTTTAAGTATGTATTGAAAATACTACTATTTACACCCTCATTTATCATTCTCCTGTTAAAACTCACCACCTTAGTCTGATCTTAAAACCATAATCTTTATACCAACTACTTTCAACTTTAGTCTAGTAGATTTTACACACATCAAGTGCTTCGGACCTCTGGTGGATTAAGTACACAATCATACCTTAAGAACCAATCAATGAAGACAATGAAATACCTTTGTTGCAAACGAGTTACAATAAGAAATGGACCATAAATGTCGGTATAAATATAGTCTAAAAACCAAATGACCGACTAGCCTCAAAATTGCGTTTCTTAGCATTTGTCCTTTGACACAACCAACGCATAAAATTTGTAGCCTAATAATCTCATCCTTGACCAAGCGTTCAAATCTCTTTTGAGAGACATTCCCCAATATCCTATGCATAACATAGATGAATCATCTCTGACCAAAATAAGATTTTATTCGGATGGTATCGAGTCAATTGAAAAACAAGAAGCAAGTAGGATTACACCCGAATCCATCCATCATGTTTATACCTATATTTTTACCAAGTTAGGCTCAAATATTAATATGACAATTTTCTTTCTTGCTTTATTTTCTTTTCACCACAATAACCTTTCTTTTGATGTCCTTTTATTTCTACAAGATCAACATTTATCATTGCATGATCAATGTTTTTATTATGTTTAGCCTTATTCACTTTCTTGCCGCCTAGTTTCTTCATGAAACTATTCTTATTATCACCGTAAGATAAGCTGACTCAGTTTTAACACCCTTGAGTCGTTTCCATTCAATAACACAAAATGCTAACAGCTGGTTAATGCCACATTTAACTTCTTGTGAATTATAATTCACCTTGAAAAGCTGAAAAAACCTAAGCAAAGAATAGATCACCATGTGGACTAATTAACTTATTAACAAATATGATTCTCTACTACCTCAGATCATTAACCATCTCACACATCTTATAGATGTACTCTCTCACTGAACCATTATCATCATATCTCACTAACATAATCCATGTCAGATAATAGTATTGTAGTTACTTCTTAATACCCATTAACTCTTTCTTGATCAAATCAAGAAGCTTCTTGGCAGTATCAAAACTAGAATACCACCCTGAATAGTATCACCAATAGAAGTATAAATTAATCTAATGGCATGGTAATACCTGTAGTTCACTTAAAAAAAATGCAACAACTTTTCTACCTAAGAAGACAATGCACTGGGCATATGGGTATCTTTCTAAAACAACAGACACGTAGTCCAAGAAATCCAATATAGTATCAAAACATGTCTTCTAGGTAATATAATTTTAACCATTCAATGGTTCAATCCCTATGAGCTATCTTTAAATTGCGGAAGCGTCTGTAACCAGAATAAATGTTATATTGAATAACACCACATAAACAACATATAAAACAATATGTCATACTTCAGGGATTATTACTTTAATTCGTGCTTGGGGTTTTAAGCCGAATTTCTCAGGGTGTTTTACTATGTGCAAAACTGTCCACCCTGTGGGAACAAATAAAATGTCATCTAAAAATCACATTTTGGCAGAATTTTAGATTTTACTTTACCTCCTAAACCTGTGATAAAATATCACATAGACCTATTTGATTATAATTGAATTATTGCTAAACACTTCCACTACTTTTTGGCGAGAGGGTTATTTAGTTATAATTCAAGTACTCTCAAATATTATACTCACTTATCCCACACTAAGACATTGATCACCTTTTGGCAGAATAAACGCCCTTATGTAAGTAAGTGCACTGTAAAACCTCAATAAGACCAATGCCTTAAAAATTTAATAAAATAATAACCTCCATGAGCGTGTCACCTTTTGGCAGGCAGCACCCACTTTAGCTATTACCTTTGAAACGGTCACTTTACCAGTCTTCCTAAACCCCAAGGAAAAACCTAAATTGAAGTTCCATTTATTTAAGTTAAACAAATTCTTTATAATGCACATAAACTAAACCCAAATATTATGGAACACTTGATTAATTTCACTGTAATATAAATGGCTTTAATACAAATAAAATAAAGCCCCCTCATACATCTTAAGAAATTACAGTGAATAATATAATAATAACATGCACATCAATCAAGATTTAAAAATCTTAATTCTATATATACTATAATTAAAATAAAATAACTAAACCGTGATGCATTTATATTATATATCCGACAAACAATTTAAAGTACTTTGAATTTTTAAATCAATCAAGTTAATATTGCTTGCTTATGGCATTTAAACCCCATAGATTTTTCAAGTTAAAGCTGACTTGTATATGTAATACAATCTTAAGAACATCTATATCATTTATTATTCACTATTCATGAATAAACCATTTGTTCACAATACTGTCATTCAAACAATTTAATTGATGATAAAATTTTAAAGAAAATTTCTATTCAACTATTCTTTGATATCGATCAACTAATTACTATACATATATTCGAACTTGAATTGAATATCATATTGATTAAATGTTCAATTAGTTCACCATAAATCAATCAATCATATCACATATATTTACATACTGAATATATACCCAAAACAATAAGAGAAATAATCTACGAATTGACATCTCAAATACCATGAAATGAATCATCATATGTGTGTAAAGTAACTTTATATTTGTGAATCTACAAGCTTCACCCGTGAGTATCTCATCAAAATCAAATTCTAAGTTAGTGTGTAGATGCATACATATTTACCATTACATTTAAAGTATTCACTATTCAATTGTGCACAATATAATATTATTTAAAAATTCATGTTCAATAGCCTCATTGCTTACACACCACTGTATTTATTTATTTTAAAATAATTTATTTTTATATATACATATACAATCGAGTATATATATATATATCTCTATATTGTGAATACAAAATTATTTAATTGCGCAAGAAATTAGAAAATACAAAATTGATCTAAAATAAACCTGATTAAAATAAATAAAGCATTTGTTTTCTTTTCTAACATGGAATCGGCATTGACTTTTCAAATGAGATTGTGAATCTCGTACTCAAACAGGAGGATGAAACATTAGAATTGTACATATGTATCTCGTTCGGCGTGCATGACTTAATAAAGAAACAAATTATAAATCATTGCATAACAGATTATGGTACATAAGGAGCACGTGATTCATTGTATAACAAAGACAAAGACAAACTGATGAATTGTTTTCCTCGTTCGGCGTGCTTAAGCCATGATATATATACATGATAGCAATTAAAACAAAACTTTTATGTTACATATCCGAATGAACCAGTATAAACACTGAGGAGGCCCAGGATGACATGGGCCGGATATGACTTGCAAACACGACATCCGGTCCGAATAGCTGGGTCGGCCCATAAAAAGACACTGCCATATGGGCCGACCGCGAATAAGCCCATAAAAGGTGACCAGGACTTATGGAGGAACAGGCCCAGATCCAGAACCCGTCAATATTTGTAAATATCTATAAATCGGAGAAGGAATGAAAAGGGGGGGGAGATATATTTTTTTTTTTTAATGGAAAATGTAAGAATTCTAGAGAGAGAAAGAGAGTATGAATTTCTTGCATCTTCAATTGGCGCCGTCTGTGGGAATCGCACGGAAGTTTGGTTGATCAATGAGGAATATCGAGTGGATTCAGACCAATTCGGTTGATCGAGACTCGATCTTTGGGAGTTGGATCCAGATCTGAGCGATTGTGACCTACTCTGGAGGAATTTCAGTTCTTGAAGCTTTGGCAGAAGTGGCTTCAGATCTACGCAACAACGAGTTGTTCGATTGTGGCAGGATCTGACGGATTTAGAGTTCAGACAATTCAGATCTCGTCAACGGTGAGCATAATTCGGAGAATTCGAAACCAGATCTGAAAAATTCCCACTCACGAAGCTCGGATCTACTCGCGAACTTGAGATTAATGCCTTTACTCCGTTCAGGAATAATGATAGGTGAAAGCTCCAATCCGATGGAGGCTGTCCAGCAAACAAAGCTTGAGGAATTGATGAACTTGATTGAAGCTCTCAAAAAAGAGAATGCAGAATTGAAAGCTGGAATGCAACATCAGCAAATACCTGCGGTTTCGCATCCACTTCCGGTCAGTGAAGGAGGTGTTCAATCTAATATCGCGCGTCAAGGCGAGCAGGACGAGAACAATCAGTCAGCTCACCACCGTGATGAAAGGATGATGGACAATTTGCCGCCAAATGTTCGTCGAGTTGAGGATCACGAGGGATCGACTCACGTTGATCCGCGACATGAGCAGATTAGACGGAATGAAGCCATAACCTTCGATCCGCATCGGGAAAGGTTCGACCGAGAGGAAGTGATAGAGGTTGATCGCCGTCGAGTAGCGTCGCCTTGGCAAAGAGAGTTCATAGAGGAACGGTCGTTCGATCCGTCTTACCGGCCCTCCATGGCTACTATCACTCATCGCGGTTCGGAGGGCAGAACCGTAACTCACAGAGCTACCGCTGGACTCCAGAGAGAGAATGAAGCTCTCCGATCCGCAGCTCGGACGGTTGATTCACCATTCACCGACGAGATCTTGAATGCCCCGCATCCAAGGAAGTTTGCTATGCCAGTCTTTATTCTGTTTGACGGAACAACCGATCCGATCGATCATGTGTACCATATCCAGTTGAAAATGGCCCTGAATACGGAAAACGACTCTTTAATGTGCAAATGTTTCCCTACAAGCCTAGCCGGACCGGCGCTCAGCTGGTTCAAAAACTTGCCTAGGAGCTCCATTGGTAGCTTCAGAAACCTGTGCGATCGGTTCATAAGCCAGTACTATGGGAACAAGCGTCCGCCGAAGGACATCTCGAGCCTATTCACGATGAAGCAGCACAAAGATGAACGTCTCCAGGCTTTTCTTACCAGGTTTAATCTCACTAAGAGTATGGTGATCGAATGCCACCCTTCTAAAGCAGTTCAAGCCTTCAAGTTAGCCATGACACGTGGAACTCCGTTTCACACCAGTCTGGTAGTGAACACGCCGACGACTATGGATGAACTCAATGAAAGAGCCGATGGCTTTGTGCGCCTAGAAGAAGAGGAGGCAGCTAATGCTCGGACAGCGTCGCTCGTGTCGACCGAGAAAAAGTCCAAGGCAAAGATCAGGCAGAAGCAGGCTCAGCCGCAACGTCAGACCTCCTGGAAGGCAGAAAAAAGGTCCAGGGAGGAAGAGCTGATTACTCCGCTGAAAGTCACTCTGGCGAGGCTATATCAGGAGAACAAAGATAAGTTTCATCCACCACTGCCAATTAGGCAACCCCTCGAACAGAGGGATCAGACTAAACATTGTGCTTTCCATTCCGATTTCGGTCATCAGACTAACGAATGCAGGAACTTGAGGAGGCAAGTGGAGATGTTGATAGCTAGAGGGGAGTTCGCGAGTTATGTTCAAGGCTCGGCGATAGAGCAGAATCGACCGGTGGAACAAATAAAAAGGAGTCATAAACAAAGCTCCCACAATTCACAACCAGTTCGTATAATCAATGCTATCCATGGTCGACCCAAGCCTAGCGAAGAGTCAGATGAGCTACTCCGAGCGCGCCTACGGCAGGCGCAGATGAAGAAAAGGATCAGCAGTGTAAATACTCTACACCAGCAGAACCCGTCGATGCAGATAAAGTTCGACTGGACAGACCTGCAGCGTGTTCAACTCCCCCATGAAGACCCGTTGGTAGTCAGTTTGACAGTGGCGGACTGCTTGGTGCGCAGAGTTCTGATTGATCCCGGGAGCAGTGCGAATGTCATGCCGAGGGACACATTTGATCGGCTCGAGATTAAACCAGAGAGGCTCAAGCCCACTGGAAATCCCCTGTTAGGGTTCGATGGCAAGAGGGTGGAGCCCGTCGGAATGGTGGAAGTAGAAGTTCAAGCTGCAGAACGGGCTCTTATGGAAACTTTTGTAGTTGTAGAAATTCACCCCTCGTATAATCTCATAATGGGAAGAGGATGGATTCACAGAATCCAAGGTGTACCCTCAACTCTGCATCAGGTCATGAGGTGCCTCGGACCCGATGGAAATAAAGTGATAGACATTCGGGGGGATCAGGTTGCAGCCAAAGAGTGTTATTCCGTCACACTAAAGTATGCTGGGAAAGGGAAGGCGTCCGTCCGACCGGCAAGCCCCAGATAGCAATTACAGGAACCTCCGCCCGAGCAAAACAGGGTGGAGGAGTCAGTTGACTTGACCGAAGAGCTCATTCTGGATGTGCAGATCGATCAGTCTAGGCCAGAACGAACTACCAGAGTAGGAATAAGACTGACCAGAGAAGAACAGCAAGAGCTAGTGGACTTCTTGTCCCACAATGCCGACATATTTGCATGGAGTCACCTAGACATGCCTAGAATTAATCCCTCCGTATCCTGTCATTCCCTGAATGTCAATCCCAATTTCAAACCAGTGAAACAGAAGCAACGAAGATTTACTCCAGAACGCAATCAAATCATAGCGGAAGAAGTCGATAGGCTGCTTGATGCGGGATTTATCAGAGAAGTGCACTACCCTGATTGGTTGTCCAACGTCGTTGTCGTGCAGAAGAAGAATGGGAGATGGAGAATATGCATTGATTTCACCAATTTGAACAAAGCCTGTCCGAAGGACAGCTTCCCGCTGCCTAAGATTGATCAAATGGTGGATGCCACCACCGGGTATGAGCGTTTAACCTTTCTGGACGCTTATTCAGGTTATAATCAGATCCCTATGGACCCAGCAGATGAAGAAAAAACTTATTTTGTAACCGAGCGAGGAACATACTGCTACAAAGTTATGCCTTTCGGACTAAAGAATGCGGGAGCAACTTATCAAAGACTTGTTAGCAAAATTTTTAAGAATCAAATGGGAAAGATTGTGGAAACCTATATTGATGATATGGTGGTAAAGAGTAGGAAGAAGGATGATCATCTGAAGCATTTGCAAGATGTATTTGATGTACTGAAGCGATATGGGATGAGGCTCAATCCAACCAAGTGCTCGTTCGGTGTGAGTTCCGGTCAGTTTTTGGGACACGTGGTCAACCGCAGAGGCATCGAAGTTAGCCCCGCTCAAGCAGAGGCTTTGATTAAGAATGCCGAGCCAAAGACGATCAGAGAGGTGCAAGCCCTCACAGGACGAATAGCTGCATTAAGTCAATTCATTTCAAAATTGTCAGATCACTGCAAGCCGTTCTTTGACACAATTCGGAGCCATGGAAGGCAGGTCTGGGGGGATGAACAACGACAAGCATTGACTCATTTGAAGGAATATATGCAGAATCCACCAGTCCTGTCAGCCCCGGATCCAGAAGAAAAGTTATTTCTATATCTTGGAGTATCTGGTGTCGCAACAAGTGCCGTTCTGATTCGTTGCAAGGAAGGGGTGCAATACCCGGTATTTTATGTAAGCAAAACAATGACAGAGGCAGAACAAAGATACTCAAAGGCCGAACGGGTGATACTTGCACTTGTAAATGCAAAAAGAAAGTTGAGGCATTATTTCGAATCCCACCCTATAGCTGTTCTAACAACTTTTCCAATCAGAACGCTTATGCACAAGCCAAAGCTCTCGGGCAGAATGACAAAGTGGGCCATAGAGTTGAGTTCATTTGACATAACGTATGAGCCGAGAACAGCTGTCAAAGGGCAAGCGGTAGCCGATTTCCTGCTAGAATGTGATTCCGAGGATACGGAAGAAGACCTTAGATGCGGCTCTTGGAAACTTTTTGTGGATGGCTCCTCTAACCAGATGGGGGCTGGAATTGGGGTCAAACTGCAAACCCCAGAGGGTACTTCTTTGAGTCAAGCACTCAGACTTGAGTTCCGAGCCACCAATAATGAAGCGGAATACGAGGCGTTGCTAAATGGGTTAAAGTTGGTCAGAGAGCTACAGGTCAAAAGTTTGACTGTGTATAGTGACTCGCAGTTGATTGTTCGGCAGGTAAATGGTGAGTACGCGACCAAGGATGACACGATGGGGGCATATCGTTCTGCCGTTCTGCATAAAGCCAAGGACTTTGCAAAAATTGAATTCATACAGTTACCGAGGGAACAGAATGCAGATGCGGACCGGTTAGCATGTAGTGCTTCGAGTTCTGGTGAAACATTGGCGAGGGTGATTCCAATAGGAATATTGACCTAGCCATCTATTTTCGAAGAACCCTTGGACTCTGACCCTTGGCAAGTCAACGTCATACCGTATGAACCGAGTTGGATTGACCCCATCATTACTTATATTCGAGATGGCGTTTTGCCTATGCAAAGAGATGAAGCTAGGAAACTCAAAAAGAATGCTGCAAAGTACGCCATCGTGCATAACCAGCTGTACAGAAGATCCTACTCTGGCCCATACTTGAAGTGTGTCACCCCCGCGGAGTCACAGCAGGTATTGCGAGCTATTCATGAGGGTGTGTGTGGCAATCATTCTGGGGGAAGATCGTTAGCGCATAAAGCAATGACACAAGGGTATTTCTGGCCAAACATGTCAAGAGATGCGGAAGAGTTCTCTCGAAGGTGCGATAAATGCCAACGATATGGACCATTGATCCACCAACCACCTGAAGAATTGCACGTAATGGCCTCGCCATGGCCTTTCGCGCAATGGGGGATGGATGTGGTCGGTCCTCTGCCAACTGCAAGAGCTCAGAACAAGTATGTGTTACTGGCCACGGATTACTTCACTAAGTGGGTGGAAGCAGAACCATATCCTAGCTGGACTCAGACTCATGTGAGACGATTTATTTGGAACAATATTATCTGCCGTTTCGGCGTTCCAAGATCAATAGTCATGGATAATGGCACGAACCTCGACAGCAGGCAAGTAAGAGAGCTGCTGGAGGAGTATGGAATCAACCAGAAGTTGGCTGCAGTAAGTCATCCTCAGGCCAACGGACAAGCAGAAATCACAAACAGAACCATTTTCGCCTGCATTAAGAAGAAGCTGGAAGACCATAAAGGGAAGTGGTTGGATGAGCTCCCGAACGTCCTATGGGCTTACAGAACCACCCCCAGGCGGCCGACTGGGGAGAGCCCGTTTGGAATGGCATATGGTACCGAGGCAGTTATACCGGTTGAGCATTTGGTCCCCACTATCAGAAGCTTAGCATGGAGTCGAGATCAGAACGACAAGATGTTAAGATTGAACCTCGATATGATAGACGAAAGGAGGGACGCTGCAGCTATAAGGTTAGCATCGTATCAGCAAGTATTGGCGAATAGTCACAACAAAAGAGTAAAACACAGGGATTTTGCCCCTGGCGATCTGGTTCTGAAAAGAAAGGTGGGGATGGTCAAAAAAATGATGCCACCCTGGGAAGGCCCATACAGAATTGCAGAAGTCATAGGCAAGGGAGCATATACGTTGGAAACCATGGCGGGAAGGTTGGTCAGCAAGCCCTGGAACGCCACGTCTCTGAAGAGGTACTACCAATAAAAGCTAAGTTTCGGCTTTAATTGGATGTTATTTGTTGTCAATCAAGTACTTATGAATGTGCAAATTACTGAAGTTTACAAAAATAACTTTCCTTTCCAATGGCTTGCTAAAAATTTAAAGCCAAGTGGCAAGTGGCATTCTAGCCGAGCGCCAGGCACTTAAGCAAGATAAGTGGCAGCTGGCACCATAAGCCGAACGCCAGACACTTGCTAAAAATTTAAAGCCAAGTGGCAAGTGGCATTCTAGCCGAGCGCCAGGCACTTAAGCAAGATAAGTGGCAGCTGGCACCATAAGCCGAACGCCAGACACTTGCTAAAAATTTAAAGCCAAGTGGCAAGTGGCATTCTAGCCGAGCGCCAGGCACTTAAGCAAGATAAGTGGCAGCTGGCACCATAAGCCGAACGCCAGACACTTGCTAAAAATTTAAAGCCAAGTGGCAAGTGGCATTCTAGCCGAGCGTCAGGCACTTAAGCGAGATAAGTGGCAGCTGGCACCATAAGCCGAACGCCAGACACTTGCTAAAAATTTAAAGCCAAGTGGCAAGTGGCATTCTAGCCGAGCGCCAGGCACTTAAGCAAGATAAGTGGCAGCTGGCACCATAAGCCGAACGCCAGACACTTGCTAAAAATTTAAAGCCAAGTGGCAAGTGGCATTCTAGCCGAGCGCCAGGCACTTAAGCAAGATGAGTGGCAGCCGGCACCATAAGCCGAACGCCAGACACTTGCCATAAACAAACACACGGCAAAGTTAATATAAAAGAAGAGAGAGAAAAGGTATATATGTATTGAAAATAGGTTGAACAGAGCACAACACAAAGGAAAAAAGGAAAAAGAGTTTTGTCATTTCATTCATAATAAGCATTGAGTTTACAAAAAATGAGATATCCATCGTTACAAAAAGGTATGGAATCGAAGAGTCCGGAGGAGCCCTAGCTAGCTGCCTCAGTACCGACAGCATCCTGGTTGTGCCGACCCGCCTCCTCGGACCCATCAGCCGTCTCACCCTCACGAGGTGGGGAATCAAGATGAATGACAGAATCGTTCGGCTGGGGCTCAACGTCAGCAGTGGCTATGGGAGGTACCACAGTTGACGATTGAGGAGCGGTCAGAGGCAGAGCGGTAGGAGGAGCTGTAATGATCCTTGAGGAAGCAATGTCCTGGCACTCATCAAATATGCGCTCCGCTTCGGTGGGTTCTGGGTCGACATAGACCCCCAGAGGGTCGATCCCTAAATCCTTGTCGACCTCATCTGGAGTGGAGCTGGTCTGTCCCTCATCCGGAACTCGGTCGGAGAAACCTTCTCGGAATCCTTGAGCATATCTAAGAGCACCGACCCTTGAGAACCGAGCATGAAGAGCCAGCATCCTACCGTTCACTCTGCTGATCGCATCAATCAGAGCGGTACGCTCGTCCAGAGCTCTCTTCTCAAAAGCCATCCGAGCAGACTGTTCATCAGCCAGAAGGCGCTGGAGCTCTGCCTTTTCGTCTCTGATTGAATCACGCTCAGTCTGCCAGACGCTCTTTTCAAGCTGGAGGGCATCCTTCTCATCCTGAAGAGAGTCGTTCTCCTTCTTCAGGACATCTCTCTCTTGTTCAGTTTTTTCAAGCCGAGCCAGTACCTCAGTATTCTTGATGGCGAGAAGGTCGTTTTCTTTATTAGCCACCTCCAGGCTATCAGAAAACTTACGAGCCCTGGCGCTCCCCATCTCTACCTGGTTCTGCATAGCCATCATTCCGAACAATGTCTGCATAGATGTACATTAATAACGGTTAAGCCAATAGTCAGGTCGGGCGAAGGCAAGACCAAATAATATGAGAGAATTTATGAGTTGGAAAATAAAAGTCACCTCCATAGCAGCCTCAAGGTCTTTAGGAGTCCACATGCTCCTATAGTACGCCATGGCGGTCTGGCCATCCTTCAGCATGGTCTCGTTCGGTTTCACGAACGTCCCATCCGTTCGGGTGTACCGAGGGGCCCATGGTGGTAAGGTGGGAGAGAGAAGGGGGGCCTGAAGCAGAAGCAGAGGCACCAGCTGCAATAGGCCCGGAGGGGGCAGGAGCTCTGATCGGGCGATGCAAGAGAGCACCCGGCCCGGAGACCCGGGTCCTTCTTATGAGAGGTTCCTCCTCAGGATCGATTCCACTGTCAGGATGAGGCCTTTTGCCTCGTTCTTTGTCCCGAGCGCCCCCCGCGGCAGCAGGGGCTGTGGTAATTTGGGGAGACGCGCTCGGGTTGGCAGCAGGGGTGCTGACAGCAGAGTTAATAGCCACCGTGCTCGGGGTAGTGTCAGAGATGGTGGCTGAGGAAGAAGCTGATGCTGGAGAGGAGGTTGCCCCAGCAGCAGGAGTGGCTGGGGGAGTATTTTTCTTCCTGCCAAAAGAAGGAATCTGAAGCCTGCTCATGTTGTAGCCGAGGGATGAGAGCGCTAGGAGGTTGTCTGAAGTGAGGAGGTCTGAGCAGGAAGGAATATCGTTCAGAACATATTTCTTCAAGTAATTACTCCTATCCCTGCAAACACTGTAGCTCAAGTCATCACAAGGTATTCCTAAGGAACGGCATAAGAAAGTACAAAAGCGGGGAACGCATGTTTCGCAGGGGCAATCATGTTTGTGAGATTTGAATTTCTTATATGAGGAAACAGAACAGACGCCAAAGGCGCTCGGGATTGGGTAACCCTCCGCAGCCGGCGAAGACCAAGCCCCACTAATGCCCACGATATTATCCCTCTAACCCTTTTCAGATTTTATTGTGTCCGTACATATGGACATCTTCTCGAACGGGTAGAGGTGGTAGAAGGGCTCGTTAGTTCGGATCTTACTGACCTTATAACACAGAAGAAGATCTATGATGTCAAGGTCCAGATTTCTGTCACGCATCAACAGAAGCATAACGGATATGATTCTAAAGAAATTGGGGTTTACCTGCAGGGGGGATATCCCCAGTCTATTGAAGACATAACTAAAGAAAGGGTGCAGAGGGAACCTAACGACATTCAATTGAAGGTTCGTGAATAAGACTTCGCCGGGCAGGAGGCCGGCACCGGTCATAATATTAACATCCTTAGGGCAAACCCTAACTTCGATGTCGTCAGGAAGTCTAAGTCTCATACGAAGAACATCTAGATCTACAACCATGGTGGAAGTGTTTGAAGGATCTAAAAGGGGTAAAAAGAAGCCTGCCGAAAGTAAAAAGGAACAAAACTAACCTCTGAGGTAGAGAGCAACAAAGAGCACTGCAAGATCGCTGGAAGAATGACTCTTGAAGGATTTCACCAGAAAAAGCTTAGCACTGTTCTAAAAAGAGAGAGATTTGACTGATGATGGAGACGGTAAAAAGGCGTGAAGAGGTATTCTAGAACCTTATAAAGGCGAGGGGGACCCGAGGGCCGAAGCGTCAGGAAGGCGAGAAATTCATCGAGCCCCGGAACATTGATTCTGGATCTGACCGTCCGTTCCCCCACGTGGTTTTCTCGAGCCGTCAACGTCATGATAAGACGCCTTCAATAATTACCCCCTTATTAAATAAGGGGCAATTATGGGGGCAGTTGAGGAGGCCCAGGATGACATGGGCCGGATATGACTTGCAAACACGACATCCGGTCCGAATAGCTGGGTCGGCCCATAAAAAGACACTGCCATATGGGCCGACCGCGAATAAGCCTATAAAAGGTGACCAGGACTTATGGAGGAACAGGCCCAGATCCAGAACCCGTCAATATTTGTAAATATCTATAAATCGGAGAAGGAATGAAAAGGGGGGGGGGGGGAGAGATATTTTTTTTTTTAATGGAAAATGTAAGAATTCTAGAGAGAGAAAGAGAGTATGAATTTCTTGCATCTTCAAACACACATGCAATTTTTTTTTTTTTTTTTTTAGCTTTACATCTAATTGATCACGCACAAAATCGAGGATTTTCACAATCAGCGTGATTCAAAACATTATAAATTAATTTTTACTATTTTTTTATTTTATTTTTTTTTATTTCTACAAATCCTAACCTGCTCTGATACCACTTGTTGGATTTTAAATAAATAATCCACATGTAGAAATCAAGAATATTACAATTAATTAAATAAAACATTTAGTCTCTTACCTGATTGATGATTAAATCGCAAATACCTTTGAGAATTTATTAGTGCCCTTTGAGATATCTGAAAAATAGAGCGTTTTACTCTCTTTTGAAAGTTGTCGATACGATAGGACTGAATAAAAGTTTTAAAACCCTTATATATAACAACAACAGAGGGGACGGCTTCTCTACAAACAAATATATCTTAGCCTCCCTTCCTATCATGGACATTTAGATATCAATGGTTAGAATTAAATCACACCAAATAAGTTGAAAAATCACAATCCAACGGTATAAAACTATACTCCCAATTAGACCACCAAATTGGAAAGTACAACCCAATCCATCAAGTATCAATAATCACATTGCAATCCTATTTTAAAAAACGTAATACATAGGACCATAAAATAATTTTTATTATTTAAATATATATATAAAAATTCCAACACAGTGATCTCCGAAATGCATCTGTCTCTTACGAGGTATGTGTTTGATGGATGGTCGAAGATAAGAAAAGCATCTTTCCTATATTGAAATACATAATATAAACCATGAGACAACTCCCCATGCCCTCACCTATTATTCCTTCCTTGCTTTTCTTCCGAAATACAGGCCAAGAAAAGCAAACCATGAGACAACTTTCCAGCCCCACTTGTACTGCTTCCTTGCTTTCCTTGGCAAAAAAGAAGATGCTACTAATGAGTTATTCCTTTCATTAGTCTCTCGCTCTATCAATCGATATATATATATATATATATAAGTAGTCATTAGTCTCTCCATCTATCAAAAGATATATATAAGTAGGTGTGTCTATGCAATGTTTTGAACATGTATCAATTATGCTTTATAAGCGAAATCCAATTAAAAATTAAGGAGATCAGTTGAGATAGAAGTTTAGACTTTTAAAGTATGACATAATTTTAGTAAATAAAAATTGATATTTTAATTTCTCATATCTAATTCATCTTTTTCACGAGTCTTCACAGGCCAAGAAAAGCATCTTTTGATATATAAAACACACGAGACAACTTGCATCTTTTGATATATTGCTTCCTTGTGAAGTACAAACAATCCCAATAAAAGAAGATGCAACTCATGAATTATTCCTTTCTTTAGTCTCTCTCTCTCTAAATCAATAGATATATATATATAAGTAAGTTTGTGTATGCAAGAAAGTATATTACTCTTGAACTCCGGTTTGCGCTTCAATCCATATTTCCATAAAGCTGTCCACCAGGGCAACATTTAGGTAAGCAATGTAATGTGTGCATGCAATGTCCTTGTGTATACTTTTATTCTTTAGAATGATCATTTGGTTCAATCAAGTAATTTATATGTGTTACAATATCTTTCTATTACACCACATACATACACATGTTATATATATATATATATAAACAATGTTAAATAGTTGTTTTTCCCTTTTAGCACTAGTGTTCAATAGAATGATTTATTTATTAATTTAATACTGATCAAGTAATTCTATATGTTAGCAAATAAAAATTTTGTCGCAATTCCAGCTACTCAACTGCTTTGGTGCATTGAAGTTATTTGCATTGAAATAAGGTATGAATTTGAAATTTTCTATTAAGATATTACTATTTTATATATATATATATATATATATATATATATATATATATATATCATGCTCATAATTTTTATTTTTTGCTTTTACCACTATTATTTAATAGTATGATTTATTAATTTAATGCTAATCAAGTAATTATGTGTGTTGGCAGATAAAAAATTTGTCACAATTCCAGGCACTCAATTCCTTTGATACTGTGAAGTTATTTGAATTGAAATAAGGTGTGTATTTAAAAATTTCTATTAAGATATTAATGTTCATGTGTTACAATATATTTCCCTCACAATATACACGTGTATATATATGTGTGTGTGTGTGTGTGTGTCATATAATGTTAATTTGTTATTTATTTATTTTTATTTTTGCTTTTACCACTATTATTTAATATTATGATTTATTTATTTAATGCTAATAAAGTAATTATGTATGTTGGCAAATAAAAAATTTGTCACAATTTCAGTCACTTAATTCCTTTGGTGCTGTGAAGTAATTTGAATTAATACAAGGTGTGTATTAAAAATTTGTTGTTAAAATATTAGTGTTCATGTGTGACTTCATCTTTTCATTACAATATATATATATATATATATATATATATATATATATATATATATATATATATGTTCAGACAGTATTAAATGTTTTATTTATTTATTTATTTATTTTAGTCTTACCCTTGTTCAATAGTATGATTTATTAATTTAATACCATAATATAGTACAACTTTATATATCCCCCGTCTTATTTTCATAAATGGGTAGTTGAAGGGACAAAAGAATCCCACTGGGCCGGATCTGGCCCAGCCCATTCATTCAGAAAAAGACTCCAACAACTTCCTAGGCCAATCATTCTAGGAATTGGACCTAACTTTGTGGTGGGGCAGCCCAATGAGAAACCAGGCCCACGAAAAATTTTAGGGCAACTGTAGACTTTTATAATAGAAAGAGAGGGAGAGAATGGGGTGATTGTTGAAGTGTAAGGAAACTCTTTCTTAATATAGAGAACCATTTTTTCTTGCATCTTCAATAGTAAAGTATTGTTTGGACCAATAATTATTCATTTACTTATCTTACTAAATAATTTTGCTAGCTAAGACATGTCATTTACCTAAAGTGTTTTTTAATTTCATTTACTTATATAATATTGTTTTTTTTTTTTTTTTCAAAGTTCAAGACAGATTTTGTTCCTAAAGCGCTTTTTAATTTCATTTACCTTAATACATTTTTATACCTCACAGTTCCTAATGCTATGGAAAAATAAGTTACATTATTTTCATTAAGAATACCGTGCTCTACTAAGCTTAAACTTCATAGATAATTTTTATTCCACAATTTCAATTGAATTTTTACCTTTAAATTTTAGCAATGGAAGTATCCAAGTTAGAGTTTTTTCGAAATTATATGCGGGAAACTAAGAAACATGGATATTTCTCTTACGCTCTGTTTGGTTAGATAGAATTAAGTAAAAAAGAAAGGAAAGCGAAAAATTTTACAGCTTTTTTAGAGTTTGGATAGAATGAAAATGAAACGTTCTGGAAAATTTGAATTCTCGTAACTGTTATTTTCTCCAAAACATTTCCTGCCTAAACCATGCGAAAATAAGGGTGCGTTTAGTAACATTTTCGTTTTCTATTTTTGCAGTCTTAAAAAAGTAGAAACATGATTTTGTTTTATTAAGTAAAAAATAGACAACAGAAATAATGTTTATTAACACTTATGCTATGTTTGGTTGGAGGGAAGGATTGAGGGGGGATGGATGAGAGGAGGGATGGATGAATATTTTCGTGTTTTGTTGAAGGGAAGGGAAGAAAGGGAGGAAACAAGGAAGGATGAAGCATCCCTCCTTCCTTTATATTTTTCTATCCGCCCACTTTTGGGGGGAAGAGAGGAGAGAAAGAATGCATAACTATCTATGTATTGGTAATTTACAATTTTAACCTTTTAAAAAATTTTGAAATAAATATCTGCCTTTTATAATTTTATATAAAAGGGTATACTGGTAAAAATAATATAAGAACTCTCGTTCCCTTCATTCCAACCAAACAAGAAAAAAATATCACTCCATTCATCATTTCTACTATCCATTCCATTCAACAAAACATAAAATGGGAAAGACACCCTCCCTTCCCTAGAGATATCTCATCCATCCCTCTTCCTATCTCTTCCATCCATTTTTTCATCCCTCCAACCAAACGAAGCATTATTGTTGTCACAAATTTGAAAATATAAAACAATAACTGTGTTTAGTAATACAACATATTTATTACAAAATGTACTTAATATTCTTTAAATTTTTTATTTTTTTCATGGCAAGAATTTTAGGAGTTATTGATTAGAGGGGAGGGTGAGGGGGAAGGTAGATGACTTGAACACGAACTATCACACATAGGAAGCAACCGAATCACTCAAGCACGACACTTACTTCCATTAATATCAAAAAGTTATAAATCTATAAAATCTAATTTAAAATTATAAATCTTAAAAATACCCAATACATTATAAGTACAAAATTAGATATACCAAGACAAAAACATTTCCACCAATTATGTATATAAATACATGTATATGCATGATGTATACATTTATTATGTGATATATAATATATTTAGCATATGATAATTTATTATGAATAAAAAATATAAAATAATATATCTTATATGTGATAAAATATATATTGTGTTATAATATTGTAAATTAATTATAATTTAATATTTACATATAATATAATATAGATATGATATATAATAATATAAAATATATACTGCTTAATAATTTAATAACATTATATTCTATATCAAAAATTATTTTGTCACAAAAAATAATTTACATTATTATTTAATATTTTTTATATTAAATATATTTTTATCAAATAGAAAATAATATACAATATTTAATTTATTCTATATTAAAAATATATATTTTTATTAACATTTAATATGCAACTTAGTATATAACACAAATAATATAAGTTTTATTTGAAATGAATAATGCTTGTGCAGTAACATTAGTTAAAACGTTTCTACGCTACAGTGCCGAAAACATAAGAAACATCATTTTGATGTTTTCTCTTTTCTTCACAAAAATTGAAAATGTTTTCTGCTATAGAAAAATAAAAATATTTTATTGAACGCGATTTTTGTTTTTGTTTTACTTTTTTAGAGGTTGACAACAGAAAACAAGAAACGTTTCTCGTTTACTAAACGCAACCTAAGTTTTTCTCGTCAAAGCAACATATTTCTATTTTGCATTCCCATTTTATCCAACAACTATATCGATAATTGTAGGTCACCAATAATAAATAAATAAATAAAAATTAACTTGGTTTCAAAGAATTACAAACCAGCAATAACTTTATTGGTGGTAGAGTTTGAATTAACTTCTATAAATAGTTATTTGTAATGTGTCACTTAATTGGAAAACAATATCATTTTTTTTTATAGATATATATAACTACTAATTAATTTTTTATTATTCTACTATTTATTTTATTATTTTACTATTTTTATAAAATAAGGACAATATAACATAAGGACAATTTAGGTAAGTACAAATATTTTTAGTAACTTTTATGCTATTCAATACAATTTTTTTGAATAAATTTTCACCTTAACCAAATGCATGCTAGAAAATAAATTTTCTTTTCATTCACTTCACTTTTCTTTTCGTTTTCCATTTCTTTTCTTTTCATTTTCCATTTCTTTTCTTTTCTTCTTAGTTCTATCGTGGCAATTACATGTTTTTGGACACTTTAAAGACACGATGTAGTGGTTTTGTAATTATTATATTTTAAAAAAATGAGATTCAATACAATTTAAAATGTGTTATGGGTTAATTAAAAATAATATAAAATTTAAGAAAACAAAATTAACAATCATCTCACTATAAGTTCAAAATTAATGATTTTATCCATGATTATATGTATAAAATGAAAAATAAAATTTTTTTATATATATAATTAAATATTATATTATTATTTTTTGATGTATTCATATATTTGCTTTGTAGGTGAAAACATTATGTTTGCATTTGATTTAGACTTTAGGAGGGATAAATTAAAATTTTGTTTTGTTTTAAACTCGTATAATAAAAAACTGGGTCATTGATTTGTATTTAATTGTTCAAAGTTTATACTTGTTGATCAAAATACCACCCAACTATAATGATCTTTCAAGTACATAAAATGAATATTTTCCCAAGTAAATGATAGACGTTTGATAGTTAACAAAATCATGTATTATACTCTTATAGTACACATATGTTCTTACAAATAAAAACTATGTATATTTGTATTTTTTAGTTGAATTATATACTACACGTATTATATATTTTCAGTATTATATATTATGCAACATATTCTTTGATCAATATTGCATTATAAGAAAGAAAAAAAATTTAAATGGTGTGCAACTATAGGAAAATAATTGGTAATTAACCTAAAAATTCAACTTTCCTAGTTAGTAAGAAAGCTATTATTTTTATATTTCATGATTCATAACCAGTGTCATATATATATATATATATATATATATATAGGTATTTTATAAAATTTTACAGTGAATTAAATAACTTTGTACTTATGCTTGTTTTTAAAAAAATTATATATGAATAATGGTGATAAAAAATGGAAATTCTATTTCCTTTATGAGTAAAAGAAATACAATGAATTATATACTTATACTTATTTGTAATATATATGAACAAATAATATATAAATGCTACCACATTTTTTACTATAATTGTCTATTACCATTCGTGTTATAGTTGTATATGTATATGTACATATATAATCAACTCTTTCACGCCACTAATAAGGTGTTAGTTTGATAATCCAATTCATTACTTAGAGCCCATTTAGGGTTGCTGTTGAAAAAAAAAAAAAAAAAAAAAAAAAACGATTTTATCGGTAAATGTGTCAAAAAATTGCGGTCAATAAACAGTATTTAGGTGTTTGATGACACCTTATAATAATGTAATGGCCTTACTCCAGAAGACCCGATTCACTAACGGGTTATGATACGATTTCGGGTCTTTGCCCGGACCCGAGGACATACTAGGGGCAAAACGGCCATTTCTTAATTCATTACCGGCCTTTATTGAGTTTCATTTAATCACTGCAATTCACAACGTGGCTTAAAGTCATCATTCGAATCAAGTGTGCAAGTCTAAGACAAATTTGGTTCAACAACCCTACGATCAAGCGCAGGGTGCGCTGCGATCAATTGTAGGTTGTTAACCCTGTGCCATTGTACGCGGGAAAGATTGCATGCGCGCATGGCCCAATGCCCTACGATCGAGCGTAGGACCTCTACGATCGATCATCCAAAACATAATTTTATAGTGAATAGTAAAATCAACTTTAAAAAATTTTGATATTTTAAAAACTGGGGGTGCGATCGATCATATCATACCAAGAGATTTTTTTTAAAAAAAATGTCCCATTTTAAAATACCTTACTTTTTAAAACAACATTTGGTCACTTAAACCATTTGAAACATGTCCTAACCAAAACAGAATGAATAATAACCATGTTTACAACAACAACCGTAAATGTAACCGCACCCCTTTCCCAAAACCTAAACTCACTCAATACACTCATATCGAAAATCAATAACCCTTATGGCACAAGGCAACCGCTCGTACTCTTTAGGAACATCGGCTAACTATCCCTGCGTAAGTCAACCTCTCATCACCATTTGGGACCTAGCTACCGATCACCGGAAAAAGTCTACCGTTCGTTTTCTATTTATCACAATTCACATTCGGGAACAAGACAACCACTCGTTTCCTATTTATCACAACCACATTTGGGAAAAGGCAATCGCTCATCTCCCACTTACCACAAACCCTTTCACCTCAAACTTTGAAAATCAAGCCCCACATAAGCTTTGAAAATGCGTCCATCTCACACAACCATCCAATCCACAAATGCACTACATAATGCATGCATGATGAATGTTCCTTGTAAACCTAAACCTCTAGTTGTTAAGAAGCTAATCACCTAGCCATCATCATGGAAGTAAGCATGCTCTTAAAAAACAATACATCAAATCACCTCAAGAGTACACGTATTAATAATCATAAGAGAAGCACTAAGAAGATAACCATATTCAATAATATGTTTTTTCATCTTTAATCAAACAAGAAGGCTCATTTACACAATTTGACAAACACCTAACATCCTTGTAGTCAAGAGAGTTCAATTATAATCATTAATTGCATAGATTTAACAAATTTCACATCGGAACATATACAACTTTTCTAGAATCATCAATTTAGCTTGCAAGTTGACACAACTTCATCCTACCAAGCATGCTAGCAAGAATTTAACACGAACATCATATGAATTTGACAATTAGATACCAAGTAACTAGTAGATAGCATGAAGGTTAACATAGTGACCAAATTTATCCACAAAATCACATATAGCATGCTACATCACAAATTATTTATATAAAAACTCTCAATAACAAAGGACTCCATAAATTAGACACCCCTACCTCTTGAAGCAAGCAAACCTAGCCATGCTCCCATGATGAAACTCTATCAAATTGAATGCTAATACCACCAAGATGAAGAGGAATGTGAGGAGAACAACAATTTCTCCTAGAGCCACCCCAAAATCTAAGCCCTTGCCTCTAGATCCAAAACTTCAATGTGCTCCAATCTTTTGCAAAAATGATACCAAAAGAAACTATTAAAGTGTGTATCAAACTTTTCTTCTAGCTCAAATCTCACTATAAATAAATCAAACCTAGGGTTTAAGTATGAAAATGTGTAACAAAATGAAATAGAGAGAAAGAGTAAAGAGAGAGAGATGGGGGAAAATGGGCAAAATTCTGATTCTAACTCCTTTTATTCCTACTTTAGGGGTGCACACGGTTCGGTTTAGTACGGTTTCGACAGGAACCAGAACCAGAACCGGTCACAATGGTTCCTTAAAAATGGAACCGGAACAGGAACCATGTTTGTATGGAACCGAACTGAACTGAACTGTGAATACTGGTTTGGTTCTGATCAGTTCCATGGTTCCCTACCTATGAACTTTTTTCCTGTTGTTCCCTTACTTATTTGAAGGCTTTGAGCCTTTGAGCCCATAGCTAAAACAATTAAACAGAGTTACAGAATACAATAGCAAAAATAAAAATAAAAATAAATACAGAAAATATAACTTCAAACTGATTGTCGCTAACTAAGAAGTCTGAGATGGTGTGTGGGTGTAGATCGGATAAGCCGTCTCAGGAAACAGAGTTACAAAGAAGATGAGAACTTGATCGGAGAAGCTATGTCGCAGTGTCGCAAACTGAGATGGTGTGTGGGCGATAGTCGCGATACAGAAGATGAGAGGATGTGAGGACTGATGAGTGATGAGGAGTGAGGACTGGTGAGTGATGAGGAGTGAGGACTGGTAAGTGATGAGGGTTAGGTTTAGGTTTAGATGAGTTTTTGTGGTTTAGTGGTGGACCACGTGTAACTTACTACTATATGGTATGAGTCATTAAAAATATATATAATCATATATACATATATATATATGTATATATATATATATATTATATATACGATTCCGGTTCCCACGGGTCTGGAACCGAAACCAAAATCGTAAGCCTACGGTTCCTATTTTTATAACCGGGACTGGGACTGGGACTGGAACAGGAAGTGTGAGAACCAGAACCAAAGCCCCGGCTCTGTTCGATTCCACGGTTTTTTTGTGCACCCCTATCCCAGTTAGCTAAATGGTGGTCACCATTCCATGCACCAAAAATAATAAAATGCCCTTCCGTGAGTAATATAACCACAACCATGCCATAAGTATACCTTTAGGTACACATATGCATGTATGTATATATGTATATATACACACATACCAATAATGAAATGCTAATGAAACCAAAAAAAAATTCGAGGGCCTTGGGTCCACACGGGACCTCACGGGCTTGAAAATTAAAAAATGATGAAACTACTCGTAATGCATTTCAAAGAATTCTAAATTCGAAGAAACTCCCTAAACAACCCTTGGCACTCATGTGGTATGTAAATCGATGCACGAAAATAATGAATATAAAAATAAATAAAAATGCCAAAAATATTTGAAAAAATCTGAGACGATACAAATAAGTACTTATCACAATTAATTTATTTTTTAAAATTATTTGGTAATAATATTTTTAAAATACTTCTATAGCTAACTTTACAATAATATACTTTATTAGGATGTTATCATATTTGATAATAGAACTTTTGTGACGACTCGAACCCAAGGGTCCGAATCGCTAACCGGGTCCTTACCCGAACCCGAAATCAACTAAAGACGTTACCGTCCTTTCTTATGTCAATACATAATATATGTGTCATCCCAGGGTTTATAAATAATAATAATAATAATAATAATAATAATAATAAAATGAAATCATAGCTATAAAATATGTCAAAACAGTCCATTAACCCATCAAAACATATGGAGAAACGTCGTCTGCCACTTCCTTCACGTGACCTAAACATTGTTAAAATGATGGGATGAGTATAAAGCTAAGTAGAAAATGTCTAAGACGCACCTCTTATGACCCTATGAATCCACATAAGGAATAGAGTAGAAATAAATGGGATCATGCCTCGGGAAAAACAAGTAAAGTAACGATAATAATCAACAAATACATACGCAAGTCGTATAACTACCAAATAAACAATGTATACCAATGCAATGCCATGCTATGTAATGTTGTTCCCCATTTCTGAAACAATACCATTTCAACTTCCAAACCGTTAGTGCTATCTGACCCAAGGCACCTACAAGGCGTCATGAAGGGAGGGTTGGCTAGCTTTCCCCGACCACATGGCACCTCTATGGCGTCGTCTGGGTCTAGGTAGGTTAACCACACTAGAGTCTCTCTCTAGCTCCCCTCTAGACCACTCTAACACCACGGACCACTAAGCGCCCCCTAGGCATCTGGTTTTTCACAAACACTTTCGAAAACGTTTCCCCAAATCAATTTCATTGGTTTTAAAAAAAATACATTTCCCCTTTTTCTTTCTCAATGGATGCATGAATGTTTCATGCTTCACAATTTAACATAATTTTCACATCATCAAACCGGAATAACATTTCATAATAAAGAAGAATTTTCTCATGAATTTATAGCATGTTTTAAGTCAATAAATTTTCGACAATTACACATATTAAACAAGGACATAATCACAAAGGCATGCTTTCCGTATCTAATCAACAAATCATACACACGTATATTATTTACATATAACACACATAGAGATACACATCATATATCTAGCATCACGGCAATTCCTCTAAAAAAATTTACAATCTAGCATGTTATACTTCAATTATAGGGAATTAATTCACAAAAAAATCTAAGAGATTATAAATTAGAACACCCCTACCTCAAATAATGCAAAAACCCCCCAATTTATGCCCAATTTTTGAAATTTCAAGGGTTGGCCAAACAAGGATTTACTTCAATCAAAATGACGACCTCGACGAGCTCTCCAACATTGCCTAAGGAAGCACTATCAAATTCCCAAAGAGTTAGGCTTAATCAAGCCTTGAATTAGTGTAAAAAGAAAAAGAAAAATGGAAGAAGAGAAAGAGAAAGAGAAGCTGCTGGGAGTGAAAAGAAAATGAGGCCAAGAAATGACCTCTTGACCATTAAAGGCTAAAGTGGTAGGTCCCACCACTAAAGAAATATCTAACCTTTTTAAAAAAAATTTTCCACCACAACATATATATATATATATATATATATATATATATATATATATATAAATGAATCATATATATTACAACTTTACTAAGAAATGAATGTAATTGTCTTTATAAAAAATAAAAAGGATAAAATTGTCTAATAAAAAATAGTTACTTAAAATATACAACTTCAATCCAGAATACAGTTTTAAAGCTCCAAATTTTAACTTCATTCAAAAGCTCTACTAAACTAAATCTGGTAATTATTAAAAACACTTTTAATGGTTACCAAACACATCTAAAAATAATTTTTTAAAAAATAAAAGTGCTTTTAAGCCGTGAAGAAACAATCCCAAATGGTTCATGACCCGATTCATTACATATTTGATTGAGTGAGTTTGATAACGCAAAATTAATACCACTTAACAAAATAAGTGTTACTTAAAATATGATAAAAAATTTAGTGATGAAGAGTTTACTTATCATTGAACACTTAAAATTCCAAAAAATATAAGAAAATGTTTTAAATTTATAACTAAAATTTAAAATTTCAGCACTTGAAATTTAGCTCCTAAAAATTTTGGGCGCGTAATTTTTAATTTTACTAAACAACGCCTAACTTTCTTTAAACTTCATAAATCATAATTTATATTCAATTTAAGATTCAAAGACCTCAAACAATCATGCTTAAAATAATAATAATAAAAATAAATAAATCATGCTTAAACATAAAAAAAAATAAATCATGCTTAAACTTTATTTTAATTTGATGTCACAAGATACACAAATCATAACTTCTATTAAATTTGGATTCTAAAAGACATTAAATGGCATGCTTTAGTTACGCTCTTAGTCCACAACTCTGAGATACATATCATTATGAAAAATAAAAATTCTACATATTTTATGCTACAATTCACCCCACTACATAGTATAATATTATCCGCATTGTGTATCCGAGCTCTCATGATTTTACTCTTGGGTTTTACCCTAAAAGGCCTCGTACAAATTGGAGTGTAAAAATCCTATATATACACTTTACCTTTCCATACACAAGCGATGTGAGATTGTGCACCAGTAGCTCGCCCAGTATGGTAGCCAATCAATGCCTCTTGCACCCGCCCACGAGGTCGCCAAAATCACCCCCCTTAGGGGCCCAATGTCCACGTTGGCCACACTTCCAATTGGTCAGGCTCTAATACCATTTATAACGACCCACTCCACCACATGGTATATAATATTGTCTGCATTAGGCCAGAGCCTGCACGATTAGGTTCTAAAGCTTTACTCCAAAAGGCCTCGTACCAAATCTTTCATATATATCACTTCTCATTTCCATGCCCAAGCAATATGAAATTGTGCACCTGTAGCTCACTCAGTGTGATAGTCTGTTAGTGCCTCTTACACCTGCCCACGACACACCAATCCACAAGGTCGCCACAATCACCCCCTTAGGGGCCCAACGTCCCCGTTGGCTATACCTCTGACTGGGTCAAACTCTCATACATTTGTAACGACCAACTCCACCAGATAGTATGATATTGTACGCTTTGAGCCTGAGCTTGACCCAGCTAGAAGTGCGGCTAACAGGGACGTTGGACCTTTAAGGAGGATGGGGGGTGATTGTGCTAGCCTTGTGGGCGGGTGTCTCGCGAGTGTGCAAGAGATATTGACAAACTACTACACTGAACGAACTACAAGTCTACAATCTCACATCAAATTTTGGGACACAATTCACATATCTAGTGTTCGATCAACTCCTAAAGGTATTAAATCTTTGTCTTTCGACATCTACATATTCATAGTTTTCCTAAAGTGAGTGAGGACACATTTTAGAATTTGAATGCCATCACATCAGACATAATAAATATTTGAAAGAAATTTTTATTGAGTTTAGCTATATGTTACTATTTATTAGAGTGTAAAAAAAAATTAGGCCATAAAATAGTTACAAATAGGCCCTAATAAGTTCAGATATAACCCATTATATCATCATGTCATTTCACTCCGAGGCCCATGATGTGAAAAATAAATGCATAAACGCAGAATTAAGAAATTAAACTATTCAAGTGCAATATCAAACAAACAAAAACTAAGAACTTACATAATTGCAATAAAATCAATTTGTCAGCAGATAGGTTATAGCTTACACTTGCAAACCATTGCAATAGACTTTTCAAAATTTTCATATCCAACGTCATATATATATATATATATGCTACTTATGTTGCATTCAAAATTCACGCAGAGGCAATGGAGTTGATTCAACCTTTGTACGATATTGTGAAAAACATGTGCACACCCATTTGTAGACGTGTGGATTATGCGATAAACCTGTCAAAGAATTTCACAGAGCTGAGCGGGAGAGTAAAAAAATTATGCGACAGGAGGGATGACATTATATATCAGATTGACCTTGTTAAGCTACAAAAGGGTCCTACAAGAGAATGCAATGGCTGGCTTGAAAGGGTGGATGAGATTGATAAGAAGACGAAAGAAGATGAGCAGCTCATTGGCAAAAGATGTTTTAATGGATGGTTTCCAGATGTCATTTCTTGTGTGAAGCTCGGTAAGCATGTGGTGGAAATGATCGAGCAGGTTAAAGAGCTCCAAGAGGAATCCAGGTTTGAAGACGGTTTTGTCATTGATTTGCCACCAAAAATAGTTGAGGAGAGGCCTGTTGATGCTTTGATAATGGGGAATTCAACTAATCTCACCTTGCAAAAGATACGAGATTCCATAAGAGATGAGGGTGTCCAAAAGATTGGAATTTGGGGCATGGGTGGGGTGGGAAAGACAACCTTAATGAATGTCTTGAATAATGAGCCTGAAATTCAAACTATGTTTCATATTGTAATATGGGTAACTGTCTCAAAATCTTGGAGCATTAGGAAGATTCAAGAAGAAGTTGCACTGCGCTTGTCATTACTGGATGTAAAGGATAAACCAGATGACAGAGTTTCAATAATGTTGTTTGAGAAACTCAAGGGCAAGAAGTATTTGTTGCTTCTGGATGATGTTTGGGAAGAAGTGGATTTGAGTAGAGTGGGTATACCAAGTCCAAGTCAAGAGAAGGGTTGCAAAATTGTTCTGACAACCAGAAAAATTCGAGTTTGTCAAAAAATGTCAACTGATAAGGAGATCAAAGTGGAAGTTTTGGACCAAAGTGAAGCATGGGAATTGTTTAACTCAAAAGCGGGAGAAATCTCATTGCTCCCAACCATCAAGCCGATTGCTGAAAAAATCGTCAGAAAGTGTGGTGGCTTACCACTTGCACTAAAAGTAGCAGGTGGGGTGTTGAGAATGGTTGAAGATGTAAGCGTGTGGCGTAATTTTTTGAACAAGTTGAATTCACCAGCTATGTCTTTCATTGAAGATATGAATGAGGATGTGTTCAGGTCATTGAAGGTCAGTTACCACGCGTTGAAGGATGACAGCATCAAGAATTGTTTTCTGTATTGTGGCTTGTGTCCGGAAGATGAAAAGATTAAAAAATCTCGGCTGATCACTTATTGGAGAGCGGAGGGGTTTCTTTGGAGTAAAGGGACTTTGAAAGATGCTTATGATGATGGGCGTGCGAAATTACATGACCTTATTGGTGCATCTCTGTTGGAGAAGTGTGAGGATGAAAAACATGTAAAGATGCATGATGTGGTTCGAGATTTAGTTCTGATGATGACTTCTGCAGGAGGAGAGGAGAGCAGGTTCATGGTGAGAGCGGGACTGTCCATGACGTCCCTGCAGGAAATACCTGATATTGATGATAAGGAATGGGAAGAAGCAAGTAGGATTTCATTTATGAATGCCGAGGGATACAAATTACCAGAGAAGCCAAAATGTCCCAAGCTGTCAACATTGCTGCTTCAGCCACGTGGATATTATCTGGAGGCAATACCTGAATGTTTCTTCAATCACATGCCTAACCTTCGACTTTTGGATCTATCAAGAAGTGGCATCTCCTCATTGCCATCTTCCATCTCAAATTTGGTCAGCCTTCGAGCATTGCTTCTGAAAGGATGCGAGTATTTACATGCTCTCCCTGAGGAAGTAAGTGTGCTCCAGAGACTTGAGGTGCTCCATGTCAGTCATGCGTACAAAACGAAATGGGGACTGAAGGTTCGGACTAACCTTTCCTCAAAAAGTGGGATATTGTGGAAGTTGACCAGCCTTAAAAGTTTGAAATTTTCACCTCTAAGTTTGAGAGTCACCAGAGATGGGATGGTTCCTTCTAGTGTGACCATATCCAGACTTTCCCTGCTTCAAGAATTGAGTATTAAAACGATGGAATTGAGTATTAGACGGTTAAAAGGGGATGATGAAGAAAGTTTGGAAACTTTTGCAAAAGAGGTTGGCAGCTTGACTCGGCTCTCTTCACTTAAATTCCACTTCAGAACAATGAATTGTCTGAAACACTTTATCCATAACAGCCAACCATGGAGAGATCGTACCATACAGAAATTCCAATTCTATGTTGGAGAATTTCTGACATCATCAAATCTTCCCAAAATATTTGAGAGGTACCTGTTATTTGAGCCGGAGTATAAGGATGATGGGGGAGTAACTTCTGAAGAAATTAAGGAGGTACTCATACGTTCGGAGTATTTTTACCTAGAGGGTTGTCAAACCCTTCAAATACTATCAGAATTGGGCGCGGAAACAGTTAATGGGTTAAAAGGTTTATCCGTCAGTTTTGGTATTAATGAATATATGATAGATGAAGATGGATTGCGAGGGAATGTTTTTGAAAACTTAGAATACCTTCGATTGAATTGCTTACATAGTTTTAGGGGCATCTGCTGCGACAAATTACCAATGCAATTAAGCAGCAGCACCAATAGCTTCACTAAACTGAAGGACTTGAAAATAATTCGATGCCATTCAACGAAGAAGGTGTTCTCATGGGGATTGATTCCGCAACTCCTTAATTTGGAATCATTGGAAATTATTAATTGTTTGGGAATGGAGGAGATAATTTCAGCTGATTTCGACGAGAGGGAGGAGGACAACAGGAGGCTTGAACACGTGAACCTACCCAATTTGAAGCTTTTGGATCTTTGGGTTGTACCAGAATTGGTTGGCTTCTCCAAGAGGAAGAGGAACCATCTGTACTTGCATTGCCCCTCCTTAGAGGAGGTTAGTTTTTACAAATGTCCAAAACTGGATATCTTTCCTTTTGGCATCGACAGTGCACCTCATTTGAGAAAGATTAAAGGAGAACCGAAATGGTGGGAAGCATTAAAATGGGAAGACGACGCCACTAAATCACGATTCGCCCCTCTCTTCCATATATACATGGGACGTTGATTCCTCCCAATGACGTTGTAGTCCCTGCAGACAGGTAAACAATACGACACTGCAATTCTGTTTAATATTAGCACCCTTTAATGAAGTTGTAGTCCCTGCGTGCAGGTAACAATACTACACTGATACCACACAATTTGAATTTTTTTCTTCGAATCTACAAATAACTATACTTCCGGCCACCTCATATAACTACCTTTTCTTATTCGTTTTAATTGCTCAAACAATTTTCTTTTCTTTGTAATGAATACGCTAAAACTTTGTTGCCATAGATTTGGTTCGAAACTACCTGGGATTTCTAAATTCACAATGTTGGGTAGATTGATAATGTAAGGAATTAAAAATTAATCTCACGTGAAAAGCTTTAAAACTTTCTTCAAATTAATAAATAGTACTGACATGCTTGTAAATTTTGCATTCGGTTTTTCATTTTTGAATGCTCTCTTTCCTTCGATTTTTTGTCGGTCTAAATTACAAACAATTTAATAGTGTTCAGGGAATATTGTTAACGGCAGAAATTTAGAGACATTTTTGTATGCTGAGGAGTTTTGTCAAAATTCAGATGGTAAGGGCAGACATTAGGGTACGCTTCTTCAAAGTCTCATAAATTTACGTTGCTTCAAATTACTGCATCAACTTTAACCGATAGCAATATTTTGTGACCAAGATAGATCAACAGGATTTGATGGTAAGTGGTGCGTTGTTAACTGTTCTTTTTTAAGATTTTGGGTGTTTTATCTAGAATAAAAGGCACAACCTTTAATATAAAATTGTGCTTTGTTTGATACCTGTGATTCATTTGGTGTTCCAAACTCTTACGATGTTGGAGAGGTTGTAACTCAACTATTTATATATTCTTA
Organism: Cornus florida; assembly: GCF_030987335.1. Lineage (NCBI taxonomy): Eukaryota > Viridiplantae > Streptophyta > Magnoliopsida > Cornales > Cornaceae > Cornus > Cornus florida. The sequence goes on along the minus strand of NW_026775573.1, from coordinate 10,576,829 downwards.
GTCGTATGTAGTGAATGATGCTTCTCTATGCAGCCGATATGGACCATTTAATGTGGGACTTAGCTCTCAAATGTCTTTCCAGCTCTCCGTCTCTGCTCACTGTTGTGGAGTTTGGTTACCGGCCTCTTCAAGGAAATGATATGATTTTATATCTGTTTTCTTCTTTGCGTATGTCATGGAAGGTGTTGAGTTGTTCTGCTACAGCAACTAACAGTTTCTCAAATCTCTATGTTGATTATGTATTTGATAAGGAGCGACTGATACTTATTTGCTTAATAACTTATATTTGTATATATTGTCTTAAGGTTGTTTGATTTGAGCTCATCCCATTTATATCATTTCATGTAATCGATGAGCTGACCAGTAGCTAAAGACCTCTATGCTTTGTTATTATTTTATGTACTTTATTCATCAACAAAATCTGTGTAAGCAGAGTTTGTGACTGCTGATATTATGAAAATTGTGAAGTGTTATAAACTATTGTGAAAATTGTGAAGTATTATGAAAATTGTGAAGTGTTATAAACTATTAAAGCATGTTATTGTTTTCATATATTGCATAGTAAATTTATTTTCCTATTACACATTGGTTTCATTGAAAAGACAAGATTGCATTAGGCCTTTAACTTTTTTGGTGCGAGGCATAGTATTTTGTCAACTTGGACCTTCCTGCTCATTTTCTTGGACAAGGTATGGCTTTCAAAACTCTTTTCTTGTTAATGAGGTTTCTAATTTATTTTGTCTAAATCATGCAATGATCATTTCTTTCTGGAATAAAGTAAGGCTTTTTCCCCCAAATTTTGTCTAGTGTCAGTTATTAAGGGTTAGTTTGGTGTGATGGAATGAAATAAAAGGAAGTGGAATGGAATGGTTTTTTTTTCCATTACTGTGTTTGATGCCAATTTTAAAGTTGGAATTATCATTTTAAAGTTGGAATGGTCATTCTATTAAAATCATTCCACATTCCAACAAAAAAAACGACCATTCCATTCCCTACTCATTCCATTTCCACCTCCATTCTCATTCCATTCCAATTCATTCTACCACACCAAACTAGCCCTAAATTAACTTTCCAATTTTCACGGGAATGTGAATGCTCTCTCTCTCTCTAGTGCATGATTTTTATCCGGAAAAAGAATACGTAACTTTATATTGGATAACTTGACATTGAATGTGAATTCTGAAGCCTCACCAATTGGTATTGCTCTCTGTTAATCTTTGAAGATACACAAATTTGAAGTGGCAAATCAATTCTCATTCACTCATTACCCTGAAAATGAACAGGGGGCCATACCAAGCTTTAGAGATCTGTTACACAAATTTATATATTACAAGTGATTCTGAATCAGAAAATACTGCTATTTTACGTTCTTTTGATCCTAATAAGGCTTTGTTGAAGTCAAAGCAATGAGTATCGATATTAGCACTTCGGATGACAATTTAGCCTCCCTCGTTTCTGATGTCATCTGTAGCAGTTTTAACAACATTTAGTAGAAGCAACAAGAGCATCCCTCAGGATTGGTTGCATATTTGTGAATGAAGCTGCTCTGGTTTTGTTCTTGAACAATATTTGTGTAGGTTTAATTATATAACCACTAGTAATCTTGCTAGTGCTTCAAGCTTTAAAAATTTTGCAAGCAAAATGCGATTTTTACTAAAGTAGAAACATCAAAAGAAACCAGAGGTTATTGTTTGTCATCCGAGAATTGGCTTTCATCAGCTAGTCCTCACTTTTACATTCCAAATTTCATAATTTTCTCTTCCAAAAATTGGGGAAAAAAAAAGAGTGTGTCATGCCTATTTCTCCTGGAAATGAGCCAACACTATCATTTTCTGCTTGCAGTCTTCTGACAGCATTGCAGAAGATGGGAATCAATGGAACAGTTGAATGAGGCACGGATGGTGTTGAATCAGAAAATGCTTCAATTGTAGGTGTTACTCAGCCTAACAAGGCTTTGATTGAAGTCAATGCAACAACTAGTGTTATAAAACAACTTTTTTTTCTCTCTTTTTCCAACCAAATAATTCACATAATACTCTTGGAAAAAATTTGAACTCAAAATGCTTTTTATTTTGGAAGGAGTGGGAAAATACCATTAAACCATATATCTTGGTAGTACATATAATTTTCTTGCTTCATATGATTGCTGTAGTTTTAAAATATAACTTCGGAAAATTAATATTCGATATTCATCTTTTGCATGCTTGTTCTCAGGCCAAGAAAAGCATTTTTTTTTTTTTTTTTTTTTTTTTGTGAAAGGCTAATTTCAAATGTGTGTATATATAAGAGTAATAAGTACAAAGCCCATTAATGGGATGGTCCAGAAGACCCAATCGAAGACAAAATGGCAAATAGCCCAACCCAGCTAGAAGCCCAGCCCTAAATTTAAAAACATGACCGTTGGTACTTGGCCATCTAAATCAGAAAGATTCTCAGAACAACGAACAGGGCATCCCCTGCACAGCTATCAATCCGGGGGCTTAGGTGGAAATCGAAGAACTGAAGCCGGCAATTCCCATTCCGAGACGGATGTGCCTAGCTGTAGCAGATTGATAGAAGGAACAAGACATCAGTTTTAGTCTTACAGTGTCAGGAGTGAGCCTAAGAACTGTGGATGCAAGTCTTGATTTGCCCTTCATAGCCCTTCGATTCCTTTCAGACCAGATATGATAAACAACCGTAGCAAAGCACAATTTAGAGTCAACAGCCCTGTAATTCATTTGTTTGATCTTCCCCAATTTACCATTGCCATCCACTAGGAGGGAAGAGTGTAGAAGCCACAACCTGTTTGTATAAATGACCCAAAGGGGCTAACATAAGAGCATTGAAAGAAAAGGTGGTCATGAGATTCAGGTAAGCTTGCACGTAGCTTACAGAGGTTGGTTGGACTTCTATGAGCCATAGGCTTGCGGTCCAAAGTAGATAATCGAGTGTGACATGCCATCCACAAAATGAAATTGTGTTTGGGAATGGAAGGTGGGGACAGTGAAGAGAATGGACCAAGTGAACAACAATTGTCAAACCAAAAATTGGAAAGTAGTCCATTACCAATTTCAACCTTGACAAGAGGTTTGATGGCTGGTCGAAGCTGAAGTAGTTTCTTTCAGTTCCATGGGCATTGACCAGGAACAGTGATCTCCCAAATGCATCTGTCTCTTACGAGGTATGTGTTGATCCATTTGACCCATGTGCGAAGATTAGGGATTCCCAGACCACCTGCACTCTTTGGAAGACAAACAGTGAACCATTCCACTTTAGCTCCATTCTTCCTGAGCTCCATTCATCTTTTTCATGAGTGTTCACAAGCCAAGAAAAGCACCTTTTGTTATATTGCTTCCTTGTGAAATACAAACAATCCCAAGAAAAGAAGATGCAACTCATGAATTATTCCTTTCTTTAGTCTCTCTTTCTAAATCAATAGATATATATATATATAAGTAAGTTTGTGTATGCAAGAAAGTATATTACTCTGGAACTCCGGTTTGCAGCTTTCTTCCGTCATATAAATCATAATTTTAACTCTTCAATCCATATTTCCATAAAGCTGTCCACCAGGGCAACATTTAGGTAAGCAATGTAATGTGTGCATGCAATTTCCTTGTGTATACTTTTATTCGTTAGAATGATCATTTGGTTCAATCAAGTAATTTATATGTGTTACAATATCTTTCTATTATACTATATACATACACATGTTATATATATATATAAACAATGTTAAATTGTTGCTTTTTCCTTTTAGCACTATTGTTCAATAGTATGATTTATTTATTAATATAATACTGATCAAGTAATTATATATGTTGACAGATAAAAATTTGTCGCAATTCCAGCTACTCAATTCCTTTGGTGCATTGAAGTTATTTGCATTGAAATAAGGTATGAATTTGAAATTTTCTATTAAGATATGACTATTCATATGTTACAATATCTTTCCCTTACAATACACACACACACACACATATATATTATGCTCATAATTTTTATTTTTTGCTTTTACCACTATTATTTAATAGTATGATTTATTAATTTAATGCTAATCAAGTAATTATGTATGTTGGCAGATAAAAAATTTGTCACAATTCTAGCGACTCAATTCCTTTGATACTGTGAAGTTATTTGAATTGAAATAAGGAGTGTATTTAAAAATTTCTATTAAGATATTACTGTTCATGTGTTACAATATATTTCCCTCACAATAGACACATGTATATATATATGTGTGTGTATGTGTCATATAATGTTAATTTGTTATTTATTTATTTTTATTTTTGCTTTTACCACTATTATTTAATATTATGATTTATTAATTTAATGCTAATAAAGTAATTATGTATGTTGGTAGATAAAAAATTTGTCACAGTTTCAGTCACTTAGTTCCGTTGGTGCTGTGAAGTAATTTGAATTAATATAAGGTGTGTATTAAAAATTTGTTGTTAAAATATTAGTGTTCATGTGTGACTTTATCTTTTCATTACAATATATATATATATATATATAATACATGTATCTATATATGTTCAGACAGTATTAAATGTTTTATTTATTTATTTATTTTAGTCTGACCGCTTGTTCAATAGTATGATTTATTAATTTCATACCATAATAAAGTACAACTTTGTATATCCTCCTGTCTTATTTTCATAAATGGGTAGTTGAAGGGACAAAAAAAAATCCCACTGGGCCGGATCCGGCCCAGCCCACCTGTTCAGGAAAAGACTCCAACAACTTCCTAGGCCAATCATTCTAGGAATTGGACCTAACTTTGTAGTAGGACAGCCCAATGGGAAATACCAGGCCCACGAGAAATTTCATTTACTTATATAATATTGTTTTTTTTTCTTTCCCCAAGTTCAAGACAGATTTTGTTCTCAAAGCGTTTTTTAAATTCATTTACATTAATACATTTTTATACCTCACATGTCCTAATACTTTGGAAAAATAAGTTACATTATTTTCATCAAGAATACCGTGCTCTACTAAGCCTAAACTTCATATATAATTTTTATTCCACAATTTCAATTAAATTTTTACCTTTGAATTTTAGCAATGGAAGGATCCAGGTTAGAGTTTTTTCAAAATTATATGTGGGAAACTAGGAAACATAGATACTTCTCTTATGATATTGTGGCAATGACATGTTTTGGGACACTTTAAAGATACGATGTATTGGTTTTGTAATAATTATATTTAAAAAAAAATGAGGTTCAATATAATTTAAAATGTGTTATGGGTTAATTAAAAATAATATAAAATTTAAGAAAACAAAATTAACAATCATCTCACTAACTTCCAAATTAATGATTTTATCCATGATTATATGGATAAAATGAAAAATAAAATATTATTTTTATATATAATTAATTACTATATTATTATTTTTTGACGTATTCATATATTTGCTTTGTAGGTGGAAACATTATGTATGCATTTGATTTAGATTTTAGGAGGGAAAAATTAAAATTTTGTTTTGTTTTAAACTCGTATAATAAAAAACTGGGTCATTGATTTGTATTTAATTGTTCAAAGTTTATACTTGTTGATCAAAATACCACCCAACTATAATGATCTTTTAAGTATATAAGATGAATATTTTCCCAAGTAAATGATAGACGTTTGATAGTTAACAAAATCATGTATTATACTCTTATAATATACATATGTTCTTACAAATAAATACTACGTATATTCGTATTTTTTAGTTAAATTATATACTACACGTATTATATATTTTTCCGTATTATATATTATGCAATGTATTTAAACTTTATAATTTTTTTGAAAAAAAGTTTACATTGTCTTTGATCAATATTGCATTATAAGAAAGAAAAAAATTAAATAGTGTGCAACTATAGGAAAATAATTGGTAATTAACCTAAAAATTCCATTTTCCTAGTTAGTAAGAACGCTATTATTTTTATATTTCATGATTGATAACCAGTGTCATATATATATATATATATATATATATATATATATAGATAGATAGGTATTTTATAAAATTTTACAGTGAATTAAATAAATTTTTACTTATGCTTGTTTTTTAAAAAAAAATTATATATGAATAATGGTGATAAAAAATGGAAATTCTATTTCTTTTATGAGTAAAACAAATACAATGAATTATATACTTATGCTTATTTGTAATATATATGAACAAATAATATATAAATGCTACCACATTTTTTACCATAATTGTCTATTACCATTCGTGTTATATTTGTATATGTATATATACATATGTAATCAACTCTTTCACGCCACTAATAAGGTGTTAGATTGATAATCCAATTCATTACTTAGAGCCCGTTTGGGGTTTCTGTTGAAATTAAAAAAAAATATAAAAAAAATTATTATATGAGTAAAGCTATCAAAAAATTACGGTCAATAAACAGTATTTAGGTGTTTAATGACACCTTATAATAATTTAACAGCCTTAATCCAGAAGACCCGACTCACTAACGGTCTGTGATACGATTTCGGGTCTTTGCCTGGACCCAAGGACATACTAGGGGCAAAACGGTCATTTCTCAATTCATTAATTCATTACCGGCCTTTATTGAGTTTCATTTAATCACTACGGTTCACAAGGTGGCTTAAAGTCATCATTCGAATCAAGTGTGCAAGTCTAAGACAAATTTGGTTCAACAGCCCTATGATAGAGCGCAGGGTGCGCTACGATCAATCGTAGGTTGTCAACCCTATGCCATTGCACGCTCGAGTGTAGGACCTCTACGATCGATCATCCAAAACATAATTTTATGGTGAATAGTAAAATCAGCTTTAAAAAATTTTGATATTTTAAAAACTGGGGGTGCGATCGATCATAAGGTGGGTACGATCGATCATACCAAGAGATTTAAAAAAAAAAATGTCCCATTTTAAAATACCTTACTTTTTAAAACAACATTTGGTCACTTAAACCATTTGAAACATGTCCTAACCAAAACAGAATGAATGATTGAAACGTCTTTTATATCAATTATAAATAATGTGTGTAATTGACTTAATCTATTAATGAGACTAGCCATTCTTTATATACAAATAGATGGAGTACATCAAACCTTAAATTAAAGAGTAAAGCAATCCTTAATTTAAGGAGTAAAGCAAGCCTAAAAATAAGGGGGAAAGTAAGCCTTAATTTAAGGAGTAAAACAAGCCTTAAATTAAGGGAAGAAGAAAGATAAAATAAAGGAAAAAATAAAGACTAAATTATATCCAACACTCCCCCTCAAGCTGGAGCAAATATGTTGACCAAGCGTAGCTTGACTATGGAAGACTAAAGAAGAGAAGGCCTAACAGATTTTGTGAACACATCTGTAGTCTGTTCTAAATAAGGCACAAAATAGGACTAACAATACTTGACCGAACTTTTTCTCGAATGAAGTGAATGTCAACCTCAATATGCTTTTTCTTTTCATGTAACACAGAGTCAGAAGCAAGCATAATCGATGATTTATTGTCACAAAACAACCTTGAAGAACCTTTCTTTACAAAACCCAACTCCCACAGAATCGATCGAAGCCAAAGGAGCTCACAAATACCTTGAGCCATAGCTCGGTACTCAGCTTCAGCAGAGGATCTGGAGACAACAGCTTGCTTCTTACTCTTCCATGATATGAGATGATTATCATAGAAAGTACAGAAGCCAGAGGTAGACCGTCTATCTGTCTTACACCCAGCATAGTCTGCATTAGTAAAGCACGAGAGTCCTAACTAATTTTCAGAGGCATAGAACAAACCAAGGCTGGGGCATGACTTAAGATACCTCAAAATATGATAGATTGCATCCATATAAGCTGAGCGCGGGGCATGCATGAATTGACTAACCATACTAACAGCAAATGTCAAATCAGGCTTTGTGTTAGTCAAGTAGATAAGACGACCTACTAGACGTTGATACACAAACGGATCTGGAAGTAATTCTCCTGATTCAACATGAAGTTTGAGTTGGGGTCCATAAGAGTAACGCGGGTCGACATCCAAGCATGCCAGTATCTTGAAGAAGATCCAAAGCATATTTCTCCCACGACAAGATCTAGCAACCTCAATTCCAAGAAAAAACCGAAGGGGACTTAAGTCCTTTACATCGAAGGACTTTTGAAGATGAAGTTTCACCTGAGAAATCCCTGAAGTATCATCACCTGTAACAATAATATCATCCACATATACTAATAATATAATGCAACGACTATCCGAGTGACGTCGAATAAAGCAAGTATGGTCTTAGTGGCAACGCACAAAGCCTATTGATAGAACAACGTCACTGAAACGACTTAACCATGCTCTAGGAGATTGCTTCAAACCATACAGAGACTTCCGCAATTGACATACCTTCCCAGCATACTCCCCATCAGCCCGAAATCCGGGGGGTGGATCCATATATATAGTCTCAAGTAAGGTTCAATTAAGAAACGCATTCTTGACATCTAACTGGTGAAGAGGCCAAGAATGGGCAGCAGCTAAGGAGACAAGTAGGCGCACAGATGTCAATTTTACCACTGGAGCAAAGGTAGCACCAAAGTCTTTACCCGGGATCTGAGTAAAGCCTTTCTCCACCAATCGAGCCTTATACCGCTCAATAGAACCATCAGCTAAATATTTCATGCTAAAGACCCATTTGCAGCCAACTGTTTTCTCTCCAACAGGTAAAGAAACAAGCTCTCATGTATCATTACATTGTAAAGCATCCATTTCTGTTGTCAAAGCAGACACCCAATTGGGATCTTGCAGGGCCGCGGACATTGATCGAGGGATAGATACAGACCCAATCTTGCCTAGGAAGGCTTTATAGGCACCTGAAAGTCCATCATAAGAGATAAACTGGGAAGTAGGGTGGTCAGTACTACTCGAGAAACCAAACCGAGTAGGAGGGTGACGAACACGAGTAGGATAACGGGAAGTAGTATCGAAAAAGAAAAGAGCCTCCGGAGAAGGGGAGTTACCTGGACCCGGTTCTAAAGATGATTCTGGCAGAGGAGGTTGAGTGTGATGGCGACGAGAGTATACCTGCAAAGGAGGAGGGGAACCCTGCATGGGCAAAGAAGAGAATCCAAGATAACGGGATTGTCAAAAATAAGAGCAAGACGGACAATAGGAGAGATCTCCTTCTCTAGAGCACAAGAGAAAGAATCATGTATCACAAAATTAGTACGATAAAAAGGAACAGTTTCATGAAATGTTACATCAAGAGAATGGTACATGTGTTTGGCCACAGGGTCATAACAACGATAACCTTTTGACATAGCAGAATATCCTAAGAAAATACACCTAACAGATTTATCATCAAGCTTAGTGCGAGAAAGGCTACGGTTTTGAACAAAACAAGTACAACCAAAAGCACGAGGCAGAAGGGGAAACAATGTACAACCAGGTTGGAGAATCTAAAGTGGGGAATGTCTGCCCAAAACTCGACTGGGAGTACGATTAATCAAAAAAGTCGTTGTAAGAACAGCCATATGCCAATAGAATTGAGGTACTTGGATACCACTCAACAGACAACGGGTCACAGACATAAGATGAAGGTTTTTGCGTTCAGCTACGCCATTTTGCCTCCTCACTTATTTCATCTCGCTCTTTCAGATTCCTTCCTCTGTGGTTGAGAGAATTGAGAGATTGTAGTGCAATTTTCTTTGTGGGGGAGGGATGAGGAATGCAAGTATCATCTGGTTCGATGGGAGCAAGTGCGTTGCCCAATTCGGAGTGGAGGCTTAGGTATTAGAAGGTTGTTGCCCTTCAATAAGGCTCTCCTTGGGAAATGGCTTTGGAGGTTTGGGGTTGAGAGGCAGTGGCTCTGGAGGAGAGTTATTGCGAGCAAATTTGGGGAGAGTAGTGGTGGGTGGAGCTCTCTTGAGGTGCGTGGTCCTAGGGGAGTGGGAGTCTGGACTGTCATTTGGAAGGGGTGGGATGATTTTTGCAAACATATTCGTTTTCGGATCAGAGATGGTAGAAGGATCAGATTTTAGGAGGATGCTTGGTGTGGAGAGATTCCCCTAGCTCTTTCTTTCCCACGGCTCTTCAGGATTGCTTCTGTTAGGCAGGCCTTGGTGGTTAACTGTTATCATCTTGATAACGGAAGACTGTTTTGGGATGTTCAGTTTATGAGGCACTTTTAGGATTGGGAGATTGAGGAGGTCACTCGTTTTATGGAGTTACTATATCGTCAGGTGATTTCTCATGGGGAGTTTGATTGTTGGCTTTGGAATCCTAATTCTCAGGGTAGGTTCGAGGTGAGGTCCTTTTTTAGGTGCCTTATGGTTGGTGATGGTGGTCCTTTCCCTTGGAGATCTATTTGGCGCTCTAAGGTTCCCCTTAAGGTGGCCTTTTTTTGTTTGGACTTCTATCTTAGGTAGGATTTTAACCCAGGATAATTTGAGGAGGAGGAATCAGGTGGTGGTCAATCGTTGTTACTTGTGCCTTTGCGATAAGGAGACAGTTGATCACCTTTTGTTACGTTGCAACATGGCTAGAGCTTGTTGGGATTTGATGCTTGGTTTATTTGGGGTTCCTTAGGCTATGCCTTGTTCCTCTAGAGGATTGATTGAGGCTTGGAGAGGTTTCTTAGTTGGGGCTCTCATTCGGGATGCTTGGAGGGCTACACCTCTCTGTATTTGGTGGTGCATTTGGCTCGAGCGGAATAGAAGATATTTTAACAGAAAGGAGAAGCCTATTGTTGTGCTTAAGTTCTCCATTATTTCCACTCTTTTTTGTTGGGTTTCGGGGAGAGATTATAGATCTATTGAGGAGATTGTTCTCTTTTTAGCCTCTTTGAAGGCTTGAGTTGTTTTTTGTTTGGCCTTTTTGTTTGTTTGGGATCCGCTCCCCTTTTGAGCAATTTTTATATATTTGACTTACTTATAAAAAAATAAAAATAAAAACTAAGTTCAGACCGAAACTCATTCGAAACATATTCATGCCCATTATCAGAAAGAATATGACGAACAACAGTGTTATACTGGGTTTTAATCATTTGGAGAAACTGAGTAAATAAAATAAACACCTCAAATTTCTTTTTTAGTAAATATACCCAAGTGCAACAAAAGTAATCATCAATAAATGTAACATAATATCGATGCCCAGAGAAAGCTGTAATTAGGGAAGGACCCCAAACATCAGAATAAACAAGATCAAACATACTAGGAACACGACTCATATGAGAAATATAACTCGTTCCAGTATGTTTAGAAAGCTCACAAACCTCACATTGAAGCTTATGGTCTTTACATGCCCTTTTAAAGGAAGGAAACAATAAACAAAGGTACTGGAAGTTTACATGTCCTAAGCGGGCATGCCATAGACCTAAAGTGCCAGAAAAAACATCAGAAGTACTAGAATCAGGAAGTGCATAAGCTTGAAGACCCGTTCTTGGTGGGTCCCCAAAGTAGTAGAGCCCATCACGCTCATAACCCCAGCTAAAAATCGTCTTCGAACAAAGGTCCTGCAAAAGACAGTGATCTGGTAAGAATATAACTGCACATTGAAGGTTTTTTGCAAGCCGGCTAACAGATAAAAGGTTAAAGGCAAATTTAGGTACATGGAGGACAGATGGCAGAGTAATATCAGGAGAGAGACGAACATCACCCTTATGGTGAATATAAGATGTAGAGCCATCCGCAAGACACACAGATTGAGTAACATGTATGATATTGGAGAAAAAAAACTGATAACTCACCAGTCATGTGATCATTTGCTCCGAAATCTAGAACCCAAGTAGGTTGCCTTGTCCTAACATGAAATGTAGTGGGAGTACTAGCAATAGTGGCAGTGAGAGTATATGGAGGAGCACTAACTTTGAAAGTAAGAAAACCAAGCTGGTGTTGTATCTGCACAAGCTAAGACTGGAGTTGACTCAATCCAGGAAATACAGTAGGCCCATTAGTAGTAGTGGCAGTCTCTGCAACGGCGGCAGTACGAGAAGAACCAGTTCCAAAAAAACGATTCCTGGCAAATATTTGTTTGAGTTCAGGATGAAGTTTAAAGCAACGAGCCTTAATATGTCCAACTCCCCCACAGTGGTGACAAATAATATGACCTCCAGTATTACATGATCCAGAGTTGGCTGCAAAAGCCATACTATCCACAGCAGGCTCAGACACTGGTGGAGGAGCAAGTGAGGGCTGAAGTAAACGGTGCCGATGTTCTTCACTATCAACAGTAGCAAAAGCTACCAACAAGGATGGCATTGGTGATGTATTCAAGATCTGAGACTTCAATGATTCAAATGATGGGCGTAGTCCCATCAAAAAATGATAGGTTTGCTGATGGTCAAGACGTTTGACAAGAAGGGAAGCTGCCTCAGAAGAAAATTCACTTAGAGGCTCATATTGAGCCAATTTCTCCCAACGAGATCTTAAATACCCAAAGTAATCTGCCACACACAAATTTAGGCCTTCCTGCGAGGCTTTAGCAATATCCTGATATAACTCAAAAATACGAGCATCATTTCTAGAATGAGCATACATTTGAGTTAAAGCCGTCCACAAGTCAGGAACAGATTCATAAAACATGAAAAGATTATAAATCCGTTCCTCCATGGAAGTAAATATCCATCCGAGAATAGTGCAATTGTCCATATCCCATTGAGCATATTTAGGATCTTTAGAATCTGGCCTTTTTTCAGTACCCAAAAGCCACCCACATTTGCCTTTTCCACCAACATAGAGACGTAAAGATCAGGAGCACGAAGCAAACTTTCTCCCATTCAACAACACACTAGTAACACGTTGAGTAAGTGTGTATTGAGTTAGAGAGAAATCGATACGTGCAACAGCCTTATCCTTTTCAAAAAAATCACCCATGTTTTCAAACAAGCCCCAAAAATATCACAAAGACTGAAATAACAGTCAAATAAGCCTGAAAAACAGACGAATTGATATCTAGAACAGGTCTGAAAAATTCTGGACAGCAATGATGAACAAAAGAAAGCTGGGCAGCAAACGAAATTTGGACTACAAAAGGGGTCCAATAAGGCTGGTAAAACAGTTTAATAACTCCAGAACAAGTCTGAAAAAAAATCTGGACTGCAATGAGCAGGAAAAGATAACTGGACAGATTCAGTAAGTTCAATACGTACCGATAAAATTTGCCGGAGACACAACAAACGGGAAAAATGCTACCGAACACACCGGCAGCCCAAACAAGTTATCAACAGTAACAAGAGACCCTTAGCACATTTGAAATGCTAACGGGATACCCCAAAAGAGGGGTCTGAACCTGGGAGAAGAACCTACCTATGTTGTCACAAGAAGTTGCAAAAGAAGAAGAAAAAAATGAAGACAGAAAGAGAGGTTTGTGGTTTGTGTGGGCTCCTAGAAATTTAGAGAGGAATATCTGATGCAAACAATGACTTGGCTCTGATACCAAATTGTAAACAATGTGTGTAATTGACTTAATCTATTAATGAGACTAGCCACTCTTTATATACAAATAGATAAGAGTACATCAAGCCTTAAATTAAGGAGTAAAGCAATCCTTAATTTAAGGAGTAAAGCAAGCCTAAAAATAAGGGAGTAAAGCAAGCCTTAATTTAAGGAGTAAATAAAGTGGAAAGCAAGCCTTAATTTAAGGAGTAAAACAAGCCTTAAATTAAGGAGAGAAGAAAGATAAAATAAAGGAAAATAAAGACTAATTATATCCAACAATATCCCATATATGAAATGTCCTTTACAACAAGAGTAACCAAAGATATACATGCTCAAAATAATATTGACTATACAAAATACACAACATCCTCCCGCTTATATGATTATCCAATTTAGATCAAAATTAAAACTCTTCAAAAGGCCAATATGAAGCTATGCTAGAAATGTTTAAACAAGTCCAAAAAAATCCCGGTCCGTCCCCTCCTAGACAATGTGGAATTAGTACTCCCACTACATTGTTAACTCCTAAAAATATTTATATAATAATGGGGTGAGCGACACTCACTTAGTAGAATATGCCTAAGGTATGACTCCTAAAGTTACGTTAGCAAACACATAGAGAAATTGTGGTTAAGATAATGGATCATACTTGTATGGGGAAATTCCAAGAACGTTAAATAAACTACATCAACAACAAACACTAACAAAAGTTCATACACATATCCAAGCACCTCCAAGATACCAATGTAATATAAGCCTTGCATATGCCAATGCCTTGAACACTCCTTAGCCATGTTTACGACAACAACCGTAAATGTAACCGCACCTTTTTCCCAAAACCCAAACTTACTCAATACACTCATATCGAAAATCAATAACCCTTATGGCGCAAGACAACCGCTCGTACTTTTTAGGAACACCGGCTAACTATCCCTGCGTAAGTCAACCTCTCATCACCATTTGGGACCTAGCTACCGATCACCGGAAAAAGTCTACCATTCGTTTTCTATTTATCGCAATTCACATTCGAGAATAAGACAACCACTCGTCTCCTGTTTATCACAACCACACTTAGGAAAAGGCAATCGCTCGTCTCCCACTTACCACAACCCTTTCACCTCAAACTTTGAAAATCTAGCCCCATATAAGCTTTGAAAATTCATCCATCTCACACAACCATCCCACCCACACAAGCACTACACAATGCATGCATGATGAATGTCCCTTGTAAATTAAAACCTCTAGTTGTTAAGAAGCTAATCACCTAGCCATCATCATGGAAGTAAGCATGTTCTTAAACAACAATACATCAAATCACCTCAAGAGTACACGTACCAATAATCATATGAGAAGCAGTTTGAAGATAACCATATTCGATAACAAGTATTTTCATCTTTAATCTAGCAAGAATGCTCATTTAGATAATTCGACAAACACCTAGCATCCTTGTAGTCAAGAGAGTTCAATCATAATCATTAATTGCATAGACTTAACAAATTTCACATCGAAACATATACAACTTTTCTAGAATCTTCAATTTAGCTTGCAAGTTGACACAACTTCATCCTACCAAGCATGCCAGCAAGAATTTAACATGTACATCATATGAATTTGACAATTAGATACTGTTGAAAAGGAAAGCTTTGGTAGTAATACTACCAAATATTATTAGCTGTAAATATAATATTTGAGGATATTTGTTGTAAATAGAATATTGGTCAAATGCAGTAAATTAGGAAATTATTAATTAGGCCAGCTAGTTATTGTAATCTTTTTTCTGATTTTGTGCATGTATTCCCTCCTATAAAGAGAACCCGTGTAAACTTGTGAATTGTGAGCTAATACAAAAATAGTTCATCTCATATTTCTTTCCCTTTCAAGTTTATAGATACCAAGTAGCTAGTAGATAGCATAAAGGTTAACATAGTGACCAAATTTCTCCTCAAAAACACATATATCATACTACATCACAAATTATTCATATAAAAACTCATAATAACAAAAGACTCCATAAATTAGACACCCTTACCTCTTGAAGCAAGCAAACCTATCCATATTCCCATGATGAAACTCCATCAAATTGAATGCTAATACCACCAAGATGAAGAGGAAGGTGAGGAGAACAACAATTTCTCTCCTCTTGAAGCAAGCAAACCTAGCTATGTTCCCATGATGAAACTCCATCAAATTGAATGCTAATACCACCAAGATAAAGAGGAAGGTGAGGATAACAACAATTTCTCCTAAAGCCACCCCAAAATCTAAGCCCTTGCCTCTAAACCCAACACTTCAATGTACTCCAATCTTTGCAAAAATGATACCAAAAGAAAACTGTTGAAGTGTAGATCAAACTTTTCTTCTGGCTCAAAGCTCAAATCTCATTATAAATATATTAAACCTAGGGTTTAAGTATGAAAATGTGTAACATAATGAAAAATAGAGGAAGAGTAAAGAGAGGGGGGAAATGGGCAAAAATCTGATTCTAACTCCTTCTATTCCTACTTTAGGGGTGCACAAGGTTCGGTTCCGTACGGTTCCGACAAGAACCAAAACCGGAACCAGTCATAATGGTTCCTTAAAAATGGAAATGGAACCAGAACCGTGTGTGTATGGGACCGAACCGAACTGAACAATGAATACCGGTTCGGTTCGGTTCGGATTTGTTCCACGGTTCCCCACCTATAAACTTTTTTCCTGTTGTTCCTTGTGTTCCCTTACTTATTTGAAGGCTTTGAGCCCATAGCTAAAACAATTAAACAGAGACAAAATACAATAGCAAAAATATAAATATAAATAAATATAGAAAATATAACTTCAAATGGATTGTCGCTGATTGAGAAGTCTGAGATGGTGTGTAGGTATAGATCGGAGAAGCCGTCTCAGGAAACAGAGTTACAGAGGAAATGAGAACTTGATCGGAGAAGCTGTGTTGTAGTGTTGCAGACTGAGGTGGTGTATGGGCGATAGCCGCGATACAGAAGATGAGAAGATGTGAGGATTGATGAGTGATGAGGAGTGAGGACTGAAGATGAGAAGAGTAGAGGACTAATGACTGATGAGTGATGAGGACTGAGGAGAGGAGGGGAGGGCGATGTGGTTTCAAAGAATCAAATATCAGGACAACAGAACTTGAGAGTTGAGATGAGGACTGAGGAGGGGAGGCGAGGGTTAGGTTTAGGTTTAGATGAGTTTTGTGGTTTAGTGGTGGACCACGTGTAACTTACTGCTATATGGTATGAGTCATTAAAAATATATATAATTAAATATATAATCATATATATTATATATATATACGATTCCGGTTCCCAACAGTTCCCACAAGTCTGGAACAGGAACCGGAATCGTAAGCCCACAGTTCCTATTTTCATAACCAAGACTGGGACCGAGACCAGAACTGTGAGAACTGGAACCGAAGCCCCAGTTCGGTTCGGTTCCGTTTAGTTCCACAGTTTTTTTGTGCACCCCTATCCCATTTAATTAAATGGTGGTCCCCATCCCATGCACTAAAAATAATAAAATGCCCTTCCATGTATAATATAACCACAACCATGCCATAAGTATACCTTTAGGTATATATATATATATATATATATATATATATATATATATATATATATATATAAACCAATAATGAAATACTAATGAAACCGAAAAAAATTTCGAGAGCTTTGGGTCCACAAGGGACCTCACGGGCCCGAAAACTAAAAAATGACGAAACTACTCGTCATGCATTTCTAAGAATTCTAAATTCGAAGAAATGCCCTAAACAACCCTCGAAACTCAGGTGGTATGCAAATCGATGCATGAAAATAATAAATATAAAAATAAATAAAAATGCCAAAAAAATTCGAAAAATTTGAGACAATACAAATAAGTACTTATCACAATTAAATTATTTTTTTAATTAATTGGTAATAATAATTTTAAAATACTTCTATCGCTAAATTTACTGTAATATACTTTAATAGGATGTTATCATATTTGATAATAGAACTTTACCAAGAAAGCAATGTAATTGTCTTTATAAAAAATAAAAAGGACAAAATTGTCTAATAAAAAATAGTTACTTAAAATATTCAACTTCAATTCTGAATACAATTTTGAAAGCTCCAAATTCTAACTTCATTCAAAAGCTCTACTGAACTAAATTTGGTAACTATTAAAAGCGCTTTTAATGGTTACCAAACACATCTAAAAACAATATTTTTAAAAATAAAAGCGATTTTAAGCCGTGAAGAAGCAATCCCAAACGGGTTATGACCCAATTCATTACATATTTGATTGAGTGAGTTTGATAACCCAAAATTAATACCACTTAACTGTTGGAAACGGGGGCATTAAAAACATAAACTTTGGATGAGATTTGAAATAGATTCCGTTAATAATTTTTTACGGATCTCTAGACAAGCGCGTTTCTCTCCGCAAGGAGATGAACATGGTATATTTACTTTCTGAAATCTATTTCCGGATGAATGAGAAATTAGCTCCAAAGTGTAGTGTTTTGATAAGCCTAAATAGGTATGCAAAATGTGGGAAGTGTTTGTCCCACATGGAAAAAATGTTGAAACAAATTGAAATTTAAATAAGCTGAGTTTAGGATTTGGGCTTGGGCTTGGGCCTAATTGTAAAGTCCAGATTATTCTTTTTTGGAATTTTGGATTGGGCCTAATTTTGGGCTGGGCTTATTTAAATGGGTTTCACAAATGAGTGGGGTTTTTGGGTGGTTGGTTTTTTGAATTAAAAAAAAACTACTTTTTAGTTTTTCTAAAAGGTTACACCTTTTAAATTAAAAAACCATATTTTAGTTTTTTCTAAAGGGTTACACCTTTTAAATTAAAAAACCACTTTTAGTTTTCTCCAAAGGGTTACACCTTTTTCCGAACCATCATAACCCATAGTTGCACCCACTCGACAAGGCACATTGCAACCTATTGGAATGGATGTGTCTATTGGTGAACAGACACCATGTGAACCATTGCAACCTATTGCAATGGTTGTGTCCAATGATGAAAAGACGCACTCCATTCGAAAAGGCATTTCTGTTTCTATAAATACCACCCTTTGGATCATTTGCAATTAATTCATTTTTTCATTTTCTTCTATCTCCCTCTCTAGACTAGAACCCAACCCAAGTGGGTTCAAACCATAGGTTAAGTGGTTCGAGCCACTTCGAACCTAATCCAATTTCATCGAGCCATATTAAGATTGGTCCGAACCATTTGGTTCGGATTACACCCAATTCAGCATTTATATAGTATATAGATGCATTTTTGAGTCAGAGAGAGTATTACACAGAGAAGGTTCGTCGTATCCACGAGTTTGTAGTGCTGCTACTGGTGGATGTAAACCGTTGTATCCTGAGAGATAGACGCCACTGAGTCCGTTAGCACCATAGCGGGGCGAATCTGTCTTAAGGACATAGTATCCAATACTAGCCTCGGTTCAGGTTCATTCATTGCATATTATTATTATTTTATTGCTTTATTTTGCATATTTAATTAAATATAGAGTTGCATATTTAATTAATGATTTATTAGCATATTGTTAATTATCTCATGACATATTAGTATAAGGGTTGTTATATCTTAAAAGTCACATTAAGCATATATTTTTCCAACATTAACAAAATAAGTGTTACTTAAAATATGATAAAAAAATTTAGTGATGAAGAGTTTACTTATCATTGAACACTTAAAATTTCAAAAAATATAAGAAAATGTTTTAAATTTATAACTAAAATTTAAAATTTCAGCACTTGAAATTTAGCTCCAAAAAATTTAGGGCGCGTAATTTTTAATTTTACTAAACAGCGCCTAACTTTCTTTAAACTTCATAAAATCATAATTTATATTCAATTTAAGATTCAAAGATCTCAAACAATCATGCTTAAACATGAAATATATATATATATATATATGTATATATCATGCTTAAACTCTATTTTAATTTGATGATCACAAGATACACAAATCATAACTTCTATTAAATTTGGATTCTAGAAGACATTAAATGGCATGCTTCAGTGACGCTCTTAGTCCACAACTCTGAGATAGATATCATTATGAAAAAAAAAAAATTCTACATATTTTATGTTACGATTCACCCCACCACATAGTATGATATTGTCCGCATTGTGTATCCGAGCTCTTATGATTTTTCTCTTGGGTTTTACCCTAAAAGGCCTCGTACCAATCCTATATACACTTTTCATTTCCATACACAAGTAATGTGAGATTGTGCATCTGTAGCTCGTGGTAGCCAATCGGTGCCTTTTGCACCCGTCCACTAGGTCACCAAAATCAACCCCCTTAAGAGCCCAATGTCCATGTTGGCCACCCTTCTGATTAGGTCAGGCCCTGATACCATTTATAATGACCCACTCCACCACATGGTATATAATATTGTCTGCATTAGGCCCGAGCCTGCACGATTAGGTTCTTAGGCTTTACTCCAAAAGGCCTTGTACCAAATCCTGCATATATATCACTTCTCCTTTCCATGCCCAAGCAATTTGAAATTATGCACCTATAGCTCACGCAGAATAGTAGTCTGCCAGTGCCTCTTACACCCACTCGCGACACACCAATCCACAAGGTCACCACAATCACCCCCTTAAGGGCCCAACGTCCCCGTTAGCTATACCTCTGACTGGGTCAAACTCTGATACATTTGTAACGATCAACTCCACCACATGGTATGATATTGTACGCTTTGAGTCCGAGCTTGACCCAGCTGGAAGTGTGGCCAACAGGGACGTTGGACCTCTAAGGAGGATGGTGGGTGATTGTGGTGACCTTGTGGGTGGGTGTCTCGCGAGTGGTGCAAGAGATATTGACAAACTATTACACTAAGGGCCCGTTTACTAACGCTTTTACTTTGTGTTTTTAACTGTTAATTTCTAAAAATGTGAAGTAAAAGTAAAAATTATGTTTATTAATATACTTTTACTTTTTCACTTTTAGAAAGTACTTTCAAATTTAATGAAGGAAAGAGAAAGTGAGAAAATGATGCTTACTGTGATTTCTCTAGTGTACATAGGAATTGTTTTCCTTACTGTAGTAGTATTACTGTAGCACTATTTATCCAAAAAAAAAAAAAAAATCCCAAAATCCTCCCATTGTCCATCCGCCTCCTCCCCGCCGCCGCCCATCCCTGTGCCATGTATGAAACTCACTCCTTCTCTTTTATACACACACACACTACTCATAGGACTTTGATTTCTTGTTGTTTAGCTAGGGCTTAGCAAGCGGTAGTGAATATATGTATAATCAATGGATTTCTTAAAAACCTGAAATGGATCCCCCTGACTCGAAGGGATGTGGCAGAGGAAGAGAAGGAAAATGAATTCGGCTCCTTGTACAATTGAATAGCCCCATCTTATTCACTGTTGTAGAGAAACTTGTTTGCAATAAATGACTTGGTGCCTCCCCAAGAAAATGGGAAAAGTCCATGGACCTAGATAGACCTAGACTAGTGCAGTGAGCAGCTATTACATCAAACCCAGATAAAAAAAAAAAAAAAAAAAAAAAAAAAAAAAAAAAAAAAAAAAAAAAAATTAGAGAGAGGAAGATAACAAGAAAGTAAAATCAAAATCAAAATTGTTAAACTTACTTTTTGTTTTTTACTTTCAAAATATAAAAAATAAAATCTGCTTATTAAACATTATTTTACTTTCTATTTCATCTAAATAAAGTAAAATCATTATTTTACTTTTGAAGAAAGTAAAAGTAAGAAAATGAAAGCGTTAGTAAACGGGCTCTAAACGAACTACAAGTGTACAATCTCACATCAAATTTTGGGACACAACTCACATGTCTAGTGTTCGATCAACTCCTAAATTAAGGTATTAAGCCTTTGTCTTTCGACATCTACATATTCATAGTTTTCATAAAGTGAGTGGGGACAAATTTTAGAATTTGAATGCCAACACATCAGACATAATAAAACTATTTTTCACAAAAAAAATAATGTAATAAACCCTAAATATTTGAAAGAAATTTTTATTGAGTTTTGCTATGTGTTACTATTTATTAGAGCGTAAAAAAATTTAGGCCATAAAATAGTTACAAATAGGCCCTAATAAGTTCAGATATAACCCATTATATCATCATGTCATTTCACTCCGGGGCCCATGATGTGAAAAATAAATGCATAAACGCAGAATTAAGAAATTAAACCATTCAAGTGCAATATCAAATAAACAAAAACTAAGAACTTACATAATTGCAATAAAATCAATTCGTCAGCAGATAGGTTATAGCTTACACTTGCAAACCATTGCAATAGACTTTTCAAAATTTTCATATCCAACTTCATATATATATATATATATATATATATATATATATATGCTACTTATGTTGCATTCAAAATTCACGCAGAGGCAATGGAGTTGATTCAACCTTTGTACGATATTGTGAAAAACATGTGCACACCCATTTGTAGACGTGTGGATTATGCGATAAACCTGTCAAAGAATTTCACTGAGCTGAGCGGGAGAGTAAAAAAATTATGCGACAGGAGGGATGACATTATATATAAGATTGACCTTGTTAATCTACAAAAGGGTCCTACAAGAGAATGCAATGGCTGGCTTGAAAGGGTGGATGAGATTGATAAGAAGACGAAAGAAGATGAGCAGCTCATTGGCAAAAGATGCTTTAATGGATGGTTTCCAGATGTCATTTCTCGTGTGAAGCTCGGTAAGCATGTGGTGGAAATGATCGAGCAGGTTAAAGAGCTCCAAGAGGAATCCAGGTTTGAAGATGGTTTTGTCATTGATTTGCCACCAAATGCTTTGATAATGGGGAATTCAACTAATCTCACCTTGCAAAAGATACGAGATTCCATAAGAGACGAGGGTGTCCAAAAGATTGGAATTTGGGGCATGGGTGGGGTGGGAAAGACAACCTTAATGAATGTCTTGAATAATGAGCCTGAAATTCAAACTATGTTTCATATTGTAATATGGGTAACCGTCTCAAAATCTTGGAGCATTAGGAAGATTCAAGATGAAGTTGCACTGCGCTTGTCATTACCGGATGTAAAGGATAAACCAGATTATAGAGTTTCAATAATGTTGTTTGAGAAACTCAAGGGCAAGAAATATTTGTTGCTTCTGGATGATGTTTGGGAAGAAGTGGATTTGAGTAGAGTGGGTATACCAAGTACAAGTCAAGAGAAGGGTTGCAAAATTGTTCTGACAACCAGAGATATTCGAGTTTGTCGAAAAATGATTACCGATAAAGATATCAAAGTGGAAGTTTTAGACGAAAGTGAAGCATGGGAATTGTTTAACTCAAAAGCGGGAGGAATCTCATTGCTCCCAACCATCAAGCCGATTGCTGAAAAAATCGTCAGAAAGTGTGGTGGCTTACCACTTGCACTAAAAGTAGCAGGTGGGGTGCTGAGAATGGTTGAAGATGTAAGCATGTGGCGTAATTTTTTGAACAAGTTGAATTCACCAGCTATGTCTTACATTGAAGATATGAATGAAGATGTGTTCAGGTCATTGAAGGTCAGTTACGACGTGTTGAAGGATGACAGCATCAAGAATTGTTTTCTGTATTGTGGCTTGTATCCAGAAGATGCAAAGATTAAAAAATCTCGGCTGATCACTTATTGGGGAGCGGAGGGGTTTCTTTGGAGTAAAGGGACTTTGGAAGATGCTTATGATGATGGGTGTGCGAAATTACATGACCTTATTGGTGCATCTCTGTTGGAGAAGTGTGAGGATGAAAAACATGTAAAGATGCATGATGTGGTTCGAGATTTAGTTCTGATGATGACTTCTGCAGGAGAAGAGGAGAGCCGGTTCATGGTGAGAGCTGGACTTCTGCAGGAAATACCTGATGATAAGGAATGGGAAGAAGCAAGTAGGATTTCATTTATGGATGCCGAGGGATACAAATTACCAGAGAAGCCAAAATGTCCCAAGCTGTCAACATTGCTGCTTCGGCGACGTCAATATGATCTCTCTCCTCTGAAGGCAATACCTGAATGTTTCTTCAATCACATGCCCAACCTTCGACTTTTGGATCTATCAAGAAATGGCATCTCCTCATTGCCATCTTCCATATCAAATTTGGTCAACCTTCGACTTTTGGATCTATCAAGAAGTGGCATCTCCTCATTGCCATCTTCCATCTCAAATTTGGTCAACCTTCGAGTATTGCTTCTGAAAGGATGCGAGTATTTACAGGCTCTCCCTCAGGAAGTAGGTGTGCTCCAGAGACTTGAGGTGCTCCATGTCAGCAGGGCGAACAAAATGCCGTATCACCCTAGTGAGATGTGGAAGTTGACCAGCCTTAAAAGTTTGAAATTTTCACCTCTAACTTTGACAGTCCCCAAAGATGAGATGGTTCCTTGTAGTGTGACCATATCCAGACTTTCCCTGCTTCAAGAATTGAGTATTAAAAGGATGAAAGGGGATGATGAAGAAAGTTTGGAAACTTTTGCAAAAGGGGTTAGCAGCTTGACACGGCTCTCTTCACTTAAATTCCACTTCACAACAAGGAATTGTCTGAAACACTTTCTCCATAACAGCCAACCATGGAGAGATAGTACCATACAGAAATTCCACCTCTATGTTGGAAAATTGAAGGGTCCTTATCATTTGACCCAGAGTATTACCAAATTATTTGAGAGGTCATTATCATTTGTGCCAGAGTATGAGGATGATGGAGGAGGAGTAACTTGTGAAGAAATAAAAGAGGTACTCATACGTTCGGAGTGTTTTTACCTAAGCGGTTGTGAAACCCTTCAAATACTATCAGAATTGGGCGCGGAAAGAGTTAATGGGTTAAAAGGTTTATCCGTCTATTCTGGTAAACATGAATATATGATAGATGAAGATGGATTGCGAGGGGATGTTTTTGAAAACTTAGAATACCTTCGATTGATTACCTTACATCATTTTAGGGGCATCGGCTGCGACAAATTACCAATGCAATTAAGCAGCAGCACCAATAGCTTCACTAAACTGAAGGACTTGCAAATACTTCGATGCGAATTTATGAAGAAGGTGTTCTCATGGGGATTGATTCCGCAACTCCTTAATTTGGAATCGTTGAAAATTTGGTTTTGTTCGGAAATGGAGGAGATAATTTCAGCTGATTTCGATGAGAGGGAGGAAGACAACAAGAGGCTTGAACACGTGAACCTACCCAAACTGAAGCTTTTGGCTCTTCATCATTTACGAGAATTGGTTGGCTTCTCCAAGAGGAAGAGGAACCATCTGTACTTGCATTGCCCCTCCTTAGAGGAGGTTACTTTTTACAAATGTCCAAAACTGGAAATATTTCCTTTTGGCATCGACGGTGCACCTCATTTGAGAAAGATTAAAGGAGAACTGAAATGGTGGGAAGCATTAAAATGGAAAGATGATGCCACTAAATCACGATTCGCCCCGCTCTTCCAAATATACCAATGATCAATCATTTTGTGGACGTCAATTCCTCCCAATGACGTTGTATTCCTTACAGGTAACAATACGACACTGCAATTCTGTTTAATATTTGCACCCTTTAATGAAGTTGTAGTCCCTGCATGCAGGTAACAATACTACACAACTTAGAATTTTTTTCTTCTAATCTACAAATAACTATACTTCCGGCCACCTCATATAACTGCCTTTTCTTATTCGTTTTAATTGCTTAAACAATTTTCTTTTCTTTGTAATGAATATGCTAAAACTTTGTTGCCATAGAATTGGTTCAAAACTACCTGGGATTTCTAAATTCGCAGTGTTGATCGAGTAGATTGTAATGTAAGGAATTAAAACTAATATCACATGAAAAGCTTAAAAAACTTTCTTAAAATTAATAAATAGTACTGACATGCTCGTATATTTGAAAACTAGTCATGTAGCCAATTGGCATTCTAAAATAGGAGTGTTTGTTCCAAATTTTGCATTAAGTTTTTCATTTTTGAATGCTCGCTCTCTCAATTTTTTTTCAGTCAAATTACAAACAATTTAATAGTGTTCAGGAATGTTTTTCAATATTGTTAACGCCAGAAGTGTAGAGACTTTTTTTGTATGCTGAGGAGTTTTGTCAAAATTCAGATGGTAAGGGCAGACATTAGGGTACGCTTCAAAGTCTCATAAATTTACATTACTTCAAATTCGTCTTCAAGTTACTGCATCTACTTTAGCAATATTTTGTGACCAAAATAGATCAACAGGATTTGATGGTAAGTGGTGCGTTGTTAACTGTTCTTTTTTAAGATTTAGGTGTTTTATCTAGAATATTAAATGCGCAATCTTTAATATAAAATTGTGTTTTGTATCACAGCTGTGATTCATATGGTGTTCCAAACTCGTAAGTTACTGGAGAGGTTATAATTCAACTATTTATATATTCTTAGTCGTATGTAATGAATGATGCTTCTTTGTGCAGCTGATACAGACCATTTAATGTGGGGCTTAGCTCTCAAATGTCTTTCCAGCTCTCCGTCTTTGCTCACTGTTGTGGAATTTGGTTACCGGCCTCTTCAAGGAAATGATATGATTTTATATCAGTTTTTTTCTTCGAGAATGTCATGGAAGGTGTGGAGTTGTTCTGCTCGAGCAACTAACAATTTCGCAAATCTCTGTGTTGGTTATGTAATTGATCGGAAGTGACGGATACTTATTTGCTTAATAACTTACATTTGTATATATTGTCTTAAGATTGTTTGGTTTGAGATCATTCCATTTATATCATTTCATGTAATCGATGAGCAGACCAGTTGCTAAAGACTTCTATGTTTAGTTATTAGTATCTGTATTGTATTCTTTGACAAAATCTGTGTAAACAGAGTTTGTAACTGCTGTTATTATGAAAATTGTGAAGTGTTATCAACTATTAAAGCTTGCTATTGTTTTCATATATTGCATTGTAAATTTATTTTCCTATTACACATCGATTTGAGTGAAAAGACAAGATGCCATTAGGCCTTGAACTTTTTGGCGAGAGGCATAGTATTTTGTCAACTTGGACCTTCCTGCTCATTTTCTTGGACAAGGTATGGGTTTCAAAACTCTTTAATTGTTAATGAGGTTTCTAATTTATTCTTTGAACTACCCTTATTGACCAATATAGTGTATTTTGGCACTTTAAGTGCAAATCAGTTCTCATTCACTCATTACCCTGATAAGGCTTTGTTGAAAGTCAATGCAATGAGTATCGATATTAGCACTTCGGATGAGAATTTAGCCTCCCTCATTTCTGATGCCATCTGTATGTATCAGTTTGAATAGCATTTCCCTCAGGATTGGTTGCATATTTGTGAATGAAGCTACTCTGGTTTTGTTCTTGAACAATATTTGTGTAGGTTTAATTATATAACCACTAGTAATCTTGCTAGTGCTTCAAGCTTTAAAAATTTTGCAAGCAACATGCAATTTTGACGAAACAAGAAACATCAAAAGAAATCGGAGTTTGTTGTTCGTCATCCGAGAATTGGCTTTCATCAGCTGGTCCTCACTTTTACATTCCAAATTTCATAATTTTCTCCTCCAAAAATTAGGAAAAATAAAAGTGTGTCATGCCTGGAAATAAGCCAGCACTGTTATTTTCTACTTGCAGTCTTCTGACAGCATTACAGAAGATGGGAATCAATGGAACAGTTGAATGAGGCACGGATGGTGTTGAATCAGAATATGCTTCAATTGTAGGTGTTGCTGAGCCTAACAAGGCTTTGATTGAAGTCAATGCAACAAATACTGTTATAACAAATTTTTTTTTTTTTTTTTTTCTCTCTCTTATTTCCTACCAAATAATTCACATAATACTCTTGGGAAAATTTTGAACTCAAAATGTTTTTTTATTTTGGAAGGAGTGGAAAAATACCATTAAACCATATATCTTGGAGGTACATATAATTTTCTTGTTTCATATGATTGCTGTAGTTTTAAAATATAACTTCGGAAAATTAATGTTCCATATTCATCTTTTGCATGGTTGTTCTCAGGCCAAGAAAAGCATTTTTCAAATGTGTAATAAGAGTAATAAGTACAAAGCCCATTAATGGGATGCTCCAGAATACCCAGTCAAAGACAACAGGGCTTATAGCCCAACCCAGCTAAAAGCCCAGCCCCAAATTTAAAAACATGACCGTTGGCCATATAAATCAGAAAGATCTCTCAGAACAACGAACAGGGCATCCCCTGCACAGCTATCAATCCGGAGGCTTAGGTGGAGATCGAAGAACGGGAAGCCGGCAATTCCCATTCCGAGATGGATGTGCCTAGCTGTAGCAGAGTGATAGGAACATGACATCAGTTTTAGTCTTGCAGTGTCAGAGTGATAGAAGTAGCCTTGTAGCCCGTTAATGGGATGGTCCAGAAGACCCAGTCTTGATTTGCCCTTCATTGCCCTTCGATTCCTATCAAACCATATATGATAAACAACCGTCGCGAAGCACAATTTAGAGACAACAGCCCTGTAATTCGTTTGTTTGATCTTCCCCAATTTACCATTGCCATCCTCTAGGAGGGAAGAGTGTAGAAGGCACAACGTGTTTGTATAAATGACCCAAAGGGCTAACATAAGAGCATTGAAAGAAAAGGTGGTCATGAGGTTCAGGTAAGCTCGCACATAGCTTACAGAGGTTGAGTGGACTTCTATGAGCCATAGGCTTGCCGTCCAAAGTAGATAATCGAGCGTGACATGCCATCCACAAAATCAAATTGTGTTTGGGAATGGAAGGTGGGGACAGTGAAGAGAATGGACCAAGTGAGCAACAATTGTCAAACCAAAAATTGGAAAGTAGTCCATTACCAATTTCTGATGGTTGGTCGAAGCTGAAGTAGTTTCTTCCAGTTCCATTGGCATTGACCAGGAACAGTGATCTCCGAAATGCATCTGTCTCTTACGAGGTATGTGTTTGATGGATAGTCGAAGATAAGAAAAGCATCTTTCCTATATTGAAATACATAATATAAACCATGAGACAACTCCCCATGCCGTCACCTATTATTCCTTCCTTGCTTTTCTTCCGAAATACAGGCCAAGAAAAGCAAACCATGAGACAACTTTCCAGCCCCACTTGTATTGCTTCCTTGCTTTCCTTGGCAAAAAGTAGATGCTACTAATGAGTTATAACTTTCATTAGTCTCTCGCTCTATCAATATATATATATATATATATATAAAAGTAGTCATTAGTCTCTCCATCTATCAAAAATATATAGAAGTAGGTGTGTCTATGCAATGTTTTGAACATGTATCAATTATGCTTTATAAGCGAAATCCAAATAAAAATTAAGGAGATTGTCAGTTGAGATAGAAGTTTAGACTTTTAAAGAATGACATAATTTTAGGAAAAGCGAAATCCAAATAAAAATCTTTGGCAGGCACAAAGATTTTTAAATTGGGAGTTCTTTTGGTGTTTGGTATAATCTTTGGCATCCAACGTATATGTTTAGTAAGATGATGAATTTGTGCCATGAAAAAAAAAAAAAAGAAAAAAAAAAAGAAAAAGGAAGAAGATGATGAATGTGTGCCAAGTTGAGTTGATAAAGATAATCATTTGCAAAAGGTGGTGTACTAGATGGAAAATTTTACAATACCTTGGGGGTATTATACCCTCAAAGCTCTCCATCATTGAATGTGGTGCTGGAGTTCACTTGATAGATGATTCAATGACTGAAAGGCCCCGTGGCACCTGTATTGTAGACTTTTTCGTACTAGACATCCATAGCAACCAAAATCTCAATCATTGAATGTGGTGGTGAGGTTCACCAAATACATGATCAAAAAATGCCTTGTTGTACCTGTATTCTAGACTTTCTCGTACTAGACCTCCATAGCAACCTAAATCTATATACCCCGTGCTTTACATTTAATTACAAGGGTTTATAATCAGCAAATACAATATCACATTTGACCCTAAAAGACTTTATATGTGACCATAGCTTTTGGTGAAAATGCAGAAGAAATCAGAATTGATATTTTAATGTTTCATAGTTAATTCATCTTTTTCATCAGTGTTCACAGGCCAAGAAAAGCATCTTTTGATATATAAAACACATGAGACCACTTGCATCTTTTGATATATTGCTTCCTTGTGAAGTACAAAAAATCCCAAGAAAAGAAGATGCAACTCATGAATTATTCCTTTCTTTAGTCTCTCTCTCTAAATCAATAGATATATATATACGTAAGTTTGTGTATGCAAGAAAGTATATTACTCTTGAACTCCGGTTTGCATCTTTCTTCCATCATATAAATCATAATTTTAACGCTTCAATCCATATTTCCATAAAGCTGTCCACCAGGGCAACATTTAGGTAAGCAATGTAATGTGTGCATGCAATTTCCTTGTGTATACTTTTATCCTTTAGAATGATCATTTGATTCAATCAAGTAATTTATATGTGTCACAATATCTTTCTGTTACACTACATACATACACATTATATATATATATATATATATATATATATAAACAATGTTAAATAGTACGATTTATTGTTGTTTTTTTCTTTTAGCACTAGTGTTCAATAGTACGATTTATTTATTAATTTAATACTGATCAGGTAATTATATATGTTGGCAGATAAAAAATTTGTCGCAATTCCAGCTACTCAATTCCTTTGGTGCATTGAAGTTATTTGCATTGAAATAAGGTATGAATTTGAAATTTTCTATTAAGATATTACTGTTCATGTGTTACAATATCTTTCCCTTACAATACACACACACACATACACACACACACACACACATACACACACACACACACACATATATATATTATATAATATATATATTATGCTCATAATTTTTTTTTTTTTTTGCTTTTACCACTACTATTTAATAGTATGATTTATTAATTTAATGCTAATCAAGTAATTATGTATGTTACCAGATAAAAAATTTGTGACAATTCTAGCGACTCAATTCCTTTGATTCTGTGAAGTTATTTGAATTGAAATAAGGTGTGTATTTAAAAATTTCTATTAAGAAATTACTGTTCATGTGTTACAATATATTTCCCTCACAATATACACGTGTATATATATGTGTGTGTATGTGTCATATAATGTTAATATTATGATTTATTAATTTCATGCTAATAAAGTAATTATGTATGTTGGCAGATAAAAAATTTGTCACAATTTCAGTCACTTAATTCCTTTGGTGCTGTGAAGTAATTTGAATTAATATAAGGTGTGTGTTAAATGCTTTATTTAGTTATTTTAGTCTTACCGCTTGTTCAATAGTATGATTTATGAATTTAATACCATAATATAGTACAACTTTGTATGTCCCCTCTTCTTTTCATAAATGGGTAGATGAAGGGACAAAAAAATCCCACTGGGCCAAATCCGGCCCAGCCCACCCGTTCAGGAAAAGATTCCAACAACTTCATAGGCGAATCATTCTAGGAATTGGTGGAATTTTAGGGCAACTATAGACTTCTATAAATAGAAAGAGAGAGAGAATGGAGGGTGATTGTTGAAGTGTAAGGAAACTCTTCTTTCTTAATATAGATAACCATTTTTTTCTTGCATCTTAGTAGTAAAGTATTGTTTGGACCAATAATTATCCGTTTACTTATCTTATTAAATAATTTTGTTAGCTAAGACATGTCATTTACCTAGAGCGTTTTTTAATTTCATTTACTCTTATAATATATATATTTTTTTCCCCAAGTTCAAGACAGATTTTGTTCATTTAATTTCATTTACCTTAATACATTTTTATACCTCACATTTCCTAATGCTATGGAAAAATAAGTAATAATATTTTCGTTAAGTATACCGTGCTCTACTAAGCCTAAACTTCAATTGAATTTTTACCTTTGAATTTTAGCAAATGAAGTATCCAGGTTAGAGTTTTTTCGAAATTATATGCAGGAAACTAGGAAACATAGATACTTCTCTTAAGATATCGTGGCAATTACATGTTTTTGGACACTTTAAAGACACGATGTAGTGGTTTTGTAATAATTATATTTTAAAAAAATGAGATTCAATACAATTTAAAATGTGTTATGGGTTAATTAAAAATGATATAAAACTTAAGAAAACAAGATTAACAATCATCTTACTATAAGTTCCAAATTAATGATTTTATCCATGATTTTATGGATAAAATGAAAAATAAAATATTATTTTTATATATAATTAAATATTATATTATTATTTTTTGATGTATTCATATATTTGGTTTGTAGGTGGAAACATTATTTTTACATTTGATTTAGACTTTAGGAGGGATAAATTAAAATTTTGTTTTGTTTTAAACTCGTATAATTAAAAATTGGGTCATTGATTTGTTCAAAGTTTATCCTTGTTGATCAAAATACCACCCAACTATAATGATCTTTCAAGCATACAAAATGAATATTTTCCAAGTAAATGATAGACGTTTGATAGTTAACAAAATCATGTATTATACTCTTATAATACACATATGTTCTTACAAATAAAAACTACGTGTATTCGTATTTTTTAGTTGAATTATCTACTACACGTATTATATATTTTCTGTATTATATATTATGCAATATATTTAAATTACATAATTTTTTTGAAAAAAAAAGTTTACATTGTCTTTGATCAATATTGCATTATAAGAAAGAAAAAAAATTTAAATAGTGTGCAACTATAGGAAAATAATTGGTAATTAACCTAAAAATTCCATTTTCCTAGTTAGTAAGAAAGCTATTATTTTTATATTTCATGATTCATAACCAGTGTCATATATATATATATATATATATATATATATATATATATAGGTATTTTATAAAATTTTACAGTGAATTAAATAACTTTGTACTTATGCTTGTTTTTCAAAAAATTATATTTGAATAATGGTGATAAAAAATGGAAATTCTATTTCTTTTATGAGTAAAAGAAATACAATGAATTATATACTTATGCATATTTGTAATATATAAATGCTACCACATTTTTTACCATAATTGTCTATTACCATTCGTGTTATAGTTGTATATGTATATATACATATATAATCAACTCTTTCACACCACTAATAAGGTGTTAGTTTGATAATCCAATTCATTACTTAGAGCCCAT
Source organism: Cornus florida (assembly GCF_030987335.1). Lineage (NCBI taxonomy): Eukaryota > Viridiplantae > Streptophyta > Magnoliopsida > Cornales > Cornaceae > Cornus > Cornus florida. The sequence goes on along the minus strand of NW_026775573.1, from coordinate 10,544,436 downwards.
TTGGGGTTGCTGTTGAAATAAAATAAAATAAAACGATTTTATCAGTAAAGCTATAAAAAAATTGCGGTCAATAAACAGTATTTAGGTCTTTAATGACACATTATAATAATGCAACGCCCTTACTCCAGAAGACCCGATTCACTAGCGGGCTGTGATACGATTTGGGTTCTTCGCTCGGACCTGAGGACATACTAGGGGCAAAACTAGGGGTGCACACGGTCCGGTTTGGACCGGATTAAGAGTTTTTTGGGACCAAACCATTTATAACGGTTCCACTAGTTTAGGGTATGATATACATATACATATATATACATACATACATATACATATATATACATACATACATATACATATATATATATATATATTATACAACATAGCAACGGTTCGGTCCGGGCTGGTCTGGTCCAACAGGACCCTAAACCAGGACCGGACCAAAAAATTACGGTTCCATAATTTTGGGCCCAAGACCGGACCAAACCGCTATACAACTAGCCCAAACCGCCCAATTCTGTTCGGTCCGGTCCGGTTTTCGGTTTTCCGGATTTTTTTAACACCCCTAGGCAAAACGGTCATTTATTAATTCATTAATTCATTACCTGTGATACCCCTCGGATCTGAGACACGGGTTGATCAAGCCCAAGCCCGAACCCCGGGGGAATATCAAACAATTAAAGTATTTTAAATGAACACAGATTACAAAACTGAATATGAAATAATTAACAGCTAGAAGAAATCTAAAATAGAATCCCTTAAAATTAATAACTCAAAATTCAAAACTCCAATAGTTTAAACAACTCGGGAATCCATCTCTAGTAGACCCCTAATAAGAACCAAACTGAAATGAAACTACTAAAAGAACATCTAAAGTAAACCATGGAGAGAAGTCCTACGTCGTCGGAATAGTGAGTGATGGTCTCTGCTCAGCACGATCAAGCCTACGACTGGAACTGTCGAACACCTGAAAAATAGAAGTGGGTCAGGCCCACGAACAAGTTTTATCCTACTACAATCTGAACAGAGACTCGATACGTATGTACATCCTAACCAACTCAACAATAACTATGTAGTTCGTAAATATATATATATCCACACAATGGTACTCTCACTGAACTATGATAAGGGTCTCAACCTGAGTAGAAGGCAACATGCAAAACGCACTTGAGTAAGCATGACTACCTAAGCCTAACAGGGTATACCTCAACCAACATAGCCAGCTACGCATCCTATTGCATATACGCTCCGTAACCGTCGACTCTGAGACTCAAGCTCATATCGCAGTACCATAAAAATATATTTAAAGTCCTATCCTATCCATCCATAGGAAATCCAGTAAGCCGTTCAGCTTGTTCAGCTGCACTGACTAACACATCCATAGCAACTAATCCAGTTAGTCACTCAACTTTGTTTCAGCTGATCTGACTTAAATATAAGTAGGATTTATTTTATAATCCATTCCCTTATTCCGTATAGGTAGGATGTAGTATTTTGAAACTAATCCGTCCCTAGTATGCCACCGTCCCATACCGGTGCATACAATCCATCCATCCAGTAGTTGATAATACAGATAATGAATGTAAATACCAACTAATCCACAGAATCCATATAATTGACAGAACATAAATAAATGTTTACATCAATTAATTCCATACAAGGCATAATAGTATTTTGTAAACTAACATGCTTGTCTTATACCACTGTTACATAATTCTCTCATAATTTACAACACAGAGAATAAGTATAAACATCCTTTAATCCGTGATAAGCATAATCAAAATATATATTTGAACATGCTTACTTTATACCGCTACACAATTATCCAAGAATTGATACTACATTTAACACATGTATACGTCAAATTATCCTTTATAAGCATATAATAATTCTGTAATCTATCATGCTTATATTTTACCACTGGAACATGAATTAAACTATAAATCCATTCACAGAAAAATTGCAACAGATAAGTTTAAGCAATTTAAATCCTCCACCTCCAAAACAGTGTACCAAAATTATGTAAGAATTTTATACTGCTCAAGGTAAAAACCCTAGGTGGTTCATTATCCCTTATCCTGCTCTCTGGAACTTTAACAAGACCTTAGATACTATCAAACTTCCCAGGCACAGCCTCTGATTACCCTAGAATAGTAAAAAAAACAAACTCAGAAGCGAAAATACACCAAAACTGCCTCAAAAGAGGGTGAAGCCGCCTCCCCCACATGGGGAGCCGCCTCCCCCTTGTGTGGAGCCACCTCCACACCATGTGGAGCCACCTCTACCAGCCTTGGAGCAGGCTCCACCCTTGTGGGGAGCCGCCTCAACTCACAGAAGCCCCTACTGCTTGTTTCCTTCACCCGTTTCACCTCCGGCGACTTCCATTCCTTCTGTCCTCCATGGTTAATGTTCCTACTAGTTAATACTAAGTCCCAGTGTGTTCCAGAGATTTTGAAAATCATTAATCATTAATCAACTTCAATTAGAACAAGAAACACGCAGAAGAATTAAACAAGCAAATACGGATTCATGAACACATACAGATTTAATCAAATCTAACTTGCAAACCAGATTAATTTTAAGGTTTCCCAATGTGTTTCAGAACTAACAAGATTCTTTATCCATCAACTGACATCACTTAAATCATGAATTATGTAAAAAGAATGTAACACAAACAATTAACAGTTCATGAACACATGTTGATTAAAATAGTACAAGCATGCGAACCAGATTGATTTTAGATCTTTATCTGTTCCTGGAATTGAGTTAGACATGTAAAGAACGCTAGTCAAATGGAGAGAGTTAAGAATAGAACTTGCCTTTAGGTCTCAGACTGTCGTCTTCCTAAATTCTCCGGCGAAATCCAACTACTGCAACCCTCCTCTATTCTCTCTCTGCCTCCACAGTCGTGAAAAGGATTCTAAAACCCTAAGAAAAACTTAATACTTATATTTATAGGCCACCCTTAAACCTAAGCCTAAGTGTAATATGAGATGGAGAACAAAGTCGGCTAATACGTGAAGAAAAATAAAACAAAACCCTAATTAATCAATTTATTCAATTTAATTCAAATAAGTCACAGAATAACAATTAATTCAATTTAATTCAAATAAGTCACATAATAACAATTAATTCAATTTAATTCAAATAAATCAAATAATAACAATTAATTCAATTTAAGTCAAATAAATCAAAGAATAACAATTAATTCAAATAAAACAAGCAAGTAAACAATTAAACCAATAAAAATGTAATTAATTAAAATACCAGGATATCCTTTTAAAATTAGGGGTATTACATTACCGGTCTTTATTAAGTTTCATTTAATCAATGCGGTTTACAACATGGTTTAAAGTCATCATTTGAATCAAGTGTGCAAGTCTAAGACAAATTTGGTTCAACAACCCTACGATTGAGCGCAAGGTGCGCTGCGATCAATCGTAGGTTGTCAACCCTGTGCCATTGCGCGCAGGAAAGACTGTATGCGCGCATGGCCCAAAGCCCTACGATCGAGCGTAGGACCTCTACGATCGATCATCCAAAACATAATTTTATGGTGAATACTAAATCAGCTTTCAAAAATTTTGATATTTTAAAAACTGAGGGTGCAATCAATCGTAAGGTGGGTACGATCATACCAAGAGAATTTCAAAAAAAAAAAAAAAAGTCCCATTTTAAAATACTTTACTTTTTAAAACAACATTTGGTCACTTAAACCATTTGAAACATGTCCTAACCAAAATAGAATGAATGATTAAAACGTCATTTATATCCCATATATGAAATGTCCTTTACAACAAGAGTAACCAAAGATATACATGCTCAAAATAATATTGACTATACTAAATACACAACATCCTCCCGCTTACATGATTATCCAATTTAGATCAAAATTACAACTCTTCAAATGGCCAATATGAAACTATGCTAAAAATGTCCAAACAAGTCCAAAAGAACCCAGTCCGTCCCCTCCTAGACAATATGGAATTAGTACCTCTACTACATTGTTAACTCCTAAAAATATTTGTATAATAACGGGGTGAGCGACACTCACTCAATAGAATATGCCTAAGGTATGACTCCTAAAGTTAAGTGAGCAAACACATAGAGAAATGGTGGTCAAGAGAATGGATCATACTTGTATGGGGAAATCCCAAGACCGTTAAAGAAACTACATCAACAACAAACACCAACAAAAGCTCATGCACATATCCAAGCACCTCCAAGATACCAATGCCGTATAAGCCATGCATATGCCAATGCCCTGAACATTCCCTAGCCATGTTTACGACAACAACCGTAAATGTAACTACACCCCTTTCCCAAAACCCAAACTTACTCAATACACTCATATCGAAAATCAATAACCCGTATGGCACAAGATAACCGCTCGTACTCTTTAGGAACACCGGCTAACTATCCTTGCGTAAGTCAACCTCTCATCACCATTTGGGACCTAGCTACCGATCACCGGAAAAAGTCTACTGTTCGTCTTCTGTTTATCACAATTCACATTCTGGAACAAGACAACCACTCGTCTCCTGTTTATCACAACCACGCTTGGGAAAAGACAATCGCTCGTCTCCCAATTACCACAAACCCCTTCACCTCAAACTTTGAAAATTAAGCCACACATAAGCTTTGAAAATGCGTCCATCTCACACAACCACCCCACCCACACATGCACTACACAATGCATGCATGATGAATGTCGCTTATAAACCTAAACCTCTAGTTGTTAAGAAACTAGTCACCTAGCCATCATTATGGAAGTAAGCATGCTCTTAAATAACAATACATCAAATCACCTCAAGAGTACACGTACCAATAATCATAATAGAAGCACTTAGAAGATAACCATATTCAATAACATGTTTTTTCATCTTTAATCTAGCAAGAAGGCAAATTTAGACAATTCGACAAACACCTAGTGTCCTTGTAGTCAAGAGAGTTCAATCATAATCATTAATTGCATAGACTTAACAAATTTCACATCAGAACAAATACAACTTTTCTAGAATCATCAATTTAGCTTGCAAGTTGACACAACTTCATCCTACCAAGCATGCTAGCAAGAAGTTAACACGAACATCATATGAATTTGACAATTAGATACCAAGTAGTTAGTAGATACGATGAAGGTTAACATAGTGACCAAATTTCTCTACAAAAACACATATAACATATTACATCATAAATTATTCATATAAAAACTCATAATAACAAAGGACTCCATAAATTAGACACCCCTACCTCTTGAAGCAAGCAAACTTAGCCATGCTTCCATGATGAAACTCCATCAAATTGAATGCTAATACCACCAAGCTGAACAGGAATGTGAGGAAAACAACAATTTCTCCTAGAGCCACCCCAAAATCTAAGCCCTTGCCTCTAGACCCAAAACTTCAATGTGCTCTACTCTTTGCAAAAATGATACAAAAAAAAAAAAAACTATTAAAGTGTAGATCAAACTTTTCTTCTAGCTCAAAGCTCAAATCTCACTATAAATAGATCAAACCTAGGGTTTAAGTATGAAAATGTGTAACAAAATGAAAAAGAGAGGAAGAGTAAAGAGGGAGAGGGGAAAATGAGAAAAAATATGATTCTAACTCCTTTTATTCCTACTTTAGGGGCGCACACGGTTTGGTTCGGTACGGTTCTGACGGGAACCAGGACCGGAACCAGCCACAATGGTTCCTTAAAAATGGAACCGGAACCAGAACCGTGTGTGTATGGAATTGAACCGAGCTGAACTGTGAATATTGGTTCAGTTCGGATCGGTTCCACGGTTCCCCATTTATGAACTTTTTTCTTGTTGTTCCCTTACTTATTTGAAGGCTTTGAGCCCATAGCTAAAACAATTAAACAGAGTTACAGAATACAATAGCAAAAATAAATATATAAATAAATACAGAAAATATAACTTCAAACTGATTGTCGTTGACTGAGAAGTCTGAGATGGTGTGTGGGTGTAGATCGGAGAAGCCGTGTGACCATGTCACTGACTGAGAAGTCTGAGATGGTGTGTGGGTGTAGATCGGAGAAGCCGTCTTAGGAAACAGAGTTACAGAGAAGATGAGAACTTGATCGGAGAAGCTGTGTTGCAGTGTCGCTGACTGAAATGGTGTGTGGACGATAGCCACGATACAGAAGATCAGAGGATGTGAGGGCTGATGAGTGATGAGGAGTGAGGACTGAAGATGGGAGGAGTAGAGGACTGATAACTAATGAGTGATGAGGACTGAGGAGGGGAGGGAAGGGCGATGCGGCTTCAAAGAATCAAATATCAGAACAGCAGAACTTAAGAGTTGAGATGAGGACTATAGAGGGGAGGCGAGGGTTAGGTTTAGGTTTAGATGAGTTTTTGTGGTTTAGTGGTGGACCACGTGTAACTTACTGCTATATGGTATAAGTCATTAAAAATATATATAATTAAATATATAATCATATATACATATATACTATATATATACGATTCTGGTTCCTTCGGGTTTGGAACCGAAACCAAAATCGTAAGCCCAAGGTTCCTATTTTCATAACCTGGACTGGGACCAGAATCGGAACTGTGGGAACCGGAACCAAAGCCCTAGTTCTATTCGGTTCGGTTCCACGATTTTTTTGTGCACCTCTATCCCAATTAGTTAAATGGTGGTCCCCATCCCATGCGCCAAAAATAATAAAATACCCTTCCATGAGTAATATAACCACAACTATGCCATAAGTATACCTTTAGGTACACATATGCATGTATGTATATATATTTATATATACACCCCAAGAATGAAATGTTAATGAAATCGAAAAAATTTCCAAGGGCCTTGGGTCCACACGGGACCTCACGGGCCTGAAAACTCAAAAATGACGAAACTACTCGTAATGCATTTCTAATAATTCTAAATTCGAAAAAATGCCCTAAACAACCCTCGGAACTCATGTGGTATGCATATCGATGCACGAAAATAATAAATATAAAAATAAATAAAAATGCCAAAAAAATTTGAAAAAATTTGAGACAATACAAATAAGTACTTATCACAATTAAATAATTTTTTAAATTTAGTTGGTAATAATATACTTTAATAGGATGTTATCATATTTTATAATAGAACTTTACCAAGAAAAGAATGTAATTGTCTTTATAAAAAATAAAATGGACAAAATTGTTTAATAAAAAGTAGTTACTTAAAATATTCAACTTCAATTCAGAATACAGTTTTTTTTTTTTTTTTTTGATAAGTAAAATTTTATTAAAAACGCTCAAAAGGGGAGCACCAAAGTTCGTGCTTAGTCCTTGGGTGATGCAAATCGTGGTGAAGGGCGAGCATCAAGTCGGCAGGAGGCCCTTGCTTGCTCGGGATGTCGTGGAGGCGGCATGATAGAGAAGAGTCACGTCCTTGAGGAGTGGACGTCCCCTTGGTCCGAGGCCTATCATTGGGCGAGTGTAGTGCAAGGAGCTGCACAAGGAAGCGATGGTGGGAAGGCGAGCATACCGCTTGCAGGCAAACTTTGGAAGGGAGTGGACACAGTAGTGAAGCGCCGCAGTGCGACGAGGGCGTCGCAGGATTTGGGTGGGGGAGAGTGTCACGAAGTGATTCCTAACACGCTTGGAGGATGGAAGACATGCATGCTGGTTGGCAAAGAGCAGAGCTAGACTGGGAATAGTTCTAGGGAAGGGGCGTGCAGGAGCACAGGATGGTACCTTTTCAGAGTTCAGGCAGGTCGACTCGGTTCAATTCAGAATACAGTTTTGGAAGCTCCAAATTCTAACTTCATTTAAAAACTTCACTGAACTAAATCTGGTAACTATTAAAAGCGCTTTTAATGGTTACCAAACACATCTAAAAATAATTTTTTTAAAAATAAAAGCGTTTTAAGCCGTGGTCATGACCTGATTCATTACATATTTGATTGAGTGAGTTTGATAACGCAAAATTAATACCACTTAAAATAAGTGTTACTTAAAATATGAAAAAAAATTAGTGATAAAGAGTTTACTTATTATTGAACACTTAAAATTTCAAAAAATATAAGAAAATGTTTTAGATTTATAACTAAAATTTAAAATTTCAGCACTTGAAATTTAGCTCCCAAAAATTTTGGGCGCGTAATTTTTAATTTTACTAAACAGCGCCTAACTTTCTTTAAACTTCATAAAATCATAATTTATATTCAATTTAAGATTCAAATACCTCAAACGATCATGCTTAAACATGCACAAAAAAAAAAAAAATCGTGCTTAAACTCTATTTTAATTTGATGACCACAAGATACACAAATCATAACTTCTATTAAATTTGGATTCTAAAAGACATTAAATGGCATGCTTCAATGACGCTCTTAGTCCACAACTCTAAGATACATATCATTATGAAAAATAAAAATAAAAATTCTACATATTTTATATTACGATTCACCCCATCACATAGTATGATATTGTCCGCGTTGTGTATCTGAGCTCTCATGATTTTACTCTTGGGTTTTTCCCCAAAAGGCCTTGTACCAATTGGAGTGTAAAAATCCTATATATACACTTTTCCTTTCAATACACAAGCGTCGTGAGATTGTGCACCTGTAGCTCGCCCAGTATGGTAGCTAATTGGTGCCTCTTGCACCCGCCCACAAATTAGTCGCCAAAATCACCCCCCTTAAGAGCCAATGTCCACGTTGGCTACACTTTCGATTAGGTCAGGCTCTGATACCATTTATAACAACCAACTCCACCACATGGTATTTAATATTGTCTGCATTAGGCCCGAGCCTGCATGATTAGGTTCTTAGGCTTTACTCTAAAAGGCCTCGTACCAAATCCTATATATATATCATTTCTCTTTTCCATGCCCAAGCAATGTGAAATTGTGCACCTGTAGCTCACTAGTGTGATAGTCTGCCAGTGCTTCTTACACCCGCCTACGACGCACCAGTCCACAAGGTCGCCGTAATCACCCCCTTAGGGGCCAACGTCCCCGTTGGCTATACCTCTAACTGGGTCAAACTCTAATACATTTGTAACGACCAACTCCACCACATGGTATGATAATGTACGCTTTGAGCCCGAGCTTGACCCAGCTGGAAGTGTGGCCAACAGGGACGTTGGACCTCTAAGGAGGATGGGAGGTGATTGTGGTGACCTTATGGGCGGGTGTCTTGCGAGTGGTGCAAGAGATATTGACAAACTACTACACTGAACAAACTACAAGTGTACAATCTCACATCAAATTTTGGGACACAACTCACATGTCTAGTGTTCAATCAACCCTAGAGGTGTTAAGCCTTTGTCTTTCGACATCTACATATTTATAGTTTTCTGAGCACAAATTTTAGAATTTAAATGCCATCACATCAAAAATAATAAAACTAATTTTGACAAAAAATTAATGTAATAAACCCTAAATATTTGAAAGAAAATTTTATTGAGTTTAGCTATGTGTTACTATTTATTAAAGAGTAAAAAAAATTAGGCCATAAAATAGTTACAAATAGACCCTAATAAGTTCAGATATAACCCATTATATCATCATGTCATTTCACTCCGGGGCCCATTATGTGAAAAATAAATGCATAAAGGCAGAATTAAGAAATTAAACTATTCAAGTGCAATATCAAACAAACAAAAACTAAGAACTTACATAATTGCAATAAAATCAATTTGTCAGCAGATAGGTTATAGCTTACACTTGCAAACCATTGCAATAGACTTTTCAAAATTTTCATATCCAACTTTATATATATATATATATTACTTATGTTGCATTCAAAATTCACGTAGAGGCAATGGAGTTGATTCAACCTTTGTACGATATTGCGAAAAACATGTGCACACCCATTTGTAGACGTGTGGATTATGCAATAAACCTGTCAAAGAATTTCACTGAGCTGAGCGGGAGAGTAAAAAAATTATGCGACAGGAGGGATGACATTATATATCAGATTGACCTTGTTAACCTACAAAAGGGTCCTACAAGAGAATGCAATGGCTGGCTTGAAAGGGTGGATGAGATTGATAAGAAGACGAAAGAAGATGAGCAGCTCATTGGCAAAAGATGTTTTAATGGATGGTTTCCAGATGTCATTTCTCGTGTGAAGCTCGGTAAGCATGTGGTGGAAATGATCGAGCAGGTTAAAGAGCTCCAAGCGGAATCCAGGTTTGAAGATGGTTTTGTCATTGATTTGCCACCAAAAATAGTTGAGGAGAGGCCTGCTGATGCTTTGATAATGGGGAATTCAACTAATCTCACCTTGCAAAAGATACTAGATTCCATAAGAGATGAGGGTGTCCAAAAGATTGGAATTTGGGGCATGGGTGGGGTGGGAAAGACAACCTTAATGAATGTCTTGAATAGTGAGCCTGAAATTCAAACTATGTTTCATATTGTAATACGGGTAACCGTCTCAAAATCTTGGAGCATTAGGAAGATTCAAGATGAAGTTGCACTGCGCTTGTCATTACCGGATGTAAAGGATAAAACAGATGATAGAGTTTCAATAATGTTGTTTGAGAAACTCAAGGGCAAGAAGTATTTGTTGCTTCTGGATGATGTTTGGGAAGAAGTGGATTTGATCAGAGTGGGTATACCAAGTACAAGTCAAGAGAAGGGTTGCAAAATTGTTCTGACAACCAGAGATATTGGAGTTTGTCGAAAAATGTTAACTGATAAGGAGATCAAAGTGGAAGTTTTAGACCAAAGTGAAGCATGGAAATTGTTTAACTCAAAAGCGGGAGGAATCTCATTGCTCCCAACTACCAAGCCGATTGCTGAAAAAATCGTCAGAAAGTGTGGTGGCTTACCACTTGCACTAAAAGTAGCAGGTGGGGTGTTGAGAATGGTTGAAGATGTAAGCGTGTGGAGTAATTTTTTGAACAAGTTGAATTCATCAGCTATGTCTGACACTGAAACTATGAATGAGGATGTGTTCAAGTCATTGAAGGTCAGTTACGACGCGTTGAAGGGTGACAGCATCAAGAATTGTTTTCTGTATTGTGGCTTGTTTCCAGAAGATGCAAAGATTAAAAAATCTAGGCTGATCACTTATTGGAGAGCGGAGGGGTTTCTTTGGAGTAAAGGGACTTTGAAAGATGCTTATGATGATGGGTGTGCGAAATTACATGACCTTATTGGTGCATCTCTGTTGGAGAAGTGTGAGGATGAAAAACATGTAAAGATGCATGATGTGGTTCGAGATTTAGTTCTGACGATGACTTCTGCGGGAGGAGAGGAGAGCAGGTTCATGGTGAGAGCTGGACTGTCCATGTCCGTGCAGGAAATACCTGATGATAAGGAATGGGAAGAAGCAAGTAGGATTTCATTTATGTATGCCAAGGAATACAAATTACCAGAGAAGCCAAAATGTCCCAAGCTGTCAACATTGCTGCTTCAGCCACGTGGATATTATCTGGAGGCAATACCTGAATGTTTCTTCAATCACATGCCTAACCTTCGACTTTTGGATCTGTCAGGAAGTCGCATCTCCTCATTGCCATCCTCCATCTCAAATTTGGTCAACCTTCGAGCATTGCTTTTGGAAGGATGCGACAATTTACAGGCTTTCCCTCAGGAAGTAAGTGTGCTCCAGAGACTTGAGGTGCTCCATGTCAGCAGTGCGTACAATATGCCGTATCAACCTAGTGAGATGTGGAAGTTAACCAGCCTTAAAAGTTTGAAATTTTCACCTCTAACTTTGAGAGTCCACAAAGATGAGGTGCGGAAGTTGACCGGCCTTAAACGTTTGAAAATTTTACCTCTAAGTGTGAGAGTCCCCAAAGATGAGATGGTTCCTTCTAGTGTGACCATATCCAGACTTTCCCTGCTTCAAGAATTGAGTATTAAAAGGATGAAAGGGGAATTGAGTAATTTGGAAACTTTTGCAAAAGAGGTTGGCAGCTTGACACGGCTCTCTTCACTTAAATTCGACTTCACAACAAAGTATTGTCTGACACACTTTCTCAATAACAGCCAACCATGGAAAGATCGTACCATACAGAAATTCAACTTCCATGTTGGATATTTAAAACCGGCATCATTAAGTATTCCCAAAATATTTGAGAGGTACCTGTCATTATCATTTAACCCGGAGTATGAGGATGGAGGAGAAGTAACTAGTGAAGAAATAAAACAGGTACTCCTACGTTCGGAGTCTTTTTACCTAAAGGGTTGTGAAACCCTTCAAATACTATCAGAGTTGGGTGCGAAAAGAGTTAATGGGTTAAAATGTTTATCCGTCCATTCTGGTATACATGAATATATGATAGATGAAGAAGGATTGCAAGGGCATGCTTTTGCAAACTTAGAATACCTTCGATTGAAATACTTAGATCATTTAAGGGGCATCTGCTGCGACAAATTACCAATGCAATTAAGCAGCACCACCAATAGCTTCACCAAACTGAAGGACTTGGAAATATCGGGATGCGAATCGATAAAGAAGGTGTTCTCATGGGGATTGATTCCGCAACTCCTTAATTTAGAAATATTGGATATTAGTTCTTGTTGGAAATTGGAGGAGATAATTTCAGCTGATTTCGATGAGAGGGAGGAGGACAACAGGAGGCTTGAACACGTGAACTTACCCAAACTGAAGCTTTTGGTTCTTGGATGGTTACGAGAATTGGTTGGCTTCTCCAAGAGGAAGAGGAACCATCTGTACTTGCATTGCCCTTCCTTAGAGGAGGTTACTTTTAAAGATTGTCCAAAACTGGAAATATTTCCTTTTGGCATCGACAGTGCACCTCATTTGAGAAAGATTAAAGGAGAACTGAAATGGTGGGAAGCATTAAAATGGGAAGATGATGCCACTAAATCACGATTCGCCCCGCTCTTCCAAATATATCGCTGATCAATCATTCTGTGGACATCAATTCCTCCCAATGACGTTGTAGTCCATACAGGTAACAATACGACACTGCAATTCTGTTTAATATTAGCACCCTTTAATGAAGTTGTAGTCCCTGCATGCAGGTATACTACACTGATACCACACAATTTGAATTTTTTCTTCTAATCTACAAATAACTATACTTCCAGCCACTTCATATAACTACCTTTTCTTATTCATTTTAATTGCTCAAACAATTTTCTTTTCTTTGTAATGAATACACTAAAACTTTGTTGCCATAGAATTGGTTCGAAACTACCTGGGATTTCTAAATTCACTGTGTTGAGTAGATTGTATGGAATTAAAATTAGTCTCACATGAAAAGCTTAAAAAACTTTCTTCAAATTAATAAATAGTACTGACATGCTTGTGAATTTGAAAAGTAGCCTTGTAGCCAATTGCTATTCTAAAATAGGAGTGTTTGTTCCAAATTTTGCATTCAGTTTTTCATTTTTGAATGCTCTCTTTCTCTCAATTTTTTGTCGGTCTAAATTACAAACAATTTTATAGTGTTTAGGGAATGTTTTTCAATATTGTTAACGGCAGAAATTTAGAGACTTTTTAGTATGCTGAGGAGTTTTGTCAAAATTCAGATGGTAAGGGCAGACATTAGGGTACGCTTCCAAGTATCATAAATTTACATTACTTCAAATTCGTCTTCAAGTTACTGCATCTACTTCAGCAATATTTTGTGACCAAAATAGATCAACAGGATTTGATGGTAAGTGGTGCGTTGTTAACTGTTCTTTTTTAAGATTTAGGTGTTTATCTAGAATAAAAGGCACAATCTTTAATATAAAATTGTGCTTCGTATCATACCTGTGATTCATATGGTGTTCCAAACTCTTACGATGTTGGAGAGGTTGTAACTCAACTATTTATATATTCTTAGTCGTATGTAAGAAATGATGCTTCTCTGTGGAGCTGATATGGACCATTTAATGTTGGACTTAGCTCTCAAATGTCTTTCCAGCTTTCCGTCTCTGCTTGTGGAATTTGGTTACCGGCCTCTTCAAGGAAATGATATGATATTATATCTGTTTTCTTCTTCGAGAATGTCATGAAAGGTGTTGAGTTGTTCTGATCCAGCAACTAACAGTTTCTCAAATCTCTGTGTTGATTGTGTAATTGATAAGGAGCGATTGATACATATTTGCTTTAACAACTTAGATTTGTATATATTGTCTTAAGGTTGTTTGGTTTGAGCTCATCCCATTTATATTATTTCATGTAATCGATGAGCTGACCAGTTGCTAAAGACTTCTATGTTTAGTTCATTGACAAAATCTGTGTAAGCAGAGTCTGTGACTGCTGTTATTATGAAAATTGTGAAGTGTTATAAACTATTAAAGGTTGCTATTGTTTTCATATATTGCATTGTAAATTTATTTTCCTATTACAAATTGGTTTGAGTGAAAAGACAAGATGCTGTTAGGCCTTGAACTTTGGGGCGCGAGGCATAGTATTGTGTCCTGACTGGAGCCTGCAACTTTGACCTTCCTGTCAAAATTAGAATCTATCACTAATTTAACCTGCCTTGCCTTGTTGGCATAGACATGGTTTCGAAACTAACTGGGATTGCTTCTCAAACGTCCTTTCCGATAATGTGCTTTACTTATTCTCATTTAAAGTTTGTTGGCATAGAAAATATACTTTATGAATGTGATATATCTCTGCATACTGAGTATATGCATATAAGAAAAGGATGTCATTCTATGATGATTCAGCCTTCTCTTCGTAGAAGCAGTACTTCAAGATTAGAGCTCCAATCAGGCAATCATCCATGTCAGTTCCTCCACACACAAAAAAGTGAATCTATATCTGTTCAGACAATGATACATACTTCATACAAGACTTGTAGTTTTTCTTCATTTGTAGTGGCAAACACACACTTCGTGTTGTTCTCTAACCTGTAGCAACCTGCAATTTCAGGGATTCTGATACCATGCTCACCACCATCTAATTTAAAAGCTCGAGATGTCGGAGAGGTTGTAATTTTATATATATATATATATATATTCTTAATATTATGTAATGAATTATGCTTCTCTGTGCAGATGATATGGACCATTTAATGTGGAGCTTGGCTCTCAATTTCTTTCCAGCTCTCCATCTCTGCTCACTATGTGGAATTTGGTTACCAGCCTTTTCAAGGAAATGATCTGATTTTATATTCTGATTTCTTGTTCGTGAATGTCATAGAAGATATTGAGTTGCTCTGCTCCAGCAACTAACAATTTCTCAAATATCGGGTGTTGATTATGTAATTGATAAGAAGCGACTGATACTTATTTTGTTTAATATTTTTTACAACCAATGTTTTATAATGTAACTTATATCTGTATATATCGTCTCAATGTTGTTTGGTTTGAGCTCATCTCATTCATATCACTTCATGTAATTGATGAGCCCACTTGCTAAAGACTTCTATGCATTGTTATTATTGTCTGTACTTTATTTATTCATAGCAAAATCTGTGTAGGCAGAGTTTGTAATTGATATTATTATGAAAAATTTGGTGCTTTATAGACAATTAAAGCTTGCTATTGTTTTCGTTTATTGCATTGTAAGTATGTTTTCCTATTGGCGCGAGGCATAGTATTTTGTCTTGACTGGAGCCTGTTGCTTGGACCTTCCTGCTCATTTTCTTGGACAAGGTATGGGGATCAAAACTGTTTACTTGTTAATGAGGTTGTTAATTTATTCATTGAACTGCCTTTTTACCCAGTCAATTACATCCTAGTGTATTATGTCTAAAATTCAGCTTGGAATTATAAAATTGAGAAGAAGTGGATGCGGCTTTCTTACCTTTCAAGGCGATGGCAATGAAGGTCTGGCAATGTTCATTTCTTTCTGGAGCAAAAGTAAGGATTTTTTTCGCACATTTTGTCTGTTGTCAAGTATTAATTTATTTTCCCCCTAGTTTGTCAAGTATTACTTGACCTTTATATGGGATTACTTGACCTTGACTGTGAATTGTGAAGCCTGTATATGGGATTTCTTCTATGTAGACATAATGCAGCAATTGGTGTTACTCTGTTAATCTTTGAAGATAAACAGATTTTGGACTTTATTTTGTAAAAGATCCTTAAATTAGAATGTGCAACCAATGACTATGATGTTTTGTAATATTAAGGCTTGCAGAATGCAATTGGTATTACTCTGCTACCATATTTCATCTCTTGCTTTAGATTGCAGAAATTGAAGAATCGGGTATATTCTTTAATTCTCAACTATAGTGGACTTGTTTTTTACAAATCTTCCATTACAAATATCTTATCAACTCCCTAGAGTTACACTTGATGAAACTTCTAGATTTGTAAGAGTGATGCATGTACCACAGGAAAGTGCATTACTTTCCAACACTCCCCCTTAATGCACTTTCTTCACAACACCAAACAACTCCCTAAGATGGCAAAACTTTTCTTTCGTGAGCTCTTTGGTAAGAATATCAGCCTTTCGATCTTCTGTTCGGATATCAGCCTTGATGATTTCTGACTCCTTCATTTTGAGATTTTCAAATTCTCTACGTAAAGATTGAAGTACGATATCAAAGCTGCTCATTTCTGGTCTATGAATGCAAAGGTGAATGACTCGGTTATATGGAAGTCCATTCTTCAAAACAGAGAGTTCATTCTACGACACTTCTCTTTTGTAGATTGTTCGTTTATAAATCTAAGGAAGAGAGGTTACTGGACCTGCTATCTGTCACAATTGTTTCGGGGATGTGGATTCTCGAGACCACCACTTTTGGTGCTGTCCCTATGCAAGAGCAGTTTGGAAGTAGTTTTCTGATTTATGCCACTGGGAAGATTTACTAGACCTACCACATTTCTATGATGCTCTGACTTGGTTCATTGAACATACTCGACGACTTTCTACCAGAAGCAAGCTGATGAAATGCTGGTTCACTTCAATTCTATGGACTGTACTATATTGTTCCATTTTGTATGACTAAAATTTCCCACATTAATGGGAAAAAAAAGATTGAAAATGTATCTCTGGTTTCAATTTCGGTTCTATATTTCATTGGAGTTTCATGCATTGTTTTTCAGATGGTTGAAGATGTTGCTGCAAAAGTTTGTTTTGGTAATCATTCAAACTCTTATTTAGGAACCTAGCTTTTTCTCTACACGTACCATGTTTCATCATTCTCATTTGTTCATTAGTGAAATCGAAATGCTTCAATTGTAGGTGTTATAGAGCCTAACAAGGCTTTGTTTGGTTGAAGCCAATGCAACAAGTGCTATCCATGAGAACTTAACCTCCCTCATTTCCGAATCCATCTATAGCTGTTTAATGAAATTTAATAGATGATGGAACTTCTCTTTTTTGTCTTTTTCTTTTTTTTTTTAATATTTTTTTTTCCTACTTGGTACTCACATGCCCCATCCAAGGATAATTTAATATTTTTTGTCCATATATTGAGAGAAATATAATACAAGAAATAATTATTATTCTTAAAATGGCATATGATTAGCTGCTCTTTAGTTATTATTGTTGTATTTTCACTTGATGTTCATTTATCTTTCTATATACCTTTCAATTTTTTTCTTATTCCATTAATAAATCACATGCCCTACATATCGAACATTAACCATGGAGGCTCCATTTGGTTAGGTAGAAATAACAAGAATAAAACACAAATGAAATTTTTCTAAACTCTAGCTTAGCACGAAAAAGAAATTTTTGAAGGAAAATTAGTTTTTATAACCCCTTCACTATTCTATAAAATTTTCCTACATAACATGCAAAAACCTTTGATTTCTTGAGAAAATTTTTATTTAAATTATAAAATGATAATTTTATATAATTTTTTTAAAAAAATAAAATTTATGTTAATCAGATATATTTTCCTTTCATTTACTCCATTTTCTTTTACTTCTCATTATAAATTTTTCAGTACTAATTTCCATCTAATAAAAGAAGCCTAAAATAAAATTGATGCCCACCAAACGGCGTCGTCTAAAAGAAAGCTTGATTTGGTTTCAACTTTCGTGGCCTCACACACTAGGGATCTAGTGCCAAAGCCAAATATACTTTTACACACAGATATATAGATGTGTATGTATATATCTAAAACAATCACGGTGCTCATAGTTGTTGTCTCGGATGTTCTTTTGATTTGATTTGGTTGACCGAAGATGTCGTTTAGGAGTCTTAAGGTTCCGCCGAACTCAGCGACACTGGAGGAGGCAAGGCATCGGACCTTCGAATTCTTCAAGACAGCTTGCAGATCCATTCCCACCGTCATGGATATCTACAACCTGGACGACGTTGTCGCGCCCTCCCAGCTTCGCTCCACCATCGCCGCCCAAATCCGCAAGAACGGCCACGTTAAGGACCCTAAGGTAAACACACCTCAAACCCCTCCTTTTTCATTGCTCAATTATCATTATCAGATCTGGGTTTTGTGATTTTCATTCGATAATTGCCTCGTTTGTTATTTCGGAAAATCAAAATCAGCTCAGGGAATATAAAGGAATTTTTTTTCAACTCCACTGAGACTATTACCGTTGTATTTGGCTAGTTTGCCGTGGATGATTTTGGTCTTTTAGGTGTTAAATGATGAAAATTTCTTGGGTTTCTTATATTTTCTCAGAAAACAAACAGTGCATTGGGTTCAGTTTGCCTGAATGGAAGATATTTCCGAAAGGAAGAATTACCCCACCGAAATTATTAGCTTTGTTTTTGGGAATGTAGGTGTGCATGTTTTTGGGTTTCCTTTTTTTCTTAGATTTTCTCGGGAAACAAACCGGGCATCGGGCACAGTTTGATCAATTGGAAGATATTTCCGGAAGGAAGAATTACCCCCACCGAGACGATTAGCTTTGTATTTGGGAATGTAGGTGTATTTTTAGGTGTCAAAAGATGGAAATTTTTACGTTTCTTGGATTTTCTCAGCAACAAAATAGAGCATTGGGCTCAGTTTTTCCCAAAATGAAAGACATTTTCTCAAGGAGAACTTAATTCCTGGGTAAACAAATTTTTTATTTCGCGAAACCCAATTGAAGAGCTTGATTTACTATATCACAAGCTGTACATTTAGCTTTGGTTTTGTTTGATACCAACGTTTATTTTTGGGTTCTCTGAGTCCATAGTTTCCTCTCTTTTTTGTGTACAGCTCTTGGGACGCGTTCCCCTTTTGAACGCTTTCTAGTACATTTTACTTATAAAAAAAAAAAAAAAATACAGTAACTTAAAAAATGGAAAGGGGTGATTTCTGATTGTTCTTTTTACGATGTAGATCTTCGTGTGGGAGAAATTTCTGCTTAGTTATTGAGTAGACTGGAGTTTAATATAATCTCTTCATTGGGGTTCTCTCCTTTTGATCACTCTTGAAATCACTTAAGCTATCACATCACATAAATGACTTGTGCTTATCATCAGTGTATGAGGCTCACAACCTACGGCTTAAGATTGCAGCAATCTATTGATCTAATTATTCCAGCTGAAAATTGAGTTTAGGAGAAAAGAACCTTTTATTTTCATTGTGAAAAATTCTAATATTAATTTTTTTGGTCTCAACCCTAAACTCTTCTTCAAGCCTTATGCCAACTGCATGAGGTTGGTTTTTAATCTATAAAAAAATGCATGTTAGGCAAATTGTAATAACAAGGTGCATGCTCTGTCTAGTTGCCATGTAAATTTACTGATTGTTATGCATGTATTGTTTGTTTCTGTAGGTGTCATATGATTAAAAATCTCATTTTGCTTTTCGGTAGAATTTCTCAGTAACCAACTGGAGCATTTAGGTTGTTAATACTTATGGAAAATGTTTTCTAAGACATCAAAAAATTAATTCTAGTTGTAATAACTAAAGAGGTCTTCCAGTGGGGGTTCAAGTTCGTGATTTCTGGAGGGTTACACCTTTATGTGTTTGGTGGTGCATTTGGCTTGAGAGAAATTGGAGATCTTTCGAAGGAAAGGAAAATCCCATTGGGTCTTTGAAGTCCTCCATTATTAGCACCCTTTTTTGTTGGGTTCTTGAGAGAAACTGTAAATTCATAGAGGAGTTTGTTGATCTTTTGGATTCTTTGAGGGTTTAGAGGTCCTTTCTGGCCTTTTTTGTAGCTTTGGAGGGACGTGTTCCCCTTTTGATGCTCTTTAATACATTATTTCCTTATCAAAAAAATAAAAATAAAAAGAAAATTAAAAATAAAACTAAAAGGGGCTTGACAAATTTTTGTACTTCACAAACTGCCCATTGATTTTGTGTTTGTTTGATACTAAGCTTTACTGTTACCTTATTGTTTAATAGATACCAGTTGATTGAAAAAATGCCAAAGCACAAAAAAGTACTTAATAGTCATGGATCAAATGATCAAAGCGTGTGTCTAACTCTGATAAACAGAAAAACATCTGGATTTTATTGATTTTCTCCACTTACCTGGTGGCCGGTGTTTTGGAAAAAGTAAAAACTTCCTGACTATTTATTTATCAAAAAAAAAAAAAAAAAAAAATTTCCTGACTATTTGACAGAATTTATTTGGAGCTGGACACCCTCAGTTTAGGTCATTTTGTGTGCTGCTTTCAAAATTTGAAGACTCCCACTTCAAATAGGTAGCATTTTTGAAATTATAATTGTAGATTGTTAGTTTCAAATTTCAATAAAATTTGTCGAGCTATGTTTATGGTCCAGTAGCAAATGTAGAACTAACTATAAAGTTCATAATGCGTTCGCTTGCCATGTGAATTGTCAAACTTATGTTAGTTTCTATAATATTTACCGTTTTCTATTATATTGTCATATTCCATAAATACATCCATGCTTCAACTTCACTGGTTACTAATAACGAGTCTATATATATGTTTGTGGTGGTGTATACAAATCAGAGTCTTATTCTTATAAAAAGAAATTATTTCTGTTGCTCAACCTATATAGCCCTTTGAGACAAATGCAGTGTCATGTGGAAGTTTGTCTGGCCACTCATGCTTTCTTAGTTCTGCAAAAGTTCACTTAATAACTCAGTGAAAAAATGAGCCAAAACCAATTGTTATTGTTGTCATTCAATACCTGACAAAGAAGTTGTTTACCTATCAATTTATATAGAGATTTTACAGATTAGATCATCAACTTGACTTAACGCACCCTTTTATTGCTAACTATGGATTAAACTAGTAAAAGAAGGTACTGCAATTAGGACGTTATGAAATGCATTTTGTGTTATGAGAAGAGTAAAGCTTCAGGATCTGAGTAAGATTAAACTTGGAAGTATAAGATGGTGATGCAGATGTTCAAGAGGTTGATCTCAATAGAGCATGTAGACAACTTTTTTGTTTATTGAAGTTTTTACTAGTTAAGTCACTGAATGTTCTTTGTTAAGAGTCTTTCCTACTGTTTTTGCCCACAGCACATGATCACTTAAGTTTTTGAAAGTTGTATATGTAAATGATACATAATGTTAGATGATTCTCCAAGTTAACCACCCTTGTAGAGAAATGGTAAAACTGATGATGTTGCATATGGAATTACATTTTTTTCAATGGTATTATTTGCAGCCCGGTCAGAGCCATATATACGTCTGCTCCCGCTGAATTTTTGTTACTCTAATTTTCTATACACATTTCCTTATAATTGTGAACATGCCCCAACTCAAAATTGTCTTAAAAATAATTTGTTTGAGGGTTCTCAACAATTTTTTCTGTCAAAATTTCCTTTTTTCTTTCTCAAATTCTCTATGCCCCTCATTTTCACGACCCACGCCAAGTTCATCTCTTTGATTCCGGCCATCACTCTCTCTCTTTTACTCCCATCTCACTGAAACCAAAAGCACAAAGTAGAGTAATTACAAAAATATTTTCAGTAAGTTTCAAAAACCCTAAGCCGGTGCAAGAAACTTGAAGGGAGGAAACATCAAGATTTGAACTTAAATATTATCCACTCCATTATTTTGGTTCAAAAAATAAATAAATTCTTATTGATTGCCCCCGCTGAATTGAATTTCCGGCTCTGCCACTGCATGCAGGTGATTGATATGCTGCTCTTTAAAGCAATGGAAGAGCTGAACAATATTGTGGAGCATGCGAAGCAGAGGCACCACATCATCGGCCAATATGTGGTGGGTAATCATGGGCTTGTGCAGGATGTGGGCACTAAGGATCAGGGCGCTTCCGATTTCCTAAAGAATTTCTACAAGACCAACTACTTCTGAACCTTATTTGCTGGTGAAGCTCTCTTTGGATTTCGCTTTTGGTTGTAGAATTCCGAAATAACGATGAACTTGAATCAGTTTATGTACCTCCCTGTTGGATAAAGGTCCCTTTGTTCTTCTTCTAAGGTCATTGTGTTGGAACAAGATGTTCATTTCTAAAGAAGCTATTTTGGTTATCAGAATATAACGTCGAGAAATTGGGCATTTTATTGCTTTATGATGAAGCATGTAGCTTTCTGTGCTGTTGCTTAATAAGATCAAATTCAATGAGATGATTGAGTTTTGTAAATCCAATTTGATGTTTATTTTCTTGACAGAAGTGTTCTTATTTGTGTTTGAAACCTCTTTTAGAATTCCTTTTTTACTATACTTAATTTTGTCAAATTGCAATAGAGACATCTTAATCCAAGCTGATATCCAAATTTGACTTATGTAGTGATACTCCAAGTGACACAGAGATGCAAATGATATGGATAAACTGAATGAGATAGAAATAACAACTACTATGCTATTCACTCTTTCTAAATGTAATGGCTAGTCATCGGTTAATTTAAAAAGATAGGCCATAAATCTCATATTTAATCCTTTCTCAAATATACAAATTAATTTGACCGTTGGAGTGCACTTGGTCGGCTTCACATTAGCATTTACCAAGATGGTTGGCAAGATATTAATATATAAAAGTTGAGAAATTATGAATGTGCATAATGTGGTTGGCAACATATTAGTATATAAAAGTTGAGAAATTATGAATGTGCATGATGTGAATGGAAAGATATTCGAAGTTAAGAGAATTAGTGCTCTACATGTTTTGTTACTGGTTCGAAAACTAATGGTAAAAAAAATAAAAATAAATAGAACATGTTTTTAATGAGATTGGAACTCTCAAATCTTGTATTTGAAGAGGAAGGATGGTACCATTGTACCAGAGGTCCGGTCACGTCTACATTAATGTTTGTTTATTAAATTTTAGGTAATGTGACTCTCATGATGCAATTTAGGGCTCAAATGGAGGTTGAAAGTGTCAAATAGAGATGAAAGGTTAAAATGTATTTAGGTGTAAAGTTGAAATTGAGAATTCTTAAAACCGCATCGAAGTACATGTGACATGTACAGTATGTTTTATGTAACTATTTTTTCTTAAACAATTTTATCCTTTTTTATACTTTTGTAGAGTGAATTTCAACTATTCTTTTTTGAAGTTGCTATATCCTTTTAATTTAAAAGAATATTATTGTAAAATTAGCAATACAAGTATTTTAAAAAATATTATTACAAAATAAATTTAAAAATAATTTAATTTATGAAAATTATTATAATAATGTCACCAAACATGTTTTTCACCCAAACAAAGTTTTAATAATTCTAATGAAAGCATTTTTTATTCTAACACCAAAGCAAACAAGCAGTTAGGGGGATAAAAGGTAAAGGAAGAGGAGAGAGGCTACCTTAACCCAAAAAAAAAAAAAAGTAATGGAATAATTTTCCTTATGTTTCTAAAGATTCAATTTTTTTTTTTTTTTTAAGTAGTGTGTTTTGATTTTCCATTCGATTTTATTTAGCATTTAAGTACCATTTTGGCAGTAATATTAGTACATTTTCCATCACAAAAGTTTATATTATTTAACTAAAATACCAAGATTGTTCAAAAAATATCAGTAAAAGCCCATAAAATGTACCCAAAAAAAAAACTCAATAATTTCTACTCTCAAATATTTTCTTTCCATTTTTTCCCAGGACCCATTATTAACCAATTCTTTTTTAAAACTTTCATGATTTTCTATAACATAATTTTCTTTAATTTTACAGAGTTTGTTATTTTTTTTTTTTTGGTTGGCACCAAGAACTCCCTAAGTAAAACAATTTTACGAGTTTTGAACTAACGTAATCAATGTATTCACCACGATTGTTCAAAATTGATATAAAGTTTATTTATATAGTATTTACTATATACATATATTTTTATAATTATATTATTGTTCTTATTTTATGCATTCATTAAAATAGATATATGTACGGGACAATCTTACCCTTAGCAACTGATAACCCTAACCGCGAAAACAAAAGGCCCCTACTTTATACATGTGCAACCTTTCTGGGATCAAATGAAATAAAACTCAAATTCAATGTTTTGAAGGCATTCAATTCCTTATATCAATCAGAAATTTCAATCTAGTGTTTTCTTCAATGGCTTCGTCCAAGAGAAATCACAAGGAGAAGATAATTCGTCGCAAGTATGTATTTTTTTAGACTTACCTACTTTTTTTTTTGGTTCTTCTGTTTGATCTGAAATCGGATTATACATGCCAGCTGATTGACCGAAACTAGGGCACGAATTTGGTGAGATTAATGTGTGATGCCCCTGTGTGTGGTTGAGTGAATGAGTGTGTGTAATTGGTAAATTAGGTGAAGATACCTCAGAGGATGGAAGCTTGTCAGGGTCTTAGCTGGCGTGGATTGGGATCTATATTAGCTAAACTAATGGTTACTTCTAAATATCATCTATGTGTACGAATATGGGTAACTGTGGTTCACGTTGATACATATTTTTTTGTTTCATTTTCTTAATTATTGAATTTGGTTCTGTTCTGATTTGTGTTGAAGTTTGATTCTTTCAATGGTGTTTCTGTGCACATATTGATGGAATATATCTATCAAATATATATATATATCGAATACCGTATGTTTCTATGTAAATAGAGTGGAATAGAAACATAAGATTCATGTATGCAACCCCAAGTAGTTGGGAAAAGGTTTGGTTGCTGTTGTTGTATTGCGAGAGTAGTTGAAATGGATTATCTGTTGTGCAGAGAGGAGAAGGTTGAAGCGCCAGAAGAACCGAAATATCGAGATCGAGCTAAGGAGCGTAGAGAAGATCAGAATCCCGATTATGAATCTACAGAACTGGGCTCTTTTCATGCAGTAGCTCCTCCTGGGACTGTTGATATCCGGTATCTTTATCTCTATTTATTTATTTTTCTGTGAAGCTGTAAGATTATAGATTGAATTATATGTATTAACCACTATAGTGCCAACTTTTTGTAGGGCTGCTGAAGCACACAAGATATCCATCGAAAAAAGCAAGTACCTTGGGGGTATGTATTCTGATAACGAAATGATTTGCCTTTTTTTTGCATGAAATTTTAATGTCTTCTATAATTTTAAGCGATTCCTTCTGTCTTACATATTAAAATATTGAACTCCTTTTACTTATCAAAATATATATATATATATATATATATATATATATAGAGAGAGAGAGAGAGAGAGAGAGAGAACTCCTTTTGTTTTTCTTTTTCCTATAAATGACATTATGGTACTTAGTCATTGCAGTCTTAGTAGCTAGACATCTGAAGTTAGCAAAGCCTACCACTTGTGTTGTGGATTATGATTATTGTGATATTTGACTATGAAATGGCATTGTTTTCTCATCAGGTGATGTGGAGCACACACATTTGGTTAAAGGCTTGGATTATGCTTTGCTTCACAAGGTGAGAAGTGAGATTGACAAGAAGCCAGATGTGGGAGATGATGATGATGGAAAGTCAAGGTATATGAGTTCAAATTAGAAGTTCATATTTGTGAAACATTGCTTTTTATATGTACATGTCTTGTTATCAAGTTCAAAAGCTTCAATTTAAAAGTTTTCTTTTGCAGCTATCAGCCTGAATATTTTAATTTTATGTCACTCTTATTTTTGGATTAATAAATATGAAAATATCTACAAGAGAAGGAAATAAGCTAGTCTATTGAGGTCACGACTGAAGAAATTCTTGGATCCAATGCCCTTTAAGCCCTGAAAATTATGGATAGTAACTAGTTTTGGAGTCAAATGACAGAGGAAAGGGTTAAGCTTGATTTAGACTAGGTATAGTAGAGTTTTGGACAAACAAAGAACTGTCTTTGGGTTGTGAACGGTTAGGTGATAACTGATATGGAAAGAGTGATTTAAAGAGAGAAAGAATTGGAACCTCCTAGAACAATGATGGAACTAGGAAAGGAAGAGAAAACTAGGAACACAGCTAGAACCTTAGGAGTCACCCTGAGGCGAGATTACATTAGTCATCACAGACAGCTTATTAAAATTATGAATGTCTGATGTGTCATTAGAAGTTTGAATAGTGTTCTATATGTTGCTGGTTACAACTAGCTCAACTATGACTATAGCTCAAAAATAGGAAAGAGCACCCTTTCAAGCCTACCCACTTATTTTCTCTCTCTATTCCAGATTCCCTCTTCTGTGGCTGAGAGAATTGAGAGATTGCAGCGGAATTTTCTGTGGAGGGCTGTGGAGGAGGAGTTCAAGTAACATCTAGTTCGCTCGGAGCAGGTTTGCAGTCCAATCCAGGATGGAGGTTTGGGTTTTAGAAGATTTGTGCCTTTTTATAAGGCTCTTCTTGGGAAGTGACTTTGGAGGTTTGGGGTGGAGAGGCATAGGCTTTGGAGGAGGGTGGTAGCGAGTAGATTTGGGGAGGGGACAGGAGGGTGGTGCTCTCTTGAGGGACGTTTTCCAAGGGGTGTGGGGGTTTGGAAACTCATTCGGAAATGGTGGGAAGGATTCTCTAAACACATTAGATTTCGACTCAAGGATGGTAGGAGGATGAGTTTTTGGGAGGATGTTTAGTGTAGTGACCGCTCTCTTGCTCTAGCTTTCCCCCGGCTCTTCAGGATTGCCACGGATAGGCAAGCCATGGTGGTCAACTGTTATCGTTTTGATAGTGGAAGATCGTCTTGGGATGTTTGTTTCAAAAGGCACTTTCAGGATTGGGAAATTGATGATGCCATTGGTTTTTTGGAGTTGTTGTATCGTCAGGAGATCACGGGTGGTGTTTCTGATTGTCGGGTTTGGGTCCCTGCATCTCAGGGTCGGTTTGATGTTCGGTCCTTCTATAGGTGTCTTACGGAGGAGTCTGGGGCTTCCTTCCCGTGGAAGGCTGTTTGGCAATCTAGGGCTCCCCTCAAGGTGGCCTTTGCTTGAAAATCTGTTTTGGGGAAGATTTTGACCCAGGATAATTTAAGGAGAAGGACTCAAGTTGTGGTCAACTGTTGTTGCATGTGTCTTCGTGATGAGGAGACGGTGGATCACCTCCTTTTGCATTGCACCATAGCTAGAGATTGTTGGGATTTGATGCTTGGTTTGTTTAGAGTTCTATGGGTCATGCCCAAATCCCCCAGAGGATTGATTGAGTCTTGGAGAGATTGTATAGTAGGGGGCCAAGTCCGGGATGTTTGGAGGGTTACGCCTTTGCGCGTCTAGTGGTGTATTTGGCTCGAGAGGAACAAAAGATCTTTCGAAGGAAAGTAGAATCCTATTTCTATGCTTAAGTTCTCTATTATTTGTACTTTTTTGTTGGGTTGTAGGGAGATATTATAGATCTTTAGAGGAGATTGTCGGTTTTTTGGGCTCTTTGAATGTCTAGAGGCCCTATTTGGCCTTGTGTAGTTCTTTTGGGAGGCGCTCCCCTTTTGAGTGCTTTTGTACAATTTTACTTATTAAAAAAAAATTGCACAAAAATATGGTGTTAATGTAAAACCTGTGATTCGCCTATTTTCTAATTAGTATACTTTGCATCAAATGTGGGAAAACCTGCTATATCAGGCTTTGTTTGTTCATATTTGTTAGAATACATCAATGTAACTGTAGACATTTTAATTTCAAAAAGAAAAAGTAAAAGATTTTGGAAATCATGAAACTCCTGTATTCTTCCTTTATATGGGAAATGTTTGAGAAAATAACAGGAATGCTGTAATAGTACACATATTCCCCTTATACTTTCATTAAAATTCCCTCTGACCCATCTCAGTAGCATGTGCTTCTCATTTTGTAATATCCCATAATGCATGTTCATTTTGGAAAGTCAATTATCAAATTTTGTGTCATTCTCAATCCACCCTTGAAAGGTAAAGTTGAATCTTTTTTTGAAAATCGTCTTACAACTGAATCTTTAAATTGTTGGAGGTTATTTAAAAATTTTGAGCTTTTCTAGTAGTCTTTGTGCATTAAATGCTGTTTCCTTAGAAAGTTGGATTTCAGAAGATAACACCTTTTACAGGATAGATGCAGCACTTAAGGGTAGTCACATAAATTATTCTTACCCATAATAATTATAATATTATTGTCATAATATCCTTGTTAAGGCTAGATTTATTAATTGTTTACATTAACACATTTTTTTTGGTCCAACAGAGCTTCCAAGGAAGACCAGCCGGTGTCATTTCGCACTGCAACTGCAAAGGTGCTTTAACTTTTTGAGAATATCTAGAGCTAAGAAATAGTATCTGTTGTACTTATCAAAAAAAAAAGAAAAAGTAAAAAAGAAATAGTATCTGTTACTGTTAGTTTTTAGCTATTCAAATTTTCTAATTATGTATTTTCCTGTTGCAGTCTGTGTATCAATGGATTGTCAAGCCCCAAACGGTCATCAAGTCAAATGAGATGTTCCTCCCTGGTCGAATGGCTTTTATTTTTAACATGGCAAGATTTTTAATTCATCTATGTTATACAATTAAAAGTTTTCTCCCTGTTTTCTCCTCCATCAGAGATATTTGGCAACCAAATGGCCTTCTGGGAAGTCCTAGAATTGGTTAAACTGATTATAAGATCAAATTCTTCGCTTTTTGCTTTTTTTGTGTTTTGGGGGGGGGGGGGGGGGGGGGGGGGGCGGGCTACTTGCATTGTGTGTTTGACCTTTGAACCGGAAAGCTGGTATTTTTCCATGGTTGAATTTTTTAACCCATTTGGTTTTAGTTACCATACATGTCATAATGTCATTTTATTTGCGCACCGAGGTTGGCTTCTCTGAAATGAAACTCGGTTTGAGTTTAATTTGGATCACCTGGGTGCAGTTTGAACAAGTAGTCTTGATCCAATCTTCAGTTAAGGTTGGACACGATCATTTAGACACAGACAAATTTATCAGTGCTCCTATATTCACGACCGTGCAGTTCTGCTTGGAACTCGTGCAGGCTCAATAAAAGCTGGTCTCCTTGTAAGTCGTATCTTTGAACCACCATATAGTGCCAATTGTTGCAGATGGTATGGAAAACATTTGCATTTAGTGCTGAAATTTGGAATGATCTCGGATGGACTATTCAGCTGGCTTGACACTAAGCTGACTTGGGTGTTAAATTTTAGGCACATTCAGTTGGACCTGAAGTTGAAGGTGTTGAAGGAGTTGAAGGAGTTATATATTTAAGTTACACCCTCTCTAACAGCTTAAGCTTTTGGAGTAGATAATTGTTAACATGGTATCAGAGCCAAAGGTCTCGAGTTCAAACCTCACCGTCACCCTAATTTAAAATTGAAAAACACGTGAGGGGGCATGTTGAAGGATTTATATATTTAAGTTACACCCTCTCTAACAGCTTAAGCTTTTAGAGTGGATGGTAGTTAACAGAAGGTCCATATAACTTTCTGAAGAATGATATTAGAAATTTAAGCAGCACATTCCAGTCAAATGATGGTCAATCAGTGTCCATTTATGGATGCATTAGTATTTTTAACACTTGGATTAATCCTAATTAACAATCCCTTCTGTGGTTAAGTTTGAGGTTTGTTTGGATAGGTTGAGTTGTATTCATCTCAATCAATAAATCAGTAAAAGAAAATCTCAATCAATGTATGAATTGTGCTCTATTAATATTATTTTTTTGTTTTATAGAATACTGATCCTGAGAATAGCCATTCCCATGATATCCCAACCACTCTACATAGAAGTAAAGCTGATTGCCCAGTCCCAGAGGTTTGTTTTTTTATTGATTTCCTCCAAATAATTTTCTTTAATTTTGTACCTCTTATCTGATTTTGTTTATTATTTGTTGCACAGGAAATGGTTACCGTCAGTGTTGATGGTTCTGTGCTGGATCGAATTGCTAAAATTATGTCATATCTTCGCCTTGGATCATCGGGAAAGGTTCTCAAAAAGAAGAAGAAAGAAAGAGATGTGAAGGGTATTCCCTAAATACCCATTATCTTATCAGCACTTGCTGGTTACTGTCACTGTAATGTTATGCTTTCATGATTTATCATATAATTTTGGGATAGTTGGGGCATGATTTTAGGGTTGTTTGGGGTCCAGCGGGTTATGCCTTAGTCCTCTAGAGGCATGATTGAGGCTTGAAGAGGTTGTACAATGGGCTCCCAAGCCTGTGACTTTTGGAGGGTGGCACCCTTGTGTATTTGGTGGTGTCTGTGGAAGGAACGAAATAGGAGATCTTTTGATGCCGAGAAGACTCCTATTGGGGCGCTGAAATTCTCTATAATTAGCTCTCTTTTTTGTTTGGTCATTGGGAGGAATTGTAAATCAATGGGGGATATTGTTGATACTTTGGATATATTGAGAGTTTAGGGGCCCCATTTGGCCCTTGTGGAGCTTTTGGCTGCATTCCCCGTTTGATACATTTTTTTTAAAAGCATTTTAGCTCATTTGTACTATAGTACATTAATAAAACATTATTTGGGTGATGTAAAGAGATATGCGCGATATAGTCTCTCAGATTAGCTTGAATATGTCTGCCTAACAAACTGTTGTCATATCAAATCCTTCTCAAATGGGAAGGTCTGTAGTGACACTAGTGAATTAATTCAATTCTTTTCAAGGATAAGTAATGTAAAAGAATTCATTGGAATATTTATTTGGTGCATGTGCTGCACTATTATGAAATGTGACAGCACTTTGGAATTCTATCTATTTTATAAAAAATTAAAAAATAAAATTATTTAAAAAAAAAGAAAGAAAAAGAGACGAATCTGCTATTTATGCATTATAGTGTTATTTAATTTTTTTTTGTAATCAATGTAGTTCCCTTTTTTCCTTGCTTTAGGTAAGGTCATTTTGCTTCATTGTCTCCAGTTTCTATATGTGTGTAACAAAATTTGTCAAACTGTACAGGGAAGATATCAGCCATTGCCAATGAATATGATGAAGATGAAAAGGTGTCAAAGCCTAATGGTGGAATGTCAATGAATCAAATCGATAGAGAAGTTCTCCCACCACCTCCCCCGCCTCCCAGAAAGAGTCATCCTGATTCAAAAGAGAAGCAAGGACCAGTTGTTGCTCGAACTGATGAGGACGACATATTTGTGGGAGAGGGCATTGATTATGATATTCCCAGTAAAGATATGAGCCAAAGCCCTATCTCAGAGGACATGGAAGAATCCCCTCGAAATAAGGATAAAATTCCCTATTTCAGTGAACCTGTTTATGGTCCAGTTCCCCCTTCCGAGCCCACCCATGATTGGCAACAAATGGTGTGTGAAGTTTTTGCTTTCTAAATTTTAAAAAAATAAATAAAAAGAAAGGAGAAAGAGAAGACTACTCTGATTTTGTGCTGTAAAACACAGTTTAGAAATGCAAAGATTTGGGGAGAAGTAACAGAAGCTAATTTTTCATTGCTACATGAGAATTTGTATAGAATTTATTTATTTCGTTATTTGTTTTTCTGAACTTGCCCATTTTGACCTTGTTCAGAATGGATATGATGCTATGCAAGCACAAGCACTAGTGGGCGGCTATCAGGGAGAGTGGCAGGACTATCAATATGCCGAGCAGCTGGCTTATTCTGAACAATACCTTCAGCAGAACATGGAGGCTTATGATGTACAAACAGCTTTGAACATGCAACAGGACCCACGCTTCATGACTCAAGAAGAGAAGGATCGGGGTTTAGGGTCAGTGTTCAAGCGGGATGATTCGAGGCTCCAACAACTGAGGGAGAAAGATGCTCGTGAGAAGGATCCTAATTTCATATCTGAGAGTTATTCTGAATGCTATCCTGGGTATCAAGAATATAACCGTGAGGTTGTGGACAGTGACGATGAAGATGATTTATCAAAAATGGATATGGGTGGACGGGTAAGCGTCTCTTTGTTCTTACTAATTACTTAATATGCCTGATGCTTTTATCGTGACAAATTTGCTTTTATATAGTATAATATGGCATGGACTAACAAATTCTTACATGGATAACGGACATTGACTTGTTAAAAAGCACCGTATAGTTGTGTTTTAAACTCTGGTGGGAAGTGTGTTTGGCTAATGAGAATGATACATTCAACAGGCAAAGGGCCGTCTTCATCGGTGGGACTTTGAGACGGAGGAGGAATGGGCGACATACAATGAGCAGAAGGAAGCAATGCCAAAGGCTGCATTCCAGTTTGGCGTGAAGATGCAGGATGGTCGTAAGACACGAAAGCAGAACAAAGACCAGAAGATTACCAACGAGTTGCACAAGATTAACAAGATACTTGCCAGAAAGAAGATGGAGAAGGGTGAAATAAACGACGACGATGGGTTGCATGATGATGACTCGCATCCCGGGAAGAAGCTTCGAATATGAAGTGATTCTACTGTTAATGTTATATTATCATTTTCGTGTACACATTAAAATTGACAATTAGGCGTGCCAGAACAACATTTGGTTAGGCATTTTGTCAACCGTGATTGTAGGCTTGGAGAAGGATAAAGTTTGATGTGAGTTCTTAGACTAAAGTGATTATCGACTCCCTATTTTCTCTTTTGTACTCCCTGGTCTAAGTTCTCTCTGTCCTCTCTATTCATTTCCTTTTCCTTTGTGAGACTAGTAGTGTGTGGTACAATGGTAGGTTATTATGGCATACAATTTGACAGTGGGTCAGTGGGCCCATCAACTAGCAAATATAACTTCTTTTTTGTTTTTTTAAACGCTTTTTACATATAAGTTGTGCACACACTAATGAGTATTTAGAGATAAAACTTGTCTTAAAAAATGTGTTTTAAGAGACCACCTCAATTGCCTCTAGGTGGAGCAACTGTACCAAGATTTACTGTGACCAATTAAAATGATGAACAAATTTATTGTTATTTTCAAGTTAAACATTCTTGGAAGAATCAATATAATTTGAGGAAAAATGAATAAATATGATAATTTTCTCAAACTAATGCAGTTAGAAGGTTATATGGAGTTGCATTGAAAATGATGAGACTTATCTCACTTCCCACCATTTCAAAGGGTTCAATCATTTTTTGTTATAAAACCAAGTTCAGCTAAACACTTCACATTTTCTGCTGGAGAGCTCATACGGTTTCGAAATGACATTGGTGTAGTCCAGTCAGGAAAAGTCATTCTAAATCACTGCAGTGGGGAGAAAAGCTCACTAACATAACTTGTTACACTTTTTTTCCCCCCAAAATTCAAGCAAAATGTACATACGCCCACAACATTGTCCGAAAACACGCTTTCATAGCAAAAAAGATAAACCAAGGGTAGCAAATTCCCTAATTTTGTTATGATCTCCTGCTTCCCGGGAAAAACAGAAATACAATCAAAAGAGACCAGAACAGAATTAAACGGTTAGAAAATAAATTAGTGGATTTGATCTTGCTAATAACCACCTATCAAAATCATTCTGGTTTTGCCACTATCTAAAATAAAATTTAAAGAAAAACACATGTACATTTTCATCAAACATCATTTCTACAACGACAACAAGAACTCCATGATTGTATGATTACTGGATACAACATCGGTATTGATGAGTACACTGATAATCTACAACACAGGAAAAATAAATAATTAACTAAGAAGAAAACATAACCATGTCAATAGAACAAGCTGACCCTTGTGCCAGATCCAAAGTCATCTATGCCACTAAAACTCCGAGCAAGGCCTATAATCTTACAGGTGAAGTTGAAAAGCTTTTCATTCCTTCGGACGAGCAAGCCAAAGGGAACTAAGTGCACGAAGTCTGGAGAAATAGTCATGTATTGCAAGGAGTGCACGAGCTGATTGGCGGGTTGTCAATATACGGTGCATTTGTTGCAGTGTTTGCTGTCGCAGATTGTCAGCCTGAATCACCCAAAGAAAAACACTTTCTAAGAGACTATATGGCAAATAGGGTTTTTTTCAATGGCAATGAAGACATCATTCAACAGTTCCATGAATTTTCCATGATGTTTTGTTATTTGTTTTCATGTTTTCCTTTCTATTTCTGTTTTTTCCTTTCTATGATGAGAGGGTTTCAGTGGAGACTAACTATTGGAGCACACGTCAATCCCAAGGCAAGCATTCCAGGAAAGTCCCGGTGCGCTTCAAATCTGAAACATCCACCTTGCAAGCATAGTCGTGCTACCAACTGCTCTAACCACTTGGGAGTATAGTTTTTCAAACTATAACTCCAGATGAGACAGAACATGATATTTCATCTTCTACTCCCCACCATCCCCCTCCACACCACACCGCCCCCAACCCTAAATCTCCTCCTTTGGATCTGTCCTCACACCTCTACATATCATTGTTTTTGCCGTAATTGCATTCACTATAGAACATTCCAGCAATTTCTGTATAGGAAAACAGAGGGAAAATGTTTCCTAGGCAATGTGAAACAACTTCTAAAAAATTATTCCCAGGCGTCCAAGGAATTATACATAAAATTATATTACTCATGAATCGATCATTGAGAGAGAGAGAGAGAGAAGAGGAAGGGGGGTTGGGGGAGGCTTTATATTACAAAGTTTCAAGACTTCCAACATTTCTTTTCAGATTTGAATCACTTAAAAAAAGATTTACACATGCTGCACCAAAGGTTGGATTTTCCACATAAACTTTGCAAATATTTTGAAGCGTGTCAAGATTTATTTCCTTTCAAACAGAATTAATGTCGACTTAGATTTCAAACTTTTAATTGAGATCCCCACATACTCAACTCAACTCAGACTCGACTCAAGTCAACAAAGCCTTTTTCCAAACTACATGGGGAATAAAACTCAAAGGCAGTATCATTTGCAGTACAAACAAATTTAAGTTCAACATTTAAGTGCAATGAGAATCTAAAGAAGAACCTGGTGAATAAATCCTTCAAGAGTCCCTAGCTTTCCCATGGCCATTGCCATTTGACCCATGTAGTTTGCAACATTCCCAGATGAACCCGAGGAGCCAAGAGATCCACTAGAAAGTGTCTCAGACAGGGATTGCTGCAATGCCTCCATACCCTGGGACAATGCATCTTCTGCCTGCTGAGATGATTGCTGCAAGTTCCCAATGGCCATCAATTGCTGCTCTGTTAGAGGCTCCAATTGGTTCACAAGAAGCTGCACACAAACCAATTAATTTCAACGAGCTGAAATCTAATAAAAAACACATATACCTAAATATTTATCCAAATACTTGTAAGAAAACTGTTGATTTAAACATCAATTGATGCTGAACTAGAGATTAAATAAGACATCATATCATGATGAAAAAGACAACACATGAAATGAACATCAAACTTGGATTCAGATGCTCGGTCACAAAGCACAACTCTAGTTCCAAACAGCTGCACTTCTTCACACCAAAAGTGTACACATCCAAACCATAAAAAGCGTATGGCCAGAAGAGCAGATGCATTATAGATACATGTAATGCTGTGGCCAGAATTTTGTTTCGGCCAGGGTCACGTTGCAAACCGGTTTCAACCTGATATCGGCTTTGACCAAATTTCTCTTCCGGGGTCATGGACATGGTTCTAGAAATCTCTTGTAGCCCACTATGTAAGGGTGTTTAGGGTTCAAGGCGTGTCACAAGAGAGCACTGAAAATCACAGGGAAAAGAGTGAGAGAGCGCTAAGGTTTGAGGACTGAAACTCATAATCTCCTGATTTTCACACAGTGAAATCTTTTGCCGGATCTTCACCATCGACGGTAGGCTTACACAGAACCACGTAAATCCTCATGTTCTTTGTGTGTGTGGCGTGTTTACTTTTCTATCGTGATTCTTGATTTGTTCTTGGTTCACGGTGTTTGTCGTAACAATATATTTGAGAGAGAATTATAAGCAGTGAAGGGCTATTCAACATTATGGTAGGAGGGAAGCAAAGGGGAGGGAGAAAAGAGAGAAGGAATGAAACAAGCCTCTATTGTTGGTTCAAGGAAGTGTTGGAAGGGGGAGGATGGATGGATGAGACATCACTCTTGGTCCCCCATTTCTATTCCTCCAAGGAAGATAGGAGGAAAGAGAAGGATAAGTATCATATATTATGTAAAGAAACATTATTATCCTTCATCAAATTTTGCCAAATTATATAATGAAGGGATAATATAATCATCTCCTTTTACTTCCTTCCACTCAACCAAACAAAGAGGAAGGGGATACCTTCCCTTCCTCAGGGATGCTTCATCCACCCTTCCTACCTCCTCTTCCACCTAATTTCCCATCCTTCCCACAAAAGGAAGCATAAGTGATTGAAAACAAAAGGATTACATGCTCAAAGTATCTGCCCATCAAAAGCATCCAAAGCAAACAACTTTGACAACTTGGGTATTAATGAAGTATAATTTCAGTGTTTTCAAACAAAGGAAAATCCAGAACCAGCTCAAAACCAGACGATCAAGATACAAACAACAACAGCAAAGTAATGATTAACTAGTACTAAGGACCCAAAATAAACTATAAAACACCCTAATCAAGTGCAGAATGAGATTCTAGAGAATTTAAAGCCGTAGTTATTGAGAAAAATAGAATATCCATCTGATTGGGATCACAGAAAATAATACTCCCTCCGTCCCAAAATAAATGTCCACCTTTCCATTTTTATCCGTCCCAACATAAATGTCCCATTTGAAAAGTCAATGTACTATTTTATGTAATATTACCAATTTAACCTTGCATTGAACCAATAATAAGTAAATCATCACATCACTGTGGACCCACTAGGGGTAAATTTGATAATTCATTCACTACTAATACAATAAAAATAATAATAAAAATCATTCTCTTGAAAATTAGATTTCCAAAAAGGGGCACTTATTTTGGGACGGATGGAGTAATAATATGGAAATTGACACACGGAACACTCTAAGAAAACAGTATTGCAAGTTTTAAACTAGCCAAAGCATTGCCGTCAATGCTATCAAGCCTAGACAGCTACAAGAACATGGAGGAAGTTCCCAGGTCCAATTGTTCGAACTTCCACTTTATGGGCCAAGAAAGATGTCAAATATTAAAAGGTGAAGGATGAAAATGAAGAAAAATATAACAGCTAAGAAAAAGAACCCAATAAAATTCTAATTTGGTGATGTATATTTAAATGATAATGCATATAACCCCAAGGGTTGGCTCAGGTGGGTAAGAACTTGCCAAAACTTGGCCCTGGTGCCTCAAAAAGAATCAGGTCTAAGGTTTCACAAATATTGAGTGCAACCAATTCCTTGGGGAGGGAGGGTGTGAGTATCAACTAAGAAAAAAATAATAATGCATATATATGATGTTTTATAGATATCCAAGATCAGGTTAGAAAAAGGTACCCAAGACCCTCAAACAATAACGTCCAGAAATCAGAAAATCCAACAACTTAAGGGTCCAAAATCCTAATATCTGCATTTTTGTTGGTTAATTAATAAAATAACATTATACATTTATGTATTTGAGTTTTTAACAGAGAAGAATCACTCCTTTTTAGATTAGCGACTGTCAGAAACAGTATATGCCTGTATTGATTTATAAATGGCATGTGCAGTCTAATAGCTTCGTGGAAGTAATTATGCACAAAATCAGAAGCCAGATTGAGGAACTAGAGAACCATTGGGTGTTCTGTCCATCCAATTTTCCAATTGCTTTTTACTCTTGCTCATTAATAAGGCAGTAATCTGTGCAACATTTCCGCTCCAAACCAGCACCCAACAAATTTTAAAAATATTGATTGTTGTATCAGAAAACTTGCACAAATAATAGCATTTTATCACAAGTTAAATTGCACCAAGTCCAAGGTACTACAACTGTGACAAAATTAAGAAAATACAAAAGCATAATTCCTACTACATTTCTTGTAGAAGATTCATTCTGTTGCAGCAAAACCCAGTGCACGAGGCTCCCGACATTGCGGGGTCTGGGGAGGGTTAGATGTACGTAGCCTTACCTCCGCATGCGGAGAGGCTGTTTCCTTGTTTCATTCTGTTGTATTCCACAATATTCTTCATATTATTTTGCATTTAGGCATTATCCAGAATTAACACTAACATAAAGAAACCATCAAAACAATCAAGACTACCTCACCTTGAGGAGTTCAGATGATCGAAAACCACCAAGCCACAGAAAACACCTCTCAGCAGGAGTTTTCCACATGCCCGACAATAAATGGAAAACATCAGCCTTTGCTGCAATGTCCTTTAGCCTGAAAATATCATCATAGTGTGCCATGACACCATCAACAATAATACGAAGTTCAGCATCACTGGCATGAGCATTGACAGCTGATCTCAGCTCATTAATTTGCCTGTTTTGGTCTTCCAACCACCGTGCATATTCTACATCAAATGCCATAGCCCCTGCAAAACAATTTGTCATAACAAGATAATCTTGTTATGGAGTGTTAACCACAAGAACTGAGGAACTGACAGAAACACAAGGATAGTGTAGTGTA
The DNA here is from genome assembly GCF_030987335.1 of Cornus florida. Lineage (NCBI taxonomy): Eukaryota > Viridiplantae > Streptophyta > Magnoliopsida > Cornales > Cornaceae > Cornus > Cornus florida. Next base: position 10,506,042 of record NW_026775573.1, on the reverse strand, counting down.
CTGGATGACATTGCATGCAGTGACCTGGGGAACTACTATACCTCACTCCCAAAAGAAATCCATGATATTGAAAGCTTGGTAAAAGGGAAGATAAAGAAGAAAGTGGGAATACCGTTTCCACTCATTGAATGGGCTTGATCTCCTGAGCTCGATATGAAGATTCCCTATAAAACAGAAGATAATAATTAGAAGATAAATAAAAGCTATACACACCTAAAAAAATGCTTAAAGAAAATGCTTAAAGAAAAGAAGACCTTCGATAATAGGCAATAGGGCAATAAAGAGTAACTAACACTAACCTGCTGTCTTGCTCGCTGGAGCTCCTGCTCTAGTTGAGTCAACTTAAGTCTGCTACTCTCTAGCTGCTGGACATATGCCTATGGGGAAAAAGGGAGTAGCATTCAATACAGGTAGATGATGCAATCAATAAGAGCTTAAAAATGAGACAAACAGGAGAGGTGATATTAAAAACGTGTTCAAGATTCTCATAAAACATGGTGTAATTCTTAAAAGATCACACAGAGGCAGCAAGAATGGAACAGTACATTCCAGTTCCAAGTGGTTGTACTATATGTATACTTAAAGACTTTTTCTTTTTCTTTTTGATAAATGTAAAATCGAGGAATTCTCGTCTGCAGTCTAACTTAAATGGGGCAGTCAATGCGGATTTGGGGCCAAAAAAATACACCAAGTATGAAAAACATGGTACTTCTGAGGCTTCACTAATACCAAACACAAATCTTAATTAAGGTCCAGTCTACGGCTATGCTAAGTGTAAGCCCAAACAAGAACTAGCCAATAGCTTCGTCTCACAAAAGGTAAATAGATGCAACAGCACTTGGATTGAGGCCTGAAATGAAGATCAACCAGGCTCGAGTCATAAACTCAGTCCTTAACCATGGAAAGCTTGTCACCCAACTCGGGATCAAGGCTGACTGGTGGGCCCACAAGGTGGCAAGCAGATTTGAAGAATTCCTTAGTCAGGAGTCAGGACGCCTCTCTCCAACAAGTGGGAAATCCTCATCCAGAAAGGCCCAGAGAAGAAGGGAATGTAGTCACCTAAGAAGCACGGACACTCCAAAATGGGCGAAGAATCCGTGTCCGACACGTGTCGGACATGGACACGCCCCGACACGTGTCGGACACGCCAAAAAACGTGTATGGAATTTTTTTATTTTTTTTAATTTTCGGACACGGCTTGGACACGGCTCGGACACGGCTTGGACACGGCTCAGACAGCTCGGACACGGCTCGGACACACTTTTCTGGATTTTTTTTTTTTTTTAATTTTTAATGCTGATATGTTAATTTTTTTTTTTTTAATTTTTAATGCTGATATGTTCTATTTTTTGTTTTGTACTACCCTAAGGATGGTGATATATATATATACTAACCTAAAGATGCCACAATTCGCCGTGTCCGTGTCCTAAAGATGCTGATATATATATATATACTAACATATCAGTGATATATATATATATTCCAACCTAAACATATCAGTGTTTTTTTTTTTTAAATTATTAATGCTGATATATATATATATATATATATATGTATACTATTCGCCGTGTCCGTGTCCTAATTTTTTTGGATTTGCCGTGTCGCTATGTCCGTGTCGTGTCGTATCCGTGTCCCGTATCCGTGTCCGTGCTTCTTAGGTAGTCACAATAAGAATAAGCTTCTGAAAAAGGTGGCAAATCTATGACCAACAAGGGGTCAAAACTGGTCATAATCCATATAAAGGCTTGGATAAATATGTTGGATTTGTCCTAAAGATTTATTGGGATCACATAGTGAAAAAGTAACCAAAACATGATAACTGCTCGTGATGAAAATGCACAGAATGGTTATGTTTAAAATATATATATACATTACAGACAAAGTATGCAAGTGATTTTACTGTCTGTTCCGTTTCATATGGGAAAATGAGAATGCTAGAATATTCCCGAACTAGGATGAGGTAATAAACTTCCGAACTGGGATGAGGTAATAGACTTGTGAGGGAACGATGATTCTACTCAAACAGTAGCTGAAACTGCTGCAAAAGCAGGTTTGGTAGTGAGAGATATTGAAGAATCCAATGGCTTTGTGGAAAATAAAACTTCAAAGATTTAGAAATCAGTCATGGCAACAAATTCTCTTCAATGCTTGCATGCAGGAAAAAGTAGCCCAATAGGCATGTAACTCTACTAATCCACCTCTTAAAGCAGATGTTTAGTTCACAATATACCTAAATCTAATAGGTGCATTACAACATATATTTTTAAGTAGTGTATGATCTCCTACTCTTTTAACTGCATTGAAAACTTTGTGATTTCTTTATGTGAGCTTGAGCTTAGTGATTACTATCATTATTAGATTTGTATATTTAGTGGGATACATAATATTTGGTATATCTTCTGATACTGAAAAGTAATTTAGTTGGAATATGCAGTATGTTATGCATTATATTTTGGAAGTATTTTTTCTTTTTTCTGATATCCTACCCTTTTCAAGTGCATTGAAACTTTGTGATTTCTTTATGCGAGCTTGGGCTTAGTGATTACTATCATTATTAGATTTGTTTATGTATTGGGATACATAATATTTGGTACGTCTTCTGATACTGAAAATTTATTTAGTTGGAATATGCAGTATGTTATGCATTATATCATGGAAGTATTTTCTTCTTTCTTTTCCCTTCTTTTTTTTTTTTTTTTGCTTGGTTGTGTTGCTAATCAAATTGTGGTTACAAGGAGACAAAAAGAGCAGACGTCTATTACAGAAGTTATAAAGCATATAGAAGTTAATATTTAAACAACTGGAGGTTACTATACGGTGTCTTGTATAATGCTTTATCAAAATTATAGTATATTATTGTATGTTTTTTTATGTGAAGTGAGAGCCTAACACCCATATAGGTGAGCGAGGCGGAAATGTGTTGCATGTGTCGTGTGTTGTATGATTTCAATATAGCATTGAACTCCATTTTCATAGAATGTTAACACATCTAAATAGCAAATTGCAAATCACAATCAAATTCTAGCATTTAGAGTTTTATCAAACCAACAGATTCTGCAAATCCTGGGTATTAAAAACAGTAGGTATATTGATAAATTTACAAATATTTCATCAAAACACACTATAAGTGAACCAATTAGAGAGGGCACGGGCCTCGTAGATTGATTCCTGATACCCATTTATTAATTAATATCTACCACTTATATTCAAAACTATCTTATATAAGAACATTATAAATGCTTGGATGCATATATCAGCATTCACAATAAGGAAAAGGTTATGAAAAATAAAATCATACTTTCTTCCGTAAGCGACTTTTTCTTGCAGCTTCACGATTTTGGGCAAGCCGGCGAAGAGTCTGCAAAGAATAGAAACACGAACACTCACACCAAAAATTGATAGATTCACCTCAGATAATCCTAAATGTATTATAATTTAAACTAAAGAACCTTCTGATCTGATTTATCCTTTGATCTGTCACTGGAATCAGAAGCCACGATTGCAAGTTGTTGACCCCTTTCAAACTGCAACAGGGAGTGGAGCATCAATTTATTACATTTATAAACATCAGTCGACCTTCCAAGAAGAGCAAGAATGAAGAATTTATTTCTTCAAGGATTTAGAATCAAATATGGAGAGAGAGACACAGAGAGAGAGATCACCCTCTGATTTTTATCATCTGTTTCCACATCAGTTGAGATATCGGTCCTAGGACTTCCATCCGCCATAGTCGAGTCTCCCCAATTCTCCACACTACGATTAGGTACAGAAACCAGATTTGATAGTTGACTATTCTGTAATTGCAGCTTACGAGACTCCACTCCAGCGTTAGTTGTATCAACAGAAGTTGCTGACTGTTTACAAATATATGAAGGGAGACATGAAAAACTGATATAGATTTCTTGGGGGAGAGAGAGGAGAGGGAGGACGGGAGAGGGAGAGAAACAAATAAGAAAGAAATAATAAAGAAGGAAAAAATAATCAAACAATATCTAATCATCCCACAGACTACAAAAAAAAAAAAAAAAAAAAAATCTTGACTTGAAAGGGAATTTAGTAGTTCACCTTAATAAAACTAATTATATGAAATGGATCAGAAGCAACTGCTTGGCCTCTTTGTTTTGTTGAATTGAACACTACACCATTTTCACGAGAAACATATCAAAAGAAAATCATGTCAAAGTTTGATGGGACTTTGATGGCACAAAAGCAAGCATAGATAAATTCAGTCAGATGATCTTCGCATATACAAAAATAGTCTTCTGCATGTGTGCATCTGTATGCTCATTTTATGGAGGGAAGATTTATAGGGGAAAATATTAACAACCAATGAAGTAGGTTTTGCCACACTAACAATAACAAAATCCAATAGAAGAAAGCTTACTACTCCCTCCGTTCCATATTAGTTGTCCATCTTTGGTATTAGAAGTTTTTAAGGGGACATGCAATTAATGCATTGTCCCCTTCTAGAATTATCAACTTGTCCTTTTAAAGTTGGAAGATTTTTGAAAACTTAGGGGCAAGGCAATGATGGAAATATAGCATTTATTTTGCTTTGACTTTTCAAATGGGACAACTAATTTGGGACATCCTAAAAAGTAAAAATGGACTACTCATATAGGACAGAGGGAGTAGATTTTTACTCCTATTTTGGTACTTACTAAATATAGTAGGAAAAAAGAAATGGCTTTTTCAGAAATAAAAAATGTGACTTAAATCTTTTTCAGAAAATTCCTTCAACTAGTCAGCCACATTTTGTAATGGAGAAATCCTTTTTAGGGAGAAAATTCATCACAAATTTATTAATTTTTACCATATTAGTTTCCTTCTTAAAAAATGAGTGAAAATTTGTTTTTACATGGCACATGAAAACAAAAGTAGTTTAATTGTATTTAAATTTGGTCAAGGATTCTCTGATCAATGTGAGCGAATCAGCAGCACATAGAGGGGGAAGAACCTGCAAGCTCGTAGACGGGTTAAAGCCAAAGAAGAATACCAGACTAAAGGACTTTAGGCAGTGGGATCTTTGCCCTATTACAGTATCCCAAATACATGTCGGGTGTTAAGGTTTCTGTTTCTGTCGCTCATGATTCCAGGTGTCCTTCAATGCGGGAATCAGTCAAATTGTGGTTCTCATTTAAATCCCCATATCCTACAACCTATTGACAGTCCACAAGCTATGGTTGTCATAACTGGAACACAGTTTCAACAGACCATTAACTTAAGCCTCCATGCCAAGGGTATCCAAGTTTATCACAAGAAAAAGTTGACGAGGCAGGCCTCCTGCCATGACAGTCATGGAATATGCACGCTCACACCATGACACGAGGGCTACAGGATAGTTCTACATATTACCCTGAAGTTGAGCTGAATTTATATTGGACCAGGATATGCAATGCTCTCAACCGCAGAGTAATGGCCGGAAACCATGCCACAGCACTGGATCAGCAACTACTCTAAAAACGATGTGGTCGTAATGGTGTTCCCCTTCACACCTTGGTGAACTTTCTGCATCCCCCAAGTGGATAATCTAAGTAATTGGTCAGGAAGAAATGGTCATATCATGGTCAAAAATTACCCTCACGGGAGGGTCATATGATCCTGGAATAATAGCTAGGCTCAAAGCTATTAAAACAGCCTCAACGTCCCAATCAGCTGGACTATGAGATTACAACCTTGAGCTTAGAAAACCAACGAATAACCACCTAGCAAACTCAAGGAGCTTCCCCAAGCACTGCCTCCCCGCCTGGGCAGACACATGGTATCTAGGTGTATTTTGGGATTAGAGCTCCAGTCTCATTTTCTCCATCATCCCTGTCAACATTGTTTGTTTGCTATTATTATTTTGTACTATTATTATATACATACATATATTCCCTTCTTGTCCTGTGTTCAAACTGATCCTGTTTACTCTTTGAGAAGTCCAAAACAAGTTTGACATTCCACATTTCACAATGTTACTAACTTACTGCAGATTCTGCTATTTCTGGACTATGAATGCCAGAGCTGCAGATTCTGCTATTTAAAAGTCTATACCGGACAATAGGGAGTTTCTACTGCAACATTTGTATTTTTCTATTGGCAGTGGTGATGTTTTTAGCTTGTTCTATGATCCCTGGTATAATGGGCTTTCCTTTGTAATGGCCCCCATCCTACCCAGACACAATATTTTCCGATTTTGGGTCCCCTAGACCAGAGACTTCCGAGGAAGTCACCCATCCTGGTACTACTCCAGGTTAAGCACGCTTAACACCGGAGTTCTGATAGGTTCACGGCCATCACGGTTTTATAACGCATTGTGTCATAGAAGGGTGATGACCCTACATATTACACTTCACCTTTCCACACCCAAGTGATGTGGGACATGTGAGCACACGTAGCTCGCACCAGAGCCTTGCCTCTCACAGGCCTGCTCCCGCCCACCAAGCCTCACACTTGCACAAGAAATTTGGACTCAGAAGCTTACCCCCTACAGGTCACAATTACTTTGCTAAACTTTCAGTTTTGAAGACATCCTCTGGGTGGAGTGTTCCTGAAGGCTGGCCTATGGAGATTGGCCAGTTCTTGCATCAGTTGCTTTTGTCTGATTCTGCAGATACTATCAAGCGGTTCAAGATTTCTTTTAAGCCATGTGGAAGGTTTGTAGAGAGCAGAGTGTTACGGTACCATGGTACAAACTGGTGTGTAATTCCAGCAGGCCAAGAATTACTCTCCACTCTTCTCTTATCCTTCATGATTCATTCCCTTCCTATTTCAACCTAAGGAAGAGAGGATTTATTGGCCGGCTGTATGCCATATTGTTTCCATCATTCTGATTCCAGAGATCATCTTTTTTGGTGTTGTCCTTATGCAAATAGGGTGTGGCAGTGATTGTCTCAGGTGTCATTGGGATGTGCTTATGACTTTGCAGCATTTCTCTGATGTGGTGTCTTGGTTCATCTCTCAGACCCAGGGTCAAACAATGAGGAGTAGATTGATAAGGTGCCTTTTCTGTGCTGTTATATGGTGCATTTGGAATGAGAGGAACAGGAGGGTGCATGGTGGTGAGAATCATACCCCTCAACAACTGACTAAGGAAGAATGTTTTGAGGGTCTTCATGCTGTTGGTCTATCCATTGCTGATCTTGGTTCTGTATTTGCTACCTAGGCTTATGCAGACTAGTTTTTTTTTTTCTGGTATTGTTTTTCTGGTTTTGGGGTATGCCCCTTACTGGTGTTTCTTGTTTTTTCCTGCTGGTTCTCTGTGTCCCTAGTCTACAGGGTACACTTTCTCTATTGTACCATATTGTTTACTTGTTTTAATAAAATTAAAACCATTCAGGAAAGAAAAAAGAAAAAAAAGTTACTAACTTACTAATACAGGAGAAGAGTTGATTATTTTTCAGTAAGGTCTTAATCACCTCCAAAGGTAGCCATCTCTTTGATATCTCAAATTGTTAGCATATGGAGCTCGTTTTCTTGTAGTGGGGGTATACATTAACTCATATTTTCTTTAAATGAATTGCTATGATTTTTCAGTAATTCCCTTTTCGATATGTCAGTGAATCCATTTCTTTGGAAGTTATAACAGTAATGGAAGTTCCAAATAGTGCAGTGTGAGGGGAACATTAGCATATTTGGAAGTGGACCTTCTTTGCACAGATGACTATTAATGACACTCTCCATGGTAAATCCCCTGGAAGAATAGGTGTGGAAAGCCCCAAAACAATTATGAAAAAAAAAAAGCCCCAAAAGGATATCATTAGGTGTAAGAGGGAGGCAAACTCAATGAACCATCTTCCCATTCCATGTGATTTTGCAAAAATGCAGTTCTTATCTCTTCATTCACTTTAGAGTAGCATCAATTTCTCCACTTTTATGTGATAAGAGTTATTTAATGGGTGGCAACCGTTGAGTTTTAATGGTAGAAGTACAGTACTTTTTCTTCTATTCTTTGTACTATCTGATGAATATGGAAGAAGCTTAACAGGAGAAGCATTAATGATATGGATCTCTCAACTCCTAGGAAAGGAGGAAGAGATCTATTACTTATCAAAAATAAATAAATAAATAAAAAGAGGAGGAAAAGATCTCTTAATTATGAGCATAAATTAAGAGGACTTTAGGGTTTCAGCTTTACATATTTTGTTAATTGCCTTCACATTGGGTAGAACAGGGTAATTTATACATCATATTTCATGCACTTATTACTTCTATAATAGCTTGAACCAAAAAAAATCAAAACTATTTAAAAATTAGATAGTTAAAATGCTTGCAATTTCCTGTGCATATCAGAAGAACAAACATTAGCAACATTTTTTTTTAAGTGACAACCACTTGTATTTTAAAGGGAAGCTTTGATGATTAGTTTCATTGAAGCTTTGATAAAGTAACAAAGTTAATAAAGCACCAAAATGTAACCTTTGTAATTGAACATACCAGGCTGTTTTCCACCTTCATGTACCACATGGCAAATAATTCTAGTAGTTAAATTTTCCAACTGAAATGAATTAAGAAAATTCAGATCTAGAATTCGAAAGAAAAAAAAGTCAAATTCTGGATCAAATTTTGGCCGAAAGTGAAAAATGCAGGTTTTTTTTTTTTTTTTTTCCAACTATTTTTGAAAAGCTAAGCAGGGGTAATTCTAAAGATTCCCGGGGGAAAAGTATAGATGTCTCCTACGTTACCCATAATACATGGAAGTATCAAATCAAAATTCAACTAATAATTTTTGGTAATAAAAAAAGAAGGCCAACTACTGGAACGTTCTGCATAGAGAAAACATCAGTTATGCCAGTATGATCACTTCATGCTACCATCTCAGCTGCCAAGTAAAAATAGTTGGAAAAATAAAAACACCACAAAAGCATTGGCCTGTTTTTTCAGTAATATGGACACCACTCTCCCAATCGTTTACTTGTTTATGACCATTTAAGTCACCTCACGCGTTCTTATTAATATGAGAAAATAGGCTCGTGCTGTGTTTCATACTCTGAAAAATTAAACTAAAAATAAAGACTGATTGTCCTCTCAATCTTAGGAAATGATGCGTACCAAAAGAAGGAGCAATAATATGCCATTATACACATTAAATCTCAAAGCTTACCAAGTAAAAGAATACATTGTCCCTATATGCTTGCTTCAAACATGATTAATTGTTGAGGTTGGATTGCTCAATACTTACTTCCACTCAAGCCAATAACATCCTCTATGCGAAATCCAATGGATTGTTCAAGCGCCTCAAAGTCAGCTACTTGACTAGAACGGACAGAACTTCCCTCTGTGCAACTGTAAGCATGCTTCTATCAAATTCATTACTCATAACGATGCAATAAAACCTAAGAAGACCATTGACCATCAAAGTTAAAGCAGTAGTTATAATTTCGAACTAACTTGTTATAACCTCTAACAGCCAAAATCATGAATTAACACCACTATTTCCAGTCATCTAAAATGCCCACCATTGATGGAACCAATGGAAGTATGTTATAATGTAACATTAGACCAAGAAGAAGACTCTTAATCAGAATGGGATACTTTGAAACAAGGGTGTCCATCGAATGGCAACCACTCCTTTAAAATTGGTTTTATGCAATACAAATAGAAACAATCAAAACAAAATATGAGAACTTATCAAGCTGATTATATAAAAAGAAAAGGCCACATTTCTCAGTAAATTTTTTCACTTATGTGACCATCAACAGATTGACTTAAAGATGGAACTTACAGTGCAGTGGAAATGGACAATGTTGGAATAAAGCTTGGCATTCCGCAGGCTGCTTCCTTTTCATTTTCTGCACAAGAGCTCACTCTTTTACCACCCATACATCACCACCATCGCCTCACCTCAGTACCCTTAAACAAAATAAATAAATAAGCAAAAAAAAAACCCAAACACTAAACAAGCTAAAAGCCAAACAAGTAAATCTCAACTCAGAAATATAATGCACTGTAAAGTTAGCACAACTGTGAGCCACAACAAAATCAACAAATGGCACATAATCCTGAGATTAAGACTCCAATTAACTTTGAATTAAATTCCCAAACCAAAAGAACCAACAACTCGTCGCAATTAGTATAGCCCAAAAATTACAAAGAAACTCTAATAACCAGAAACCCAGATATTCCTAAATATTTAGAGTCATCACTCTACAACAAAACCACCAAAAAAATCCATAAAGCAGCAATCTTTTTACCATCAAAACAAGAAAAACATTTTAGAACATGACATGTTTCAGAAGCTTCCAAAGACCGTTAAACATAAACCAAAATAACAGTTAGTTCATCATTAACAGCAACATCGTAGACAAACAACAAGAATGGGTCTCCAAGACACTTGTACACCAATCCAACCAAACAAAGAGTTCAAAACCAACAAAAAACACAGAAAACAAGCCCTAATTACAGAGGCAACCGAATATCACAGTAGCCAATTTCAGATTGATGTAAATCTTTTCGTGTTCGAAAAACAACATAAGCATAAATTAAAATGTACCTAAAACTAAAAACAGAAAGTTTTGGTTCAAAATCAGAACTCTGTATTGTAAATCTTGGGTCCTGAAAGGCAAGAACTCTAACGCCAACTCAGTGACACAAAGCACAGAGAATCCTAATAGAGAGCACTCAAAAATCAAATTCACCCATTCAGGACACCAAAATAGAAAAAATAACACTAACTCAGCAATACCCAGAAGCTAAAACAACTAAAGTTGAATTCTTGCACGGAAATTCAGCACAACAAACAACACCCAGAAACCTAAAACGGACTAAAATCACGAAAAAAAACAAGTAATAAGACAAGCTATTGTAGATTAAAATTACCTTTTGACTTTGGTACAAAATTTTCTCCCAAAAGGGGGCTACTACTTAATCCAGCTAATCAAATCTAAAGTTCCAAGTTTCAAACTTTGAACCCCAACTCACCTGTAACTTCGTTGAAACTATACTACTGTATAATGAATGAATAAGTGTTGACAGAGAGACGTTTGGACCATTCCCATCTATATAGACTTCTGGTTCTGCATAAATCTTCCACATTCCAATGACTGCTATTATTTTAAGCAATTTAATAATGTTTAGTGGTTTGACAATTAACATGTAGTTGTGTAATTTAATAAGAGTAACAATTTTCTTTATTTTATAATTTATATATATATATATATATACACACATATTGGAATAAGATAATACTAATAAGAATAATGATAGGGATATCGATAAATTAACTCCGAATAAATATTGAGACCGATAAATTAATTCCTAGTAAGTATGACATGTTTTTGTCCACCTCACTTACTTAAATAATTTTCAAAAATAATTATTTAACACCCAATAGAATTGACCAACCACGTCAAATTTGATACTAATTTACTTATTCCTTTTCGATTCCCTATCATTAGTCTACTAATAATACAGCCAATCTTACCCATGACAATGGGTAAAAATGAAGGAGAGAAAAAGTTGGGAATTTTTGCAAGAGTATATAAAAGCCTGCACTCGCTTTTCAGAGTCTACATGTAACGACCCACTCCACCACATGATATGATATTGTCCATTTTGGGCATGAGCCCGCACGATTTTGCTCTTGAGTTTCACCCCAAAAGGCCTCATACCAATTGGAGGTGACACACTTACCTATAAGAACTTCACCTTTCCTCTACTCAGATCTCTTGCACCCGCTCACGGCAAGGCTGGGTCAGGCTTTGATACAATTTGTAACGACCCACTCCACCACATGGTATGATATTGTCCGTTTTGGGCCTGAACCTGCACGGTTTTGCTCTTGGGTTTCACCCCGAAATGCCCCATACCAATTGGAGGTGACACACTTACATATAAGAAATTCACATTTCCTCTACCCAGGCGATATGGGATTGTACACCCGTAACTCGCCAGTGTGGTAGCCTGATAATATCTTTTACACCCACTCATGACATACCCGTCCACAAGGTCATCACACTACACGTGTCCATGCAACATGTTCATGAACCATCATCACTAACTTCAAGAAGTTGGGCCATGCTAAACTGGCTTACATTACTGGCCTTATATTTTCACCCCTTTTAAGTACTGTATAACTTTAGAGTGTCCCTTTCCATTTTGGATTTTTCAAAATAAATGTTTATTAAAATGTCAATGCAATTAATTGTTTATTTTCAAAGGAAAAGTCTTTTTCCTGACTGGCCCACAAGGCTCTTGTCACTTACTCCTCTGTATAAAAACTTTAAAGGGGTATTTTTTTCATCTAAACATGACCTGTTTGATTTGTCAAGATAAAAGATATTTTCATATTTTTGAATGTTTTTATATTGACAATTTATATTTTACAATTAAAGGAGGGCTAATTTTGATATTTCAAAGTCTTTAAAAAGTTTAAGTTAATCGAGAGGGAATAATGGAGGGAGTAAGTAACAAGTCCGGTATGTTTCGGATAGAACTCCTTACTTTATAAAAAGTCGTATTCATTGTGGGACAAGAACTCATAACGTCTATATTAGTATATAATTCAAGAGATGTTAATTCACACTCTTCCTGTAGGGATTTAAAATAAATCCAAGTGAGCTAAACCCAAAACTATCAGTGACTTAATAGGTAAAAAATATCTTTTAATGGACATTCTAAATTCAATATATTACTTCCTCCATCCCATATTTAGTGCCGCCTTTGGTAACTGTGACGACACTAAATATGGGACCGAAGGAATATTTGTAGGGAGATTGTGACACATTGGGAATGGACAGTGCTAAGAAGGATTTTACATGAGATTTTCATGGCATGAGTAGGCTTAGAGCCTTTTACATTTTGTGGACACGATAGTGGAGTTTTGAAAAAGATTGAAGATTCTAAAATGGCGAAGAATTTGTAAATATGTGTGGAGTGTAGAAAACAATTATAGTAGAGGACAGAGTTTTACATAGTGGTAGACAAATGGGTAGAGATTTCTATATGGAAGATCTTGACTATTCATTATAATACATCATAACCATTCATTATAACCATTCATGTGACAGGAGAATGCATATAAATAGGTAAAACGTGATTTGTAAACTCAGATTGGTAAGCATGCGAATGAGACCGTCCAATAAATCTACCAGAATTGGTTCTCAAAAATATTTCGCTAGTTTTTATCTATAAAGTATTTTGTTAGCACGAACAAAAAAACTCCCGTCAAACTAATATGTTGATTTTTCTTTTCCATTCACCGGATCTCTTCCATTTATCCATTTTATTTGGATTCTCTGCTTTTTCTTTTCTTTTTTTTTTGTAACTCTTTGATGAATTTAAAAGTGTTTAATATCCTTGTTTTAGAAGATTATGATTCTAACAAGTCGTCCTATCAAATTAGGACTTCAAATCAATAATGGGAAAGCCTAATATAAAAGCCACATCAAGCCTTCCAATAAATTTTGGAAATAATTAATTTAAGTGAATATCATGGATAGAAAGTTGATAATAGATCTAAAATCCTGTCAAAATTCATGTTAAAGTAGTATAGAAATGTCATTAGTCTTGTTAGCAGCGACATTATGCACAAAAACAAAACTTATCTCAATCAATTGTTATTTTAACCAAATTATGACTGGAAGTTGAACTAAGTGGCTCTTTTCAAATATAAAAACTTTATTTCTAAGACTTTGAAAAAAAACAAAAATGGACAGTTTCTGCTACAATAATTGAAGTATGCACTTATAAAGTGATGCGCGCAATAGTGCTCTAATAATAACCTATGTCTATTCATGGTCTCTCTATAATATATGTCAAAAAGATACCTAATTTTTGCCGACCAGCGTCCATAGAGTAAGATCCATTAGTTCGTTTTGGATTATCTAATGAAAAGATTTCTCCATACAAAACTTCACCACTGAAAAAAAAAATTGATTTTAAAAGTGATTTAATTCAAATAAACCAAAAAAACCTCTGTCAATCTCTTTTCATGGTACCATTTCTAGGTCAGGAAATCAAGTTGTTGAGATGATCTTAACTTGATGATAAAGTTAAGGGCAAATTAAACTAATATTTCTGAGCTTTGAGCGCGAGGCTAGCATTTTCTTTCTGACAGGCTCATTGACCAAATTTTATAAAATGACAATTTTGTCCTTCCCTGTATAAATAGGGTAAATGCCCTGAAACTCTATATTATTATAATATAAGGGCAATTACACGATCTACCCGTGTATAACTTGCCCTTGCCCGAAGCTAATGGAAGGTCTGTAATTTACCCTAAAGTTAAACCAAGACCTAGAATGGTTTATTGTAGACAGGAATACTTAAAATAAGTCAAGCATCCTGATATGAAACTAAAGCATTGCCGTATCTCTTACAACTAACAGAATAAAGTTTCCACCATTTACATAAACTGCTTTGACAACGAGGATTGTAGACAGAAAGAAAAAAAAAAAAAAAGCATACAATCCCAATTTCACACTTGAATACACTTCTATTGTCATACTCATAAAGGGAGATGTTCCCTGGAAAAATAAATAAATAAATAACTCTCGCTTTTCCCTGGAAAAATAAAATTTCTACCAAGTATGTATCTCCAGTTCTCGAAAGAGCAGCCCGACCTGTGAGAAGCCTTCCCCACCCCACTAAGTAAAAGAAATAAGGCTTGGGTTGCTCATACCCCCAAGTACTAAATGTTGGCACACACAAGAATGCACACATAGATGTTAAAGATAAATTCATCCCACAAAGTGGACGAAAAGCTGGTCGAAAGAATTTAGATAGTTGAGGCGGCAGCACTCTCTCTGTGTCTCTCTCTCTCTAGCACAAGACACACAAACACTCTTGCAGTCTAAACTGGTTTAGAACTTCAGACACAACTTGGCTCTTCAAAAAAAGTGAGAAATGCTTGGAAGTCCTGAAACCAAAAAATAAGTACAATTAAATCCATAACCTATAAGGAATATGAAAATATAAAATTCCATTGTACAACATTTTTCAAGGGAGTTTGTGGAGTGAAGGGGTTCAGAAACTGATTACACAAAAATGTATTTTGTCCTCAAGCTGAACATGAAAAAAAAAAAAAAAAAATTAAAAATCCACCTTGAACATTGAAGGGAACCTTAGAGGCCCAGATAGCTTTTCACGAGAGACATGAACCTGAAAACCCAGGCAACAATTTAATCACAAAGATCCAACCTCAAAGCTGCCTATCTTGGAAAGGGCCCTATCTCACACCCCATTCGCCCATCTCATACAATATACTTGCGAATCCTTAGATGTGAAGCGCTAAATGAGAAACATGTTAACCTATATCTACTAGAGCAGATTCCTAATCAAGCCAATAAATTGAGAACATACATAGGATTGTGACTGCAAGTGAACCCTTCTCAAGGAAGGAAGAAGCCAAAGTGATGAAACTAGAACCTCAGATATTGTCCAACATGTATAGCTTTTTGGAGACCGCAAACATGAGGACAGATGGAATTAACAACCCACAATAGATGTTGAGTTTGTACTTCCTGAACAAAAATCCCAATGAAGATATATATAATAGACATTGAATTGATGGGTAGGTCAGCATGGAAAATTACAGACTGTTTGAAGGCAAGCTCAAATCTCAATGGAGGTAGTATTGGGAAACCAAACAAGCCAAAAATATATAAATATTATCCTTCCAAGTGCCATCTTGAGACCGATGATCAAAACGGACGAGATAGAGAGGGCAAACAAAGCAGTATTGAGATCAATTAACAATCTCATGATCAATTATAATATTTATGGAGGATAATGATGGCAGACAAAGTGAAGTCACAGATTTCTTCTTGGTATAATGGGTTCTAAAGGAGTGCAGAATAAGAATGGCAAGCGTAATAATGGTCAATGGGTAAAATTGAAGGCAAAGGATCAACAGAGGGATTACAAAGTTTAATTACTAGCTGCTTGATCACATATATAAACTTGTGATAGGACCCAGAAGGCAATTCTCATGCACTGATAACTGTATCAGATAAAAAAAACACAAGCAATAGTTTCAGTACTAAAGTTGATCATCTTAGTGTTAGTGCAGACAAGGTTAGCACTACCTAGTACCTATGAACACCCAGAGAAAGACTAATCTGGTAAAGATCCACATAAAACCTCATCCAAATGTTGTTAATCTCACAAAGGCCCTGCTACACTATGCAGAGACACAATTCATTCTCTGCATCAACCTAAAGCCATTATTACCAAATTTGTGAAGATCTCTGTATAAACATTGCTTCTAAAGGAACAAAAAAAAAAAAAAACATTGTCCCCAGAAATGTCAACTAGTATGTTCACAAATGTTGTGCATGCTAGATGCTAAACTAACACAGGTATATCAAATTTTGGACAACAACAAACCTCAGCGTAATCCAAAAATCTCTTCAGGAGGATCATAAACATGTTGATCAGGAAAGATCTCCTCAAAATCTTGCTTGACCCTGTTTCTCAAGAGGGGATGAGGCAGAAGCCCCTTCAATAAAATTCTAAATGGTAACTCTTCTGGTGGGTCAGGCGATTTCTTCATGTCCTCGTAGATGTTCATTGCATCTGCAGGAGACCCATACCTCAAGAAGCCCCGAATAACTTCCGTATATGTTTGATAATCAGGGAACAAATCTTCCTTTCTCATACTTTCCCACAATTGCATTGCGTCATCCATCTTTTTACACTTAGCTAACGCAATAATCATGTCCTTGTACAGAAATACGTCAGGCACATACCAATCTTGCTTCTGAATCACCTTGAACATCTGGAAATTCAATGGTTAGTTATATGTGTAAGGAACATTATCAGTCATAATAAATCCAAGAACTAGGCAGAACAATAAAGGATTCAGTAGAAACTATCTAAATATTTAAGACTGTTACTACAAAGAAAACGGTCCTTATAAGATATAAAAATTATTCCCGATATGTGTAATGAGATAGCGACTAGGGTTTGTACTATGTGTGGAGAGACTACTGATTTTTCTGTAAAAGTAAGATTACAGCAAGGATCAGTGCTAAAGCTCATATCCATTTACAATAATTTTAGATAAAACAACAAAAGACACACAATGAGACGTTCCATGGTGCATGTTATCGGCTGATAACATAATACTATTGGATACTTCTAAAACAACACAATCAATAAAATTAGAAACATAGAGAAATGCATTAGAAGCTAGAAGCAAAAGGTTAAGAATTAGTAAAAGTAAAAAACAATATATATGGAATGTTAATCTAATAAAGTATCATAGAATTGTAAAGTTAATAAAGTATCAGAAAATGACAATATAACTATAAAAGTTGAAAACTAATTAATGATTCCAATATTTAGAATCATTATTATAAAAGGATGAAAAGATAGATGACGATGTAATTAGGAGGATTGGAGCATGATGAACAAAATGAAGACGTGATAGCGGTGTTCTCTGTGATAAACGAAAATCAAATAAGTTACAAGAAAATTCTTTATAAGGCGGTTATTTGGTTAGCTATCTTATACACAGGAAATTGTTAGGTTTTTTTACACATTTATGTATCTAAAATAAGAGTGTCGATATCGATGATAGGATTGACTAGAAGAGATAGGGTCAACAATCAATGTGTAAGGGACAAATTAGAAGTGACTCCTATTAGTGATAAAAATAAGAGAAAGTAGGTTTAGCCTTTTAGGTAGATTAATTTGCATAGAAGGTAAGACACAAAGAGACGGACAAAACTAACGGGGAGTAAAAAAATTACAAATTAGTTTACAAGTTATATATATTTGGAGAGAGAACTTGTAATTGAAAAATAAATAAAACTGAGAAAAAGAGAATCATATGGTCGACCTCATTAATGTTGATGACTAAAATAAATCAAGCCCTATAAACATTTTGGATTGAAACAAATATTCAATTACATAAAACTACACCCAATCACCCATAAATACATTTACCATAAAAAGCAACTAAACTAAACTCGACACAACGGACGTTGCAAATGAATAATAACTGGTATAGTGGCAAAACCCAAATATCATTTCTTTTACCACATTTTTGCGGCACTTAGTAGTGAGCCTTAATATCTAATACTTCTTAACCACCCAAAATTGAAAGAAATATAGCTGTTTCAACTAAGAAAATAACCCGGATATAAAAAACATGTCCCTAACAAATCAAAGGATCTAACTTAACCACCAAAAACTAATTGCGTGGGTTGTTTAGCACCTTTCAATGCCAAAAATTCTTGTGTGGTGGATCCCAAACACAAAAAAGGCCAGGCCATGATACAAAACAATATGTACCACTTCCTAATTTATCCCTATCAAGTCAACATGACTCTATTAAACTATTTGGGTGAAAAAATAAGGATACTGGCTCCATTATTTATACATGTCCTTTATCTAGTCAATGCTTCTAGTGTGACTCCTTTTCTTTCTTTCAAATTTTTTTTTTTTTTTTTTGATAAGTAAGATTGTATTAAGAAGCGTTCAAAAGGTGAACGCATCCCTCAAAAGCTACACCATGCCAAATTGGTGAGGAGACTAATGTAAAGATGGAAAGAGGAGAATTAATATGTTCATATAATTTTTTTATCAGAACTCTAGATTTATGATATAGTGGGGACTCCTTTTTTTTCTTTAGCCCCACCATATCATAAATCTAGAGGTCTGATATCCATCTTTACATTAGTCTCCTCACCGATTAAATAAATTTACGTGAACCATCTTTTCTTTATCGTACTGCTTCAAGTTTTATAAATAACTTGCCAAATGACAAAAACAATTTACATGAACCAATAAATTTCCTGAACATAGCATACTCGTTAAACAATTTTATAATTTTAACTACCCCTGTTCAAAATCACCCAAATTCAAAAAATTTAATAATTTACACTAATTGGGTGAAAACAATTGTGCTCTTTCTAATTAGTCTAAAACATTCCATCTTCCTTGGAGTTCACTTCTATCCTAACTAAAAATTTACGAATTCAGATCATAAGTCATTACAATTTGCTTATAATTATTTTAAATATCCATCTATTCAAAATCATCCCAAAAAAATAAAAACTACGCATAAAGTTGCACTGATTGGGCGAAAACAATATGCACCCTCCCTAGTTCACTAGTCTCGCGAAATTCCATCTTCCTTGGAGTTCACTTCTATCCTAACTAAAAATTTAAGGGATTCAGATCAAAAGTCACTAAAATTTGCTTACAATTATAAACATTTCAAAAAATGCAACAATAAACAACCAAAGAAAGTTGAAATATTACGATAATATATGTGTGCGCGCGTGTATGTGGTTGACATTCAGAGTGACTTCCTCTTGACGACCAAAGAAAGTCCAAATTTACCCATTAATTCAAGAGCCACCAAATAAATTTGCATATAATTAAAAACACTTCAAACAATTCACAAATTTTGCAACAACAAGCGACCAAATAGAGTTGAAATTTGTAAGCAGATTAATCCCCAAATGACAAAAACACCTGAAATCATACGATTATGTGTGTGTGTGGGCATTACCTTGACAGCTAGAGTGACTTCCTCTTGGCGCTCGAGCTCGTTGAGGACAGCAACCATGTCCATCTTCAAGAGCCTCAGCACATGGGTCTTGATGAATTTCTCGAGTTTCTCTTCGTCGTCTTTGAATCTCTTCAGTCCCAAAATCACGAAGATAGCTTCTTTGCCTATCAATTTCTTGCCCCTCCAAAGGGATCCTCTTGGCCTCCCGTCATGGTAATGGCGGGGCTTGAGAGTGCTCGTGAAGGGTTCGCAAGAGCTGGGATTCAAAGTTAGGGTTTTTGGCACAAATCGCGAGAGTTGTAATGAAGAAGAAGAGTCTTTGATGATGATGGTTCTCAGTAGGTCTCGGAGGACAATCGATGAAGCTAATAAGGGTATTCTTGATTTTGAAAGGGCACCCATTGGTACCTAGAGAGAGAAAGTGGAGAGAGAAACAGGGTGGAGTGCAGAGTGGGCTCTGATGGCCGTGAGGGAGCTCAGGGAGGGGCGGTGGGCGGAGAGAATTGTGTTGTATACTCTGTGCGTGTGTGAAAGAGAGTTTTTTTTTTTTTTAAATAAAAAATTAAAAAAAAAATGTTTTTTAAAGGTACGTATTTTAAATGTTTGATAAAATAAGGGTTAACTGAGTGAAATATATATATATATATATAATAAGGGTTAACTGATTGAAATATATATATATATATATTGCAATAAACACGATCATACATTTACTTTATTAGTTGAAAATTTGAGATCATGCGTTTTTTTATTAAAAGAGGTAAAGTATTATCATTACGCTATGTGTCTTTGAGGGTGAATAAAAATATGTTTGTGTGTGATTTTAACTATATATATTCTTAACCATGTATATACATATATTACTCTAGATTGGGTTTAATCATGTATTTGATTTTAAAAATATTGAATAAAGTTTTATTAACTTGGGTTGAGAGATGGAGTGAATTTTATAATTTATGCAGAAAAGGAACATAGGAATGATGAGAAACAAGGTGTTGTTTATTTTTTTAAAAAAAATAAAATATAAAGAATAAAAGATTTTGTTCTACAATAAAATTTTATTTTTTAACTTAATTTAAAAAATTATCTATTAAACAAAATTTTATATTTTTTGATAAAATTTTGTTCTCTAAAAATAAAAAAAAACTGTTCTTCAAAGAGGTTTTGTTTTATAAATATATATATATATGAGAATAAAATAAGTTTAGAGGGTTTGGATTAAGTTTTTTTTTTATTTTTTATTTACTTTTTTTTAGGAAGTTAAAGCAATTGACATACATAGGATGGAGCCTGGACCATTTGGCTACAAACACTGACACCTTGCCAACTGGGCTACCAACCTAGGTTTGAATTAAGTAAACTCTTAATATAACACGCCACGACTGTACACAATATTTATTTTTATTGAAGTTGTTATCAATGTATGATGGTGCGAGCTAAGTGCAACTTCTTATGTAAGGTGTTTTTTCTTGACTGTCAAATCCAATCATGACAATTTAATTTCTTGACTATCACGTCCGATTATAATAATTTATATAACATAAACACTTACATGAGGAGTTTTTTTTTTATTTTTTTTTTTTTCCTATGTGTGTCGATTTCATAACACATGAATCATTCAAGTTAAAAGTATGGATCAAAAGTAAGATTTCAAAAACTTACCTCTCGAATTTCTGTCAACGCCACCATACCCTAAGCCATTCCTCCTATACCTTGGAGTGTTTACCTTTTTGTTATAGACAGAGCAATCACATTAATAATTACACCGACAGGTATTACATTTTAATTGATAGAGGCAATAACATTATAGTTTATTTTGTGTGAAAGTATAAATAGTAGTAAAAGTAATATTTTAAAATGAAAAACTAACAAGAATAGTGATTTAATTATAATATAAGCTTTAATAATCTCGATGTAATTCAAAAATTACACAGCATTGGTTGGTGAGGCAATAATTGTTATGGAATAATTTATAAGAAAAAATTTAAGTAAAAAATGAATATTTGTGAACAATGTGAATATTATTTAAAAACGAGTAATTCAAATACAATCAAACTTGCGATTGATCCACACAATTTGCAATCTTTCTGGACACCTCCCATTTTTTTTTTAATTAAGGTTGAATGCACTTAGACCCATAGTATATGTGATGTGCACCATACTCAAGTAATGTAACTTAATCGAGGCCAATGCAACTTTGTGCAAACTAAGCATCTGCTAATCAAAATTGTTGTGATACCCCCATAAAGTTTAGGGGAAGGTTGGCCAGACTCGCACACGAAAATTAGAAGATATATAAGTAATTGATAATAAACAAGCACATAGTACAAAATAATAATAATAAAAAGGAATTAAAAGCGAAAAGAAATTATAATTAATAAATAAAATTCATCCTTAGTTTTTCACAATTAAAACTCCATTAATAATCCAGTTATTACTTGGGAATTTAGTAAAACAAGGACCCTAAACCAATTCTCAATATCCAATACTTGAAAGAAAATAACAGTAATGTCTAAGTAACAAATAAAACTTCGATTATGAAGTAATCCGGAAGAGTGGATGATGAATGAAGCCTCTATTCTGAAGTAGTCCTTAACCCTTAAAATTTTCTCTAAAATCATGGGATATTACAATTGTCATCTCACGAGTAACAGTTAAGCGGTAACGTCTTCTAAACAACCAATCGTCCAATCTGAATTCACCTTAAATCACGTGGCACCTGAGAAACAAAGTGATTATATGCACGAGAAGAGTATAGTCACCCTGTGAGAGAAATGGGAGAACATATGCAAATAGTTTGCTCCTCGAGTTTGGTCTAACTGCTGATTCAGTTGAAGTAAGAACTTTAAAATCCAAAATAAATGTGAATTTCTTGATTAATAGGGCAAAAAACCCTAGGTGGTAGATACCAATAAAAAATTGAGACATTATTAAATAAAAATTCAAAATTTAAATGCATTAATCAATCAACTCAAAGCATAATAAGGAAAAATAAAAAATAAAAAAATTTGTTGTCCCCACTTGACTGAGTTGTATTTTTCATGTATGATATCGAACATATTGCAATGTATTTTTCATGTATGATTAAATTACTCGTACTTAAAATATATGGCAATAATAAAAATATTTGCGTGACCATAAACATGAAGCATTCATTTAAGAAAATTGAGTGTGCATCATCATCTACATTGCCCAAAAATACAAGCATATAAATACTTCGAGGAATAACTTTAACTATTTGCGTGACCATAAACATGAAGCATTCATTTAAGAAAATTGAGTGTGCATCATCATCTACATTGCCCAAAAATACAAGCATATAAATAATTCGAGGAATAACTTTAACTAGTCTTCCACAACATGATATTTAGAATATATCAATGTGTATCAATATCAAACATTGCAATTACATCAATGAAATAATTGAATTAGCGAAAGAAAAATTTTAAATGCCAATTCACGAATGTTTTTTTAATGAACCACTGTTGACCAATTTTTGGCATAAATATTAAGATGGCTTGCATTTCCAACTATCAAATTGTATAAAAACATATTAAATTAATATTACAGAACCAACAAATAGAGTCTACAGAGTATCTATTACTCAAAATAAATAAATAAAAGGGAAAAGCAAACCAGATCTAAATAAAAATAAATAAATAAATAAAATAACTAGAAAAGAAAAACAGATTTAGTTTGGTAGGTGTGAATGGAATGAAATAAACTAGAATAGAATGCTTTTAATTCCATTCTTTTGTTTGTAAAGTAATTTTAAAGATAGAATGCACATTCTTCATCTTTCTTATCAACTGGCAATTTGCATCTATTGAAGTCAAACGACGACCAATAAGTCGGCTATTTGCATCCATATACAATGATAAAGCACTAACATATATGTTGACGAGAGAGATGCATGTCGTTGAGATTGTATTCTTGATTAAAAAACGAGCGAAAATATATATTTATTTGGTTTACATATATATATATAAGTTTTTCTTTTTAAGCCATGCATAACCACGCAAGAT
This sequence comes from Cornus florida, assembly GCF_030987335.1. Classification (NCBI taxonomy): domain Eukaryota; kingdom Viridiplantae; phylum Streptophyta; class Magnoliopsida; order Cornales; family Cornaceae; genus Cornus; species Cornus florida. Next base: position 10,482,573 of record NW_026775573.1, on the reverse strand, counting down.
AATGTGAATGGTCTATCTATTCTCGTTCCATTCCCATTTTATTATGTAATTTATTTCATTTCTATCTTGTTTTATTTCTCTGTACCAAACTAGCCCTAAAGTTTTACCCTTTATACTAATTGTCACCACTTTATTGAAGAAGTTTTCATATGTTTCAACTACCGTGTCTGATTCAAGTAGCTCCCGTTCTTCCACAAAACCCATGGGGGTCATGACGAAATAATTCATGTGTACTTGTCTCAATTCCTCGTAAAATTAAGGCTAAAAAATATAAGGAAAGAGAGAGAGAGAGAGATGAGTGAGGAAAAAAAATCAGCAATAATGATCTCAAAAAGATAAACTTATATGAAAAATGAATGTGTTGATTTTAAATAAAATTATTTTTTATTCATACGGGATTAAACCAATGATTATAATGATCGTTATGTATCAATCCCCTTGCCCCCTTTCTTTTTGAATTTGTTCATCTCAAATTTGAAATTTTCTACTTCTTTTTCATTTGTTTATTTTAAATTAAATTCCTCTCTCTCTCTCTCTCTCTCTTTTCTTCCATCATCGGGCGAAAGAATACAAAATTAATAAATTCCAATTTGACTTGCTAATTTGAGCTTATCCATGCGGGTTATGCAATCTTTGAATAATAATTCATTCTTTTGAAAGATCGATCTTATTTTTTAAAATAATATTAATATTAATATTTTTTATTATATACTCCGTATTATATTAGTATTATACTATTAGTTAGTCTATGGAAAACTCATTGTACTCTTGAAATAACATTCAATATGGTTTGAACATTTACTTTCACACTTGTAAACTAAAAAAAGTCTACAGTGACATAATTTATATATATATGCACATGTGAATAGACTATATATATATATAAATTATGTCACTGTAGACTTTTTTTAGTTTACAAGTGTGAAAGTGAATGTTTAAACCATATTGAATGTTATTTCAAGAGTATATATATATATATGTGACTATATTCCATGACTCTGCAGTTATTTGACAAAACCCAAGTTGCTGATCCTTTCTTCTCCAATAAGAAAAGCCCAAGTTAATGAAAATGAAAGTCCTTCTCGAAGGAGAAGAAGCCCAAAGTTGATAACCCAAAAAAACTTGAACCATAAACAATTTAACAAAACAAACGACCTTTGCAACCAGACGACAAAGTGAATGGCGTAAGCATCAGACGTAATCTCATCCATTCCCGTCTAACCATCCGGTGGCTTCTGTACTGCCACGTGGCAAAAGTGTATTCTCAATTCCTGCTGCTTCGCAGAAACCCCGCGCTTCTAGATGACACGTTGACTCTTGAGTACCAGGAAAACTTTTATATCATTTCATTTTTATGTTTCTTTGAATAGGGAGTTGAAAGATTTTATTTTCAAAAGTGATAGATATTTTATTGAGTACGGTTCTTTTTAAAATTTACTATTTTTTAATGTTAATCTCTTTTTGTTTTTATTTTTAATGGCGCTTTCTATAAAATGTGAAGGCTTTAATTTCGAGCTTTATAGTATAACCAATACACGAATAAAAATTTAAAAATTAAAAATTGAGTAATGATTTTATAACTATACTCATAATGAAATGATTTAATATAAAACAAACATATATAAAAAATTCATAAATATCACGAATGAGTCAAAAATCTCTGCTGTAATAGCTTTACGCTTTACAATAAGTGAAAAACAACCTAATCATATAATCACATACTATATGTGTTAGCGATTACAGTGATCGAGATGTTGTTACATTAAAGAATTTGTGCCCATCACAAACACATAAATATGACCCATTTTATAAGTATGTGCTCATTGTGTTGGCAACTTGGAACCAGAGAATTGGTTTCTCTCTTTCTTTTGTGTGCGTTTGTGCGGTTATAGTCATAGACTTGACTTTCTTATGATATCAATTGTTGCCTCATAATTAATTAACTCAAATTACATGAATTCCAAACCAAACCCAACCCATATATGGTCGACATAGTTATTTTGGTTTGAGACAATCAACCTTAGCAATTTTAATGGACCCAATCAACTCCAATATTGAATTTGTGTTTTGTCTTGTTACCAATATGAAATCATTACTGACAATAAACACATGATTCTAGTGCATTCCCCGAGATTTGGCTGCTAATTATAAGTATTTTCCTAGTAAAAACGTTAATTCTAATCCCTATCCTAAGACTTCTTTATTCATTACATATGTACAATGATTGATCAAACCAAAGATCATTTAGAACTTTGAAACTTGTCTCAACCACCAATACTCTACTCATCTCCAACACCCAATGGTTTCAAGCCACGCATCAAATTCACACCCCCTGGAGCCCTAAACTTGTGCTAAAACTTCCAAAAAAAGTCATCCAAGACTGCGCACGTGCGTTATCAACTCATGTGTTCTTTGCATATATACATATATATATATATATACAGCCCATTTTTGGAAACCCTAGCCCAAAAAAATAAAAACAATATCATCAAGAAACCATGAGCTTGCGGGTCATTTAAGTACCTTTACAGAATCTTCTATCCCCTATAACTTCTTATAACCTTCCTTGTTCCCTATCAAAACCTCCATTTTCTTTGTTTTACTTCCAACTTATTCCATCTTATCTCCTTCCTAGAAACTACCCTTGTCCTCAAAAATCTTCCCTTCCGTACCTTTATATAAATCGTCCCAAACTTTCCCTAATTTATTCAAAAACCAATCCACACCATCAAATCTCCAACACCCTTTTGAGCTTTTTGGTGTTCTGATTGAACACATACACACAGTCACACACATAGTTATGGACATTACACACAGTGGTATCCATCACATGAAGAACAAGAACAAGCTAGGTAAGAAGAAGAGAGACAGGGGGGTCATGAAGGTTGTGTACATATCCAGTCCCATGAAGGTGAAGACTAGTGCCTCCAAGTTCAGGGCTCTGGTCCAAGAGCTCACCGGGCGACACTCCGACGTGTCCCGGTTCATGGAGCTCAATGGCGCGGACGATTCGCAGATGGTCCCGGACGACGTCCACGGCGGGTGGAGGCCGTCTCTAAACGATGATTATGCACCGTCTTTGGTTCCGGCTCCTCCCCGGGAGTCGCCGGCCAGCTCCGACTCCTTCCTCGAGGGGTTTGATGACCGCGTGTTCACGTCTCAAATGGACCAACAGTTGTCTGAGTTGTTTTCCTCGAGTTTGTTTAATGATTCTTCTGGTGATTTGGATGTCCTTGGCAGCTATGATTCACTATAAATTGTTTGTTTTTGTAGTGATTCATTTGTTTGCAGTCATATATAGACACACACACACACAAATATATATATATATGTATTAGTTAGTTGAGGTTGGAGACATCATAGAGTTTGATGCAATCATATGTTTATAAATTTATTCTAATGTTTAATTTTAATTAAACCTACTGTACTTGTGATGGAATCATTTTTGTTGGGATGTCTTTGTTCTTGCATTTTGGAAGTCAATTTGATTAAGGTACGTTCTAGGCTGAAAAATACAGTGGGCTATATATGGTCCATTGCAATTGGATCCCTATCCCACTTTTAGTTTCCTAACCCTCTTTTGATGGATTAGATACTTCATTTTAATTTTTATTTTTATTATTATTTTAAACTCGTAATATTTAAGTCACATAAAATAATCATGATCCACCCTCCTCCTCCATTTTGATTATAAAGGGTTCAAAGGGATCAGGAATCAATTGATTTGGTAGTTGTTGATCGAACACTTTTGATTGATCAGATTTATGAGAGATAGGACCTGATGAGATCATAATTGTATAATTTTATTTTTTTTGAATTACGTACCAACATAAAATTATTTTTTAAAAAATTATTTGTCTGGGGGGCCCTTTTTGTTTATTATACTTTATTTACCAGGTACCTTTCTTAGGCCTACTCAGCCTTTTTTTTTTCCTCACTGAATCAGAAGAACAAAACAAATGCCTCTATTTCCCTATCAATGTCTTGGTCCACTAACTATAGATTGACTAACTATAGATTGATTTATCAAATTTCAGATCTATAAGAACAATAATGAAGTACGGATAAAATATTTTTAAAAAAAAAGCTAGCTTGGGTATATTCAAAAAGAATTAGAGAAGAAAAAAAGGATAGAAGATCGAAAAGGGTTAGTCGGCTGGCATCATTAGCTGTAATTAACACTTTACAAAAGTGTTAGATGAAAAATTATCATACCATCTTGTCACAAGAAAAATACAAAAAATGTAATGTTAATCTCATAAAAAAAGTCCTGCACGAACCCTTCTTTTCAAAACAAAACAAAACAAAAAAAATATGCTGTTAATTTCTTTATCAGAGACACGTAATGAAATACAAGTAACGTGTTAGGACAGGATAAGAATAATATCTGAGGCGATCATAAAATGAGAATGAAATTTTGAGTAAACGCTCATTCGCCATTTTGAATTGCAACGAAATTGAAAATTAATTAAGGGGGTAAATTTTTTTATCTCATGACAGACGGATTGAAATTTCCTTCTATTCTGAATTGAAATACGTTTTAAAGTCGAATATTTCAACCCAAATGCTCAAAGGAACATAAAAGGGTTCGAAGGGATTGGGACCATATTTGCTCCCATGTTTGGTTTTACTCCCTCATCTTGCTAATTGACCATATTCGATTGAAATTTCGGTTGAAATCAGGTTGAAGTAGTATAACTTTTTAAAATTATGTAATGCGTTAGGACACTGAGGGGGCATAAAATCCCACTTGACCGAGTCCCATCCAGCCCATCAGTCCAAAGGGAGGCCCAGCGACCCTCCAGCCCGCTAACTCTCATTCAAGGCCTGTTCTGATCAAGAGCAAGTCCCGTTTTGACCGAGGATCGGACCATGAAGAAATGAAGCCCTTATTATCTTAAGGTTTATAAATAACTAAATAATTTTTAGGGTAAGAATAGACTTCTATAAATAGAAAAAGAACATAAATGTAAAGGAATAAACTTTTCTAATAGAGAGAGCAATTTCTTGCACTTTCAAACGGGATAAGAACAATATGTGAGACGATCATAAAATGAGAATAAAATTTTAAGTGAACAGTCATTCTACGTTTTGGTCCGCAACAGAATTGAAAATTAATTAAGGGGGTAATTTTTTTTTATCTCATGACAGACAGAGTGAAATTTTCTTATATTTTGAATTGAAATGTGTTTTAAAGTCAAAGATTTCAACCCAAATACTCTAAGAAACGTAGAAGGTCCGAAGGGATTGGGACCATATTTGCTCCCATGTTTGGTACTCCCTTATCTTGCTAATCAACCATATTCTGTTGAAATTTCGGTTGAAATCCGATCGAAGTAGTATAACTTTTTAAAATAATGTAAAAACATAAAATCATTCTAAAAAAAAATCTATTTGTCAAAACTAAAAAGGCAATTTACATTGTGGATTTTATGATTTTTATCCAAGACTCGTTTTTATTATATTTTATTCATGAAGTACCTTTCTTACCCCTACTCAGCTAGTGGGGAATTGGTGACCGCCGGAATTTGTCGATTGGATAAAGAAGGCTTTTTCTTTTTAATCGCACTGAAACGCAAGAACAAGTAGCTGTTTTTCCCAATCAATGTTCTGGTCCACGGAGTACGATTGATTAATCTTTTTATTTTGGATCTATTGGAACAGTAGTGAAATAGGAATAAAATATATTTTTAAAAGCTACAGTAGCTTGGAAGAGTTTTCAAAAGTACTAAAAAAAATAAATAAAATAAAAAGAAAGAAAACAAGAAAAATATATATATATACTGCTAATCTTGTAAAAAGAAGTTATGAAAGTTGAAATTTTGTAATGAAAGCAATACTTCCCACGAAAACAAATAAAAAATCATTCCAATTTGAAATAGGACTGATGTAAAAATTGATTAACAGGAAAATGTAGGATCTAGACAAACCTGTTCTAGACATGTCATTCATAATTATAACTATCTAAAAAAATTGTGCAATTCATGTCATTAAACTTATACATAATTATGGCTGCTGAAGCAAGCATATTCCCATTCAACTTGTAGGCTTTGTTTGGTTAGGTATAAACAGCTAAAAAAGAAAAGAAAAAGAAATTTTTTAAAAAATTTTAGAGTTTGAATAGATAGAAAAAGAAAAAAATTTAGTTTCCTTTATTGAGTATTTTCCTTCAAAAAAATTTCTAACGAAAATTTTATTTTCACCTAAAAGAAGCGTTTATTTATTTGCAATTCCTATTTTATCAAGTAATTTAATTATGCAAAGTTCTTTCCAAAACAACTTCTATTCTGAGGTAAGTTCTCTCCAAAACAACTTCTATTCTGAGGTAAGTTCGCAAGGCAAATTATACAATTATATATAGAGAATATCAATAATAATTTGGATAAAATTGCTCAAAATAGATCATGCTTCTAAATAGAATTTTTATTTTTTTTAATAGTTTGTTCTATATACAGTAGTATTGCCTCTCTTCAGCTCTAATTTTTTATTTTTTATTTTTTATTTGTTTATTTGTTTATTGTAAACTAATGATTAGTTTTACCTAAGAAAATATTATGATGCCTTATTCTAAATATAAATAATTATATATTTGAATTTCATAATCCATCATTTTACTTCATAAGGGTAATTTTGGTATGCATAATCACTATCTTTTCACTCTCATGCTATCCAAACTAACAAACTAATATTTTTCTACAATTTTATTGGATAAATTTTTATGTTAACCAAATGCATGCTAGAAAATCTATTTTCTTTTCACTTTTCTTCACTTTTTATTTCTTTTATTTTGTAGCTTATTTTCATCTAGCTAAACGGAGCCCAGTGAAAAATTTCTCAATCTCACCTTCCTCTATTCAAAAGAACCAGCATTTTCAGGAGTTCATCACTCTAGTTTATATATGTATTGTCTTTGTAATGCTGATTTGGGAGATCTATAGCATTGATTAATATTGTATCAAGGTTTATAGTCACGGTCCTGGTGTAACGAACTCACATAAATATCGATTACGTATTCGCAGCCGTGAACCATGATTATATGTGATTAAGATTTGATATGAATATACTAAATTTGGGGCTTTCTCTATTTGCAGTTTTATTCAATTAGTTAACAATTTTCTAGGATTCAATACTTGTAGTTTGAAGAACAACAAATTTAATTTTCATAACTCCAAAATTTGGTTAACAAGTGGTTGATATTATCAATCTTGATCTAAAGTGTTTGTACACTGAACACTAATATGAAAGTTCTAGTTGAGGTCAAAGACTATTGTTTTATGATTGAGCCTAGCTCAAACAAGTAATTACTCGGATGCATAGACTACTAACAGTTTAGAAAGAGAAAATTATGAATATATATAATATACAAGGTATACAAGGGGCAGAGCCAGAAATTAAATTCAGGAGGTGAAGATGCAAGAAAAATCCCAATTTAGAAAGAGAAATTCTTCATTTCAAATATTTTTCAACCCTTTTTCCCTCTATTTGCAGTCTATTTATAGACTATTACAGATCTTCTAGAAGCTTCCTAACTAACTCCTTGCATTGGGCTGATCACCTGGGCCTTTCTTGGTCATGGGCTCAATTTTTTCTTTCTGGAGTCGGGCTTTCAGCTTGATCTCCCAGTCCTGGGCCTGGTCAGTGAAGACTTGGTGCGGGGCGGTTGCTCTCGCCTAACCTGTTCTCAGCAATCTGAATCATATCTGGTCCAGGTCACCTTTCGTATCCTCATCTGCCCCCATAATCTCTCCTTAACTAATCAGGGTGGAATTATCGAAAAGACACAATCATAACATGACAGCTCTGAGTGATAACGTGGGTAAGCGAATGGTTGGTTCAGATGATCATACTTCGAGATCTGCTGCACCATTATTACTGTAGCTTATTGGATGTCGAATCATTTTCACTTTAAAAAACCCCAATCACTCACTTTTTATCTTTCTTCAACCTTTTTCATCTTCATCACCTACCTGTATTTTCCGGCGGGCCTTCTTTGTCTTCTCCGGCGAGCTTTTCCCTTCGCGATCTGACTTTTGCTTTGTTACTGGGTGCTTTACAAACTCTATTTCCAAGGTTAATTCATTTCTCTTGCTACTCTTTATTAGAAAAAAAGGGAACTTTACACTAAGAAATTTATTTCCTTTTTTAATGGCTCCCCTTGACTTGGATGCTCTTCGTTTGAAGAATAACATCCCAAACGATGTCTCCCTTAGGGTCTATCTCACGGGTATGGATGAGAGTTCCGGCGAGGGTCTTCTTCCTGGGGAGATTCTCTTCGCGGTTCCTCACTTGAATGTGATTAGATTTCCTTTACACCCCTTCTTTTGTTATGTCTTCAACAAATTAGGGCTTTCTCCTCTTCAGGTTAACCCTAACTTCTTTAGGGTAATATTGGTCCTTTTGATTTTAAACCGTGATAGGAATCTTGAATTAGATATCATAGACCTTCTCCTCTGCTACCGAGTTTCAAAAATTAGAAATAGCGAAAGGTATTTTCACTTCTTTCCCATTGAGAAGCGATCCATCTGTACGGATAAGCTATCTCTTGAAAAGGGTTGGAGGCAAAACCTAATTGGGGTCAGTGTGAATTGGCGAACGCCATTCACTCAGACTTTGTAATACCCCTAATTTTAAAAGGATAGTCTCGGTATTTATTTATTATTTTTATTGTATTTTGCGTGATTATTTGGTTTAATTATTTTTATTTATTAATTTTATGTGACATGTATTTAGTTGGCATTTATTTATTATTTTTATTGTATTTTTGCGTGATTATTTGGTTTAATTATTTTTATTTATTGATTTTATGTGACATATATTTAGTTGGCATTTATTGTTTAAGTGTTTTAATTGTTTAATTATGAATTTTATTTTCATTAATTGTTTCTTATTTTCTTTAATTGGGTTGTATATTTAGTTATATGTGTATTTTCTGTAATTGGATTAGTTGGTCATTCTAATGTGTAAATTGGTTTATTTAAATATTTTAATTAGATTAAATTATAGTTTAAATTAGTATCAGTTACTGTATTAAAATAAATTACTAACTAGTCTAATTTTAAACAGTAGGGTTCCCTAAGAGGTTACGCGTATGTAGCCGAGTATCTTATAACCTAGATTGCTATATGGGCCGACTGACTAGAGTTTTTACATTAGGGCTCTGGCTGAATTAAACGAAGCTTTGGGTTTAGGATTTTTACGCCTATTTATACATAGTTGTATCTGTATTAAGGGTTGGAAAACCCTACTCACGTAACATAGAGACACAGAGTTACAGAGTGAGGCTTTAAGAGAGCAGAGCAAGTTTGTGAGGTTTCCAACCGAGGCTTCAAGATTTGGCTTAGGAAAAGGGAAGAACAAAAGTAATAGGAGGCTAGACAGCGTTGCAGTGGTTGCCGGAAGTTAGGCCGACGGCGACAAAGTTTTGAGTCCAAAACTGCAGGCAAGTTCTTATCTTCCTCTTTTCCTTTGGCTCGTGTTCTGTGCACCTAGATAGTCTCTAGGGATTAAATAATTAGTAATTGAAACTTATGTGTTTAATGTATGCTTGTTGATGATCTGTTTGCATTGAATTCAAATCTGTTTACAGTTCGTGTAATTGTTGCTCCCAGTTCTGTTCATTAAAGCATATTAAAATCTATTGTGATTTTAGTTACGATTCTTGCTTTTATCTTCTGTAAACAAACCCTGGGGATGTTAATGGGATGATATAAGACTCCTAAGATCAGTTTGTGAAGAGGAACAGAGATATTGGAATAGAATTATAGTTTCAGTTTTGTTCCTAACGCGGGTTAGTTCGGTAGCAAATTTAATCTCTGTAATTGATTTTAATTGTTGTTATCAAGCCATTGGAATGCTACTGGGTATTAATATGACACCTAAGATTGGTTTTAAAAACTAACAGAGTGATAGGAATAAGCCGGAAAAGGAGCACAAAAGCTGAAACGAAACACCGGGGACTAAAGGCTCTCAAAGGAGGTGAGAGCCGGCTCTATAGAAGTGGGAGCCGGCTCCCACAACAAGTAGAGCAGGCTCTAAGGAATCCTAGAGCCGGCTCTAGGCTGGAAGAGCCTGCTCCCAAAATTTGGAACAGGCTCCCTTTTCATTTTATGTTTTGTTTTAATTTTTTTTTTAGTTTTCTACGTACTGTGTTTACTGTTGTAGCATGGGATTTAATCTGTTGGGTCTGGGGTTCCACAGAGAGATTAGAAGGCTGAATTTGGGTGTTATTAGGACCTTAAATTGATTAGGGTTTAATTCTAAATTGTCGGGACAAACAGTGTAAAAATTAAGGCACTTCCTATGTTGTTAACAAATGGAAGATAAATTAATTGTTGAATTAAATTTCAGCAATTTGATGGAATATAATGTGTTTATAAAACTTGTTTTAAAATGCATTCAAGTGCATGATAAGGTCATTTAATTATTAATTTTGATCTATGCATGCTTAGGAGGCTAGTTGCTGAATTATTAAATCGTCTCCTATAACTATATGGTTAAATGCTTGGATTTAAATTGCTGAAACATTAAACAATCTTCTGAAATTGTTTTAGCAATTTATTGGATAATAATAGGATTATTTAACCTATTCACATGCATGACGGAGTCCCTGACATATTAAATTTGGTCTATGCATGCTCTGGATGTTAGTTGTTGATTTATTAAATCGTCTTCTGCAACTATATGGTTAAATGCTTGGATTTAAATTGCTGAAACATTAAACAATCTTCTGAAATTGTTTTAGCAATTTATTAGATAATAATAGGATTATTTGACCTATTCACATGCATGATGGAGTCCCTGACATATTAAATTTGGTCTATGCATGCTCTGGATGTTAGTTGTTGATTTATTAAATCGTCTCCTGCAACTATATGGTTAAATGCTTGAATTTAAATTGCTGAAGCTTTAAATATTTTTCTGCAATTATTTGGATGGTGGTTTTTGGTCTGTAAATTATTGAACTGTTATATATGTTGTAATTTACATGAATATGGAGGATTGTATGTACTGGTATGGGACGGTGACATACTAGGGACGATTTAGCTCAAAACGTATAAACCTAACCTAATGGATTAATGGAATGGATTGAAAGATATCGAATCCTAATTGTGACTAAGTCAGATCAGCTGTAACCAAGTTGGATGACTTTCTGGATTAACGAATGGTAGTTAAGTCATATTAACTGAATAAGTTGAGTGACTAACTAGTTGGTTTATTGTATGTTAGTTTAATAAATAGTTGAATTACATACCCTGGATTTGGACGGACTTTATATATATATTTATGGTACCACGAGTTGAGCTTAAGTCTCAGACTCGTTGGTTAGGGTGCGTATATGCAGTGGATGCGTAGCTGGTTATAATAGGTTGAGGTGTACCCTGTTAGGTCTAGGTACTCATGCCCACCTTTGGGTGCGTATTCGCATGTTGCCTTCTATTCAGGTTGAGACCCCTATTATAGACTAGTGAATGTCCCTTAGTGTGGATATATTTATACGTATGGACTAGATAGATATTGTGAGGTGTCTACGGTGTATCTGCGTATCGGGTCACTGTATAGATTGCAGTTAGATTAGAACTTGCTCGTGGGTCTGACCCCACTCCTTCATTATTCTTTTCAGGTACAGGACGGTTCCAGCCTTAGAGCTTGATCGTGCTTGTCGAGGACAGTCTCACCTTCATCTGATTACGTAGGACTTCTCTCGATGTTTCTAGCATTATCTATTTTCAGTTTTCAGTTTAAGTTGAACTTTTGGTTAGGGGTCCATCAGTGGATTCCCAAGTTGTAACCTTGAAGTTTTGGAGGATTGGAGTTTCAATTTTCAGTTATACATGGAGGGTTTTATTATTATTATTTCTTTCAGCTTTATTCTATCTTTATTGTTTCTTTGTGTCATCTGTGTTCATTTTAAAATATTTTAATTGTTTGATATTCCCTCGGGTTTGGGCCTGGGCCTGATCAACCCGTGTCTCGGATCCGAGGGGTATCACAGACTTTCCCCATCCCAACCACTTTTGGAGAGTGCTCTATTCCTCAATACAAGAAACCTAAAAAACAGCCAGCCGATTGCCATTGTGAAACTTGCGTTCCTAGTTTCTGCACTTTTCTTTGTAGCTACCTTCAGATTTAACATGATGAATTGGTTTACAACGTTTGCAGGGCTAAGCTTGATATTCTGAATGAGAGAGTTCTGAATAACATCCCCTCAGCCACTGACTTGCTTACCCCTGACAACCTCTCTGATATATCCATCATTGGATCCACAATGGAGAGTATTGTGAAACCCCTCGGATCCGAGACATGGGTTGATCAGGCCCAAGCCCAAACCCGAAGGAAATATCAAACAATTAATATATAAACGAACACAGAATATAAAAGATTTAAGAATTAAAATAGTAAAGCTGGAAGAATTCTAAATATAAAATCCTCAAATAATAATGATTAAAATATTCCAACTCTCTAAAACCTCCAAGAGTACAACTCGGGAATCCATCTAGTGGACCCCTAAATAAAATCCCAGATGATAAGTAAACAACTGAAGATAAAATCTAAATCTAAAACATGGAATAAAATCCTACGTCGTCAGTAGAGTGAAAGACCGTCTTTGTTCAACCCGATCAAGCCCTAAGACTGGAACCGTCCGGTACCTGAAAAATATAAGAGTGGGTCAGGCCCACAAATAAGTTCTAATTTAACTGCAATCCATATAGTGACCCGATAAGCAGATACATCCTAAATATCTCACAATATTTATCTAGTCCATAAATATATATCCACACTAAGGGACATTCACTGGATTACAAAGGGGGTCTCAACCTGAATAGAAGGCAACATGCAAAAACGCACCCAAAGGTGGGCATGAGTACCTGGCCCTAACAGGGTACACCTCAACCTATCATAACCAACTACGCATCCACTACATATACGCACCCTAACCAACAAGCCTGAGACTCAAGCTCATCACGTGGTACCATAACCATATATTTTAAGTCCGTCCAAAACCAGAGTATGTCAATTAATTGTTCATTGATCTGACATACTATTTATAACCCAGTTAGTCACTCAACTTATTCAGTTGATCTGACATAACTCCAAACACTAGTTAATCCATGTAGTCACTCAACTTACTCAGTTGATCTGACTTAAATATAAGTAGGATTCAATTTTTACAATCTATTCCCTTATTCCAATAGGGTAGGTCTTAGCGTTTAGAGCTAAACCATTCATAGTATGCCACCGTCCCATACCGATGCATACAAACCACAACATCCAGATAATTGACCGAATTTAATATAATAATTCAGCAATTGTAATCCAACACATAAATCCAGCTAATTGACATAATTTAATATAATAATTTTACAATTATAATCCAATACATAAATCCAGACAATTGACAGAATTTAGTTTAAAAATTCAGCAATTATAATCCCACACCTAATTCCATATAATTGACAGAATATATTTTAATAATTCTTTAATAAAAATTCGAGAGAAGCCTAACAAAATCTAATATGTATAAGACCCTATTATGCATCCAAAATAAATTTAGAAATCCTACTCCAGTCATCTAAGTTGCTAAAACAAGTTTAAGCAACTAAATACTTTATATCCGTCAACAGTGTGCGACATCGCTTAAAACTTCCACACTATGAATACCATTAGCATGTATAGATAAATTATGCACTGTGGGTTCCAATATAGCATAAAATCATGTTTAAAGTCTATGCTACAGTCCTTAAAATTGTTAACACAAGATTAAATAATTTAATCCTTCATATCCGTTAACAGCGTGCATAGTTGCTTATTTTTATACTGTTCATTCTATTTACACTACGGATCAAATTATGCAATTAGAGAGTTTAAAATCCTATGAAATTACTTTTAAAATCTTCAGTCCAGTCCTTGAAATAATCCAGAACACCAAACACGTCCAAAATAGTGCCCAAAATAGTTCCGGAACGCGTCCAAACAAGGCCAGACAAGGGAGCCTGCTCTCAAAACCACAGAGCAAGCTCAATGCACCATGGAGCCGGCTCCCTAGCCCTTGGAGCCGGCTCTATGAAGAGGGGAGCCAGCTTTCCCCCTTTGAGAGCACTGATCCCCTTTCAGCTCCGTTTCTGATTATCTGCTTCGTCTCCGGCCTCTTCCCACCCTTCTGTCATTCCTTAAAACTGATCATAACAGTTTAATATATATCCAGTATCATCTCAGTCCTTTGTTTATAACAGTGAGAATTAATATAACAATTAAAACAGTACCAATTTGTATGCTTTAAAACAGACGACGAACACCAAACTTGCAAGAACTGTTCCAGACAAACTTAAACACATATAAAAGATCAAGTTGACATATATTACGCATGCAAGATTCAATTAATATTCAATTACAGTCCTAGAGATCATCTAGGTATGCACAGAACACAGGCCAGCGGGAGAAAGAAAGAAAAGAACTTGTTTGTATGGTTTTGGAATCAAAAAGTTGTCGTCGTCTTCCTGAGCTTTCCGACGACGTCCGTTTACGGTCAACCCAACCTCCTACTACCCAACCTTCCCTCCTCCTAAGTCCGACCTTTAAGCCACAGCCGTCAGTCCTCACTGAACATGCTCTATTTTCTCAAAATCTTTATCTGTTTCTCTCTATATCTTTGGTACGTGAATTGGGTTTTTCTAACTCTTTTAGCAGACTTATAACATTACTTATAGGCACAAATCAACCCTAAGTCTAATTGTTAACCTAAGACAGAAACCCTAATTAAACCCTAGTCGGCCCATTGAATAAAACCTAATTTATAATCTATGTCGGTTACCAATACGTGACTTCTAAAATAACAAAACCTAATGTGAAACATTATAACATAAACCCTAATTTAATCCAAGTAAAATAAGTAATTTTCAACAAAATACAACTAGTCAATTAAAGACAATAAAAATACCATTAATTCAATTAAACAACAAATGTAATGAAATACACAATTAAACACTTAAATAAAAATAAATATTTAAAACAATTAACAATTTAGCAAATATTCAATTAATCACCTAAAAATGTAATAAAATACTTATTAACAATGCTGATACTATCCTTGTAAAAGTAGGGGTATTACAAGTATCCAGATTCCTTTTTTCAGCAGGAGGAGGCATTATGCTCCCACTCCTTTAGCAGCACCAGTCACCACAACGGCCGCCTCAACTGCCCCAGTTTTGGCTCAAGCTACCGAGCATCCGACCGTTGAGCCTTCTACGTCAACCTCTACTGAAGTTCAACCTGTCATGCCAAACAATGAACCCTCTGACACTCTAATTGAAGCTTCCCAAAATGGTACTTAGGATGTTGGGGGTTCTTCTCAGAATAATAGAGGATCTCTTCCCGCTCAGGCTGGCGTTTCAGATAAGAACTTGGGAAAAAGACCCATGCCTGAAGGTGGTCTTTATCAAGGTGACCTCCCTCAAACACAAAGGGTTCGGACCTCTTTCTGGGTCACCAATCCTACCCCATCTCCTCAGTTATCCATTCCAAAGGGTGAATCAGCCAGAACCTCCGGGTTTTTACCAATAATAACCCATGGTATCCCTTGCTTAGTCGTGAGGATGGGTTAGTCATTGCCCCCACAGATTCCTTGTTTAAGGTCCCATTCACATCATTTGCCTTTTACAAGGGCTTTTGGACTCCCAAAGACATTGAAGTTCAAAACAAAATGACCTTTAACGAAATGTATCAGCGATTCCCAGCAGCTGCTGTTGAGGTAATTTTTTCTCTCCTTTTTATATATTTTTCCCGTTCTGATTATTTGACGATTGTACTTATCAGAACACCTTTACCTTTGTGCAGACTCTCTTTGGGCTGTTCACTTTTCAGAAAAGCACTGAAACTCTGAACAAAAAGCTCAAATCCCTCTCTGCTGGTCTTAAAAGATCTGTTGACTCAGAAAGGTTAACCGAGGCCAAGAACATAGAGCTGCTGGTTAAGCTGAACGAGTCAGAGAAGGAGATAACCGCTCTGAGGGCTGAGAGAGACGCTCTAAAGACTGAACGAGATGCTCTTAAGGTTGATCGGGATTCTCTCCAGGATGAAGCTGACGTTCTGAAGATCGAAAAGAACGTCGCGTTAACAGAAAGGAATGCACTGAGGGCAGAAAAGGGTGACTTTCAGTGTACCTTGATTGTTAAACGATTGATTCGTTCCAATTATGAGGAAAAATTCTCAAATGAACGCTCTACTATGCTGAACGCCATAGGCAGAGTTGATGGTGGCATGAGAGCTCTCCATGCTCGCTTCACCAAGATTGGGGCTCTTAGGTATGCTGAAGGGTATAGAGATGGTTTCATTAACTGTTCTCCCTCTGAGGGCGAATCGAGCACCTGTGCAGGTCCAGATGAGCTAGATGCCTCTCTGGATATTACCCCGCCGAACACTTACCAAGATTTATCCCCTGCCCCTGCTGAAAACATTTTTATTGAGTGCAAAGAGATTGCAACTTCAGGGATCGTCCCACCCAATCGTCCTCCGAACGTTCCTCCCATCACCACCATTGTTCATTCCATATCAGTTGCCTCTGACAGAATTTTACTGATTGAGGAAGTCATTCATCTCGACTCTCTCTCCAGGGATGGTGATGCAGTCAATGGTGAAGAGGACAACAACAAGCTAGCTGGTAATGAAGGGGGAGGCAATGGACCTGGACTAAGATAGGAAACTGCAAACTAGCGTTCTGCTGACTTTTGTAGTTTTTTTTAAAAAATATTAACTCATGTACTTCAAGAACTTATCTTATGATGAATGAAATGACATTTCTGTTTTGCAAAGCTCCCATTTTTCAATCCGTACTTGAATGAGTTGATAATTTGATTCTTCTATCTGATTTTTACTTCACAAGTGTTCAGTATGCGGCTATTAGTGCCATTTGCCACTTGACTTTTATTCTGCACAAGTGTTTGGCGTTCGGCTCTTAGTACCATTTGCGACTTACTTGGCTAAGTGGTTGGCACTTGGATAGAATGCCACTTACCACTTTACTTTTTTATTTTGTGTAAGTGTTTGGCGTT
Organism: Cornus florida; assembly: GCF_030987335.1. NCBI lineage: Eukaryota > Viridiplantae > Streptophyta > Magnoliopsida > Cornales > Cornaceae > Cornus > Cornus florida. Next base: position 10,465,528 of record NW_026775573.1, on the reverse strand, counting down.
TGGCTCGTGGTGCCACTTGTCACTTACTTTGTTGAGTGGTTGACACTCGGCTAGAATGCCATTTGCCACTTCACTTTTTTATTTTGTGCAAGTGTTTGGCGTTCGGCTCGTAGTGCCACTTGCCACTTACTTTGCTAAGTGCCTGGCGCTCGGCTATAATGCCACTTGCCACTTCACTTTTTTATTTTGTGCAAGTGTTTGGCATTCGGCTTGTAGTGCTACTTGCCACTTACTTTAATAAGTGTCTGGCGCTCGGCTAGAATGCCACTTGCCACTTCACTTCTTTATTTTGTGCAAGTGTTTGGCGTTCAGCTCGTAGTACCACTTGCCACCTACTTTGCTAAGTGCCTGGTGCTTGGCTAGAATACCACTTGCCACTTCACTTTTTTATTTTATGCAAGTGTTTGGCATTCAGCTCATAGTGCCATTTACCACCTACTTTGCTAAGTATTATTTGCTCAATCAGCTTTTAGAAACGAAATGACCTCTTTTATAAATTTTGGAAATTCTACACATACATCTGTGAGTACATAATCCAAAATGTGCATTACTCAAAATAGAATTCAACCTTCTATTGATAGTACCTTTTCAGAGATGTGGCATCCTATGGTTTATTGACCAACCTTCCAGCCATGGTCTCTAGGACATATGCCCTATTTCCAATGGCTTCTGCAACTCTATACGGTCCTTCCCAGGGTGACATCATCTTCTTTATAATTTTCACCTTCTTCTTCAGAACTAGATCACCAGGTGCAAAATTTCTATGCTTCGCCTTTTTATTGTTAGTTCACAAGCGTTTGCTGATATGATGCGAGTCGTATTGCTGTTGCATCCCTTTTCTCTTCCAACAAATCGAGATTAAATCTCAGTATACTATCGTTCTGCTCCTGACTCCATGCTAAGCTTCGAACAGTCGAAACTAAGTATTCAAACGGTATTACCGCCTCAGTGTCATACGCCATAGCGAATGAGCTTTCTCTGGTTGATCACCTTGAGGTTGTTTTGTAAGCCCACAGAACGTTGAGAAGCTCGTCTAACCACTTACCTTTCTCGTCTTCAAGCTTCTTCTTAATATAAGCAAAGATTGTTCTATTTGTAATTTCAGTTTGACCATTTGCCTGCGGATGGCTGACCGCTGCTAACTTGTGATTGATCCCATACTCTTCCAGTAATTCCCTCACTTGTTTACTATCGAGATTGGTTCCATTGTCTATAACGATTGACCTTGGTACACCAAAGTGACAAATAATATTACTCCAGATGAAGTGCCTTACTTGAGTTTGGGTCACACTAGGATACGGCTTTGCCTCCACCCATTTAGTAAAGTGATCTGTTGCTAGCAGAACGTATTTGTCCTGTGACCTAGCGGTCGGCAGGGGGCCAACCACATCCATCCCCCACTGCGCGAAAGGCTATGGTTTGGCCATTATGTGCAGGTCTTCGGGTGGTTGGTGGATCAATGGTCCGAACCTTTGGCACTTATCCCATTTTCTAGAAAATTCTTCTACATCTCGCGACATGTTCGGCTAAAAATATCCTTGTCTCATCGCTTTATGCTCTAGAGATCTTCATCCTGAATGATTGCCACACACACCCTCATGTATGGTTCGCAAAATCTGTCTAGCTTCTGTGAGGGTTACACATTTCAAGTACGGACCTGAGAAAGACCGTTTGTACAACTGATTGTGCACAATAGCATACTTTGCAGCATTTGACCTGATCTTCCTTGCTTCATCTTTCCGTTCGGGCATCACACCATCTCGTATGAAAGTCATGATTGGGTTAATCCAGCTCGGTTCGTATGGTATGACATTGACTTGCCGAGGGTTCGAACCGGATGGTTCCTGAAAGATAGATGGCTGAAACAACACGTTAACTGGTATAAACTTGGCCAATATTTCTCTAGAGCTTGATGCGCTACAAGCCAATCGATCGATATCTTCATTGCACTCCCTCGGCAACTGGATGAATTTGACCTGATCGAAGTCTTTTGCTTCGCGCAGAATGGCAAAACGGTACGCCTCCGTTGTCTCATCTTTTGTTTCATACTCTCCAGTCACCTGCCGAATGATCAACTGTGAATCACTAAAAGTAATTAGACTTTTGATCTTCAATTATTTTGCCAACTTCAGCCCAGCCAGCAATGCTTCGTATTCTGCCTCATTATTAGTTGCACTGAATTCAAGTCTGATCGCTTGACTTAGCGTGGTTCCCTCCGGCGTTTGTAGTTTCATCCCAATTTTCTGCCCCCATCTGATTAGAAAAACCATCTACAAAGAGCTCCCATGAAGAACCTCCAAAGATCTTATTCCATGTCTTCTGCATCGCATTCCAGCAAGAAATCAATCACCGTTTGTCCTTTGATGCCATTCTGGGTTCATACATTATATCAAATGAGCTCAACTCTATGGCCCACTTCATTATTCTCCCTGACAGGTCTGGCTTATACATGATCACCCTTACAGGAAGGGCGGTCAAAACGATGATTGGATGGGATTCAAAGTACTGCCTGAGTTTCTTCTTTGCATTTACTAACGAGAGGATCACTCGTTCGGCCTTTGAATATCGTCTCTTCGGCTCGGCCATTGTTTTGCTAACATAAAACACTGGGAATTGCTTACCTTCTTCACAGTGCACCAGGACAGTACTCGTTGCGATGCTGGACACACCAAGGTACAAAAAGAGCTTTTCACCTGGCTCGGGGGCAAACAAGACTGGAGGGTTCCGCATATACTCTTTCAAGCTGGTCAGTGTTTGTCGTTATTCATCCCCCCAGGCCTGCTTTCCATGGCCTCTTGTTGTGTCGAAGAACGGTTTACAGCGATCTGACAACTTATAAATGAATCGACTCAGCACGGTTATTCGACCGGTGAGTGCTTGCACTTCTTTGATCGTTCTTGGTTTTGCATTTCTGATCAGAGCTTCTGCTTGAGCTGGGCTAACTTCAATTCCTTTATTATTGACAACGTGTCCCAGGAACTACTCTGAGCCCACGCCGAACGAGCACTTGGTTGGATTTAGCTTCATTCCATACCTCCTCAACACACCGAACACATTGCGCAGATGCTCCAATTGATCGTCCTTTTTCCTGCTCTTCACCACCATGTCATCAATATAAGCCTCCACGGTCTTTTCCATCTGATATTTGAAAATCTTGCTGACCAACCTTTGATAAGTAGCTCCAGTATTATTTAGTCCGAACGGCATGACTTTGTAGCAGTAGATTCTTAGTTCGGTGACAAAAGAAGTTTTCTCTTCATCATTCGGGTCCATAGGGATTTGGTTATAGCCTAAGTAAGCATCAAAAAAGGTTAATCGTTCGTATCCACTGATGGCATCCACCGTTCGTATCATTTGGGCATGTTTTTATTCAGATTGGTGAAGTCAATACACACTCTCCATTTCCCATTTTTCTTCTGCACAACAATTACATTTGAGAGCCAAGCCAGGTACTAAACTTCTCTGATGAATCCTGCATCTGGAAACCGATCAATCTCATTAGCTATAACTTGATTGTGCTCCGGGGCAAACCTTATTTGCTTCTGTCTTATAGGCTCAGCGTTCGGATCTACATGGAGGGAATGACAAGACACGGAGGGACTAATCCCTGGCATGTCTGAATGGCTCAAAGCAAACACATCTACATTCTGAGACAGGAAGTCGATTAACTGCTGTTTCCCCCCCTCTATAAGCCCTGACCCAACCCTTGTTGTTCTATCTGGCTTATGAAGATCTATCTGTACATCGATGAGGGGCTCATCGGTAAAAATGAAAGGCTCATCCTCCCCCCGATCACTTTGGGGGGAGGTTCCTGTTATTGCTATCTCGGACTGTCAGATCGAGCTGGAGCTTTTCCCTTTCTAGCAGCTTTTATTGCCATGAAACAACATTCTTTGGTTGCAACCTGAACTCCATGATTGTCAATCACCCTGCTCCCATCCGAGCTCAAACACCTCATCACCTGGTGTGACGTTGATGGGACACCTTGGACCCTATGGATCCACCCTCTTCTCATCAAGAGATTGTAAGACGGATGGATCTCAACGACCACAAAACTCTCTGTTAGAACTCTTTCAGCAGCTTGTACTGACAGTTCTATCATTCCAATGGGCTCTACTTGTGATACCCCCGGATTTTCGAATGCGGATTGGCCAGGTCCACGCCCGAATACCCGAGGATATCAAAAACAAAATCGATAATAAACGAACACAGAGTACAAAAGAATAAATAGGAATATATAATTTACTGAAAGAAAACTAAAAGAAAAATCCAATAATAAAACCTCTTAATAAATTTTCATTAATAATAAAATCATTTTGATATAATAAATCCTCCATTAATACAACTTGGGAATCCATACTGTGTGGACCCCTAAAAACCAATTTGAACAAGTGACAGCAATAACTGTCTACAACTGAAGAGCGAAGCATAAAAGAATCTTCTATGTAGAATCGGAAGAATGAAGTAAACTGATCCCCGCTCAGCACGAACAACTTCTACTCCTAATGAATTCGTGATACGGATCAAATACCATAGCTTCCTCTTGCCTAATCCGCTCACGATGCGGATCCAGATAGATAGATCCTTTTCGATCCTCCACGTGACGAGCATTTGGCAGTAAATCGCCTGGTCTGATCTCTTTGCAGTGAAGATCCACGCGATCATTGTCTTCCTGCTCGCCCTGGTGTACAACGTCAGGCTGCATACCCTTCTCCCCTACTGGAGATGGTCGTGGAATTGTCTGAGCTTCCCGACGCTCTATTCCAGCTCGCAATTCTGTATTATCTCTTCTCAGGGTGTCGATCATGCTCAACAGCTCATCAAGCTTCATCTGCTGGCCATTCTCATGTGGATTAAAACTCTCACCTCCGATCATCGTTCCTGATCGAAGCAGAGTCATCAACCGTGAATTCCTGATTAGATCTGACCTCTGCTAATGCGAACTCGCTAGATCTGGCCTCAAACCAGTGAAATTTTGATCTCTTTATACCAGAGTTGATCCGCAATCTAATGATTCTATTATTGCTGTGAACTCGCCAGATCTAAACTCGGTGAATGTATCAGGATTTTTCAGATCCGATTCCAATCTCCAAAGATCAATTAGAACCAACACTTGACAAGACAGACTACAATCTCGCTGATCTGAATTCACCTTCTAGAGATCAACCTTCTTCTTCATGAATCAGTCGTGATCGAATCAATCTTCATCATTCCCATGGACGGCGCCATTAAAGATGCAAGAAAAATGCTCTCCCAATTTAGAAAGAGAAATTATTCACTTCAAACATTTTTCAACCCTTTCTCCCTCTATTTTCAGTGTATTTATAAACTGTTACAGATCTTATAGAAGCTTCCTAACTAACTCCTTACATTGGGCTGATCGCCGGGCCCTTTTTCGTCATGGGCTCAATTTATTCTTTCTGGAGTCGGGCTTTCAGCTTGATCTCCTAGTCCTGGGCCTGGTTAGTGAAGACTTGGTTCGGGGCGGTTGCTCTCGTCCAACCCGTTCTCAACAATCGGATCGTACCCGGCCCAGGTCACCTTTCGTATCCTCAGGAGGGGTACAGTGTACAAAAATAATAATAATTTAATAATCACGATAATAAATATAAATTCTATAAATCAAGATACAAAGAAAAAAATTATTAAAAATAATATGTCAATCAATGAGTAATTTAATAAAGATAAATAGTTAAAAAAAATAAAAAAATTTTGAAAGGAAAAAAAAAAAAATTGGAGTTTGATTCAAAAAGGAAAATTGACTTTTTTTTTTTTTATATTTTATTTTTATAAATTAAACTAATTTAAAGAATAAAAAAGAGAAGAAATACAAAATTTTAGAGATAATTTTAAAAAATAAAAATTTAAGGGGGCATTATATGAAAATTTTCATATGAAAATATATAAATTTAGTATATATTTTATAGAAAGCGGGGTCAGGCCACACGTGCACACATAATGTTCACAGTTTGGTTCAAATATATATATATATATATGTTTATTTTTCTCACACTCATTTGTTTGTGTGGAGATTCGAACTTATGTAACCTCCTATTTTCAGGTAGGAACCCAATGTATTGTAAGTGGGAGCAATTGTGCCACTCATTTATTTATTTATTTATTGAAAATGGGGCTATTCCTGATGATATTTGAACTCCTCAGCTTTTGGTCCTTGCTATGTTCGCATTATATATTTATTTAGGTGTTCTCTTGCCCGTGCTCTGTTGGTCCGTCGTGTTCCCTTCTTCTGGGTTTGGCTCTAAATCTCTTTTGACGGCTTTATGGAGTTTTCCATTTACTATATGTAAAAGGAGTGCGAAAGCATTTCTGGACATACTTGTTTTTGTTTGTAAGGTGAAGTATACCTCTTCCCTGTGTGGTTGCATATATTCTTTGTATTAATATAATTTGTATATATCTATATACTTGAGATTTAAGACTCCTTAAAAGACAGTAGTTTTTTTATTAAATTTTTGTCATCAAATATAACAGTACATGAATTTATTTATTTAGTTTTTAAGAGTATATGATTTACATACTGTAATTCATGTAAGTTAGTCTTATCACATGACAATTTAGAGGTGGCGATTCGTAGTCATGGATAAAATTCGTATTGCGATATTCTATTAAACAGGTAAACTCAACTCAGACCTATTTAATAATCATACCAGGAACCCTCAACACTAACTCGACCCGTTTATTAAATAGGTACTGTTTATTAAAATAAGACATTTAATATTTAATCAAATAATAAATATTAAATAAAAATTGTTACAATTAAGTCAAATATTCAAAATAAGTAGAAAAAACAAAAGTTTATATTAAAATGACTTAACTATTTATAATAATTAGGTTTAACGGGTAACATATTATATAGGTCATATTCACGATTACGATATGTTAAGTTAAATGGGTATAAATGGGTTGAAATCCCTCAACCCTAACCCGATACGGTTAAATAAACGGGTTAATCGTGTCACCGCGTTTATGACCCGAATCCGTGTAAGGTCAATCCAAACCCACTTATATTGTGTCGTGTTTGAATCGTATTGACGAGTGACATAATAATTTGTCAATTTTATATAACATCATGTGATGAGAGCACCATCTAGCCGCGGAATTAATGAACTGAATTAACATATTTTTTAAATGATTGAGAACTATTTTTAAGATTACCAAGCACTATTTTGAGAGGTAGTATTACTTTTGTACAGTTTGAGAAATTTTATGCAATATAATAAAAAAAAGATAAATTACAATTTTAAGAAAGTATGAAAATTTTATAGTAATAAACTGGTTATATGCAATTTAACCCTACTAATATTATTATATTGATATAATAAAAACAAGTCTCTGAGACGGAAGAAACGGGTTGGGGAGCAGGAGGTGCAAGTAGCCAACCATAGAACCGAAGGAAAAGGGGTTGAAAACCCTTCTCAAAAGCCTTCTTCTCTTCTCTCGTCTCTTTCTCTCACTAAAAACCTCTCTTTCTCTCTCTACATTTCTACCTATTTTTCTGGATTGATTCTTATATAGAAATAGTTTACCTCATTCTTTTGATGAATTCCATCATGGATCTACCAATTCTGCTTCTCTCACTCTCAATTTTCTCTCTCTAAGATCTCCATGAATTTACTTCACCTGATTGCAATTCATCGATTGTTTGAGTTTGGATTTGGATTTGGATTCGGATTCGGTTGTGTAGAGAGAGAATGAAGATTCCTTGTTGTTCGGTGTGTCAGACTCGATACAACGAGGAAGAGAGGTGTCCTCTGCTGCTTCAATGCGGCCATGGCTTCTGCAAGGAGTGTCTGTCCCGGATGTTCTCGGATTCCTCGGACACGACTCTCTCGTGCCCTAGGTGTCGACACGTCTCCGTCGTCGGCAACTCCGTGCAAGCTCTCCGCAAGAACTATGCAATTCTCGCTTTAATCCACTCTTCGTTGAACTCTTCCTCGGCTTTTGACTGCGATTTTACTGATGAAGATGAGGAGAACGACGAGGATGAGCTTGAAGATGACGATGACGAGTCGAGGAGGAGGCGGAGGTGCAGCCGCCAGTCTCACACTTCGAGTTCCGGGTGCGGTGGTGGCGGCGGTGCGGTTATTGAGCTCGCTTCGCACCAGGACTTGAGATTGATTCGGCTGATTGGGGAGGAAAGGAAGGCTGGGGTGGAAACGTGGTCCGCTGTGCTTTCGGGTGGGCCAGGGCGGTGTCGCCACCGAGTGGCGGTGAAGAAGATTGTGATCAGGGACGACGATGCGGATTTGGTTTGGGTGCAGAATCAACTTGAGAATTTGCGGCGGGCGTCGATGTGGTGCCGGAATGTATGCACTTTCCATGGAGCTACAAGGACAGAGGATTGTCTGTCCCTTATAATGGATAAGTGTAGCGGGTCTGTCCACACGGAGATGCAGCGAAATGAAGGGCGACTCACTCTTGAGCAAATTCTCAGGTTTTCGTCTCTTTCAATCTTTTATGATTGTTCAATCTTCACATGTCTTTTACTTTGATGAACTTTGAAGGTTACACAGGGAAACTCTGTTTTTTTTTTTTTTTTTCCTTTGACCTTCGAATTTTGTAAAGGTTTGATCTTGTGATCAGGCACCAACTTTTGGATAACAATTTATTTGGATTTGGGTAATTTCTGAGTATATAATGTTGAACCTGCAAAAGTCTGGTTCAAGCACATGCATTAGATTTTAGATACCTGTTAGACTTGAAAAGTTTCAGCATATAATAGTTTTAGGGAGTAAGGGAGATATATCACAGTTACTCATCTTTTATTTATGGTTTTGTGTTTGAATACCATTGTGAAATCTCCATGCGTAGTCAAAGCAGCTGGAATTAAGTGGGATATTTCCTCATTTTACTTGATTTTGCATGATTGCACATACAGAGTTCATCATTTCCAAACTTCACTTCTATAATTCAGTTGCTCTTCATATATATCTTGTTTGGACAAGTTGTTCTAAATACAAATAGAACTCTTAGCTGTAAATGGTGCAGTTAATGGTTCTCTTATTATTGCTTGTCAACCACATAAGTCACTGCAATAAGGGCGGAGCCAGAAATTAAATCCAGGGGGCATAGTGTAAAAAAAAAAAAAAAAAAAAAATCAGTAAACATGACAATAAATATAGATTCTTCAAATCAAGAGGCAAAGAAGAAAAATTACTCAAAATAATACATCAATCAATGTGTCGTTTAAGAAAGATAAATAGTTGACAAAAATTTTAAAAAAGAAAGACAAAATGAGAGAACTTTGAAATGGAAAAAAATTAGACTTAGATTAAAAAATTTTTTTTTGACTTTTTTTTAAGGAAATTAAACGAATTTAAAGAGTAACAAAGAGAAGAAATACAAAATTTAAGAGATAATTTTAGAAAATCAAAGTTTTAGGGGGCATTATATGATTTTTTTTCATATATACATATAAAAATACATAAATTTAGTGTATGTATTATACTAAGCGGGGCAAGGCCAGGCCAGGGGGGCACGTGCCCCCCGGGCATACACTGCTCAGCCCGTGAATTCCCTTTATAAAAAGGCATGTTTCAGACCTGTATGTGATCCTGCCATAATCGCTCACTTTAGAAATCTAAATTGAGGAATGTTGTGACAATTGGTCATTTCATCTGTCGAATTTCATTCTAGTTATTTTAAGTTCTTAAACATTATGAATGAAGTTCTTGAATACTAATTTATGAATCTAAAATTATTAGATTTCACTAAGAAATATTATTAGATATCTCAAAAATTCTAAAAGCCCAAGCATGCATACCTTCTGTTTGTATTTTAATTAGGTGAACAAAGTAAGAATTTTTATTGAGCATGCAAGGTCCAGAATTTTCTCAAAAATATCCTTGAAATTTATTGAGAAATAGCGTATAGTGGACTTAAAATTCTTCTAAATTATTGAATAGATACCTACATAACCTGAGAGTAATGCTTATTTAATGGCAAAGATTGAGAGGGAAGAGAGGGGGACAGACTACTCAGAATTTCATGACATTGTGATAGAATGCTGGAGATAAGGAGGATGAGGAGATGGGGAAAGGTACTATCAACACCATATTTTACACTACCTCTTCTAAATGCGTGATACACTTATATTTGACACGCAGCACCTAAATATGCATGACATATGTAAGTGGCCATGCACCTTATAAGCATATATGATAATTCTATTTCACTATATAATTGTATAAAAAGTGTTTGTTTGATATTCTTTTGTTACATTGTTACTTCAAAATAAGTGAAGTGACACATTGGATGTTATATGTCACATAAAATGATCATTGTATCTTATATATATGAAAAAAAAAAGAAAAAAAAGTAAGAATATTTAAAGGTGTCCTTGTGTCTTTGGATTAGGATATTTGATAATTTCGACATTTTGACACATACTTATGTGACAACCGTTTCCATGTAACATGTCATCTTCAAGAACGACTAAATTTCATTTTGGGGCCTTAATGGATTGTGTAGAGAGGGATAGAAAAAATTGTATTTAATTTGACTTAAGAGTACAAACTATATTCTGGGATTTCTATATCACAGAGCTATAGTTGGCTTTATATATATCTGGAGCTTCACTATTTTATCAACAAGGTATCACAAAGTTTCAGGGTTAGGGTCGCTGGGTATTTATCTTTATGGAGGGAATAAGGGATATTACTGCTTCCAGTTCTCCCCAATGTGCACTAGTCAAATTTTGGCTGGACCATCTATTAATTTTGGAACGAAACTGTAAAAGAACCAATTAGATTCCATAGTTAACAAAAAAAAAAATACTATCTGATTTCATTTTTATGACAGTTGTGATTACAATCTGGCACTCTAAATTGTCTTGATTTGTTGTTTGTTCTGTGACTGTAGATATGGGGCAGACATTGCTCGGGGGGTAGCTGAACTCCATGCAGCTGGTGTTGTTTGTATGAACCTAAAACCATCCAATCTTCTCTTGGATGCAAATGGTCATGCTGTGGTTTCTGATTATGGACTTCCATTAATTTTAAAGAAAACTGCCTGCCGAAAAGCACGGTTGGAGTGTGATTCGTCAAGGCTTCATTCATGCATGGATTGTACAATGCTCAGTCCGAACTACACAGCTCCAGAGGCGTGGGAACCAGTGAAGAAATCACTGAATCTTTTCTGGGATGATGCCATTGGCATATCTGCGGAGTCTGACGCCTGGAGCTTTGGCTGTACACTGGTGGAAATGTGCACTGGCTCTATCCCGTATGTGGAGTAGCTCTTAGTTTTTTCCTTTAATAACTATTTCCCTCATATTGATGTAACTGCTTAATGAGAATTGACATTCTCTGCAGATGGGCTGGCTTAAGTTCAGAGGAAATCTATCGAGCTGTTGTCAAGGGTCGAAGACAACCTCCACAATATGCAAGTGTAGTAGGTGTTGGTATACCAGGGGAATTGTGGAAGATGATTGGTGAGTGCCTACAGTTCAAGGCGTCTAAAAGACCAACTTTTAGTTCGATGTTAGCAATATTCCTTCGCCACTTGCAAGGAATACCTCGGAGCCCTACTGCAAGCCCTGATAAGTAAGAAATTTGTAACTGCTACCTTCTATTATCATTCTTCTCTTATAGATTAGATACGTTGACCTCTGTCTACTAAGCACTTGGTATGATTTTTGGAGCAAGAATTAAGGTAGCAACCATATATGTTGTGATGTTGGTTTTATACACATTCCTTGGATTATTTGTGTGTTTTTATATCACTGTTTGTTCTGATATTTTCTATCGTGCTATATTGGTTTCTAAGAATATGCATACATGCTTTATGTGGAAATACAGTGAATTTGCCAATTGCTCCGGGGCAAGTGTGACAAAGCCATCTCCTTCATCTAATTTGGAGGTTTTCCAGGATAATCCAAAACTGCTACATGGCCTTGTATCTGAAGCCAATGTGGATGGCGTTAGGTCAATCACTTCGCTGTAGCCTTCTTTTACATTTTCAGTAAAAAAAAATCTTTTGCTGTCTTTCATATTCTGTTCCCCATAATTAATGCAGGGAGTTGCTTGTAAAGGCTGCATCAGGAAACAATGGCAGCTTACTATGCTCACTCTTAGAAGCACAGAATGCTGATGGCCAGACTGCCCTCCACCTGGCTTGTAGACGGGGTAGCGTGGAACTTGTTGAGGTCATTTTGGAGTACAAAGAGGCAAATGTGGATGTTTTAGACAAAGACGGGGATCCTCCTCTTGTGTTTGCTTTGGCAGCTGGATCTCCAGAGTGTGTTCGTGCTCTTATCAAAAGACGTGCTAATGTCAGGTCTAGGTTGAGGGAAGGCTTTGGTCCATCTGTTGCTCATGTCTGTGCGTACCATGGCCAACCAGATTGCATGCGTGTAAGTGTTCTACTCCCTCCATCCCATTTGAAGTGTCCCTTTTTGGGAACCAAACTTTTTAAGATGTGGCTTTCGATATTTTTTTATTGTATTGGTAGTGAATGAATTACCAAATCTACCCATGGTGGGTCCACTGATGTTTTACATTTAATTATTTTTACAAGTTAAATGCAAGAAGGATAAATTGAGAATGTTGTAAAATACAGTGCATTGACTTTTGAATTGGGACAGCTAAATATGGAAAGGTGGGCACTTATTTTGGGACAGAGGGAGTATTATTTTAGAAAAATACTGGAAAGTATCTCAAGAGAAAAAAATAGGATATTCAAGGAGATGAAGGATGAGGAATTTTAAAAGAAAAAAAGTTGAGGAACAAATGACACCAAACTCTAATGGGAACCAACACAAGGGAATTTTATTGGGGTTAAAAATGTTTTTTTTTTGTTCTTCCACTTTTTAAGTTTCTCCTATGACATATTTATTAATGACAACAGGAGTTACTGTTGGCTGGAGCTGATCCAAATGCAGTGGATGATGAAGGTGAATCTGTCCTACATAGAGCTGTTACCAAGAAATATACTGACTGTGCTCTTGTCATATTGGAACACGGGGGATGTAAATCGATGGCTATCTTAAATTCCAAAAATTTGACGTAAGTATGTTAAATGGACCTGTTTGAGTGTTTTGTCCTTTGTTATTTTGCTAAACATTTATTTGTAGGCTTCTCAAGGAGTGCTATTGAATTAGTCTTACAATTCTCCTTGGTTCTTTGCTTTCTCAAATTTCTAACGTTTTCACGTTAATGAAATCCTAAGAAGCACGGAAACGGATACGGGACACGGATACGGCACGGAAATGGCAACGCGGCAAATCCTAAAAAATTAGGACACGGATACGACGGGGACATGGCTAATAATAAATGTATTATATATATATATATATATATATATATATATATATATATATATATATATATATATATATATATATATATATGATGTTGTACTTTAAGAATTTAAGAGTAATATTATTATCTATCATCCTAATGGTGAAAAAAAATTACGTTTTGCTGGTAAAAATAAAGAAAGGTGGAAATACGGTTAAGAAAGAGAAAAAAAAAAAAAAGAAACACAGAGGATTAGAGTTTTGTTAGAAAAATAGTTAAGGGTTAGTTAACAATAAAGGTAAGAATCCATAGAAGAGAAAGTTAATGGAAACAAGAGGCAAAGAAAAAGAGACAAAAAGAATTTTTTTGTGAAAGGAAAAAAAAGAAGTATCAAGGGTTTGTGAAGAAGAAGAAGAAAGAAAAGAGGAGAGAGAGAGAGAGACCATCTACCGGCAGCCAAGCTTGGTCGGCGGGAGAACAAGAGAGAGCCAAAGTTGATCGTGCAAGAGTTTGTATCTTTGAACTAAAATATTTTCCTAAATTTATGATTATCTTAATATGAAATTGTTTTATAAAACAACAACTTTTAAGTAATCTTGTAATGACCACCATATTATTGAAAGTTATTAAACAACTCGTCATATTTACACTTCAAACCATATTTTTTTCTAAAACTTTCTTAAAAATCCCCAAGAATGCATTATAAGGACAAAAAAAAAAAAAAAAAAAAACCCGAGAATGCAACATGGGTGTCGAAGGTGTGTCCGTGCAGTGTCCGAATATTTGGAAAAATAAAATAAAATTCAGACACGTTTTTTAGCATGTCCAGCTCGTGTCGGTGTCCGACAGGGATTCCTCTTTACCCTTTTAGGCATGTCCGTGCTTCCTAAATGAAATCATTAATAAACAGTAATTTTCTATCTATTTCATTGCAGAGTATTAAGTGATTTTCTATCTATTTCATTGCAGATCTGATTGCAATTATATAGATTGTGCATTTGATTCTTCATGATTACAATCTTTTGAGCATGCCATCTTTAGTTCTCTTTTTGTTTCATCTATTTCCTTTATAGGCTGCACATTTTGAATTTTTTGATGTGACAGACCTCTGCACAAGTGCGTAGAAACATGGAATTTGACTGTGGTCAGAAGATGGGTGGAACTTGCATCCATAAAAGAGATTGCTGATGCTATTGATATACCAAGTCCGGTTGGCACTGCATTGTGTATGGCAGCTCCCTTAAAGAAAGATCATGAAGTTGGTAAAAATTGGATCTGATTATATTAGGTTATTTAATCATTATCTGATAAAAAATATTACTTATTTAAAATAAGTAGTGTTTTGTTCCATGATACTTTTTTTCCTTCTTTTTTTGCACTTAATTTCCTCTGTTTGCTTCAGTAACTTGACCAATTGATTTTGTATTGTGATTGTAGAGGGCAGAGAACTGGTACGATTGCTCCTTGCTGCTGGAGCAGATCCAACTGCCCAAGATACCCAACATGGGCGAACAGCTCTGCATACGGCTGCTATGGTTAATGATGTTGAGTTAGTCAAGGTAAGTTCAATAGCTTCCCTAGTAATTGACGTGATTGTATATCTGTCTCCTTGATGTAGGTAAGCCATGGTTTTAATTGCATTTGGTGCAGATGTCAATACTCAAATCTGGAAATTTTCTGTTCAGTCTTTTTTATTCTTTTCTGATCTAATTACCATTGTCCAACCCATTGTGTAGATTATTCTCGATTCTGGAGTTGATGTGAATATTAGGAATGTGCACAATACCATACCTCTTCATGTAGCATTGGCCAGAGGTGCAAAATCATGTGTTGGATTGCTATTATCTGCTGGTGCAAATTGTAATTTACAGGTATCTCTTTTTTGACGTAAAATTTATTATTCACAGTATTTGAGCAAATGTTTATCTGAAATCACTACTCAACTTGTTTCTGTTTATGCAATATTTAGTTGGAAGATTTATAGTCTGTGATGCTCAATGACATCCTATATGTTGTTAATAAATTATACTCCATATTGTTTTAGTTACCTAATCAGGGTGATCTTTTGCCCTCTTCTGCTTCCGACCTGTCAATTGCCTCTCAAACATCTCAATGATTTTATTACAAATGGCTGAGATCTTGAATGAAACACCTATGGAGAAATTTAAATAGGTGACGGGGGGTGACAGGGTGTTCCCTCTTTTCACCCTAGAATGGCTACAAAGCTACGCACCTCCTTTACCTATCCAACTAGAGTCAAGTTTCTTTTAGCTAAAATGGTCTTCAAGCCGGACAATGCCTGAAAAGGCAGAAGAATGTATTTGAGGAACTTCAGCCAATTCTAACTTGCCTCCATAGACCACAATCGTTTCATCATCATCTAAAGTGTGGTTGTCAGGGGACTACCTATAACTAAACACTTCAGTATGTCCCTATTCTCTGCCTTTCCCTCTTATTTTGTTGGAAGGCTCCATCACCATAATGAAAGGTAAGGAGGGAGAGGACCCCCCTGAGTAGGCCCTCAAGTTCCTGAAGAAGGCTGTTGGAGTGTAAGTGCAGAACTCAATCTACTTTCTCTGGTTATGCACGACCCATCCTTTCCTTGATATGCAATGAGAAACCCCCAATTTGGGTGCTCAATTTGCAAATGATCCCAGCATTCTGCTCCTGGTCCTCTAGTTAAAACTTAAAACACTCATTAAAAAAAGAAAAAAATAAAAATGAATGGCATTCTGGGCTTTAAAATAATACTACCTATAACGGTATTACCTGTCCAAGTTCCACAATGAAATATACGAACTCGCAACTACTGACTGGTCGTAAATCCTTTAAATCTACCACTCCCCCCTTCTATAGAATCAGTGCAATGAAAGAAGCATTCAGTCTCCGCTCGAAGTACCCGTGCTTGTGGATGTGATTAATGACCATCATGCCAAGCAATTTCATGGTACCCCAATCCTATTGAAAGAATTCTAGTCCCTTTTCCCTATTAAAGATTTTTAGATCTTCTACCTGTCCTCGTCAGTGAACTGCCTATCAAGCTACTCTCTGTCCTTGTTATTTTTAATATTTTAATGCTGAAAGTCCATTCATCCAGTCTAGATACCACCAGGAGGTCTTTGAGTAGAAGTCCTCATGGAATTGTGCAATACTGTTTCCGATGCCCTATTCTATCCTTAACCTCATCCACAACAATCTTCCAATTTAATTGCCACATCTGTGGGATTTGTCAAGTCTATGAAAAAAAATTCCTGTTCCTGCTCCTTTCTTCAGCTAGAGGGCTCCAACTAATCTTCTGCATAAGAGCAATCCTACCTAGCGCTGCTTTGATTTCTCCTTCCTAGCTGCCTCTAATGCACTCAACCCTGGTGTTTCTTGTTTTCTATTTAAAGCTTTGATCTAACCGTCAACTTGGGATTGTTTCCATTTAAAGCTTTGATCTAACCATCAACTGGGGCTTCTGGTGGTATTCTCATTATGTGGGATAGGAGATGGATGGCTAAGATGGAGGTTTGCAGGGGGAGATTTTCTTTATCTTGTGCTTTTGTTTTGGAGGAGGATAGGTTCTCTTGGGGTTTTTCTGGGGTGTATGGGCCGGTTGATGATGGTGTGAGGGATGGGTTGTGGGAGGAGTTGAGTGGGGTGAAGGGGAGGTGGTCTCTTCCTTGGTGTGTGGTCGGTGATTTTAATGTGGTTAGGTCACCGGCAGAGAGATCTACAGGTGGTTCGTGGACTCAAGCTATGATGCATTTTTCTGATTTTATTGATGGTCGTCAGCTTATTGATCTTCCTCTTGAGGGAGCTTCTTTTACTTGGTCCAGCGGGAGGGAATCGCCAACTTTTTCTTGGCTTGATAGATTTTTGATTTCTGGCGACTGCGAGGAGAAGTTCCCGGATGTTGTTCAAGCTGTGCTGGCTAGGGTTACGTCGGACCATATCCCCTTGGTTTTGGATTGTGGAGGTTTGAGATCTCTTTGCACTCCTATTAGATTTGAGACATGTGGCTTCGAGCGGATAATTTCCAGGTTTCTTTGCTTTCTTGGTGGGAGGAGACCTGGTGGTGGGTACGTCCAGTTTTATTCTTGCAAGCAAGCTTCGACTCCTGAAGAATAAGCTCAAAAGGTGGAATAAGGAGGAGTTTGGGAATTTGGAGTGGAGGAAGAATAGGGCTTTGGCTGATATTGCCGAGATCGATAAAATGGAAGGGGAGAGTGTTCTTTCTGAGTCTCATCGCACTAGGAGAGCAGCTTGTCAGGCAGAATGTGTGGAAATTGCTCTATTGGAGGAAATCTCGTGGCGTCAGTAATCTCGGGCCTTATGGCTCAAAGAGGGGGATCGTAATGCCAAGTTTTTTCATAGAACTGCTAATGCTCAGAGGAGGGGCAACCATATTGGGCGACTGTGTGTGGATGGTTCGGTCTTGTCTACAGAGGAGGAGGTGCGAAATGGTATTGTCTCTTTCTACCAAAGGCTTTATTCTGAGCCTCTTCGATGGAGGTCAAGGCTTGATGACCTTCATTTTGACTCTATTTCTGTTTTGGAAAGGGATGGGCTGGAGGTTCCTTTTTCGGAGGAGGAGGTGCTGAAGGCTCTCAAGAGTTGTAATGGCGATAAGGCTCTAGGCCCCGGTGGTTTTACTATGAGATTTTTGCTGGAAAGTTGGGAGGTGGTTAGGCTTGAGATTATGAGCACTTTTCATGAGTTTCATTCCACGGGGAGATTTGAGAAATCACTGAACGCATCCTTTATTGCCCTTATTCCTAAGAAGGGTGGTGCTTCTAATGTCAAGGACTTTAGACCAATTAGTCTGATTGGGTGTATCTATTAGATCATTGTGAAAGTCCTTGCGCTTAGGCTGAGGGAGGTGCTTGATGGAGTTGTTTCCGAGTCTCAGAATGCCTTTATTGGGGGTAGACAGATTCTGGACTTGGCTCTCATTGCCAGTGAATGCGTGGATTCTAGACTTTGTAGTGGTGTTCCTGGTGTTCTTTGTAAGTTGGATATCGAAAAAGCCTACGATCATGTCAGTTGGAATTTCCTGTTGTATCTGTTGGAGAGGATGGGTTTTGGTGCGAAATGGAGGAAATGGATTACTACATGTGTTTTCACTGTCAGATTTTCGATTTTGGTTAATGGGTCTCCTACGGGATTCTTTGGTAGTTCTCGAGGTCTGAGGCAGGGGGACCCTCTTTCCCCATTTTTGTTTATTATTGTTATGGAGGCCCTTAGTAGGCTGATGAGAAGGGCTGTGGATTTGGGGTTTATTAGCGGTTTCAAGCTCGGCCCTGAATCGGTTCAGCAGATGGAGATTTCTCAACATTTTGCGGATGATACTATTGTTTTCTGTGAGGCAGAGGTGTCCCAGTTGCAGTATTTGAGATGTGTTTTGGTTTGTTTTCAGACTGTCTCTGGTCTGAAAGTCAATGTGGGTAAAAGTGTGCTTGTCCCTGTGGGGGAGGTGCAGGATGTGGATTCTCTGGCTACTGCTTTAGGCTGTGGGACGCGACGCTTCCCTATTTCTTATTTTGGTCTACCGCTGGGGGACTCGGCAAGGAGGGTGGGAAGTTGGGACCCAATGATTGAGCGGGTCGAGAGAAGATTGGCTGGTTGGAAAAAACAATATCTCTCCAAGGGTGGAAAAGTCACGTTAGTGAAGAGTGTTTTGTCAAGCCTTCCAACATACTTTCTCTCGCTTTTTAGGATTCCAGCCTCTATTGTGGGAAGACTGGAGATGCTCCAACAGAATTTCCTTTGGGGGGGTCGTGGGGAGGAGTTTAAATATCATCTTGTCAAATGGGATCAGGTTTGCAAGCCTCTTCAGCTTGGTGGTCTCGAAATTAGAAGACTGGCCCCTTTTAATAATGCTCTTTTAGGCAAGTGGCTTTGGAGGTTCGGCAGTGAAAGACATAGATTATGGAGAAAGGTCATTTCTTGTCGTTTTGGGGAGGAGAGAGGGGGGTGGTCAGCTAAGCCTGTTAGGGCTGCTTATGGTGTGGGGGTGTGGAGGTCCATTGGGAAGGGGTGGGATGAATTCTCTAAACACATTAGATTCAGAGTTCGTGATGGAAGATTTGTCAGGTTTTGGGAGGATTCCTGGTGTGAAGATAGGCCTTTGGCTCTGTTTGTTTCCAAGATTGTTTAGGATTGCTGTTGACAAACATGCTATGGTTGCTGACTGCTATCGTCTTGATAGCGGGACGTTGTCTTGGGATGTACGATTCAAGCGACCTTTTCAGGATTGGGAGTTGGATGATGTCACTGGCTTGTTGGCCCTTTTGTATAGACAGGAATTGGATGGCACTGGTGTGGATTCCTTGTTTTGGGTGCCTTCTTCTAATGGGACGTTCCAGGTCCGGTCATTCTTTGTGCGCCTCTCTGGGTTTCATGGGTTGCCCTTCCCGTGGAAGACGGTGTGGCTCTCTAAGGCGCCCCTTAGGGTGGCCTTTTTTGTGTGGACTGCAGCTTGGAGTAAGATTTTGACTTTGGACAATTTACGGAAGAGAATACATATCATTGTTAACCGGTGTTGTCTTTGCAAGTGTTTTGGGGAGTCCGTGGATCACCTTCTGTTGCATTGTCCTGTTGCTTATGAATGTTGGAGTGCTTGGTTTGTTTGGCATCCATTGGGTCATGCCTCAGACTTCTCGAGGATTGCTAGATATCTGGAGGGGCCAATGGGTGGGGGCTCAGGCTAGAGACTTCTGGAGGGTGACCCCTCTTTGCGTTTGGTGGAGTCTTTGGAAAGAGCGGAACAGAAGATCTTTTGATGGGAAGGAGTCCTCTATTGGAGAGCTGAAATTTTCTATTATCTGTACCCTTTTTTGTTGGGGTTGGGGGAGGGATTATTCTTCTTTAGAGGACATTGTGGACTTTTTGGGTTCTTTGAGTTCATACATTCTTTTTGTGTATATCTCGGGACGCGTTCCCCTTTTGAACGCTTTCTAATACATTTAACTTAACAAAAACAAAAAAAAAAAAAAAGGGATTTTTTGCATTTCAATTTTCCATGACTGACTTATTCTACTTCTTTAAGTCCGCATTTGCAAACTCAACTTGTATGCCAACACAAAGCTCCGATACCTGTATGACTCCTGCAGCTTCTAATTATCTTCTTAACCATTCTGTTTTGAGCTACATCTCAAATCTGCACTGCGGGAACCTTGCTTCTTTAGGGGTTTTCAGGGTTGAGAGGGGAGTAGGTAAAGGCTTTCTTTAAGATTTGTGTGACTTCAACCTGCAGGGAGGAGGACGGTTGAGGTGGAAATGCTCTATGAGTAAGTTGGCTGAGATTTTATTAAGTGCTTTGCTAGACGGGTGCAGTAAGTTTTTCCTTGAAAGGATATAAGGCATAAGGTTGCCTCCCATAAAGTTGTCTTGTAATTAGATTACCCAGATTGAATTTATTTACATAAGATAATTAGCAGTTTGAGACTAGGTCTTTAGCCCAGCACATATATTTTTCTGACCATTCAAATAATAAATTTAGGGGCCATTGCTTGGCGCACTTATAAAATGTTCAGGCTGTCAAGTGTGACAACATGGGTTCAAATCTTGAGGTCAGTCACTTTGTGCTAACAATGCCAATGGTTAGGTTGTATCCGGTCCAGTCCTCTCACCACCCTCAATTAATGGGGACCATAATGGATAATAACCCTTTTTTTTCTTCAAGTTAATAGATAGAAATGTAAATTGATATGGAAAATTATGTCATCAGCGCACCAGATATAAGAAAAGTGAAAGCATCTCAAAGACTAGGGGTATGCTAATCCACATAATTATAAAAATGTTAATCTACATAATTATAAAAAAGAAAAAAAGAGATAATTGTTAATTTCGGAATTTTATTGGCAAAAAAAAAAATTGCATAAAAAATTTGTAGAAAAAATTTAACATGTTCTCATATATAAAATTTATTTTGCGTTTGTTTCTGTGTTTCTGTGATAAAATTTTCTCATTGCCCCTTGTAATTGAGCATATGATTTATTTTTCTAATAACACTGAATGTTTTACTTAATCATACATAGAGAATTTTTCTGCCTTCATCTCTAGGCCGAGGCTGTAAATTCTTTGGTTGGACTAGTTTAAAACTTCAAATCACTGTTCTATATACTTGGACAACATATGATTGAATTCATAATCATTCAACTCTATCCGCAACATTGTGTGAACAAAAATCTATTTCCTATTAGAAAGAGCAGGAAAGAATAAAATTGTGTTGCAATTTCTTCAGCTCTGCGCATGCATGTGTATCCCCTGTCAGGTCACAGATTAAGTATTTAACTATTGGATTCTCAATCTGGTTATAGGTCATGAACGATACATCAAAATGCGAGGTTTCTTTTCTTTTCTTTTCTTCTTTTTTCGTTTTTTGGCTCTCAATATATCAAACATTGTATCTTTCCTCTTTCTACCATTAATATGCAAATTGTTTGCTCACTATTGGCAGGATGATGAAGGTGACACTGCTTTCCATATAGCAGCTGATTCAGCAAAGATGATACGTGAAAATCTTGAATGGATTGTTGTTATGCTTAGGTATCCGGATGCTGCTGTTGAAGTTAGGAATCACAGGCAAGTACCTGATAAAAAAACCACTTCTTCGTGTGGCCTGGCTGCCTCTTCTTAAATTATATCTGTCATCCTTTCCCATGTTCAAAGGCTAGATGTAGTTTTGAAATGGTGCCCCAAGATGTTTGCTGTTGAACCTTGTTATACTAATGTACTTGTGATGGGTAGCAGTGGTAAGACATTAGGTGATTTTCTGGAGGCCCTTCCACGGGAATGGATTTCTGAAGATTTGATGGAGGCACTCATGAATAAGGGAGTTCATTTGTCACCTACAGTGTGAGTAAAAAATTATATCATTGCGTTGCCATAACCTTTTCTAAAACCTTCTCATCTCTTAAAATTGCATACTTGATTGTGGTTATTATACATTCTAATCTCTGTATCTGTAAATGGCATTTAGTTATCAAGTTGGGGACTGGGTGAAATTTAAAAAAAGTGTGACAACTCCCACTTATGGATGGCAAGATGCAAAACATAAGAGTGTTGGTTTCGTGCAAAGTGTCCCTGACAAGGACTATTTGATTGTGTCGTTTTGTTCTGGAGAAGCTCGCGTTCTTGCAAATGAAGTTGTAAAAGTTATTCCGTTGGACAGGGGACAGCATGTGCAACTTAGAGCGGATGTCAAAGAGCCGAGGTTTGGTTGACTTGCTTTAACCTTTTTGGCTTCATTGCTGCTTATATGATGGGTTATTTGTAGTTGTACTGCACATCGACTATGAACCGGAGGAGTTGTACGCTTGCCTGTTAATCATTAAATTGCAATTTTATCTTATAACAGCTTCAACATAGATCTGTTTTTTGCAACCTTTTTTAGTTTTATAATGATAAATAACTCCTATTTAATAAAACACATAATTTGCACAATCTAGCTCTCTGATAAAATTCTGGACTTGATTCTTTTGAGAAAGGGAAATAAAAATAATGTTGGATAGGTTCTTAGATTTAATTGGTAAAATTTTTGTGAAAACCTATTTAGGCTGTGGATCTGAATCCTTTTGATGTCCAATGGTTATAGGGCAGAAGAATCTGAAAGTTTGGATATTTTGCTAAAATCAATGATATGGATTATGCAAGAAACAGCATGGTATGAAAATTGGAAGAAATTAATTTTGAATTGGTGCATATGCAATCAGATACTGTTAGTGTCTAATCAATGAGTTTTTGACCACATATATTTAGCATTATCTTCAACTTGAGTTAATAGTCATGCACATAAATTCGAACCTTCTGAACGCCAACACTAATTTAATTTATTCATACCAAATCTTCATATAAAAAATTAAATTCTTTGAAAAATTAATTTATCAATTCGCACCTTGTGAACCCCAAACTCTACTTTGATTGAAAGCCTATTGCCAAATTTTGTTGGAAAATTTTATTAGTGGCCATTGTTCCCATGGTTGTATTTTTTTATTTTATTCTATTTTTTTAAGCTATTAGCTAGAAATTTGTTTACTCTTGAGTTTGTGTTCCCGTCTCTTTATTTGTCTCTTTTTTAGCATTTGAATGACATGGCTTGAAAACCTTGCTCTGTTTTATCTGTAATTAGACACTAACAATGGAGATTCTCCTGAGAAATGTCCCTATTGATCCCCCCCTCCCTACTTTACATCAGCAGTAAAGCTACGAGCATTACTGTGGATTGTTGTGAAAGGACCTTAAACAACTGAATAGGCTTCAAGAGATGATTTAAAATTCTACATTGATTACCTATCTGACATACCCTCAACTTCATATCAGGCTCCTTTACATGTTTCTTGTTTGTCAAAAACATGGTTCAGTGTTGTTAAAGGCGCGCCTAGTTACCAGGCTCATACAGGTGCAACACTTGCGCTTGTTGTGTGTCCAGGTGCGCCTTTGACAACATTTAAGCCTTTAATATGGAATATGAATATACTTTAATAGTAATTTAAATTTTCATTTGTGCGCCTCACTTCACTGAGGTGCGCGCCTAGGCTCCAAAGGAACTCTAGCGCCTTAGTGCGCTTGATAACACTGACATGGTTCAATTTAGAAGCAGGAAAGGATAACAGCCAATTTCAAGGGATGCAGAGTAACTGAGGGCCTACCCATCTTTGTGGAAGTTGCCTCCTGTTATGTGTGCAGTTAGGGTGGACATAATAACATTTTACACAATAAAAAAAAAGTTAGTTTAATTTCTATGTATATTTATGGTTCATGCCTGCAAAAATTTTTGATGTTTTTTTTTTATTGGTAACATCTGGTGCAGTCAGTTTTTGTTCGTCTTTGGAATATTAATTTCTATGTATATTTATGGTTCATGCCTGCAAAAATTCTTGATGTTTTTTTTTTTAATTATTTTAACAGAAATAAAAACTAATTGTAATAGTAATTAGAATATCGCATTTTCTGAAGTATTTTAAGTTATTAAAGGCATGCTTTTGGTCAGCTTCGGATGAGATCCATAAGTTCAATGCATGATTGAAGAATATGATAAATGATCTGGTTTCATTATTAGGTTTGGTTGGCGTGGTCAATCGCGTGATAGCATTGGAACTGTTCTATGTGTTGATGATGATGGGATTCTACGGGTTGGCTTTCCTGGAGCATCCAGAGGATGGAAAGCTGATCCTGCTGAAATGGAGAGGGTGGAAGAATTCAAGGTTGGGGACTGGGTTCGTATTCGGCCCACTCTTACCATGGCCAAGCATGGATTAGGATCTGTAACACCTGGCAGCATTGGTATAGTGTACTGTATTAGACCAGATAATAGTCTGTTGTTAGAATTGAGTTACCTTCCAAATCCTTGGCATTGTGAACCTGAGGAGGTTGAGCCTGTTGTCCCATTCAGGGTAAGAGTTACTTCTTCTTCCCCCCCTCCCCCTCTTTTCCCTCTTGTTGCTGTTTTTGATGTTGCGGTGGTAGGTAAATCGCAGGCACCCATTATAATCCTGGGGATGAGAACCCTCAACCTTCCGTTTGGAAGGAGGAGGAGATACCACTTGGGCTAAAGCTTTGGTGGATAATTAATAGTGAATTAGTTGGGACGGTGGCTGTGTTTTTCGCTTTAGTTATTGGTTCTCTTTTCAGTGTTTTACATTTTAACAATGATGTAGTATATGATTTTTACAGATTGGTGATCGGGTATGTGTGAAGCGCTCGGTTGCAGAGCCCAGATATGCTTGGGGTGGTGAGACCCATCATAGTGTTGGAAGAATAAGTGAGATAGAGAGTGATGGTCTCCTGATAATTGAAATCCCAAATCGCCCAATACCATGGCAAGCTGATCCTTCTGACATGGAAAAGGTGGAGGATTTCAAGGTAATGTGTGTCCAATTTATTAAATTTAACAATGATTACCTACCAAAATAAAGAAAAAAATTATAATAACAATGATTTTGCATGTATGGTTCACAATAAAATATCTTATTTGTGTTTTCATTGCAAATGAGCAGGTTGGGGATTGGGTTAAAGTAAAACCTTCAGTCTCTTCTCCAAAATATGGATGGGAGGATATCACAAGGAACAGTATTGGAATAATTCATAGTTTGGAAGAAGATGGTGATATGGGGGTTGCCTTTTGCTTCAGGAGCAAGCCTTTTTGTTGTTCAGTAACAGACATGGAGAAGGTGCCTCCTTTTGAAGTGGGACAAGAAATTCATGTGATGCCATCGATAGTTCAGCCACGGCTTGGATGGTCTAATGAAACTCCTGCTTCTGTTGGAAAAATTGTGAGAATTGACATGGATGGGGCTCTAAATGTAAGCATTTTCTATTTCTTATCTTTCATCTCGTGTTAAAATTGTTTCTCTCCACGAGCAACCCATTTGGGAACGCATTCTGCCAATTATGTTGCAGGTTACTGGAACCTCACCCCTCTTACTTCCCTCCTGGATTTGTTAATTTTTTTTAAATATTTTTGTTGCCCTTTTTATGATTTAGTGGTGCACTGTGATGGCAAGTGCAACTACTCATTGGAGCACAACCCTTAGTGTATTTGTGAAGTATGGATACAGATATGGAATATGGTTGACAAATTCTGAGGAAATAGGATAAATTTACTGCTGAGACGTGCTTTATATATAAATTTATATTTTTATACTTGTATATTTGAACAATCATTTATATAAGCAGTCAATTTTTATAAACTTATCAAATATTCTGTGTTTCTGGCCTTTTTTTTGGTCTGTATTTTTGTTTTTATTTTATTTTATTTATTATCATTTTTGAGAGTGTTGGGGGTGGGGTATATTAACCCACTGTCTTATTGTTTACTTGAAATTCCATGTTCCATTACTTTTATGTCTGTTACTCATCCAAGAGAAAATGCAAAATACATTGAAAGATATTTTCAAATTTCATAAAAGTGTAGGACCTGAATGTAGAAGTGAGAAATAGTGGCATTTAATACAAAAGTATTTAGATTTGCTTTTAAGTTTCATCCCTAAGGGCTAGCTCTAGGCCCTCATATTCCTTTACTTTTTTTACTTTCTGGATTGCTGATTAGGTGTGGATTTTGGTTTTCTGTTCAGGTTAGAGTTGTTGGTAGACTTGGCTTGTGGAAAGTTTCTCCTGGAGATGCTGAAAGGCTTTCAGGTTTTGAAGTAGGTGATTGGGTACGCTCCAAACCAAGCCTGGGGAACAGACCAAGTTATGATTGGAACAGTATTGGGAAAGAAAGTCTAGCAGTTGTGCATAGTGTACAAGATAGTGGTTATATAGAATTGGCATGCTGTTTCCGTAAAGGGAAGTTGGTCACTCCTTACACAGATGTTGAAAAGGTTCCAAGCTTCAAAATAGGGCAGCATGTTCGATTTCGAGTTGGACTAGTTGAGCCAAGGTGGGGCTGGAGAGGGGCCAAGCCTGATTCACGAGGTGTTTTAACCAGTGTTAATGCTGATGGAGAAGTGAGGGTGGCCTTCTTCGGTTTGCCGGGTTTGTGGCGAGGAGATCCTGCAGATCTGGAGACAGAGCAGATGTTTGAAGTTGGAGAATGGGTCAGAATGAAAAACAATGCAAATAATTGGAAATCTATTGAGCCTGGTAGCATTGGAGTTGTACAAGGGATTGTATACGATGGAGATGAATGGTGTGGAAATATCCTTGTTGGGTTTTGCGGGGAACAAGAAGGATGGGTGGGGCCTACTTCCCATCTTGAAAGAGTGGACAGGCTTATAATTGGCCATAGGGTTAGGGTTAAAAGATGCGTGAAGCAGCCACGGTTTGGGTGGTCGGGTCACAGCCATGCTAGTGTTGGGACCATATCAGCAATTGATGCAGATGGAAAACTGAGAATGCATACACCAGTTGGCTCAAAGGCTTGGATGCTAGATCCATCTGAAGTGGATCTGGTGAAGGAAGAAGAACTCTGCATTGGAGACTGGGTTAGGGTTAGGGCATTAGTTTCGACCCCAACTCACCAGTGGGGAGATGTGAGTCACTTGAGCATTGGGGTGGTGCACCGTATAGAAGATGGGGACCTCTGGGTGGCATTCTGCTTCTTGGACAGACTGTGGCTTTGTAAGGCAGGGGAAATGGAAAGAATCAGGCCATTTAAAGTTGGGGATATGGTGAGGATAAGAGAGGGGTTGGTGAGCCCACGGTGGGGATGGGGTATGGAGACGCATGCAAGCAAAGGTCAGGTGGTTGGTGTAGATGCAAACGGGAAGTTGCGGATTAAATTTCAGTGGAGAGAGGGAAGGCCATGGCTTGGAGATCCTGCTGATATTGCTCTCGACGAGGGTTCATCTGGTACGACAGATACTTCACGATAACAACACCCCTTCACAAAATTTTCCTTTTCAGTTTGCTCCACAGCCTATGTAGGCTTTGGCCCCTCAGCGCGTTGGAGAGGTGGGTGAGAAGCTGCTGCTGCTGCTGCGCTGGTCGATCAAATTTGCTGGACGCTATACCATTTTTTGCAGTGTACACAAATGACAGGATATATATTTACTGTCAATAAACACAATGAGCACAGAGAGATGGGAAGAGTGACGCAAAGGGGTGGGTTAGAACTGGGACTGTGTTACTAACGGTGACGAATTACAAGCAGCCATGAGAAAATGATAGATGTAGGCCATTTATTATTTCACTGATTATGTTGTTAGCTGAGGTGAGTTTTTCAGTATATAATATGTGACTGCTATTTATTTTGTATAAATTGTACCTCATGATTTTGTGAGTTGATCGACTCTTTTTCAGCTTCGTTGTAGCTTTAGTATGTGTCTTTTTCTTACCACTTGCATCTAAACAAAAATCATTAACCTCTTCAGAATTACCCATTCTCAAGTTTCACTGAGGATTTCAATGTGAATCCTCAAGTGCCAAGAGTGGTAAGCACTAAAAATTAAGGGGGAAATTGACTGCGAGTATAATGAACACACACACACACACACACACACACACACACAATGGTGGATCTATAACACACACAAAAAAATTATATATATATAAAACAAAAGAAGAGAGTACTTTTCTGTATCTTCATTTATTAAATTTTTTTTTTTTTTTCTTCAGTTCTATTAATTCCTTTGGTCTGTTCTTGTTATCAAGCAGAATCAAAGTCACCAAAACGTCTCTTCCAGTAACTAATCTGTTTCTTCCAATTTCTATTTCTTACATTAACTAATTGAAACGTAGATAACAATCCACTTGTAAATGTTTTAAATCCTGTCTTATCTGTTTACAATAAACAAAATAAAAAGATAAAAAAATGTTTATACTTTCTACACATGCGTGTTCTAGAAATTCAGAAATTGGTGTTCGATATATTTTCTATAAATACACTGATCTTCGAGGAAAGGCATGACAATGGTGAGTCAATTGTAACATTGTATTTGTTTTCCTCTCTCAACAAAAATACATGAGTCAGCGAGGTCATCAAGAAAACTCCAATACAAGAACGAATTAGAAAAAGTTTGTGCAAGGAATTAGACTCAACAATTGGAACAATAGATATGCTATGTCACTCCACAATTGATTAAAAGAAAAACTGTCCCGAGACAGATACTAGCTAGTTGGTATACACTTGAACTGTGAACTAAGGTGCTTATGCACAGTCGCTAAATCAATCTTGAACCGGAAGGTTTTCCTCTCTACTCATTTTTTCCTCATGCCACTTAGAGAAGCCTTCTAACAGAGCACTCCTCATCCATGGATACCGGCATTTCTCAAGTGCATCTGCTATGGGTAGCCAATTTCTGCTTCGGATGTTTTGTTCAGGCCATGAATCAAGCTCCTCCTTTACGTGCAAAGCATACATTGAAGCTCTGCATAAACCTTCTGGGCTGAATTCATCTTGGTGGGTTTTGCTCCTGAAGTGATAAAATCCCAGGAATCCCTGTAACACTAATATAGTCAAAAGTCGTTCCACTTTTATGATCCCAATTACATGAAATCATTAACATACATTGAAATCCAGCCCTACTATCCTACTGCACCGAGGAATATCAGGGATAAAAATACAAACATATAATTCAATCTTGGCAGTAGACACGAGCTAACAAAATAACATGAAGGAATAAAATAGGGGGGAAAATGACGAAGAAGAAAAAATAAAAAGAGAGACAAGGAAGAAACCAGCAGTAACATAGACATCACAAAGAATGTGATATTTATCCATAAGCATCACAAGTGAAACACAAAACAGAATGATTCATGTCATATATGCAACATGTAAAAATTTGGTTATGCTTACATGATTTCAAATCCTTTTGAGGGATCAATAACTAAAAAGATAATTTTATTAGTGTTCAGTGCTACCCCGAAGTTCCTATAAAACAAAAAGCCAGTCCTAAATATATTTCTTGATCACCCATAAGTTGTCACTCTCATTCTTTCATTAGATGCAGCAATCCAATTGGCAGAAATACTAACTCCTGGGAACCAAAGAGAGAGTAAAAGAACAAAATGGAAGCAAAAATCAATCCGAGAAAGTAATTCTCACTATTAAGTCCCCGCGAACTCCAGCTTCTTCAATAGCTTCTCTTTTTGCTGCGTCCTCAACAGTTTCATCATTCTCCCAGCCACCCTGGAAGGAGATAACACCAGTGTCATGAATATTATCATGATAAACTGTCTAGGTTTTTAAACTAAACTTGCAAAAAAGCAGGAATTGCAGGCATACTGCAGAACAATATTAACGACTAATTCAGAACTAATTCACTTGGCAAATATCAATACATACACCTTGGCATTTTATTTTAAATCTTTGTCAGGCCCATTGTGATTCCAAGCACGATTATGTATATTCAACATAATGCAAGTTTTGGTTTGTATCCCCTAAAAAACTGTTCCTAGAGTAAAAAATTACAGCCAAGATTTTTTTTTTTGAATTCCAAAGTGGTCTAGCATACTGCTAAATAATCATATTTATAATAATCTGTTTCATTTTCTAACGTATATGGTGTTTTTATGTAACATGGTGTACTCAATATGGGCACTCCACTCATTTTTAATGTAATAATGTAGCAAAAGAAGCATGATAAAAGAATTCTCTCTATATATTTAAATTAAACTATTGTATGTTTGCTGGGTACAAAATATGACCAAACATATAGAATACATGCGCCACACAGCCACCTTCATACCCAAGGGTCAATTAGAAAGTCCATGCAACATCTACAAACTTCTTGCCATCTTCAGAACTGGACCAAGCACACGCATACTTGATTAAAATATTCTCCATTTCATATATATTAATTTTAAAGATCCCTGAGTGTTACATTCGCCTCAATGCAAAAACAGAAAAAAATAAAATAAATAAAAGAGTCCATGAATTATTATATCCTCTCAGGACCTTCTGTAGAAATCTCAATACACCTGAATTTTTGCCTGCCAAAGTTACACAACCTAAACATGAGCGACTTAAAAAAATGAATCAACAAACAATTAAAGAACCCAGAAAAGAAGGCTGCAAGATTAAAGTTTTCAACTATCCATCATATAATAGTCTAGCCCTTCACAGAGCTATTTGAAGATGTAAATCCATCACATAATAGTCTAGCCCTTCATTTTCAGAAGAGAGAACCTAGGTTTTAAACTTCAATGACTACTGATGACGTAAATTCTCTTAACGGTCCCTTATTTCTAGGATTCCACCTCCTCACTTCCTGTTCATATTGTTTGGTATGACCCCTCACTGAAGTCGAAACCTTGGCAAGGATGATTTATTATGAAAAGAAATGAATGCCCCCAAACTCTTTAAAAGGACAAGACTCAATACTGTTTTCTAGTATGTGCATTACTACAAAGCTAGCTATAAGACAGAAGATCATCTATTTCAGCATTGTTCCCCATCATTAGAGGGTTTAGAAGCAAGGGCTTGTAAAATGGCCCTTTCTTGGCCTCCTATTTTGGGGATAAGGAAGGAGACAAATTCGGAGAACCTTTTGGGATGTCCGTGGATCTCTTATATCCATTAGAGTTGAAGCGAGAAGAGGAGATCTTCAACTTGGTTATCCGTCCCCAAAAGGGATTTTGGGAACCCCAATGATTTGATGATCTGGTTATTTGAAAATTTCAAATTGGGGGGTGTTGTGGGTTTCAACAGATCAACAAAGATAAGTTCAAGGGAAGGGATCCATGAAGGGTGTATTGCCAATTTGCCATGAAGCTCCTCCAAATTTAAATTACTCTCCTCACTCCCCATGTTTTTGTTACTATTTAGTTATTTTTAGCTGCTTTTAGTTTCTACACACAACCCGACCAATCCATTCAAGTTAAGCTTATGTTATGCTCTTTGGGTTGGAAAGGCTGGGATCGGGCTTGCACTGGGATTTTTATATCTTGGGTTGATTCCTCAAACTGCCCAATTTGCAACAATAGCTGGACAAATTTACCCTTACGAAAATTGAAAATGACAGATTCAATAGTTAAACATCAACAGTTAAAATTCAGCACTTGCAAGCTGCAGGTAAAACTTAGTGCCCTGATAGTTTTTGATTCGGTAGGAAGAGGAAGAAAGCAAAACTTGGAAACCAATGGAAACTCAGATCAGATAGCATATATTGTGTTATATTTGGCATTGGTTTTGAAAATGTTCATATCAATCAAGTTTAAAAATTATTCTGCTGTAGAAGTAAAAGCAATAACAAACATCATAGGTACAATTACTTGAAAACAAAGATAACAGTACTGCATGCAAAAACTAAATAAATAACAGCTTTATACCTTTGGAAACAAGAGACCTGGTCCACTAGGTGAGCTGATCATAAGCACCTCAACTATCCTCTCCGACTTCACATCACTACCTTCATCAGATTCTCTATACCTAAATGGAATGCACCTGGTAGGAAACCGTGAAGAAGTATGATAAGAAATGTGATTCCAACTGTCCCCTTGAATTTGGGATAGGGTGTAGTTAAGTTATTTCACTCTGAACCAAAATATCTAAATTTTGAACTGGCATCTAGCCATGGCAGATTCACAAATAAAAATCTTCTAAAAGTATTAAGTATAGCAAGGGTATATGGGCATTTGCAAAAGAAATTTCTTGTCAAAACTGACAGATACTGGCCTCCGTCTGTGGAGTAAATTATTCATCATACAGTTTTACAACAAGAGAACCTTAAACAAAAAGAAATACTTGACAAGTAACTCTTCAGCATGAACTAAAACCATATATAGTAGTACAGCCAACACTTAAAGAGAAAGTCACCATATGATGACTACACATACAATGAGACAATTAATGATAAAAAAATGATCACTGTGAAATTTAAGTTCTCCGAAAATCCAAAATCCAGCACTTTATATCAGCATTAGCTTCTCATGCAACGATCCCAAAATGATCACTCGATAACTTAATGAAGTTTCTAAAACATTTTCGAAGGCGCTTCATCCCACTGTGCAAGGTGTTAAAAGCAATTCAGATCCTAACTCATTCACATCATTTCAGACATTCAAATCTAATATTACCACATACCCTTTTTCGTCATCATTGCCTATAGCCTTTCTTCTTCACAAAAAAAAAAAAAAAAGGGAAAAAGAAAAAAGAAAAAAAAAAAAAGTGCCTCCAAAGAACCAATGCAGACTCGCAACATTCGCACCATGGTATAATGGATTCAATAGGTTCAAATATAGCTCTCATTAAAATTAGAAATCCCATAGGCCTTAACTTTTCTCCTCTAATGGCTAAAAACCCACAAACATCCCAATTGAATCCCCACCTTCGCAGCAATCCATAAACACACCAACAACAGGAAATAAAGATACTCATTGTAGTAATCATACACTATTTTATAAAAATATAACCTACCCATTAGCAATCAACAATTATCCAAATTTAACATAAATTAATTCATCTCAAACAACGATCAACATCAACAATGTCAATCACAAGAAGCCACATAAAATATTCTGCATTAAAATATCACCAAAAAAATAGTCATCTCAAATGATCGAACTTAACACAATATATATATATATATATATATATATCACAATTCACATATATATGTATATGTATCAAAATGATTGATGAAACTGACGGAAATTACCCTGCGACAAGGCGATAACCGTCCTCGTACCGCTGTTGATGCCGACCCGTGCGGGCCACCAAATCAGACATACTAAATTATCACAACCCTAATACGCTACTAACAGATTTGATCATTCTGCCATTGAAATCACAACGACGACCATTGATTCACACACAATGTGCTCATTCTTCTCCTAATTAGGAACCATTTTGCCATTGTTGCTGATCGTATCAATGGCTGTAAATGCTCTTAAATCCTATACTACACGAGCGTTTGATTCGTCGCAATGAATGTTGAACTATTATACTATTCAGACTATAGAGAGAACAAAAAGTATTGATTTGCATGTAATGAATGTGCAGTTTAGAGTTTAGAGAGAGAAAATGTAGAGAGAGAAATGAACAGAGATTAGAGACAGAGAGAGAAAGGGTAGAGAGAGAAAGGAACAGAGATTACAAAGCTGGTAGAGGGAGGTGCGATAGTAGCGGATCGGGTGGTTTAGGGTTCGGTCAAAGTCACGCGGATCAAGGGTTAAAAGTGGGCCATTGTTGCAATATTTCAGCCCGATGCGGGAATATCTGACGGTCCTGGGTGCACCACGTCATCAGGCCTCAAACTTTTATATATTTAATTTTGAGCTCTATTTTTTCATAATCATTTTATAAATAACCCGACCGTTCACAAGAATCACAACTATTTTAAGTAACGAACGGTCCCGCGTCTGTCTCCCATTTTTATGACCCGATCCAACTGCTGATTATCCATCCGGATCCAAATAGAACCAAAAGCACTGAAAAGAGCTGGAATCTCCATCAATCTGGTTCGGTGAATTGGTCGATTGGAAATTGAATTTCAGTTACTGGTGCTCACCAATTTATCAATGAGTTTAAATCTTATAAGAGAACTAGCTGATTCCGTAACAAATTGGCAATTCTTCAACTGAAGCGGATTGGCTTGATCCGGTTCAACTCAGCCAAAATTCAACAAATGTAGAGTCTACGGTTAAGTTGATACTCTATAGTGCATTTTATTTCAAGTTGGCACTGAGAAGGGCAGGATCAACCTAATAGGAGAACAAGTGCGTTATACATTTTTTAAGAACTAGCCATGGTTCGGCAAATCAGTCGGTTGATAAGGAGGAGTTGAGATAAGGTAATTTGTAACGAGGTAAACCAAAAATAAAATTGATGAGGTAGACCAAGAGTTGGTTTGATTTGTAAATAAAGAAGCACAACAGTATCTTGATTGACTGATTTTGAATTCAAATAAAGATTAGTTTGAGCACTTCAAACAAACCAATAAGATAGGTTTAATTCAAAGAGTTGATAAACTCCTTGCAAAATCTCGTATCTACAACAAACTGACACTGAAAAGAGTGATAGCTATAAGAAGAAGCCCCATCCAACTAATAAGGTATGAGGAAACTAAATACGGAATTGTCTGTTTAATTTTATAACTCAATTAATTGATTTGATTGTCGGAGAGTTTTTGGCCGACTAGTATTTGTAGAATCCTTATTTTGTAAGAAACGGTATCGTTTCGAATAATACATAATCTTGTGCTTGCATCAACAACTAGTGTTCACCAATTTCTTGACAAGTCTGAATTTTACAAGAGAATCGGTTGGTTCAGTACCAAATTCGCGATTCTCTAACTAAAATGGAATGGTTCAATCCGATTCAACCCAATCAGATCTAACAAAAGGTGAGGTCTACTGTACTTATTTTATGGTCCACTGGAAAGGGCAGGATCAACCTAACAGCAAGTGAGGTCCACTGTTAGGTTAGGTTAGGTTAGGTTAGGTTGATAGGGTCCAACCCCAATTTAAGCCTAACTTAGTACAGTATTTTGATAGGTTCTGACAGTTTCTTTTTGTTGTTTGGTTAGTTTGAAGTGACTTAGCACTCTAAGCAGACAACTTGAGCTCAATTGAACTAAACCTATATTAATAATTGTACCTTATCTTTCTTGAAATATTAGTTAGAGAAGACCAACCCAAACATTTGAGGCTAACTTGATCTAACTATATAGCCAAACCTAATCCTAACTTGGAAATATTAGAATTAGGTTAGGCATGGGTTAACATTGTCTGGTTGGGCATGTGGAACTTGGGTTGACCCCTCAACATGCCTAACCTACTTAAGTTGCTTCCTTAGTTTATTTTTTTAATTTTTAATTTTTTTAAAAAAGTTTTTTATTATTATTATTTTTTTTTATAAAAAAAAGTGAGTAAAAAGATTAACAAGTAAAACTTAATCTTTACATAATATATGCCAAACAACCACCTATAAATATCACCTATAAATATCATTACTAATAAATGCATTTGATGGGAGTTAAAAGTTGTTACTCAATTTATAAAGAGGAATAAGCCTATGAGACCCAATTATCTAGAAATCCCATCTCTTTCCCAAACAAAACTTGTGCTCAGAGAGTCTCTCAGACCAAGTGAATAATACATCACAATGTCCAACTGAAGCTATATTTATATATATATATATAAGCTGTTGGTTAATATCATATGCTGGTTTAAGCTTACTGTTAAGAAAGGAGACATTTTTAGAGGCTCAACAGAAGGCTAAAACCATAAAAAGCAACAGATCATGCCATGAAGTGTGCTAGTGTTGGTTTTGTGGCAAAACTGCACAAACAACTCAAATGCTAATTTAATTAGTACTAAAAAAAATCACCATAGTGCTTCACAAAATTTCAAGCTCACTTTCTCCGGCATTCCTGCTGTCTGTTCAACCAAAACGAAGAGGCAGCCGTGTCTGGCTGATAAATCCTTAACTAGGGCATAAAAATTCTCAACCAGACATCCCTAACAATTCAATTATTCACATCATATGGAGTACAACATTGTTTACTACAAGGCAATAACTCAGATAAAAGGGTTTCCAAATTACACATCGGTGCTACAAAACTCAATTTGTTTCTGGGAAGGGCTTAGACAATCAATATACAGCTAGAACCGGTGCCGTCACCTCCTTTCATCAAGCAGAGCAAAGTTTCAGTGTCTTCACATCTCATTATCGATGATATCCCGCATCATTTGTATTGGGATGAGCCCTTCAGTTCGGATAGCATCTTTATTTGGATCTGGACTGATGAAATACAATGTTGGCAGTCCCCGAACCTGTGACACAATATTTCAATTGGGTTTTTTACTTTCTAGCTATTTGCAGCAAAATCCATTCCAACAGAAATCTATGAAACAATATATTTGTCAAATGTTCATTCATCACAATGGAAATAACTTTTGCAGAAGAAAAGGTAGCATCAAATTGTAACAAAGTGATACAGGTTCATCTCCCCAATGGAAAGAAATGTTGAAATAACTTTCAAACTGGGAAAAAAAAAAAAAAAATGCAAAACATGATAAAATTTGCAAAATAATTTTCACCAAACATTTGAGTCCATCACAAATTAAAAGTGCACTTGGAAAATGCAGTGACTAGAGAAATCATATGTTTTCTGTTGACAAATCAAATTCAGTTCAACAAACAGAGCCAAAGACTTTAAGAGAGGATAATTATAATGGCAGGTGGACGTACCTGCATGTCACGTGCAAATTCGTATTCGTCATCTGTGTCGACTTTCACAATTATTGCATTGCTCTCATACTCTACGGCAAGCTGTGGGATGACTCCAAAGTTAAATCTATATATTAAAAGATGGCCGAAACCATGAATTCATAACTACTTCTAAAACATTAATTTGTACTTTTTACTTTCATTTAAAGCAGTTATGTAATCAGCAACTTGTTTAGCTCGAAAAAAAAAAAGCAACATAAGAAGAAGAAATA
Source organism: Cornus florida (assembly GCF_030987335.1). Classification (NCBI taxonomy): domain Eukaryota; kingdom Viridiplantae; phylum Streptophyta; class Magnoliopsida; order Cornales; family Cornaceae; genus Cornus; species Cornus florida. Next base: position 10,428,455 of record NW_026775573.1, on the reverse strand, counting down.
AAGAGTATCATAGATAAGAAATAGGAATGGTTTTAGAACATTGATTACTATCTTCTTGTTTGGAGGACAAGACCTTTTAAGTACGCCAATTAGGAAAAGTGATAGTTCACATCGAGGATAATACTAGGGGAAGAGGAAGACCAAAATTAACATGGGTACTAACTGCAAATAGAGTGAAATGGAAACAAGTATTCATGTAGACAACCCCAAGCAATTGAAAAAAGGTTTGGTAGTTGTTGCGGAGGACTAGAAAACTACATTGATTCAATAATAATAATTAATTAATTTTTTTAATGGTTCATCAAATTATAAGAAACTTACTCTTTTTTTTTCCTTCTCTTTCATGTACCGTCTTTTCGGGGTGTAGGTGGTTAGACTCTAGAGCCGCCCTTTTCTTTTTTGGGTTAGACGGGTTTGGTGTGAGAAGTCGTTTCCGATATAAGGTGGCATTCACCAGTATAAAATTACACATAGCAAACAATCATTTAAAAGTTCCCCCAAAAATTTATTCAGTGAAACAAAATGCAGGCTAAACTGGAGCCAAGTGTCATGCCCACCAATATGGAGGGAGGTTGGGCCACACAACCGCCACGCAAGCAATGAGAAGGATTCTACATGGTGATTGCAAGGCACATAAGAAGAATTGGATTCTAGATCCTTTCACACTTGTGGAGAGAAGTATTAAGAATTGTAGAGAGAAGATGGATTCTAGAACAATGAAAGGTTGCCCAAAAATTTATTGAGTGAATCAGTAATGCAGGCTGCATTGGAGCTAAGTGTCACGCCCACCAATATAGAGGGAGGTTGGACCACACAGCCGCACAAGCAATGACGAGGATTCTACATGGCGATTACATGGCACATAAGAAGAATTGGATTCTAGAGCATTTCACATTTGTGGAGAAAAGTATTAGGAATTGTAGAGAGATGCAGATTCTAGCACAATGAATGATTTTTAGTAATTGGTAGATTTGAAGATAGTCTAGAAGAGTACAGAGTTTTGTAGAGTTTGTAAATATTTAGGATATTTAGTTGGAGAGTTTGAGAGATGAGATCTTAGTCAATAATTTTAATGCATCCTATCCATCCGGTAGATGTCTATATATAGAGATTGAGGGGGTAGTAACACATTTCAAGACATTACTGCATGCTTAAATTATGTTCCTAAATAAAACCTAGAAATTTGGTAGAGATATTTTTCAACACAAACTAACATCTTTATTTTCTACAGTAACCCAACCTGATGTATTTGTAAAAAATTTCGTATAGGTAAAAAGTTATTGATATGGTTCAAATCTACATAAAACCTTATTATTAACAAACATCTATCATTCCCAAATCCAATGGCTATGGATTTATGGATGTAATAATAGTTTGCCAGTTGTGAAGAGATACAATCAACTAACTAGTGCAAAATTTTATAGAACTCCTAAACTGCTAAAAATACAGTGATAACAAAATTAGTATCCCATCAACTCAAAAGTAAAAACCATCTTCTTACTTGGTTGATCATCCTCTAAAAATAATCTAGACCTTAATGGACTGAAGAATCCCAACAAAAATAAAATATAGCATACAGTAATAGCTGAAATGATGGTATAAATTAAAATTACCATCTCGAGTTCTTGAGCCATCAAAATACAAGGGCCACACCATGTTGCGTAGAAATCGATTATAAGTGGAACATTTCTCTCACCCTTTACTAGCTCTTGGACCTCCTTTGCAGATAACTTTTTCTGCCAAACCAAAGCAACACAGAACGGCACAAACGCCTCAACTTTTCGAACCCACAAAAGAAGTAACAAAATCAAAAGATCAATTACAGATATATCCATTAATCAGCATTTCTACGAACACAACAATTAGTTATTATCCATCTCCAATTGCCAATCCCTAAATAATATAATCTTAATTTTCGAATTTTACTTCCCCCATTGTTTGGTTGCTCAGAAAATAGACTATAAGAAATAAGAACATATTTTTCCTACTATTCTTGTTTCTCAAATTATATGAATAACACACCTCAGCCAAGACAAATATTTGTAAAGGGTCTGTCAAAAAATACAAACATTTAATGTCATAACATTGATATAATTCTTTGAATGTACATTTTTTCAAAAACCCATGGGATTTTAATCCAACCTAAAGAAACAACAGATAATACTACTAAAGTTAGATGTTATACTAAGGTAAATAAATTTTATGCGCAATAAAGTGTGTGTGTGTGAGAGAGAAAGTACATACCACAAGATAGTCTTCTCTGACATACTTGGCTGAACGGGGTCTGCAAAGCAACTTTCTTGGTAGTGATAGTGGTCTTGGAGTTGATAGCAAATAGGGCGTGTTGGTGGTATTGGGGGTGGAGAAGAGCGAGTTTGGCTGATGGGTTTTCACGGAGGAGTGAGAGAAGCAAAAGGATTGTGGTGGTGTTGGTGGTGGCGCACGGAGTGCGAAAATTGGGGCAGTTTGCATTGTTGCTGTTTATCTGGTGTGTGTGTGTGTGAGAGAGAGACAGAGGGGGGGGGGGGGGGGGGGGGGGGGGGATTTTGTGTGTTTTTATTGGATATCTATTTTTCTGAAATGACATTATTAATAGGGTAAATTACTTTGAATTGGTTTAAATTCACTGCCTTTTTCTATGCACTCTTTGGCCGGGCAATAGATGTTGCTTTTATGTTCTGAAGGCGTTTTGTTCTTACGCCGCTTTGTGTGTGTTCTGAGTCTAATTCTTATTATTTATAATTTAATTTTGTAGCTCCTATTATCAAATTCGCACTTACTTTATATGATTTGTGAGAAAGTGTTTTTAAGGTAATATTTTTATATTATAATGATATATTGTATTATATTTTATATAATAGAAAAATAAAATTATTATTTCATAAAATTTGGTTCAAAAAAAAATTGTTAGGAGTGCTCAAGCCCAAATCTCAAAAAAAAAAAAAAAAAAAAAGTCCAAAGTAATAAGTGTTGAAATGTGTTATTTATAGCTATATAAAAAGACCGTTTTACCTTTATTAATATCCATTTACTTAATCTTGCAAATGGCCGGAACTGTTCATGCTCAATCCATCACTATGATGTCCTTGGTAAAAATAATAATGCGAATTAGAGGATGATGTTGACTTATTTATCAAAATAAAATTTTTAATAAAATAATGTTGGGCTGTGAGTAGTTTTGCATATAAAAAATGAGTAAGACATTCATTCTTTTAAAAAAATTGAAACAAAACTATTATATGGGCAAGATCTAATATTAAAATAATTTTATAGATTTTGGCTGACTTTGTTTAGTTTCGACGAATAATTTGGAATACTTTAGAGTTTCTTTTTACAACATGTCTGAGTCAACAGGTAGCAATGACTCAAACCCCTTGTTTTTACACTATTTTGAAATTTTGGGTGCCTGTCATTTTTTGAATTTCCCTATGTAAGGAAAATGAGGATGACTGGTAATAGGCATGGTAAAAAAAAAAAATAATAGGCATGGTAATACAATATATGACGTTGAATTAATTTATATTTATATTCAGGGACGGATCCAGCAGGGGGACTAGGGGGGCAGATGCCCCCCCTGAATTTTTAATATTTTTATTTTATACCTTAATATTTTTAAAATTTATGAAAATGCCCCCCTAAAATTACAATTCGCCCCCACTGGATTCTTTTTTTTTTAGCATTTTATACTTCAAATTTTGATAATTTATGAAGATGCCCCACTATAATTATAATTTGCCCCACTGATTTTTTTTTTTCATTTTATACTTAAATTTTTTTAAAATTTATGAAAAAAACCCTACTAAAATTACAAAAATAAACCCATCATATAATTTTGTACCCACAAATTAAAAATTCGCCCCCCTTCACCAAATTTTCTGGGTCCATCACTGTTTATATTTATATTTCTATAACATAAAACCCTATATCTTCATTTAAGATTGACAATCTATAATTGTCACATAAGAGGGAAACACTTGATAATCACAGTTTAGGATTAAAAAAATATATTTATGCTCCGTTTTGTTAGAGGGATGAAAAAATAGATGAAAGGAGAAGGAGAAGGGATGGATGAGACATCCTAGAATGGAACATGTCTCCCTCAAATTTTATTTGGTTGAATGAAATGAATAATAGAAATAATAGATGGGGTGGTGTATTATTTTTGTTTGGTTGAAGAGAAGGAAAATAGGGTTTTTATATTTTTTTTACCAATATATCCTCATTATTTAAACTTATAAAAATTATATATCCATTCTAAGTTTATAGGAAGGTTAGAAAAGATAAAAACATGTTTTTGTTAATTTTATTTCTTTCTTCTCATCTTCCTCCCAAATGGGAGGATAGAAAATACAAAAAAAATGATGGATGCTTCATCCCTCCTTCCTTTTTTCTCTTCCCTCAAACCAAACACGAAAAAGTTATTTTATCCATCCCTCCTCAATCCTTCCCTTCAACCAAACACGAAAATGTGAATGTATTTATAGAAGCAAGCATAACAGTTCCTACAATTCCTGCCTAAAACACAACTCATACTAGATATGTAATGCACAAAAAAAAAATGAAATTTTCAACTTAGAATTGATTACAGGAACCATAATTTTTTTTTTGTTTTTTTGTTATTCAACTGGCCTTTAGGAGGAAAACACATATAATTGCCCATGTTGTGTACTTGCTTCACTGATAAAACTGGTTGGGACTTTCCTCCAAATATTCCTCTATTTCATACACATGTATGCGAGTTATTAATAGGTTCTTAAGCTTTATAAAGGTTAGATGTCAAATATATATATAACTATATATGTAACACCTCTCTGCATTGTTTGTGAAGTAGACAACACTGCAACAAGGTAGAGATAGTTATTTTTCCTACAATAACTCTTTAAACAAGTAGCCTATAAGAAGTTAATTAAAACAGCTCTCACTCACTCTTTCACCTCCAAGAGCTCTTCCACTTCTTCAAAGTTAACTAGTACATAAGTGTCTACATATATATATATATATATATATCATAATTTTCTTTATACTAGTCTTAATTTCTTCCAATTCTCAATGAAGAATCAATGCCTTTGCCAGCACCAGCAAAGAGCCTAGCAATCTCCAACTGAGTGTTAGCAATGATCTCTGTTCTCTTGAGATCCATTTCACCTCTCTTGGCCTCTGCCTCGGCTCTCATCCTCTCCAGCTCTCTCATTGTGTCCATCCTTGCTTGCTCTGACCTCACCACTACTTCTGCCAGCCACCGGATGCTCTCTGCTACGTCCCTGTCCTCCCTTCTCCGTCGCTTCTTCTTCTCCATTCTCATCCTTAGATTTCTCGACTTCATCTTCTCCTTATCGCTATACAGGCCTGGTGTGCTACTGTCCGTCTCAATGGCATTTTTGTCTGATAAATGATCGGACAATTTAGTATCAACCCCATCTTCCTGGTACAATGAAAGAGTATATTACATTGGTGAATTTGGACTATTAGTAAGTAATACATATTGTGCGAATCGATCATGAGAACACTTCCTCTGAACTCACACCATGTATCAAGTAGAATGAAAGAGCATAATACATTGATGAAATTGGCCTCTTGGCAATATAAATAGAGCGAGTCTATCATGAGAACACTTTCACTGAACTCGTGCCCTTGTATTAGCAACATCAATAGAGTAAGTCTATCATGAGAATACTTTCATTGAACTTGTGCCCTCGTATTAGCAACATAAATAGAGCATATATCATGAGAACACTTTCACTGAGCTCGTGCCCTCATATGAAAAGTAGACTTGAAGGTACTCATACAAAAACATGTTAATAAACAAACTACCTAAATTTTTTTTTTTTCTAATAGTCCACTGATTGATTTCTATAGCAGTTTTTAATATGCCCTTTTTAGAAAAATTGGTAAAGGTCAATTCTTGATGCATATTTATTATTTATGTAATTATGAAAAAAAAAAATTATTTATCTTGTTCATCTTTCCATCACACATGATCAACCTTTTTCAGCTATGAAATAACTGCATTTTAGTTTCAAAAAGTGTAGAACTTTTTTTTATTCTTAAAATTTAATTTCAATTACACTTTAGAAAATCATAATTTGCAAGAAAAATTAAAGTCGTGATCTATGTGTGCTTTTATTAGTAATTTAGTACTAGGAAATGAAGAACATAATAAGTTTCACTCTCATGTCTCTCAAAACATTATTATGATTAAGATGTTTAAGTTCTCTGAAGTGATTATTTTGAATTCGCATTGTTTAATCAGTCTAAACCTTTGATTTCTACAACTCTAATACACACACACACACACACACACTCACACTCACATATGAAAATAAAAAAAAAATTAAAATGGCACTGACCTTAGGTCCACGTTCAACACCATTTGATCCATGCGAGTTTTGTGTGATTCCAAGATGCAGAGGAGTAGGAGGAGGAGGAGGAGCTGGAGGCGGTGGCGGTGGTTGCGGTGGCTGTGCCGGTTCAAGTAGCACCAAAGGAGGATTGATCACGGCCACAGGCGGCGGTGGCGGTGGCTGTGGCAGTGGCTGTGGTGGTGGAGGGCCACTTCCACGCAGCAAAAGATCAAGCCGGGGGAAGAGCGGCCACGACGAGGAGTCGGCGGTGGCGGACTCGGACCGGTACCGCTTCTTCATGGACTCGATCTTGTTCTTGCATTGCGTCTGCGTCTTAGGCGACTTACTACAATTCGCACGTGAAGACACATACTTTGCGACATCTTCCCAATCATGCCCCTTTAATTTTGCTCTATTTCTTAGTATCCACTTGGATTCATAGGCCTCAAGTAGGCTCGAAACCGCCCCTTCACTCCATTCATCTCTTTTCAATCTATCACAGCTGCCGCCGCCGCCGCCGCCGCCGCCGCCGCCGCCCGGTGGTGGTGGTTGTTTTTTAGGAGTTTCATCTTTGACGGAGAGGAGAGATGGGGTTTCTTGGTTAGTTTCTTTATCCATCTCTCCTCATTATAAAACCTCTCCCTAGTTTTTAGCTGCTAACATGAAATGAGAGAAGACCTCAAGAGGTTAAAAGCATGATGAAATGTGTTTGGAGAGAGAGAAAAAGAGAGAAAGCCACTAGCATTTTAGAGTAGTGGCATTATGTGGTAAAGCATAGAGAGAGAGAGAGAAAGAGAGAGCCACTAGCATTTAGAGGGAGAAAATAAAAAGGTTAGTAGCACTAGTGGCCTCTACTAAAGAGAGAGTACTACTACTATAGGTAGCATTTAGAGAGAGAAAAACCCTAGAGAGAGAAAATATGGGTGATCCGATTTAAGTGGGCAACTCAGAGAGAGAGAGAGAGAGAGAGAGAAGCTAATTAGTGGTAGTGGCCAACCAAAGAATAAGGTTCACTTTTGTCAATTTGAGTTAATGATGGTAATTTTAACCTCCTTTTTTTTTTTTTTTTTTCTTCTCACTTTTTGGGAGGTGTTATTTGTTTTGTGGGTTTGGGTATTTTTGGATGTTAGCGTTGATATGAAGCCAAGCCAAGCAAGACATCCACCGACGGTGGTGGTCGTTCACGTGGGATTGTCACCCACTCTCTCTCTCTATATCTATATACCTATACGGAATATATCGCTATCTATCTCTTCTAAGTTCCACTTAGCCAATGCGCTGTTGTCACTCCCCAACTAATTAGAAGCACTTTTCAGCTTTGCTTTTTGGCCTTTTTTGTGCCTTTTCAAAGTCATTCATCACCATTGGAGTCTTTTATGTGCAATGGGTTTCCTACGATCACTCCAATTGGAACACGCATAGAAATTTTTTTTTTTTTTTTTTGTAGCACACAGGTTTATTTGGAAACAGTTGAAAGGGGAACTGTGATCAAAAGTAATGTTCAATAGTATTGATTGAGGAAGCACACTAAGAGGCGAATTATGTTGTACTCGTGCTTTTTAAGTGTAAAATTTAGATCTCATCTTGTATTCATATTTGACGATTTTGTTTCTCGATTTCAGTTAAAATTAAAAAAAACCAACCCATTCAATTAAAATAATTCAATTTCTACAAATTTTCAAACCCTAGTCTGTCTCATCTATGTTTAATAACACATGTTTCTTGCATTTATATAATATTCTTACAAAAGTTGTATTCAATTACTTTGGCATGATTGAGATGCGTTTTGTTTTAGATGTATAGTGTTTTTGATGTAGGAGTGTTTAAAAAAAAAAAAAATCGTAAGTACGTTTGGAACAATATTTTATTTTTGTTTGGGTCAAGTGTTTCTTCCGTTATAGTGAGACTTAGCCCAAACACTACTGAAATAAGAAAAAAACAATTTTTTGGTGTTTTGGTTTTGGATCACCGGAAGTGTTTTAACATTGTATGAAATAATAGAAGGCCACATCAAACATTTTTTTATTACCAAAATTAATACCGTAGCAACTCAAAAACAACAAAAACAAAACTCATGTCAGATGGGCTAATCAACTACATTGCCAAATTGGCTGTACATTTTGTGTACTCCAGCTTTTCGAAGAAAGAGACAATTATTTGAGCATCCAAACGCTACCCAATGATCTGCAGTCCCCTTCAAGGCTCAACAAACCAGTCTGCCACAGTGAAATTGACCAGAGAGCCTAAAGACCCTGCTCATGCTCATACCTGCAATCACGTGCTCTGCTCATGCCATTTTGGCTTCTTGTGACCCACTTTTCTCCTCTCTATCTAAAGACTAAAACCTAATAGCCTGAAGACCCAGCTCATTGCCTTGTCCCTGTCGTGTTTGGTAAGGCTGTCCTCCTCTATTGCCTGCATCTATCCAGGAAGACCGAGAAAGAGTAATTGTGTGGAACATTATATCTTCACACACAAAAACACACGTATACAAACATTAGGAAATTTAACCTAATTGACTTCATTAGTACGCATGTATAGTCAAGTGTTTAGGTTACCATTGCATGTTTAATTAGTGTTTAGTCTGGAAAGGGTAATTGCCAGTACTTACAAGATGTGGACGAGTTCTAAAAAGTTGTCTACCAAACCCTGACAACATGAAAATCCTCTGAACCACAAAAAAGTTTAGCTCAGGTTGAAGTAGCAAACCATCTAGATCTACCTCCTGATATGATATTTTTGACAATTCTACTTAAAATATTAACCCCGGTAAAGAGTTCAACCGAAAAATCGAACAAACTTGAAAAAAATTAAATAAAAATAAATAAATAAATTAGATGCTTACTGGTTTGTAATTTTGAAAACATTTTTCTGTTTTCAAATAACTAAAAATATAAAACTGTACAAATAATTTGGTTCAGTTTTTTAAAAAGTGGTATGCTTGGTTTGTAACTATGAAAATAATTTTTTGTTCTCAGAAAATTGTACAAAAAATTCTGCTTGATTTAATTTTCTGAAAACACAATTATAAAAATTCATGTTTTCATAAAATTATAAAGATTGTTTTTTGGGAATAGTTTTTTGTTTTATGAGTTCTTCAGAACTGTTTTCACCGATACAAATCAAACATGCCCAGTTCTTTGAATTGTTAAAAATTATTTTCAAAGTTATAAATTAAACAAGCCTAATTATAAGAATGTCTACTTTCAAATAATATATTTTATAACAAAATACACGTGACATCAACATTTCATTACATGGAGACACGATATGATCCATCCCTACACTAGTTAGAGATCTCGGGATAAAGTGGGGGTTTGGGTTAAATTTTTAATTTGTGCATGAATAATAAAGAGCTGATAATTAAGAAAGTAACAGATTTGAAGATGGAAAACTGAATGATTGTGGTGATTGGGCAAGCATTTTAAAGGTGGTGTGAAAGGTAGTTGAAAAAATGAATAAGTTGTTGGCTTTTAGCTGGTGGAGGAGCTGTCAGTTAGTGCTCAAGATGCTGTTTCATCTTTTTATCAGTGACAAAGTTGACAAACATTAAAGTCTTAAACTATCAAATGAAAATAATGATTCTATTGCTCCTGGATCTGATTGGTCTATCATGTAATAGAGAACAATTCAAGGATTAGCTGCTTTTATTCCTTTAAAATCTAGGGTTACCTAATGGTACAAAAAAATTAATATAATAATAATCTTAAGAAAGATTAGGTCTATAGTGTTTTAGGTACCAATCACCCAACAAGTGAGAAAATCATCCATTTTTCAAACCCACCACAGGAAATAACTTGCGAATAATAGATTAAGCTGGACTTTCTTCTGAATTCAAGCTGTCTAGTCCATTTTATGAATTGAATTACTCTTTTTTTCTGGTCATTGGTACAGAATTGGACTACAACTGTAATCCTCCCTTTTAAATGTCAAGCATCGTATTGCATCTAAAACCAACTTTCACGGATTGTAGGATTCAAGAAAAGAGTAAAAACTTACCGTTTATGTTCACGGAGGGTAGGATTTCACTATGGTTAAAAAAACGTGAAAGAATTTAAAAAATTTAGAATAAATAAATATTCTCGCATTTGGATAACATAACAAGTGCGGAATATATCTGAATACATCTGCAATCAGGGACGAATCTAGGAATTCATACGAAGGGGGGAGGAAAAAAAATTTATATAAAAGAGTTTTTTCATAATTTTAGTGGGAGCAATTTTAAAATTTTATAAGTATAACTGAAAAAAAGTATAAATTTAAAGATGTAAAATATAATAATAAAATTTTTTAATAGGGGCGAATGCCCCCCACTGAACCCTTCACAGATTCGTGTCTGTCCGTAATATTATTCAGGCTCTTCCACAATAATATTTCTTTGTTCTACTAGCAGCCAAAATTTTCATATTGCACGCCAAACTTTTATCTTTATTTTTTATTAGTACTTATAATAAAGGGAAAATTACATATAAATGGAGTCAAAGTTTCATATTTACTTAGAGACTGAGTCAAAGTTCCATATTTCTCTAAAATGGATTGCTGAGGTGGCACATGATTTTTTACTGTTTAAAAAATTGTGGTGCCTAAAATGCCCTTCCCTAATAAAAAAGTAGTACCTTCAATTCAAAAAAGTAGTACCTTCAGTTCAAAAAAGTAGTACCTTCGGAGAAAAAGTAGTACCTTCGCGAGTGTTTAAAAAACATGGTACCTGGACGCCAAAAAGTAGTACCTTCAGTTCAAAAAAGTAGTACCTTCGAAGAAAAAGTAGTACCTTCGCGGAAGGGTATTTTAGGCATCACAATTTCTAAACAGTAAAAAACCATGTGCCACCTCAGCAATCCATTTTAGAGAAATATGAAACTTTGACTCAGCCTCTAAGTAAATATGGAACTTTAACTCCATTTATATGTAATTTTTCTTATAATAAAAAAGAAATAAAGATAAAAATAAATAAATAAAAACTCACAAAACAGTGTGTGAGGTCAAGACTATGGGACCACCAGATAATAACTTTGTCCAATAGTAATATGAAATGGACTCAATGACAAAGATGCCAACTTACTGTGAGAACTAGCTTTGTTTCTTTTTGGTGAAAGGTTAAAATAAGTGGGTTTGGAAGAAATTTGGTGAAGAGCACCTGTCCGGATATGGTGGGATTTGGGAGGGAAGGTATATTTCTTCTTTATCTCTCTGCCTTTTAATTTTTTTTTTTTATTCTAATCTTTTAGGTCATACCTTTTTCTTTAAATAATTCTTTGTAATAAAAAGGCAAAAGATAGTTTCTATGCCAGGGAAAAAAAAGAGGGGGTAATCAGCTGATAGATGCTGCAATAGACAATGATATGGCAATTTAAGATACCTCCACATTGATCATCCACAAGAAAACCTCACCATCTTGGGTCGACTACACGAATCGTTGGATCCTATATTTTCATTCTGCTCTAAAAATTCAGATATGGAACGGTATAGAAAACGCGAGCATGTCATCAGCGGTTAATTTGACATTTTCTTGATCATCACCCTGTTGAATTTTCCTCTTCTTAAGCCTCCTGCATATCTGGTATAGACTTTATCCATTCCCAAGTACACAAATCTCATAAATGGCATCCTCTGTTGAAGTCTTCTTACCACTCACAGTAGCCTTGAATTAGTCAAAATCCAAGGAATAAACACCAAGTCCTAAAACAACTATATTTTATTTCAATTATTACTTATAAAAAAAAAAAGTCCTAAAACAACTATAGCATATCTGGCTCATGACAAGTTTTGGAGTCAAAAATGGTTTGCCCGGCCCGGGGTGGGGAGGCTGTCTTTCCTTCCTGGGTCTTTGGAGATTAGTCGGGGCAAAACCCCGGATACCCGGGTCATTCCAAAAAAAAATTGGTTTACCAAATAGGCAGTCTAGAATAAGTTTAGATGGGAAAAAAGCCGTTTCTTTACACTATTCTTGCATATTCTCTCTTCCACTTGAATAAAACTAAAATAAAAAACTTAGCTCATTGTTTAATCTCTTACTTTCCTTTACCACTTATTCCCACGATAACAGAACGAGGAAAGTGATTCCTTTCCATTTATTCTCTCATTAAATCCATGTACCAAACAGAGCCGTAGATATTTTACCAACACTGAAATTTGGGCAAAACAGTTTGGAAAATCCAACTAATTTTGCCATTTAGTTGAAATAGATAGCTATGTAACTAGATAAGTTTCATTCGAATAGAGCCAAACGAATGAAGAAGTATATGTCATGGCACAAGCTCATATTTAAGCCAGTTGAGTTGTGAATCTGCAAATAACCAACGATAGACTAGAAATATTATCTGTTTCAACCATTGAAAAATCCAAATCTATAATTTAAACTCTTAAAAATTCAAATCAACTTGCTATAGCAATCACCCTCACAAGTAGTATTAAAATTGGAAAAATCTCTTATTAAGCATTTGCCTAGATGACCCTCAAGTCCTAAACTGCATATATTCTACCAGCAACTTGGTTTTTGTTTTCTCATCGGTAGCCTTCTGATTACTCACACAAGAATCTAATGGTTTGAGGTTCAAAGAGATCATAATACAAAGATATTATTCGTCACATCAGAGTTATGGCAACACCTTTACAACTACATAATCTCCGCAAGGTGTGAATGATCTCTGTCATATGCCACATTTGACTAGTCGAATCAGTAGCAACTAAGATATTTCATTCATTATTATGACTTACATAGTAACCCAAGGTGCCTCTATGTGTCATCAAGCAATGTTTACCAATACCAGGCATGTATCAAAAATTAAATCCACAAAGCCAATAAGCAAGCATGTGTTCCACATTCATATCTTTGTAAGAAACATGTATTGCTTCTAACCAAACCATGTGAACAGAGTCAGTTATCCTATCAACAGTTCAACACTTAGGTGAACCTCATCTCATATATTAATAAATTCATGCAAAAATGCTCAAATCCACAAAGGCAATAACTAAGAATGTCTTTCACATTTATATTCTAGTAAGAACTGCAACGAAAAGGACTAAAGGAAGCCAGTCATTACTTTCAGCCTTCCCTTCTCATCTAATACAGTGATCCCAAGTTTCCATTCACTATTTTTGTCCACAAAGGAGCTTGGAGTAACCAACATTCATTAAATGTATCATCTTTCTAACTATCTTGAACAAACTTATATTCCTTGTATTGTCATCATTCAAGGAAAGTTTTTTTTTTTTTCATGGTAAATATCCTAGGAATTTTGAGTGTTTAGGCGTACTACTATGGTAAATATCCTAGGAATTTGTTCTGTTCTCATTAATAGAGTAATCTCAAGATACCATGAGCACTCTAAAGTAATATTGAGCTACTATATCTATATGCAAACATATTGAGAATTACTGAACAAACAAGTCATGCGTCGTGTATTGAAAGAAATATGTAGAAGCAAGAAGGAGAGTATATCAAACCAATAAAATAATTTAACCATCTAATGGTTAAAGAACTATGGCTATTTGTTGAAAGTAAGCAGCATAAAGGTGTGAAGATATAAGAAGAAATCAAACTACATATTTTGCAGGTATTTAAACTAATTCATTGCACACCTGTGTCTACTGCCTTTTCTCTCTGCTATCACACTCTGCACATCTCAGCTACACCATTCCAAAAATCTGTGTCTCATTCACACACACGCACAAAATAAATATCCACAGTCTAAACTAGTTTCTGTCATCATAAAATAACACTAATATAAAAAAGAAAAAAGGCTAACGTAGTGCACAAGGCTCCGCTATTGTAGAGTCTGGGGAGGATCAGATGTACGTTGTCTTACCTCCGCATGCAAAGAGGGTGTTTCCTATTTCAAATTTCAGGTCACAATGGAGCAATTTTACCATTGCGCCAAGGCCCGCCCTCACATTACTCCTATAACGGAGAATATATATATATATATATATATATATATATATATATTTACTATACTAAATATTCTCACCTAGCTAAACAAGTACTGAAAAAGATTGGCAGTTCTATGCTCTTACCAATCAGGGATCTTAAAGTAAACAGAATCACAAAACTCATAAGATTACAATCAATCTTGACTCTCATGTTAACATTTCCCTTCAAGCTATCTGAAACTTAAGAGATAGTTTGTTATGCCCATAAGACGCACTATTGCTCTACATTCACCATCCATAATTTTTACATGTTCAATATGCTCATCTAATCCTACTGCAGAGGCATTTACACATTGTAAATTTGTATCATTAGCTTGCTCCCAAAGCCCAATTTTGTTAGTAAACATTTTTCCTGAAAAACTCTTATATTTGTATTTTCCTGCGTAGCAAATTTTGTATCCTGTACCTGCTAAAAAAAAGTATCCTGTATTTTTATCCCCTTAGAATTATGAGCTTATATTTGCTTTTAAAGGAATATCAACTAAGCTGATAGCTTGACAGTCTATTGCTACGGTGTTATAATATAATTCGCCTTGATTGGTTTTCAGTTATTGGATCTATTGCTGGATGGAGTGATTCATGATCAAGTGAAAATTTTGCTTGACTATATCTAAATGGATTAGGCTAATAGATTTGTTGGATTCTATTTTTTCGTTTATGTTCAATTATAGATATCTTTCGCATGCTGCCCGTGGGAGTTCACCTTCAAATGCAAAAAATTGAAGAACACAATAAAGTTACTAAAAAGTGTGGTTCTTAAAAAAGATTTTGAATCTATAGACAATGGAAGTAGAAACAACATAACATGTATAATTCAATTTATGATGTTAACAAATTCCATGTAACTTTACGAAATTTAGAAGATTTTCGAGTCCCCACATTATTAGTCCATCAAAACAAGAAGATGAAAACCAGGATAATGATGAATTCCAATGAAACTTCTTCTTTTATATATCAAATATCAGTAGCATGAACTGTTAATATGATCTAAAATACATCATATTATGATATTACAAGATTATTTGATTACACCATGAATCAACTCAACACAATTCAATTCCCTAATATGTGCACTAAAACAAACTATAAAAATGCAGAAACCAAATTTGGCATAAAGCTAGCTAACAACAAACAAAAGAAATAAAGATCACTTATTCATGAAGAGTGGCTTAAAAAGGAAGCAAACCGAGGGTCTTCCAAACCATTCATCCCAGCATCAAGTATCTTCAACAAAGCAACAGCTTTGTTCTTCCCTTTTGAGCTCCCATTCTCTGCAACATCAGCAATTCCATCAAACACACCGAAACCTATTTCGCAAACATTGTTGGCAACCTGTTCTCCTCCACATTGCACCAAATTCAACAACCCCGAAATAGCATTCTCTTTCGTCCTACCACTCGACCCTGTCGATGGATCCAACAAGTCCACCAAAACCCCAATACCAGAAACCTTCCTAAATGCCTCCTTAGCCTCCTCACACCCTGCAATTTGAGCAATCACCGCGGTGGCGTCCTCCACCACCCCGACCCGCCCGTCCTTCACCACCAATGAAAACAACGCCGGAACGGCCCCTAATTCGATTATCGTCGCTCGATTGAGCGCGTACAAAGCAATCCCAAAAAGGGCTTTAAGGGCGTCCTTGATGGATCTCGGGAGCGAATTAGGGCTCCGAATGATGTCAATTAGGGCATACACAATGTCGCGCTTGGAACCGATGATGGGTCGGTACTCGTCGACGGTTAGGAGGCTGAAGAGGGTGGCGGCGGCGGACTGGGCGGCGGAGGGGGAGGTGGGGTGGCGGAGGACGTGGGAGAGGGCGTCGAGGAGGCCGCGGGTGGACATTAGGTCTTCGCGGCTGGAGATGGAGAGGTTGAGGAGGGTGGCGGTGGCGTTTTCTTGGGAGATTGGAGAGAGAGAGTAGAGGGTTTCGGCGATGTAGGGTATTGCGCCCTCGTCGGCGATCAGAGATCGACTTTCCGGGTCGTGTTTGGAGATGAGACGAAGCTCGCAGAGAGCTTCGGTTCGAGTTTGTTCCGATACTGAGCTCAGCTTCGTTACCAGAGATCTCGCCGTTCGGCGTTTGACTTCCATTTGGAGCTTCTCTCTCCAAAGCTCGAGTTCTTCCCTTTTCTGAATCGTGTGTGTGTATATATATATATATATTGATTCTGGGTTCTTCTTCTCTCCTCTTGGTGCTCTGTTACAGCTGAAAAAATCTAAAATTCGAAGAATTAAGATGTATACTTTCTGGGTTTTGCTTCTCTCTCTAAAACAGAGAATATAGTTCTTCTACTTTGATTACTTTCTCTCTCTATATGTATCTATGCGTGCGTGTTTACAACTGTGTGTGTGTATATATTTTGTAGTGTTCTTCTCTGTTTTTGGTGGTATTGTTGCTGATGAAAAAAATGTCAAAATTTTGTTGGAAAATTGAATTTGGGTTGGTTGATAAATCGATGATATTGTTGTGTGTGAAATGGGTTTGGATTGAGGAAGCTATGGATAAGGTCGTATACCGAAAACGATGCAGATTTACATCAGCAAAGAGAGTGTGAATTGGTAAACTTTTTGGACTTCAAAATTTTCAAACGAGTTCCACCTAACTGGCAGTGAAATAAGGTAGTTATACGAAATATAGCACACAGTGTAATGCTACTATGAAGTAGACCTCACGATAGTTATCATAAGCTCACCTCTAAATTGCCAGTTTGATAAAACAAAAAAAAAAATCATCAGCGAGGATGTACACCATCTTCAACACACCATCTTTAATTACTAAATCAGAAATAATGAAATACATACTCACCAAATGATTTGGTAATTAAAATAAGACAATTTCATTTGTTATTTCATATCACTAACATGGTTTGCCGTATCGATTACAGTTGCGGCATTGATTACAATATAATGGACTCGGACAAAGTCAGTATAAACTGGTCGATACGAGTCATATTTCGAATTTGAAAAAGAGTCGCGTATCGGACGAAACGGCGAACCATGATCACTAGTAATATATACACCCTCACCAGAGAGAACGTAAGTATTGTCCTAATAAAAAATTACTCTATAATAATAATCCTCCTTCCATCTTATAATTTTTTGAAAAGAGGCACGAGTTACTAGAGTGGCCCTAAAATTTCCAAAAATTTTAGAGGTTCTAAGTGAACTTCAAATGTGAAGCCCTTGAAAGCAGTCCGATCCGATCACAACACTTCGTAATATAAATACACTCTTGTAAATTCATTTTCTCAATTTGAGAGTTCATTTAAATAGTCTACCTAGTGTTAATGATTTACAACCATCTAATAATTTAAGGCACTTCAAAATTAAAGTTTGTGCGTAGAAAAAAATAAAAATAACATACTTCCAAAAATATTACAACTTTTAAAACTTATTTCAGCTAATACTATAATTTAAATGGTAAATTTAAAATTTTAATAGGAGAAAATGCATATTCACTTAAATAATTGAAATTTAGAACTACGTAAATGAATTTTGGTACCTGTATAATTCTAATGCAATTTACCAGGTACTCCTCCTACCACATTCATGAAGCATATATATATATAGTATGTGTACTGTGTGTAGTTTATATAGACACGAAATTGACCTTGACCTCTCCTCAATGGAGGCCGCAGCCGCAGGGACTATGATTGGACCTTTTTCACCAGGGGTTTGGCGACTCTCTAATGGAGAGTGTACACGTTACAATAGCTTGATTTAATACTACATATGAAGATGAAAATTTTGAACTGTAATTATTCACACTTCATAAAATTCTATGCTCCGTAATTTAATATTTGTCGTATAAAGATATTTTCAAAACGTGTTCTGCAAATCTGTTCAAAGCCAGACAAACCAGGTGATTTCATTTGAACGCCGTAGTTTTTTATAAAATAAAATGATTCAAAACAAACAGTCTTATTCATAAAATACTTTTCCAATCCATCCTTGGGAGGGTATTTTTGTTATTCTATATTTATAAAAAAAGGTGCAAGTGTATAAAAATAAAGTTATTTGATTGAATACAAATTACATATATATATTTGTGTGTGTGTATGTGTGTGTGTGTGTGAGAGAGAGAGAGAGAGAGAGAGAGAGAGAGAGAGAGAGCGTTTCTCTTATTTTGTAAACTTTGTTTTCGATCAACTCAAAGACATTTTGTTTGGATAATCAAATTGTTAATCCTAATTAATGCAAAAGTCAAAGCCGAAAGGGTAATTTAGGTATATTATGTAAAATGTTCATCTATTTGTGGACCTCTTAAAACATTCAAATAATCTCTGATTGAAAACGTGTAGTCTCTCATCTCACATACATTGAGAAATTTTTTTTCGAAGGTGGTCCAAAGAAATTTGAACTTTCGACTTTTAAAATTTTCCTAATTGAAAACGAGTGGTCTCCCATTCCACATGCATTGGAAAAAAAATTTCCCAAAGGTGGTCGAAAGAAATTTGAACTTTCGACTTTTAAAATTTTTCCAATTGAAAACGTGTAATCTCCCATTCCACATGCATCGGAAAAAAAATTTCCCAAAGGTGGTCGAAAGGGATTTGAACTTTTAACCTGTAAAATGTGACTTGAAAGTCTTTGGCTATCACATTGGAGTTAAGTAAAATTAAATCATTTCAACTAAAAAAAGATAATGTGCAGGGGTACAAATTAAAGTGCAAATATGTTTTAAATAATTATTATTAATTAAAAGGATGTGCTATAAATTTATCTTTTAGAAATTATGTTACTGTTTTTATACAGACTTTCGATTAAGTAAAAAGAAAAAAAATCTAATGTAGGAGACTTTTGTCATTGTCAAACCAAAAAAGGTAGTATATAAATAAGAGAAACTATTTCTTTATTTTGAATTTGTCACACTCGTATCATAATAGAACAATTGTTATATGTCGACTGTGGAGTAAATGTAATACCTAATTTGATTAGCTATAAATGAATTCCATATAAATGAATGTATATAGACCTAAAAGGAACCTACTATTAATGATTGATGTAATGTAAATGGGATTTGGCAATTTGCACACCATTGTTGACGAAAAAGGACCACCAAGCTTGCCACATCAAAATTCAGATTAATTATTCTTTCATTGCCCAAAACATAGACACACCACCAAACTTTGTTTTTTTTTCTTTTTTCTTCTAATTGGTAGACAAGTGTGTGTCTAGTTGACATCAATACATGTTCGCACGTGCGAAGTCAAGATCATGCGGCCCATGTTTTATGACAGTGGTTTTTCTTTTTCTTTTCTTTTAAATCCATTTGTATTTTCAAAATGTCAACTTTTATCTTATAAATTAATAGAAAATATTTTATTCAGCGTAAAGGTAAACTAACGTGGAACACTTTTTGGATGCATTCAGGTGAAATCCATCCACTTCGTTCAACAATACATGTTTGTATCCGCGAATTATGATCGTGCAACTCATATTTCATCACAATGATTTTTCTTTTTCTTTTCTTTTAAATCCATTTGTATTTTCAAAATGTCAACTTTTATATTATAAATTAATAAAAAGTACTTTGTTTTAGCGTAAAGATAAACCGAATAAAACGCTAAACACTCTTTAGATGCATTAAGGTGGAATCCATCAGCTTTGTCCAACTAAAATGATTGGTTTTGGGGAAGACATATTGATGGAAAGGTTGTGATTGTTGAACAAGTGATGTTAATGGAGGTCCACTCTGGAATGCTGCCGTGTGAGGTGAGTTTGATAAAAGAAAAGGTCATGACTAATGGAACTTGCAGAGTACACACACAATTTGCTGATGAGTGTGACTACCATGTAATAGCACTATGTACTTATGAAATGGGTTATTTAAGGTCTTCGTCTCTTTCAATAAACACTAACACTACGTTTTTTAATTTGACATAGAATTAAACTCTAAACCTCTTGTTACATCTTAAGTTTTGTTTGGATACATACAAAAAAAAAAAAAAAAAATGAAAAGAAGATAATATTTATTATAAGAGAAAATTAAAGAAAAAAAATAATATCAATAATCTCTATTTATGTTTGGATATAAAGAAAAGAAAAGAAATGATAATATACACGTTTAGATATGATAGATTGGAGAAAAGAAGAGAAATGATAATATACATGTTTAGTCATTTTAGAAACTTTTTTTGATAATATATATTATGAGAGAAAATTAAAAAAAAAAAATAATATCAATAATCTCTATTTATGTTTGGATATAAAGAAAAGATAAGAAATGATAATATATACGTTTAGATATGATAGATCGGAGAAAAGAAGAGATGATAATATACATGTTTAGTCATTTTAGAAACTTTTTTTCTTTTCGTTTAAATCCATTTGTATTTTCAAAATGTCAACTTTAATCTTATAAATTAATAGAAAATACATTGTTCAGCGCAAACGTAAACCGAATGTTAAACACTCTTTGAATGCATTCAAGTGAAACCCATCCGCTTCGTTCAACAATACATGTTTGCATCCGCGAATCATGATTGTGCGGCTCATATTTCATCACAATAATTTTTCTTTTTCTTTTCTTTTAAATCCATTTGTATTTTCAAAATGTCAACTTTTATCTTATAAATTAATAGAAAATACTTTGTTTCAGCATAAAGGTGAAACGAATAAAACTCTAAACACTCTTTGGATACATTCAAATGGAATCCATCAGCTTTGTTCAACAAAACGAAATCTCTCAGCATCTAAATACTTTCAATTGTTCAAGTGAAATTCACGTGAGTCTCACATGTATGAGTTTATTAAATATTATTCTAAATTAGTAAGATTTCAAATAAATCAAGTTTGAACCTACATAAATTGTATCATGGCAATAAATTCACACACATATATATTGAACCTATATTTAAGGAGTTATGTTATGTGGGCTACAAATTAATAGTACTACAAATCAGTGCAGTCAAAGATTTCCTGGGCCATTCTTCAAGACCAATCCTAAGTTTCCTGGTCCATTATTCCAGCCCAAGCCTGAATTAAAATAATAGTACAACAAATTAATATTACTACAAAATAGTGAAATCAAAGATTTACTGGGCCATTCTTCAAGCCCAATACTGAATTTCCTGGTCCATTATTCAAGCCCAAGCCTGAATTAAAATAATAGTTATTATTTTGGCTCCATCAAAAAAAGTTGGAGCTTATATAAATTATTAATTTGGGCTCTATACACTAAAACAATTATCATTTCAGAATTTATATAGGCAGAGCCTCTTAGCATCCAAATACTTTCAATTGTTCAAGTGAAATTCACGTGAATCTCACATGTATCTAAAAAATTCTTGGTCCGTTTTTAGGCTCATCGTGTGGATGAGCTTATCAAATATTATTCTAAATTAATAAGATTTTAAATGAATTAAGTTTGAATCCGTTCACATATATTGTATTATGACAATAAATTCACACACATATATTTCTTGGAGGACTTAAACCTCCATCATCATCATCATCATTATTATTATTATTATTATTATTTTTTATTTTTTATTTATTTATTTATTTATTTTTTTGAGGCCTTGAACCTCGACCACAGTGATAAGTTTGAACTGAGTCATGCCATGTGGAAAATGATTGATGGACTTACCACCTGCACACCAAGACCAAGTAAATCCCACTGCATATATTATTTGTTTAGCAATCATTTTCTGTTTTAGAATATATTCAGCACTATTTTAAAACTTGTTTGGTAATCTAAATTTGTTATAAAATTTTTAGAAATAAAAATAAAAAAACATGTTTGTTAAAAAGTGTTATAAGTTTAAAAAATTAAATAGGTAGTTAAATATATCATTTTAGATTATTTATTTATTTATTATTATTTTTTTAATAGTGCTTTTGCTATCATGCGGAAAAACCAAAAACATTTTTATACTTTTGATTTTGACCTTTTCTTTTTTAAACACTTCAGTACTATTTAAATAATATCAAACATTATCAAACATGTTTCGTAATTTTGATTCACTACATTACACTAGCAAAAGTAAAAAACACGAAGAAAAAGCATTAATCGAACAAACCCTGAGTGTTGTTGTTGGTTTTTTTTTTTTTTTTTTTTTCATCATGCTTTTAGATTTTAATAACAATTTTGCTATTATGGTCATTAAGTATGTGACTATAGGTTGAATTTTCTTGCAATATTTATTTTAAATTTGTTCAAGATTATTACTCCGTATGGCAATTTGGAAAATGTTTTTTATTTGCAGATACAAGAACGTCTCGTTCCGTAATTATTCCATTGACATCTCTAAATCTATACGAGTGTTATTCGTAGCTGAGTCAAAGTAGAGTTTTCTCAATTTTTGTCAGTAACTTTTTGGAGACGTAAATACTATACCTTTCACTTTGAAGATAAAGAAGATATCATTAGGCTATACGTGTGAATTAAAACCAATCAAATAAAAAGAGCAACAAAAATATCCATTATGACGAAACACAACCATAATTAGGCTGAATTTCTGCACATCCCATGACAATTATGCCACTGAATTATGATGAAATTACAAATTTTTCCAACTAAAATGATTGGTTTTAAGGAAGACATTGATGGAAGCTTGTGATTGTTGAACAAGTGATGTTAATGGAGGTTCACTCTGGAATGCTGCCGTGTGAGGTGAGTTAGGTAAGAGAAAAGGTCATGACTAATGGAATTTGCAGAGTACACAATCACAATTTGACTGATGAGTGCAACTACCATGTAATTGTTGGGAAACGTGCTAATTTTAAAAACTTTTTGAGGGATTTTGATTCATAAATCTTAATTCATCACATAGAGACAAGTTTTATGCAAAAATAAAATATGATGTATCATTCAATTAACAGATTGAATACTTACATCAAAGGTCTGAATAAACTTTTAAAACTTTCCTTTAAAGTGAATGTTCTCACTTATTGTAGATCCCTTAGCAAGATGCCTTCTCCTTGAATCTCCATCTTCTTGGTAATTGTTTTGCCTTTAGGAATCACTCATATACCTCCATGAATGACCTTGGAAAACTAGGCTTGTGGGAGCCTCAATTAGATGAGAACATAAACCCTAATTTTATAGAGAGAGAAAATATATTCATTTTCTTTTCCTAAAAATCACCCCTAAAATATACATAAACCATGTATATTTATAGGCAACATAAAGATAAAGAAAAGGAAACAACAAATCCTTCTTAATCTTTAATTCACATGTCTCAAATCTAATATGATTCCAATATCAAGTTGGGTTATGAGTGAGAATCCATTGGGCCTATTATTTTATTGGCTACAATGAATTAATAATTGGCCCGGTCCATGGACCCAATTCAATTAATTCATAAATTAATTTCTACTCCACTAAAAGAAATTAATTGAACTCCAATTAAATAATAAATAACCTCTAAGTCAATATTGCACTTTGACCCTTCTATGCATAATTAGTTATCGGATAAATAAAGTTATCAATCCGACTACTTAATTAATATATATTTATTTTGGTACCTTTGATTATCTCTGGCTCGATCACAATAAAACATTTGTTTGACAAAAATAATAATTTAAATAAATAAATATATAATAAATCATTCTGTCTAAAAACACACGAAGGCCTTCGAATTTACTTTGTGATCAACCATAATCAATACAAAATAAATACAAGTAGCAATGATGCAAATATTGAAAATATAACCCTCTAACTATTAATTACATAACTACCCAAAGTGTCGGTTTAAGGATCCCGAAGAATCTGCCGAACAAATCAAAGTAAGTATTAATTAATAAAAGAATCTATACTTTTTTCATGCTTAAGAGTCAAATGCCATGACGGTGATAGGGAGTAATTACATACGATGGCTTTCGCAATATATCTCAACCTAACGCGGATCCAATTCAAATCTTAATTAATTATGATTCCATCCATAATTACCGACTATGAACAATTTATGATTACTATTTATATTCATGTATTGATCGCCATCACATATATATATAAATATCTCTTGTAATCAAGAGGACACTATCAATTCTATAATGAATCGAAACATAATACATTGAATGCACCAATTGTACAAAACATAAATATTTCAGGAACATACGTCACTTTAATCCAAATGAGAATTTGCTATGCCAGGGCATATAAATCCCAACAATAATAACACTGTGTACTTATGAAATGGGTTATTTGGTCTTTGTCTCTTTCAATAAGCACTAACACCACTTTTTTAATTTGAGATAAAATTGAACTCTATACCTCTTGTTACATCTTAGGCTTTGTTTGGAAACAGTTCCACTCTGGAATGTTGCCGTGTGAGGTGAGTTAGATAAGAGAAAAGGTCATGACTAATGGAATTTGCAGAGTACACCCACAATCACAATTTGACTGATGAGTGTGACTACCATGTAATAACACTATGTACTTATGAAATGGGTTATTTAAGGTCTTTGTCTCTTTCTATAAACACTAACACCACCTTTTTAATTTGAGATACAATTAAACTCTATACCTCTTGTCACATCTTAGGCTTTGTTTGGATATATACGAGAGAAAAGAGGCAAAAAAAAAAAGAATAATATTTATTATGAGAGAAAATTAAAGAAAAAAGAAATGATATCAATAATCTCTATTTATGTTTGGGTATATAGAAAAGAAAAGAAATAATAATATACATGTTTAGAAATGATAGATTAGAGAAAAGAAGATAAACGATAATATACATGTTTAGTCATTTTAGAATTTTTTTTTTATCTTTTCTTTTAAATCCATTTGTATTTTCAAAATGTCAACTTTTATCTTATAAATTAATAGAAAATACATTGTTCAGCGTAAACGTAAACCGAATGTTAAACACTCTTTGAATGCATTCAAGTAAAATCTATCCGTTTCTTTCAACAATACATGTTTGTATCCGCGAATCATGATCGTGCGGCTCGTATTTCATCACAGTAATTTTTCTTTTTCTTTTTCTTTCTTTTCTTTTCTTTTAAATCCATTTGTACTTTCAAAATGTCAACTTTTATCTTATAAATTAATAGAAAATACTTTGTTTCAGCGTAAAGGTGAAACGAATAAAACTCTAAACACTCTTTGGATACATTTAGGTGGAATCCATCAGCTTTGTTCAACAAAACGATAAACTAATAGACAGAATCTCTTAGCATCATAATACTTTCAATTGTTCAAGTGAAATTCACGTGAGTCTCACATGTATGAGCTTGTTAAATATTATTCTAAATTAGTAAGATTTCAAATAAATCAAGTTTGAACCTACATAAATTGTATCATGGCAATAAATTCACACACATATATATTGAACCTATATTTAAGGGGTTATGTTATGTGGGCTACAAATTAATAGAACTACAAATGAGTGCAGTCAAAGATTTCCTGGGCCATTCTTCAAGACCAATCCTAAATTTCCTGGTCCACTATTCCAGGCCAAGCCTGAATTAAAATAATAGTACAACAAATTAATAGTACTACAAATAAGTGCAGTCAAAGATTTCCTGGGCCATTCTTCAAGCCCAATACTGAATTTCCTGGTCCATTATTCAAGCCCAAGCCTGAATTAAAATAATAGTTATTATTTTGGCTCCATCAAAAAAAGTTGGAGCTTATATAAATTATTAATTTGGGCTCTATACACTAAAACAATTAGCATTTCAGAATTTATATAGGCGTTCCCATCAAATATTTATATTTTAGCAAATCTCAAGTGATTCCTTAATATCCCAATATTACAAATATATATATATTTTAATTCAAAATTTCCAAATTTATCCTCACAATCATGTTAACTCTTCCTTTTAATTTAAATACTCATTAAAATATTCTTAACATTAATTGTCCCATATAATTCCCTTATTGCAAATTATTTAGATTCTAATTATTTTCTAATGCAGAATATGTTGTATTTTTTATTCATTTTTTGATGGAAAAACAACCAATGCATTAAGAGATATGACCAAAATAATTAAAGAGAAGAGCGTCTAACCACCACTGGCCAGACGCTTCACTCAAAATCACAACACTTGGCTACAAGAGTCAATTTGCTCAACAAATGATTTACACCATTGCCTTCGCGAGGCACCCAAGCCAAAGAAGCACCGTGCATCTCAAGAAGAGAGCTCACATCAAAGAAGATCACATTCAAAGCTTGAGAAGAAGCATGCAGAGTCATAACTGGTTGACAGTCACCTCCTACAATCACATTGAGATAGCCCCATACCTTGAGCAGTGAAAGGCATTTCCTAAGGACTAAACCTTTCGCTATAGAAGGACCAGCAACATTGGAGAAGAAAATCGAGGCCACCCGGATAGGATGACCCCTATGATTGCGAAGGATCAAGCCTCCCCCACAAACTTTCCTAGAAGAATCATAGGCTGCGTCAAAATTATGCTTTAGAAAACCTTCTTCAGGCGCACACCACCGTGTAGGGAGAGAAACCATCGGAGAGGGCGGATAAGAAAGCAACCAAGATTGCCGAGAGCCACATTGAGCCCATTGGAACAGCTATCTCCACTCTCACATATATATATATATATTTTAATTCCAATTTTATATAAATAAATAACTTTTACAATTCTGTCTCTATAATCTCTTTTTTTATCCTGGATTTGAAACAAGCATGCAGTGTTTCTCGGAGATAATTGACTCCGTTTATTTTTTTATTTTTATTTTTTAGTAAGTGAAAGTAGAGTGGGAATTTTTGTAAACTTATATATATATATATATATCTAGAGTCCCGTTCAGTTACTCACTGGAATGCAGAGAGCAATATATACGACTTTTATTTTAATAGTTGGATTTCATCCAACGATGGAAATTGAAAACAACTATATTATTTATTTCTAGTATTTTAAGACTCCAAAATCACTCAATTTGAGTGTTTTAAATAAAACAAAACACTTCTAATAAGCTAAATTTTACCCGTGTTAGCATATTATTAGATAATTTAGACAATTAATTATACAATTTTTTTTTTCTTCAATCTAAGCATTTTTTTTTTTGTATTTTCTTCTGTACATATAGTGGAACATTTATAAATAAATAAAAAATGTCATTTATCAATCAGTTAAGGTGGCTTTTTCAAGTATAAGTCGGTATATTGCTCCCAAGGCTAGCTAGAGCTCAAATCATTTGCCTAAAGTCATACTGTATCAATTTAGATTTGTGGTATTGTTCATTATTTGATATATATTGTATCAATATATATACATATATATCACTGAAATGTAAGTATAAGGACTTAAATATCATGAGAGAGAGAGAGGTGTGGGAAACAATTTATGAAAATTTCATTCAAATTGTCATTTATTTGGTACCTCCCAAAGAATGCAAATTTTTCATTCAATACATAAATTCATCAGGCATATATTGTGTCACGATTTCCTCCTACATAACATAAATGACAGGGTTGCACAAAAAATCAACCGAACTAGTGAATTAGGGGCGGAGTCAGGATTTTAAAATGGTCTAGGTTCAGAGAAAGAGTAGTATTATATATGTATTGAATTGTGAATTAATATTCAGTGGTACTAAATTTTTTTTTTTTTTTGAAACCTGGCTTATAACCTAAGTTAGCCCTTCAGTAGTTCCGCCCGTGTATTGAATCAAACTATCTATTAAGTTCGGTCTTACCTTATAGAATGATTTATTTTCGGTTCTAAAAATTAAAGAACCATTAATAACACTTGTTCTGATTTGGAGTTGAAAAAGAGTGAAGTGTTGATTGGTGATATATATTTTACACTTCGTTGTCACAATGCATAGGATTGTCATATTCTATATATATAGAGAGAGAGAAAAGTTTATAACCATGTAATCGACCTCAACCGACGGTTGGATTTAATTTGGATTCACTGATTCTAACAATTTTATTGATACAGCAAAGGTAACATAAAAATACTTGAGGTGGGTCCTAATATCAGACCTCACAGTTGCAATAATACAAATCACTATAATTTATTAAACTGAAAAACTGGAGAGAGAGAGAGAGAGAGAGAGAGAGACAGATTTTCCACGTCCCTGCAGGTACCCTGTGATTGTGGGACCTAAGATGGGGGACAAAGGTAACAGACAACCCGTGACAAACCTCAGTACAATACAAAACTACAAAAACACTGGTATCGACTTTTTAGCAGTAACACTAGTAATAATACACACTTGGTAAAAAACCATAGTCCCTAAAAGACACCAAACTAAGCGGTACTAGTAAAATCAACCAAATTCACCAAACACTTCACCACCGCTACTAACAACTACTAAGTCACCGCCACCGCCGGCAAATCAAGTACAACGTTCACGCGCCACGCCAAGCTTCGAATTGGGCACGTCAAAGAGCAGCCTGTGGTTCTGTTGCTGCATGTTGGCTATGACATTCAGCACCGAATTCACGTTGTCCGGGGCCGCTGCCATGGCCAGGCACGTGGTGCTGCCCGAGCTGCTGTGGATCAGCAGGTTGTCCGGTGGCAGCGACACGTTCATGCCCTTGAACATGAACGTTATGGTCGGGGCAACGATCGGAGTAGTGTAACATGTGTCGAATCCGCCCAATGCCGACACTGTTACATTGCCGACCCTCCTGCGGAATGCGTCTCTCACTGCAATGTAGGCTGGCGCGACTAGCCTAGTGAAGACCGTGCCTAGTTACAAAGAACAATTAACATGAGATGAGATTATTAAAAATAATTAAAAAAAATTAAATATAATAGACGAAAAGATTTTTAAAAAGAAAATTTATGTGACCGTTGAGTGATATCTTGGCATGAAAATCATAAGCATCTAAATCGTACACATATTTATTTTACATGGGGTATGAACATTTATAATCACCCCAAAATTGTACATGGTCCATTAATATCTAGAGAATATCTATTGACGTGTGAGAATGCAAATGAAGTAAAGGGAATCGTATAACAACGGTAAAAAGAAGTATTAAATTTAGGACCGTGCCATTGTGGTCCCATTGAACTAGGTCATAAAGGCTGTAGGTCTTGTCACGAATTTATTTTTTCGGGCCAAATTGTATAGTCTAAGAAAGAGAACAAATTAGCCTAGTAAATAGGCCTAACAATTATTTTCCTTCAACATTATTTAATAAACAAAGTAATTATCATCAGACTTGAACCTCGTCCTAAAATTATACTCCGTATACAATTTAACAAGATATTGAAATTGAATGGTAGAGAATTCATAAATATTTACCAGAATCAAAGATGGTCCCGGCACCGGTGGTCGGATTGAAGGCCAACGCATTCGGAGGAATGTCGACGATTCGCCGGCCGACTCTAATTCCGACCATATTGACGTAGTAAAGGGATGACCTTCTCGGGTTCCTCAACAATTGGGTATACTTGATTCTCTTGGGCTGACCAATGGGCCCAAGTCTGAGGGACCCGGAGAAGTTAGGGGTCTTGAAGCTGGGCAAGCAATAAGAGAAAGTGGACTTGTAAAGATTTTGAGTCTGGGACAATAAAGACAATGGACCCCTTCCCAGGCCCAAGAGACCCTGCGGCGGCAGAGAGCTGCCGGTGGCCTTCTGGATGCACCCGAAGGTGTATCGGGGAACGGGGTCGGTGGAGAGGGTCATGGTGTCTTGTGAGAGGTTAGCTGCTATGCTGGAGCCGCCGTACGTCAAGTTGAAGCTGCACGCGCCGCCTGGGCAGGTGGGATTTGGTACCTGAAATGCGACAACCGAGGCGCAAGTTAGCAAAATGCCCAAGAAAATACTAACTTGTCCAGTGCTCGTGGCGGAGGGCGTGTTTCACGCTCTTTTGAGCGCGTCAAACAGGACTAAAATCCGTGACTTTTATTAGCCGTGAACTAAAAGCCACTAATCACGTGCTAGTTGTTTAGTTCAATATCATATATATATATATATAGGATTTATTTTGTGGGACCAATGCTAAAAACACTTTTGGGGTCATATAAGTAGATTTAGATTTTATAATGTAATCATTACAATTGATCTTGATTTATATATATACAATATTGAAAGTGGATTAAAGTGTACCCTTCAAATATGATTAGGTCCATCTAATTATAGATATTTGACTTTTGCTTAAAATTCAAGGGTACATTACTCCGCATCACACGCTCACTTTCACTCTACTGTGTGAGGAGGCTAATTCATCACCACGCGCCACCTAGGTGGCGCGTGGGCTCATGTTTGAAAGTAAAAAGTGAATGTGGACAATAATTGAACGGTCATCATACCTGCTTGCACTGAGCAGCTTGGCAGCCAAGGGGCTTGAAAGTGGTGGACTTCACCGGAGAAAACACGGCGGAGGAGCACCCTACGCAGCCGGTGCATGGTATCCACGCAGCGTCATTGTTGGTGTCCATAGCCATGAGCATGGTCTGAGGTGGTGTACCAATCTTAGCCTTCACAATATAGGTTGCGCTCTGCATGATCTGCCTGCCGGAAGCTATGGGCACCACCGACTTGCCGGCGACGAGGCTGGCCAAGTACTGCAGCCTGGCTTGGTCTTTGGACTCCATTTGAAGCACACTCTCTTCCCATGAGAGTGGCTTTCGCGGCCTGAATGGTGAGCATGGGCTGTAGATATGGAAGACTTGGAGGGTTGAGCCTTGCTGCGGTGCGTCACACTGGGGTTGGTTCAGCCCTTGGGCTAGAGAGAGAAAGAGGAGAGAGAGTGAGAGGAAGAGTAGGGGAGGAGGGAGTGAGGTGGTCATGGCTAGCTGTGGACAAGAGTTGATTTTTTGGATGGTTTAGTGAGAGTGTGTGTGTTTGTGTGTGTATATATAGTTGTAATGTGTGACTGTGTTTGTGTAGTGGGGGAACTTCGACTAATGTTAAGGAATGGGTAGTTTGCTAAACAGACTGTATTCCACTTGTTTTTGTTTCATACCCTCTCGTGCCCCCTGTCCATTTTAAGATACACATAGGTATATATTGTATTTCATACTTTTTCTCACTTTTTTTTTTTTTTTTTTTTCTTTTTTTATTTTATTATTATTATTATTATTTTTTCATTTTAAAACAATCGCACACTCATTACACACGACATGCTAGGACTCAACTCTCAACCTTTAAAGAAATGCAAGATTACGAGTTCAAGGACGGGTTTAGAAAATTGTGTGAGAGTAGCAAAGTTGAAATTTTTACGAGGGCAATTGCCCCCAATGCCAATGCACAGGGTCTATGCTTGTATGAGTTTACACGCGTGTTGTATTGTAGTAGATTGTTATAACTCACTCAAATGTGTAATTGTGTCATACCGGTGAGTGTCATGTCCGTCCAGTGCTGTATAGAATGGATAACAAAATTAAATTCATAGAGATGAGACGAGACA
Source organism: Cornus florida (assembly GCF_030987335.1). Classification (NCBI taxonomy): domain Eukaryota; kingdom Viridiplantae; phylum Streptophyta; class Magnoliopsida; order Cornales; family Cornaceae; genus Cornus; species Cornus florida. The sequence goes on along the minus strand of NW_026775573.1, from coordinate 10,396,898 downwards.
TCTGAACTAAAAGATTGAAGAAATAATGGAATATTGAAATACAATAAACATGCTTATGGACTAGATTACACATATATCAATATATATACATCTTGAAGAGCAGAAAATAATAGAATTTTGGAAGAGGATCTAGTTTACATTCTGTCATTTTTGTCGATTAATCAAAGCATCTTGTGTGAAAAACTGTCACAGTACCACTGCTTGTCTTCTCTGCACCAAATAATCTGATTTCACTGTAATATTTCCAAAAGAAAATGACATGACCTGCATACAATGATCAATTGATCAAATCAAAGAAAATGACATGACTTGCACATAATGATCAAATTGATCATATCAATTTCACATGGTTAGCACTGGTGACTTTTTGTTTGATAACAAATACTATAATTAATTGACTTGGTCAGATAACTGCAAGCAGCAAATTCACTCAATAATGCTCTGTTTGCATCAAAATGTTTAAATTTAAATTTACATTTTGTTTTTTTTTTTTTTTACTTTTTCTTTGTAAAGAAGTTTATCATATTACCCTTTATAGAAGCTTATCAATAAAACCATCATAAAGGTTAGATATATATATATATTTTTTAATTATCAGAAGACCCTTGTATTACATGGAGGCTAATAGTAGAGGGGTAGGTCATTTTCAATGCCTTGATAGTTGATAGGAATATATATGGTTTCCAATGAAACCTTGGAATCCTAGGCTATGTGTAATGCTCACTAGCCACATGTGGTAGTGATTGATTTATTTTATGGTATAAGAAAAGGGCACAAGTACTCCACAATGCTACTAAATTGAAAACATAGATTTGTTCAAATCCACCTTTATAAGAAATTGAACTTTAACAATGTGATATTGCTTTGTGAGTGATGGGATTCCCCCCACTCTCTCTCTCTCTCTCTCTCTCATGCTCATGGAAGATAGTGACTAGTAATGAAACAATGGAAGTGAAAAGGAAAATGATGGGCAATTCAGGACTAATTTATTATCTTGAAACATTATGTGGTGGTTATTGATGCACAGGAGATATTGATTTGATTGCTTTAATTTAAAACACAAAAAAGAAGATATATAAAGGGTTTAAAAAAAAGCATATTCACTTTCTAGGCCCTTTTTGGGTAATGGGGTTTTTTGTTCACATCTAATTTTATTGCTAAACAAAGGAGAGAGTACAGAATTTAGCACCTAGTGCAGTCTAGCTAAGCTCTGATACTGTTGGTCAGTAATATAAACTACTGATAATTAAAATGGAGCACAGTGAAGCTACATGTGGTTGTACTTTTGTGAATGGTACAACCAACCATGGTTTGTCCAAGCTAATCCATGGACCCTATTAATTTGTAATCTCAAGACATTGTGATACTGGTTAAGTTATACTTAGTTGTCGAGAATTCGAGTCTTAATAAAGAGTTCGAAGACATAAGTGTGTTTGATTAACCTTTGAAAAAAAAAAAAAAAAACAAACAAAACTCCGATTAGTTATGTTTCTTTCTTATTTATTTTCTACATAGAGCATTCCAACTAATTAAGAGAGTTTCCTGAGCAAACAGGTTTTGGTCAAATAATTTTAAAATGTGAGAACTCTTGTATACATAGCGTGTATGCTAGTGTGTAAACTAGTTACTTATTTAGAGATGGTAATGTGGCGAGTTTTGAGTAGTTTTTATTTATTTTCATCCTGTTTAACAAAGTAGACTCTGTCTTTGCAAAAAATCGTTTAGTAAAAAACTCTTATACGATACAATAGAAAATGTAATAGTTTATGAAATGATAAATGGATAAGATAGAATTTTGGTGTTTTAATTTATGAAAGGCTATTTTGATATCATTAGTAATATACAAGAGTATTTAAGTAATTATGTAACCTTTCAATAAAAAGTAATTATGCAATAAAAACGAGTTAAAATTTAAGTCATATAATTTTTCTCAGCAGATGTTGGTCACACGCTTTGCATGCTCTTGTTTCGATTCTCACTATTTGTAACTTAATTTTATTATTTTCGTATTCTCGTTTTCAGTCTTGCTTTATGTTACTTAGGTTAAGATAATTTTGCTTAGCCCCAATTTTTACTCTCTTTTAATTAAATTATTTCACATCTGTTCCAATAAAGACAGGACAGGAAGGGGTAATTTGTCACCCAAATACCGAACATTTTCACCTCTCACTCAAATATATACACCAAGAAGGGAAGTAGACAAAAGTAAACTTGCATGCATATGTCATCATCTTTCATTCTTTTTGATGTGTTGTGTTAAAGGTACAAGCAAGCACTTGGTGAACTTCTCCATTAGTTATTATTATTATAATTATTTTTTGTTGGAATGGTATGGATAAACTATTTTCAAAGCATGATTGGCAAGTTATGGTTATGGCGGCATTATTAATTGAAATCGCAAAGTAATAAATTTTTAGTGTAAATTGATCGATACAATAGCTCATCAGAGTTTAAAAAAAAATAATAAAAATAAAAAATTAATAATCATGTATCACCGTCACGCCAAACCATACTCCAAAGTAAAATATTTGTTTTCAATTGAGTAATTGTAGAGTTTTGTTTCTATAGCCGTCGGTGAGATTTAATTACAACACCATCTTCATCCTAATAAAGTGTTTTTTTTTTTTTTTTTGCCTCTGCCCGTGGTTGTCCTTTTGATGGTGGGAAAGGGACGTGACCTTACACAATTGCATGTGTCAATCACTCACTGCATGCCATTCATTTACTTTGACAAAACTTTGCAAATTCACCATAATTGGGGTCACCACCACCACATTGGTGTATGCACAATCAAATCCCTGTATTTGTTCCATGGTAAATTATTACTGCGTATTTACTCTAATAGATATATATATATATATATATATACACACACACTCCATATTGTTTGAATAATGAAAGGTTGGATTCTTTTGGCTCAACATAAATTCAGAAACAAGAAAAGTGGATCACGCATGCATGTGATCTCAAACAATGTTGTCCCTCCAAGGAAGTAGGAAAATTTTACTATATAAAAATGGTAAAAGTGTAAGAATAGTAGTAAATGAAGTTCATTCGCTAGAGTGGGCCCCAGTTTCAATACCAGAGGTAGGTTTTTGCCATGGTTCTTTGAAAAACTTTAATACGTTTTATTTATTTATGTGACATATAATAATAATAATAATATTTATTAATATAAATTATTTTTATTTATGACATTCTCCTTGTAAAGAAAAAATTTGTCACTGATTCTCAATCCTCTCTTGAGGTCCTGTACTTTCAACAGCCTCCACACTCAAAAAGACATTATTTGACGACCTAACATAAAAACAAAACAATATTTTTAAATTATTATATTAAATCACAGTAAATATAATATTATTAAATCGAGAATAAAACACATGTAACACTAATTATTATGCATTACTTTCTCTGTACAACACAACGGAGTTGTGTGTGTCGAAAGCAAATGATCCTCTTTATAATGATTCTTTTCTCATTTCATGCTTCATGAAGTATTAAATTTTAAAATTAATTTTTACTAATTGTGATTAATTCTCTAAAAGAGAGTGTTTAAATATCAACTAAAAAAATAATATCTTTTCTGTTGGAGTATCCATTTAATTTTTATTTTCTTCTATATTCTGTTGGAGTACATTCATTTAATTATTGTTCTTCCAGTAACAACCCACGTGATCACCATGGAAGAATCAAGAAGTGGAAGAGCCATAAGTCCTATAAGGAAAAGGTTTCTGACACCTCCTGTCATATACTGTGTATATATATATACACACATATATATGTATAGAAAGAGAGATGAGAGAGAGAGAGAGAGAGAGAGAGAGAGAGACGGGAAGGGGAGCTTTCCTTTCCGTGAATGATGCACTAAAATTCTGCACATACATCTGCAGGCGGTTTTAACTTTTTTATCTGTTTGTCCTCTTGTTCACTGTCCTTTGCACACTTTTCCAAACTATTTTAGTTCACGAGATAGCTTTTCTGTATGTACTATTATACGTTTATATGGGTATATCTCTGTATGGGGTCTCTCTCTACGTTGGCCGACAAAACTCCCCAATGTGACTCCTTATCACCACCACCACTGGAGAAAATTCTCCACAAAATGGTCCAACAATTAATTGAATATCTTCTCCAACACTATGTTAATTTATGATTGTCCCCAATTGTCAGTGGAAATTACTGCTGTTCTTTGGAAGCCATAGAGATGCTGCCGACAATCACTCATTATAGGAATTCAATCTCATAATCCTACAATTAAGAATCAATTCTCACAATTATTTTTTCCTTTATGCACATATACAAGCTAAACAAACTAGTAATGCTACAATTGAAAACATTGTCGGGACGAATTTAAAAATTCATATAAAGGAGAGCAAATTTGTATAAAGAGATTTTTTCATAATTTCAGTAAGGGTAATTTTAAAATTTTATGAATATAAATACAAAAAAAATATAAATTAAAGAATATAAAATGTAATAATAAAAAATTTTAGTAGGCCCACAGTACATCTTTGCCTGACATCGAATATATCCCGCAGCTATTTGCCCATGTCTTGTTGTTTAGTGAAATTCGTAGTTATGTGAGACATTCGATTAGACAACATTCGGTGTGACTATTTACTTCTCTTTGCGTTACTATTGAAGTGAAGCTCATAGTTATGTTAAGCATTTGACTAATCATGTATTATTAATTTTGAAATTTTCTTAAACAAAATTGTAAAGCATATTGGAATAAATACTAATTCTTGATTATGAATTTTAACATTAGTTTTTTTAGAGTTCTAGGAGGTGTGTTCTGTCCTGCACCGGATTCAAATGAAAATAATATTGAATATATTTGAATGGGTATGGTAGGCAGTATATGGTGTACGGCGGAATTACACCTATGCTAGTGTCACCCTTTTAGCATAAGTGCGCTCTTTCAAATAACAAATTGCATACTACTACTTTAAGATCAATAGGATATAGGATCATGATAGTGTTAGTCATAGATGTAAAGCGCATATGATTGTTTATTTGCACTCTACTCTATTTACTTCTTTTAAAATAACAATAATCTTATTTGGAAGTGTGATTATCAAATTTCGTCTGTCTTCTTACAAAGTCATGCACTTAATTAGTTTGTTCATATGAAAAGTTGAATTCTCATTTTACCGACACTAAAAAAAAAAAAGGGAAAAAATTGATACTTTTTTTTTTTTTTTTTTTTTTTTTTTTTTAGTGTCGGTAAAATGAGAATTCAAACAAAAAAAAATTGAATTCTCAATTTTTTACTTTTTTTTACTTAAACGAAGCACAACCAGTCAACCAATGAGGATCGAAGTCGAAGGCACGGCCAAGCATGATATTGATGATAGATGATGGCATGATGTGGTAAATAATGGGTTAATTTGCTCCACTAAAATTAGTTAGAAAACTGGATTCGTCATTTCGTGATCAAAAGTAATTGTCGATTAGTAAAAGGACATTTAGGTCTTTTTCTTAGCCGAAAGGGGTTGTAGATACAAGATTTTAAAAACTCAAAAGGTGTCCCTTAAGAAACAAAAAAAAAAAAAAAATAGCCGTTAACATCTCATGAAGTGTTAATCCAAAACAATATATTCTTAGTTTTATAGACTTCTTTGGGCCTTGTGCCTGTAGTATACATGAGGGCTAATTGTGGGGACGGGAATAGGAAATTTAAGGAGAGCCTTGGAACAACATATTTTGTACCTGGTTGTAGGTTCAAAACTCAACACATAGAATTCTGAGGTTTGGGGTTTGGTTGCCTTCCAAGACAAATACAAACAACTCACTGTTCAATTGTATCTCACAAAATTATGTCAAAAACCACATCAATCTGGACAGTAAATGCTATTCTATGGTTAAAACTCATTCACTCGTATACACAAGCAAGCGTTGAGTATTTGGATCGGGATCTCCTCCACTAATTGCTGATTTTCACCGGAATAATGATCAATCTTTACTCAAACAAAATATTGTCCGCTTTTGACTCTCCTGGATCAGAGACTTCCGAAGGGCTCCGAAGGAATCACCCATTCTAGTACTACTATAGGTTTACCAAGCTCAACTCCGGAATTCTAATATGTTCACGATTTTAAAACTGTGTTATGTAAAAAGAGTGGAACCACATACAATATTTCACCTTTCCTAAACAATGCGGAATCATAACACCCTGTAGCCTGCGGTGCCCGCCCATGCCCATATCACACCTGCCCACATAGGTCATTGCTATGATATGACATTGATGAACCTGCGGAAATCAGGGATGGTGTGCAAACAACAAAAAATTTCTTGCTTCGAAGATGAGCAGGACAAACCGCGAAAATTGTGGAATGTAGATTGGATTTTCTTCATTTAACACTGATAGGGTTGATTAGTGTCTTGATCAATTTGTAGAGGAAATTATCCGGGAAGAGTGGAGGAGCATGTCCGAGTAGGATAAAAATATCACTAACAGTCTCCACAAGGAAATGTAGCTTTTGATGTGCTGTGTTTTGTCAGACTAGAGCCATGTTACTCTTTTAGTCCTCTCTACCAATGGTTGGACCCACCTGAAATGGTCCATATGCATGTATAGTCTATTGGCACATAATTGTGCCTAGTCTAGCCCAATCAATTTTATGTCAACTGTTAGCCTAATCTGTCTTTCAGATGGACTCAGAAACTGTATCACAGTCTTAATAAAACTTTTAAAAAATAAAACCCCCAAAATTTCACTCCTCTGAAGCAAATACATTCATCTGATCTTTCTAACACTATTCCTTCACAGGGCTAATAGTAATAAAACCCAAAATTAACAAAGTGGAAAAGAAAATAACAGAGCTTCAATAGGAACATGTCTAAACAAAATGTACATATCATGAGAGCTGCTCTATACAGTCAAAAGAAACTTACCTTCAAATTGCCACACTGCATTCAAAGTTACTGGACAAACCCTTCATAAATATGGGATCAAATAATTAAACAAACAAGTCTGGATATCAAAATATCACTCAATTAATCAGACATACCTTGCAAATCTCAATCGTAACAAAATTAGTTCATCATTGTCCAATCTGATTAAAGTTAACAGTCATGATTTACTGGCAATAACAATAATGCAGAAGAATTACTATTCATCCCCAATTATATGTATACTAGATGCATGCAGCATTACGTTGAGAGACTGTGATGAAGAATTTAAATGGTTAAAAAAGTTCATGTTGCTGTAAATTTACTCTTCTTAAAAGAAAATGTCTTCAGGATCTAAGGCAACAAACACCTTACTTTCCATTTGTATATTCTATTTGTGACAACAAGAATTTAACCTGAGGTTCATGTTTGTTAATCTATCTAAGAAGCTCCACCGAGATCAGAGTTGTTTTTTTTTTTCTCCTCAAAATTAGGGTTTCATGAGTTTATGCCCATCAACCACAGAAATGTCTTTATTCAGTGCTCCACCCTGGAAGGTTAGCAGTAGCTTCATTTATCATCTTTACAAGAGTGACCTGCAAAATATCACAAGTGAATAGAGGATTAAGAGGAGAGAACAGAGACAATCATAACTACCTTGACGTTAAAAACACTATCACAAATAGTCTATAGAGATTCTATGAACTTAGAAAGAAAAAAAATGTGTGTGTGTGTGTGTGGGTGGGGGGTTGTTCTGTCTCTTATGGATCCTATATGTTTGCAATGACCCAAGGGTAGTTCAGATTTGTGCATCTAACCATATTATCAACCTGATACATTTATAATATTCGGGATATACTAATAAGTAACACCAAGTAACACGACAATTGCGGCTCCCCATAGATGAATATTTGAGTGGAGCAAAGACACAATATAGCAGTCAGACATCAGTGATTTGCAATGAGAAACTAAAAGTTATACTAGAAGTTTCTAGAAAAGTTAGCAAAGTTTATGGCTTGTTAACAAGTATTTCTCGGGGTTATGATAAAACACATTGATGGCAGTTAATAGATAGACTTGAGCAGTCCTGTCCTGTTACTATAGATTTTTTTTTTTTCTTTTTCTGGAAGTTGTTACTATAATTTGCTATAACCAAATATGCCTTTTTATAAGCATTTTAGCTGTAATTTTCATAATTTGACTTGTATAAGTTTATACTTTCAACTCTAACAATTTTCAATAGTTTTCCTAAAGTGTTCCTTTTACTTCTATTTTTTGTTGAATACCTTTTGTTGGCTAATTACCACGTATACATTCCAGATCTCTCAAGGTGTAAATGAAAGGTAACACCTCAATCCTGTGCTAAATGCCTTATATGTGTGTCATGCCAAAACTATTAAAGGCAAGAGCCAAGAGTCAAAACATCCATGACCAACAAAGCAAACTAACGTCACCCACACAATTGGGCATATAATATATACATACATGCCTCAGTATTATTCTTTATAGTACTATATAAATTAAAGGTCCAACACCAACATCATCTTCATGATTAAACTATAAATGGGTGCTGGGAACCCCTAAAAAAAACTAGTCTTTTTGGATACAGAGCCGGCCAACTGTGACAGTGTGCACACCAACAAAAGAAGTTGTTGATTATAGAACTGGAAATGAACAAAAAATAATCTCACAAAAAGTAATATTTTTAGAAGAATGATATCAAGAGGGATGACTTGTCAATATACAAAATTTCTGATACATTGTGTTAGGAATGGTGTTTTTAGAAGCCTTGAAAACATCAGAAAGAATTCAAAATTTTGGAGATAAAATTAGTAACTACGATGTGTGGAAATCAAGAATAAAAATAGGTTACTTATCAATAACAAAACAACATATAGAAGAATATAAACAAAATTCAAGGATAATTTCATATAAGATGATTGAGATCCCATATAGGGGTCTAAATAGTGGAGGCCATATAAGAGGTAGTGTTAATAGCTATACTACATCCCCTATATTATCATTGGGTGAGGGTATTTTTTGACCCCAATAGGGATGACGGGATGGTAGTTTCCTTTCAGATTTTTTTTTCTTCAGCTTTAGGATTTCTCTTAGCTTGAGTTTGAGTCTAGGTCTTCATTGTAATATTCATTTCTCGGTACTAGAACATACCTTACTAATCAAAAAAAATAAAACCTAAGAAGCAAGAACACGTATATGAAAGTGCCATGTCTGTTCAGACATTGGCAATTCACACTGGTGGACACATGTCAAACACTTGATAGGTGTTTCCATTATCTAAAAATATATTTGTTATTCCAAACACTTGCTGACACATTCTAGACAATTAATTAATACATCCCAAACACTCACCAACACAAGTATTTTGTAACACAAACATATATAAAAGCAGCAAAGTCTGACAATCTTGGAAACATTATGAACACACCTCAAGGTATCCAATTTTTTCTCCTTAAGAAGAATTGACATTATATTTATACATATGGTAAGCAAAAGTTAGCATTTTTCATATATAGGACAGAAATATAGTTGTAATTACAGAGTAAGAGAGCAGTAGAATAAATAGCATAATAATCTTCACCAGATTCACAAAGAATCATCTTCTAAATTATGCAACTCTCCATATATAAATTAAAAATTAAGAAAAGTTCTGTAATTTTATTGCTCAATAGATGTATATAAATAAAACTTTATATTTATGTCGTGCCTATGTGTGCTCCTGTCCTACTGTTTTAGGATTTGATGTGTTGACCTATCCAAGTTACATGTATTCATGTCCCATGTCTGGCAATGCTACTTACAATCAAACATGTAGAATAGTATATAAAATATCATGTTTAAAATGTGTTTGGAAGTTAAGTGGGAAGAAGATGATGAGGCTGGGCAGCCACTTTTCTTTTCCTTTTTTGGGGGATGGGTTGTCCCATGCCATTACCATTCATAAAAGCAAGGATGTCTACGGTCATCTATTTGGGTAACAGTCCCATAATTTTCCTTCAAATCTTAAAAGGACTCAACTAAAGGACTAATAAACTCAACATCAAATACTCCTCATCTATAAATGACAAAAACCCTCAAAACATTCTAAATCTACACAAACCAATAAAAGAACAAAAAACAACTACTATGAACATTTTCGCAAAGAAGTCTTCTTGAGTATCACCTGGTCCAATTTTTATATCTCAACAATGCAAAAAACATGTGTCTTCTCTAGTAATAGGCTTCTGAGAAGGATAGGCAATGGAAATCATGATGGGACCTATGTTTCATACAGGATTCACAACTATGTAGGCCACACAAAAAATTTAGGGTTAGGTTGCAGCGTTGTTTCTCATTTTATGGATTTTTGATATTTATCTTTTGTTTGTTTAGTGTTTTCCTAGTCCTATATAAGTCTACATGCAATTGAAAGTATTACATTTTGAAAATTGATAAACTACACAATATTTTAATTTTTGTCTTTCTCTAGCTTCAATCTCTTCTACCTTCCTCGCTCTCTCTTCTCTTCTTTTTCTCTATTCCTTCTTCTTTCTCCCCTTGCATCAATTGGTATCAAAACAGACAAAGCAGTTAGCGTGTTCTTCCTGCATTAACTGTTCGATAAATAAATGGCATCTGCATCAAGTACTCTATTGAAAACCCATTCTAGAAATTCCACATTTCTGGATCTACTTTGAGGCATTGAAGGCGCATATGGTCATTCAAGTTACATATTACCATAACGCATGGCGCACACATTTATATTGCAATTCACATTCTGATGGGCCCAATTCAGAAAGTTCAAGTGTAAAAATAAAAATAAAAAATAAAAATAAAAAACAAAAACATCACAAGAAGATCCAACCATTCTGTCTTTATATTACATTGTAGCCACGAGTCTAAAGGACGCTGGTTGGAATGGTTCTTCGTTGCCAAAAAAAATCTGAATCTTATACATTGTATCTCCAAATAACTTCTAGAATTTTTTCAACTGCACAAATGAATTTAATGAAAGCAAATGGGAAATAATAATTCATTCAATCTATTTATTATTATTTTGTAATCTCGATCTCTCAAATTAGTGCAGTAAAACATTTTTAATCCATGAATTAGGCATTCCACATGGCGTGCTAGCCATATGAGTATGTTCCCAAGTTTTAGAGCCCACTTTCTTATTTGGAAATCTTGCGAAGCAAGAAAAATGAAAAATTATAGGATCACACCTCAAAAGAAAGTTTCCCCTTTCTTTACATGGAGATGGATGCTGTGTAACAGAGCAGGTTTGTAACAGGGTAACATAACGAAATTGGTTTATCACGTTCATGAACTTTTGTCGACCTTGGATACCATCAGATGACTTGGTCAAGTTCCTAGGGACTCAAAAGAGACTCGGTTGATTCCCTTGGGAATTGGACAATACTTGGGTCGAGTCTCATGTGATTTTTGTTCCCACCAATATATTAGTGACTATTGGACTCAGGCTAGATCAAGCCCGTTACGATTTGGCTAATTTGCAGCCGATACACAGAACTTCTCCACAAAATTTTAAAATCAGCACCTCCTTGATGTTCCTGACAGTAAACTTGTCCATGAATTTTTGAGCATTAACAAGCTAAAGTTTTAATAAATTACAAGTACAATTATCAACCATGTCCTAAAAAAAAATTGCATATTCTTAATACAAACAGGGTAACTGGTCTGACTGGATTTGTATGCTAACAGCCCAAAGAAAAGGTGTTATACAGAAAAAAACAAGAAAAAATTAACATGCTATGATCAATTTCGAGTATCAAGATGCAATTTTTTGACGAGGTTGCTAATTTTCGATATACGTACCACACTTTCAGGAACTCCTGGAGGCGGCAAGGGAATATTTCTAGGCGGAGGTCCATAGAGATATGCTCTCTTGTCAAATCGCCACTTTCCAATTTTCCCATATGTCAGCTCACCCTAAACACCAAGCAACTCCAAATAGATAACCAAAGAACCAGCAATTATATAGGACACTGAGTATATTATCTCAAGCCTAGTCCAAAATAAAAATGAACAAGAAGATACACTGAGTATATTATCTTAAATCAAATGCAAATGAAACAAGATACAAACAAGTACATGGCCATACTTGGTATATAAGGTTCATAAATAAAGTAGAATGCAACGAAAAAAAAGAAAAAAGAAAAAAAAAAAGAGTTTACCTTCATGTTGTAATCACATCCATAAGTAAAATGGAGGATAAATTTTTTCTCAGTTGCGAAATCAAACGGGGGCTGAAAATATTATTGTAAAGATTCTTAAGAACAATTTATATGTGCATATATGAATATTAATTCAGCAATCAAAATCTTCTGAAATTCAACGAATCTACTGAGATAGAGAAGAGCTTGATAGTTCAGATGCAAAAACCTGTAGCATAAAGTCTTTCCGAAGAATATGCTGCACACCATGCAAAGCAGAAGCCACAGCATATCCATACCTAGTTCAAAGCAAGAAAACAGAAATGTCAAAAACATCATCAATATCTAGACCTGCAACTATCAGATGATATTCAAATTAAACAGGAATTTGTGTTTCTTAAAGTTCTGCCCACATTTCTAGCACCCATCCAAAAACTTTGTCAGTCTCTGGATCTTCTTTCATTCTCAATGAGACATTCATCCATGTTGGTGCAATCTTCTCCAGCAAATCCTGAATTAAACGATTTCAACCCAAATGTGAAGATATTTGACAGCCAACAAAACCGAGTTTAAAGATGCAGAAAAAATAACATCAGTAGAAGTTATAGACTTTACCTTCCTAATAATAACAGGAGAATTGCCAATTGGATCAATATTTGTTACAGGGCCATTCTCCTCAGGGAAATACTTCCTTATAACCTTTTGATTTTCAGCAGGCTTGATGTAGAAAAAGGGATAGCCAGCAGGATAACCACCATGTGACAAATTAGGCAGTGGGCTTAAAAATATGTGGTCGGGCTCTGCCATCAGTATGTATCTGTCCCAGTAATAGATGATACAAGCTTTAATATTTACTGCATCTAAAAAGTGACTCCATTTCTCATTGTTAAATTCATAGAAACTCACTCTTCCTCAATTGTAGCCTTTTCCAGCCATTGCACAAAGGCCCATGGTCTATTTAAAACAACATAACCCTGGATATAGCATTTTAAAACTATGTCATGAAAGAAAAACAATACAGTTGTCACGTCCATATATTTGATAAAAGACAGACAAAACTTTAAAATGGACACATTATGGCAAGGGGACAGGAAGGCCAGCAACAAGAAAGGTTTAAAACTTTGATGTCCAATTAAAATTTCAATTACTTGAGACAATATATATACTGTAGTCCACAGAAACTCAAAACCAAACCATGACAACAGATATATGGGATTATAAACTTCAAATTTGATAAGAAAATTTCCCTCTAGAAGTGGAAAACCATAGAAATACATGGAAAGTAAAAAATGACTGAAAATAGATGCCCTCACACAATGTTCATTAAAAAATGATTTGAAGATGTAAAGTATGCATAGCACGCCTCATTATTTATCCTGCACAATCAGTGTCTAAAGGAACCAGTAAAGCAAGATTGCACATATCTTTTAATTAATTTTAAATTCCATGAAACAATTTTCAAGATGTTTTAAAAAAAACTCCCTACCCACAAACCCAAAAAGATAAAAAAATAAAAAGGAAAAGGGGAAAAAGAAAAAGAAAAGGGAAGGGAAATATCTTCTCAAGTTTAATTTACCTTGTTTTTGGTTTATACATTGGACAGAAAAATCCCTATATCAAGTCCTGATAACCTAGTTTTGTTCCAAATTGGAAAATGTGTTCCAATACCTTTCTTCTTAAAGGTTCAATTTTGTTTCCACACACTGACACATGAATTCTTTTCAATTTTTCCCCATCAATACCTGAATTATATATTAGCCATATAACTTGGGATTCTTCAACCCCAAATCTAACTAAGGGCAGATTGGCAAAAGTTGTGGATAAAGGAAAAGCATGGCACAAGTCATGGAAAACACAAGCAATTGTTCATTATTATAAAAGCGTGCCACTTCATGAGGAGCTCACCAATGACTACTTATTTTAGAAAAAAAAAAGTTAGCACACAAAATCCAATAAAGAAGATGGCAGATACAAGAAAACGATCACTGAAGGTCTCTCACCCGATCCAGACCTGCTGGAAGAGGATCAACCACAAAAGTAGGAATCTCATCCATCAGGTTGTCAGGCTTTCCTGAATGCAGGATCCGAGTAAATCCTCCCATCTCTGATCCAGGCAAGTCCTTATTCTTCTTATACCAGTAGTACATGATACGACACTGCCATTTGCTATAAGGAGCATCAGTTGCTGTCAGGGCAACATGGAAGGGCAACTTGACATTCTTTGCTCTCCTTGCATTCTCAGGCATCTCGATAATGGGATCAATCAACAACCCACCCTTTGTATCATGACCGCCCAATTTCCTTGAACCAGCTGCTCTATTGTGATATATCATTGTTAGCACATTATATGTCACAAGGAAAAACCCAATAACCAAAAGAACCAGAAACAGTGGTGATGCCCGTCCCATGTTCTTCCTTCCAATCATAATTTGTCATAAATATAGAATCAACTGCCACTGAACTCAAAACAAATGAACACTTCTATGTGTAAGAGATGTTAAACCAAAACATATGAAACCTATTAAAATCCTCCACCTGATGAGTCCAAAACAAGACGTGGCAGCAGTTAGAAACACCGGAACATTGTATCATAACTTACAAACAGTATTTCAAGAGAAGGCAGGAAGAACTCATACTCTAGAAAGCAATCTGCATTTGGAACAAGACACAATGTCAACATGATGCAGATTAAATTTAGGCTTGAAAAAATCAAAGTAGATCAGAAAAAAAAGAAGAAGAAAAAAACAGAAATTAATAATCATGAAACATTATAGGGGTAAAAGATATCCAAAAGACTCACTAAACTTGCTATACTAACACCATACAGTCATCCAACTTTTAAATCCATAATACAATGTGGTTGCGCAATCAATTTTTCATTTTTTAAACATGAAGTAACTTCCATATAATTTTTCAAGAGAGAAACCATTTAATCGCAAGCTATAACAAACAACAAAAATAATATGAAAACAGAAGATCAACATCATCAAAATGAAGCTAAGGCACGATAACTCAACATGAAAGAAATTCTCAGGAGTAGAATAAAGGAAACCTCTCTAAATTCAGACCCAAAACAATCAAAAGGACTCATCAAATTGGTTAAACGCATCAAACCCATCACACTCCTCCAATTCACCAGTCCAAAAGCATAATCTATCAGCACTTATAGACCTCGTTTTCATATAACAGAACTTCCAACAAATTTTCAAGAGATACCCACAAGAATTTAAAGTCAAACAAGTAATTTGCAGGCATACAAGCAACTGAGATCAATGTTATGCAAATAAAATCAAGGCATACAACGTTCCCTATTAATCAAAATGCAATATATAAGTATTATATGTATATATATATACACACATATAACAACGAAAACCTCTCTTAATTCAGACCCGAAATATTAAAAAAGACTCATCAAATTCGTTAAACGCACAAAACCCTTTACACTCTTCCAATTCACCAGTCCGAAGCATAACGTAGCAGCAAATGTAGAAATCGTTATCATAGAGATACCCACAAGAATTTAAAGTCAAACAAGTCATTTTCAGCCATCTAAGCGACGAAACTAAGACGATGCAAATTAAATCAAGTCATGCAAGGTTCACTATAGATCAAAATGTTATAAAAAAAAAAAAAAAAAAAAAAAAAAAAAAAAAAAAAAACTATATATATAATTCATAAAACATATATTCAAAAGGAGGGCAAATGCTTCAATAATGCACACGGACATAAAAATCAATTCTGGGTTCCGTTGAAAAAAAAAAAAAAACAGAATTTGCATATCAAATTAGGAATTCATAATTTTAATCGTACCTAAAACGAAATGGGTGCCCAGAAAATTTTCTCTTCGCCCAGAAATTCAGTCAGATGAATATATATAGAGAGAGAGAGGGAGAGACGGAATTGAAAAGTTAGATCAGACAAAAAACAAAGTGTGTGAGACGTGACAGTGAAGAAAGTACTAAAAGTTAAAAGAGATGTAACAGAATCCAAGCAACAGATGTGGGTATTGAAATAGAAAAGAGGAAAAAGGAGATACGTACAATCTGAAATTTATGCACACACAGTCAGACGACTCACAGAGAGAGAGAGAGAGAGAGTAAACGGATAGCAAAGTCAGTGGGTCGGGTGGGTTCCAGACATGACCCGGATTCAATTAGGCCTAAACATGTTGCTCAGGCCCGTCTCTACATGGGCCTAGGTTTTATAGCCCAACAACAGAAGCCCAAATATATATATATAGATATAATTTTTTTTTTTAAAACCAAGACAGGCAAGAAAGATTTTATTGATAGAAAATTAATGGAAAATACAGTACAATCTTGATAAGCAAAATTTAAAACACCATTAGGAAAATTACAATCCCATAGTAACCTTATCAAAGTACTTTAGTTTGGAAAGTCGCTTTAATGGCGTGTAATTGATAAATTAATATTACATGATTCAGTGTCACTTAGTTGACATTCATGTAAAAATTTAAATAAAACCGACAATCACATAATTTACGATGATGCATTAATTTCTCTCACAAAAGAGTATCTTTTGTGATACTGATAATAAATAAATTGAAAGTTCCAAATCTTTTAGGTGGACATTAAATTTTGGTATTTTGTGTGGGTATGCTTGTGAGTGGAGATAACATTCACTAAAAAGGTATATTTGTGGAAATTGATTTCAGTATTGCATTTTCAAATGTTATACCTTTCAAAAGTAACAATTTCGTTAGGTAACGATTTTATTAGAAACTACACTAATGCCAACCACGCACATGGTATCCAAAACAAAGGATGGGATGAACAGAATTTTACCTCCAAAATTTTATTTTATTTTATTTTATTTTTCCTTTTCCGAAAAGGTTTAATATATATGTGTGTGTGTGTTGCCACTTAAACCTCATGCTCTTGTTCATTTAATCGAAAAGGAAAAAATTGGAAGAGTATATGACATCACGTGTGGTGTAACTTTGGGTCGACCAACCAAAATTTTTTACAGCAATTATTTTACTACTAAGTTAAGGTTGGATTTGAATTGAAAATTTTCTATCTGAATTTTATTTAAGTTGGACTTGAGGTAAGATATCGGTCAATTTAAATTCAATTCAAATGTAATTCAAAGAAGCTCTAATTGAATTATATATATATTTAATTTAATACTTACTTATAATAGGGATCAACCCAGGCACGGACCAGTTCAGCCCAGTGGGGGCATCATTGAACTTTTTCTAAATTGTATTATTATCTAGAGTTTTTGTTAAATTTTCAAAAATGTCCCCACTCAATTATTTAAAATGCCCCCTTCACATTTTTATCTCACATATTTCTCCAATAAAATTTTCTAATTTGTACAGTATTATTACTTAAAGTTTTAGTTAAAATTGCAAAAATACCCCCACTCGAAAAAAAAAAAAATTCTTCAATGGCGCCCCCTCAAAAAAATCCTTGGTTCGTCACTGGATCAACCTATTTATAAATTTATTTATTTTTTCTTAAGTCTTATCTCTTATATAATCATCCTTATAAATTTTAATTTCTTGAGAATAAAGTTATAAATTTTCACATATTTATATCAATTTTAGAATTCTTCATGCGCATGAGTAAACCAATCTAAGGTTGGTGTAAGGATCACTTGTGTCACTCTCATTTGCGACGACTATAAAAATTGTCGCAAAAGCTGAACGTAGCGTTCAACAGATTTTTTCCATCGCTAAAGGCTTCAAATGTTGTAGCATTTTTGCACAATTTTTATACAACGTGAAAATCTAGCACGATTATGGTTTTCTTTTTATACCATTAATGCACTCAATTTTACCATCATTGATTCCCATACACCCTTTACGCTAGTAGTTTTTTCTTTTTCATTTTTGTAATATAATAGCACTAGATAATAATAAACAAATACAAAGTACTTAATATATATATATATATATATGCACACTGATGATTATGTTTCGTAATCACCCTTTTCTTTGGAGTGAACTTAAAGTTAATTAAAATAAAATAAAAAAAAAAACACAAACAAAGTTGTTTAATTCTTCGATGAACAATTATACAAGTTGAACGCATGTGTTATCCTAAATTCTTTTACAAAAAAAAATTATACAAGTTTTTCTTTTCGGTTAATAAACTTTTAGACAATTAACAACCTTTACACTTGCCTATATTAATGGGCAAAGTGCATACACTTCCATTGACTATTCGGGTTGCAATAAACTCCTCGGACTAATTTTTTGTCAAAAAAACTCTCTCCAACTATTTAGGGGTAACATACTGGATGGGAGTGGATGTAACATAATTTTGAGATAAAAATGCCCTTATTCCTATTATATAGAACAAATTGCATTAAATCCTCCTCTATTTTGAATTTTTGGCAAGAAACTTACCTGAAGAAAAAAGTGCATATAAAACCCCATAG
Organism: Cornus florida; assembly: GCF_030987335.1. Classification (NCBI taxonomy): domain Eukaryota; kingdom Viridiplantae; phylum Streptophyta; class Magnoliopsida; order Cornales; family Cornaceae; genus Cornus; species Cornus florida. The sequence goes on along the minus strand of NW_026775573.1, from coordinate 10,378,419 downwards.
CTATCCAATTTGTTGCAAAGTGATGTTATAATGACTAAAGTGCCTCTTATTATAAATTTAATAAAATGGCGTTCCTTAATATTAAATTAAAATTAATACAAACTCATTTGGCATAGGGTCTATAAGAAAATTTCAAAATTTTCTTAAATTTTTATTTTTAAAAATAGAAAAGAAAAGAAAAGCTAAATAAAAAAATTTGAAAATTGTTTCAAGGTATTTTCATTTCAAATCATAAAAAGAAAAGAAAATATAAATAAAGGCATTTTTTTTTTTTTGTAAGAATAAAAATTTAAGAATATTTTAAAAATTGTTTCAAGGTATTTTCATTTTTTTTAATAAAAAAGAAAATAAAAGGCTAAAAAAATGTATTTTCTTTTTTTTATTTTTTAAAATAAAAATTTAAGAAAATTTTGAAAATTATTTCTTTTCTTATAGACTCGCCATTTAAAAAATAAATAATTTTTTTTTTTATAACAACACTATGCAAAATGAGTTTGTATCAATTTTAATTTAATATTAAGAAGCACCATTTTCTTAAATTTATATTAAGGGTCACGTTAGTTATTCTAACATCACTTTGCAACAAATTGGATACTTAAAGAGGGTTTTATGTAAACTTTTTTGTTCAAGGATGTTTCTTGCCAAAAATTCAAAGTAGAGGGAGGTCTTGTGCAATTTTCCATATATAATAGGAATAGGGGTATTTTCGTCTCAAAAATATTTTCCATCAACTATGTTACCCTTTACACATGCATATATTAATGTGCAAAGTACATTAAACTCCCCTCGATTATTTGCGTTTTGCAATAAACTCCCCTAGACTAATTTTTTGCCAAAAAATTTCCTCCAACTATTTAAGGGGTAACATAGTGGATGGGAGTGGATGTAAAATAATTTTGGGAAAAAAATACCCTTATTCCTATTATATAAAACAAGTTGCATTAAATCCCCCAGCCTCCACTTTGAATTTTTTGTAAGAAACTTACATGAAGAAAAAAGTACACATAAAACCCTCCTAACTATTAAATTTGTTGCAAAGTGATGTTATAATGACTAAAGTGTCTCTTATTATAAATTTAATAAAATGATGTTCCTTAATATTAAATTAAAATTAGTACAAACTCATTTGGCATAGTGTTGTTATAATTTTTTTTTTAAATGGTGGGTCTATAAGAAAATAAATTTACCTTGAAACAATTTTCAAAAATTTCTTAATTTTTTATTTTTAAAAATAAAAAGGAAAAGAAAAGTTAAATAAAAAAATTGAAAATTGTTTCAAGGTATTTTCATTTTAAATCACAAAAAGAAAAGAAAATATAAATAAACGTATTTTATTTTTTATTTTTAAATAAAGGTATTTTCTTTTTTATTTTTAGGAATAAAAATTTAAGAATATTTTTTAAATTGGTTCAAGGCATTTTCATATTTTTAAATAAAAAAGAAAAGAAAATCTAAAAAAAAGGTATTTTCTTTTTTATTTTTGAAAATGAAAATTTAAGAAATTTTTGAAAATTATTTTCATTTTCTTATAAACTCACCATTTAAAAAAAAAATATCAATTTTTTTATAACAACACTATGCAAAATGAGTTTGTATTAATTTTAATTTAATATTAAGGAGCACCATTTTACTAAATTTATATTAAAGGTCGCTTTAGTCATTATAACATCACTTTGCAACAAATTGGATACTTAATGGGGGTTTTATGTGAACTTTTTTGATCAAAGAGGTTTCTTGCCAAAAATTCAAAGTAGAGGGAGGTTTTGTGCAATTTTCCTTATATAATAGGAATAGGGGTATTTTCGTCTCAAAAATATTTTCCATCAACTATGTTACCCTTTGGATAGTTAGAAGGGTTTTTTTTTGACAAAAAAAATAATAATAATAAATAATAATAATCAAGGAGAATTTATTGCAAAACACAAATAATTGAGAGAATTTATTGCATTTTGCCCTGTATTAATTTAGCATAGTTAATATTTCTCTAGTGCTCACAAAAAGATATTGCCAATAGAAAGTTTCATTAAAATTAGAATTTTTTTAGAATCACTAATATCATCTTCTAAAAAGAAAACTATATATATATATATATATATATATATATATATATATATATATATATATATCAGACTACGAATTAATATGACATGCAAAGAGAAACATTACTAAACTACAAATATAATCATTTTCTTGGTGATGATGATGTTGGTAATTACCATGATTGTCATCATAATCTTGGTCATGACTGAGCTTAGATCTCTAAAATCACATGTATATATATATATAAACTCAAAGAAGAGACAAAACGAAGAAGTTATGAGAAGTAAAAAGACTTAACTGCCCTTGGGTCTACCAAATATGAGATTTTCGACTCTAGGGCACAATCATCTTCCAAAATTGTAATATGATTATGGCATTAATCTTAGGCATTATTATGCTTTTGCTATCACTATCCAAGACAATGCCGACAGTAACCCTCACAAATATTTTGATATGCAAACAATGAACACCCAAAACCACCAAACAATTGATGGATTGGCTAATTAATTATGCTAATCCAAGCTTTTTGATTGTCTAATTGAGCTTACGAGAGATGAATTTGTTGCTGGGTGTTTTTTCATGGATTTCTATTTCGGTACTGATATCGGGCATCATCAATAATGGAGGGAAGGGGACGAAAAATGAAAATTTGGTGGCAGAGAAGTTGAGGTTGACAGTGGTCGAAGTAGATGGCAGTGGAAATTATAGATCCGAGTTGAAATCTTTACGCTGCGTGAAGAGTCACACGTGTATGAACTGGAATTCGTTGAATGTGATACAACATATGTGTTCGAAATTTTCAGCTCAATAATGTTCACGGAATGTGAAAAAATATGGTAGACTATGCATTTCTTTTACATGGGCGCGCTGTTGTCGCCTGATACGACCATGTAGTGATTATTGTACTTGCATTGATTTTTGGAAAGGAGACAGTCCAATTCTGTAAACTTTGGAGTGCAGTGGAGAGTGGTTAGAAAAAGATTGCCATGGAGAGAGTTGAGAAAGAGGTTAAATATTGCAAATTGTATTTAACAATTGCCGACATTTTCAGCATGTTTAAAAGAGCAAAACTGAGATTATACATTTATTTTATGTCGCATGTTAAACATTACAATTTATTTATTTATTTATTGTCTTGACAAAGCTAAGGAAGGGTGTACTTTGTTATTTTATCAAAAAAAAAATAGGGGCTCAATCACACAACAATATAATTTTAGGACTTACCGTTACATTAGCATTATTACAGAGGTGTTTTATGCACTTAATCGAAAAAGAAAATAATCCATAGATTCATAAAAACAAGATTTTTATTTAGGTTATAGGAGGACTCTTCAAATATATGAGATTGAAGTAACTTGAGTACGGCTAGTAAAGTCTAATTTCAAACAATGAATTGAAAATCTTCAAATTAAGAAGAACAATACATATTAAAGATTCGATAAAAGTTTTAATCTGTCACTACACGGCCTTATATTTACAACACAAATGAGAGGGCGTTTATTTACAGAAATCTCCAAAATGATCTCAAATTTTGAGCCTCTACAAGTGATAAATAACATAACCACCTAAAATTGTTAAAACCTCAAACCAACCTAAAAGGCCCTTAGTGTGAGGATAATAAGAGACACATGGTCCAAACATATCTTTAATTGTAAGATTCGTAAAAAATTAAATGTACGTTATTTTATTTTTTGTGCCTAAGATGTTATTTTCTAATTCAAATATGTGATATCACGATGATGTATCTTTAAAAAAACAATATAGAGTATATATTACTTTCACCACCATTTCCTCTTTTTCTTTCAACCAAGAAGGAGACACTTAAAATTTGCATAAATTCAGGTTTTGTAATGGAGAGACAGAGTGGACAAGAAAAGGCAAGAGCCTATTTTTTCTCTGACAACAAACCACCCAATGGGAGACATCCCTTTTAACATGATACACATAAAACAAATGGGCAATCCAACATTTCATAAAGTGGTGGGTTTATGTATGATCCTATCATTTTACACGCCTTCTGTCCAAATTGACCACACAATAACTCTCTATGGCTGTTCAGGGCTAGCTATATACGCTATTGTGATGGACACACGTGTAGGGCAGTAGGGCACAAGTATGGGGAATTTATTTAAGAGCAGTCACTCTGTGTTTTCAGGTTAAAACAGAGTTGTTTTGACTGCTTTCATTTAATTTTATTATATTTTTTTTAAAATTAATTAATTTCATTTCCATGTCCACGATTATGAGAGAAACTATGAATTTGCCAAAAACATGTTCTAAATTACAACATGCACATAATTTTCAATATTTTGTAATACTTGTTATGGTGGAAGAAAGTTTTGTGAGAAAGACTAAACTTTTGGTAATGTAAAATATTTAATATTAAGTTATTAGCTGTGCAATTTTGTATTCCAAATTATATTCTCTCACGTAAGTAATATGGCACTTGAATTCTCGATAGTAAAATTTGGTGTTGCAATAATGACGTAGTGATTTTCAACACCATTATATCTGAATTTTTTAGTTAAATATAATATGTTGAAAAATAGATATAGTGTGTTGAAATACATATACGAATATGAATTTTGAAAAATAAATACTACTACAATAACGGATCGAGGCTCCGCATTATGAACTTTCAACTTGGTAGGACTAAACTTTTGATGGTAGTAGTATCACATTAAGTTGCTCTTGTATCATCATATTAATTGCTCTCTCACTCTCCTCAAATTTATTTTATTATCAAATCTTTTGGTTCCATAAACCTAATAGTATATCCCCTTTAGTTTATTTTTCAAGTTTCATCCATAACTCCAAAAGTACTTTCATCCTTAATTAGAAAAAAATGACCTCATTATCATAGGGCCATTGTCTTATAGTGTTATTTCTTTATCTGCCCAGTCCCCCCTTTAAAAAGAAAAAGAAAAAAAAGAAAAAAGTGTCAAAAAAAAAAAAAAAAAAAGAAAAAAAAGAAAAATTCATATCTCAAACCAACTAAGAAAAAATTGTGGTATCTGTACAAGATTACCTTTAATTTTAATTTTTTTTTCTTCTTAAACTCCAAAGTCCACCCTTTCCCAAGTTCCAACCAAAAAGTCAAAAGAACAAAAGAAAAGAATAAAGTACAATTGTTCACATAGAGCTGTGGGATCTTTTTCTTTTATTACTGCTATTTTTACATGACATTACAATACAAAATCAACAAGCCTAGATATGAATTAGATTTTGAAGGAGGCATATCAAACTGTAAATAATAGAAGAAAAAAAAGACACACAAATGGTGGTGAAATGCAAGTTTAAAATATTATAGGGGGTTAGGTAAAAGAAAAAGGACAAAAGGGAGTGTTAAGGCAAATAATAATAAATCTTGTAATCTGAAATATAATACTAAAATTAGTTGTATTTGAGGTATTTGGTCTGATTGAGACACCAAAAATGGCAAACACGTCATTCACATCACCACCACCATTCCTCTCATCCTTCCAACTGTTCGGTCTGTTATTAATTTCAGGAGCCAAACACGGAATCAAAGAACAATGTGTTGTTGTTGAATCTCTGGTTCATACCAACTCAGAAAAAAAAAAAAAAAAAAAAGGGCAAAGAAAAAAAAGAGAAGCAAAAAAAGAGGAAAAATACCCTCTACCCAAGAAAAAAAGCCAGTCATTTCTTCCATTCTTCCTTTTGCTTTCCCATCAATCAAACACCTTTCAAAATTATTATATTTTTTGTTAACAGACATTCGGGAAAGCACAAAAAACAGACACCCATTTCAGCAAATCAACAAAAGAACACAAGAAAGGGATAAAACAGAGCCATATTTTTGTTGTTGGTGGTTTTGGGTTTTTGTGTTTTTGGTTCAACAATCCAATATTTCTGGTGGGTCTTTTGGGTTCATTGTAAAAATGGTTTTTGATTTGGTTTTCAAGGTCACATTGATGATACAGAGAGAACATGATCTGGGTTAAGAAACAGAATGCCATAGAGATACAGGAAGGGAGAGGGAGGTAGTATAGAGAGAGAAAGAGGGGGGTTTAGAGAGAGAATGAGCAGAGAATCTGGCGGCATTGTGAAGGCCTGGGAAATAGCGGTACGCAAATCATACGCAGCTCCAAAGAAAAGGGCAAACAGCATTTTCGCAACAATGTCTGTAGCCCACGCCGACGACGACGACACCGGTGCTGGCCCCGGCGAGGTCACTCATGTTGAGAGGATCTTCTCCAATGGAGACTACTATGCAGGCCAGTGGGCAGATAACCTACCACATGGCCATGGAAAGTACCTTTGGCCAGATGGGTGTATGTATGTTGGTGATTGGTTCAGAGGCACTGCCATGGGAAAGGGTAGGTTTAGTTGGCCCTCTGGAGCCACCTATGAGGGCCAATTCAAGACTGGGTATATGGATGGTGAAGGGACTTACACAGGTTGTTCAAATGATACATATAAAGGTGCTTGGTTGATGAATTTGAAACATGGAAAGGGGACTAAGCATTATACTAATGGAGACTTCTATGATGGAGATTGGCACCGCGGGTTGCAGGAGGGGCAAGGCCGGTACCAATGGACGAACGGGAACCATTACGTTGGGCATTGGAAGAATGGGAAGATGAATGGCCATGGTACAATGGTTTGGTCTAATGGGAATCGATATGATGGGTGTTGGGAGAATGGATTGCCCAAAGGAAATGGCACATTTAGGTTAGAAGATGGGGGTTTTTACGTGGGTGTGTGGAGTAAGGACCCCCAAGAGCAGAGTGGGACTTTTTACCCTTCAGGGTCACCAATTGGTAACATTGATTGGGATCCTCAAGAAGTGTTTTCGGTTCATTTGAATGATTGCAACATTTGTACCGGCGAGAAGATATCAATATTTCCTTCGCAAAAGATGCTTAATTCCGGGATTGAGGGGGAATTCTGGCAGAAGAAGCCAATGTGGAGCTCTTTAAAATTGAATGATGGGAGGCCTAAAAGAATGTCAGTGGATGGGAGGCTGAGCGATGGGAGGCTGAGCAATGGAGGTGGTGGGTATAGTTGGAGCTCTGATACTGAATTTGGTTGTGACACCGTTGATAGATATTCGACGGGTGGGAGAGAGGTGGAAGAAGGTTCGGGGAATTTCCAACTTGATGATTCAGATAGGAGCTGGCATCAGCCGATTAGAATACAGCCGATGAAGAGACAGGGGACAACAATAGCTAAGGGGCATAAAAATTACGAGCTTATGCTTAATCTGCAGCTTGGAATAAGGTACTGACGAGTTACAGCTAGTTTTCCTTTCCTTTCAATCTCACCATGTTGTTATATTCAAACTTTTATGATTGGTGTGGTGTTGAGTTTCATCCATTCTGTGGGATTTATCGTTCTAATCTCATATAAATGGTATATGAATGATGGTTGAGATGTTAATTGTAAGAGCTCAAATTAAAGAAAAAATTGTGTTATTTACCTATCATATATAATGCCCTTTCTTCTAATGAGTACCATGGTTTAGAAAGCTCTTGAGATTTAGTAAAAAAGGTCATTACCCAGTGTCGTTGCAGCATACAGCATACATGGGGTGCTGGTGAGTGAATAAATATCTAAATATTGAAATTATTATGCACAAAGTGGTTAGTCTCGTAATCTCGTGTATTTATGCATGCTTAGAAATTAACTTTCTATCAGTTGGGATAAATGAAATCAGTTTTGAAGCTTATGAAGAAATTGGTGTATACATTTCATGTTAAGATGATTATCATGTTCTTTTCTGCAGAAACTACCTCTAAAACCAAATGGTTAGACATTCCATTTTGATCATTGTCTTTTGTTTCTAAAGGTCTATCAAGCACTTCTGTTGGTTTAAACCATCCCACTTGGCCATCATGTCCATTCACATCATTTGTGTTTCCCCTATCCTCCATCTATCAAAAGGTTTCTTTCTACTTCCCACTCATAACTTTTTGAAAGGTCTCTCTCCAACACAATATGTTGATGAAATGTAGAGTTACAAATCAAAGATTGGGAGACATGGTACGCCTCTTAGTAAAGGTGAATATGAAGTGTGAGGAAAAATATTGATGCGTATAACCTTTTACTGATTATTGGAAAATTAAGGTGTGAAAGGGGGGTCGTTGAAGTAACAATTTTAAAAGTGATTTGAAACAGGTTCTGACTTCTGACAAAAACAAGCTATATGGTGCGTGTTTAATGGAAAAGTTTATTTATATATATATTTTTTTCTATTTTCTGGACTGGGTGATAAGTAATATTATCAACGCTATAATTATAATAATTATTATTTTTTCACCATGAATGATTCTATGTTTCTAAAACGTGTTATTAGATCTCTATCTATAATTGTAAGTTTCGTCTTGTGATTCATTTCTAGTGTCACTGCACAGACATTCGGTTGGAAGGCCTGCCCCAACTACATCCCTTGATTTGAAGGCTTCAGCTTTTGATCCCAGGGAAAAAGTGTGGACCAAATTTCCTCCAGAAGGATCCAAGCATACTCCACCTCACCAATCGATTGATTTTAAATGGAAAGATTACTGCCCATTGGTTTTCAGGTCAGGCCTCAGACATTTTTCATTTGCAATGGATTATCCCTCTTTCATAAATTAACAATCAGAATTTCAATATTGGTTCTGTTTGGCATTGTGTGCCCATATGTGCATTTCTCTCTAAATGTATGAAGCACCTGTATCAGACAAACGAAACCTGGTTATGGATGTAGGATATGTGTCATACATGTTTGGTTGGACGTACACTTGGAAAGAATGTCCAATAATTCAAGTTAAACCTATAATCAAGTCCCCATAGGGATAATGTGGGAGTGGGTTTCTTGCCGCGATTTAAAAAAAAAAAAGGTCTCTTATTTATTGTTTTTTTTATATTATTGTGTCCCCAATAATATTTAAAATTGGAATATTAGTTGTGTCCCCATGTCACTGGAGATGGGTATTTGATATGATTAAATACATATCCACCCCCTGGAAATGTATTTGAATCCATGTAACATAGTTTCTCATTAAGGCGATCATGGTACTTTTAGGAAGTAGAGCCTGGGAAACGGTAGAAGTTAACGAAAACGTGGTCTTTGGGGGCACAAGTAGATTGATATTTCGCTCGTAGCAAATACTATGATATTTGAAGTCAAATTGAATGAGTACCTTTGCATAAATGAGTGTAGACGTTTCCCCTGGACATGCTTCATTCATCTCACAAACTGCATAATTTTATTCCTATATTTAAAGCATAATTTAAATAAAAGAGACCTCATGGTTCACTATATATATTTTCAGGACTTTAAGGAAATTGTTCAAGGTGGATCCTGCTGATTATATGATATCAATATGTGGGAATGATGCCCTTCGGGAGCTCTCATCTCCTGGAAAAAGTGGAAGCTTCTTTTATTTGACCAATGACGACAAGTACATGATAAAGACCATGAAGAAGGCAGAAGTTAAAGTGAGTTCATTTTTGTGCTTGCATGCATCTGACTTTGAGATTAACTACTGAGTTTCAAATTCAACTCAATTTCTTCTCAAATCCTATTATAAGCACTGGCAACATAATCTTCTAAATGGTTCTAACTTCCAGAATTATGCCTGATATTTTTGTTCCATAATCTGAATTTACTAAATTTCCCTAAAACCTGGTATTCATTCCATGACCAATTCACAAAATTTGATTACAATTCCTAAATTAATTACTAAATTACAATTTCTAAATTAATTGCCAAGTTTATGTGTTTTTGCAGAAGATAGTATGAATGGCAATGTAAACTTTTTCAGAAACATTCATTCTCAGTTTCTCAACTCAACAAAATCTTTTCCCAACTATTTTGGGCATTCTCATTTTCTCACAATTGAAATTTATTTCTAAACCCTTTTTCAAAATAGTTGCCAAAGTTAATTTGGTTTTCCTTTCATGAGATTTTCACAAGTAATTGCAGAGTGCTGAATATGAAGCCTTATAACACTCCAAGTCTGATTGATCTACACCACTACAGGTTCTAATAAGGATGCTCCCAGCCTATTATAATCACGTTCGTGCCTTTGAGAACACTCTCGTGACCAAATTTTATGGTCTTCACTGTGTGAGGTTAACTGGTAGTAACCAAAAGAAGGTAAAGTTGAAAATAAAAAAACTCCAATTTTGAATATCAAGATATGTATGAATCTCCATGGTGAAGTCAGCAACTTTACTCTGAATTCTTGTTTTTGGATATCCAGGTGCGATTTGTTATAATGGGGAATCTGTTCTGTACTGAGTATCCTATTCACAGACGTTTCGACTTGAAAGGTTCTTCTCATGGTCGTGTAACCGATAAACCTGAGTCCGAAATTGATGCCACAACCACCCTTAAGGACCTTGATCTCAATTTCATTTTCCGATTGCAGAAAATTTGGTTCCAAGAGTTGTGCAGGTGAACTTCCTTTTTAATTACTTTGTCATGTATATATTGTAAATATGTATACTTTCCTTGAACAGTGGGAGCTAAATCACTCCTAACTTCTGGCAACTAGCAAGAAACTGGGAGACATCCAGAAGAGTGATAGGGCTTTATAACCCACCCTTTTGCAAGTAGTAAGAAAGTAGGATACTCCAAAGAAGAGTGTGACAGCATTAGAGCTTCCTGCTCTTGTTCCCATATTCCTGGAAATTTCACAGGAACAAATATTCTGCGTCTCATCACTCACATACTAGTGATTTAGATAGACCTATGCTCAGTCGCTGACCTTGCGACTCAATTTCAACAAAGCGTTAGTTCATGAATAACTTGCATTATATTGCATCAACTTCTTAATTCTTGAATTGCTCTTATGTAGCAAGCATTGTTGTGTCAGAAGCACAAAAAGGCAATTTTGCTCTGACAAGAGTGTATAAATTGCCCGAACAGTTTAAAGAAAAATATTACTCAATGATAGGAAGAAGCTAGAAAAGGTTCCAAAAGCTTAATTACATAGGATGCCTTCAATTTGACAATGACAGAGACTACTTTATAATTAAAAGTATCAGGAACTGAAAGAAAGAAAGTGAGAGAAAAGTTACACCATGGTTCTTGCTATAGGAGGAAAATTGGTTGAGTAAGGTTGGCAGAGGCAGATAAATGCTTATAATTTTGGTGAAGTCACATTTTGAAGAAAACCCATACTTTGAAGGGGTGTAATGTTGGTTGTGTAAAGCAGACCCTTTTGAAGTTCTTATTTAGTCATGTAACTCTCCATATCTTATATGTGTGTGTATATATATATATATATGCAAATTTGTGTTTATGCACACAAGAATTACATGTGTTCTCATATCCACTCATTGACCGAATCAATTGTACACTTAAAAGTTTAAAATAGGGATGCTTTTGAAGAATGCCAATTGCTTCTATATACAATTTTTTTTGTGTAAATGTAAGTGTTACCTTCATGCAGGCAAGTGGATAGGGATTGTGATTTTCTTGAACAGGAGAGAATTATGGACTACAGTCTTTTAGTTGGTCTTCACTTTCGAGAAACTTCATTCGGTACAGAATCCTTCAACAGTGAGGGTCGTACTTCAGGAGTTCGCACTCCTACAGGTTTTTGTCTATCCTTTCCATAATTCTTATACCGTTCATATAGAAAATTTGTTGCTGACAGCTCTATTTGATTTCCAAAACTTGCAGCAAACAGAGACCTTGACAGTGAAGGATCTGCCCCCCGACTTTCAAGAGCAGACATGGATCAGTTTCTCATTGATCCTGACCGGTAAACAAATTTGTGAACCCTTGTGATAACAGAACTTTTGAACAAGTCCCAAACTACAAAACCATTAAAATGGTTAATGTAATTCTTAAATTATTGAGAAATTCTATAACGACAAATTGATCATCTTCCCCCCATGACATGCATTACCTAAACTGAAACCTATTCTTTATTTTTTATCTTTCCTTTTTTTTTTTTTTTGGGGTTAACTAGTTTTGAAACTCTCAAAACTTGTCAATGGCACTTGTTTCCCCCATTGTGATACTTTCTTAATTAGTTCCTAAAGAGTAAATACTTTACTACTATCAGGCTCGATAGCACCAAATCTCAAATCCATCTCCAATTTTGTGAAACTACTCGATGATCATTTCTAATCTCAGTAAGCAACACAATGACTTTATTTTCCCACTACTTACAAAATGTGTTTTGCAGGTGGGCATCCATTAAATTAGGTGTGAACATGCCAGCACGGGCGGAACAAACAATCAGAAGACCTGATTGCGAGTGTCAGCTAGTTGGAGAACCAACGGGAGAGTTTTACGATGTCATCCTTGTCTTTGGTATAATAGATATACTACAAGATTATGATATTAGCAAGAAGCTTGAGCACGCGTATAAATCAATACAATATGACCCTACTTCAATCTCTGCCGTGGACCCAAAGCAATATTCGAGACGTTTTAGAGATTTCCTCTTCAAAATTTTCACAGATGACAGTTGAAGTTACAGACTGAGTCATATCTTCCCCTTCCAACTGGTAGGCTTCCATGTATAGCCGATCATCAGTGGAAATGACAGTGCTTACCAGCAAAAGATGTGACCTCTTACATTGCCTGGGGGAAGAAGTTGCTGAGACTTATATGTGTGGACGTCACAAAAGATGACCATTTCAGCCAGCTGGCGTGGCCATTGGAGATTAATTATGGCTGCCAGGAAAACGCGTTTTGAGCAATTTGGCATCTTGATATTTTCCCATTGTCACAGTCCCATTTTATTTATAGTTACAGGAATGTTTTAGTACAGGTATAGTTAAACATCAAAGTGGAGATACTCAGGTCTGTTCCAATTGTAAATGAAGGATGAATATGGGTGAACCTGAGTCGGAATTCTTTTGTACCCAATTTTTTTTTGTCCCAGAAGGTTAAGAGTCTCTGGGATTTTGACCCTCAATAAAAATGTACAGAAGGAAATGAATTGGGAATGAAAATCCTTAAAAGATCAATACAAAGAATCTCCCGTTTCCTTTTGATGCTATTTTGTTCTACATTCAAAAACAATTTTCTGTTTCTTCAATCTATGAGTTTATTTGTGTCCTGAACTCTATATCATGTATGTTATCTCCTTCTTTTGATGCTATCTTGTTGGATTCAGAGGGTTGAGCCTTACACAACAATAAGATTGTTCCATTGTGACTTGGAGGTTGTGGATTCGAAACAAAGAAACAACCTCTAAGAGGTAAGACTTTGATCCTCCCAAAACCCCGCTGCCGTTGTGGGAGCCTTGTAGAATCGTGCGGTGCACTTGGTCTGACCTTTACCTTTTTTGTTGTTGTTGGATTCAAAGAGGTGTTTGTGTGTTCTAATGGAAATTGTACAATGGTGTATTTCTTTGATGGAAATGCAGAGTTTCATGTCCTAGGTACAACTTCTATAAATGTGATGATATTCATTATATACTAATAGATCAAAATTTTGGTGCTCGTTGTGGATTGAGTTTGATAATTTGTGGAATGAGTGGGTTACACGTTTAATTGGCATACGCGTATAGCTACAACTTAAGAATTCAAGTCCTATGTCAAAAGGCATCAATTCTGCAACCAAGGTCGGTTCTATTTGAATTATATATGTGATGTCTCGCATTGCTAAGGGACGAAGTAGTTGGCTAAGAGAGTGCCTCCTAAGTCTTACATAGAAGCATTTTGAAAATCGTGAAACTAGCGAAGTTGAATCTCAAAAGGTAGTGATCACTTACGATAGGGGAAGTCTCCATCCTGTATAGATGCAAAGCAGACAATATCCTCACAACGTAGTAAGGGTCGTGACAATATATATATATATATATACACGTGTATATGGAGAGAGAGTATGCAAGTTTTGTTGGATCAATCATGTACCACCTCGCACTCTTAAACTCTAAATTATATTCCCCGCTCATGAGAGTGTCAAGTATCTAATTAACACACAGTCACACACACTTAGAAAACTTTATGGCTCCAACATATGATGCTAATTCTGAATTTAACCACTTATGACATTGATTATGATTGTAAACATGAAAGATTTTAGCACCTGAAATTTGTGGTGTACACACCACCTGTTGACCAGTTCATGAAACCTTCGATGTCCATATGGTCCATGATAGAACACCTCCAGTGGATTCTCTGGTTGCAAACCCACAGCCATGTAGGGGACAAATATCATAGTTTTCTAGATCAGTGGCATATTGCAGACATGTTGTCCCAAATAAAGGTACCTATATCCCACCATTTATGGATTGAGATATTGGTTGTCTAGGGTAGGTGGGACATGTCACAGGGAAGTGCAATATTGGGTAGATTCAGATTCTACCTGGTTGGAACTAAGTCGAGGTTGGACACAAAGTAGTATTATTGTATCATGAGATGACAAGTTCCTAACCCATGGATCATCTCCTCCTCCTCACCAACTCTATGCACATCAAAAGCACAACACACCACATGTAACACTCGTATAACACATTTAAATATCAAAGACGTAACACCATGCAATCCTCATCCTATTGACATAATATTGTTGGCTTTAGGCTCTCCTGGACCAGACTTCTTAGGAGGTCACCCAATCTTGTTACTTCTCCTGCATAAGCACGCGTAACTGCGGAATTATAATGGGTTCATGGCCATCAACGACAACATTGAGCCCCAAGGGAGGGTGATTTTGACGATCTCTATGGGCGGACTGGGCGAGCTACCACGCTGGCAGACTATGGGTGTCATGTTCTCACATTTCCCGGGGAAGGTGAAGTACTATATGTAGGTTCAACACCCCTTTTATGACAGCGCGTTTTAAAGTCGTAATGGTCGTGAACACATCAGAACTCCGGAGTTAAGTGTGCTTATGCAGGAGTAGTACCGGGATGGACAATATTGTGTCGGGTAGGGTGAGGGCTATTACAATACTGCAATACTATTACATCGAGATTTCAACATCTTTACGTTATCAATTTAAAATTGTTACGTTGTTGATTTAAACTCACAAGACGACAAATACCTAATTTTGCATAGGAGAGGATCCTGATACAACCATAAATGAGACAAAACATGTATAAGAAAAATAAATTACTTAATACAGAAGATGTTTACATGTGACTGAACTCCAAAAAATACGGGATGCAGCATTTGGGTGTAAGCTAATTCTATATGTTAAGGACTTAAAACTCATCCTTGCAATGACCTGATAAAATTTTTACCCTTTCTTTTCGGGTTTCTTAGACTTGATCAGCTAAACTAGCAAGCCAAGTTCTATTATTACTATGCACATTTATTTCAAGAATCAGTCTGAATGCAAACTTGCTGTCAGAAAATTTTCTCTGTTTGCGTCAAAAAAAGTCCAATTTCAACTTCTGAAGTAATTCTGGGAAGAGTATGGTCCAACAAATTCATTTCGATTCTAACTTGTTTTAGTTCTCACATTGTCTTGTCAAGGTAAGGTGTGTGTATTCAGTACATTTATTCTGGTATTAATATTGCGCAAGTAACTCTCAATTCTTAAATATAGTCTGCTCCAAGCTGAGTAGAGAATTGACTTTAATCCACCAATCCCATGTTAAATCATGTTCCATATACAGAAACCTTACTAGAAGGACTAACCCAAATAGCTGATGCATTCTGAACATGTCTATAAAATGTTCTTCCAAAGACCATTTGATCCCTTCATATTCATTTATGCCTACTCACCAAATAAAACTGGTTTTTGGTGCGTGTGCGTGTGCGTGCACACTTTAGGTGATCAACCACTAATGGTGAAAAGTAAATTTAATTTAGAATCGGAGTATTGAGATGTTTCTTGACTATAAGAAACTTTGTTAGACATGCTCAGTTAGAAGAACAAGAAAATGTTCAGAATATTCCCTCCAACAAACTACATAAAAATGCAGCACTAACTTTAGAACTGCAGATAATATAGGATAAATGATTTTAATTTTTCTGGGAAAAGTTTAAACCCTCTATTATATTTGCAGTGAACTATCAATCAATAAGCTTGATTTCAACTCAGTCCTACAATAGTAAGAAGGTAATTGTGAAGCCCACCAATGACGAGAAGCAGATCTCATCAATGTGTCTTTAATGCAAGAATCTACCACCGATTTGGTTGTTGATTAAGAAAACCATCTTGTTGGTTTGCTGTGAAAGTGGTATTTCTTCATGGTATTCTTTCAGGAGGATTTTAAGAAGTTGCAGAGCTGGATACCAACTATAATCAAGTCCTATAAAGATAATGAAATTTGGCATGTACTTTTGGGTTATATGCCATCACTTTTGCATGTTAAATTTTGGCCTCATATTTCAATCATTTGGCCAGTGTCTACTGCACATATTTGGCATTAACTTTTACCAACTTTGGCCAATATTTCCAACAAGATCAAATCTTGGAGGAAACCACATCCACCTCCTTCCACACGCAACAATTCAAAAGCACCTAACCTCGCAGAACCAAATTTCACTTGTCTAAATATTTCGAAGTGCCACCATTGGCGAAAAAGCCACATTGGTAGGCAGTGTTACCTTCAAACTTTCCATTCTTTAAGGCTCTCCAAAACAACACCTTCAAACCCTCGCCCAAACACCAATGTTCAGGCTGAAATCTCACTATGTACATCACCCGTCGGAAATCTTAACATATTTGCAGGATCCACTCGTCCATTCCACCATTGGTACTTCCAAATTCTCACCGATGGACTATATGGTTACGAAGTATTAAAGCAGATGATTTTTAAGGCAATCAACTTAATGAACAAAAATTATGATCATTATTGATGTTCCCATAAAAGCTATCAACTTCTCTTGTGCAACAAACAAGTGTCCATAAAAAAACCAAAGATGGCAGCTTTCATGTTACGAATAACAGTAGATGAATGAACCACAATGATAAGCTCCCCCAAGGCATTCTGAAAAGGCCAAACTCTCTGCTTTAAATTGCATCTCAAGTACCAAGTGCCTACTGCCTAGAGTATTGAAAACAACATTCCCAAGGTTTCTCTAACGTGGGCCTATTTCAACTTGCTCCGGATTACACGGGAAGTTCCCATTGAAGTTCAATTTTACTTCATTGGCCAAAGAGATACATAATGGCTCCATCTTATGATCTAAATAAAGATAAATTAAAAACTAATCTCCGAGATTCAGCAACGATGGAGCAACAATAAATTCTAGTCATGGCAGTTCACAACAAAGTCGAGAAATAACAAAATCTGAATATTTGGACATTTGATCACAATTCATATTCATTCTATTCAAACAATGCAAATAATCTGTTTTATGGCTATAAAATATAAAAAACCCACAAAGATTTCCCCTTTCTACTCCACTATAACTGTAGATCAAATTTTCCATTAAGGAAAAAATTGAAGGAAGAACAACCTTACTCGAATCAAAAGCATTGAAGAAACTGCAAAATAGGACCAGATAGTCAATAGACATGGCCAAAGCATAATAACACCATACAAAACCTCAAATATTCACAGGTGGTAGAGTTACAAGTAGCTACAAACATAGCTAATAGCAAGGACAAGTACTAGAATTATAGCAAAAAATACTCAGAATATCAAGGATGTGAAACTGTTGAATTGACAAAGTAAGTGTACAGCATCAAAATACATCTAATCACACAGACTTACAAAAAGAAAAGAAAATAAAAGAAAAGAAAATAAAAGAAAAGAAGAAGAAAAATTGGGGCACGCGACCATTATCCTGGATCAATTATTAGTATTGACAGCTGCCCCGTGTTGCACTTTCAGCCCAGTCGGATCTAACACTTCCTATCAAGTACTCAAGGAGTGTAATATGTCAAAAAATCAGCTAGCCCACTATTGCCAACTTGAAGTGCTGTCCATGAGTTCTAGTTTGAGCATTCTTCTTTACTTTTGGTCAAACTAAATATCCTCTGCTAAGACTCCATTTCTGTGTTTTCCACTGATAAACCCCCTTTCATTGATTCTAGAGACGGCGCCTTTTTCTTAAATCTGTATACTACCTGTTCTATGGAACTTCAAAAACTATTTACAAAGAATCCTCTGCCACTTCAGTCGTGTCCTCATCCACACAATCCAAGTCCAACTTCATATTCACATTTCCATGATCGACAGACTGGTTCCTCAGCCTCCTACTTTTTAAAATAACCTGGGATTCTTTGATAAGACTAATGTATTTCTTCCTCACCTTCGTGAGAGGATGGGCTTCGATAGCAGACTTATCACAGTAAGCTTCTTTTAGTATGGCAGTACAAGTTTTATTCATCAAAGACAAGTAAAACATGAAAGGATGCCTCTCAAATGCCTTGTGGACTTTCTGCGGCAAACCCAAATACTTCCGGAGGCACAAAAACTTCTTCCTCTCAGCAGCATGCTCAACAAAGAGACTGAGCAACTCATGAAGAACACCCACAACCCGTTTCTCCGCGATATCACTATCCCGATTAAAATCCAAGTTATCCTCATATGGTGAAACATATGGAACCTTTTGAAATTCATCCAACCAATCTGAAATCTTTCTCTTCAACCTCAAACCCTTTGAGGGAAAAAACGGAAATGCAATAGCCTCCATTGGTTCCCCACTATATCCCCCTCTCTTCATCACATTTTTCTGCATTACAGACAAAACCCTTTCATCACTCTCAACAGCCAAACCCTTCAACCCATCTTCCACCTCCACAACTCTGAAACACCCATCAAGATTCGCCTCCGGGTCTCGCAAAAATTCATCCGGCAAACCCAAATACCACTGCATTCCCTGAATTATCTTCATTGGCAACCTTTTCTCGACACTCATCAGTATCAACTTCTTCAACCTCGCTTGAAGATCAACCTTACAATGCCTATAAACCTCACACTCTGCTCTATCGAGCTCCACAGCTTCTGGGGTGAGCCTAAACCATGGAAGATTGTATTGGGGTCCAGTGAACTCCTCAAAAACAGATGGGTATTGTCTAAGAAACCTAGCAACATTAATGGGTACCCCTAATTCGTAACCTCGCTTCGACACGGCGGAGATCGGAATACAACCGTCGTGTGCGGCGGTGATACAGTTTTTGAGAGCGATTATGGGCTTGAGTTCGATGGATTTGTGGACGGACTCGATTGAATCAAAGTAGCGTTCTTTCTTCAATTTCATGTACACATCTACATAGTTGTGCTTCTGGGTGTATATATAAGCAGGTGGGTGTTTGTATAGGAGGGAAACGATTGATGATTGAGAAGCGAAGAAGAGTAGGGTATTCAGATTTCTAGGGTTTGTTTGATTGAAGAACATTGTGTAGGGCTGGTTATTTTGGTAACGGTTATTAGGGTTTATGGTGTTTGTCAGGTGGGGTTTAAATTCTGTTAGGCCCTGTTTGGATGGCAGTAATCATGGATAGGATTCGGTTTTATTCGCGGTTGTAAATCTATATTCAACTTTTGGTTACGGTCAGAAATATTGTCCACGAACGAATCAAGATCTTCTATACGCTGGATAATCAAAAGAACTTTAAATCGAAGTTAGCAATATAAGATTTAACACTATACAACATAAATCTTCACTTATACATACAGTATTTACTTTGAAATTGAAACATTCATGCAATATATTTACATTATAATACATGGTTTGCTAACAACAGTTTTGATTGTGCAGATTGAATTGTGAAATTATAAAATTAATCTTATTATTTAATATTAAAATAAAATTGTGATAATTATAAAATTGTGATAATTATTATTTAAAATTATAAATTGTGAAATTATAAAATTAATCTTATTATTTAATATTAAAATAAAATTGTGATAATTATTATTTAAAATTATAAATTTAACCTTTGTCGGTCTCTTCCAATTGGAAGCAAATACAAATTAAGAACATATTGAATTTCAACTAGAATTAAGAAGTTAAATTTGTAATTTAAAAATAACAATTATCAACATTTTAATTTAATATTAAATAGGATGAATAGTACAACTCAATTAAAAGTAATGTGATAAGTTTGGTGGTTAATTTTAGGGTTATTTAATTTTGTTGGTTATATGTACATTTTAAGTAGTATATGAAATTTTATTTATTTATTTATTTTTACTAACTTCCAACCGTCTACTTTTGATTTATTCAACACAATTAAAAATAATAATAATAAAACAAACAAAACAAATTAATTGAAAATGAATTCCGGGAGTGATCAAACAATTCTCTCCCCCATTGCAGAGTTCTTTTATCGATTTTAGTTTTCTCCAATATTTCCTTAAAACAACAAAGTAACCAGAAGCACACTTTCATTTAAATGAAGTGTCATGCACATCTGTAAATTAATTATATGCCCACCTAATTTAATTTATTACTGATGTTCATTCAAATGAAATGCTATATGTATTCATAAAAATACTATTGTGACTACTAGTATCATGAAAAAAATGCTCATTTGAACATAGTTGAAAATATTATATTCCACAATTATTTTTACATAAGAAAAAATCATGAAGAGTGATATGTACTTGAATCTCATTTCAAGTTACAGATGTCTCAAAATAAGAATAAAATAAAATAGAAGACTAACGTGTTGTTACACTGCAAAACCATCAAATTAGATATTACAATATATTTTCATTGTTGCATCTTCAATTTAATTCCTCCATTTATTTGTACAAAAAAGTGCAGTGCACAAATAATAAACATATTTTGTAATTCAAATTTGTTAACTATAAAATTGTTCAAAGAGATTTTACTCAAAAATTGTTTAATTTTGTTACTTCAAGGTAGATATCGTACCCACTAGAACAAAAGCAAATATTAACAGTATAAGAAACTTATCGGTACAAACTTAGCCTCCATTTGGGGAGGTTAGGAGTTTTGAAGTTTGACCTTCAAACATGGAGGCATATGCGTGTGATTTTTTGATTTTTTTCTACTATCAAAAATAAAAAATAAAAAAAAAGGAAAGAAAAAGAAAATATAAGAACAAAAACAAACTTAGCAAAATGTAAATTAGAATTCCTTCAAATTCGATTTTGATAATTTTAAAATTACAAAGCTTGGACACATAAACATTCGAGTGTCAAAATATATATCAACCATCATCTCTCCTTATATTCCTGAATGGCATTAAGCTTGAAATTAAAGCCAGATGGGATTTTTTTTTTTTTTAGAATATTTTAGTCATTGGTGTACCCAATCCTCTAGCTAATGCAACAATTATTTAAAGCAATCAACAATTACATAAATCACACCAAAAAAAAAAAAAAAAAAAAAAAAAAAAAAAAAAAAAAAAACCACGTCTATTACAACAATTGCCCGAAGATAGCTTGTAGATAATATAAGCACTTCTATTTCAGCTCAGCATTTCTAACTTTTTCCTTCTATATATAATTCACCGAGCCTTTGGCCTCTTGGTAGAGTCTATTTTCTGTACAGAAGCTTCTGCCATCTTTCCTTCCGAAATCATGCAATTTTCAGGGATAGGCCTGTACACCGCCAACATACGTTGCCTCAATCGATGCAGATCCTTCTGATGCAAATTCATCCCATGAATCTGTAGACAGCACAACAAAGTCCGCTAATTTACCAGGAGATAAAGATCCGACATCCTTGTCAAGGAAGCAAGCACGAGCAGCTGAGATAGTGTACCTGCAGTTAAGGGACAAGTGTGAGCCGGAACATTAGGAAAACAACATGAGCAGATGACAAGCAGTTTGCATTTTAGAAGGCCAAACACAAAATCCGATTCAAGCAGAAAGCACGGTTCAATTTACAGAAACAATATTGCATAATTGAGATACTAGAATATTCTGCAGTAAAATCGGGCTTGCATACCATTTCTTTCCTAGTATGATCATTTTCTCTCTCCCTAAAATGTCATTAAGAATCAAAATAAAAAAAAATTCCAAAATTTTTTAAGGCTTCACTGGCAATAAAATTAACTGAATTTGATATTATTGTCTCTTGAATTCTAAAAATGATCCCATGAATTAACCTCGTTTCAAATGCAATGACGAGAAAATAAGCTCATTTCAATCTGGCATGTAAACGACAACAGAATTTTTTCAGTACCTAGGAATTTTCAAATGTTCTATAAAAGTAGGGACCTGGTTTTAGTTGAGCAATAAAAGGAAAAATCTTGAATCTCCTACCTCCCTCCTTACAAAATAAATAAAATACAGGAAACAAAATAGTGCATCATCACATCATAGAATTTTTTTGTTACTGACAATCTGCTAATGGTTGTATACATTTATATGTGGGTAAGCCTTGCACCGCTAAACATGCCTGTATCACTAGCCGTTTTGGGAGCTCGGTAAATTTCAACAATGTCAAATCAGATTTCATATATTTCTATATATGAGCAATTAACAGAGAGAAGACAAATTTGATCAAATACACAAACTGAAGAATGTGATATTTTGATGCTCTTACGCTTTTAGTGCGTCATTCAGTTCAATGCACTCAGATGAAACCCAAGCATTTTCCCAACCAGGAGGAATTCTTTTTATTGCTGTCTTTATGCTACGTAAAGGATTAATTTCTGTAACCTGAGACAATGATAACAATATAAAATATTGTATATTGCAGTTGTTGTAAGAACAAATCTGAACAAATCTGAATTTTGATAAATACACACACATGTATATATGTGAGCATGAAAGAGCGAGCTTAAAGATTCTCACTGGCCAATCAGAACCAAATGCCAATATTGCATTGCCAGCCAGGAGTGACTGAAATAGATAAGACCCTTTTTGAGCCCTCTCCATGCCAAGTTTTCTTATTGCAGAATCCGCATCATCCAGCAGGTGATCTGGCTGTTAAGAATCAGGATTCAATTGTGTCATAAGTGGATGGTCCGTAATCTTATTCAAAGAGATTATAGAATAATCAATTTTTGAGTTTGCTCCTGATAATCCAAAGGAAATAATAAAAAAGGAAGTGTTCAGAAGGAAACTTGGAGGAACTCAGGCCCTGTAAGTGCGCCAGGTGACCAAAGGGCTTGTAGCCCAACAGTATATCCTCTCCTCCCCAAACGGGGAGGTTGAGGATTCATGTCCCACAAGGGACATGTTACAAAGGGTGTGTGTATTTGCTTTAATTTCCAAAAAAAAAAAGGTGCGCCAGGCAGCAGCATTCACTGTTTTTAAAGAACGCGTTACAGAAGCAAGCCTCATCAGCCTAAGCTTATAATACTCCCGAACATCCCATAACGACGACAATGCTGACATCACAATGTACACAAAATATACAAACAATGAGCAAATTAAGCTGTAGTACAAAAAAAGAAACTTCAAAAACCTGCACTGAAGCAACAATTCCTTTTTCACCAAATCGGCCTGCTGTCCCAGGTGCCAAATGCTGAGCATGTTCAACCTGCAAGTATTTGGTCCACTCATGAAAAGCAATATTTTGAGATACTACTTATTTACAAAATGGAAAAAGGAAAAGATCTACTGAATTGAATCTTTCGTGAAAAAAATATTAAATTCAATGTTGAACACATGAAACTCTTTATCTTTAATCAGATAGATTTACCCTGAATCTTCGGTCCCTCATTCCATTTGTAGAAATCACCGACTCATACATATCTAGGATCAAGTCATTTGCTCTATCACCTATAGCATGAATAGCAACCTAAAATTATCAAAAAGTGAAAATATCTATCAGAATACTAAAAATATATAATATCTATATATAGAAATATATATATCTGAAGCCTTAAACTAATTAGTAAGGGATATATATATATATATAAGTGAAGATTGACATTGGGGTTTATATAAGAAGACAAATAAGCACCTGAAGCCCAGAATTATCAGCTGAGACTGTCATGTTGAATAGACTTTCTAAATCTGTTACTTGTAAGCCATAATTGTGAGGCTCATCCTTATATGCCTAAAGAAACCCATTATCAATGCACTATGTCAATAATATTACTGACTAGATAAATAACAGAAATAGCATGTGTTTTAAGTAAGATTATGGCCTTGGATTGAGCAAAATGGCAAAACATGATTCATGTAGCTGACCCCAATAGTTAGAGAAAAGTTTTGTTGAGTTGAATAGAGTTGTTAAAAGAATAACTAAAAATTTCTAACCGAGTGTTCTAAGTCATAAGTAGGCTTGTGACCAGCTATGTGCCACTACTTAAATCAGTAGATGAACAAATGTAGGTACATCAGGAACACACTTTTGACATGTAGAGCACAGACAGGGTATATGCAGTATTCAAATATAAAGCTTTGAGTATATATTTGCATCTGACATGATGACAACATGATCGGGCACATAGCATATCAAGATACATCTGTTTGTTTGTTTCTTTTAGTGAAAAAAAAAAAGGTACAAAAATGACTTACATGTAAAGTTCCACAAAATATAAGGAGAGTTAACACCAAGGGTCTACATCCTTAAGCCTTCATTGTTTAACAACCTTATCTTTCTAGTTCAAGTATTTATCTTACAAGAAACAGAGTACTAGCATAAATTTGGCCCCAAAAATGTCCAGAACCAGAAAATGGAAGTGGTTATAGCGCTTGCATTTAACATTTATGTTCCCAACTTACAAAAATATTTTTCCAAATATTGTTGTTCTCAAGAATCTCACCTCGTGAAAGAGAGCACTGTTAGATCCCAAGGATCCATCTGCAAAAGCCTTAACACCACCTAGGTAAATCCGTTCACTCAGCTCACGACCTGTCCTGTGTATAAGATCCTAAACAGGAAACAATAAGACCTTGCAGTAAAAAAATAAGGAAACATCTGTAGAATTAACTCCAAGGAAACCTGTAAATAATAAAGGCCCGAAAAGAGATCTCCAAAAATAATTTTACTGATAGCATAAGCAAATAAGGCAACAATTAACTAAAAAAAAAACAAGAAGGCAACAATTAAAAAGATAGTTTGTTTCAATTTGTCCAATGGCTATACTTAAAAGAACAGCAACGAGAACAATATCAAATAGCAAGAACAAACATAAAGTGAATAAAATTTTCCATTGATTTATCAAAATAAAATGATGTTTCAGCCTAATATGGCAGACTGATTGTGAAAGAAACTTCGTTTTACTCGAACCCTTACTGAGAGGAAAATTAGTGTGTCAATATTGCAAATGGGCCACATGATGTGTACAACATTCCATTAATATTTTTTATAAATAGAAAAGGGGGTCCAAACAGGCCTAATGTCAAGAATTCCACAAACTCATACCATTGTGAAACTTCAAGAAGTGACATGTTGAAGAATAAAAGAATAAGGTTCCAGTAAGAACGCATTGTAACAGTAAGGTAGACATATTGCAAGTATTGGCAATATAATAATCTTTGAACAAATCATGTTAAGGGAAGTGGAGTATCTCATTGTTGAAGACATATGTAAGAAGACAAAAAAAACCTATGTAAAGTTTTCTAAAAATCATGGTGGTTATTTTCCTAAAGCAAGTAATATATAGATATCTATGTTTCTAGTCAAGTAATATTGAAAGTAATTCATACACTCATTGATTCTAAATTACAGGGTGATTCTATCATTTTATAGGCTACATAATAACATGTAAAGGTCAAGCACGTTTAAGAAGTCTTCAATTCCATTTCTCTGTCGCTCCTTTTAATCTCTAAACCTAACCTTAAATTATTGCAGTAATATTACGGCTTAACTTAAAACAATGATAATTTAGACATGTAACGATGATGATGAATTTAAACAAAAACCTTTCATACACAATTCCTCCTTTAACGCTGTCATCTTATTGCTCCTACAGAAAGGTTACATGGTAATATCATCTTCCACTATGATCAACAACAATCCTAGATGAAAATCGTTAAGAAATGGACAAACAGTGCTCATCAAGGAATTTTCACTTCACATAAACAACTTCCAATTTGACACGCAAAGCTTCACCATATTTTACTAACTAAACTGAGTTTTGAATGCAGTCTCTCAAGGACTGGACTGGACTGGTCAAATGAGCCAATAAGGACGTCAACTTAATCCCACAAATTTAGTCAAAACACAGCTAACATTGAAACAAAAGAGATGTTTTCCATTTTTTTCATTTCTTTTTTATCTTAAACATTTTTTTTTTTCAACATCCAACTTACCAAAATAAGATAAATCAAGAGGCCGAGTGATTTCAAGCACCCTGCCCTCTCACTATTTTAATTTCAATCTAATCCTTGAGTTATCATGCAAAGGGGTTGTTTGGCCGGACAAACAACAATAGTTGAACCCATCCATCAACAATCATACAGGAACACACGCACACACACAACAGTGCTTTTTTATTAAA
Source organism: Cornus florida (assembly GCF_030987335.1). Classification (NCBI taxonomy): domain Eukaryota; kingdom Viridiplantae; phylum Streptophyta; class Magnoliopsida; order Cornales; family Cornaceae; genus Cornus; species Cornus florida. The sequence continues at coordinate 10,352,177 of NW_026775573.1, read as the reverse complement.
ATGCAAAAAATTAAGCAGAAAAAAGTTGCAATGACCATAAAGTAGCATTAATTACAGTCGTACAAGTAGACGTGACCATGTCTCCATTGGAAAAAATAAGCAAGCCCTGATTATCATTTCTCCTGTTGAATCAGCCCATCTGTACACATCTGCAATAATCAAGGTATATGCAAATTAAGTAGATGATGGTTCAAAATAATTTACTCCTGAACAACAGAAACTCATTTAATGAAGCAGTAGAAGAATATGTTGGTTATAATCTTTCACGGGAGTAAGTTAAATATTGAAGAGTTGCAATGTCTTGTTTCATGGAGATCAAAACCTTTATGCGTTGGTAGGCTTTCGATTCAAAATAATAGTCCGCACGAATGAAAGAGAGAGTTTTCGCATGGGTTCATCATCTAATGCAGAATTGATGCAAGAGGGAGAATAAATATAAGAGAAGCTGGGATTGAGAACTTTTAAGAACCAGTGGAAAGGAACGAGTTGTCCCCTGAATTCCTTCCTTCCCAAAGATAATAATTAATCTGGGATGGCATAAAAGATTCGATTGATTGAACGCCATCCTTGGTTGTTTCCATGAATAAATTCAACACGTTTTATTGTTCTTTCTGTAGCATTAGAATTCTGAACAAGTCTATTTTGTTTCCTTAACAGTTCTTAGAAATATAATCTTAGAATTTTAATTCCTATTATACTAATAATTATGATGACCAACCCATAAATGTCATATTCTTCAAATGATACATATACAGTAATACAACAAATAATGATATCACTCCATGAAACCTCCAAACATCCCATGACAATTTTAAGCTAAACCTGAAAAATCCTCCCATGGATGCTCTGCTGATGCACCAGGAAAATATCTCCCAAAATCAACAACTGTTGTTACACCCCTCATCAAGGCAAAATTGCTAGCTCTTACCAACGCTTCCCTCCTTTCATCTACTGAAACTTCTGGGATGCAGGCAAGGACAAGCCTCATTGCAGAATCAATCAGCAGTCCGGTGGGTTCTGCATGTGATGCCATATGTATAATTGAAATCTCCACCAAAAAATTGTTTGAACGTTAAAATCATAGAATCAACATAAAAAATGGAAACTATAAATGACCTGTGTTACAAAACATCTTAATAAATATATGAACAGGCAACTTACACAATGGTAGAATGATGAAACAGCCAGAGGATTTGTTATTAGAAAACATGCAAACAGAAACATACATAACTAACCAGAAAGAGTCACTATGTTGAACTTATGGTATGCCATGATTTATCTGTAGATGTAACTGCACGAGAAATGTCTAGATATAAATGTCAATGGACTGTTAAAGCAATAAAATATTTGATGCTTTTGTTTAAAGGCTAGAAGTTGAGCACACTGGTGCTTCTCCTATTGTGTTTTCCAGAACCTCAACAGCTGAAGCCTGAAAATGTGTGACGTTGATAGAACCGAAAAAAAGGATGAGTCCAAGCTTTTGCGCACTCAATTTTAGTATTCTCTCGAACAACTTTAAATATTGTCCTATGTTGATTATCACAGTTAAAGTCTTATATTACATTATTTTATAAATGAATGTTTCTCTCAAGCTACCCGGAGAAGGACAAAGATGCTACATGTGGCACCATAAACACACTAACAAAAAAATATAAATTTTTTTTTTCTTTAGCTACAAGTGAATAGGAGACTGTAAAGCATTGTTAGAAAAATCAATTGAAAAGATAACACAAAGTATTGAAAAGGAGCTCAGGCACCACTTTAAACATAAAAATGCACACTATCATGCTATTTAATTATTTTTATAGAATCTAAGTATTCTGCAGTAGGCATTCTTTAAAAGATATTTAAATCACATTAGAAATCCTTGACATAGCTAATTATGTAAAAGAATTACCCTAGTAAACAATCAGTCAAGAGACACACAGACCATAAAAGAACTCACTCACAATCACACAAATCCAAACAACGACATGTTTTATGCCAGTATTTTTTTCCCACCAAGTATGTAGTCACTAATTCAATCACATGTCAGATTTTTCCTTTTTTGCCCCTACAGTGTACCACAGAATCCGATCGAATCCATACATGTAGATTATTCAATCAAATTGGTGATTCAGTATCAATTCGTAGAACTTCATTTATTTTACCATTTGGAACCATTGCTAGGTTCACACTAATTTATGATCATATATGAAGTTATATGGTGTAGACAAAAGTATACACTCTGAAACTTTTGACTGTAATAGATGAATAAGGCTGTACTGACAAAAGGATACACTCTGAAACTTTTGACTGTAAGAGATAAATAAAGCGACCAAACAGAAACTGATAACTTTTACATTTACTAATCTACACCCATATTGATAGGAAATAGATGTTTATACACTCTTAATACTCTTAACCATAATTCAGCTTCAGATTTTGTTGTCAACACATAGACTCCATGTCACTTTGTTAGGCAAATATAGCAAGATTATGAACAATGTGCACATAAGTAGAACCCTGGGCAAGTCCCACATACATTAGCGCAGATACCTCAGACCGCGATGCAGATACTCCCATTTACATGCATAGTAAGGTATCAGGAAAAGAGCTAAAGCTGTTAGTTTAATTATCAGGAAAGTTGGGTACTTTCAGCAGTTAAGAAGCACTTTGATACACAAAGAAGACGTTGAAATTTACCTCTGTCAGTGCCTCTCATTATTGTCCCACCGTTTGGATCTTCTGTGTAATTAGTAATCCCTGCAGCTTTTAGTGCCAATGAATTGGCCAAGCCCATGTGACCATCCATCCTTGATATCCATACCTGAAAATGAAGATTTCTCAAATAATTAATAACAATGTAAATTAAAATTCATATAATTAGTTAAATGATGATCTCTTACAGGATTGTGAGGTGTGATATCATCAATCCAAGAGGCCATTGGCAACTCTCCTCCCCAAAGATCATTGTTCCATCCACCACCCAATACCCAGGATCCATGTTTTATATCTGGAAGGTATGTTCAGTAGAACCATGCCAAAAACAATTACAAAGTTTGATCCAATATATAAAAAGCAGTATACTGAATTTAGACAACTCTAAAAAACTACTCATGAAAGGAAAGATTCTACAAAATTTCATGATTTTAGTCCTTGTATTTTACTATGATTGTAGATTACGCTGTCAAAAATTTCACTCTTGCTGAAACATAACTGATTCATGTTAATATATGTTGAAATGCTTCAATTTTGGCTTCAGTGAATGGCTAATCAGCTCACTCATAATTGTTAAAGGCATGCCTAGCCTCCAAAAAAACCCTAGGTTTGTCAAGGATCAGTCGGAGTGCCTTAACCTACTACAGGCCAAGACCATTCAGTTAGGTTCACAAAAAACCCTCGGATCACTCTTTTTAGCTGGCTGAGCGATTAAAAGAAGGTGCCCTTATTTTTTAATCATTAATTTCTATACTTTATTTTTCTTTTTAAAGAACATTGATTTACATGCTCTACACACATCGTGGTCATATTCAATTGATCACATTGTTTAACGAAATTAATGAGCTTATGGTGACTAATATTAATTGATTTCAATGCTTGATTCCACATCCTTATAATATACTACATGTTTATTATCTATACGATTATTGCTTTTTATTGTTGCACAATTTTTATGGTATTTGATATTTGATTTAGCTAATGCATATGCATATTGAAAGGACTTATGCACATTGATTAACTTGATCCTCTAAATTTATATGTCAAAAATTCTTTTTAAATAAACTTTTGATTAGTAGTATTGCATAGCTTAAACTTTTCCACATGTACATGGATTTAGTTGAATTAATGTGCAAACTAAAAAAGATAGTTATGTTTATCTAGCTAATCCATTGAATTGACTAGTATGTGTTGCATATTTTATTTTTATTTTTTCCTATACTCATTTTACACATGCGCCTTACTTCGATCAAGCCTCATGCCTTATATTGCGCCTTGTGCTTCCAAGACCAAGAGACTTTCACACCTTAGTGCACCTTGAGTATTTAATAACTGTGCCCTCACTCTTGTTAAAATGAAGTGCACATCTCCGCAAAATTATTAACTATATTTTTGAAAGAAAAAAAAAAACTAGACTGTGTTTTTTTGTTTATGTGGGTGTGTTTATTCCAGGAAATTTACTTTGTTGTTAACATCGAAATTGACAGTAGTCTAGGAGTTCTAACTTACCATCTATAAAATTTAAGAAAAGTTCTAAGAACGAATTGGTGATGCAAATGTGCTAAGAATTTGAAAAGATTAGTCCTGAAACTTCCCTAGAAGATGCACCCTTAGCCATTTAACGTATTGGGGCCAACATATCATCATCCAAAGAACAATATTTGATCATCGTCTTTTATCACATTCTATGATTGACACTACCACAAATCAAGTAACATCATTAAGCTTTACATTCAAAACTCCTTTCCACAAGCACTAAGGGACTGAGGAAGAAGAAAAAAATGTGGATAATATTGGCAGTAACCAAATCTGGTAATTCATGATAACCAAAAGATAATTCTTGACAGTAAAAAATGCCAACATTTGTTTCATGTTGCAAAACTCAAGGGTCAAAGGAAACAATGATCACAGCTCATGACAATGATACACATAGGTACGGCTAACAAGTAAGCTTACTTGTCACTGCTTCTTTGATCCTTTGGATAAACTCATCTTTTCTTTTCACACCTCGGACTTCCACCTGCATCATCTGTTTTCATATACTAAATCAAATTTAAATTCAGATCTACCAAAAAAAAAGAAGTAAATACTGTGACTATTTTGTAGTAGAAGCATTTATCTGTAACATGAGAAAGAAAACATAAGGGAAAAATAATAACTCCGTCCAAAAATTCTTGACCCTTTTTGGGATTCCAACTCCTTAAGGAGACATACATTTAATACATTATCTCCTCTTGAAATTCCAAAACCACCAATTTGAAGTTTAATAGTTCATATTGTTAGTTGGGAAAAGTTCTCAAAAGTTAAGTATATTTTGGGAAATGAAAGTTTCAAATGGGACATGAATTTTGGGACAAGTAGAAATGGAAAAAGGGACAAGAATTTTGAGACGGAGAGAGCAGCAGATTTCTATTGAATCAAGTTGTACACCTATATGGTCTCTCCTGGTCTTTCCTTGAAATGTTTCAATATATTACAACCTCATTTTACAGATTTACTATGATAACTACTCTCCACAATCCAAGAAATAAACCTTTCTCTCTCTATCTCTCCCTAAAAAAAAAAAGGAAAAGCTTTGTTATTGAGACCAAAAGGCACAGATCAAGACTTTGGTTGTAAAAAAAACTAGGAAAAAAACCAACAATCACTAACTTGCTTGGTCTTACCCTCCATTGCCGTCCACTTTTGGAAAGAAAGCAAAAAGGGGTATGTAGGGTTAAGAAACCCCTCTGTTCCCCTCCCTTTCTCTTTCTTGCTTCCTATCTAAACAATGTGTAAGGTCCCCCTCCATTCTTCTCCTTTCTTTTCCCACCAAACCCCTCAATCCAAAGGGACTATTAGGCAATTCAATATTTCATTCATCATATTTAATCCCTAACCAAAAGTTTAGAAAAACATATGCAAAGCCAATTTAGAATAGTTTTCCAAACATAAGCCAATCTCCACCTCATACAGAAATTTGGTGCTAAAAGTATAAGATCCTACATATAATATCCCAGAAAAGTATACTAAAAAAAAAAATCCCATAAAAATAAAAATTGGACATCAGCCTAAACACTAAAACTTGTAATAGAACATGAATCTACACACTTCCTAGCAAAGAGATGTTAAGAAGAAAATACTCCAAGGGAATCATCCTCAAGCCTCTATTCTCTCTTCCTTTAAAATAAATAAACAAAATCAGGCTTGGCATAATCCTTGAAGTATCAAATATAACCAACAAAAAGCCCTTATGGAAAAATCAAATTGGCAATGCCCGACAAAAATAATTTGCCCGTTGGCATCCATTTTATACATTACTTGTCAGCTGAAATCACTCCCAAATAGGGATGGCAATTTGTGTTGATGGGTCATAACTGTGTTGTGCCGACCTATGAGTATTCAAACAGGTCAAGACCGAACACGACCGTTTAATAATCGTGTCATGGACCCTCAACAAGAACACAACCCATTTATCAAATGGGTGACACTACACAACCGATGTAACCTGTTTAATAAATGGGTCATGTAATGACACGACTCGTTTAACTTAAATGAGTCATGTAACCCGTTAATTAACTTAAGTATACAATGCAAATATAATGAAAAAAATTCGGAAATGGATGACTGAATTCATGAAAATGAGAATATTTGGGACAATATAAATTTTTTTTTTAAAATAAAAATCCAAATTCAATATCCATATTGAATTTATAATGAAATAATAGAAATGTCCATGGTAATTGGGTTAAAAAAGGTTACAGGTTAACCAAGTTGACTTGACATGATTAATTAAATGAGTCTAATCGGGTCAACGGGTTGAGCTCCAAAACACAAACACGGTTAATTAAATGAGTTAAATGGATTGACACGAACACGATTACGTTCAACCCAAACCCGCTAACTTCGTGTCGTGTTCAAGTAGTGTCCTGTTGAATTTTGTCACCCTTAATCCCAAAGACAAAAAAATTACCATAAGATTTTATTAAAGTAACTAAGAGAAATGTATGGCCTTTAGTAAATCTATTGACTACAACTACGAGTCTACGTGATACTCATATGATTCTAACCATTGCAGCTAACAATCCAAAAAAAGATCTGATTTGAACAGTTGTTTGCTCTGCCTCCCTCTCCTCTTGTCAGATTCCCAACTATCCACATAAGTCATGTGGATAATGGATAGATTGGAATTTTTCGATCAAGGGCATTGTGAGAGTGGAATGTTCCACATATCATGATAAATATATTTTTCATGAGAACAAAAATGAGTTAATATTGTACTTCTTTTCCACAGAGATTATGTTGTACTCCATGTTACTCTCCATTTAAAAATAAAAGTAAAAAACTGAGATTGTTTCACTCCAACAAGTACCCATTAAAGCCAAAATTTAGTAAGAGCACATTTAGTGCTAATTTTAAAAAGGAAAAGACAATACTGAAAAGACAAATATCAGGAGTGATTAGATATGCATAATCGATACAGTGGGGTTGCTGCAAAACCTGCAGTCCTGCAAAAATCAAGTGCACATGGGAATCAATAAATCCAGGAACCACAATTTTCCCCTCTAGATTCAACTCCTTAGTCCCAAATCCAGCCAAACCCTGCATTCATATGTACAATGCATAAGAGAAGTACAAGAAAGTAGTTCTCAATTTTACAACTTTCAAAGCCAGCTTTAAACATGAAGCATTTTATGATAAATTATTATATCTTTTCTCTATACAAGTGTCAAAAAAATCAGTAGAATCTGCCATAAGATGGACATGATCTATGTCTAAATAGTAAAAAAATTATTCACTGTTTGCGTGGCAAAGAAAAAATTATGTACATAAGAGATATCCTATATGTAAATAACTTATGAAATTATGCAAACGATGGTCAGTCAAAATGGGTTCTAACAAAACCCTTTTCCAAAGAGAATAACTTTTAGGATCAAATGTCACCAGGGTACGATTAATGGCCTAATAAACAACCCAATTGTATAACCAACAATGAAAGTTACTTATAAACAGAGAAGGCAAGATCATTATTTTACCATTTCCATTCAATTAGTATAAGAACATTTCAATTTCATCAAATTTGACCTAGAGCAATATAAAAAGGATTTTTTTTGACTTCTATTAATTGGTTGGTGAAGCTTGAACCAAGCTTTCATCTGATAGTAGTCCCTAAATTATCATTAGGCCAACACACCAAATATATGTAAAAGGAAATTAGTTCTAGGAAATTAAGTACACTTAAATTGGGGCAAAAAATGAACTACTACAAACCTATATATGAAATATACAATGTCCAAGAATGATATCTATATTCTGTTAAAAATAGAAATAATCTAGCTTGTTTGCACTTTATTCTGTACATATCCAAAAGATTGGTACATCAGAGTATGTCCTCATATCCAAAGATAAATCCATGGCTTGTATGCACTTTATTCTGAATGATGACTGCCTTGTATCCAAAAAATTGGCCTTTTCAAGCTCTTGTATGCATTTTATGGTATATCAGAGTATTTCCCCAGAAAGAGTGACGATAGGCCCTACAAACTAATACATGGTTTGTATGCACTTTATTCTGTACATATCCAAAAACAATCTGCTTCTATAAATAGGTGGGCCTTATAAACACTAGACTGGAATGTTCTCATGTCCCCTTCAATAACAATTCTTATACTATCCAACATATTCTCATAAGCATCTGAACACTGATATACTAAAATGAACACAAAATTGAGCCTGAAGAAGAAGAGAAATTGAATATAACCTGGACAGAGGAATAATTGCCAATTTGGAGAATCCGACCGTTGCGAACCACCATGGATTCGGCAAACGGGAAGGAGTCATCGCTCGTGTAGATGATTCCATTGGTCACCAGCAAATCTGCAACTACTGAAGAAGACGAAGATGATTGTCCGTGTCTCCAATTCAAGAAATCTGCAAATATATGCACACACAGATGCACAATGAAACACATGTATAAGCGTCAGTGTTTGAATCAGATACAGAAATGGTTTAAGCGTGAAGAGGTTTTAGGAATTGATAGTTACAGTTAGTGTTGAGTAGAGGAAGTAAGGCTATAGAGAGAAGGACAACAATTGAGGCGGAGAAGATTATGCAGAAATTCATGAGTGAGAGGAGAGAGTGTGTGTGTACATTCACGACGTTCTCTCTCTAGAAGTGCAAAGCTCTAGGAGAGAAGAAGGTAGGTAACGGGTCTTCTGACTCAAAATGTATATTTCATTGAGCTTCATATTGTAGGCTTCGGTTATTGGATCTCCTCTATCCATCTATACCCATTTTAAGTGTATATATATATATATATATATATATTTTACTGTCATTCGGAACTTTTTCTTGAAGTACTTGAACTCATTTTTCTTGGATTTCAATTTTAATACACTAATTTTATGTTACTGAATATAACATACATAATGTTCTTGATGTAAGGCTACGTTTCGTGTGCAAGAATGAAATGAAATGCAATTCGAAATGAAAATGAAATGAAAATGAGATTGAGAATATTATTCTAACGATTTTTGTCAAAAATACACTTTTCAAAAGCTTACATTACTTTTTAATAAAGATCTAATTAATATTCTAACAATGAATTATGGAATGTTATGAGATGCCCAATGCTACCATTGAAAAAAAATAAAGAAAAACCTTAAAATAAAATAAAATATTATTTTTTTGTCCGAATGATTGTTAATTTTTATTTTATATTATCATTGCTCCATATATAAATATTCAAAGAGAGAAAGATGGAGAAATCACACAAACGTTTCAACACAAACATAAGAATAAAAAAAAAAGTGATATACTTAGAAGATAAAGAGATTAATATTTGCAATTTGGTTGACGATTCTGCAACTTTTTGTCAATGACAGCCTTGGGTATACTCAAAAAATGGAATGTGAAATATTTTTTTGGCTATACAAAAGATTTTTGCCGTATTGGAATGTGATGAAGGGCTTATAGGAATATTAAAAAAATATTTAATCTTAATCATTCCATAGGTTTAGTAATAGAATAGATTTTCATTCTAATGGAATGATCTTGCACACCAAACAAATGAATGTTGGAATGGGCATTTGTTGTTTGATAAATGATAGTTGTCTTGAAAAAGAAAAAAATAATTTAACAATGGAAAAACTATTTTTAGGTTATAAATGGTGTTTTCGAGTTAATGGTTTGGTATTCTTAGCTACTAAATAAAAAAAAAAGGTAATATTTTATTACTTACGAAGTATATGTTATGGAAGGGGTGTACAAAAATATCAATTTTAATAAAATATTTTCTATTATGAAAAAAAAAATATTGTATTAACAAATTAACATGGTAATTATTATTATTTCTTTTAAGATTTGACAACAAATACATTCACACATTCACTCTCACACACCTTTTGTCTACATTTGGACTCAAACCCTCCCCATTCTCTATTAACATAGAACAATTATACCATTGAATTAAATACCCGATAAGCCGATTACCATTCAAGACATTTTCACGTTACTATAAATATATATATTTTTTGATAAGTAAAAATTTTATAAAAAAATGCTCAGAAGGGGAGCGAAACCCATGCAAATATAAAAGACCACAAAGGCCTCAAGCCTTCAAAGAGGCTAAAAAATCAACTACTTCTTCCAAAGAACAATGATCTCTTCCTGAAACCCAACAAAAAAGAGTAGAAATAATCGAGAATTTAAGCACCGAAATCGACAAAGCCTTTCCTTCAAAGAACCTCCTATTCCTTTCAAGCCATAAACACCACCACACACAAAGCGGCGTAGCCCTCCACGCATCCTGACTGAGAGCCCCCACAGGACAACCTCTCCACGCCTCAATCAACCCTCTAGCAGATCCAGGCATAACCCAAGAAACACCAAATAAGCCAAGTATCAAAACCCAACACTCTCTAGCCAAAGGGTAATGAATAAGAAGGTGATTCACAGACTCCTCATCACTAAGACACATAAAGCAACGGTTGACCACCACCTGGCTTCTCCTTCTCAGATTATCCTGGGTTAAAATCCTACCCAGGACCGAAGTCTACACAAAGAAAGCCACCTTAAGAGGAGCCTTGGATCGCCAAACAGACTTCCAAGGGAAACGAACTCCAGGAACAAAAGAGAGGCACTTGAAGAAAGACCTCATCTCAAAGCGCCCCTGAGAGTTTGCAATCCAAGACCAACAGTCTGAATCCTCCTCCACAATCCTCTGGCGATATAACAACTCCAAGAAATGAATGACCTCCTCGATCTCCCAATCATGAAAGGAACGCCTGAATCGAACATCCTAAACCAGTCTTCCATTATCAAGATGATAACAGTTAACCACCATGGCCTACTTATCCATAGCAATCCTGTAAAGCTGAGGAAAGGCGAGGGCAAGAGGCAAATCTCCACACCACACATCCTCCCAGAAGCGAATCCTCCCCCATCTCTGAGACGAAGTCAAATGTGCTTGGAAAAATCATCCCAACCTTTCCGAATAAATTTCCAAACCCCCACCCCCCGAGGATCTCTAACTTCCAAAGAACTCCACCCTCCTCTCATTTCCCCAAAACGACATGCCACAACCCTCCTCCAAAGCCGATGTCTCTCCACCCCGAACCTCCACAACCATTTCCCAAGGAGGGCCTTATTAAAGGGCACCAATTTACGGAAACCTAACCCACCATTGCGAATTGGCCAGGAAACTTGGTCCCACCTCACCAAATGAAACTTAAACTCTTCACCTCCACCTCCCCACAGAAAATTACGCTGCAACCTCTCTATCCTTTCCGCAACTGAAGAGGGAATCTGGAAAAGAGAGATAAAATACGTGGGAAGATAAGAGAGGGTGCTCTTAATCAGCGTGACCCTACTGCCCTTGGAGAGATACTGCTTCTTCCAACCCGCCAACCTTCTCTCAATTCTGTCCACCACTGGATCCCAAATCCCCACACACCTCGAAGGAGCTCCCAGAGGCAATCCTAAGTAAGAAAAGGGAAATGAACCAGTACGACAGCCAAGAATATCAGCAAAAGTCTCAATCTCAGGGACCTCCCCAACCGGCACCAAAACACTTTTTCCCACATTCACTTTAAGGCCAGAAACAACTTGGAACCAAATCAAAACACATCTCAAATATCTAATCTGAGAAACGTTCGCATCACAAAGAACTAAAGCGTCATCAGCAAACATCAAATGAGAGATTTCCAACTGAGAATCTGCCTCCCTGCCCACCCGAAAACCTCTCAAAAGACCCAACTCGGTAGCCCTTCTTATCAATCTACTAAGGGCCTCCATCACAAACAAGAACAAGAAGGGGGAAAGGGGATCTCCTTGTCTTAAGCCCCTTGAACTAGAGAAAAAACCAGTAGGAGCACCATTAACAAGGATCGAAAAGCGAGCACTGGAAATACAAAAATGAATCCATCTCCTCCATCTATCGCCGAACCCCATCCTCCCCATCAGGTACAGAAGAAAGCTCCAACTTACATGGTCATACGCCTTCTCAATGTCCAACTTACAAAGAACACCTGGGGTTCCACTATGCAATCTGGAGTCCACACACTCACTTGCAATAAGGACTGAATCCAAAATTTGACGGCCTCCTACAAAAGCATTTTGAGAGTTCGAAATGATGCCATCCAACACTTTCCTCAACCTTGAAGCAAGCACCTTGGCAATCAGCTTGTAGATGCAACCACCAAGCTAATAGGGCGAAAATCTCTAACATCCAAAGCACCTCCCTTTTTTGGAATGAGAGCAATGAACGTGGCATTCAAGCTTTTCTTAAAAGATTCCCGAGAATGGAAAGCATGGAAAGTGCCCATCACCTCTCCTTTAACCACTTCCCAACATTCAAGAAGAAATCTCATAGTAAAACCATCTGGACCTGGGGCCTTATCCCCATTGCAACTCTTCAAAGCAAACAGAACTTCCTCCTCAGAAAAAGGCAACTCCAAGCCCAAACACTCCTCCTCAGAAATGGAGTCAAACTGCAACCCTTCGAGCAAGGGTCTCCACTCAACAGACTCGTTGAACAAATTCTCAAAAAATTCTGAGAATCCTTTGCGAATCTCCTCCTCCTTACAAAAAATGACCCCCTCGACTCGAATCCTCCCTATATGATTGCCTCTTCTATGAGCATTAGCCAATCTGTGGAAGAATTTAGTGTTTCGATCCCTCTCCTTAAGCCACAAAGCTCGAGATTTTTGCCTCCACGAGATCTCCTCCAAGACAGCAATCTCAGTAAACTTCGCCCTCCTAGCCTTCAAAGAATCCACTAAATCCCCTTGACCCTCTATCTGATCAATAGCCGCTAATTCAGCAAGAACCCGATTTTTCCTCCATTCAAGGTTCCCAAAAACCTCTTTATTCCAAGTCTTAAGATTATCCTTTAAAAGACGCAATCTGCCTGCTAGCACATGACTAGGGGTGCCAACCACACCATACCTTTCCCACCAGAGACGGACCCTCTCCAGAAAGCCCTCAGCCCGCAACCACATGTTCTCGAATCTGAAAGGAGAGCGTGTACTGCACAAACCGCCACAATCCAACATCAACGGAACATGGTCAGAGATAGGACAAGCCAATGTAGCCTGAACAACATCAGAGAACCTCTCCTCCCACTCCCCGGACACAAGGAATCTGTCAATCCGAGAAAGGGTAGGAGGAGATCGGCCATTGGACCAAGTAAATGGCCCTCCAACCAAAGGCAAATCAATCAATCCAAACTCATCAATAAACTTCGAGAAAGCCTCCATATCAGATGTCCACCTACCTCCCGTTGACCTCTCAAACGGAGAACGAACAACATTAAAGTCCCCACCAATACACCAAGGCAAACACCAACGACTTCTAATCTCTCCCAACTCCTCCCAAAGTAAATGGTGCAAACCGTCCTCCGAAGGACCATAGACACCCGAAAAAACCCAATGAACCCCATCCTCAGCCAAAGCAAGAACACATGAAACAGATAAACGCCCAACCTGAGCATCCACTTTAGACACCCATCTGTTATCCCACATAATTAAGATGCCCCCCGAGGAACCAACAGCATCCAAAGCAATCCACTCCACAAATCTCTCACCCCAAAGACTCCTCACAATACTGTCAGACATCGAAGCAAGCTTAGTCTCTTGGAGGCACACCATATGGCCCCCACCTTTACGAATAACCGACTTCACTACTTTCCTCCTAACCGGGTCATTGAGACCCCGAACATTCCATGAAAGAATTTGTAGCTTCATTGGGAAACATTTGGAATAACCAACCCTCCTTCCCTTTCTCCACCTTTCCCACCTGATCTGGACCCCCGATTTCTCCTCTCATACGTGATAAGGTCATTTGGACTTTGCATCACTGTCTCCCTTTTCTCCTCCTGCAACCCAACTTTATCACCCTCCTTTTTCTGAAAATGAGATTTGAGAACATCATTAAACAAACATATCGCCTCATCCACCCTGCCCTCAAAAGAAACACCCAGCAGAGAGCCCACTTCTAGACTCTTCTCCCTTACCCACTCCTCCTCAGTGTCATTCACCCCAACATTTGTCGAGGCACTGGTCCAATTCCCTCCGGGGGGGACAACAGCCAAAGGCACAGCCAAATTCACTGCTTGTTCCAAGTCTTCCCATGGAATCATGCCCGAATCCCCATCAAAAGAAGAACCTGCAGCTTCCTCCCAATCATCAAGAACAGAAGAAGAATGCGAACAAAACTGCGAAACAGGCTCCTCCTCAGTCAAAACTCCTCCTGAATCACAGAAAAAACCTTTCGAAGCCAAATGGTTACGTAACTCCTTCAGCAGAATTGAGGCCGTATCATCATCAAGTTTCAACTTTACATCCCGACCTACACAAACTGTAACCCCCTCACACAAGCCATCACATCTCCCAGCAACACCATCCGGCCTATCGGTCAAAACAGATTCCCTCTCACCCACCGAAGCTAAAGAGTGAGAAACATTAGTAGAACCACCCAACTCCAGTCCCAAAGAAGTGGTCGACCCCCCCAAGAAAGGAGAACACATATTAGGAGAGGGAGAACCAGAAGGAATTGAAAACATACCAGAGTCGAAACCCATCTACGAAGACGCCACCCATTTTTGCTTTTCCTTTCGAGACCACTTTTTGCGAAGAGCAGGAAGGATAACCTTTTTCTTAGGCAAACGATGTCTTAGCACCTGCTCCTTTACTCTCCGATCTCCCTTGATTCTCGCTCTCATCGAACCAGTTGCACAAGGAGCCAAGGCATCTCCTGAGACATCACCTAATGAAGACAAGGGCTCGAAACTGTTAGACCCCAACCCAGATCCATAGTTCTGTCCAACCTTAACCCCCAAATGCTCATCAACATAAGTTTCTTTAGAAAAGTGGACGCTCGGCCCACCAACAGTAGCTTCTTTAGAAGATTGGGTACACTGTCCACCAACAGACAATTTTTTAGAGTAAATGGGACACGGCCCGCCATCCACAATACCAGAAATAGGCCTCTTATAAACTGAAGGAGGTCTTTTAGGCCCAATAAGGAGTCCAACAGGCTTAGGCAAAACATTTGAAGAAACAAAAGCCCTGGAACCAAGCCTACCATTCAGCTCGGCAGAGTTAGAATTTGAAATGATCGTGGGAACAGCTGTTCTCCACTGGGAACGTATAGGGCCTGAACGCCAACCACGTGGACGATCAGGAAACCACCCCCTCCCACGCGCCTGAAAGGCGTGAAGAACACCGCATCGTCTTGAATGATCCCGTTGCTGCACAAAAGGCCGACGACCATTTCCGGCGAGACCTCCTCCCCTCTGCAACGTCTGAAAATCCGTTTAAAGCATTCGAAATTACGTATCCATAGCGCATCTCTCCATTCTTCCCACCTCTGAAATTCAGCCATTCTTTTTTTCCCCATGGATTCCCACCGTAACCATTCTTTCTCCTTGAGCAAATGCGAACCATCACTGCCCTCCAAGCTATCAGTCGTGGGGACAAGCTCGGGAGGCTTCTCCTCCCAAATAAACACTTTATAGCAAAACTGTTCATCGTGAATGAATACAAACGGAGGGCAACTTCGACCATCAGAGACGATGATGCGAACTCGTTCAGCATCCAAAGCTTCATCAGCATCCACCCAAATAAACCCACCACAAAGATCGCCGACTGTCACGAACAGAGCATGACTCCAAAGGTGGAGAGGAAGACCGTACAGCGTTACCTTCTTCAGCCCCTTCTCTTTCAACTCATCCGAGCACCCTACCCGAAAACTCCAAGCCTCCAAACACAGAGATGTCGTTCCCCAGTCACGGCGACCCCCTTTGAGAACACGAGAGGCTTCAGTCGAGGAGGGGAACCGGAAAAGCAGTAAGGAATCCGGCAGAGTCGAAACCGTTACACCTGAGGATACCTTCCAAGTACGCGAGGCCCAAGCTGCGATCTGAGCCCCATCACCCACTTCCTTATCAAATTTCCCAACCAGACACGACCGAAGATCATCTCTTCTTCTTCGAACCGAATCATCATCCAAGAATATCGATGGGCCACGATACGGATTTGCAGATCTAGCAGATCCACCTTGGAACAAGCGAGGCAATCTAGTAACTTCCAAAAACGAGCGCATGTTTCTTCTAGTTCCAGCAACCTACTATAGTTTCTTCATACGTTACTATAAATATTTAATTTATAATTTATGCATTGAACTGCAAATTTTATTAATCAAAGGCATTTACGTGGTATATCCTTAAAATGAAAGGAGGAGAATTTTCGTTAAGGACAAAAGTAAATACGTAAATTACTTGCCATTGCAAAAGAAAAAAGAAAAAGAGTTTTTAATTTTTTAAAAGTTTCAATACCACTTTAAATTGAGTCCTAAATACACATATGGGTAAGTTTTCCTTCTGTGATTGCTCCATTAAAGGTAAATAATTTTTTTTCTAATAGGATATTTTGAATGAATTAAATAACTAACTATAAAAGAAATTTGTAAAATTTAAGTATTAATTGAACACAATTTTTATATACCACTTTACTTAACCAAGTAGTTTAACTCAAGAAATGTAATCCATCTATAATTTCAGTCTTTATAACACACACCGATCTGATCTTTTCTTTTCTTTTCCTCTTCTTCCTTTATTTTTTCGGAAGGTCCACACACCAATCTTTTTTAAGTTTAGACGATGTATAAAGTACAACCTTACAAATATCAACTATCCATCAAAATAGCAAGCACACCAATCATCCTAATGAAACCAACAGTAGCCACAAATACATTTCCATACAAGAAGCCTCCTATATATATATATATATATATATATATATATATATATATTGTTAGTTGATGGTGGCATCAGGTGTGATACCCCCTAATTTTGGAACACGGATTGATCAAGTCCGCGCACAAAAACAAGGGATATCAAAACAATTTAAGTATTTAACAAGCACAGAATACAAAGATGAATAATAAAGAATAAATAAACCGCTGAAGAAAACTAATAAATAAATATTACTTAATGATTCTCCAACAATTACAATTCAAAAATCCCATAACTCAAGGACCCCTTAAAACATTATCCAATAATCCAATACTATTTAAAAGTACACAAGATGAATAGACGAATGACAGTCTCCCAGCTGCGGATCCTCAACCTCGAGACTGGAACCTCTAATAACCTGAAAAATAAATCGTGGGTTAAACTCTACGAGTAAGTTCACTCTACCAGGCCTCTGAAAATCAATAAGCAGATCATCTCTGATCAAAACCAAACCTAATAAAGTTTTAACTTTAATAAAGCACGATATACATGTCTATATATAATTATATATACTATACTAATCACATCCATTAATAGGTTTATTAAATTTCCATACCTATTAAATAATTATTAAAATAATATTCATACCTAGACCAATCTACCATTTCATTTTATAAAAACTCCTTTGACCTTAATCCCATCCTAGTCAGTTGTCTAATCATTTAAACAACAAATTATAATAAAAGAAATACTCTATTTAATCCCAACCCGATAATGATTTTAATTGTTTAAATCACATATCCAAAATCCAAGTTTTGACAAATCATCCACGTCTTCCCCAATATTATTTTATTAATGTAAAATAATACACTAACCAGTAAGTACTAAACTATTCTCATTTAAGAATATCTAACCCTAATCCAATCCATACATACAACAACCATAGATGATATTTTAATCATCTAACACATAACAACGTAATTATGCTTTGGCAAATCAACCATGCCATTGTAAATATTTTTATTTATATATTGGCAATTCAACCATGCCTCCATAAGTATATTTATTTATACATTGGCAATTCAACCATGCCTCCGTGTATGTATATTTATACATTGGCAATTCAACCATGCCTCCACAGGTATATTTATTCATACATTTAATTAGCAATTCATCCATGCTTTCCATATATGTATTCTATTCATACAAATATTTAGGTAATATATTTAATCATTTGACAATTCATCCATGCCCACACTTTAACCATGAATTAACTTTAAAATTAACAATACGCTAAATCATACATAGCCATCACATGCATATTATACGCATATCATTAATTTAACAACCAGCCTATTAAGATATGCCAAATAAGAATGATAATATTAATCATCTTAAATGATTTATATATATATATACCTACACATATGTTATTTAATGTATATATGTGTTTAACACCTTCTTTAATAATCTTTGATTTTTTAAAATCAATATACATACATACATACATACATATATATATATATATATACACACTTCCTTCCATAACAAATTATTAATTTATTATATTTACACAAATTAGTGCAACTAAATATGTCAGAAATAGTTTCCTTTAAATACTCCATATTGGTTTAAATAGTTTTCCGACACTTTCTCACTAAAACATAAATATCTCCTAGTAGGATGGGAATCTGATAATGAAATTGGTACCATTGGAAAGAAGACGAAAAATCCTTGAATTTGAGCTCAAGAATGACCCAAATTTCGATTTAAAATGACTAAGTTATGACCGTTTTAATTTCTAGTGTCGAATTAGGCCAACATAGTTTCCCACGCGTGCCCACGTGCTTACTATGCACTTGCACGCGCTGGATTCAAGCCTCCTTGTGTGCTGGTATTGGCTAAGCTCTTTCAGCTACCGTGAGCTCACCACACTGAATCCATCACTTCCTTTATGCCGCATCCAATGGTCATAAATGAGTGCGCAAATGAACACGCTCACACTAGATTATTTTCTATTAACTATAATAGATCTAAGGTCCAGATCAGCGAGTGCACCATCTTCTCATGGTCTGCAATACACCAAATAATCCCATAATTGACCAGACCACTTTTATGGTCCAGATACACATGCGCACCAAAGTTTTATGCGCCGCGATGCACCATATCAATTCACATAAGTTTAATTAATCAAATGGCCCTAATTGGCGTATACACCCTATTATCCTACACCGCGCCGCACTGGATCAATTCTTTATTGTGCCGCCGCTCCACATGCGCCAGTTACCTAGTATATATATATATATATATATATATATATATATATATATATAATTATTTTCCTAACAAATAATAGGAAAATAAATCCTAATAAATTCCTAAAAATATCAGAAAAATTCCAGAAAATTACAGAACAATTCTAGAAAATAAAGAAACCATAATTAACTCTCTTGGGTCACAAATCCACCTATAGATTGATTTTAAAATATACATAACACCTATATATATCAATTAAAATCCAATAATCTAAAAATCAAATATAATAGTTTATACTTTTTAATTATTCCGATCTAACCATAATTTTTAAACAAATAAATTTAATTAAAGCCTTGATACTCAAGGTGAAATCCTTATGAGTTCTAAGAGGAAAGTTAGAGAAAACTCGCCTGAAGGTTTCGAAACGAAATCGACGCTTTAAGCTTTAATTATCTCTTCCAATTCCGACGTCCTCCTTTTCAGATCCGACCTCCTCCTTGTCAGCCCTTCTTCTTCCTCTCTCTCTGTCTGTTTTATTTTTCTAACGTGTAAAACCTTTAACCCTAAAGCCTTATATGTATTTTTATACACCTTAAATTCCAAATCCTATTCCAACTAGTATTATGAATTAAAATAATAATCTTTAAATAATTTATATCTATAAACATATATATATATATAAATATATATTCCTTCCATAATTAACTCATTAGTTAATTAAATCATATATACTTATAAATATCAATAAATATATATATATATATATATATATATATATATATAATTGATACAAAAGTGATCATTTAAATAATTAAATAACCACGGACCTTCATTAATTAACCCAATAAGGTTTCATACAAGCCCAAGACCACATCTTTTGGTCCAACTTTCCTTAAGCCCAATCCAATTAATTTAAATAAATAAGATAATTAATTAAATACAGAAATTAAAATAACTAATTACATGAAGCACATAAACAAACAAGAATTTACAACTAAGTCATATAATACCAATAAAATCAACACACCAATAATTCAATCAATAATCAACCACACAAACAATCAATCATCATACATAATCACGAAATATAACTTAATTAAAATAAGATAATTAATCTAGCACTCAATAAAATAAAATAAATCATTGAAAAATAAAATAAAATAATTAATCCTAATTAATAAATCTTTTAAAATTATCGGGGTATTACATCAGGCCTCTTAGAACACCCATAATGCACCACCGGGCGCATATAGTCTCCTTGTCCCACATGTACCACCGGGAAAATTCCTTGGGGATGGCCCCAGGGGGGATTCGAACTCCTATATGAATCCTGAAAGAAGAAGCCTTACATGTGAACCTCGGAAACCTTGGAATGGTGCAAGTCATAGAGAGTTCAGAAAACAACATGAGATACATAGATAATATGCTGATATGAGGCTCATACATCATGCTGTTTTCTTTTCAAGCTGTGATTTGTAGATGTCATGGCAAGAGGTGGCTGCAGTGAGTGGACACAGCCTGAAAGAAAATGAGTATGGCACGGCAGAAATCAGATATTTCTCGTGGACACAGGGGGTCCAGCTATCATCTCCGCCCAAACCCATGTGCTTGTGGTCAAGATGCACCTGCAACACCGCGATGACAATATACCTAGGTCACAAAGAAAGATGGAGAGTACCAACTAGATGACCAGAAAAAGAAATAGAGAAATAAAGAAAACTAGGCCATTGAACAAACAGTACTGAAACAACCGACAACCTTACCAACCAAAGAAAAGGCAACAGGAGCATTGAAATAGCGATAAAAGTTTGACAATCTTAAGAAAATGAGCGAAACTAAAGTAAAAGGTGAAGAGTTTCAAGCAAAAATAAGAAGCAAATGGAGAAGAATGTTTTCCTTGTAAATTTTTTTTATCTTGAGGTACAAAATAAATAGCCTGAAACTAGCAATAATCATCACAAGCATGAGCCATTAACGTAGAATTCATTTAAAGTAGCTCCTCTTTTAGCTTTTGAATCCACTATAGAGTTGCCTGATGTAAGTAACCATGTGAAGGAACAACCACCACACTCAAAACGTTCATGGCTTCTTTTATAAGAGATGACAGGTGGTATGGAACTTTGTGCACCTGGTGATGTTAGCTTTGTCATCTTCCAACCTCAAAAGACCTAAAATGGAACTCCTTAAGGTCCATTCATAAATCTCTACCGCTGCCTCGACTGTGTTACAAATATAAAGGGCCAAAAGAACCAAAGATGTTTCCCTCCTTATGCGTCCTGACATATACCCTGGATTTCTTAGAGACAACCATCAACATTAAATTATAACTTTCCGGGTTCCAAAAACCAAATTTACAACAGAATCATGGGGAGGATGATAGTAATTTTCTCCAATCTTGATGGACAAGGTGTAGAGAAATACATCCAAATTACTGTTATACAACACGTAATGCACTGTTAAATTTTATTTTATTTTTTTTTATTTTTTTTTTCCGCCTTCCATACAGAAAATACAATGGATTAGGAATCCATATTTCCTCCTTTTGAAGCATATATCCTGTTAATCTCTCATAAGCGACCAGCCAAGTGAGAGCATTTAATTAGGGTAACACCGAAAAGAAAGGAAAGTTTGACTATTTCAAATAATCACTACAAATTTGCATCAGGTTTAGGTGGTTAAACAATCCTGAGAGGGAAATTTAAGCATCTTCAAGAAAAAAAAAAATGTTTGAGGGATGTTTCAGATCATGAGTATCCCTATAGAAATAGTAGAAATTACAAGAGAGTCCCCCTTTATATCTGTTAGAGTTATTATTTCCTTTGGTTATACTACCCTCGAGGTATTATTGTATTTGTCTTATGTCTGATAAATATATGACAAGGTGAAACCGTGAAGGAGCAGACCAATTCAGTAGTGTGTCGTCAACCTTTCCTCTGATCACCTTCTCTTCCTCAATATGGACAAAGGACAGTAAAAGCAGAAAAAACAAAATAAAAAATGGGGCTATCGCAGCATTACTGCTTCTCCCATGATCTGACTCTTAATCACTGGAGCTAACATCTAGCAAAACACAGGATAAAAAAGGCAGCTACCTGGTTGGAGTCCCTTTCTCCAGGTTTAGCATCTCAATATTTGGGTGGGAACAATATAAGCCGTTGGTCACCAAATTCCATAGGCTATAAGGTTCCCTCAAAAATCTCTCCAACCACTTGCCAGCTGGAGCAAAGTTTCTTTTAAGGAAAACCACTACCAATACCTAATCCCCCCAAGTCTTAATGCAAGACACAGTTGCCAATCTACCAGATGATCCTAGTGTTCCCCACATTGACCACAATTATTCCACGAAGGTTTTTAGATGGGAAAGTTAGCATGCTTTTGGATTGGATTAATATTGTAGCAATTCTTCTATCATGATCAGATACTTTTTCTTTCAATTGGTAAGATGGGTTTCAATCCTTTTAAAGTTATCACCTTCCATTGACAAGAGACATTCTGCTCTTAGTAATGTATAAGCATGCTTCTGCAATAATATGCCCAAATATTCGAGTGTTCCAGTACCATTGCAAGAACCCTGTATTGAATAAAGAGAGCTAAGAGGATGCCATAATGAGTTACCTTCTATTATTTCTCCCTCGAATCCATATTATTTTACAAGGATTTCAACTCATATACTCGGTCAAATTAAGGAGCCTAAATTAGGTCGTCCAGCAAGCATAAACTTGGCTATAATGAAAAGGTAGCCTTATTAACTTTTTGTTGCATCTGCTCCATCTTTTGCTTATTTGCAATTCATTTTACCTCAGAAGCAACATAAAGTTGGTGGATTTTTGGTTACCCCCAATTTAATCAGGATCCAGCTACATGCCATGGATCAGAGTGACAAGGTGAGATTCATCAACTTTAGATGCTTTAATTAAGCCACAGACGTATCTAAATGAAAAAGCATTTGATACAAGAACATTCATGGTAGGGTGCATATGCAGTTTGCCATAAAAAATGAGGAGACTCTTTTGGGAAACCATGCCATTGCTGTACGAGTTCAAAAAGAGCTTATGGTAAACAAATTGTGTCACCTTCACTCCAGTATTCAAGTTGTATCGGTCCATCAATTGAACTCTGTCATCTTAAAGCCTGCTGTAGCCAGACCACAACTGGGCAGTGTTCCTTTATGTAGTATTAGAAAGAAAAACAGAATATATAAGATCCAAATTTGTGAAGCCTACTATTGGCCTAAAGCTCTCTGCTCTCTACTCGGCATCTTTCCTAATTAAAGATCTTAAACAACTACAAATTTTCTAATTATAAAGTTAAATTGAACCTCATACCCAAGATATTCTATTCTTTTTCAGGATATTTCGTGCAGAAACTTTCAAAATGAAAAAAATTAGTTTGACAAAAACCAAAATTTTAAAGAAACACTTGCCTCAATATTGTCTCCTTTGTTAAGTTCTTCATTGTGTGTTGCACGGTCAAGCTCAGCAGTGGAGTAGTAACTTGCATTCATTTGCATAGGTGGAGAATCACCATATATGGAAGCATAAATTCCAAAACCTTCCTTATTTTGAAATGTCACCCACCTTATGTCTGCCCTACCTGAACATTCTACAGGAACAATATAAGGAACATGCATGTCACTGACATTCTGCTCATACACCCCCACGTGGGCAGCGGCCTTTCGATCAGGGTAAGATTCAAATGGTCCTCTACCATACCATTTAATATGGTCCATTGATTTGTCCAGATGGAATTCAACCCCGACGCGTGGTAAAGGCGGAAGATCAGAACTTGGTTTTACATTGCATTCTATAATGACATCTCCAGAACTATAGATTGAGAAAGTCATATTAACATGGAAGAGGACATTTAAGTTTTCTGATAATGAAGAAGAACTTTCTTCACCTTTTGGCACACCAAGATAGACAACTGCTATCTTCACAAGATCATCGGTCATATTCTGAACATAACAACTTTCAGTAAGAAAAAACACATTATCAAGATGGGCAGCTTTCCACTTCGAGAAATAACTATTTGCATCTCCCCCTTTGTCATTATCTGTTGGTGCTCGCCAAAAGCACGGGAATATGCCTTCATGCATCACGGGAAATCCTTCAACCTATAATATATCACAATATCATAATATTTGAAGACAGAAATAGTGGCAAAACTTTTACCATAGCTTAATTTGAAGTAACATCAGAAACGCATTTTACATGTAGTTTTTCCATCAGTAAATTTTATTTAACAGTAGCCAATTTTATAAAACCCAATGATATAATATACCTTCCAGCTTTCAAAGCCTCCTGTTCGAGAATTAAATTTAATTTCCCAAACGTTTTGCTGGCTGATTTTAATTGTATCCCCAAGAATTTCACTGAGGAAGGTGGCATCTTTAGATTTGATGACCTGAAAACCATAATTGTTTGTAAATCAGGGATAGACTGACAGATATCAAGCTAGGGATATGTTGAGAGCAATTACGTGAGGAACAAATTCTCTTTTTACAGGCAACTGGACTTGTGTAGACGAAATGACATGACCGGATTCAACCCAGCGTTTAGATTGCAGAAGCTTTGCAGTTATTGTTAAAAATATTTCTGCAGCAGATGAAGCAGCCCAAGGAGAATACCATGGGCCCGACTCCCACTTTATCTCATAATTGCCCTGAGGTTCTATTGACGAGAGAGAGAGGATTCCAGATTCAAGTTCGCATCCATCGCCATGAACAGTCCATCCAAACTCCAATGCTTGTGTTGTTTCAAAAAAATGTGTGTTTGTGATCTGTATAAATAAAATCCACAAACCATTGTAGATGATCCACGAAGTATAAATCCAGTTACAATATAACAAGGATTCAATAAAGGAGATAGCACAGCAGAATGAAATACGATAGTACCTTAATTATGCCTTCCCTGAATGAAACCTTAATTGGTTGATAGACATACTTGATCTCTGAAAAAAATAAATACCAACTGTAACAAAGAACCATGAATGGGCTACAGTCACTATCTGAGAAGGAGGTTTATGAAAATATGAGAGGAGTATTCAAGTTACCATGTAGTGCGGGATGGGGAGTTCGATCTGGCCATATAAGGCCATCCAGACAAAAGTTCAAATCATTGGGGGTATCACCAAAATCACCTCCATATGCCCAATGCTTATTACCATCAGCACCATCCTTAAGTAGCCCCTGAATGCAAAGTGCAAAATATAGACTTTCCAATGAGTCCGCACCCCAACCACATGAAGTGAAACACACACACTTAGAAATTAAAATAAATAAAACAAGGTGAGATCTGTAAAACTTTCAGGCAGAAAGAAAAGAATAAACAGAAAAAACTTAAGCAATGAAGGGCTTAATATATATTTAGTTTAGGTCAAAGTCAGTAAGGTGTCTGTGCAAGAACCATTTCATTGCAATCTCTGAATCTATTTATCTTTCTTCTTTGCAATGAAAATCTACTCTACTTTCATCTTATTTTATTTAAGGTTGTTCTTTAAAGCAAAAAAACTACACCATCCAGTATCAAGATATGGGAAAAACCTACCTTACTGGGCCTGATACTGTGAAAACTTGGAGACATTCAACTACAAAGATTTAAAAAAAAAATTGCATGATTTATGACGTTTGTGCAAAAATGAAATTGGAAAGGCTAAACAATAAGCTTATGGCGCTCTTTATCAAGTGAATTCAAGAAACATTCTAAATTGTTAACTACAGGCTATTTTAAAACTAACATGATCAACCCACTCCCAGATAAAGCCTCCTTGGAGGCCAAATGTGCAATCAATTGCTTCCCAGTATTCATAAATATTTCCATTGCTGTTTCCCATTGCATGTGAATACCTGCCAGTTGTCCGTCAAGTGTCCATGAGCAAACCGAATCGCGTCGCCAAGAAATTAAGTAGGATGGGTTTTAGTGTTGTAATATAATGTAACCAATGAAAGAGGAACATACTCGCACAATATCAGAGGTCGTGTTTCAGTTGGATCTTTTGCAATCTTCACCATGTCCCAAACCCGCATATACATAGGGCATACAATATCTGTTGATGAGGTTCTGGACCTCCCACCTTCATAGTGCAATAACCTTGATGGATCCTTTCCTTGAATCCAACCTGAAATTTTGAAGTCAGACCGATAAATGACTCCAGAGAAGAAAACAGTGTGCTTGGAAGCAATTTGCAATTTATATATTCTAAATAATTGAGAAAATATATGACCCATACCTGACTGTTGACAAGCAAATAAAATCCAATTCATTATTAATAACTCACATATATCCCCAATATTGAGCATTGTTTGGATTTATTAGTAAAATTTATATCCAGAACAATTACAATACCGCATTGCATGCTTCATTCGTTCTGACTCCCGTTACCTAAAGTTTTCTTCGAACATTTTACCATTTTTCCTAATTTTTTGTCAATAATTCTGAAATTTGGGATGATTTTGGAAGCCTAGGTCTATGACTATGACTTCAATATACAATGCAGAATACCTCAATAAACACCACAATTATATATAGTCTAATGCAAAATATAAAATTCATTCTCTCCATGACAGTTATAAAGGTGAAAGTGCAACAAAAGGGCATGGGCATGAAGCTTCAACATCATACTTCGACAAAATAATTTAAATGATCTGTTTTCCACTTCTCCCAAAAACAGATGGTGCTGTTTAACTATTTTGTCACCAGATAAATTTCTTGAAAAATAAACAGACACTATTATTAAATCTTTACGAAAAAATGTGGTGGTTAGCAGTTCATTAATCTATGTCCAAACTAAAAGATATAATAATGAAAAAACTGAGACCTGCAAGAGCATCATGATTAGGTCCATAGCTTGACTCATTCCCCAAGGACCAAGAAATAATGCATGCATGATTCTTGTCCCTCTCCACCATGCCAATCACACGATCCATCATAGCAGAAGCCCAACTTGGCTCCAGTGTTGGATGCTTAGCATGTCCAGATTCATTAAAACCATGTGTCTCGATATTTGCTTCATCTATCATATACATGCCAAACAAATCACACAGCTCATACCAACGGGGATGTTGGGGATAATGGCTGTTTCTGACAGCATTGATATTGTTTTGCTTCATTAGAACCAAATCCTACAAGCAGAAGAATAAAAAGAATCTCATAAGTAAAACAGAACCAAAATAAACAACTGCAACGTAAGCATGCAGCGAGCAATTACAAGGCTTAACCTTAACCATGCAGGGCTCCAAGTTTGTCTTCCCGAGACGTGGATGGTGTTCATGTCTGTTTACCCCTCTTATTATTACTGGATGCCCATTTACAAGTAGCTGCTTTGGGGCTTTTGATATTTGACGTATACCAACTTGGCACGATTCACAGTCAATTACATCACCTGAAGCATCT
Source organism: Cornus florida (assembly GCF_030987335.1). Taxonomy (NCBI): domain Eukaryota; kingdom Viridiplantae; phylum Streptophyta; class Magnoliopsida; order Cornales; family Cornaceae; genus Cornus; species Cornus florida. The sequence continues at coordinate 10,324,619 of NW_026775573.1, read as the reverse complement.
CTGAGGGTGATAACAAGAGTATAAAGGTTTGGCTGTAAACAGATAAGAGAAGCAAATGCAAAATAAACATGGGAACAAAATTAGGTCTAAATGTGTGGAAGAACAGTAATAGATAAATTGTGACAGTATTTAAGCAAAAAGAAAGTAAAATAGTTTCAGTGTGTGAAGAAGTCTCACGATATTTCAAAAACAAAATGACAAACCAAACAATAATAATTTCTCAAACTACATCCTTTGGACATGTTAACAGAGCATGACAGATTTTCAACCTTTTCGGTCCTTTCCAAATGTTTGTCACACACTTATTATAATAGGTCATAATATTCAACTAGAGAACTCAATAAATGAAAAGAGCATTGAACGGATGCGTAAAAGAACCTCAAAAGAAAAGAGGTTTAAACATACAACCACAACATACAATTGAAGAGCAAAAATACTACCAATATGAGGTTATGACACTTTGCCAATTCAATTTATATGCAGTGAATATGTCCTAGACTTGGAAGTTAAATTATTCAAAATCTTGTTTGGGAGACACCTATTATTCAAAAAGATGCAAACTGCTGAAATGTTAACTTCAAATAAAATCCAAACGAGCTGAGATTCCTCACTTGCTCTGCAGACCAAAGCTTGGGCATCTGCAGTTTACCCTCAAGTAGATATCCGTGAAATCCTAGTCTCCTACGAGACTGACTAAGTGCCAAATGAGCCACATTAGATGAAAGCAGATCAACATTTCCATCGTTGCCATACCAACTCCCATTGTCATAGACAGCAGCTTCAATAGTGAAGTTGGAAAGGATGTTATCCTTGTTTGTTTCTCCTGTGTTATCAATTTTCACTTCAACCTGGATTATGAAAAAACAGAATAAATTGCATGCATTTGCCAGATATGTTATCAGTATTGACTAATAAAAGCACCATAGGCTCCATAGCCACAATATATCATGAACTTTTCATGTGACAGTCATTCTGAACACATGGATGGAATTGGTGCTTGCACCTATGATCAGCAAGTATAATAAAAAAGACAAAAACACTCTTCCTAGAAGAGCTCTCCTGGAGCTCACACAAATGTATTTTTGAACACCTGATTCTAAATTATCATCAACGTCACAGGAGGTTGTTGCAAAAATCTTACAGACAGGCACTTCCATGAAGAAATGAGTACAAAATGCATCAACTACAGCGAAGTTGAAATTGGGTACAAAATGGATATAGTTCCATAGTCTGCAATATGATATTTTGTGTTCCGTGGATATTACAAGCAGGTGATAATGATGACAGACTGATATAGGAACCAAGAAAGAAAAAGAAATTTAATTAACCCTAAGAAGCATGAGTAGAGGCTTTTTTATATTTAAAAAATGAAATTGTGAAATGCCATAATGACTCCTTGAAAAAAAAAAATTTGGCCTTGGAATTTTCAATATAGAATTATTAGACGCAAAGGAGACAATAACATACTTTAATCTCTTAAAAAACCCAGTTCTTTAAGAGGATACAAAAGAAGACACTTATAAGGTGCTAAAACTAAACAAAACCTAATATTCTCAAAGTATAAATCCGCTAGAATCTAAGTACTTTAATAAGTAGAAGTCCCTTAAAGTACTATAATAACTTCAATCTATAAGAAGGTACCATCATATGACCCAACAATCCTAGACATTAAACAATTTTAATCTGAGATATATTTTACAACTTGAACAAAAAGAAAGCGAAAAGAACAAAAGCTGACACTGAAACTCTTACTATAGCTTGATCAGTGTCAAGCTAAAGTACACAATCCTAGACATCAAAAAAATTAATCTTAAGGATACATCATAATATAAAGAGTAGATAAAATGAAACTTCTCAGACAGCAGATGAAATTCTTTCACACAAAACAAGTACATAATAAATAGTCATAGACTATTTGCTTGAAGAGGGAAAAAGAAAAAGAAAACGAAAAAATTCCTCTCGATTAACTCCACATTACCTGTATATCTGCGTGGGAAAAGTTTTCCCCCAAGCTTGAGTTTAAGAAATAGTCTGCAATGAATACCTGCATACCAAATGGTTCATCAATCTATGATCATGCAATACACTTGCAGTTTGTCCTTGTATGAGTTAAGATGGACAATAGACAAACACAGGGAAAAAAAAAAAACTTCGACAAGAAAATACATAAGCTCAATTTAAATCAAGCAAGTATTAAGTGTGCAAAGCAATATTCACGATTAAATAAAGTAAATAATTACTTCCCCAATGAATGCTTTAACTTTACTATCATGTACTTTTATTCCATTTGCACTTACCACATAACCAAAACAACAAAGAGATGGTGACAAATAGACAGATTTTTGTTCCAATATTCTAAGCCACTGTGACTGAATCACCTCACTCCAGCAACCAACACCTCACAGAAAATCCAGTCTTACAGGGAGGTGAAATCTTTATCTTTGTTCGTAATTTTTTGTTGTTAGGGAAATAATGAAAGCTATGCAGACCAATCAGAAGAGATCCTTAAGAACCAATGATCTCTCACCTTTAGTTTATAGAAAATACACCAATATATTGTAACGACAACCTGTTGTTACATTATATAACATCTTCAATTGGCCACAAGACACAAAACTAATCTCAAGAAATTACTAAACTTGAGATTGAGAATCTCATAAACTGACTTGGGATTGAGAATCTCATATACTTAACACAAAAGGAAAAATCTGAGAGACTCTTTTCAGCAAGGCCCCAAGTTATAAGGCAAACATTTTACAAAGATTGACTCCTTTAGAAGATGGGGATCACAAAATTTAACCAACAATTCCATTCAACAAGACTATAATAGGCAATTAAGTCTGTTAATTCAGGAAGTTTCTGGTTCAAAGTCAGTATCATGTGTTTCGGGTGCTATGGTGTTTCAGACTATTGCGAATTGACTTCTTATGATGATCTTAATATCTGGAAAGAAATTCTTGTCAATTCAAATAAATTTTAATAGGTTAACCCCATTTCAAGTGGCAACAGAGAGTGAGAATCTAGTCAGATTTTTCTGTTCTTTTTTGGGTAAGAAACAACCAGTTTTACTTTTTGATAAGTAAGAAACAACCAGTTTTACTAAAAGGAGGAGAAAAGCTACACAAATTGATACTTGCAGGGGAAATAGAATACAATATAAATAGGAAAGGATGATGAGTCCTTCACTTTCATGATACCAAAAGCAATTGGGGTGGGTGTCGGCGAAGAAAGAAGGAAAAGGAAGGGGAAAAAAAAAAAAAAAAAAGATCCTGCAAACGCAATCCCTAATAGTCCATCATGGGGCCCTTGGAGAAATATGGTTAAGACTCCCAAGGGAACAATGTTGTGAAAATCCTTCAACATCACCAACTCTATCTTAAACTCTATCCACAGACTGCCAACCATTGTTCATAAAGCAAAATCACTCAAGTAATACATTTTATTGCTATCAGCCAATTTAATAAAGTTGCCTGTTGCATATTATTTTAGGATTCTCATATAATACTTTTCTTTGACATCAGTCACAATAAAAGCTAACACTTGTTTTATTTATTTATTTTAAAAGCTTAGCATTAGTCCCTGCCTACGAGGACAAAACTGAAAAGAAAACTAACCTTTGGCTTGGCCAGAAGAAGCACATCGCGATGGATGCCAGATAACCGCCACTGATCTTGATCTTCAAGGTAAGAACCGTCGCTAAATTTATATACTTGAACAGCCAATATGTTTTTTTTGTTCGATCCACATGGAAGACAGAAATCAGTGATTTCAAACTCAGCAGGTAGTCTACTATCCTGACTGACCTAACAAATGAAGGAATAATTATTAGTGGATGCATAAAATATTCCGATTAAACTATTCAGCTTTGAAACCTCTTATTCAACTTCAAGCATGTATGGGTAGACCAAAGTAATGAGATTTCTACATAACTAGATGAACATTATTTTATAATAAAGTTGTCATCAGATTACCCTTAGAATGGCATGAAACTTCTCGTAAAACTTGCAGTAACGCAGTCTTTATAGAGGTTATTGCTTGGTGCAAAATTAAAAGCACAAGTTGTCAAGAATGGGAAAGCGGACTAGAGCCTGATAGTAACCCACTTGTACAAATAATGTCAAAAGTTAATCCTGTATCTAATGCAGCCCCTCCAGCATCCTGTATTAGTGAGACCAACACTGTGTAATGAAGTTTTAACAACCCAAGGCAATCTTTAGAAGCAATTTTGTTAAAGGTTATTTTATTAGTGAGAAAAAAATATTGTGCAATTAGTTTATAGATAAATATGAACAATAGACCCCCCATGACAACTTGCATTTACTTTCTAAAATTTCACCAACCTTCCTTTTAGTTATTCAATAAATTCATGGATTCAAGCATCTCATCAAAATATGGCACAGTATGTATTTACCATCAAGATGCTATCTATCATCAATATGTGTTGTAATTTGATTGTTTTGTAGGATACACATTAACTTAACAAAGCAGTATCCTAACCATTTGTGGTGAGTTACATAAATCCTCATCATTGAGCATTATCTAATGCCATAGTTGTAGTTAAACTACAAGCTGTCATTTTTCCCCTATCACAACCCATGCTAGTTTTTTAGTCTTTCCCTTTCCCTAACATTACCCTCAATGTGAACCACACCTCTCTTCCTCACTATTGTAAGTATCGTCATGCCCCAATTTCAACTTTAAGGACAACTAGTCCAACATTCAACCCTTGGCGCGATTAAAATTATCATTCACCCATGATCTCGCATAAACCACCATTCTATGCAATATAATGATGAATTATCAATAATTGAATAAAATCAACTCTTACATTTACCACCTCAAAGGCTTACAAATTATTCTCATCAGTAACGATACTAATAACAGGGGACACATGTCCATAATTATATTATTTCTCGCATACAATTTCCTCAAACAAAATAAAGAAAGTATGGATAAAATAAATATGATGATAATCCACTTAAGTATCAAATCCGCTCCATAGGTGCCTTACTTAAAATGTTAAATAAAGGGTGAGCTCACAAATCAACAAGCAAACTCTTACTATACTTTAATACGACTGTATACTAACATACCAATAACATACATTATTTTAATGTGCATGTGATAACATCAAATTCTAACACCTTTGTTTCATTCATTAGAAAATAGTTCTCTTGTTTAATATTTAAGGTATTCTTAACCTTACAAAACTTTATTTTTTTTAATTCATACTCCTTGGTAGGGAACGCATCCAACCCATAGGTAAGGAACGAATCCTACCTTTTTAAATAAGAGGTAAGAACGAATCCAACCTTTCAACATGAGGATGGAACGAATCCAACCTTTCAATAAGAAGTAAGGAATGAATCCAACCTTCTAATAATAGGTAAATAATGAATCCAACCTTTCAACAAAAGGTAAGGAACGAATCCAACCTTCCAATAATAGGTAAGGAATGAATCAACTTTTCTGGGTAAGGAACGAATCCCTTTCAAAGGTAAACAATTAATTAAATTCCCCAACATCGTTGCTTATACCTAACTTCGTTCCATATAAATTTTATTTCAGTAATTTATTGTAGTTAGTGAGAGTTCTGAAACTTGGTTTCTCCGATTGACGTATCTACATGTATACACACACACACGTTTACACTGAACTCCCTATTCACACGATCAGTTTCAAAGGTTTTCACTTCCAAATCCTATATATGTTTCAAACGAACCAAAGTTCTAAAATAAGTAAAATTCCACCTAATTTCAATTCCCACGAACTTTTGTTATGGCTAAAGCTTATTATGACACCCGTATACATATATATATGTGTGTGTGTGTGTGTGTGTGTGTGTATAAATATGTTTCCGGCCTTGGAATCAATCCTCCCTTCACGTTAATTTCCGCTGGTTTAGCCTTCAACTCTTTTTTTTTTTTTTGATAAGTACTGGTTTAGTTTTCAACTCACAATAATTGCCATTTATCCAAGTCGCCACCAACACAGATAATTCCAGCCATCCATGTAATATAAGATTAGTTAAAAGTAACCTGTTCTATCCAATCATATTGGGCTAGAGAGCAATTTCATCTATAATTCCCCCCACACCTTACTCGTATTCAGTCGAAATACCTATGAACCACGTGATAATGTGATACAGGAATTTATATTTAATATTTCATTTCCATAACAATGAGGAAATGTATGACATGGCATGTAGTTTATACATAACATGGTTTCGGTGTAAATCCCAAACGGTAGACTTGCATGCATGGTGTATGGACAACCCAAATTTAACAGTAATGACATACAAGGTTATTGTCTAAACTCATGCAATAACAGTAGAAGTAGTTCAACTAAAATCTTTCAGTCTCATGTAATAACCTCCAACATGTATATACTCATACATATCTTATAAGCCATGTTTTCCTCCTAGTTGTACTAAGTAATATTATTAAATACATTTATATGTTTTAACAGTAGCTGGTGTTCGAAACCCAATGTAATTCAAGCAAGCCTCATGTATACATATATTTTCTTTCCATTTATGACTCTCTACACCCTATCAATACGCATATAAATGTATGTGCGTAAATCCAATGAACGTAAATAATTTCACAAACTGAACCAGATTAATTTCATGCTTTTATCTCAATCTGATCCTTTAAATTCGAATACTACACAATTGAAATTAAAGTACAGAGGAGATATACTTGCCTGTTCACAGAATAATTTCAGTAAGAGTCTCTGGGACATCCCACATCACTTGTAAGGCGCGTGCGCGCAGGGGGGGGTGGGGGGTGGGCTGCATTTATATGTGTGGAAACCCTTTAACCATGTAGACACATTTTGAGCAAAACCGTGAGCACCAAAAGGAGAGTGTGCAAAGCAAACAATATCTACACGGGTTTTGGGCAGGTCGTTACAAATGGTATTAGAGCTAAATGTCACGGGCTTAGAGTTTCAGCACCACTCTAGCTGCTCCCGTGCGGCACCAAGACGTTGCTTTCACTCTCGCAAGTACTTGGTCAGCCTAACTCCCGTGCACACCTTAGCCAACACACTCCCCTCGTGCGCTTACTAGTGTTGTAGTTGCCCTCGCCCTCTCCTCACTTGGCTTGCACACTCACACACACTAAGGCACTTAAGTTGGCAAGGAAAGAACACTTCTATTACTTCAAAGAATGCTTTGTACAAGGCTAACACTCAAGCTCTCTACAAGGCTCTCAAGACTCACTCTAGGACTTGTTGGTTACAAAATGAAGTCCTACTCCTATTTATAGGCATTCCCATCCCTAATGGATGGCTAGGATGCATTCTAACCAATGGTGGAGATTGATTCTCTAGAATCTTCTTCCACCTTCTACACATCTCCATACATATCTACGACATTCTAGAACCCTCCATACTACTCCACACAATTCTGGAGAATTCTAGAACCTTCCACACACTTCTAGAATATACTACACATATCTAGAATCTTCCACAGAACTCTAGACTACTCCGGAAGACTCTAGAAACTCCACTTGCCATGCAGTTGCCATGCAGCGTCCTCAGCGTCTGCGTGTCGCCTGCGTGGCACAACCTCCATAGGCGGGGCGTGACATTCTCCCCCACCCATTTCCGTGACGCCCTCGTCACGGTGTCTTCAGCTGACCCAGCCTCTCGCAGGTCATCAGCACTTGCGCATATGTCCTTGGCCCAAACGTATGAGCGCCCTTTGGGAGATGTGAAGTCCTCACGAGCTCCATCGTGTTGACTGCCACCTCTGGACTCTCCTTCCTGCCCACGAGCGGCACCATGCATGCGGCCTTGCCTTCCTCGCCTCCAAGTATCATCAACGCACCAAGGCATGGTAGTGGCGCGGCGTTGTTCCTGTCCATGAACTCCAGCCCCAGCACCATGTCGTGGTCGTCCATCTCCGCAACCTGGAAGTCAGCCTTGCCCTTCCATCCTTGCATGCATAGCTCCACCTCCTTGCACACTCTACTCACGCGTGCCTCCTCGGAGTTAACGGCCTTGATCCAGCCCTCCGTCTTGCGCATCTCCAAGCCAAGTTGTTGCGCCTCCTCCGGGGTAATGAAGTTGTGTGTAGCGCCCGTGTCTACCAACGCTTGCACGGCTTTGCCACCAACCTGCGCATCCACATAGCGCACCCCAGCTACCTTCTTTGCCTTGCCCTTCTTCTTGGTGTCATGCGCCATGCTACTCAGCATCTGCATAGCTCCCATGCACCTATCTTCATCGCTGCCCGCATCGTCCACCCTGCCCTTGCCCTTATCCTTCACAAGGGCGCTCATGGTCTTCTTGTTGGGGCAATGTCGCAATATGTGCGGCCCTTCACACAAGTAGCACTTCGGCTCCCACTTGCCCTTATCGCGGCGCTCCCCTTTGCCACTAGCCTTAGACCTCTCTCCATGGTCCTTGCCCTTATCATGGCGTGGGGGTCTCTCCTCATCGCTGTGCTCATCATCACTTGACTTGGGCGAGCCCCTTTTCTTGAAGCGACGGTCTCCCCCACCTTTGTCGTGGTCCCTCCTGGGAGACGTGGCCCTCTTGTCATCGCGCCTAAAGTTTTCAAGGCGCTCCGCTATAGCCATTGCGGATGCCAAATCTCTAGGCTCCCTCCTTCTCAACTCTGTGGCTACCCAAGACTGCAACCCATCAATGAACAAGCACACGCGTTGCCACTCCGGCATCTCTGGGATCTCCAGCATCAAGTTGGAGTACTCCCTCACATACTCCCTTATGCTGCCCTTCTGCTTCAGGCGCCTTAGGTTGATCATGGCGAGGTCCTCAACGCACTCAGGGTAGAACTGCCTCTTGAGCTGCCTTTTGAACTCCTCCCATGTATCAACTGCTCTTGCGCCCCTACCGGTGAAGCGCTGCTTCCACCATAGAGCGGCGGTGTCTGTGAGGTACATAGTGCCTGTCTGCACCTTCTCCTCATCATCCTCGATCTCCATGCACTCGAAGTACCGCTCCATGTGCCAGAAGAAGTTGTCAATCTGGCGCGCATTCCTCGCCCCATCGTACTCCTTGGGCTCCGGCGCCTTCTTCTTCCTTGGCTTCACCACGACCTCGCGCGCCTGGGAGAACTCCTTCTTGCACTCGGCAATCTCTACGCGCAAGTCGTCTACCAGATCATGCAAGTCCCTTTCCTTCTCTTGCGCCTTGTTGGCGATGCCATCAATCAGCTCGCAGAGCTCCGCCATCCTTCTCTCGAGCTTATTAAACTTAGTCTCCGTGTAAACCAAGTGTGTGGCAAGCTTCTCCTCCAAGCTCTGCTCTAAGATGTGGACTTGGTGGTCTCCTCCGATAGCCATGTCTACTCTAACAAAGCTCCCTTGACGAACCTGCTCTGATACCAACTGTCACAGGCTTAGAGTTTCAGCACCACTCTAGCTGCTCCCGTGCGGCACCAAGACGTTGCTTTCACTCTTGCAAGTACTTGGTCAGCCTAACTCCCGTGCACACCTTAGCCAACACACTTCCCTCGTGCGCTTACTAGTGTTGTAGTTGCCCTCGCCCTCTCCTCACTTGGCTTGCACACTCACACACACTAAGGCACTTAAGTTGGCAAGGAAAGAACACTTCTATTACTTCAAAGAATGCTTTGTACAGGGCTAACACTCAAGCTCTCTACAAGGCTCTCAAGACTCACTCTAGGACTTGTTGGTTATAAAATGAAGTCCTACTCCTATTTATAGGCATTCCCATCCCTAATGGATGGCTAGGATGCATTCTAACCAATGGTGGAGATTGATTCTCTAGAATCTTCTTCCACCTTCTACACATATCCATACATATCTACAACATTCTAGAACCCTCCATATTACTCCACACAATTCTGGAGAATTCTAGAACCTTCCACACACTTCTAGAATATACTACACATATCTAGAATCTTCCACAGAACTCTAGACTACTCCAGAAGACTCTAGAAACTCCACTTGCCATGCAGTTGCCATGCAGCGTCCTCAGCGTCTGCGTGTCGCCTGCGTGGCACAACCTCCATAGGCGGGGCGTGACATAAAGCCCAAATTGGAAATAGGGGGTATGCATAAGCCGACGCAAGTCAAGCCAGCGAGGACTCTTGGTCCCAAGAGGGGGTGATTGTGATGTCCAATATCGGTTGGGGGTGGAGAAGTTCATGACATATATATGTATGGACATCCCTTAACCGTGTAGACGCGTTTTGACTTTTGAGCAAGATCGTGGACTGAGAGGAGAGTGTGCAAAGTGGACAATATCTACATGGAGTAGGGCGGGTCGTCACAAATGGTATCAGAGCCCATCCCCAGCCAGCAATGGGGGGCGTGCACTAGCCTTTGTGAGTCAGGATAGAGAGGATGCTGGGTCCTAAGAGGGGGTGATTGTGACGTCCCACATCGCCTCGAAGGAGAAGTTCTTGGCATTTATATGCTGGGTCCTAAGAGGGGGTAATCGTGGATTGTAGATGCATTTTGCGCAAAACCGTGAGCACTTAGATGAGAGTGTGCAAAGTGAACAATATCTACATGGGTCTTGGGCAGGTCGTTACAATCTCCTTCCCAAGTTCTCATTCTTTTACTATAATTCTTCCAGCCCAAATACTATTGTTTCCCAATTACGCTTTCTTTAATAAGAAATCAAATACAAAATCATTCTCTTACACTCTCTTTAATAAGAAACTGAATACAAAAACATTCTCTTAATTGAACACAGTGGTCTAAAAATTGAAACCGTGTGTTTTACTAGAGAAAACAGGTAAACGTGGGAGCATGGGCATTTTTGTTGGAGAGAAACACAGGAACATGGTTATTTGAACCAGGCTACACTCATCATTAATCCCAATTCAAAATTTTAATCAGGTGAGAATCAAACTTGAAATTTTTAATACCATTTGCTCAATTACAATTATATATATATATATATATATATATATATATATATATATATATATATAATTTTCTTAGTTGGTACTCACACACACATGCCTCACTGAGGCTTGAATAACTGCCCTCCCTTTGGGAAGTAAGGGCTAGATACCGCTAGGCCACTGACCTGTTGGTGTATATATATTATTTATTTAAAACTCATGGACCTCACAGTTGTTACAAGTATGGTCTTCGCTGCACATGACTAAACCATTTTTATCCACTTTCACTCATTTTATCTTTATGCGTGCACTTCAACTGTTACACGGATGTATTTGTTTCTAATTTCATCCTTTCTAATCTTACCACACATCCATCTCAACATCGCATTTTGGTAACACAATATGTTGTTTTTCAGCTGCCCAAAGTTCTATCTCATAAAGTATGGCTGATCTATTTTTTTTATTTATAAAACTTACCTTTAAATTCTAAAGGTATACGTTTACCATATTCTATCATAAGCACTGTTCCATTTGACACTTAGATTTCGTCTTTTTCACTAAGAACAAATGAAAGACCATTATAAGTGCTTTGTCTATGTATGGATATTTCAACCATTCTATTTGTTACATGATTGATATCTATATTTCAACTGAGTGTCATGATTGATACCTACATTCCAACTGAGTGTCCCATAGTTCATATCTGTACATCCTATTCTGCTGCATATATCGTTATTTTTTTATAAAGTTTAGAAGCAGTTTCGTTTAGCCTTTTGAGTTCATAAAAGTATGAGAGATAAAAATCTCCTTTTCTTGCTTAACTGCTTTCAATTTCAATTAATTTACCTAAATGAGTTATATCTTCCTTTGAAATTATGCATAATTGCCGTTGAAACAGCTATTTTTTCACCAAGACTAAAATAAATAATATGCACCAACTAGAGTTAGAAAAATAAAAAGGCTCAGATCCATCTAATCAAATAATTTACAGAAGTTCACTTAAATTTAGGCATGACAAACCTATATCCAACAGGAATCCCATTTATCCATGCATGGAAAGCGGAATCAACAGCTTCAAAGTGTAAAAAAATCCTACGACCTGTCAAGATCCAATTGGTTATTAATTGTACTGCCAGAGAAATATTTGAGACAACATTTCACAATAATGGAAGATGAAAATATATAGGGCCACAAAACACCGAGGGAAAAGCTAAAAATGCAAGCATTATCTATAATGGTTTTATTTACCATCAAATATGAGCTTTCAAAACTGATAAAAATCTATTCTTGTGTTCAAATTTGTGCTTGTGTGTGTGTGTGTGTGTGAGAGAGAGAGAGAGAGAGAGAGAGCATTAAAGATCATTGAAACAATGATATATATTGATAAGTAAATCATTGAATCAGATATCATGATACTAGATAAAATATTGTTATATTGTACACCATAGATTTTAGATGTAAAACACAACACCTCTTGCAACCAAGTGATGGACCCAGCTGTTGGCTACCATGAGAAGCCAACAAGTCATTTAATATATATGTGTCATCAGTCATACTAGGAGTCTTTTCAAATATTATTTTTTTAAGGAGATCTATCGTCTAGTAGACTATAATTTTTTATTTTTTAATTTAACTATCCGACCCCTTCTGTTTAGCAAGAAACTCCAGTTTTCTTGTTATAAAAATTACATAATGATTAATGTGGCATTGAAGCAAACAAAAAGAAAAGAAAGTCCTCTTGCAGTAGTAAGATGGACTAGAATTACTCCAATTACTGTTCGAGCTTAGATTTATGAAGGGAAATCAGAGAAAAGCCTTATTAAAGAGACGTTAATAATCTGAAAATATTTCAAAATTAGATTGATAAAGACTAGTTACATTAGAGAGAGGGTTGTCCTTTATATAATATAACTACCAATGACTCTTGATTTCTACTAGAATGACTTTTAAAATCCCCACACAGCATTATCACTTCCCTAAGTAAAGACTTAATAATTCCAAAGCTTAATTACTTAGTACCCATAAACAAGAATGACTCGTTGACTTTTTCAAGCCACTTCCTAAAACACCATTAATTATTTGCATCACTCATTACTGCTTGCTACTGGGAAAGGTTTGATCTAGGAGGTGATATACGTGTAATGTAGTACCCAGTGAGACACCCAGATCTGTCTTTGAAAAAGCATAATGGGTACACTTGTCAAAGCTAAAGTCCAGGTAAAGATTCTGAAAATGAAGATGCATTAAACACAGTGATACACAATTTGTAACAGTTGCGTTACTAACATTGGTACAAAATATCACATACAAATTTTTGCAGAGCTAACAATCTTTTCTGTCAGCAATTAGGATTCTGATAGAAATCTTATTATGACCTAATAATTACAGGCTTAATATTTTTTATAGTTTTGATAGACAGAGTCCATATGAAAATCAATCTATTTGCAGAAGCATTGAAGTAAGATTTATGAGAGATAATTTCAGTATCGGCTACAACTACCAGCATAATCAAATAAATCAAACCTTTCCATTCTTCTGGAAGATGAAAGCATGTCCTGTAACAGCCGGTAGGATTATCCACAGGAACATTAGGTGGATCAATTGGAAATAGATATCCACCATTTATATAGATAGGCCGATCAAATCCATGCATCTGCCAATTGGAAGGAACTGTTTGAGATAGAAAAAAAATTTAATATAAGAGGTAGAAGTAGGAGAACTTGCAATAATTAGACATTTCAAAACAAACTTTAAGAAGAAAATAAAAATAAATAAACAAATAAATAATAATCTGATTTACTTTATAATGCTCTAAAACTTAAAATACTATGATGGAAAAGAAAGAAAAAAATCATTAAGAGGAAACCTTTGGTGCCAATTATAGTGTACTTGTTTGAATACTCAACAACTTACAAGAAAAATATATTAGAGAGATGGAGAAAACAATAACTGGAACATTAAAACTGCTCCCATCAAAGAAATTCACAATCCACATGCCTCAATTTCTAAGATAAATACCACAATGTGAGAATGGAGAACACAAAGTACTTAAACAAAAAGAATTAGCTGGAGGATTCTGAATTTAAGCACTTGACAAATAAAACTGTACCCTAAACCTTGAGGTTCAGTGATACATATCTCATTGAGATTAGAAGGACCGTCACATTCCAAGGCATTAAAGCAGCTGGCTTTAAGAAAATATGTTCAGTTGAAGGATACAAATCTCTTATGACACGTCAAAAAATTGAAAGTTGATACTAATTCAACATTGATCCTTTTCTACTTAAAGCAATACCAAAATTTCTTAAGAAAATATATTATTAAATGCAATCATAGGAGAAGAAAACGGTTATCATACTCTTTAACTGCATTAAGAATTATCCCTATTTTGCAGAGAAACAATCTAAACCTAAACTCAAAAGCTGGATCAGAACAAAAATGTTCTGAAACTACAAAAATAGGAAGGAGAACATGTCAACTTGAGAAGAACATTGGGAAACAAAATAACTGAAAGAAGAAACACAATGACATTGTGGAACCAAGGGAAAAAAAAAGGTGATCACAAGTAATATAGAAAAAAAAAAAAAAAAAAAAGAAAAAGAAAAAAGGGAACACCTGGAAGTGATAGTAAATAAAATAACATACAGATCAATTATTCTTCCCTTTCAAGTAAAAAATATTACAACAGAGATTCACATATATAGTGAATATCATCTGGTAAAACCAAACCCAACTGATGCAGCACAGGTAGGGCAACTTTGATACCAAAATTCAATAATCATCAAGAGTCTGCTCAATGTCACAAGCCATATAAATATAAGCATTAAAGTAGAATCCTAGTCAAACTTGTCAAGAGAGTTGTTATTTTGTACTTTTCATATTTGTTAAGGGTACCTTTGTCTTTTCCTTTATTTTAGTTAGGATTTATTTCTTATTATTAGTCTCTTTTTTGTATTTCGATATTCTGTAATACTCACAACCATTGAATAACAGCATATACGATTTCTTCTCTTCTTCTTTTATTCTGGTTGTATACAAACCTTAACAAGACTCTACCCAAAAAAAAAAACACCTGGAGAAATAAGGAAAATAAAATATAAAATAAATCCTAAAATCATCGTCTATGCCTACCCCTCTAGTAAGTATGTCGACCATGCGGTTATCAGGAATTCCATCACCAACCTAACAATGTTGCTCTTTGCCAGAAAATTAAAATCCCAATGAACAAATAAATAAATAATTGAAACAAAAAAAAATTCCGTTAGCCCATTTGAAACCCAAATAATTTGTAATCCATTGTAGATGCAATAGATTCTGCCAGCCAATTTCTCCCGCAATTTACTTCAGAATTATAAACCCAATTTATTGTAGATGCAATAGATTCCGTTTTTCTTTCTTTCTTTTTTTTTTTTTCTTTTTTTTTTTTCCAATTTTTTTTTTTTGTGCAGATACATCAGGTACTTCCATGTGAAAGTTCAGAATTTAAGAACCATTCCAAAATTTAAGAACTTCATTACCCATTCTTTTCTGTCCTTGACAATAGAAACAAGGTACAAAGTGGACAAAAATGATTTAAGTGATCAAGAATCTGTGTAAGGTTCATACAGTATAAGTTATTGGGGACAAAAACCAATAGTATAAAAGTGAAGGGTAAAAGATAGTATGCTTACCTGGTAAGGTTTCCCATACAGAATCCTGAAACTCACTATCATAGAAATTCAAAGGGACTTCGGTAGGTCTTGGAGCCAACAAAAATTTCCAATAGCCAGATAAAGACTTAACAAAAGGCAAACCCTTGACCCAAAAAGCAGCGCAATCAAGAGAAACAGAAACAGCATCATCATCCCAAACAGCTGAATTAGATATCAGAAGATCCACTTTGTTGCGTTCGTACCAGTATTTAAGAGATCCTATCCACAAACAACAGAATCAGATTTTCATAAATTGAATATGAGACTATGTTAGGTTAATAGTTAGAAGATATGGCTAATAAGAAGCATTTAGCTATAGGCATCTAGATATACGAGGAAGGATCTTAATACAGCAGGTGTATGACACTATGTTAGGTTAATAGTTAGAAGATATGGTTAATAAGAAGCATTTAGCTATAAGTATTTAGATATATGAGGAAAGATCTTAATACAGCAGGTGTAAAACATAATATTCATAGAGTACATAAAATTCCATACAAGGACTGATACTGCATCATCCACCCAAAATAACTAAACCAAACTGTAAATAATTAAAGTGCAACAAAATAAATAGCCCTATATCAACCTTCTATAATTAGCTAGGCTGAAAGAAGGCCACTAAGACACTCTGAAAAGTCTTCTTTACCTGGATATGAAAGGACCACTTACAATATTGCTGTCCCTTCCAGAATGTGTCTAAATAAACCCCCTTAGTAATCTACATGAGTGCCAGTTGGCATAGAATCCTTCGCGTGGAGATGGGCCAATAGTAGTAGTTATTAAAACTTAATAATAGTGGAGCAGACCTAAATCAAGCAAATCCTTTTATTTACAAAAATATAAGATTTCTTGGCTTCATTGGATGTCACTTCCAACCAATCAATAGGAGTAAAGACAGAGAACTCTGTAACCACCAGAATCCAACATTCCGAGATAGAGTTGAGGAAATATGGACTTAAAAGGGATTTTTTTTTTCGCGGGGGGGGGGGGTTGAGGGTTTGCCATTTCCAGAAGAAACAAAAAAAAAAAAAAAAACTGACATGGATTAAGAAAATAGATTCTTAGTTTCTTACCTTCAACTGTATCATGGCAGTGCAGTGAAACATGAGCATCTCTCTTCCTCCACTTGAGAAAGGAAGGATCTTCCCAAACCCTATATCCATTATTTGAGGGGATAACAAATTGATCAACCAAAGAGGCCATCACCAGATAAAAAGTTCCAACTGCACTACAATAGGCCCATAGTTTAGCTGGGAAATGATAAGCCTAACAATCAGATATATTCACAACTAGCACATGCATATTAATATAATATTATATATAAGGTTATCACCCAATGCTGGTCCTGACTATATGAGATGGGCCAGATTGGAGGCATACATAACATTTGGCATTATTTTGTTTTAAGTGGCTACTCTTACACTCAAACTTAAGTTTTCATACTGGTCATCCCAAACTTTGTCATTGCACCATGCAATGACCCCTATATATAATTTATATATAGTTATTTATAAATGTGCATAATAAAAATATAAAGTGCATGCATGAATGTTTCATAAAACCACATGAGCCATTGATAAGAAGCACAAACACTTCTAAGGAATCATGTCTGCATTGGAGACAAGTTGAACAATGACACTTCTCGGATACTCACGAATAAATGTTTGATACATCTTCAATGTGTCCATAAACTGATAATAATATTCTTGAATTCGGCTACATACCCGACACTTCTTGAACATATACTAACATTTGACAATTGAATCTTGAATATTAAGAAAAGCTTTATTTTGCCATAAAAAAGATAATTAAAAAAAAAAAACCGGAGGAGTAAAGCTTTGTAGATGAAGTGAGTATTGCAGTAGGAGTGGAGTCATTAGATTGTAAGTGTACATATACATATACATATACAATCCTTAGTTTCTAAGTATATGCTTGTGCAGATATGTGAGTAAGACAACTTATGATATACATTTAGATTGTCACACCAGAATAAAGCACAATTTCATTATTGTTTAGTGGGATTATAAATTCCCTTGAAACAAATGACACAGTTGAAAATTGTGTTTTTCGCTAGCATGGCTAGAAAATAATTGTATATTATATTCAGTATGATAATTATGACGCTGCCGAGTGTTGACCTCCATTTGGGAAATTGCAAGTCCTTGGGGTTTGGGCAATGGATATCTAAGTTGTTCACAATCACATTTTACTCATTCAAAAACAACTAACTATATTGTGCCAAATGGGATTGCACTCAAAAATTTTATTGTCACCATTTATTGTTGACATTGGAAACTTCTCACAATTATCACTAATAGATAACCTCCATCTCCCCATTTATATTAAGAATTTAAGACAAAAACCTGCATATTTGTTTTTTGAAGTAAGATTTCTAGTTATAAATCCAAATCTTCATCCTGCACATCGTGCCACATTTTTCTAAATTATCCAAACATATCAATGGCATATCTCTGCATATCAGATAAGTCAGAATCTATTTTCTAATTTTCCACTAAAAACAATACATGTTTGTTACATATAACAGCATATTAAAAGCAAGGTTGACTCAATACAACTCGAGGCCCAAGGCAAAATATATAGGATTCCAATTAAATTTCCGACGAAATTTTTCAAGTTATAGCATTGCTTTTGGCCCATTATTTTTCATTTTTAGTCAGTTTCGGGTTTGCCTTTGATTATTTGGAGCAATTTTCAAATACAAACCTTCACAGAACATATGATTTGAGAAATGAAATATTAGGTTTCCGACATAATCACACAAATAGTAAGACAAAGTTTTAGAAGAAGAAAAGGTAATAACAAATTTTAAGAACTGTAAAATAAAAATGAAATTTATAAGAAAAGAGATCTAACTCACGTAGAAAGTTAAAAATTTAAGAATTGGAAATGTTAATTTAAATTCAATTTTTTTTTTTTTACGGAAATGGCCTAAAAAAAACTAAAATGAGATTAATATTAAATATGATAGGGCTTTTTTAAGTAGGGCCCTTGGCAATGGCCTAAAGGGGGATCAGATATATACATGATTATTTTGGCAGGGCCGCAGGGGCATCCATATATGATAGTTTAACATTCACAATTAAGTAAAAGAGATTTTTTTATATTGGAATGTTAATGTGTTACCAAAACTGATATAAACTTCATCTTTACAAGGTCATAGAACCTCAGCTGTGCAGTATTATATCATATGCTTGACAAAGGTAAGTAAAAGAAAGAAAAAAATAATGACAGGAACTTAATTTCACGTGAATCTGATGAGCGTTTGGGGTACACCATGATGGAGAAGATTATTTCAGGGTCTTTCATTGAAAGGTATATTTTTGACAAATTTTCTATCAGTAGGAAAAAGGGGTTAGGCCATTGTAAGTGAAGGTGGTTGTCCATTATTCTTTGCGGATAACAAAGACTATCACAAGGTATTAGATTTTAGATGTGAAGCTTTGAGTCTATAAATAGCAAAGCGTAAGGTCATTGCATTTTTGGATAAGTTCCGAGTCTTTTGATCATCCAATTATCACATTCATTGTATTAGAATCCCTCGAACAGCTTAATCCTTCAAATGAATTCAAATCATTACAAAAAAACTAATCAAGCTGATTTTTTTATTTTATTTTATTTTATTATTATTAATATTTTTTTATGCATTTGATTGTATAAAAGAGACCTAAAACTTTCCCAATGCCGATACAGATAAATTTGGCTTTAAGAAATTCTGTATATGAGGGGGAGAGGTTGATGAGACTTATATGTGGGAATGCCCCCAACTGTATAGATGTGTTTTGAGGAAAAGAGTGAGTACCGAGAGGAGAATGTGCAAAGTGAATAATATCTATACAGGGTTGGGTCAGCTGTGACAGATGGTATCACAGCCAATCCCCAGCCTAAAATGGGAGAAGCGTGCACAAACCCATGAGGGTCAGGCTAGTGAGGATGTTGGGTCCCAATAGGGGGTGATTGTGACTTCCCACATCGCCTAGGGTGGAGAGGTTGATGAGAGTTATATGTGTGGATGCCTCCAACTGTCTGTACCCAAATTCAAGTCATGCAATTGAGCATATAAGTGGGATCCATCATTGGGTTCTAAGTTAATGGCAATTGAGCAATATTAGAAGCTAAGTCACAAACACATTTAAATTATTCCAATTTTCTCATCTATACATATTAACTACTCTAATTTTTGTCTGTGTCTGTAGACCCCGATCCTGTGCACAGAGCTACATCAATGCAACACAGTTACATCACAAAATGCAACATCCATGCAACAACTTTAAAAAATGTTAAGCAACACAATTCTATATAATATCCAACTGAAAAAATGAGTGGTAAAATTAAAGATATATCAATAAGAATACTATCCGTACATCAAATATGCCCCTCAATAGTTCTGGCTAACATCAATAATTGTTTTCGCAATGCCATATGTAATCAATTTTGAACAAAATTATCAAAACCTAACAGATTAAAAACAAATGAAATAATTTAGAGAGAGAGAGAGAGAGAGAGTAGTGAGTACATACATACCAGTAGACTTGGAGCTGTTGAAGTGGATCAATCGAAACAGGGATAGATTATTGACGATGTTTGCAAGAAGATCTCGAGTTTATCCCAACTTGCCACGCCATCATTCGTTGAGCGATTTGCTCATCATAGTTTGTCTTAGCCCGCCAAATTGATCGGAACGAATTTGATAAATATTTAAACTACTAATTCGAATTCAATAATATGTTAAATAAACAAATAAAATGTGAATTGTCTTTCCCAAAAAACAAAAAAAAATGTGAATTGTGATTCATAATACAAAATATCCAAAAATGACAAAATTTAGGTCACACGAATCAGAGTGTAAACAAGAGTCGGTGAAAACGGCATCAGTTTAGTATAACACCTCGTATTGAAGAAGGTATTTTCATCTTACAATTTTTAAAGTCAAGGTTTGGTGTGTGAAGATATTTCTTGTCATATTATAAAATAAAATAAAATAAGATTTAGAATGAGTAAATATTTGGTGCACGGAGCACATCTTGTCATTAGTATACTCTGCTAACGAAAATCAATTTAGTAATTTGACAGTAATTTTCAAATATAGGTGGGACTAATTTCATACAATAATGTATTTTTATTGGTTAACATATCAATAGCGTAGCATGACTTGTATAACTAATATTTACTAAAGATCGAGATTTAAATAGTAGTGAAAATCACTTGAAATGTGTGTGACCAATTTTTTTAATTAGTAAATAAAGCATAAATAATTTTTTAAATAAGAATTTATAAAGCATCTAAATGAAGTTAATGTGTCTATTTAGAAAATATTTAATGACCTGTGGTAGCGAGAAAAGACAATAGAAGTGAAGTGAAACTTTATAGTAATTTAAAAGACATAAATTAATTAGTACAGTAATGAAAATTTTATACTTCTTATTGCATTTGCATATGAGTTTCCTCGTGAAATATAATTTTTATATTTACTTTAAAAAAAAAAAAATCAACAAATTTGATATGTTGTCCTAATTTCCCACTTCTTGGCAAGATGGCCAGTACCCCACTTGAAGGATTCATCTAATTGTATCAGATATGAAAATGAGATGAAAGTTAATACACAATTGGTAATTTTTCTTTCTTATTGATTGTTTTGTTGACGGAAAATACTGATTATGAATTAATTAACAAATTAAAAAAGAATTATGTAAAATTTGAATATTAACTTTTATTAACCACTTCACCAAGTAGGTAAATTCAAAAAATGTTGTCCATGTATAATTTCAGTCTTTATAACTCCACCAAGGGCTAGGTTATAGCTTCATGGCCTTCAGGTCCCCATAGGAGCAAGGTGAGTGTAAATATATTTCTTGCCGAGGTAAAAATAAATAAATAAATAAATACTTTATAACACACCTGTCTTTATAATTTCAGTCATCCTAATACAATCAAAAGCAACCACAAAGTTATCCAAATGCAACCATCAATCATCCTAACAAATACACTACCATACAAGACAGCCTTGCAAGAAGCCCCCTATTGAATGGTGTTGAGTCACACCACAAAAAGCTGCAAAGTAATAGAGCAACTCAACCAGCCTAGAATAACTTTTCCAGCTACCAAATGAAAATACATTTTAAAAGAACATCATGTTTCTGGTTTGGCACCTTAAGTGGGGCAAGATTGATTGAACTGATCACCAAAAACAAGTTTTCCTGATTGTCAAGAAAACATGGTTTTGTAATGAAGTTCTTGCAGGCCTATCAAAAAATAAATAGATCAATAAATAGAAAGCAAAACCAAACATGATTCGGGAAAACGTTATATTTTGTAATTCACATATTCTACTCATTCTTCAGTACATTCCAGTCATACAGTCTCAGTTACCCCGAACATTTTATTGCCCACTCAAGTATGTGGTTCATCTACTTCTAGTCGATAGTTATAGAAAACAACACGAGAACAATAGATAATGTGCAGATACAAGGCTCGTACATATGATGCCGTTGTTCTTCTATAGCTGTGATTTGTAGATGTCATGGCAAGAGGTGGCTGCAGTGATTGGACACAGCCTAATAGCAAATGAATATGGCACAGCAGAAATCAGATATTTCTCGTGGACACATGGGGACCAGCTATCATCTCCGCCCACACCCATGTGCTTGTGGTCAAGATGCACCTGCAACATCACAATGACAATATACCTTGGTCACACAGAAAAATGGAGGGCACAACTAGATGACAAGAAAAAGAAATAAAGAAAACTAGACCATGGAACAAACAGTACTGAAACAACCGACAACCCTAACAACCAAAGAAAAGCCAACAGGAGCATTGAAATAGTGTCAAAAGCTTGATAAGGAATGAAACTAAAGGAAAAGGTGAAGACTTTCAAGCAAGAATGAGAAGTATAATATATATATATATATATGGTTTCCCTTGGAAAATAAAACATATCCTGAGATACAAAATAAAGAACCTGAAACTAGCAATAATCATCACAATTATAAGCCATTAGTGTAGAATTATAATTTAAAGTTGCTATTCTTTTAGCTTATGATTCCACTACAGAGTTGGCTTATGTAGGTAACCATATGAAGGAACAACCAGCACGTTCAAAATATCCATGGCTTCTTTTATAAAAGATGACAGGTGGTACAGAACTTAGAGCACCTGGCGATAGCTTTATCTTCTTCCAACTTTAAAGGACCTAAAATGAAACTACATAAGGTCCATTCATAACTCTCCACCTCTGCCTAGACTGTATTACAAATATGTTACGACAAACCCCGCAATCCAAGAACAAATCAAGAATCACAACAGAAAAGTTAACACGACACACACAAAGATGACAAAGATTTATGTGGTTCAGCAAAGTCTACGTCCAATGTGAAGATCTGGCGAAAGATTTTACTATGCGAAAATTAAGAGATTACAAGTTTCAGCCCCTAAACCCAAGTTCTCACTATCACTCTCTTTCCTACGGTTTTTAGCGCTCTCGTTATCCCACTCCAAACCCTAAATGCCCTTATATACCGGGCTAGAAGAGTATTAAACAGGGTCCAAGAACCGCATGATAAAAATGGGTCAAAACCCTTTTTGGGGTTAAAATCGGTTCATGTTGCGACCCGGGCTGAAACAAAATTCAGGCCACAACTTCACAAATTATGAAGGTCCAAAAGAACCAAAGATGTTTCCCTCTTCATGCATCCTCGTACTAAGGTCCTGGATTTCTTAGAGAACCACCATCAAAATTTAGCTATAACAACTTTCTAGGTTCCAAAAACCACACAACATAATCGTGGGGAGGATGGTAGTAATTCTCTCCAAACTTGAAGGACAAGGCATATAGGAATACATCCAAAATACTGTTGTGCGGACGCTTAATGCATTGTAATTTCTATTTTTTCGCTTGACATGCATCCATTCTTTTCCCCCAAACGATTATATAGTAGCAATTAGGACACACTACTGAAGTCATTATCCTCTATGGCCCCAAAGCTAGGATAAAAAGGAAGTCCTGGTGTTACCAAAAACTGGAAGCAAACTCGCAATGAAGGGAAGAATTGTGACCAGATTTCCCAATTTCCATACAGAAAAAACACAATTGGTTAGAGATCAATATTTCCTCTTTTTGAAACATATATTCTGTTTTAACTCTCTCATAAGCTACCGGCCAAGTGAGAGTATTAAATTTGGGTTACACTGTGGAAATAAAGAAAAGAGTGACAATATGGTCAAATAAACACACAAGGCTTTGAAGGGGGATCTATTAGAAATTTGCGTCAGGTTTAGGGGAGTAAACAATTTGAAAAAGAGAAATTTAAGCATCTTCAAGAAAATAAAAAATATGAGAGGGATGCTATGAACATCCCTACAGAGAGAGCAGAAATTACATGTGACAAAGGACAGTAAAAGAAGAGAAAACAATATATAATGGGGCTATCTCAGCATCAAGGGACTCAATCACTGGAGCAAAACGGAGGATGAAAAAGGCTGCTACCTGGTAGGAATCCCTTTCTCCAGGTCCAGCATCTCAACATTTGGGTGGGAATCATATTTGATTATTGGTCACCAAATTCAATGGGTTATAAGGTTCCCTTGGAAATCTCTCCAGCCACTTGCCAGCTGGAGTAAGGTTACTTTAAGGCAAATCACTTCTACAAAGGTTTTCAGACAATGGGAAAGTTAGCAAGCTTTTGGATTGGATTAATCTTACAGAAAATCCTTCCATCAAGATCAGCTACCTTTTCTTTCAATTGGGAAGTTGGGTTTTTAACCCTTTCAAAGTTGCGCCTTCCAACCTCAAGAGACATTCTGGACTTGCTAATACATAAGCATATTTTTACAATGATATGCCCAAATATTTGAGTGTTCCAGTACGATTGCAAGAACCTTGTATTGAATAAAGAGTGCTGAGAGGATGCCATTATGAGCTACCTTTTTACCATCTCTCCCCTCAAATCCATGTTTTACAAGACTTTCAAATCATATACTCAACAAAATTAACGAGCCTAAATTAGGTTGTCCAGCAAGTATAATTTCAGCTTTAATGAAAAGGCAGCCTCATTAACTTTTTGTTGCATCTGCTCCATCTTTTGCTCATTTGAAATTCATTTTTCCTCACAAGCGGAAGCAACATAAAGTTAGGTGGATTTTTGGTTATCCCCAATTAAATCAGGATCCAGCTACATGCATGCATCAGCGTGACAAGGTGAAATTTGTCAACTTTAAATGTTTGATCAAGCTACAGATGTATCTAAATGCAAAGGCGATACAAGAACAGTGATGGTAGGTTGCATATGCAGTTTGCCACAAAAAAAAAAAAAGGTGATTCTTTGGAAAACCATGCCATTGTTGTACAAATTCGATAAGAGCTTATGGTAAATAAATTGTGCCACCTTTACTCCAGTATTCAGTAGAGTGGCCACCTCAAGTTGTACAAGTTCATAATAAAAATTCTTGTTAGCAAAAAGATAGGATGGTGAAATAATCTTAAACAAATCAATTGAACTCTCGTCTCAAAGCATGCTGTAGCCAGACCACAACTGGGTAATGACGCTTTATATAGTATTAGAAAGAAAACCAGCATATATAAGATCCAAATTTGTGAAGTCTGCTCTTGGCCTAAAGCCCTCTGCTCTCTACTAGGCATCTTTCCAAATGGATATTAAACAAAAAAAAAAAATTTCTAAATAGAAAGTTAAATTGATCCTCAGATACTAGATAGTCTATTCTTTTTCAGGATAATTCATGTAGAAACTTTCAAAATGAAAAAATTAATTTGAAGAAAACCAAATTTTCGAGAAACACTTGCCTCAATATTGTCTCCTTTGATAAGTTCTTCTTTGCGTGTTGCACGGTCAAGCTCAGCAGTGGAGTAGTAACTTGCATTCATTTGCATAGGTGGAGAACCACCATATATAGAAGCATAAACTCCAAAACCTTCGTTATTCTGAAATGTCACCCACCTTACATCTGCCCTACCTGAACATTCTCCAGGAACAATATAAGGAACATGCATGTCACCGACGTTCTGCTGATACACCCCCACGTGGGCAGCAGCCTTTCGATCAGGGTAAGATTCAAATGGCCCTCTACCATACCATTTGATATGGTCCATTGATTTGTCAAGATGGAATTCAACCCCAACGCGTGGTAAAGGCGGGAGATCAGAATTTGGTTTTACATTGCTTTCTATAATGACATCTCCAGAACTATAAATTGAGTAAGTCATATTAACATGGAAGAGAACATTTGATTTTTCTGATACTGAAGAACTTTCTTCACCCTTTGGCACAACAAGATAGACAACTGCTATTTTCACAAGATTATCTGTCTTATTCTGAATAGAACAACTTTCAGTAAGAAAGAACACATTATCAAGATGGGCAGCTTTCCACTTCGAAAGATAACTATCTGCACCTCCCCCTTTGTCATTATCTGTTGGTGCGCGCCAAAAGCATGGTACTATGCCTTCATACATCACGGGAAATCCTTCAACCTATAATTTATCACAACATCACAATATTTGAAAATAGAAATAGTGGCAGAACTTTTACAATAGGCTCTTAAATTCTTATGTTCAATAAGAATTTAAAAGGAATTATATGCTTCAATGCCATTTATTGTTAATATCGAGTAACACCTGAAACACATTTTACATGTACTTTTTCTTTCAGTAATATATATTTAACAGTTGCCAATTTTACAAAACCCAATAACATAATATACCTTCCAGCTTTCAAAGCCTCCTGTTCGAGAATTAAATTTAATCTCCCAAAAGTTTTGCTGGCTGATTTTAATTGTATCCCCAAGAATTTCACTGAGGAAGGTGACATCTTTAGATTTGATGACCTGAAAACCGTAATTTGTAAACTAGTGAAATCAGGGATAGAATGATAGATATCAAGCTAGGGATATGTAGAGCAATTACATGAGGAATAAATTCTCTTTTTACAGGCAACTGGACTTGTGTTGATGAAACGACATGACCTGATTCAGCCCAGCGGGTAGATTGCAGAAGCCTTGTAGTTATTGTTAAAAATATTTCTGCAGCAGAAGAAGAAGCCCAAGGAGAATACCATGGGCCCGACTCCCACTTTACCTCATAACTGCCCTGAGGTTCTATTGATGGAAGAGAGATGATTCCAGATTCAAGTTCGTATCCATCGCCATGAACAGTCCATCCAAACTCCAATGCTTGTGTAGTTTCAAAAAAATGGGTGTTTGTGATCTATAAAAATAAAATGCACGAAAAACGAGTGTTGATGATCAACGAAGTAGAAATCCAGCTACAATATAACAAGGATTCAATAAAGGAGATAGCACAGCAGAATGAAATACTATAGTACCTTAATTATGCCTTCCTTGAATGAAACCTTGATTGGTTGATAGACATACTTAACCTCTGAAAAAATTAAGCATCAACTGTAATGGAGAACCATGAATGGACTACAGTCACTATCTGAGAAGGAGTTTTAAGTAAATATGAGATGAATATTCAAGTTACCATGTACAGCGGGATGGGGAGTTCGATCTGGCCATATAAGGCCATCCAGACAAAAGTTCAAATCATTGGGGGTATCACCAAAATCACCTCCATATGCCCAATGCTTATTACCATCAGCACCATCCTTAAGTAGCCCCTGAATGCAAAGTGCAAAATTTAGACTTTCCAATGAATCCACACCCCAATCGCATGAAGAGAAACACACACACCGAGAAATTAATATAAATTAAACAAGGTGACATCTGTAGAACTTTCAGGCAGGAAGAAAAGAATAAACAGAAAAAACTTAAGCACTGACGGGCTTCAATATATATTTAGTTTAGGTACATTGGTTTAAGTCATGCGCTCGTTTTTGGAGGTTGCTAGATTGCCTCGCTTGTTCCAAGGTGGATCTGCTAGATCTGCAAATCCGTATCGTGGCCCATCGATATTTTTGGATGATGATTTGGTTCGAAGAAGAAGAGATGATCTTCAGTCGTGTCTGGTTGGGAAATTTGATAAGGAAGTGGGTGATGGGGCTTAGATCGCAGCTTGGGCCTCGCGTACTTGGAAGGTATCCTCAGGTGTAACGGTTTCGACTCTGCCGGATTCCTTACTGCTTTTCCGGTTCCCCTCCTCAACCGAAGCCTCTCGTGTTCTCAAAGGGGGTCGCCGTGACTGGGGAACGGCATCTCTGTGTTTGGAGGCTTGGAGCTTTCGGGTAGGGTGCTCGGATGAGTTGAAAGAGAAGGGGCTGAAGAAGGTAACGCTGTACGGTCTTCCTCTCCACCTTTGGAGTCATGCTCTGTTCGTGACAGTCGGCGATCTTTGTGGTGGGTTTATTTGGGTGGATGCTGATGAAGCTTTGGATGCTGAACGAGTTCGCATCACCGTCTCTGATGGTCGAAGTTGCCTTCCGTTTGTATTCATTCACGATGAACAGTTTTGCCATAAAGTGTTTATTTGGGAGGAGAAGCCTCCCGAGCTTGTCCCCACGACTGATAGCTTGGAGGGCGGTGATGGTTCGCACTTGCTCAAGGAGAAAGAATGGTTACGGTGGGAATCCATGGGGAAAAAAGGAATGGCTGAATTTCAGAGGTGGGAAGAATGGAGAGATGCGCTATGGATACGTAATTCCGAATGCTTTAAACGGATTTTCAATCAGAAGCAGAACCGGAAGGAAGGGCTCCCTGCCTTTCAGAATCGCCGACGGCAAGAAGGGTTTCGGACGTTGCAGAGGGGAGGAGGTCTCGCCGGAAATGGTCATCGGCCTTTTGTGCAGCAACGGGATCATTCAAGACGACTCGGTGTTCTTCACGCCTTTCAAGCGCGTGGGAGGGGGTGGTTTCCTGATCGTCCACGTGGTTGGCGCTCAGGCCCTATACGTTCCCAGTGGAGAACAGCTGTTCCCACGATCATTTCAAATTCTAACTCTGCTGGGCTGAATGGTGGGCTTGGTTCCAGGGTTTCAAATGTTTTGCCTAAGCCTGCTGGACTCCTTATTGGGCCTAAAAGACCTTCTTCAGTTTATAAGAGGCCTATTTCTGGTATTGTGGATGGCGGGCCGTGTCCCATTTACTCTAAAGAATTGTCTGTTGGTGGATAGTGTACCCAATCTTCTAAAGAAGCTACTGTTGGTGGGCCGAGCGTCCACTTTTCTAAAGAAACTTATGTTGATGAGCATTTGGGGGTTAAGGTTGGACAGAACTGTGGATCTGGGTTGGGGTCTAACAGTTTCGAGCCCTTGTCTTCATTAGGTGATGTCTCAGGAGATGCCTTGGCTCCTTGTGCAACTGGTTCGATGAGAGCGAGAATCAAGGGAGATCGGAGAGTGAAGGAGTAGGTGCTAAGACATCGTTTGCCTAAGAAAAAGGTTATCCTTCCTGCTCTTCGCAAAAAGTGGTCTAGAAAGGAAAAGCAAAAATGGGTGGCGTCTTCGCAGATGGGTTTCGACTCCGGTATGTTTTCAGTTCCTTCTGGTTCTCCCTCTCCTAAGATGTGTTCTCCTTTCTTGGGGGGGTCGACCACTTCTTTGGGACTGGAGTCGGGTGGTTCTACTAATGTTTCTCACTCTTTAGCTTCGGTGGGTGAGAGGGAATCTGTTTTAACCGACAGGCCGGATAGTGTTGCTGGGAATCGACTTGGCTTTTCTCGGAGATGTGATGGCTTGTGTGAGGGGGTTACAGTTTGTGTAGGTCGGGATGTAAAGTTGAAACTTGATGATGATACGGCCTCAATTCTGTTGAAGGAGTTACGTAACCATTTGGCTTCGAAAGGTTTTTTCTGTGATTCAGGAGGAGTTTTGACTGAGGAGGAGCCTGTTTCGCAGTTTTGTTCGCATTCTTCTTCTGTTCTTGATGATTGGGAGGAAGCTGCAGGTTCTTCTTTTGATGGGGATTCGGGCATGATTCCATGGGAAGACTTGGAACAAGCAGTGAATTTGGCTGTGCCTTTGGCTGTTGTCCCCCGCGGAGGGAATTGGACTAGTGCCTCGACAAATGTTGGGGTGAATGACACTGAGGAGGAGTGGGTGAGGGAGAAGGGTCTAGAAGTGGGCTCTCTGCTGGGTGTTTCTTTTGAGGGCAGGGTGGATGAGGCGATGTGTTTGTTTAGTGATGTTCTCAAATCTCATTTTCAGAAAAAGGAGGGTGATAAGGTGGGGTTGCAGGAGGAGAAAGGGGAAACAGTGATGCAAAGTCCAAATGACCTTATCACGTATGAGAGGAGAAATCGGGGGTCCAGATCAGGTGGGAAAGGTGGAGGAAGGGAAGGAGGGTTGGTTATTCCAAGTGTTTCCCAATGAAGCTACAAATTCTTTCATGGAATGTTCGGGGTCTCAATGACCCGGTGAGGAGGAAAGTAGTGAAGTCGGTTATTCGTAAAGGTGGGGGCCATGTGGTGTGCCTCCAAGAGACTAAGCTTGCTTCGATGTCTGACAGTATTGTGAGGAGTCTTTGGGGTGAGAGATTTGTGGAGTGGATTGCTTTGGATGCTGTTGGTTTCTCGGGGGGCATCTTAATTATGTGGGATAACAGATGGGTGTTTAAAGTGGATGCTCAGGTTGGGCGTTTCTCTGTTTCATGTGTTCTTGCTTTGGCTGAGGATGGGGTTCATTGGGTTTTTTCGAGTGTCTACGGTCCTTCGGAGGACGGTTTGCACCATTTACTTTGGGAGGAGTTGGGAGAGATTAGAAGTCGTTGGTGTTTGCCTTGGTGTATTGGTGGGGACTTTAATGTTGTTCGTTCTCCGTTTGAGAGGTCAACGGGAGGTAGGTGGACATCTGATATGGAGGCTTTCTCGAAGTTTATTGATGAGTTTGGATTGATTGATTTGCCTTTGGTTGGAGGGCCATTTACTTGGTCCAGTGGCCGATCTCCTCCTACCCTTTCTCGGATTGACAGATTCCTTGTGTCCGGGGAATGGGAGGAGAGGTTCTCTGATGTTGTTCAGGCTACATTGGCTCGTCCTATCTCTGACCATGTTCCGTTGATGTTGGATTGTGGCGGTTTGTGCAGTGCGCGCTCTCCTTTCAGATTCGAGAACATGTGGTTGCGGGCTGAGGGCTTTCTGGAGAGGGTTCGTCTCTGGTGGGAAAGGTATGGTGTGGTTGGCACCCCTAGTCATGTGCTAGCAGGCAGATTGCGTCTTTTAAAGGATAATCTTAAGACTTGGAATAAAGAGGTTTTTGGGAACCTTGAATGGAGGAAAAATCGGGTTCTTGCTGAATTAGCGGCTATTGATCAGATGGAGGGTCAAGGGGATTTAGTGGATTCTTTGAAGGCTAGGAGGGCGAAGTTTACTGAGATTGCTGTCTTGGAGGAGATCTCGTGGAGGCAAAAATCTCGAGCTTTGTGGCTTAAGGAGGGGGATCGAAACACTAAATTCTTCCACAGATTGGCTAATGCTCATAGAAGAGGCAATCATATAGGGAGGATTCGAGTCGAGGGGGTCATTTTTTGTAAGGAGGAGGAGATTCGCAAAGGATTCTCAGAATTTTTTGAGAATTTGTTCAACGAGTCTGTTGAGTGGAGACCCTTGCTCGAAGGGTTGCAGTTTGACTCCATTTCTGAGGAGGAGTGTTTGGGCTTGGAGTTGCCTTTTTCTGAGGAGGAAGTTCTGTTTGCTTTGAAGAGTTGCAATGGGGATAAGGCCCCAGGTCCAGATGGTTTTACTATGAGATTTCTTCTTGAATGTTGGGAAGTGGTTAAAGGAGAGGTGATGGGCACTTTCCATGCTTTCCATTCTCGGGAATCTTTTGAGAAAAGCTTGAATGCCACGTTCATTGCTCTCATTCCAAAAAAGGGAGGTGCTTTGGATGTTAGAGATTTTCGCCCTATTAGCTTGGTGGGTTGCATCTACAAGCTGATTGCCAAGGTGCTTGCTTCAAGGTTGAGGAAAGTGTTGGATGGCATCATTTCGGACTCTCAAAACGCTTTTGTAGGAGGCTGTCAAATTTTGGATTCAGTCCTTATTGCAAGTGAGTGTGTGGACTCCAGATTGCGTAGTGGAACCCCGGGTGTTCTTTGTAAGTTGGACATTGAGAAGGCGTATGACCATGTAAGTTGGAGCTTTCTTCTGTACCTGATGGGGAGGATGGGGTTCGGCGATAGATGGAGGAGATGGATTCATTTTTGTATTTCCAGTGCTCGCTTTTCGATCCTTGTTAATGGTGCTCCTACTGGTTTTTTCTCTAGTTCAAGGGGCTTAAGACAAGGAGATCCCCTTTCCCCCTTCTTGTTCTTGTTTGTGATGGAGGCCCTTAGTAGATTGATAAGAAGGGCTACCGAGTTGGGTCTTTTGAGAGGCTTTCGGGTGGGCAGGGAGGCAGATTCTCAGTTGGAAATCTCTCATTTGATGTTTGCTGATGACACTTTAGTTCTTTGTGATGCGAACGTTTCTCAGATTAGATATTTGAGATGTGTTTTGATTTGGTTCCAAGTTGTTTCCAGCCTTAAAGTGAATGTGGGAAAAAGTGTTTTGGTGCCGGTTGGGGAGGTCCCTGAGATTGAGACTTTTGCTGATATTCTTGGCTGTCGTACTGGTTCATTTCCCATTTCTTACTTAGGATTGCCTCTGGGAGCTCCTTCGAGGTGTGTGGGGATTTGGGATCCAGTGGTGGACAGAATTGTTGGCGGGTTGGAAGAAGCAGTATCTCTCCAAGGGCAGTAGGGTCACGCTGATTAAGAGCACCCTCTCTTGTCTTCCCACGTATTTTATCTCTCTTTTCCAGATTCCCTCTTCAGTTGCCGAAAGGATAGAGAGGTTGCAGTGTAATTTTCTGTGGGGAGGTGGAGGTGAAGAGTTTAAGTTTCATTTGGTGAGGTGGGACCAAGTTTGCAGGCCAATTCGCAATAGTGGGTTAGGTCTCCGTAAATTGGTGCCCTTTAATAAGGCCCTCCTTGGGAAATGGTTGTGGAGGTTCGGGGTGGAGAGACATCGGCTTTGGAGGAGGGTTGTGGCATGTCGTTTTGGGGAAATGAGAGGAGGGTGGAGTTCTTTGGAAGTTAGAGATCCCCGGGGGGTGGGGGTTTGGAAATTTATTCAGAAGGGTTGGGATGATTTTTCCAAGCACATTCGGCTTCATCTCAGAGATGGGAGGAGGATTCGCTTCTGGGAGGATGTGTGGTGTGGAGATTTGCCTCTTGCCCTCACCTTTCCTCAGCTTTACAGGATTGCTATGGATAAGCAGGCCATGGTGGTTAACTGTTATCATCTTGATAATGGAAGACTGGTTTGGGATGTTCGATTCAGGCGTTCCTTTCAGGATTGGGAGATCGAGGAGGTCATTCGTTTCTTGGAGTTGTTATATCGCCAGAGGATTGTGGAGGAGGATTCAGACTGTTGGTCTTGGATTGCAAACTCTCAGGGGCGCTTTGAGGTGAGGTCTTTCTTCAAGTGCCTCTCTTTTGTTCCTGGAGTTCGTTTCCCTTGGAAGTCTGTTTGGCGATCCAAGGCTCCTCTTAAGGTGGCTTTCTTTGTGTGGACTTCGGTCCTGGGTAGGATTTTAACCCAGGATAATATGAGAAGGAGAAGCCAGGTGGTGGTCAACCGTTGCTCTATGTGTCTTAGTGATGAGGAGTCTGTGAATCACCTTCTTATTCATTGCCCTTTGGCTAGAGAGTGTTGGGTTTTGATGCTTGGCTTATTTGGTGTTTCTTGGGTTATGCCTGGATCTGCTAGAGGGTTGATTGAGGCGTGGAGAGGTTGCCCTGTGGGGGCTCTCAGTCAGGATGCGTGAAGGGCTACGCCGCTTTGTGTGTGGTGGTGTTTATGGCTTGAAAGGAATAGGAGATTCTTTGAAGGAAAGGCTTTGTCGATTTCGGTGCTTAAATTCTCGATTATTTCTACTCTTTTTTGTTGGGTTTCAGGAAGAGATCATTGTTCTTTGGAGGAAGTAGTTGATTTTTTAGCCTCTTTGAAAGCTTGAGGCCTTTGTGGTCTTTTGTATTTGCATGGGTTTCGCTCCCCTTCTGAGCGTTTTTTTATAAAATTTTTACTTATCAAAAAAATATATATATATTTAGTTTAGGTCAAAGTCAGTAAGGTGTCTGTGCAAAAACCATTTCATTGCAATCACTGAATCTATGTATCTTTCTTCTTTACAATGAAATTCTACTCTACTTTAATCTTATTTTATTTAAGGTCTTTTTTTTACAGAAATAAAACTATAGCATCCGGTATCAAGAAATAGGTAAAACCTACCTTATTGGGCCTGATAGGCTGATACTATGAAAACTGGGAGACATTCAACTGCAAAGATTCTAAATATAAATTGCATGATTTATTATGTTTGTGCAAGAAATGAAATTGGAAAGGCTAAACAATAAGCTTATGACACTTTTTATCAAGTGAATTCAAGGAACATTCTAAAATGTTAACTATAGACTATTTTAAAACTAACATGATCAACCCACTCCCAGATAAAGCCTCCTTGGAGACCAAATGTGCAATCAATTGCTTCCCAGTATTCAAAAATATTTCCATTGCTGTTTCCCATTGCATGTGAGTACCTGCCAGTTGTCCATCAAGTGTCCATGAGCAAACCAAATCGCATCAACAAGAGATTGAGTAGGATGGGTCATAGTGTTGTCATATAATATAAGCAATGAAAGAGGAACATACTCGCACAATATCAGAGGTCGTGTTTCAGTTGGATCTTTTGCAATCTTCACCATGTCCCAAATACGCATATACATAGGGCATATAATATCTGTTGATGGGGTTCTGGACCCCCCACCTTCATAGTGCAATAACCTTGATGGATCCTTTCCTCGAATCCAACCTGAAATTTTAAAGTCGGACCAATAAATGACTCCAGAGAAGAAAAGGTCGTTCTAGGAAGCAATTTGCAATTTATATATTCTAAATAATTGAGAAAATGTAAGACCTATGCCTGACTGTTGACAAGCATATAAAACCCAATTCATTATTAATAACTCACACATATCCACTATATTGATTTATTAGCAAAATTTATAATCAAAACAATTACTAGTACTGTTGGAGAATTACGTGATTTATGTAATTGTTAGATAAATTTGGAAAGTATTAACTGTCTGATTTTGTACTAATTACAGGCTAATATAGCTGGTGTATTAAAATTTAGGTTGACTTATTTTATTTTCTGATCTTAGGGATTTGATTGTATATTCCTTAATTTACTGGATTCTGATCTGATTGTATTCAGCCTATAAAGGTCAGGCTGCTTTGTATTAGAAAGTAATGAAATATACTCCAGTTTTTCCCAATTTCTGTGTTATGGTATCAGAGCACTAGGTACTCTTTCTGGGATAAAATATTTCATCATTTACAGATTTCATAGCAGCTTGGAGTTCAGTTTTTTACAGAAGAAAAAAGAGATGTCAGAGGTTACACAAACCAGCTCTCAATCGGAGGAACCTACAATCCAACAACAGGTTCCTGGAGATCTACAGAACATTCAAGCTGCGTATAGGCTGAATGGAACGAACTATTTAAAGTGGTCTCAACTTGTTCAAACCTTTCTGAAAGGGAAGGGCAAGCTCAACCATCTTCTTGGAAAAGGGCCTAAGAAAGAAGATCCAAAGTTTGCTGCTTGGGACGAAGAAGACTCAATGGTCATGTCATGGCTATGGAATGCTATGGTACCTGAGATAAGTGATACTGTCATGTTTTTGACAACCACTCAAGAGATATGGGAGGCGATCAGACAAACTTATTCGAAGAAAAATGATGCAGCCCAGGTGTACGAGATCAAGGTGAAGCTAGCTGCCACAAAACAAGGGAACAAGACTGTAACAGAGTATGCCAACACTCTGAAAAATTTGTGGTACGAGTTGGACTATTACCAGGTTCTCGAGATGAAGAACAGTGAGGATGCTGCGTTGTTGAAGGCTTTCATAGAAAAAGACCGAATCTATGATTTCTTAGCAGGCCTTAATCCGGAATTCGATACTGTAAGAGTTCAGACTTTGGGGAAAGGATTATCCTCCCTAAATGAAGCAATTGCAACTATTCGTGCTGAAGAGAGCAGGAGAGGAGTTATGTTGGATTCACAGCCATTGGAAGGATCGGCACTCCTTACAACCGCTGCTAGTGAGCGAACTTTGGAGAAGAAGTCTTCAGCTATTACTGATTATAAGAAATTTGACCCGAAGAGGACATTCAAAGAGAATCTGGTATGTAACTATTGCAAGAAAACTGGTCATACGAAGGACACCTGCTATAAGCTACATGGAAGGCCACAAAATATGAATCAGTCAAACTGGAATTCCGGAGGAAGAAGCTGGTAGCAAAAGGGAAAAGCCTACGTTGCACAAAATAGCACTAATAATACCAGTGATCAACCGAATTCCAGCAGCAGAGAATTCTGTAAGGAAGACATTGATCGCCTCCGATCCCTTCTTAATTCACTCGAAGAACCTACAGGTGCCTGTTCATTAGCACTTTCTGGTATGTATTCTGGTTCTCATGCTCTTAGTGTCTCAGATAATGTTTTAATCCACCCACACTCTTGGATTGTCGACTCAGGCGCAACCGACCATATGACCAACTCATCCCAATCTTTTTCTTCTTATAAACCATGCCCAAGTAATAAAAAGATCACCATAGCTGATGGGAATTTCGTCACTGTTGCAGGACAGGGGGACATATCCTTAGGACCTTCCTTGTGTCTTAAAAATGTTTTACATGTGCCCAAATTGACAACCAATCTTTTATCTGTCAAACAAATCACCAAGGATATGAACTGCAATCTTATTTTCTCAAAAAATTCATGTGTGTTTCAGGACCGAGCTTCGGGGAAGACGATTGGACATGCTAAAGAAAAGGATGGTCTCTACTGTCTCGAGCCCATGAGTGGAAAAGTGAGTACTGGAATTGGTTATTCATCTGTGCTTCTGTCTGATTCCTTCACAAATAAAGACAAGATTCTCCTTCATCATTTTCAGCTTGGTCATCCTTCCTTCAGAACTCTTAGTCTTATGTTTTCTTCTTTGTTTAAAAATGTTGATTTGAAACAACTTCATTGTGATATTTGTGAAATTGCCAAACATAAACGTGTTTCCTTTCCTTTGAACAATAATAAATCATCAGTTCCTTTTTATTTGATGCACAGTGATGTTTGGGGTCCTTCACGGGTTGCTAATTATTCTGGGGCACGTTGGTTTGTCATTTTTATAGATGATTGTACGCGGGTAACTTAGACTTTTCTCATGAAGCAAAAATCTGATGTAGCCAATATCTTTCCAATATTTCATAACATGATAAAAACACAGTTTGGGGTGAAAATTAAAAGGGTGAGGACAGACAACGGGAGAGAATATTTTAACCAAATTCTTTCACCATATTTGAATCAAGAGGGAATAGTTCATGAGTCCTCATGCATTGACACACCCCAACAAAATGGGGTGGCCGAAAGAAAGAATGGACATCTTCTTGAAACTACCCGTGCTCTTCTTTTTCAAAGACAAGTTCCAAAATATTTTTGAGGGGAAGCCGTTCTTACAGCCACTCATCTCATCAACCAATTACCTACCGAAGTCTTAGATTTTAGAAGTCCTTGGGAAACACTTTCACATCATTTTCCAGACTTCCTTACTCCAAACAGGTTGTCTCCTCGGGTATTTGGTTGTGTTATCTTTACTCATGTTCATGCTCACAATCGAAGCAAACTTGATCCCCGAGCACTTAAATGTATTTTTATAGGTTACTCTTCAACTCAAAAAGGTTACAAATGTCCACCTACTCCGAAAACCTACATTTCAATTGATGTCACATTTGTTGAACATGAGAGTTTCTTTCATCATCCTTCTCCTCGGGGGGAGGTAACAAGTGATGAAAAGGATGATGATGCCGATGTCCTCGATTTCGATCTTATGCCCAAATTGTCACCACCATCTTTGAGTCCAAGTTCTGCAACCACTCCTGCCTCGGTTTCCTATGGTTCCCCTCTTATCGCGGCTTCTCCAAGTCCGG
Source organism: Cornus florida (assembly GCF_030987335.1). Lineage (NCBI taxonomy): Eukaryota > Viridiplantae > Streptophyta > Magnoliopsida > Cornales > Cornaceae > Cornus > Cornus florida. Next base: position 10,287,130 of record NW_026775573.1, on the reverse strand, counting down.
ATCACATTCATTCCCAGGTTTCACTACCTACTTCCGATCCCAGTTTTGATATTCCTCCGCTTCAAAATCCAAGTGTGACATCTCTTGAATCTCAACCACAATCTCCTCCTAAAAATCCAACTCCATCAATCAATCCAGTAGTCACTAAACCACTTCAAGTTTTTTCGAGAAGGAAGGGAGGCAAGACTAATCCGAAGCAAGCCCAAAAGTCAGAACCTATGCTTGGGAAAGAAACCACTCAGGAGAAAAACACTACTTAGGTAAACAATTCCACTCTTGTGTTTGATGAGACTGATTTAGAACTACCCATTGCAGTTCGAAAAGGTACCCGAAGGTGTACACAACATCCACTCTCTCATTTTGTTTCCTTTGAAAAATTATCTCCCTCACATAAAGCCTTCCTTACTCAGCTAAACTCAATAGCCGTTCCTAAAACATTGTCTGAGGCATTAAACAGCAGGGAATGGAAGCAGGCCATGAAAGTTGAGATGGACGCACTGGAAAAGAACAAGACTTGGGAGATGGTCGAATTACCGAAGGGAAAAAAAACTGTGGGATGCAAATGGGTGTTTTCAGTAAAATTCAATGCAGATGGATCTCTTGAAAGGTACAAGGCAAGGCTAGTAGCAAAAGGATATACCCAGACCTTTGGTGTTGATTATCAAGAAACTTTTGCCCCAGTGGCAAAAATGAACACAATAAGAATTTTACTGTCTCTGGTTGCTAACTTTGATTGGACTTTGCAGCAGTTTGATGTAAAAAATGCATTTCTGCATGGAGATCTTGAAGAAGAAATATATATGGACGCTCCTCCAGGATTTAGTTTTCCGAAGAAGAATAGGGTATGCAGACTAAGGAAGGCACTGTACGGACTGAAGCAATCCCCCAGGGCTTGGTTTGGCAGGTTTGCAAGAGCAATGTTAGCAATGGGTTACAAACAAAGTCAAGGTGATCATACTTTGTTCATAAAACACTCTTCTTCAGGGGGAGTTACAGTCCTCATTGTATACGTAGATGATATTATTGTCACTGGCAATGATCAAGCTGAAAGGGAAACTCTTAAAGCTAAACTGGCCACGGAATTTGAAATAAAAGACCTAGGCAAGCTGAAATACTTCCTGGGAATTGAAGTTGCTCGCTCCAAAGAAGGAATTTTCGTCTCACAACAAAAGTATGTTATTGATTTACTGAAAGAAACAGGAAAGATAGGCTGTAAGCCCGTGAAGACTCCCATTGAACCGAATCATAAGCTTGGAGAAGCTGTTGATGATGAGCTAGTTAACAAAGGAATGTATCAAAGACTTGTTGGAAGATTAATCTACTTGTCTCACACCAGGCCTGACATCGCCTATGCAGTTAGTGCAGTGAGCCAATTTATGCACAACCCAAAGGAAGTACATCTCCAAGCAGTATACAGAATCCTGCAATATCTAAAATCTAGTCCAGGTCGAGGCATATTGTTCAAGAGAGGATTGTGCTTGAACTTAGAAGTTTACACAGACTCAGACTATGCAAGTTCAGTTTCAGATAGAAGATCAACCTCGGGTTATTGTGCCTTCCTAGGTGGGAATCTTGTTACATGGAGGAGCAAAAAGCAGCCAGTAGTTGCAAGGTCAAGTGCAGAAGCTGAATTTCGTGCCATGGCTTTAGGAATATGTGAATTATTATGGTTGAAAATAGTCCTGAAGGATCTTGGAGTTTCAATTAAGAGGCCGATGAAGTTATACTGTGATAACAAGTCAGCCATCAATATTGCACATAATCCAGTGCAACATGACCGCACCAAGCATGTGGAAGTTGATCGCCACTTCATAAAGGAAAAGCTCGATAATGGACTAATTTGCACTCCGTATGTCTCAACAAGAGGACAACTAGCTGATGTACTAACCAAAGGGTTAGCCAGTCCTGCGTTTCAAAGAATTGTCTGCAAGCTGGGGATGGAAGATATTTATTCCCCAGCTTGAGGGGGAGTGTTGGAGAATTACGTGATTTATGTAATTGTTAGATAAATTTGGAAAGTATTAACTGTCTGATTTTGTACTAATTACAGGCTAATATAGCTGGTGTATTAAAGTTTAGGTTGACTTATTTTATTTTCTGATCTTAGGGATTTGATTGTATACTCCTTAATTTGCTGGATTCTGATCTGATTGTATTCAGCCTATAAAGGCCAGGCTGCTTTCTATTAGAAAGTAATGAAACCCAATTCATTATTAATAACTCACACATATCCACTATATTGAGCATAGTTTGGATTTATTAGCAAAATTTATAATCAAAACAATTACTAGTACAATACCCTATTGCATGCTTCATTCCTTCAGACTACCATTACCTAAGGTTTTCTTCTAAAATTTTACCATTTTTTCAATTTTCCCTAATTTTTTGTCAATAATTCTGGAATTCGGGATGATTATGAAAGCCTAGATCTATGACTATGACTTCAATATAAGACGCAGAATACCTCAAAAAACACCACAATTATATATAGTTTAATGCAAAATATAAAATGTGCTCTCTCCATGACATTTATATGGGTGAAAGTGAAACTAAAGTGCATGGGCATGTAACTTCAACATCATACTTCTCCAAAAACATTTAAATGATCTTTTTTTCACTTCTCCCAGAAAAAGATGATGCTGTTCAACTATTTTGTCACCAGATACATTTATTGAAAAATAAATACAACTTAATATAAATTCATGATGAAAAAGGTGGTGACTAGTGGTTTATTAAGCTGCATCCAAACTGTAAGATAGGATAATGAAAAATCTGATACCTGCAAGAGCATCATGATTAGGGCCATAGCTTGACTCATTCCCCAAGGACCACGAAATAATGCATGCATGATTCTTGTCCCTCTCCACCATGCCAATTACACGATCCATCATAGCAGAAGCCCAACATGGTTCCAGTGTAGGATGCTTTACATGCCCAGAAAGATCAAAACCATGTGTCTCGATATTGGCTTCATCTATCATATACACGCCAAACAAATCACACAACTCATACCATCGGGAATGTTGGGGATAATGGCAGTTTCTAACAGCATTGATATTGTTTTGCTTCATTAGAATCAAATCCTACAAGCAGAAGAATAATCAGAATCTCACAGTAAAACAGAACCACCATAAACAACTGCAACATTAAACATGCAGAGAGCAAATATGAGGCTAACCATAATCATACAGGGCTCCAAGTTTGTCTTTCCGAGACGTGGATGGTGTTCATGTCTATTTACCCCTCTTATTATTACTGGATGCCCATTTACAAGTAGCTGCTTTGGGGCTTTTGATACTTGACGTATACCAATTTGGCATGATTCACAGTCAACTACATCGCCTGATGCATCTCTGAGGGTGATAACAAGAGTATAAAGGTTTGGCTGTAAACAGATAAAAGAAGCAAAGGCAAAATGAACATGTGAACAAAATTGGGTCCAAATCTGTGGAAGAACAATAGCAGATAAATTGTGATGGTACTTGAACAAAATGAAAATAAAAATTCTGAGTGTGTAAAGTCTTGTGATATTCAAAAACAAAACAACCAACCAAAAAAAATACTTTATAAAAATAAATCCTTTGGACATGTTAACAGAGCACTATAGTTTTTCAACCTTCTCGGTCCTTTCCAACTGTGTCTGTTTCGTACTTCTTATAATGGGTTATATGTTATCAACCACCTACTCTAAAAGCTTAAGTTGTTAGAGAGGGTGTAACTTAAATATATAAATCCTTCAACACGCCCCCTCATGTGTGGCCTTCTTTTGGTCCAACAAGTGTTTAAATTTTAATTATCAGGGTGAAGGTAAGGTTTGAATACAGGATCTCACCTGCTCCGATATACCATGCTAACAGGTTATCTACTCTAAAAGCACAAGCTGTTAGAGAGGGTGTAACTTAAATATATAAATCCTTTAACAATATTTAACTAGAGAACTCAATAAATAAAAAGAGCATTGAACAGAAGTGCAGAGTAACCTCAAAAGAACAAAGGTTGAAGCATACAACTGCAGCGAACTATTGAAGAGCTAATATATTACCAATATGAGGTTAAAACAATTTGCCATTCAATTTACATGCAATAAATATGTTCTAGACTTGAGGTTAAATTATTCAAAATCTTGTTTGGGAGCCAGCTATTTTTCAATAAGATGCAAACTGCCGAAATGTTAACTGAAAAGAAAATCTAAATGAGCTGAGATTCCTCACTTGCTCTGCAGACCAAAGCTTGGGCATTTGCAGTTTCCCCACAAGTAAGTATCCGTGAAATCCTCGCCTCATACCAGAGGACTGATAAAGTTCCAAATGAGTCACATCAGATGAAAGCAGATCAACATTTCCATCGTTGCCATACCAACTCCCATTGTCATAAACTGTAGCTTCAATAGTGAAGTTGGAAAGGACATTATCCTTGTTTGTTTCTCCTGTGTTATCAAATTTCACTTCGACCTGGATTATCAATACAAAACAGAATGAATTACATACATTTGCCAGATATGTTATCAGTAATTACTAATAAAAGCACTGTAATCACAATACATCATAATCTTTTCATGTGACAGTTACTCTGAGCACATGGATGGAATTACGTCCTCTAAAGCCATTGCATACTCATCCATTCAACTGAGTAGCATCGATTCTGCAGGGGTGTGGCTTACAATCATAAGGGTTAGAGGTTGTTCTTTTATCCTCAAGGAAATTTGTCATATGAGGTTAAATGCATTGGTTGATGGAAGGTCAACAAAATAAAAAGTCTCTACAGTCTCTATAAATCCCAAGGGACTTGGCCCTTAAAAGAGAATCCTCAAGTAGCAAACTAGAAGCCACCAAAAATGAAAATCCAAGGTCACCTTTAAAGGAATCATTGTGGTTAAAGGAACTAAAGAAAGAAGGTTAATGATTCCTAAACTGAATTCAACAATACATATGGAAGGTTACAAACACTGCTACAATATTATCCATATTGCTTAAAATAAAATAGAAACCAGTTTGCTGTTTTGAGAAGGGGCAGGTGTCTCAGACTTAGTTTGAGGGAATACATTTAAACTTGTGATAATGGTTCCATAATGTTAAATATGTACAAATAATCATATTAGCCTCGAGGATAAAAACTTCCTAACAATAAGCAAAAATAGTTTCCTCGATGAAGAAGGATTGCAAATTGAAAACATAATTCTTGTCAACAACCTGTCAGATGCAATTCTAAGAAGAAAAAAAAAAAATGCAAGCACACCTATCTTCTACCACTAACAGTGGTTTAATTGTAAATGAATGAATAGTGCTCTGCTGATAAGGGAGTGGGTGGGTCTAGGAAGTAAGTAGTTTCACTTTCAGACAGTGACATCCTGTCAAATCAATAACATTTCAACATGGCTAAAAAATTGCAAAATATAAAAAGCCCCTACTTCCCAAAAACATAAAGGTTGATCCCCACACCAAAGATCTTCCCAAAAACGAACGCAACTACCATCAGGAACTCTGAATCTGATATGAGAGGAAAAGGCATCCCATCCCTTCCGAATGGATTTCCAAGCCCCAACTCCTCCCGCAATAGAAACCGGACATGTAGTCCATCTACCAACTTCTTCCCCATACCAAGAAGAGACTAATCTATGCCAAGGGTGGTGTCTTTCCTTCCCGTATCTCCACAACCATTTGCCCAGGGGAGCTTGATTAAAATGAATCAATCGTCTAATACCAAGACCACCTAACTTAATAGGCTTGCACTTGCTCCCATCTAACAAGGTGATACTTGAACTCTTCTCCTCTTCCGCCCCAAAGGAAATTCCTTTGAATTTTTTCAATTCTGTTAGCAACGGAGCATGGAATTTGGAACATAGAAAGAAAATATGTGGGAAGGCTTGATAAAGTGCTCTTGATAAGAGTTACTTTGCCCCCCTTAGACAAATATTGCTTCTTCCATCCTGCCAACCTCTTTGCATACCTGTCAATCACAGAATCCCAACTCCCCACTATCTTAGAAGAGGCCCCTAGGGGTAGACCCAAATAAGGAATAGGAAAGGAACTCACCCTATATCCAAGAACTGCAGCTAAAGAAGAGATGTCCTGAACATTCCCAACCAGGACAAGCACACTCTTAGCCACGTTTACCTTTAGCCTGGAGACTGCCTGAAAGCAAGCCAGAATGCACCTCAGATATCTAAGTTGAGACACATCTGCATCACAAAACCAGAGTGTCATCTGCAAATAGCAAATGAGAAATCTCCACCTGATGGTTTATATCTCTTCCCACCCGGAATCCCTTAATGAGACCAAGATCCTCTGCCCTGCGCATAAGTCTGCTTAAGCCATCCATAACAATAAGAGAAAGGAAAGATGACAATGGATCACCTTGTCTTATACCCTGAGTGCACCCAAAGAAACCAGCGGGAGAACAATTCACAAGAGTTGAGAATTTGACAGACGAAAGACATGTCTCAATCCATGTCCTCCATCTACTTCCAAACCCCATTCTTTGAAGCAAATAGAGTAGAAAATTCCAGTTTACATGATCATAAGCTTTCTCAATATCAAGTTTGCATAGAACTCCAGGAAAACCACTGCGCAACCTTGAATCTACACATTCACTGGCAATAAGAACTGAGTCAAGAATTTGCCGTCCTCCAACAAAGGCATTCTGGGAGTCTGAAATAATCCCATCCATAACTTCTCTCATTCTTTGAGCAAGCACCTTAGCTATGAGTTTGTAAATACAACCTACTAAGCTAATAGGACGGAAATCCTTAATATCAGAAGCGTTTCCCTTCTTGGGGATAAGGGCAATAAATGATGCATTTAGCGACTTCTCAAAGACACCAGTAGAATGAAACTCCTGAAAGGTACTCATCACTTCATTTCTCACTACCGCCCAACTTTCCATCAGAAAACGCATGGTAAACCCGTCAGGCCCCGGAGCTTTGTCCACGTTACAACTCGATAAGGCCTTTAGAACTTCTTCTTCGGTAAAGGGAAGCTCTAGCCCACCTCTCTCCAACTCAGAAATAGCCTCAAAAAGGAGTCCATCAAGCTTGGGTTTCCAACCTAAAGATTTTGTGTAAAGCTTCCGATAAAAAGAAACGATCCTACTACGCACCTCTTCCTCCCTCCACAACTCCACACCTTCCACCCATATACATCCTATGTGATTACTCCTTCTATGAGCATTAGCAAGTCTGTGGAAAAATTTTGTATTACGATCTCCCTCTTTCAACCAAAGAGCCCGGGATTTTTGTCACCACGAAATCTCCTCCATACTAGCAATCTTAGCAAGAACTGTCTGACAGGAAGCTCTCTTAGTACAAAGAGACTGCCATCCTCGCCCGCCTCCTCAAGTCGATCAATCTCGGAGAATTTAGCAAAGACTCTATTCTTCCTCCATTTTAGGTTCCCAAAAACATCCTTATTCCACTACTTAAGAGCGAATTTGAGAGCTCTTAATTTCTGTGTTAATATGAAGCTGAGCGCACCTATAACAATCGCTCCCTCCCACCAAGATCGAACTTTCCCTTGGAAGTCCTCCGCTCTCAGCCACATATTCTCAAAACGGAATGCGGTTCTTCGAGAACACAAACCCCCACAATCCAAAAATGTACTGATGAACATTTGATTCTAAATTCTCATCAACATCCAAGAGGTTATTGCAAAATATCTTACAAATGAGCACTTCCATGAAGAAATGAGTACAGAAGAGGTAAAAATGGCTACAAAATGGATATAGTTCTATAGTCTATAATGTGATATTTTGTGTTCCATGGTTATTACAAGCAGGTGATAATGATAGGCTGAAAATAGGAACCAAAAAAGAAAAGGCAATTTAAATCACCCTAAGAAGCATGAGTAGAAAAGTTCTTTTTTTATATATATATTCAAAAAAGTAGAGGAGAGTGGCAACAGCGTTTTAAAATGTATAAAGGCGTGGGAAAGAGGATTCTAGAGCTCAAGCCTTGATTTGGCACATGTTAGGTGAAGTGGGGTCCACTTGCAGTCTTGCATAATTGGGGGGATTGGGTAAAATTGCATAATTTTGGTAAATTGCATCAATTATGGTGAAATTGCATTATTGTGATAAATTGCATCAATTAAGTTATTTGTTACTTTTATTATGCTAGAGTCAACTTTTGATTACCTCAATTGTAAGGTAACCCAAGGGTCATCAGTTGCTATAAAAAGGATACTATGTTACTCTGATTACTCAGTCAATGAATGAATAAAAAATATCTTTTGAGATTTCTTTGTGAGTTATTCACAAATTCTGAGGGTGTGAGGCCTTCTCTAGGCGTGATACCTAGGCTTATTGGAGTGATTCCAATAGGTTTTTTCTTGTTTTTAGTCCTTTCTCTCTACTAACAGCTCTTGAAACCCAATCCTATTCATTTGAACTTTCAGCCCAAAACTCTTATTTACTTACTTCTATTTGAGTCTGTTCTTATCCTACATCACCCTTTGATAGAAAAATTTGTGGCCTTGGAATTTTGAATATAAGAATTATTAGACTCAAAGGTGACAATAATATACTTTAATCTCTTCGAAAAACCCGATTCTTTAAGAGGGTACAAAGAAGACATCTCTAGGGTGCTAAAACTAAAAAAGCCCTAATATTCTCAAAAGATATATCTTCCAGAATCAAGTACTTCAATAAGTATAAGTCCCTTAAAGTACTACCATAACTGCAATCTATATATAAAGGTACCATCGTATAACCCAACAATCCTAGACATTAAAATCTAATCTCGGAGATTTATGACAACTTGAACCAAAAAAAGAAGAAGAGAAAGAGGGAGATAGAACAAAAGCTGATACTAAAACAATTGATATAGCATGAACAGTGTCAAGCTGCAACGACCCACTCCACCACATTGTATGATATTATTGTCCGCTTTGAGCTCGAGCCCGAACAGTTTTGCTCTTGAGTTCTACCCCAAAAGGCCTCATACCAATTGGAGTGACACCTACATATATAGCAATTCCCCTTTCCACACCCAGGCGATGTGGGATTGTGCACCTGTAGCTTGCCCAATGTGATAGCCTATGAGTGTCTCTTGCACCTGCCCACAAGGTCGCCACAATCACCCTCCTTTGGGGCCCGACGTCCCCGTTGGCCACACTTCCGGCTGGGTCAGACTCTGATACCATTTGTAACGATCCAATCCACTACATGGTATGATATTGTCTACTTTGGGCCCGAGCGCACATGGTTTTAATCTTGAGTTTTACCCCAAAAGGCCTTGTACCTATTGGATTGACACACCTACATATATAGTACTTCCCCTTTCCACACCCAGGTGATATGGGATTGTGCACCTGTAACTCGACTAGTGTGGTAGTCTGCCAGTGCCTTTTGCACTCACCCACAAGATCGCCACACAAGCTAAAGTAAACAATCCTAGACACAACAATTTTAATCTCAGACATACATCATAATATAAAGAATGAGATAAAATGAAACTTCTCAGACAGCAGAGGATAAAAATTCATACAAAACAAGTACATAATACAAATTTGTAGACTATTTGCTTTTGGGGGGGGGGGGGGGGGGGATCACGTTACCTGTATATCTGCATAGGAAAAGTTTTCTGCCAAGCTTGATTTGAAGAAATAGTCTGCAATGAATACCTGCATAAAAAATTGTTCATCAATCTATGATTACGCAATACATTATATGAGTTAAGATAGACAATAGACACACAGGAAAGAAGAGAACAAGCCTTACATAAGAAAGTATATCAGCTTAATTAAAATCAAGCAAGTATTAGGTATGCAAAACACAGAGATGGTGACAAATAGCTAGATTTTTGTTCCAATATTCTAACCCACCATGACCATGAATCACCTCACTCCAGCAATACCTCACAGAAAACCCAATCTTATAGGCAGGTGAACTCTTTATCTTTGTTTAAAATTTTTGTTGTTAGGGTTGTAATAGAAAGCCTTGCAGAGAAATTAGAAGAGATCTTTAGGAACCAATTATCTCTCACCCTTTAGTTTATAGAAAATACACCAATATTTTGAAACTGCAACCTGTTGCTACATTATAATATGTACTCAATTGACCTCAACGCACGAGATTAATCTCAAGAAATTGCTAAACTTGGGATTGAAAATCTCATACACCAACTTACCAGAAAAATAATAATAATAAGGAAAAAATTGAGACTCTTTTCAGCAAGGACCCAAGTTGTAAAGCAGAGGTTTTACAAAGATTCTCTTTTAAAAGATGGGGATCTCAGAATTCATCCAACAATTCCATTCAACAAGACTAATACAGGCAATTTAGTCTATTAATTAAGAAAGTTTTGGGTTCAATGTCAGTATCATGTGTTTCGGGTGCTACAGTGTTTCTGACTATAATGAATTGACTTCTTGTGATGTCCCACATTGCCTGGGGGGAGAGATTTGATGACACTTATATCATGTGTGGACACCTTCCAACTATGTAGACGCGTTTTGAGGAAAACCATGAGCACTAAGAGGAGACTGTGCAAAGTTGACAATATCTACACGGTGTGGGTGATTTGTGACAAATGATATCAGAGCCAATCCCCAATTGGAAATGGGGGAGCGCTCACAAGCCTATGAGGGTCACGCCAGAGAAGACACTGGATCCCAAGAGGGGGGTGATTGTGACGTCCCACTTTGCCTAGGGGAGAGGTTTGATGACACTTATATGTGTGGACACCTTCCAACAATGTAGATGCACTTTAAGGAAAACCGTGACCATCGAGAGGAGAGTGTGCAAAGCAGACAATATCTACATGGTGTGGGCAGGTCATGACACTTCTTATGATGGTCTTAATCTCGGGAAAGAAATTCTTATCAATCAAACAAATTTTAAAAGGTTGACCCCATTTAAAGTGGGTAATGGAGAGGAAGTCAGAATCTAGTCAAAAAATAATAATCAGTTCCGTTTTGGATTAGAAACGACCAGTTTTACTAAAATTGGGAGGAGAAAAACCATACAAATAGACACTTACAGGGAAATAAAATACCATACAAATGGGAAAGGATGATGAGTCCTTCACTTTCATGGTACCAAAATCAATCTGATTAGGAAAAAAAAAAAAAAGGAAAGAAAGAAGAAAATGAAAAAATAAGAATAACAAAGCTACAAACTCAATTCCTAATACCCAATCATGGGGGTAAAAGTGGCCTCCAAAAGGGATTAATATAGTGTCTCTTTGGTTAGGCAAATAGTCTTCTCTTTTCATTAGTCAATCTTAGGAATCATTTGATCTCTATGTTTAAAACATTCATTATGCCAACAGTTTCATGCATAAGACATCCTACTTACAGATATATGGTTAAGACTCCCAAACGCACAATGTTGTTTTAGTCCTTCAACATTCAAGACCAGCTCTATCTTGAACTCTCTCCACATACTGGTAACCATGGTTCATAAAGCAAAAACACTCAAGTAATACATTCAATTGCCACCAACCAATTTAATATAAGTTGCCTGTTACATATTATTTTATGTTAAATTTCATATATTACTCTTCTTTGACATCAGTCATCGTAAAAACTACCACTTATAAGTTTTAATCATTTTAAAAGCAAAAATTTGAATTAGCTCCCCCTATGAAGACAAAACAGAAGAGAAAATAAACCTTTGGCTTGGCTAGAAGAAGCACATCACGATGGATGCCAGATAACCACCAGTGATCTTGATCTTCAAGGTAAGAACCATCGCTCCATCTATATACTTGAACAGCCAGAACGTTCTTCTTGTCTGATCCACATGGATGACAGAAATCAGTGATTTCAAACTCAGCAGGTAATCTACTATCCTGACTGACCTAACAAATGTAGGAATAATTGTTAGTGCATGCATAAAAGATTCTGATTAAACTATTCAGCTCTAAAGCCTCTTATTCAACTTCAAGCATGCATGGGGAGCCCAAAAGAATGAGATTTCTATATAACAAGATGCACATTATTTTATAAAAAAAGTTATTATTAGATTACCCTTATAATGACATAAAATTCTCGTAAAACTTGCAGTAAGGTAGTCTTTAGAGAGGTCATTGCTTGGTGCAACATTAAAAACACAAGTTGACAGCATGGGAAAGCGGACTGGAGTCTGATAGTAACCACTTGTGCATAAAATGTCAAAAGTTAATCCTGTATCTAATGCGCTCCCTCCGAATTAGTGAGACCAACACTGTGTAATGACATTTTAACTGTTAGAGAGTTGTTATATTTTATATATATTTTAGGGTAAAGTTAGCTTTGTCTTTTCCTTTATTTTTAGTTATGGATTATTACTTTATCCTCTTCTTTGTAATAAGACATTCTGTAATTTACAATAGAGATTTCTTATTCTTTACTGGTCGTACAAACCTTTTCATGGTATCAGAGCCAGTGCCGACCTGGGCAATCACAACAGTGGTGATCGCATCTCACAATCTCTCAAATGCCGCAACAGTTTGAAATGAAGGATGTTGGTCCTCTTTGCTACTTTCTTTTTTGTTGATAAGTGTCCTCTTAGCTACTTTCTTGGCATTGAAGTAGCTCATTCACCCAAAGGTTATCTTCTCTCTCAGTCTAAGTATGCATCAGATGTTATTCACAGGGCTCATCTCACAGCTGAGACTCCTCTAGACTTAAATGTTCAATATACTCCTATTGATGGTGCCTGTTTGGCTGATCACACTTTGTATCAAGTTATAATGGCAATTTAGTATATCTCACTGTCACTTGACCTGATGTTACCTATGCTGTTCACATTGTCAACCAATTTGTATCCTCTCCGACTACTGTGCACTAGGGTGCAGTTCTTCATTTCTTGCACTATCTTCGGGGTACTTTGCACCAGAGTTTATTGTTTTCTTCTACATCAGTTTCGAAGTTACAAGCTTTTTCTGATGCTGACTGGGCTGGGGATTTCTCAGATCATAAGTCTACCATTGGTTTCTTTGTTTTTCTAGGAGATTCTCTAATTTCTTGGAAAAGCAAGAAACGTTGTCTGCTCCAATGACTTCTTCACGAAGTCCCACACCATTCTGCGTTTTCAATGTCTTCTTAGCAAACTCTCGATGCTTCTCACTGTCACATAGTGAGTTTGAAAAGGGGGGTGTGGGGGCGTTAGAGAGTTGTTATATTTTATAGAATTTTAGGGTAAGGGTAGCTTTGTCTTTTCCTATATTTTAATTAGGGATTATTACTTTATCCTCTTCTTTGTAATACAACATTCTGTAATTTAAAATAGAGAATTCTTCTTCTTTACTGGTCGTACAAACCTTTTCATTAACGACCCAATGCAATCTTTAAAAGCAATTTTGTTAAAAATGATTTCCTTAGCTAGAAAAAGTAGTAAGAAAAATTCATATATAATGTTGTAAGAAGCATTTTTCCTTTTTTTTTTATAATAAAACATATCTTTAAATTCTAAAGGTATAAATTTACCATATTATATCAGAAGCACTCTTCCATTTAACCCAACCTGTTTTAATTCTATGAGTAACATCTGTTGTCAAGGGGCTTATTTGTTATTACTTATATAGTGTTAGGTGAATTTCTAAAACTTGTTAGTATAAATATAATGTGGTGGAAGGATGAAAGTATTCTTTCATTCTTTCTCTCTTTCCCCATCTCTCTCTCTTTTTCTCTCCTCCTCTTTCTCTTCTTCTTCTTCTTCTTCTTCTTCTTCTTCTTCTTCTTCTTCTACTTTACTCTTGTTTTGATTATCTCTTAAAGTCAACAACATCATCTCAAATATCTCACCGTCTGTGAATAATCAAGCCTACAAGTGTTCAGTGTAATTTTTACACTTAGATTTCATCTTTATCAATAAGAACAATGAAAGACCATTAGAAGTGTTCTGTCTATGTATGGATTTTTCACCCATTCTATTTGTCACATGATTGATATATATATTCCATCTCCTTTTCTTATTTACTTTTCTTGCTCAAACACTTCCAATTTCACAATCTATTTAACGAAATGAGTTATATCTTCCTTGAAATTATGCATAATTGCTGTCGAAATAGCTAATTTTTCACAAAGACTGAAAAAATATCATGCAACAACTAGAGTGTAAAAAAAAAAAAGACTCAGAGCAGTCTAATCAAATAATTTACAGAAATTCACTTAAATATAGGCATGACAAACCTATATCCAACAGGAACCCCATTTATCCATGCATGGAAAGCAGAATCAACAGCTTCAAAGTGTAAAAAAATCCTACGACCTGTCAAGCACCAATTGGTTATTAATTGCATTACCAGAGAAATATTTGAGACGACATTTCACAATAATGGAAAATAAAAATATTTAGGGCCACAAAACACCATGGGAAAAGTTAACACCAACAATATCTATAATGGCTTTATTTACTTTCATTTATGAGATTTCACAACTGGTAAAATTCTATTGTTGTGTGTATATTTGTGTGCATGTGTGTGAGAAAGAAAGAGAGGGAGAGAGACGGGGGGGGGGGGGGGGGGGGGGGGGAGAGAGAAATCATTGAAACCAAATATATATTAAGTAGAGCATTGAGCCATTGAACCAGATATCATAAAGCAGATAAATATTTTCTTGTGATATAAACTAGATAAAATATTTGATCATTATATTGTAAACCTTAGGTTTTAGATCTAAAACACAACACCTCTTGCAACCAAGTGATGGACC